>NC_141695.1:1105996051-1108396051 GCF_964263255.1 Lissotriton vulgaris | reverse complement strand
ATGATTTATTTGGGAAAAAGGTGGGTTTTGAGCTGCTTCCTGAAGCGAAGATATTGTGGTTCAAGTCTCAGGTCGCGGGGGAGTGAGTTCCAGAGACGTGCGGTGTGGACTGAGAAACGTCTTCCTCCTGAGCGGGCTTTCTTAAATCTGGGGATAGTGATGAAATTTTCCATGTCAGAACGGAGGGGTCTTGGGGATTTGTAGGGTTTGATGAGTTTCCTGAGAACAGGGGGGCCTTGGTTTTGTAGCAGTCAGTGGGCTAAGCACAGGGCCTTGAATTTGACCCGCTCCCTTATAGGAAGCCAGTGGAGGAGTTTTAGTGCAGGTTTGGCCGAAGCTCTAGCCGGGGTATTTGTGAGAATCCGGGCCGCGATGTTCTGAATTCTCTGAAGCTTGTTCAGTGTTGTTTCGGGGGCACCCAGGTAGATCACATTGCTGTAGTCAAGCCTCAAGAGTATTAAGCCTTGAATTAGCAGTTTTTGGGAAGTGGGGGGCAAGAGGGACAGGATTTTCCTCAACGATTTCAGGAGCCCGAAGCAAGTCCCGGCTACTTTCTTTGCTTGCACGGTGAACAAAAGATCGGTGTCGAGCCACACACCCAAGCTTTTTACTTCTTCTTTTGGATCAGGGGGGGACCCAGACAAGCTGGCCAGATGTTCTGGGAGAGTGTGAGTCCTTTCTGGCCGAGGAGCAAAACCTCAGTTTTCGTCCCGTTCAGTTTTAAGGCTGAACTGTTCATCCAACGTTGGACCTGCGTAAGGCAGTTAAATAAATCTGCTGGTTGTTGTCTGGGGTGGGATAGTGACACAACTAGTTGTGTGTCGTCGGCGTAGCTGACGACGCTCACTCCGAACGGGGTGATGACCTCCTCCAATGGGGACATATAGATATTAAATAATGTGGGGCTCAGGGAGGAGCCCTGAGGCACGCCACATTGGAAGGGAGTTTCGGAGGAGCAGGTGTTATTCTCCCAGATCTGATAGGTCCGTTGGGCCAGAAAGGATGAGAGCCAGGTAAGGGCGGAGCCTTCCACACCGACTCTCCTCAGTCTTTTGATGAGAAGTTGGTGGTTGACGGTATCAAAGGCCGCACTCAGGTCGAGGAGGATCACTGCCACTGATCCTCCTTCGTCTGGCCTCCTCTACCGCTGCCAGGAGGGCGATGTTCGTGCCCTGCCCTGGACGAAAGCCCGTCTGAGAGCTTTTTAGCCTGTTGTTGTCCTCCAGGAACTGGGAGAGTTTTTTATTAACCAGTTTTTCAGCGATCTTGCTGATTCCTGGGAGTAGGGAAATGGGCCTATAGTTAGCCAGGTTTTCAGGATCGAGGGAAGGTTTCTTTAGTAAAGCTTTAACGACTGCCGCCTTCCAGCTCGGGGGTACAACTCCCTGTTGGAATGAGGTGTTGATCAGGTGGGTCAGGGGGGGAACAATCGTGGGCGCTACCTCCTTGAGGATCCGAAGCGGGGCGGAGTCCCTGGGAGATCCGCTTTTTATGGATTTTAACGTGATTCCCACTTCTTCGGTCGTTACTTGACTCCAAGAGGAGAGGCAAATAGGTGTCAGGGTGTGCGGGAGGTCGTTTTCCACGCACAGTCTCACGGGGGGGATTGAGTCAAGAATTTTATGAATTTTTTCGTGAAAGAAATTAGCCAATTGTTGGCATTTTTCCTGATCAGCTTTGGGGTCTGGGGGGTGTCTTGGTCCAGGTTCTGGGGTCTTCAGAAGTTCTTTTAAGATCACGTAGGATTCTTTGCTGAAGCATACCGCTTTTTCTATTCATTCCTGGAAGAATGCGCTTTTAGTTTTTCGAATAGTAGTTTTGTAAGTTAAGAGGGAGGTGGAGTAAGCGTCTTTATTTGCTTTCGATTTGTCTTTCCTCCAGGAGCGTTCCGTTCTCTTGCACTCTTGGCGCAGGGCTTTAAGCTCTGGGGTGTACCACAGAGCGGACGATATTCTTTTAGGATGTTTAAAGGTGGCAGTTTTGGGGAGAAGTCTATCTAGAGAAGAGGTAATCCACTCATTAAACTGCTTATCGGCCGTGGCAGGATCGGTGGAAAGCTCAGGGGTGGATTTTGAGAGGGCGGCAGCCCATTCCCCAGATGCAAGTTTGTGCCACCGTCTATCGGTGACCTGGATTTTAATAGTTTGAGGGTTCATGGTGGGTACTTCCCAGGAGATAGGGACAAGAAAATGATCCGTCCATGGAAGGGTCAGGGGTGGCCTGGTGGTGATGGTAGCCACATTAGTGAGGATGGGATCCAGTAAGTGTTCCTTCTCATGGGTAGGCTCGTTGTTGACCAGTCGGATATTGAGTGGCAATAGGTCCTGAAGAAGATCGGAGGCTATCCGGTCCAGAGGATCCGTGAAATGCAGGTTCAGGTCACCTAGGATAAGAAAGTTGGAGGCAGAAAATGCTAATTGTAAAACCAATTCGGTAACGGCGTTAAGGAAGTTCCCGGGGGGACCCGGGGGGCGGTAAATCAGTAGTCCTGACAGGGAGTGAGCTGGGGAGGTTTGAATGGAAAATTGGCAAATTTCGCAGTCCTCGATGTGGGCGTTGAAAGTTCTACAAATAAGTTGTTCCCTGTAGATTATGGCTATCCCCCCTCCCCTCCCTTTGGGTCTGTGTAAGGCTTGACAGAGATAGCCTGGGGGGAGGGCCGTGACGATGTCCGAGTCAGAGCTGTCCGATAGCCACGTTTCCATGAGAAACAGCAGATCGAAGTCATGATCTTGAATTAACAGGTTTGTTTCGAGCGCATGTTTGGGAAGGGAGCGGCAGTTGAGAAGTCCTATCTTGAGTCCGGGTTTGACTGGGCTCAGGGGAGTGGGATTGCAGCGCATACAGTTGGAGAAGGGTTTACCTTCAGTGTGCGTGTGGTAACAGGCCAAGGTTTTTTCCGGTTGGAGTGCGCGGAGCATGTCTTCTGAGTACACCACGCGGTCATGAGGGACATCCGGCAGAGTCTCTGGGCCTGGGTCCGTCTGGGCCCGGACGGGCCCAGACGGGCTTGCCTTTGGCGTGCCTTTGGCGTGCCTTCGGCGCGCTGACGGCGCGCCCGCTGCGCCCGTCCGCTGCGCGTACGTGGAAAGCACATGTTTATGAAGACGAAGGGGGCGTGGCCTCGAGCGAGTGGGCGTGGCCAAAGACCGGCTCACTGGCTGCTGGCGCTGGCGCCGATGATTAGGGCGTTCCCTCTGCAGTTTAGCTCTGCTGCGTGGGGAAATGAAGAGATAAGCGTGGTCTCCCTGAGGGACAATCAGGTGAGAGAAGGGGTGGCAGTGAACACAATAATAATACAATCAAGTTTTAAAATCACAAGTTCAAAGTATTTAAAAGTAGCGCTCCCGGCTGTGCCTCAGGAGTAGGGTCTGATCAGAGCTTAGACACCGCTCTGTTTATAAGGGCGAAGGGGGCGTGGCCTCGAGCGAGTGGGCGTGGCCAAAGACCGGCTCACTGGCTGCTGGCGCTGGCGCCGATGATTGGGGCGTTCCCTCTGCAGTTTAGCTCTGCTGCGTGGGGAAATGAAGAGATAAGCGTGGTCTCCCTGAGGGACAATCAGGTGAGAGAAGGGGTGGCAGTGAACACAATAATAATACAATCAAGTTTTAAAATCACAAGTTCAAAGTATTTAAAAGTAGCGCTCCCGGCTGTGCCTCAGGAGTAGGGTCTGATCAGAGCTTAGACACCGCTCTGTTTATAAAGGCGAAGGGGGCGTGGCCTCGAGCGAGTGGGCGTGGCCAAAGACCGGCTCACTGGCTGCTGGCGCCGATGATTAGGGCGTTCCCTCTGCAGTTTAGCTCTGCTGCGTGGGGAAATGAAGAGATAAGCGTGGTCTCCCTGAGGGACAATCAGGTGAGAGAAGGGGTGGCAGTGAACACAATAATAATACAATCAAGTTTTAAAATCACAAGTTCAAAGTATTTAAAAGTAGCGCTCCCGGCTGTGCCTCAGGAGTAGGGTCTGATCAGAGCTTAGACACCGCTCTGTTTATAAAGGCGAAGGGGGTGTGGCCTCAAGCGAGTGGGCGTGGCCAAAGACCGGCTCACTGGCTGCTGGCGCTGGCGCCGATGATTGGGGCGTTCCCTCTGCAGTTTAGCTCTGCTGCGTGGGGAAATGAAGAGACAAGCGTGGTCTCCCTGAGGGACAATCAGGTGAGAGAAGGGGTGGCAGTGAACACAATAATAATACAATCAAGTTTTAAAATCACAAGTTCAAAGTATTTAAAAGTAGCGCTCCCGGCTGTGCCTCAGGAGTAGGGTCTGATCAGAGCTTAGACACCGCTCTGTTTATAAAGGCGAAGGGGGCGTGGCCTCGAGCGAGTGGGCGTGGCCAAAGACCGGCTCACTGGCTGCTGGCGCCGATGATTAGGGCGTTCCCTCTGCAGTTTAGCTCTGCTGCGTGGGGAAATGAAGAGATAAGCGTGGTCTCCCTGAGGGACAATCAGGTGAGAGAAGGGGTGGCAGTGAACACAATAATAATACAATCAAGTTTTAAAATCACAAGTTCAAAGTATTTAAAAGTAGCGCTCCCGGCTGTGCCTCAGGAGTAGGGTCTGATCAGAGCTTAGACACCGCTCTGTTTATAAAGGCGAAGGGGGCGTGGCCTCGAGCGAGTGGGCGTGGCCAAAGACCGGCTCACTGGCTGCTGGCGCTGGCGCCGATGATTGGGGCGTTCCCTCTGCAGTTTAGCTCTGCTGCGTGGGGAAAGGAAGAGATAAGCGTGGTCTCCCTGAGGGACAATCAGGTGAGAGAAGGGGTGGCAGTGAACACAATAATAATACAATCAAGTTTTAAAATCACAAGTTCAAAGTATTTAAAAGTAGCGCTCCCGGCTGTGCCTCAGGAGTAGGGTCTGATCAGAGCTTAGACACCGCTCTGTTTATAAAGGTGAAGGGGGCGTGGCCTCGAGCGAGTGGGCGTGGCCAAAGACCGGCTCACTGGCTGCTGGCGCCGATGATTAGGGCGTTCCCTTTGCAGTTTAGCTCTGCTGCGTGGGGAAATGAAGAGATAAGCGTGGTCTCCCTGAGGGACAATCAGGTGAGAGAAGGGGTGGCAGTGAACACAATAATAATACCATCAAGTTTTAAAATCACAAGTTCGAAGTATTTAAAAGTAGCGCTCCCGGCTGTGCCTCAGGAGTAGGGTCTGATCAGAGCTTAGACACCGCTCTGTTTATAAAGGCGAAGGGGGCGTGGCCTCGAGCGAGTGGGCGTGGCCAAAGACCGGCTCACTGGCTGCTGGCGCTGGCGCCGATGATTGGGGCGTTCCCTCTGCAGTTTAGCTCTGCTGCGTGGGGAAATGAAGAGACAAGCGTGGTCTCCCTGAGGGACAATCAGGTGAGAGAAGGGGTGGCAGTGAACACAATAATAATACAATCAAGTTTTAAAATCACAAGTTCAAAGTATTTAAAAGTAGCGCTCCCGGCTGTGCCTCAGGAGTAGGGTCTGATCAGAGCTTAGACACCGCTCTGTTTATAAAGGCGAAGGGGGCGTGGCCTCGAGCGAGTGGGCGTGGCCAAAGACCGGCTCACTGGCTGCTGGCGCTGGCGCCGATGATTGGGGCGTTCCCTCTGCAGTTTAGCTCTGCTGCGTGGGGAAAGGAAGAGATAAGCGTGGTCTCCCTGAGGGACAATCAGGTGAGAGAAGGGGTGGCAGTGAACACAATAATAATACAATCAAGTTTTAAAATCACAAGTTCAAAGTATTTAAAAGTAGCGCTCCCGGCTGTGCCTCAGGAGTAGGGTCTGATCAGAGCTTAGACACCGCTCTGTTTATAAAGGCGAAGGGGGCGTGGCCTCGAGCGAGTGGGCGTGGCCAAAGACCGGCTCACTGGCTGCTGGCGCCGATGATTAGGGCGTTCCCTCTGCAGTTTAGCTCTGCTGCGTGGGTAAATGAAGAGATAAGCGTGGTCTCCCTGAGGGACAATCAGGTGAGAGAAGGGGTGGCAGTGAACACAATAATAATACAATCAAGTTTTAAAATCACAAGTTCAAAGTATTTAAAAGTAGCGCTCCCGGCTGTGCCTCAGGAGTAGGGTCTGATCAGAGCTTAGACACCGCTCTGTTTATAAAGGCGAAGGGGGCGTGGCCTCGAGCGAGTGGGCGTGGCCAAAGACCGGCTCACTGGCTGCTGGCGCTGGCGCCGATGATTGGGGCGTTCCCTCTGCAGTTTAGCTCTGCTGCGTGGGGAAATGAAGAGACAAGCGTGGTCTCCCTGAGGGACAATCAGGTGAGAGAAGGGGTGGCAGTGAACACAATAATAATACCATCAAGTTTTAAAATCACAAGTTCAAAGTATTTAAAAGTAGCGCTCCCGGCTGTGCCTCAGGAGTAGGGTCTGATCAGAGCTTAGACACCGCTCTGTTTATAAAGGCGAAGGGGGCGTGGCCTCGAGCGAGTGGGCGTGGCCAAAGACCGGCTCACTGGCTGCTGGCGCTGGCGCCGATGATTGGGGCGTTCCCTCTGCAGTTTAGCTCTGCTGCGTGGGGAAAGGAAGAGACAAGCGTGGTCTCCCTGAGGGACAATCAGGTGAGAGAAGGGGTGGCAGTGAACACAATAATAATACCATCAAGTTTTAAAATCACAAGTTCAAAGTATTTAAAAGTAGCGCTCCCGGCTGTGCCTCAGGAGTAGGGTCTGATCAGAGCTTAGACACCGCTCTGTTTATAAAGGCGAAGGGGGCGTGGCCTCGAGCGAGTGGGCGTGGCCAAAGACCGGCTCACTGGCTGCTGGCGCTGGCGCCGATGATTGGGGCGTTCCCTCTGCAGTTTAGCTCTGCTGCGTGGGGAAAGGAAGAGATAAGCGTGGTCTCCCTGAGGGACAATCAGGTGAGAGAAGGGGTGGCAGTGAACACAATAATAATACAATCAAGTTTTAAAATCACAAGTTCAAAGTATTTAAAAGTAGCGCTCCCGGCTGTGCCTCAGGAGTAGGGTCTGATCAGAGCTTAGACACCGCTCTGTTTATAAAGGCGAAGGGGGCGTGGCCTCGAGCGAGTGGGCGTGGCCAAAGACCGTCTCACTGGCTGCTGGCGCTGGCGCCGATGATTGGGGCGTTCCCTCTGCAGTTTAGCTCTGCTGCGTGGGGAAATGAAGAGACAAGCGTGTTCTCCCTGAGGGACAATCAGGTGAGAGAAGGGGTGGCAGTGAACACAATAATAATACAATCAAGTTTTAAAATCACAAGTTCAAAGTATTTAAAAGTAGCGCTCCCGGCTGTGCCTCAGGAGTAGGGTCTGATCAGAGCTTAGACACCGCTCTGTTTATAAAGGCGAAGGGGGTGTGGCCTCAAGCGAGTGGGCGTGGCCAAAGACCGGCTCACTGGCTGCTGGCGCTGGCGCCGATGATTGGGGCGTTCCCTCTGCAGTTTAGCTCTGCTGCGTGGGGAAATGAAGAGACAAGCGTGGTCTCCCTGAGGGACAATCAGGTGAGAGAAGGGGTGGCAGTGAACACAATAATAATACAATCAAGTTTTAAAATCACAAGTTCAAAGTATTTAAAAGTAGCGCTCCCGGCTGTGCCTCAGGAGTAGGGTCTGATCAGAGCTTAGACACCGCTCTGTTTATAAAGGCGAAGGGGGCGTGGCCTCGAGCGAGTGGGCGTGGCCAAAGACCGGCTCCCTGGCTGCTGGCGCTGGCGCCGATGATTGAGGCGTTCCCTCTGCAGTTTAGCTCTGCTGCGTGGGGAAATGAAGAGACAAGCGTGGTCTCCCTGAGGGACAATCAGGTGAGAGAAGGGGTGGCAGTGAACACAATAATAATACAATCAAGTTTTAAAATCACAAGTTCAAAGTATTTAAAAGTAGCGCTCCCGGCTGTGCCTCAGGAGTAGGGTCTGATCAGAGCTTAGACACCGCTCTGTTTATAAAGGCGAAGGGGGCGTGGCCTCGAGTGAGTGGGCGTGGCCAAAGACCGGCTCACTGGCTGCTGGCGCTGGCGCCGATGATTAGGGCGTTCCCTCTGCAGTTTAGCTCTGCTGCGTGGGGAAAGGAAGAGATAAGCGTGGTCTCCCTGAGGGACAATCAGGTGAGAGAAGGGGTGGCAGTGAACACAATAATAATACGATCAAGTTTTAAAATCACAAGTTCAAAGTATTTAAAAGTAGCGCTCCCGGCTGTGCCTCAGGAGTAGGGTCTGATGCAGAGGTTTGGACCGAATTGTACAGAGGACAATTGAAGAATGAAAGGTTGCTATCTGTGACCCCAAACAATATGTCTGTGCAACAGGGATTCAACATCCCTCTGTGTTTTTATGCCATACGCCTGTTTGACAGGTGAGTGATGGTAGAGGTTGATAAGGATAGGATCATTAGTATTACTAGTGCATCCAAAAGACAAAATGGCTATTTATGCATAACCTTATAAGATCTTGCCTGGTACAATCTGTGAAAAACATTGCATGGTTACGGTGTGACCCATTGCGGCATCCCTTATTTCTGGTAGACTGAAATTTCTCTTCCATCCAGAAACATTCTCCTCCTCTAAAGCAGCAGGATACAAGTCCTTAAGGTCGGGCTGATAAAACTCCCAATCTAGGAAGAGGGCGCTACTTTTGCCACTCATGTGAAAGGAAAGGAAGAAGCTCACTCCGAATATCATATGATGGTTTTGGAAAATTCTGAAAAACAAACTGTAAGCATAGGACGGACTAAAGTTGGATTACCCCACACTAGGCCGAGACCAGAGTAAAAGGGACTTGAGAAGAAGCGATCAGAATTTCTTTGGTCACAGCAAATGGAGCTGGGACTCGGCTAAGAAGCGTCGCAGGGAAACTCAAAAGTAAAGATTCAGCTGTGTTTTCGCTTTCACTGAATCATGTGGAGCTTTACAAGTGCCAAAAACAAAAGACTCATCCTTCAAAGATCATTTCCTTTTTCACCAGACATTCCTCAACAGCAGTGGAGCCAAGAGTAAGAAGGAGGACACAAGACAAAGAAACAAGCGCCAGGATTAGGTCACCAGCACCATCAGGAAGTGTCCTCGGTAACCTTGACCAAGATTAACTTTGCAAAGTCAGGGAATCAACCTGCACCGACAAAGGCTAGACTAATTGAGTGTGCAACCAACCAGCCAACAGTGCTGAATTTAAACTTGTTTTCCTCTCTTGTGGATTAACTACACAGGAAATGTTTTTTCAAAATATCTGAAAACAGGCCATTTATTTCTTCAGCCATCCTGTTTGCTAAAGTAGAAAAAAGGATCTACTAAAGCCTGAATTTTGACGTTCCAAAACTAAAATACCAACTCTAAAGGGAGTCCTTCTTAGTCCATGTCCCCTGAGTCCAGGTGATTGCTTTCATGCTCTCCAACATGGCAGAGAGCGACCCATTATCAGTGACAAAAGGAAGTCAGTCACTAACCATTTTTCCTCACACCACAAAGGAGGACGCAGACAACTTACTGTCTGGAATTGTCTCCCAGCTGTGTATGTCTGGGAGCCACGGAATGGAGGCAGTGCTGGGACAGCTGCAGACACAAACTACTGTCCCCTCTGTCGCTCTGCTCTCCAAGGAAAACTCTCACTGCCAGGGGAGCTCCGTAGATGCATATGGGGATTCAACAAGTTTCTATTTAACCTGAACGAAATGATAGAAGTGCACTGTACAGCGCGCACAGACTCCCCAGCCACTGGGAAGGAACGAGGTCACTGAGGCAGACTATCAATGAGACAGAAAACATTCTTTGCGGCTGCAATAAGAGAAAGTAAACTGTAACTGTGCAAGGCTGGGGACACCTTACCGTTGGAAATACAACTCAATTCACTCTGTATGTGTAAGAAACAACCATTTGGAATGTTAGATGGTCTGAATTGTCATCAGTTTTCCATCACTTGGTCAATTTTTTCAGACTCATTTGGGATGCTTCTGCCTTTCCAAGGTATCGTCCTAGACTGCAACACCCAACACTTGATTCTTTTGGTGCAGTGTTTGTATTTCAACCGTCACAATAACTTCAAAGCAGCATACAGGGAAGGGATAATATTATTGGTACATCACTGGCTTTTTCACCATCATAGTCCATGTCCCCTGAGTCCAGGTGATTGCTTTCATGCTCATGACAGAGAGTTACACCTGATCAGTGCTCTGCTGCCAGACCTCAGTCCAGAAGCTTGTGAGCACCTACTGCACTAGGACAAATCACTACTTTATAACATCAACATGTGCCAATTGATCTCCAACTTTGGAAGAGGGAGTACAGCCTCTAGGGTGGTTTGGTAAACAGGTACAGTCATGAGTAGTTTCATCAATCATTGTCTCCATTTTGTAATTAATGCTCTACCTAACATATTCTTTACTTTGAGTTGTTAAAAGCGTCATATAGTTCATTTTCACCTGCATATTATGCCTAGTCTTAATGTGGATAGTTTGCCATTGGTCTCCTGGGTTACATGGCACAGACATTCATGATAAGCTACTCTGCAATGATATCATTTAGAACTACTGTCCAGACCCAAGTGCGGTTCCATTTTACCCTCCACATAAAAGGGCAATCTGCTTTACCGTTTGTGAGTGTGATTTCGTTTTTAGGTCTCAGCCTGCGATGGCTGCGCTTGTGCAGTCTCGCTGGTGAGATTTAATGAGATAGAACATCACCAGCGAGGTTAAGCCCCGCCCCTCTTCTCCATTGGCTGGCCTCCTAAACGGTGGCCAGCCACTGGAGAAGAGGTCCTAGTGACGTTCTTCAGTCTCTTTAAGCGCCGTCCATTTCAGATTGGGTTCATTGACTTACTGCTGAAGTAAAAGGTTTCTCATCTTCTTTATGAGTCCAGATGGCCCCATAAAGAAGATAAGGAACCTTTTACCCCAGCAGGAAGTCGGGGCGCCCAGTCTGAAAAGGACGGCTAAAAGAAAAAACTTGCGTCATGGTGAGTGCTTGTTCATCAAAGCATTCCGAATTTAGCACACGGCGCGCCTGATCCCTGAAAATCAGCAGCAGGCCGCTCTTCAGCTAACAATCCATTGATTATTGAACTTTTTGTAGGCACTTCCTGAGCTCTGTGCTTTATTATTTTTTTTATTCTCCACTTGCCTGGGATGCGTATTTTGAAGTAAAGGCGCTTTGGGCGCCAATTAATGGCGGATTGCGCCCTTGGCGAGCCTCCAGTCAGAGGGACGCGCACCTGTTGCAGCCGAGCCTGTGATATCAGATAACGCAGCACGCCTTTTACATCCACACACCCTTTGCCAAGCAGCCATTTATTGTTAAACGTGTCACAAAAAGTGCAGGCAGGCAATAACACGGCAGCCATTGTACAAGAGGCGCACTCATAAAGTGTTTAATATGAAAACATGGCGCGCCATCGGGCCCTCGGCAGAGATCTGATGAAACGGCTCGCGCAGCTGAAAGGCTGCCAGCCTTTTTTGGGAGGAAGTGACTGTAGAGCAGAGCCGCGGATCTGTATCGGCTCATCGCTCAGATACCGGGGAAGATTACGCCCTCACTGCATCTTCAGAGGAGGACGCACTCCAGATCCTATGATGAGGGGGTGAAGCCTGTCTGCTGCTTTCACCAGGCTGAGTCCCCAGCAGTCAACACCGCCACCCCCCCCCCCAAACACCAGCCTGTGAGCTGGTGGGCGCACGAGCCCCAGGGGTGCCCGTGCCTCTCAGGGCAGGTGCAGGTAGGGCCCGGACCTACAGCTGTCTTTCCAAACGTCTCTCACTATAGCTATGAAACTGTTGAGTTTAATGATGCCAACGTACTGCAATTTCTAGAGCTGTTTTAATGGAGCGAGCCAGCACTTTCAGCAGGAGTACTACACTTTTAATGGGAGCGTATTTGCACTTCTTTCAAAGGTTGCAGTACTTGAAGAGGAAGAGTGCAAACACTTCTCAGAATGGCCAATACACATTTATTTTTCACAGGTGCTCCTGCTGAAGACGTCCAAATGCGAAACAAAGGGCTGTGATCATCAGTCCCAGGGGCGTGTTTGAATGCCAACTTGTCAGTTCTGGGCAGGACTTACAGGGAGAGGGGAAGGGGCGCCAAGTGCTTGTTTTCTGTCGGACTCTGTTGGCTGAGCGCTGGTTAAATTAAACAGAGTGCCGGGTTAACAACAGCGTGCGCACTTTCAGGATCAGTAGGGAGAGCTTGAGAGTTTACATAATCTACATTACTTCTCCACTAAGCAGGCATGTACTTACAGGCTTTCATCCTTATTTGTAATATCATGCAGTGCTTCTCCTCCAGGCAGCCCTGTTCTTCTACAGTCACATTCAGTTGCATGTACGTCCATTCCGTTTTAAACCACCAGCATTTCTTGCAAGTTGTCCGCCATTGATGCATTGCAGTTTCTCTCACACACATTCTTTACACGTGACTGTGTGATTTACTCTCTGGAGTATTTCACTGAAGTAATCCTTCTCTCCTGTTGCACGCGCTCCCGTACTGTAGCTTCCGGCTCCTTTGCTCATTTCCTAAGAGCCATAATAGCTTAACTTTTTGATTGTTTTTAAGAAATAACTACATAAAATGCTTTTTGTCTATGCATGTGCTTATTTTGCTCCAGTGCTTGATTTGCAGAGACACGCTGAAGGACTCGATCTACTAATGACAGAGGGAAAGCACATTTCAGAGCATTTACTAAATGAAACTGACTGGGTTAGACAGCGGAGCCGAGCGGATGATCGATTTTCAGTTTATTCCACGGTGTGTGTCATTTTTGCCATTTAGCAGCACAAGCAGGTTCTGAAGCTTGAATTCAAGCCAGGCTTATGGCAGGTCAATTGACATGTTTGCGCAAAACACCAAAGGAGTAACCTTTCCTCGAGTGCAATGAAACCAAGAGATACACAGAAACTCAAAGAACCACCATCACTCTAAAGCTTCTCCCAGCATTTAGGTGACTGCACACAAAGAAATATCCAGCTCTGACCTCTGCCTCTTAACAAGTACATCATACATTTTATGTAAGGTTCCGACATTTCTATTTTTTGGTGTGTGTGTGTGGGGGGGGGGCTCTGTGTGTGTGTGTGTGTGTGGCTCTGGGTGTGTGGCTCTGGGTGTGTGGCTCTGAGTGTGTGGCTCTGTTTGTGTGTGTGGCTCTGTGTATGTGTGTGTGTGGTGTTCTGTGTGTGTGGCTCTGTGTATGTGTGGCTCTGTGTGTGGCGCTCTGTGTGTGTGTGGCTCTGTGTGTGGCTGTGTGTGTGTGTGTGCAAATGCAATAGGTCTCGCATTTGCGAGAGATTAAGCTATTGGCATTGTAAATGACAATGACATTTATTTATCTGTTTTCAAAACCAACACATAAATAAAAATGTTGTCATTTACAATGCCAATAGCTCTAGCTTTTGCAAAGATGAGACCGTTGCATTGTAAATGCTTGTTGAGCGTGTGGTGTAGCCTGGTGCTGCAAGGGACACATTTCAGGATTTCTGGAAGTCTATGGAACAATTTCTACTTCACAGACGGTTCAAGTGTACATTGTTTCTTCAAGTAATTTAATGTGTGATTGGACAGAATATTGGTTGTGCACATCTTTGCTGTAATTTCTTATATGAGTCCAGGCGAAAGTGAATTTATAAAGTGAAGTGTGAGTCAGAGTGAATGTCTGGGAAGAGCAGTGCGGTTCAGTCATCTTCACATGAAGTTAGAGAATGAATCAGATCAGATAGTTTTCCCAATTCTTAAAAGTCCTTGACCCAAGACCTGAACACAAAGAAAATGGGTACCCTCTACTTGAGCTACTGGCGAGTTGGGTCTATCCAGCTGACCAGCCTGTAAATACAGATTGCAGTGGCGGCTCCTGAGCTAAGGCGGAAGAGCATCGCCCAGCGCTTTCATTAGTGCAAATAAAGGAAAAATAAAATGATAATTACTCGTTATAATTACCATTTTATTTTTTCCAGCTGCAGCAACTTTGCGGGTGGGGCAAGGCTGCTTTCTCACAGGGGGAGGAGGGGTGGTACACTGTAAGAGCGCATGAATGTTTGGCCAGCCGGCTCAGGCCGGCCAAACAGTGATGCACACTTTGCATGTTCTCCACCCATATGCCTAGGCTCCCAGTCCCTGGCTAAGCACCAAGCCTGGATGCCCTCTGTTCCGGCAGGGAGAGATGCTGTGAGATGACTGAGGAGAGATGCGGTGAGGAGGTAAGTTTATTATTTTTTTCTTAACCCCGCCCTCCACCGCGCCACCCCACATCTGTGCCTGCCGCCATTGAATGAATGTTCTTTGACTGAATGAGAAATGCTCACAATGCCTAGAAAAGGTGGCTTTGGGGTTTAGATAAGGGGCCTTTGGTTCCTGGAAAGAGTTCATTACATGTCTATTTCTACATCAGCGGTGTCTTTGGATTGATCATTACGGATGGGGGACAGCGCATGCATTGAGATGGGACACTGCACAATTTAGGAACACTGCATTCCGGCCCTCAATGCAGTATGTGGAGCCAGATTGATCTACAGTCATGGATGTCTGAACGTGCCTGCATCACCAATTTGTTTGCCAAGTTTTCTAAAACTATTTCTGTTATTAATTAACAGACTTCAGACACTGCATATGATATTTTTATCTCGTCTTTGATGTTTAAACTTCATGGCACAAACAGGATGTTCTGCCAGAATTTGGACTTAGTTTAAATATATAAACATTCACAAACAATCAATGCTTTCGCTGATAGAAGAATTCAGAGAGCATAGTTCATGAGACATATATAAAAATGACAGCAACAAAATCCAACTGGTTTACATGTTGACCGGCTGCGCATTTGAGGAAGGGTCAATGGACATGCAATGGTGAATAGTGTAAAACACCATGAAAAGTAGAAAGGCTGATCAGGAAATATTTCTATTACAGCAGACTAATAAGGGCCAGAATATGTCAACACCACTGCTGCTGGCCCAGACTCACCAGTGCAAAAACTGCATCGTGAACCTTTGGGTACCAATCTGCACAAGGAGACGCGTCAGAAAAACACAGCAAAACTAACACAAAAAAACAAGGCATCCAAAGACAGAAAAACAAAACATCACTCCCTACTTATATTTAGTTTTTCTTTAGAAGTCTTATGACACACGTTTGGATGTTTTTACTTTTAAAAACAGGTTAGAAGGTTAATTTATCCTCCGCAGCTTAAAGCAAGAAAGTGAAACTTTTGATTTTACCTAACTTCACAATCTTTTTAAAATGTAACTGGAAATATACATAACTGACCAGCAATATATTTAAAATAAAAATGAAAATATATTTAACAGGCCAGAAAAAATTGATAAATTATCAAACGTTAGTTGGGCAGTGGTTAAGTGCCCTCATTGTGTCAGCGTTCAGGCAACAAACGTTTAGACAAACGGAAATTAAACATTTACTTTTGAAACATACCTGGTGGAGCCTGTTTCTTCGCACTCTACCAAGGCTGACACAGGGAAGCAACGTAAATTCGCCCGAACCAAATTTGATAATGTGGGGAACGGGTATTAAAACCTCAGTCTCCTGGTTCAACAGCTGACAGCCTAGGAAATTGCAACCAGACATTGAATTACACAAAAAACGATCACAGAAGTAAAAGAAAGCAAAGTCAGGATTCAACAAATGGGGTGCCTGCAAATCAATGTTTCAATGGCTGTGCTAAATGCACAAAATGCAAGGATGGCCTTGTGTTTACATTCAACGAATCTTGTCTAATCCTTCACTTGTATAAGAAATTCCATTTTTAATAGACATAGGGGCAGTGAATCCCGGCTTAAGCAAACTGTAAATACTTCTTAAAATAGACAAGTGATCTATTACTAAACACAATTTCATATCAAAGGTAAAGTCCCTTTACAGAGTGTGTAATTCCTACCTCGTGGTGACACCAAGGGAGCATGCAAAATCAGAAACAAATGCTAACTGTAAACTGGCAAACCATACTTAATATCAGAAGAGACGTTTTCCTAATTTTAAGCACTTCAAAATAGCCAGGGTAAACTTGATCCTGTATAAAAGGTTAATTTGAGGGAAGATGGTGCTACAGACAACATTCATGAAAAGAAAACAGGAGACCTCCCAATGGTGCTGCCTCCGCGCATCCAATGACAAATGTGATTGCATTGAGTTATAACTGAGAAATGTGGACCTCTTATATGGAAGTCCTAATAGGACTGAAGTCATCAGTCACCTATCCAGTGTGAACTAATGAATATTAGAGCATTGCAGTAATAAGTGCGCGGAGGGGTAAGGGCGAGTGCACTTTGTATGCACATTTAACATTTTTGGTCTTAGCGTTTGAAGGGAGGCAGATTATCATGAGTTGGTGATTGGCATGTTAAGTGCTTTGTAGAATTCGGCTTTAGGGGCAGAACATTATGCCAGGTTTTATGGTGGCAGCTGTTGGGCACCAGAAAACAGTGTTGCCAGAGCACCATGTGGTCTAGAGCTCCGAAGACTTGTGGGCCAGCATGGCAAGTGCTTCGGTGGAGGAAGTCAGAGTGTGCATCACACTGCTGGGCAAACTCATCTGAGAGAAGACACTGCAGAAACAGAACAAAGAAGAACCCAAGGAAGAGAGACAAAACTGGAAAAGATGAGCAGCGTCTATTACCAATGCAGCATACATATACAGCGGACTGCCAGCAAAGTCACTGGAGGCAAGAAATGGAAGAGGAAGCTCCAGACCAATTGCCCTTTTCAGAAGGGCAACAGAATAAGGAGGGTTAAGCCCTAAGACGCTGACCAATGGATGAAGATGGATGAAGAGGAGGAAGGGATGAGGAGGGACTTAGTTTCACTCAGGACTACGAGGAGAAAACAGGTAGAAACTGGTAACAGTGAACCGTGTGCTTATAAGCATCAGATTCTGTCCTGCAAGGTAGTATTTAGAAATCTTCAACAGTGAAAAAGAAGCCCTACATAATAGACAAAAATGGCAATATAAGCCACTCTATGGATTCTTCTCAATATTAAAGACAAGCAGTGGGTAAAACAGGATGACAGTGACCAGCACCATACAACCAACACAATTAATAAACCAAGCATTACAAGGAGTGTAGCAATTTCAAAAACAAAAATATCAGCATTCATCAAAAGACCCATTATAGACCCGCAGGGATAAAACAGAGTGATCAGTTATTAATAATTCAAGTTATGTCATTTTCTTGGAGCGATTGTTCAACAAGTTTCATACATTTTTCAAATCTGGAGTTTAACTGTGGGTATTTGCCGTTCAGGTAGTATATAATCTGCTATGTGTAATCGCGCATAATATTACAGAGCCTGCGGCTACTTGTATTGGGATGCCAGCCCACGGTGTGCTTGATCCTTTTTCGAAAAACTCCAAACCAGCAATGCATTAACTTAAGTAAATACTACTCTCCCAGTATAAAACTTAAGTAAGATTTTCTACAAGTTGATGTGTAAGCATTTATGATGACCCATGCATTCGATTTCTTATTAAACACTAGATTAGCCTCTCTGTGCAAGAGATTATTTTAGGATTTTTATTAACACTTTAAAAAATAAATTAATACTTGTTTTGCGTCCAACTGTTCCTTCATATCCAAAGTTTCATGGGCCGTTTGGAGGTAAGCTCCTAAAGGCTTACCCTTCCTTTGTTTTGTTTTTCCAATGTCTACCCACAAATAATAATTTAGTGAAAAAAGCAACAGTATTCTTCAATTTGTAACAATCCTTTATAAAGCTGCTTAACATGCCAAGGACTGACTTACTTTTCCAAATTAAAGTAGGTATATGGTGTGTAGTGTAATTATGTGGGTTAGATTGGATTTGTTAGATGTGTAATTGTGTGGTGTGAAGTGAATTTGTGTAGTATAATTATGTGGTATGGTGTGCTGTAAAAATATGTGGATAGAATTGGAAGCAGAGTCGGGCAGTCCTCATCAGCTGTGGGGCACCCATTTTCCATACCCAGAGAGACAGGCTTAAATTCTTCCTGATGGGGCATCTTCTTGTCCACTTTGGCTTTGCCTCAAGGCCCAGTAATTGTCCTTTAGGCTCTCAGGTTATGGTGGATTGGCTCCCGTCAGCAAGTGGTGTAGGAGACTTATGTAGATGTTCTGTGGTCACAGCCAATAGAGTTGCCACTACAATTAATCGTGAAGGAACTCTCCAACCCCAGCTCCAACACCAACGACATCCCGCCGTCGCAAGCCCTGTGCGACTCCCTCGCCACCTTCTTCCACCACAAGATAGCAGACATCCACGACAGCGTCAACACCCAGACAGCCCCAACAGACAGCAACACAACAGACCCTCCGCACACCATCGACCACGACCCCCTGCTAGCCTGGGCCAGCATGAGCATAGATTACACCATCAAGACCATGCGCACAATCCACTCCGCCTCTCCGTCAGATCCATTCCCGCACCACGTCTTCAACAGAGCAAGCAGCTCCATCGCACCCCACCTGCGCAACGTCATCAATCTCTCCCTCGAGACCGAGACCTTCCCAGAGATCTGGAAACACGCCGAGATCAACGCCCTTCTCAAAAAACTTAAGGCAGACCCAAGAGACCTCAAGAACTTCCGGCCCATTTCTCTGCTCCCCTTCCCGGCCGAGGTCATAGAGAAAACCGTCAATAGACAGCTAACCAGATACCTCGAAGAGAAACAGAATCCTGGACCCTTCCCAGTCAGGGTTCCGCAGCACCCACAGCAGCAAGACTACCCTCATCGCCGCCACCGACGACATCAGGAGCCTGCTGGACAACAGCGAGACCGCAGCATTCATCCTCCTAGACATCTCTGCCACCTTCGACACCGTCTGCCACCGCACACTACGCACACGCCTCCACACCGCAGGTATCCAAGACAAGGCTCTGGATTAGACCACCTCCTTCCTATCAGGCAGAACCCAGAGCGTCCGCCTCCCCCATTCCATTCCAAAGCCTCCGAGATCATCTGCGGCGTATCCCAGGGATCCTCCCTCAGCCCGACGCTGTTCAACATTTACATGACCCCGCGCGCACACGTAGCTCGACAGCACAACCTCAACATAATCTCCTACGCCAACAACACTCAGCTGATCCTCTCCCTCACCAAGGACCCCATCACCGCCAAAGCCAACCTCCACGAAGGAATGAAGGCCGTTGCCGACTGGATGAAGACCAGCCGTCTGAAGCTGAACTCGGACAAGACCGAGGTCTTCATCCTCGGCTCCAACCCTTCAGACTGGGACGACTCTTGGTGGCCGACGGCACTGGGGGCAGTCCCGACACCCACCGACCATACACGCAACCTGGAATCATCCTCGACTCAATGCTCTCAATGACCAAGCAAGTCAACGCGTCACCTCCTCCTGCTTCAACACCCTCCGCATGCTCCACAAGATCTACAGATGGATCCCGACAGATACAAGCAAGACAGTCACCCAGGCCCTCGTCAGCATCAGCCTCGACTACAGAAGTGCCCTCTTCGCGGGAGCCCGAACAAGCTCATCAAACGACTTCTTCGCATCCAAAACGCCTCGGCACGACTGATCCTCGACGTACCACGCCACGGCCACATCACCCCCACCTGAGAAACATGCACTGGCTCCCCGTCGACAAGAGGATATCCTTCGCGCTCCTCACCTACACACACAAGGCACTCCACAAGACCGGCCCAGCCTACCTCAACAGACGGCTCTCCTTCTACATCCCCAACCGCCAGCTACGCTCCGCCGACCTCTCACTTGCGACTGTCCCGCGCATCCGAAGAACAACCACCTGTGGGAGATCCGTCTCCCACCTCACCGCCAAGACATGGAACACCCTCCCACTGAGCCTACGACAGACCCAAGTCCTGCTGACCTTCAAGAGGATACTCAAAACCTGGCTGTTCAATCAGTAGCGCCCCCCTCCCAGCGCCTTGCGACCCTCGCGGGTATGTAGTGCGCTTTACAAATGATTGATTCATCAGATAGGTGTGAATTATTAAGCATCAAAGTGATTGTGGGCCTGCTTGCCCTCTCCCCACCCCTGGGTTACATGCAATGAGGAGAATCGCACAAGCAGGTGGAACACAGTCCTGTTAAGTTCCTCTGAGTACACCTCTGGAGTGGATGGTAGCCAAGCAGCTGCTCCTGTCCCACTAGTGGGGCAGGGGAGAGCTGGACCTGCTGGACACAGCCTACATCCGACAGAGGCCATGGAGACCTTGTGCCACTGGGTGGGGAGCTCTGCGGTGGTAGAGAGATGCCCTGTTTCACCTTCCCACATCCGGTGTGCTTTGCCTGACCATGCAGAGGCGTGCCTCGAGGTCTGTGTTTACAATTTCACCAAAGATATCCACTATATAGGTATCTATTGAGAATCAATTTCTAGCCAGTATGAGTGAAAAGAGGTAAACATAAGCGAGGTAAAAAATGTGTCCATTAAGTAAATAATTGAAATGAGCGCCAGAAGTCCCAATTATTTTGAACTGCAGTCCTGAGATAATACCGTTGCCCGAGAGGCTGAAAGAGCTGATTATGGTGCATGTACCAACCTAAGAGACCTGGACATTTAGGACCTTTAATACAAGTGGCCCATATTTGATTTAATCAAGTAAATACTGATACATGGGCTGTGGTGTTAATAACTGGGTATGCCCTGTATATGGGTGTGCGAGTTTCAGACCTTGGAATGGGTATGATGTGATAATTGCCTGTGGCCCCCTCCACACCTGTTCTGGACATGCTGAAACTCAGGAATTACATAGTTTGCCTGTATCTATGCCATATTGTATGCGGTGCAAACAGAGGTGGACGAGCCAGCAAATTAACAGGGAAAGCTGAGCTATGGGTCTGGCTTGGCTCTTTAAGTCACTGTGTGAGCTGAGCCTTGAAAATGATTGCCTTGTAAATCATACAAAAAACATCAGATAAAATATGATTACGTCAAATCACAGTTCAAAAATGTGGCTTTCTTTCGCATGTGGAACCTTTGACATTAATATGTCCATTAAAGAAGTGCACTGAGAAGTACTTATTAAAAGTGATAGTTTTTACGCGTGAACTTAGAACCTTTCTGTCCCCGCCCTCGCCCCCACCCGGGTGAAAGCGCCATTAGTGAACTATGAGGCAAAACAGTTGTCATGTGCAACCTGCAGGTGGCTGAGATTCTTGTAGATAATGGAACATTATAGTCTTTTAAATCATACACAATATATTTTTGTACAGCTTATATTTGTAACACAGGATTTTAAAGGTACTTTCACTTTGCTATAGTGAAGAAAAAGGAGGATCTATAAAATAAAATCTTTGCCTATGATCTCTGAGTCTGGTTAAGCCGGGAATCTGATATTGCAGGTTTTCTGGTTTCACTTTGTACAAACCAGCCACTAAACTCTATTTGTGTCTCCTTCGTATCTCAAATATTAGTGCTTTATTTGACCTCTTTCTGCTTGAAGGTAGATGAGCGATGGTGCAGGCGGAAGCCATATTAAAAGCTGAGCTAAAGGTTCCAACAGAACGTCTAGCAGAACCAGGCTTCCGGATTGCTCTTTCAGTGGCTCACCCACCTCTAGGTGCAAATTACACATGCAATAATAACTAGAAGGATGTGCTATGGGTGGACTCATTTTAATCCACGTTTGCACACAGAAGTTTGCTTTTGATTCAGAATTTGCTCAGACAGGCAAATGAGCCTCATATATGTGGATGGACGGGCCCTGATTATTTGTGGGAAAGTGTGCATACCACAATCCAGACAATATACCAACAATTCTGGAAATTCAAATATCCAGATCATAAAATGGTAGTCAGGATTGTCAGAGGAGTCTGTGTATTTCTGAATTAAAGTACACAGCACATATGTGTCTTCCATATCTTTTGACTTCGTTCACCATGTCCTGTTCAAAAATAGGTAGTCACGCACAAGCTAAACCCTGGGCTCGTCATAACGGCCATGGTCCGCCCACTCGCGATTGATTCCCCACCTGTGTGGGCGAATTAATCAGTGGGTGGAGTCGTGACGAGCCCAGCTCGTCATGCGCACAGCTCCACTGTGACTCATAACGAGCTGGGCTCGTCACCAGCACCGCAGCGCCGTGGCACACCCGCCCCGTGGGGGAATTACCACCGCAGCGACCGGGTTAAAGTAACTATATCACCTGCATATTGCAGGGTTGTAATTAGCAGTGCTCTTACCTTCAGAGAATAGGACACCACTTTATTACGAGGGCTATTTATGTCAGGGATATACAGATTAAAGAGCAATGGTGCAAAGACGCCTGCTTCAAGCCATTTTTGGTGCATATTTTTGTGATACTGATTGGCCTGCTCGTGCTTTCACTTTTACCCAGGTATTAGAGTAAAGTATTTGGATTGCTAGCAGAAATTGTACTGACATGTCTCACAAGCTGATTTTACTCCATGAAAGGTTCCTGGATACTTTGTCAAACGTAGACTTAAAGTTGATAAAATACACGTATAGCAGAGTTGTTGTACTTAAGTGTTTTTCAGTTAATACTGAAAGTGCAAGAATATCTCAAATGGTTTCTTGCTCTGGGTCAAAACCTGCGGTATAAGGGAGCAGGTTTGCTGCAAGGCCCAATCTTCTAGATATTGAAGAAACACATTTTTAAATATTTTGTCTCAAAATCTAATAATACAATCAACCTGTAATTTACTGGGTTTGTTACAAGGCAATTTTTGTAAACTGGGTGAAAGATTGGGCCACACCATAGATCTAGTATAAGTTGTTCTTGAATATAAATTATTGTATCACAAAGTTAATGAATTTGCCCAGTAGATTGAACTATGTTTGAATAGGCTGGCACGGGGGCTATTGGAGCCAGGGGCGCCATTTGGTCACTTCTTTTGATGATATCGACAACCGGCTTGCTGTGTGTGGTAAGTAGTAGCTTCTGAAACTGAAACTGATGATGCTCCTAAAAATGTAAATTGTTTAACCTATGAACCATCATATCAAATGGTTGATCCAGGCGTTATCCGTGACATTAGCACGGCTTTCTTGCATAAAACCTTGTTCTATTTTAGTTATAAAGGTCAGAGTACTTTTTTTTTTTTTTTACAAAAACTAAACAAGGTTTTCTCTAATTTAACAAGCGCGCATACCAACATGCTCACTTGCTTCACCCTCTTCTCTCCAGAAGGAACTCCAAGACAGGAAGCACTGGGCATATTACGTACTGTGATACCCATCAATTAAGCAAGAAGTGTTGTCATCACATGTCACACCAAGATAAGGATAAAGGCTTTCAGGATTGCAACCCCAGTCTCATTTCAATTGTGCCGTTATTTCCAAGTCAACAGTGTCGGGTACAATACAAAATTGTTCCAGAACTGCGCAGTTTTTGCAATCCCATGATAAAGTATTTGAAATGTGAGGGGAAAAACTGTTAGAGTAGTCAAGCTTACACAAGGCAAGAGCTGAGTCGAGCCAACCAACCTGTACTGTGTCATGAAGCGCAGCTACAAACACAAATGAAGCCAATCTTTTTTATGTTGTTTATTTATCTAGAGGAACTTGCTCTAACGACAAAAGCAGCAGATTACATTACACAAGGCCAGATGCTCTAGGCACCGGGAGGTTATGTGATTTGACAATCATCCAACAACGGCATATGTAGCTGATTCCACAATTTCAAGATGTCTGTAGCTCTGGCCTTTAGGGCACATCTCCTTCCTGACGTTTTACATTTGTTTTCCCCTTGAAATGCTACAACCTGCATGCCCATCGCACACCTTAATCTTATGTGAACAGCTCTAAGGGCCTGAGTTTGGCCGACGGATTAAGAACCGCCACCATTGTGGAGTTCTTTGCCCTGCCATGGCAAGGATACTCTGCCCTCCAAATTTAGAGATGTCCGCCGGACATCTCTTGCATTTCCAGGAACCACCATCGGGACGGTTCCTATAAATGCACTAAAAGTTGGACGGATGGCTCTGTCAACATGATGGACCGTACATGAAACTTTCAACTTTTTTATTTTTACTTCCAAAGACAAAATCCCAAAGCAGAATTTTGTTTTTGAAAATTAAAAAAAAGCAATGCCCCCCTCGCCCTAGTTCTCCCCTATGGAGTTGGGGTCATTTTGCAGTTTTCACTGCTCCCAATCACTAGGTTTTCCCTGGCTGTAATGGACAGTGAAAACTTGCCATTTGTCCACCTTATCAAACAAGCATTGAAAATGCAATAGATATCGCTTTTGATTAAGTTAAAGCCATTTGCTTTGCCAATGGTATTGTATAGCAAAGCAAATGGCTTTAACTTAATGAAAGGTGAGACCTAATGTTAGTCGTGTCATTGTCAGTCAGTCAGTCATTCAGTCAGTGTCATTCAGTCAGTGTCAGTCAGTCAGTCAGTCAGTCAGTGTCATTCAGAGTCAGTCAGACTCAGTCAGTGTCAGTCAGAGTCAATCAGTCAGTGTCAGTTATGTCAGTCAGTGTCAGTCAGTCAGTTTCAGTCAGTGAGTCAGTTTCAGTAAGTGTAAGTCAGTCAGTCGGTGTCAGTCAGTGTCAGTCAGTGTCATTGTCAGTCAGTGTCAGTCAGTGTAATTGTCAGTCAGTGTCAGCCAGTCAGTGTCAGTCAGTCAGCCAGCCAGTGTCAGTCTTGTCAGTCAGTGTCAGTCAATGTCAGCCAGTCAGTGTCAGTCAGTCAGTTAGTGTCAGTCAGTCAGTCAGTGTCAGTAAGTCAGTGTCAGTCAGTCAGTGTAAGTCAGTCACTGTCAGGCAGTCAGTGTCAGTCAGTGCCAGTCAGTGTCAGTCAGTGCCAGTCAGTGTCAATCAGTGCCAGTCAGTCAGTGTCAGTCAGTCACTGTCAGTTAGTGTCTGTCAGTGTCAGTCAGTTAGTGTCAGTCAGTCAGTCGGTGTCAGTCAGTCAGTGTCAGTCAGTCAGTGTCAGGCAGTCAGTGTCAGGCAGTCAGTGTCAGGCAGTCAGTGTCAGGCAGTCAGTGCCAGTCAGTCAGTGCCAGTCAGTGCCAGTCAGTGCCAGTCAGTGTCAGTCAGTGCCAGTCAGTGTCAGTCAGTGCCAGTCAGTGTCAGTCAGTCAGTCAGTATTAGTCAGTCAGTCAGTATCAGTCAGTAAATCAGTGTCAGTAAGTGTCAGTCAGTCAGTGTAAGTCAGTCACTGTCAGGCAGTCAGTGTCAGTCAGTGCCAGTCAGTGTCAGTCAGTGCCAGTCAGTGCCAGTCAGTGCCAGTCAGTCAGTCAGTGTCAGTCAGTGTCTGTCAGTGTCTGTCAGTGTCTGTCAGTGTCAGTCAGTGTCAGTCAGTGTCAGTCAGTGCCAGTCAGTGCCAGTCAGTCAGTGTCAGTCAGTGTCAGTCAGTGTCAGTCAGTGTCAGTCAGTGTCAGTCAGTCAGTGTCAGTAAGTGTCAGTCAGTGCCAGTCAGTGCCAGTCAGTCAGTGTCAGTCAGTCAGTGTCAGTCAGTCAGTGTCATTCAGTGTCAGTCAGTGTCAGTCAGTGTCAGTCAGTGTCTGTCAGTGTCTGTCAGTGTCTGTCAGTGTCTGTCAGTGTCAGTCAGTGCCAGTCAGTCAGTGTCAGTCAGTGTCAGTCAGTGTCAGTCAGTGTCAGTCAGTGTCTGTCAGTGTCTGTCAGTGTCTGTCAGTGTCAGTCAGTGCCAGTCAGTGCCAGTCAGTCAGTGTCAGTCAGTCAGTGTCAGTCAGTGTCAGTCAGTGTCTGTCAGTGTCAGTCAGTCAGTGTCAGTAAGTGTCAGTCAGTGCCAGTCAGTGTCAGTCAGTGCCAGTCAGTGTCAGTCAGTGCCAGTCAGTCAGTGTCAGTCAGTCAGTGTCAGTCAGTCAGTGTCATTCAGTGTCAGTCAGTGTCAGTCAGTGTCAGTCAGTGTCAGTCAGTGTCAGTCAGTGTCAGTCAGTGCCAATCAGTGTCAGTCAGTCAGTGTCAGTAAGTGTCAGTGTCAGTCAGTGCCAGTCAGTGTCAGTCAGTGCCAGTCAGTCAGTGTCAGTCAGTCAGTGTCATTCAGTGTCAGTCAGTGTCAGTCAGTGTCAGTCAGTGTCAGTCAGTGTCTGTCAGTGTCAGTCAGTGTCTGTCAGTCAGTGTCTGTCAGTCAGTGTCAGTCAGTCAGTGTCAGTCAGTCAGTGTCAGTCAGTGTCAGTCAGTCAGTGTCAGTCAGTCAGTGTCAGTCAGTGTCAGTCAGTGTCAGTCAGTGTCAGTCAGTGCCAGTCAGTGTCAGTCAGTGCCAGTCAGTGTCAGTCAGTGCCAGTCAGTCAGTGTCAGTCAGTCAGTGTCAGTCAGTCAGTGTCATTCAGTGTCAGTCAGTGTCAGTCAGTGTCAGTCAGTGTCAGTCAGTGTCAGTCAGTGTCAGTCAGTGCCAGTCAGTGTCAGTCAGTGCCAGTCAGTCAGTGTCAGTCAGTCAGTGTCATTCAGTGTCAGTCAGTGTAAGTCAGTGTCTGTCAGTGTCTGTCAGTGTCTGTCAGTGTCTGTCAGTGTGTGTCAGTGTGTGTCAGTGTGTGTCAGTGTGTGTCAGTCAGTGCCAGTCAGTGTCAGTCAGTGTCAGTCAGTGTCAGTCAGTCAGTGTCAGTCAGTCAGTGTCAGTCAGTCAGTGTCAGTCAGTCAGTGTAAGTAAGTAAAAACTTTATTGTTCAGTTAATTAAAACCATAACAAATTTTCTTTACACTTGTGTCGTAATGTTAAAAAAAAATGTTTTAATTAGTTAAGGAATACATGTTCAAAATTTACATCAAGATAAAATTCAAATACTCGTTAAAGGACAAAAAATGAGGTTTCAGAAAATCACTCTACAGTATTAGAGGTATTAGTCAGTCATCAAGCATTTTTCAAAGGCAAGCAAAAACTTTACAATCTTACAGTTGATTTGTGTATCCGTAGAGTCCAAGCAGCCTATAATGGCTGACCTGCAGGTACGTAATCCTTTAGTCAGAAACTGATTCTTTAAAAGAAGAGTTCGCTCTTGATTCAGCTTTGTACAATGACAAATAATGTGGATTATATCCTCTTTTTTATAATCACAGAGCCGACAGGCGATGGATCCCATGTATTTCCAGGCTGGTGCTTCAGCCAGCGTTGGATACTTTCCGAATCTTAGAGCCATCAACCTTTTTTTTAGTAAAAACAGAGTATGTAGAGTTCAAGTAGAGCGCCGGAGTAAGAAGTTTGTAGCTGTTAATTGCAACCCAAGAATGTGAACGATGGGAAAAAATCTCCTTGTCAATAAGTAGAGAATGTAGTTTGGCGGCTTTGTTTATTACCTGTTTAAATGAGTTAACTGGCAGGTTTTTGTTCCATAGCTGGGCGGTGCGTGTTAATTCCAGAGCTTTGGTCAGGAATTTGTTTGCCTCTGATTTGGTTCCCGTTTCAACTTCTTGCCACAAAAATGTATTTAAGTTGTTATCAGTGGCATTCATTTTAATGCGGTACCAGGTTTTAATGCACGTGTATTGTCTTCCCACTGATTCGTTCATGAGACCAAATTCTAGGGGCATTTGCGCTGGTGAAGCTGTACGGGGAAGTTGAAAAACTTTCTTATAAATTTTAGTAATCAAAGTATTTAACAAAGCACCGTCCTTGCCATGCATTGCTGCACTTGCATATGTTAAGGTGGGAAGGGCTTTAGCTGCAATTACCGTTAGTAGTGGTTTAAACGAAGGGCCTTCTAGTTTATTATACAAGGAGCTAAATGCAAAGATCAAGGCTCCAGTTCGTTGCGTAAGGTAATGTTTTTGCGCTTTTAGAGTCATCTTTTCGTCAACAAAATGTCCCAAATATTTATAATTTGAGACCCTTTCAAGCCTTTTACCATCTATGCGAATATTATAGTCTGTTGAGCGCCGATTAGAAATTAACATTGTTTTTGTTTTAGACAAGTTCAAAGTCAGTTTGTTTGCAGACAAAAAAAGCGAAAGTTCTGATAGTAGTCTGGTCATACCGACTCTTGTTAGGCTCATTAGTACAATGTCGTCCGGCGCAGTGTCTGTCAGTGTCTGTCAGTGTCTGTCAGTCAGTGTCAGTCAGTCAGTATCTGTCAGTGTCAGTCAGTCAGTGCCTGTCAGTGCCTGTCAGTGTCTGTCAGTGTGTGTCAGTCAGTGTCAGTCAGTCAGAGTCAGTCAGTGTCAGTCAGTCAGTGCCAGTCAGTGTTAGTAAGTCAGTGTCAGTCAGTCAGTCAGTGTCAGTCAGTGTCAATCAGTGTCAGTCAGTCAGTGTCTGTCAGTGCCAGTCAGTCAGTGTCAGTCAGTGCCAGTCAGTCAGTGTCAGTCAGTGCCAGTCAGTGCCAGTCATGTCAGTCAGTGTCAGTCAGTTTCAGTCAGTGTCAGCCAGTCATTGTCAGTCAGTGTCAGTGTCAGTCAGTCAGCCAGCCAGTGTCAGTCAGTGTCAGTCAGTCAGTGTCAGTCAGTCAGTCAGTGTCAGTCAGTCAATGTCAGTCAGTGTCAGGGTCAGTACCTCAGTGTCAGTCAGTCAGTCAGTGTCAGTCAGTCAGTGTCAGTCAGTGTCAGTCAGTGTATGTCAGTGTCAGTCAGAGTCAATCAGTCAGTGTCAGTCATGTCAGTCAGTCAGTGTCAGTCAGTCGGTTTCAGTCAGTTTCAGTCAGTCAGTGTCAGTGTCAGTCAGTCAGCCAGCCAGTGTCAGTCAGTGTCAGTCAGTCAGTGTCAGACAGTCAGTGCCAGTGTCAGTAAGTCAGTGTCAGTCAGTCAGTGTCAGTCAGTGTCAGTCAGTCAGTGTCAGTCAGTCAGTGTCAGTCAGTGTCAGTCAGTCAGTGTCAGTCAGTCAGTCTCAGTCAGTGTCAGTCAGTGTTTGTCTGTGTCAGTCAGTCAGTGTCTTTCAGTGTCTGTCAGTCAGTGTCAGTCAGTCAGAGTCAGTCAGTCAGTGTCAGTCAGTCAGTGTCAGTCAGTCAGTGTCAGTCAGTCAGTGTCAGTCAGTCAGTGTCAGTCAGTCAGTGTCCGTCAGTCAGTGTTTGTCTGTGTCAGTCAGTAAGTGTCTTTCAGTGTCTGTCAGTCAGTGTCAGTCAGTCAGTCAGTCAGTGTCAGTCAGTCAGTGTCAGTCAGTCAGTGTCAGTCAGTCAGTGTCAGTCAGTCAGTGTCAGTCAGTCGGTGTCAGTCAGTGTCAGTCAGTCAGTGTCAGTCAGTCAGTGTCTGTCAGTGTGAGTCAGTCAGTGTCTGTCAGTGTCAGTCAGTGTCAGTCAGTCAGTGTCAGTTAGTCAGTGTATGTCAGTGTCAGTCAGTGTCAGTCAGTCAGAGTCAATCAGTCAGTGTCAGTCATGTCAGTCAGTGTCAGTCATGTCAGTCAGTGTCAGTCAGTGTCAGTGTTAGTCAGTGTCAGTGTCAGTCAGCCAGCCATTGTCAGCCAGCCAGTGCCAGTCAGTGTCCGTCAGTTAGTGTCAGTCAGTCAGTCAGTGTCAGTCAGTGTCTGTCAGTGTGGGTCAGTCAATGTCAGTCTGTGTCAGTCAGTCAGAGTCAGTCAGTCAGTGTCAGTCAGTCAGTCAGGGTCAGTCAGCCAGTTCCAGTCAGTGTCAGTCAGTGTCAGTTAGTCAGTGTCAGTCAGTCAGTCAGTTGTGTGTAAGTGTCAATCAGGGTCAGTGTCAGTCAGTCAATCAGTGTCAGTCAGTCAGTGTCAGTCAGTCAGTGTCAGGCTATCAGTGTCAGTCAGTCAGTGTCAGTCAATCAGTGTCAGTCAGTGTCAGTCAGTCAGTGTCTGCTGACCTGGTTCTCTGGCTCTAAAGCAGCGCTGATGTCCTGGTTCTCTGCCTCTAAGCAGCTTTTCTGACCTGGTCCTCTCCCTCTAAAGCAGCTCTGCTGACATGGTCTCTCCTGCTCTACAGCAGCTCTGCTGACCTGGTTCTCTGGCTCTAGAACATCTCTGCTGACCTGGTTCTTAGGCTCTAGAGCAGCTCTGCTCACCTGGTTCTCTGGCTCTAAAGAAGCTCTCCTGACCTGGTACTATGGCTCTAAAGCAGCTTTGCTGACCTGGTTCTCTAGCTCTAGAGCAGCTCTGCTGACCTGGTTCCCTGCCTCTAGAGCAGCTCTGCTGTCAGTGCCAGTCAGTCAGTGTCAATCAGTGTCAGTCAGTCAGTGTCAGTCAGTCAGTGTCAGTCAGTCAGTGTCAGTCAGTGTCAGTCAGTCAGTGTCAGTCAGTCAGTGTCAGTCAGTGTCAGTCAGAGTCAGTCAGAGTCAATCAGTCAGTGTCAGTCATGTCAGTCAGTGTCAGTCAGTCGGTTTCAGTCAGTCGGTTTCAGTCAGTCAGTGTCAGTCAGTGTCAGTCAGTCAGTGTCAGTCAGTCAGTGTCAGTCAGTCAGTCAGTGTCAGTGTCAGTAAGTCAGTGTCAGTCAGTCAGTGTCAGTCAGTCAGTGTCAGTCAGTGTCAGTCAGTCAGTCTCAGTCAGTCAGTCTCAGTCAGTGTCAGTCAGTCAGTGTTTGTCTGTGTCAGTCAGTCAGTGTCTTTCAGTGTCTGTCAGTCAGTGTCAGTCAGTCAGAGTCAGTCAGTCAGTCAGTCAGTCAGTGTCAGTCAGTGTCAGTCAGTCAGTGTCAATGTCAGTAAGTCAGTGTCAGCCAGCCATTGTCAGCCAGCCAGTGTCAGTCAGTGTCAGTGTTAGTCAGTGTCAGTCAGCCAGCCATTGTCAGCCAGCCAGTGCCAGTCAGTGTCAGTCAGTTAGTGTCAGTCAGTCAGTGTCAGTCAGTCAGTGTCAGTCAGTGTCTGTCAGTGTGGGTCAGTCAGTGTCAGTCAGTCAGAGTCAATTAGTCAGTGTCAGTCATGTCAGTTAGTGTCAGTCATGTCAGTCAGTGTCAGTCATGTCAGTCAGTGTCAGTCAGTGTCAGTGCTAGTCATTGTCAGTGTCAGTCAGCTTGCCATTGTCAGCCAGCCAGTGCCAGTCAGTGTCAGTCAGTTAGTGTCAGTCAGTCAGTCAGTGTCAGTCAGTGTCTGTCAGTGTATGTCAGTGTCAGTCAGAGTCAGTCAGAGTCAATCAGTCATGTCAGTCAGTCAGGGTCAGTCAGTCGGTTTCAGTCAGTCAGTTTCAGTCAGTCAGTGTCAGTCAGTCAGTGTCAGTCAGTCAGTCAGCCAGCCAGTGTCAGTCAGTGTCAGTCAGTCAGTGTCAGTCAGTGTCAGTGTCAGTAAGTCAGTGTCAGTCAGTCAGTGTCAGTCAGTCAGTGTCAGTCAGTGTCAGTCAGTCAGTCAGTCTCAGTCAGTCAGTCAGTCTCAGTCAGTGTCAGTCAGTCAGTGTTTGTCTGTGTCAGTCAGTCAGTGTCTTTCAGTGTCTGTCAGTCAGTGTCAGTCAGTCAGAGTCAGTCAGTCAGAGTCAGTCAGTGTCAGTCAGTGTGTCAGTCAGTGTCAATGTCAGTAAGTCAGTGTCAGCCAGCCATTGTCAGCCAGCCAGTGTCAGTCAGTGTCAGTGTTAGTCAGTGTGAGTGTCAGTCAGCCAGCCATTGTCAGCCAGCCAGTGCCAGTCAGTGTCAGTCAGTTAGTGTCAGTCAGTCAGTCAGTGTCAGTCAGTCAGTGTCAGTCAGTGTCTGTCAGTGTGGGTCAGTCAGTGTCTGTCAGTGTGGGTCAGTCAGTGTCAGTCTGTGAGAGTCAGTCAGTGTCAGTCTGTGAGAGTCAGTCAGTGTCAGTCAGTCAGTCAGTGTCAGTTAGTCAGTGTCAGTCAGTCAGTGTTTGTCTGTGTCAGTCAGTGTCTTTCAGTGTCTGTCAGTCAGTGTCAGTCAGTCAGTGTCAGTCAGTCAGAGCCAGTTAGTCAGTGTCAGTCAGTCAGTGTCAGTCAGCCAGTGTCAGTCAGTCGGTGTCAGTCAGTGTCAGTCAGTGTCAGTCAGTGTCAGTCAGTGTCAGTCAGTCAGTGTCAGTCAGTGTCAGTCAGTCAGTGTCAGTCAGTGTCTGTCAGTGTGAGTCAGTCAGTGTCAGTCAGTCAGCGTCAGTCAGTGTATGTCATTGTCAGTCAGTGTCAGTCAGTCAGTGTCAGTCAGTCAGAGTCAATCAGTCAGTGTCAGTCAGTCAGAGTCAATTAGTCAGTGTCAGTCATGTCAGTCAGTGTCAGTCATGTCAGTCAGTGTCAGTCATGTCAGTCAGTGTCAGTGTTAGTCATTGTCAGTGTCAGTCAGCTAGCCATTGCCAGCCAGCCAGTGCCAGTCAGTGTCAGTCAGTTAGTGTCAGTCAGTCAGTCAGTGTCAGTCAGTGTCTGTCAGTGTGGGTCAGTCAGTGTCTGTCAGTGTGGGTCAGTCAGTGTCAGTCTGTGTCAGTCAGTCAGAGTCAGTCAGTGTCAGTCAGTCAGTGTCAGTTAGTCAGTGTCAGTTAGTCAGTGTCAGTCAGTCAGTGCCAGTCAGTATCAGTCAGTGTCAGTCAGTGTCAGTCAGTGTCAGTCAGTGTCAGTCAGTGTCAGTCAGTGTCAGTCAGTGTCAGTCAGTGTCAGTCAGTGTCAGTCAGTCAGTCAGTTGTGTGTACGTGTCAGTCAGTGTCAGTCAATCAGTGTCAGTCAGTGTCAGTCAGTCAGTGTCAGTCAGTGTCAGTCAGTCAGTGTCAGGCTATCAGTGTCAGTCAGTCAGCGTCAGTCAATCAGTGTCAGTCAGTGTCAATCAGTCAGTGTCTGCTGACCTGGTTCTCTGGCTCTAAAGCAGCTCTGCTGACCTGGTTCTCTGCCTCTAAGCAGCTCTGCTGACCTGGTCCTCTCCCTCTAAAGCAGCTCTGCTGACCTGGTCTCTCCTGCTCTACAGCAGCTCTGCTGACCTGGTTCTCTGGCTCTAGAACATCTCTGCTGACCTGGTTCTTAGGCTCTAGAGCAGCTCTGCTCACCTGGTTCTCTGGCTCTAAAGAAGCTCTCCTGACCTGGTACTATGGCTCTAAAGCAGCTCTGCTGACCTGGTTCTCTGGCTTTAGAGCAGCTCTGCTGACCTGGTTCCCTGCCTCTAGAGCAGCTCTGCTGACCTGCTTATTAGGCTCTAGAGCAGCTCTGCTGACCTGGTTCTCTGGCTCTACAACGGCTCTGCTGACCTTGTTTTCTGGCTCTAAAGCACCTCTGCTGACCTGGTTTCTCTGGTTTTACAGCAGCTCTGCTGACGTGGTTCTATGGCTCTAAAGCAGCTCTGCTGACCTGGTTCTCTGGCTCTAGAGCAGCTCTGCTGACCTGGCTCTTAGGCTCCAGAGCAGCTTTGCTGACCTGGTTCTCTGGCTCTACAACAGCTCAGTTGACCTGGTACTCTGGTCCTAAAGCAGCTTTGCTGATCATGTTCTCTGGCTCTAAAGCAGCTCTGCTGACCCGCTTCTCTGGCTCTAAAGCAGCTCTGCTGGCCTGGTTCTATGGCTCTAAATCAGCTCTGCTGACCTGGTTCTCTGGCTCTAGAGCAGCTCTGCAGACCTGGTTCTCTGCCTCTAGAGCAGCTCTGCTGACCTGGTTCTTAGGCTCTAGAGCAGCTCTGCTGACCTGGTTCTTTGGCTCTAAAGCAGCTCTTCTGACCTAGTTCCCTGGCTATAAAGGCTCTGACCATTCAAACATACCTCTGTAGTCCAACCCCGCCTCACACAAAATATACTCGTGAGCTCATCATAATGCGCAAATGAATGCATGAATAGATTGCTTCAAAAAGCTAAAAACCAAAAAGATAAGGTGCTTGATGAAGCAGCAGAATTCCACATTTTGCAAGGGTGTTGGGCTGAAGCAGGAGAGGCTGTCAGCGGCCATTACAAGCGTGTGGACGGCGCTGCAAATTAGAAAAAAACGTGCTTTGAGTCCAACAAAAACGCCCCCTGGTTCAACGATGATCTTAAGAAATCCAAGAAACTCTGTCGCTCCCTTGAGAAGGTCTGGAAAAAAGACCCAAACTCCAGCACCAAAGACGCCTTCAAAAACGCCACCCGCATACACCACCAACTGATCCGAACTGCCAAGAAAGCCACTTTCAAAGACCGACTTGACAACAACGCCCACAACAGCAAGGAGTTATTCAACATCGTCAAAGAATTCACCAACCCCACTGCCAACTCCAACGACATCACTCCCTCTCAAGACCTCTGCGACTCCCTAGCTTCGTTCTTCCACGACAAAATCGCAGACATCCACAACAGCTTCGACAACCAACCCGGAGACCAACCCACCCAACCTTCTGCCTCACCTTCACCCCCCTTGAACACCCTTAATGACTGGAACCCAATCTCCACGGATGATACCATCCGCCTCATGAACTCCATCCACTCCGGATCTCCAACCGACCCCTGCCCTCACCACATCTTCAACAAAGCAGATTCCATCATCGCACCCCACCTCCGAGATGTCATCAACTCCTCCCTCACCTCCGCCACCTTCCCTGATAGCTGGAAACACGCCGAACTCAGCGCCCTTTTGAAAAAACCCACAGCTGACCCCACCGAACTCAAAAACTACCGCCCCATATCTCTCCTTCCATTCCCGGCCAAAGTCATCGAGAAAGCTGTCAACAAACAGCTTGCCGCCTTCCTAGAAACCAACAAATCCCTCGACTCCTCACAGTCCGGCTTCCGAGCCAAACACAGCTCTGAGATCGCACTCATCGCAGCAACAGACGACATTCGAACTCTACTGGACAATGGAGACACAGTCGCCCTCATCCTCCTAGACCTCTCCGCAGCCTTCGACACAGTCTGTCATAGCACCCTGTTACAACGCCTCAGAAACATCGGAATTCAAGGAAAAGCACTGGAATGGATCACCTCGTTCCTTGCCGGAAGAACTCAGAGAGTCCGCCTCCCAACATTCAAGTCAGAGGCCACTGAAGTAATTTGCGGCGTGCCACAAGGATCTTCACTCAGCCCCACCCTCTTCAACGTATACATGAGCCCCCTCGCGACCATCGCACGTCAACACAACCTCAACATTATCTCCTACGCTGACGACACTCAACTGATCCTATCACTCACCAATGACCCTAACACCGCCAAAACCAACCTACATAAAGGAATGAGAGAAGTAGCCGAATGGATGAAGCACAGCCGCCTGAAACTGAATTCCGACAAAACAGATCTTAGGTACCTCCCCCTCCGCCTGGGACGACTCGTGGTGGCCAGAATCCCTTGGAAAAGCACCCATCCCAACAGACCACGCACGAAACCTAGGCGTCATTCTGGACTCCTCACTCTCGATGACCAGACAAATCAACGCAGTTTCATCATCTTGCTTCAACATTCTTCGCATGCTCAAAATAACATTTCGCTGGATCCCCACTGAAACTAGAAAAACAGTCACCCACGCACTGGTTACAAGCCGTCTGGACTACGGAAACACCCTATACGCCGGTACCACCGCAAAACTTCAGAAAAAACTCCAACGCATCCAGAACGCATCAGCCAGACTCATTCTTGACATTCCGCATAAAGATCACATTTCTGGACACCTGAAAAACCTCCACTGGCTCCCCATCAATAAGAGAATAACATTCCGCCTTCTAACCCACGCACACAAAGCACTTTACGAAATCGGACCCGAATGCCTCAACACACGACTTTCCTTCTACACCCCCTCCCGCCAGCTACGCTCCTCCCACCAAGCCCTTGCTGTTGTTCCTCGCATCAACAAAACCACCATGGGAGGAAGATCCTTCTCCTACCTGGCGGCTAAAACCTGGAACTCACTTCCCACTCACCTTCGCCTCACTCCGAACCACCTAGCATTCAGAAAGCAACTTAAAACCTGGATATTTGACAAGTAACTACCCACCCTTCTCCAAGCGCCTTGAGACTCTCTGGGTATGTAGCGCGCTATATAAATCACTGAATTGAATTGAATTGAACTTTAAAGGAAAGAGTGTAAATACGACCGTAAACGATCCAATCCCAGTGGGCGTGCCTAAAAGGAGACAGGGTGGCAACAAGGAATGATTGGCATGCCTTCAGTGCAATCATTGCACTGCTTTAGGCATAATTTGTGACGCCAAACGACGTGCACAAATGAAAGCTGAAGGCAGAGCTGGTACGAGGCTTCTGGAATCTTATCGATTCCACGAAGTCTCGTATAACGAGAGCAGCGCATGTGCTGCTGACGTCAGGCCGAGACCTAAAAAGGCCGGGCACACAAATGACAATACCTCCGATAGCCACTGCACTGTTGGGTCATGGGAGGTGGGTGACCTTCAGTTTGGTGGAGAGGGTACTCAGTTGCCCTTGCAACCTCTCCACCAAACTAAATCGGCCTCTAAGTATCAGCCTCCTCCTGAATGTATTTTTTTGCAACCTAAAGGCACAGCAAATTAGTCAGCTTTAAATCATTTGCTCTCCTAATGCTTGTCATCATAGTCTCTGCGTATGTTTTTTTTGCCCTCCCTTGGACAATAGCCACCTCCTGCTCCGTTGTTTTCTCCTTACACAAGCATTATTTTTCGTGTTTTGTTTTCCCGGAGCAAGGTTTGTGTGATACATGCTCCTAAAGTTCTGAAGCTGATATAACTGGCAGTCGACCGATCAATTTTAAATAGAATTTCTTTTTCAGATTTTCTACACCGGCTCAAACAACATATGATGTATCAGAGATGAACAGAAAAACAGTACTAGACATTTATCAGATACTATGCCTGCATTACCTATTCCCAAAAAGATAACTAACCACGATTTAGTCTGGGAAGCATCTAAATTGGTGACAACAGCAGCAGCAGCCCCCCTGCCAGATCCCTCAAAAACTTGAAAAATAAAACGATTATAGAATGGGTTTTAAGCCAGTTTTATTATCAGTTTATTTTTCTAACTAAGTGTGCCGAGTCTTGGGGGGCTGGGCTAGGGGGGTGAAAGGCACTGAGGGGGCGTGGTATGCACTGATTTCTGTACGCGTAAGGGTTTGGCCGGCCGTCTCAGCTCAGCCAAACCGACATGTGCACTGAAGCTGTCTACACCTGAGCTGCGTTGCCGGGTTGAGACAGCAGGCACAGACTCCCTGTCTCACTGGGATTGCAAATCGGGGACTCTCAGGCCAATCCTGACGCTGCTCTCATGCTGCATGAAAGCACCATCAGGAATGTCCGCATGAAATTCTGGTAGCCTGTCTGCTGAGCTGCAGAAGAGCCCTATGCGCTGTCTGTAGGTACGTTTTTTTTGTCGTAGTCCATCATTGTTGCCCCCTTCCCCGCCACTGTGCCCTGACACTGGATAACAGTATGAAATATGTTCCACTTTCTCGCCTGAAACCAACAGAAACAAAAGGATATCCGGAAGGATGGGGCTCCTGGACCAAATGGCCTACCGGGTAGTTTCTTCAACGAAGACCAAGAATTCTGGGCCCCTCACATGCACAGTTTGTCTAACCAATGCTTTTTCACATCGATAATCCAGGAATCATGCAAAGGCTCCATTTTGCACCTCCATATTCAACAAGCATTTGCAAAGCATTAGGTCTCGCATTTACAAGAGTTTGAGCTATTGGCATTCTAAATGACAGTGCCTTTTATTTATGTGTTGTTTTTCAAACAGATAAATACAAGACGTTGTCATTTTCAATGCCAATAGCTTATACTCTTGCAAATGTGAGACTTATTGCATTGCAAATGCATTCAGCGCCCGTGCTATAAACATTTTTAAAAAGCATTAGGCGTTGCATTATTATTAGCAATGCCAATAGCTCAAACTTTTAGTAATGCAAGACCTATTGTTGTCCTGTCTTGCGGAGAGGGTGGGGGAGTGCGAAGAAGCATGAGAGGGAGGGAGAGAGAGAGAGAAAGGAAGAGGGATAGAGGGAAAGAGAGGGAGAGGAAGAGGGGAGAGAGAGGGAGAGAGATAGAGAGGGAGGGGGACAAAGAGAAGTTGGGAGGGGGAAGAGAGAAATAGAGACAGGGAGAGAGAGGAAGAAAGGGGGAGAAACAGGATGGGGGGAGAGTGATCTCCGTATACCATTACCAGAACCATAAGGGAGGGTTGGGTTAACATTGGATTCAAAGCTCCTTGGCTTCTTATGCTTTAGAGTTGGAGACTCAAGTTCCTTGTATGAAGTTTTTATAAAAGCCTGTGCACGAGGAAGTACCGCTGACAGCAGCACAGCAATTTGTTTCATAGAGATCCTTAACACTAAATCTCCAGTTGTATCTTGTTTCAGAGGATTGTCGTCAGAACTCACCGGAATTTGTACTTTAGTCATGATAAGGAATGTATTAACAGCAAACGTCTTCAATATCTAGAAAGGAATACAACTAGAGCTAAGATGGGAAACCCCTCAGGTGCCCCCTTGAAGTGCTACACCACCCATCGACCACTAAACATCTCGAGTACCTCCCAGACTCATCAGGAGATTTTAGCCCTGAACACCGGCGAAGGGGACAGGGAGAGGGACTAATCCCAAAGAAATCACAAGACTAAAAACTTACCTCGTCAGCGAGGAGACATGGTTTCAACTAGCAGCAGTGCGGTTCTCTGACACAGGGACAACACAATAAGCGTTCACTCACTTTACATCTAGCTAACTTGGGCGAGGAAACTGCACCAAGTGATTCAAATCCCACATGAGGGTGTGAGACTGCTAGGGTGGTCAGGTGGGTCCATGTCACCAGGTCACCACTTCCCCTTCCTGGGCGCTCTTACATTTTATTGTGTGTTGATCGGAAGGGCTCAATTGAAATGAACGCCAAGACTTCATCTCCCAGAATGTACCGATGTTTCTTACATTAAAGCTCCGACCTTTAAAAAGTGTATCAGGTGTCATGGAGTCATCTGGAAACTCTCCGCCACCCCTACAGGCCTCCCCACCAATCCTTCCTTGGAACCGAGCCTAACTCGTGCAGGTGTTAAGACTGTGAAATCATACTAGAAAATGTTAATGATTTTAAAGCGCAGCACCCGTGAAGGGGATCATGGTAATTGGCAATAAAAAAAGTCTTATGAATCGGGCGCCGCTACGCCTATGCATATTAAATAAAACAACCTAAAATGTTTGACACAATTGCCGATATAAAGCATGCCTCTGCGAGCTTTCACTCTGCTGTACAGTTCAGCTGGGTCACAAGCACATTTATCAAGGGAGTTGGGGAAGAGGATAAACAAAGGGCAGGTCAAACTTAACCGTGCCCTCCGACCACACATTTAAGAAGTCTACATGCTTCTACATGCTTGGTTTGAAGTCGGTGGTTTTCATCCCGGTGTGTTGCTGTTTTTCATCACATGGTTTACTTCCCATTCCTATGCAGCTGTTTTTTTAACGAAAGTAGCAACATCCAAATGCGAAAGCACCAAGGATTTCTTCAATTACGTTCGGCTCAATGAGGTGTTAATAGGATTTGCACATTTTGTAGCAGCCTATCTTACACTGAGTTAATGCACTTTTAAGATAAGGACGGAGGTATTCACAGTGCCTTCTCTTACAGTTTGGACCTGACTTTAGTGACGGCGGAGCCGGACTCTGCATTCAGTTCTGAGTCAGTCCTGCAGCCCCCTGGCCGGCTGGCGGGTAGGAGTGGCCGGGTGGGTCATGCGCAGAGCTCCCAAGCTTCCCGTCTTCCCAGCAGCTCCCTCTTTCCCGCCTTCCTTGCCTCCAGTAGCTGCGCCGGATGCTCCCGGCCACCGCTTGCCAATCACCGGCTCTGTTGTTGTCATACCGGCGGAGGCAGATATGGCTACCAAAGAGCAGAGACGGGCCGTGGCGGTACATACAGAGTGAGTGGGTCGGGTGCTGGGACTGAGTGCACGCACATCTAGGCGCTGTGACTGAGATGAGTGTTCCACACATGCATGTGTGTGCTGGAACGGCGGGCGGGCGGGGTCTCGTGCAGGATGCATTGTACGCGCTGTGCAGCCGCTTTATCTGCCGAAGGGAGACAGGAGGCACGCGAGCCAGGGTATGTGCACGCGTACAGAGTGCACATCTCCTGTCCACACGTGCTCCCTTCGGCAGACAAAGCTGCGACTATAGGTCTCGCCAAGGTAAGCAGCGCATGCTCTGCATCGCTAAGGCGAGACCTAAAAAGGGGAAAGCATTCGCAAAAGTGCTCTTGAAAGAGCTAGAGACCTGGATAAATAAAAATCATATGATACCACAATATCAGACAGGATTGCAGCCCAACTCATCTACGCTGGACAATGCCATCGCCCTGTCATATCTGGCAACACGAGCCACAGAGGTCGCCTCCTCGCCGCTCTACACCTGCTTTGTCGACTATAGTGCCGCCTTTGACGGCATCGACCATAACATACTCTGGGCAAAACTTGCAAAGTGAGGCATCTAGGGAAGCTTTTGGCAGCCATCATGACGCTGCACAAAGGCACATGGGTTCACACTAAGCTCACACAGACCCATGTGACGGCTAAGATCTATACCAACGAAGGGCTAAAATAGGGTTGTGTGATCGCTCCCACCCTGTTCAACCTATACACTGTGGACCTGGGAGAGGCGCTATTGAAAGTCAACATCTTTCCACCCAAATTAGATCATCTTAGACTCCCCATCATGCAATACCCGGATCACCTGGTACTACCAGATCATACCAGAATCAGCATGAAAATGGCACTTGAGCCATTACATCTGTACAACATGGAAAACAAACTCCAAGCCAACGCCATGAAAACAATGGTCTTCGGCCACAAACCTAAAAAACATCTGCTGGAATGGCATCTTGGCCCACTAAGGATCACCACTACCAACAAATACAACTATTTTGGAATACAATTCATAGACAAAGGCAGACCAAACTTGCAGGCCTAGGCACTCGAAGAAAAGGCGGCCAAGGTCACATACGAGTTATGCAAACTAAATTATAAGCTCCAAAGTCATTCTGCAGAGGGTATTTGATGCGTCATGCAAGCAAAACTAATCCCCACACTGAGCTATGGCCACCTAGTCTTCCCGGTTCAACTAACCGAAAAACTGGTGCGACTGCACATAACGGCCTACCGAAAGGTATTCAATCTTCTATACTCAACTAGGCGTACCCTGATTCAGTTGGAGCTTAACTTTTCTACAATGGACGTTGAATGCAAAAACGATATCATCAAATTCAATCAAAGCTTTATTTCGCTATACAGAATATCATAAAAGCACATAAAAGTATAAAAAAAACACAATTCATTAACATTACATTTTTAAAATGGATTTCGATATAAAACCATTCGTACTATCATCAAATTGCACCACTGGGTGATCAAGGTGGGTCCTTAATCAATTAGGGAAGCACTAAAAGCAGTTTTTCAGGACAACAGCCTTTAGGCTAGGTACCTCTCAAAGGCACAGGAGACACTGGCCTGGTCCCCGCACACCATAACTGACACATCTCTAACAACGGTCTGCCTGAACAGCTTGCTAAAGAAGCAGTGCAAACACATCTCAAGGCTACAGGACCTTGAGCAAATCAGGCACACCCCTGGCGCAGAGAGACTCAGACGAAATTACAGCAAGTCAACCATATCTGAAAGCAAGGCTGGGAAGGTCACCCCTACAGAACATACTGAGAACTAGGCTACCTTACACTGCCACTCTGGGACTGCCGGACCCACTGGAAACATAGACTGCTTGAGAAAACCAAGGGATGTTGCATGTGTCATTATCACACAGAATCGGCGGGCACATCATCTGCTGCTGCCCAGTTTTGCTTGGGCAAAGGCAATTATATTTAAGATCACTGTTTCAGCAAAATGGCGTGAGAACTTGCAAAGAGGCCCTAACACTTATTCTTACCATCACGCCCCTGACGGCCCACGCACGAATAGGCAAATTCTACGCAGAAGCAGCTAGGACTTTAAGAACTACCCTAGTAACAGAGACAAAAGTCCGCAACCTACAAGCCGCCGATCGTGAACCGCAACAGAAACACGTTTTTGAGGAGCATTGCATATGAACTGGCTATGTTCTCACTCAGGCACCGTGCATTTTTGTTCCCTAAGGTGCACGCCAGCATGCATGAAGGACGCACTATTCTAGGGTCACACACACTGTTCTGATTTTCCACCTAGCACCCCATTTATTTCTGGCGTAATCTTCTGGTGGAGCCCTTCGCACTTTCATGCACCATACAGACCCACACCCCATATAGCATGCATTCCATGGTTCTATTATCAGATTCTTATCGACCTTGGTGGAGTATCATTGTCTTTCTGCCACAAATGGAGTACAAACTTGGCACCCGCCCATGCAAAACTTAACGCTATGCATGCTTGCGCAATATAATATTGCATGCCCGCAAACTCCTTAGCTCTGGCCTCGCGTAGTGTTGTCTCACCCAGTATTTGTCATATATAAATCACTTCTGACCCCACATCTTGGGTTTACCCTGCTTGGTGATAAACGCTTCCACACCACAAACTTTTACACGGTCTCATTTTATGGCACAATTTATATTGCACTTTCTTTTATTTTTTTTTAACTCCGTGACCTTTTATGCCATTGCTTTTGTAAAAGATTTTAGGAAATCATACAATATTTACTTACTAACAGAAACAAAAGATAACTGCACTATCACATGGCACTATGCTTGCCATCTGTTCTGGGCGCTTTCAGTTCAGAAGTAAGTAGGAGGCAGTATAACTGCCAGAGTGCATTCGTTTTTAAAAGCTCGTAATGCAGCTTGTCAGTGCACAGATGTGGGAGAGTATGTGTTGGTTGCATATCTGAGTGTGCACATTAACACGTGTATGAGAGATGCCACAATGAGTCTACACATATGCATGTCAGTTGGTACATGTGCCAATGTGAATATGCGTGCAAGTGAGAGCTTGTCTGTAGATGTACCAGTATGAGAGCGCATGTCTGAGAGTATGTGTACAGGTCACAATGTAAGAGAATGTGTGGGTGCCACTGTGTATATGGAGTGAGCGCCTACGTGCTCAGGACAATAAAAAGACATAGGACCTTTTGTGTGTTCTCATATCGTTTTTTTTTTTTTGCGCACATTTTGTTTGGGAATGCTTATGCATGTAAGTGCAAGCAGGTGTGTACAAGTACACGCGCTAGAAAAAGGAGATATACCCTTACATGCATACACTTTGATGCACATATGAGCATGCTCATGCAAATATTTGTAAACATGCAATCCATTTCCTCAATACCTGCACTTGCACCCGAGCTTTTGTGCACATGTGCATGCATATATACATCTGCATAAATGAGTGTGTATCTGTATTTGTGCGTGCCTGATGAACTTGCAAATGTGTGTGCTATTGCTTATCTATGTATTTGCATATGTGTATGAAGATGTGTCTGTGTTGTTCGATGCAGATCTGATTGGTCTGGCGTCAGCCAAGACCTTTTAATTTTACTAAAATTATTTGTGTAATATGCCTATTTATAAAGGCCTTTCTGCCAGCTCCCCTTCATGTATTCAGCTGTTGTGCATTCACACATTTCTTCTGCCCACTACAGCATGGGACAATGGTTCAGCCAGCGAGTACCTTCCTTGCGCTGCACGGTATTCTGCGCGGCACGGTATTCTGCTCTTTCATAAGGAGCACATCCAGATACCAAGTAGATCGTTTTAGTGCCAGGGACTATTATGGGCCTATGTAGTTCTCTGACTAAAACATATGTATGCTTTTAGGCAACATTTTTTTATGTTGGTGAGAGCTCAGCAGCCCCCCAACAATAACGTTTTGCAAAAACTATGACAAAACAAAAGAAGAACATCTGTGACAAAGCCAAATGGCTGACAGATGACCCAGACCTATTCTCTATGCTTGTTTATTTTGACAACTGGAAGGAGATTAATCGCAGGTCTGCTGGACAAAAGTAGTGGGACAACAAATGGTGCTGATCCAAAGATGCTAAACTACCTCCTGCAGGCACCACTTAGGAAAGCTGGGTTCCTTCCATTGGTCAATGTGAAAGAGAAAGGTCATCTATTGAGCTGGTTAGGTGTAAATGCCAATGAATCTTGGAAGAATTTGAGTATGGTGAGTTTAGGTTTACAAGGGAAACACACAAGAGTCAATAATCAATGACAATAGCTGCAGGTACAAGTTAAAAACAGACTTACAAAGGCTGGAACCATCAAGGATGCAGCACATTCTACAATTATGTGTACTTGTTCGGCTCAGCAATGGTTAATCAGAAGAATTCAGAATTGAAACGATTCGCTATAATAGACAAGTGTGTTATCGAAGGAGGGGCCTATTGGCTGCCGCCAGGTCTGCGAGTAATAGTAGAAGGTGTGTTACTGAGCCTAGCTCGGTGTTTCACGTGTCCCTCCATTCAGTAAATCATATCAGAGCCATATGTGATTGAATTGTATTTGTTGTTTGATGGCAGGGTATCGGCTTTCGAGCAATGAGCAAAACGGATCAGTCCTGTTCCGCTGATATTTAATGCACCCTACGTTTGAAGTGACAGCAGTCTTAGCTCTGCAAACTTTCAAAGCGTGGGGGACACCCTACTCGGTGTTTAGAAGTCTCTCTCACATTCCCTCATTCTCTCCAAGCCTCTCATTGCCATTTCATATTTCTTTGATTCTGCAGTTTATAGCCCTCACGCGCACTCCTTTTGTTTTAACTCCCGAGCCTTCTTTGCAACTCGTGACCGCTCTGAATGTTTTGATAAGCTTTTATGGGCCAGCAGTCATTGGGTTCTTACCCTGTGCCCTCCCAAACATGGGCGCCAACCTAAAAAGAAAAGGTTGGGGATACTAGCCGGCCACTACATCGAAGGCGGTCATACTTCAGTATTAGTCAGAGCCACAGAAATATCAAAAATAATACGCCAATGTAAGTAGACTGTGCAAGTGCTTTTAACCATACCTAAAGCACCTTTTACAAATACGGATTACAATTAAATCTTTTAATCAAAAAATGTATTACCTAATTGGTTTTTTTTCAGAACAAGCCCAAGACCATGTGAAACAAACACCTTAACCAATGCCCTGTCTTTTATCAGACCTTGCACATACTCTGTATTAAAATGTACCTGCACACCAACTGATATTTTCTGCTTGCAACATGTGACCTTAGAATATAAAAATGTACGCGCACAAGATAGCCAAATTGGCTACTCTATGAATGCATCAAAGTTTCAATAATGACGTGTATACTTGTTACTCCCTAGTGTATCCCATTTGATCTTCAATATGACCTCATGTCCTAAAATCCATTAGAGATCTGGCAATGATGGCCCAGGGGTGCCTTTGCCTGTGCCCAGTACTACCTCAGCACACACTCACGAAGAAACTCGGAATCACTCTTTGTTTGCAGTATATGTCATGCAAATGATATGCCATTCATTTCCCTAGCTGTAACCATAGTTGCTGCCTCCACTGGCTGTGTCCACGAAGTAAAAACAAAAAGGTGGTGGATGGTAAGTTTCAATTAATCTTGGCCACTAGTAATAACCAGGCCGCATCCTAGTTAATTGATTTTTTTTTGCCCACCATATCTATTATCAGAAAAATACCTTTGCAATGTGTAACTAATGGAGGTTTCAAAATGTAGAATAGTGCGTTTCCTACTGATTAACTTAAACTGCATTCATTTTTCATTGAAGCTGTGCATCATTTTATATGGGTTTACCTAAAGGTGAAAGAGACTGAAAAAAGTTAATGAATATTTTGTCTCTTTGAACATGCCTTTGACCCCGACCCCACGCTCACTCACCCACCCCATTTGTACGCATCACAGATCCTATACATTTTTTTATGCATTTCGACCACTGCCTACATTCAGTACACATACTTTGATAAGGGTGATGAAGAGCAGCAAACAAAACTAAAATGATGAAAAAAGAGCCAATGACAAAAAGATGCTGGTGTCACAAAAATTAAAGAATTACATTACTTTACGAACTCCTCACCCTGGCTTCGGATCAGTCCATCTAGAACGGGCTATTTGTGGTCTTGTCTGGCACGTAGTTAAAAACAGAGACCATCTTGATAGATGGACCTGAGCCCCCTGACATGGATGTGCTCTGAGAGCCATCCAATGGGTGAAAACCTTAGACTTAAAGAAAGATCAAGACCTTTCTCTTGCTAAACCTTAGAAGGATGGGTAGTGACTTTATCAACTGAAATTGTTAAGCAGCTAAAAGTCCTCTATTTCGCTCTCATCATATCTAACAATTGTTTACACCACAGTGAAATATGAAAGTGCAATATACTTGTGTGATATGTGAAAATGACCGAGCAGGTGAGAACACAATCGGCGACCGGTTTGCCAAAATGCCCCATGTTTCACTCGTTCCCCTTAGCCTCTACAGAGAGTTTGTGGCACGGAGGAATAAACGTCATCGCAAATCCCATTTCATCACAATGGTCCCAAATTCTTAGTGAATAAGCTAAACCTAATGTTCCAGGCGGTGCACAATGCTTGTGCACTGAAAATGTTATGTAATACTTTCTTCGGAAAACACAGATGGACACACATGCTTTCTCTTATATGATTTCTCTCTTTGGAATTGAATTAGCAGTAAAAGACTAGCCATCTTTGCTACTTGTAAACTCCAACATTGTGTAGTGTAAACATTTGGGCACCGACACGTATTTGTTTTTACAACTGCTTTAACGACCCCGAAATGACCTTTTACAGCAGAGATGCTTCGCTAAATTCCTGCAGCTGCACAGGGATTTGGAAGTGCTAAAACAGCACCAAGTTGGTTTTCAAACTGGACTCTTTCAGGCACTCTAATGGTGGCCTGGGAGAGATAGATCATGCCATGATTGTATTATTTAGCCAATGTAGGCACACACTAGCAATTAGTGATGCTTTGGCATAGCAGACTTTTTTAAAAAGGCTCTTCATCAATTTACGAAAGGCTTAACGGTCCTATTAACCCAGATTTTGCCTCATGGTTCTTCCATCCACCACCCGAAACTCCCTGTCCCTTTATTTCGCTCTTATCCGTTCTTTTTCCGCCCCGTTTTCTGACTTCATCATTGTTTTTCCAAACTTCTCTTCCTCCTTCTTTCCCCCTTTTGTGTTTTCTTTGCTCTTGCTTATGGTCCAAGTTGGATGAGCAAAAACAAATGCCGGTCCAGATAAAATGAGTGCACGGGGGCCCCATCGGCAACCACCCGCTCATATTAGGCACTGCCTTAAAGCCAATAAACAAACATCCTGCTCAAGTTTAAACTCTCAATGCCACCTGGTTTGGAAAAAAGAACTTCAACTAAACCTTATCCCGTCGTGCGGAAAAGCAAGCCTCAACAACAATAAAGCTAACTTGGAAAACTCTCCGTATCTGTTGTAAACTCTTTTGACGCTTGCACGCCTGAAACACTCAAACAGTGACTGAGATTTACTGTTCACACAGAAATCTCCAGGTGTTTGTCTCCGTAAATATATTTGGTTGTGTGCTGCTGCTCCATTGATGACTCCTTGTCCGCTTCCCTCCTTCGTCCATTTTAGATTAATATGTACAACTTGTTCAATACCCAGGTACTACATTTATTCTGCAGATGAACACTGTCAATGAAGACTCTTGAATAGTTTAGAGTTTCGCTGTGTATTCATTCACACTTTGAAAAAGATATGTACTTGTATAAGAGATGGCTGGCATTCAGCAATGGGCAAAATGCAAAACAAATGACAATGCTATAAAAACCACTAAAATCCGCACATAAGTCCAACACAGAAATTGTACACCAAGTTTATATTTTGGCGATTTGCGTAGATTTAACGAGAAACGGTATCTCCCAAAAGCAAAGTAATGAAAGGCATATTCACAGTAACACAAACTATACCACTTTGCTACTTATGAAGGAAACATGCTCTATAATACATTTCTTCAGGGATGTCAGTTACACTTACCTGCTCTGCTTTCAGCTGCTTTACTGCATGCGGGTCGAGAGATGCGCACACTCCTTCCTCTGTTCTGCGCGCTCTGTCACCTCCCCGTTCTACTGACTCAGTCCTCAAGGCTTTAATTGCGTGGCAGACTCCCCGAGGAACCTGACACCCGGAGACATGAACGAAGGACTAAAACGGCATGAAACGATAGTGTATCAATCTCAAACATCCAACAGGCTACACAGAACCGTGTCCACAATATATGTCACGCCATCTAAAACTGCAAAAAATTAAACGTGCATGAAAGAATGACTACAAAGTCAGCTGTTGACATGCACTCAAGATAGGAATCTTAAGCATGCAACCAGTCAAACACAAACGCTGGGCAAAAGTGGAGGGTCATAGCGGCCATCTTAGAATGGAAATATTGTGATGATATTGAACGGAGGTATTAATGATTTAATTTAGGATCAGCAGAATCGAATGAACATTTTGGACTGAAATTAAATTTTCGGAAAAATACACAAGTCTACCTAAGCACTATTATTACCAACCTCATTTTCTTCACAGCACGACAAATTGTATTATTGATTACTGAGTATTGCAATACATTTCGTTTGGTAATGTAACTACCACTGGTTCCGCGGTAACCTATGATGCCCGCATGGTGGACAACGAGTTTATTGGCTTATCATGTTCTATTCGGAAGATGACCTTTCGAGGGTACTGCGCAGTCCGCCATCTTTACACTATTCATTACTTAAAATCAGCCATATTCTTTATAATATAGACGAAACTTTCCTTCACAATATCTAAGGTAGAACCGAAATATGTTTCCAAAACTTAATTTAAATACCAACACTGACAATTCTTTAGTTTAGGGACAATTCTTATACATGGGTGTACTCCAATTGCGGGAAGCTTCGTGTAGTTATTTCTTTATGGTATATGTAAATTATTTATGTTCTAAGATCGTAGTCTAGGGTTATAGGATACGTTCCTCCCACTTGGAGTTACTTTCTGTTATCTCTCCCTTGGTCTACTTGGTCCCATCTGGTGACCATCATACGCGTCCGCTCCCAGATGTCAGGACTACCTGTGGCTCCAAAAGTACGCACGCGCGCCGGTGATCTAGACGCGTGCATATCCTCACGCCTGTCTTTGGAAGGGGTTTCAGGCTGTGTCCAGATGTTTCTAGATGTTTCATTGCCTTGAAGCCTGTACAGGCACAGTGCTTAGCACTGGGATTGGTTTATGTATTTATTTATTTATTTAATGCGATTTTCTAAAGCGCGAACATTACCCGAAGGTGTCAGAGCGCTTTACAAAAGAACCATTTGCGATACATAAGGATTTAGGATTACATGAGTTACATAAAAGATACAAACAGGAAAAAAAATTGCAAATGTACAGAAGTTGTAAAGTCACACAGGGAAGAGATATAAATAGAAAAAATTGCAAATGTACAAGTTGTAAAGTCCCTCAAAGGAAGAGATACAAATGGATAAACTCGAAGAATCACATAGGAATGGTAGTGAGTATTAACTCTATAATTCCCAAGGCTCTGCTCTTAGAATGCTTAGCCTAGGGCCAATTTTGATGAGCATGCTGCGCTAGATTCTGATTTTGGCGCTTTTATGAGCAGGTCTGCGCTAGGAAAACTAGCTCAGCTAGCTGGTGATTTGTGCACTTTTTATAAACAGGGTGAGTGTTATAAACAGACAAAAAAATGAAATTCAGGTGAGCAGTAACATGGGGAAGTGGGGATCAGTATCGAAGAAGGAAGGCTACATTTTGGGCTTGAGTTTAATGGGGAAGATGGAGGGTGGATATTGCACTGATAAAATGACACGTAACGTTGTTAAGCCCACCCTCACCATCAGCCAGGCTAAATCCTAACATTGAATGGAACAAGGCTAAGGAAGGCAGTGGCCAGGGCCGGACTGAGAACCAAAACCAGCCCCGGCAAAGTGCTCGGCCGGCCCCCCTGGGGGGAGGTTGGGGGTGCCACGGAGCACTTTGCCGGTGCCGGTTTTCGGCCGATTTTGTTACAGGGCCGATTTTGCAGCTATGCTGCAAAACAGCCCTGCAACAAAAACGGCCGCCAGGGGCCCAAAGCCGGCCCCCACCCTTGTGGCGCACCGGGGGATAGCCCGGTGCCCGCAACGGCCAGTCCAGCCCTGGCAGTGGCGGAGGAGCGTCGCCCCACTTCCTTTAAGTAGTATAACAAAAGAAAAAGAAAATTATAATAACAGAACGTTATCATCATTTTATTTTTTCCTGCGGGTGAAGTGGGCGGGCTGTTCCGATGACAGGGGAGGAGTAGTTTGCCCCACTCCTAAGTGCAAATGACTGTTTCAACAGTCATGCATACTTTCCCTGTTCTCCATACAGGCTGCATAACAGCCTGTGTGGAGAACATGCCCAGGCTCCCTGTTCCTGGCTGAGAGTTGAAACACGACGCTCAGACCAATCACAACACATTGCAGCGTTGCGATTGGTCAGGGGAGCCTGTGTGCTTCCTGCTTCCCAAGTCCTGACGGATGAGAGATGCGGCAAGGATATGGTACTTTTTTTTTCTTTTTATTTTTGACACCCCCACTACCCCTGATTCGTACCGGCCGCCACTGGGATAAGGGGATCAGACTCATGGGATTCTCTATTGTAATTTAACCATTACCTCATCAACCCATTACTATTTTTAGTCAACACTGTGGAGAATATCCAAGAAATAAAACTTTGGCATGGCTGGACCTTACTACCCTATTTCTCAGCCTATACTTCTCTCAATATATCTTCTAGCCCAACCTTCTGACTCAACTCAAACTTCTTTCTACTACTCTTTCAAATGCACTACCCTATCTCCCATCCTATACATTTAGCAATATATCCTCTATATTCCCCTCTCTCATTTATCCCAAACCCCATACCACTACTATAACCCCCAAAATAACTCTTTCTAGACTCTTTCCTACTCTACCCCTCCTTGCATCATCTGACACCTCTTTTACTATACCAATCCCAACAGACTAACATGTTCACTTCTCAAATTCCAAATTCAACTATACTAATTCACCACTAATTCATTATGGGTTCCAGAGTAGCGGGCTACTCGACAATAAAGCGTCTCAACACCCCATCAGGGTTATAAGGGCTTTATAAATGCAAACCTTTTCCCTTTTATACCCCTCCCCAACCCTTCTCAATCCAAATAATTGACTAACATATCCACCACTAAAATGACTGTCATGTTTCACCATACTAATTCAACACTAATACTTATGGGTTCCAGAGTAGCGTGCTACTTGCACTTCAAAACCCCATCAGGGGTAGCAAGCACTATATAAATACAAAACTCTTTCCCTCTTCTATCCCGCCACCTACCCTTCTCTACCCAAATAACTGAATAACATATCCACTACTCAAATTACTTTATATTTTACTATACTAATTTTCAACACTAATCCTTTATGGGTTCCGGAGTGGCATACTACTTGCCAGAAAAGCGATTCAACACCGATCAGGAGTAACAAGTGCTATATAAATACACACCTTTTTTCCTCCTCTATCCTTCTGCTATATTCCAAATCCAAATAACTGACTAACCTATCCACCACTTAAAATGTACTTGCATTTTGTACTATACTAATTCAACACAAATCTTCTATGGTCCAGGAGTAGCGTGCTACCTACCGAAAAAGCGCTTTGACTCCTCGTCAGGGGTAGTAAGTGCTATATAAATGCAATTACAATTACAATACAATACAATATTCACCTCATGAGAAAAAAGGCTCCAGGACATAAGTTGCAATAAAACAAGAAAACTTTTATTAACAAAGCTGTGTGGCTATTACATGTAGCAGAAAGAACCTTATATCCCAAATCAGCAAAACCATAGTCTCAATTTGTAGGCATTAATGAAGATTACTGATAAGTAACCGGGCATTTTCTCTACGTTCCCCCATACTTGTCCCAGTCATTACTTTTCAGCATACAAAGGCAAAGTGCCTTTCAATATAGTAGCATGAAGAAATAGCCACACTAAGTAATGCTAAACTCTTATACACCTTAATCACTGAGGCTTTTCCACCCCAGTGCTGAGCCCTTTATTGGCTATTTGGGGTAGTCCGTACTTAAGCCTCCATAGCATTTTTCCATTAAAGGTATCCACAAAAAAATTCTGTCCTTTATTTCCCAATCTTACGGGGATTCCCAAGGTAACCAGGGATGCTGGATTCCCTATGACTGAGAAAATACTCAAAAATGTAGCACCATTTGGGTTTTATTTGGGGGGGGGGGATGGGAAAAAAGTTCAGTCAAAAAAGTATTTTTTTTCCAAACAATGGCAGAAATGAAAGGTTTGCTGTTCTAAAATCACCAGCTTTCCGTAACATGCAGGGTTGCATGGACAAAACAAACAATTTTTTAACCACAGTTTTGGCATTTTTCTAAGAAGTAGCTCATTTTTATGAATGTTTGCACTTTCAGCCTATTTCCAGTTTGTGGTGGAAACAGGTATAAAACCCATGGGTGATGCCAGAAAGCTATGCATTTCTAAAAAGTAGACATATTTCTCAATTCAACAAGAGATCATTTGTGTAGATCGCTAAAGGTTTTCCCAAAGAAAGTAATTGTTCAAATGAAAAAAATATGAACAAAATGTAGGAAAACAGCCACTTGTGTCAATGTTTTCGTCTGTCACTTCTTGTCACGTTGGCTGGTTCCCTTCTGGTCGCAGGAATATATATGGTTTGTAGATTCTCCAAGAGCCCGAGCACCCATAGCCAATAACTAAGATGCAGCTTACAGTGGTTTTTTATTGTGTACAGAGTATAGAGACATACCCATGGTAAAATATAAAGAGTGAAAAATTGGTAAGCAGAACTATGTATTTCTGAAATGCACACAAGATACTGAGAATTGTGAATGATAAATGTTCATGGCATTGACGGGGAATTGCAATAACATAGCACTTAGGGACACACCCTATGTAGAATGCATTGTACAATATTCTGTTCTGTTAGTGATTATTAAAAAAACATTTCTGTTTATGTATGTATTTAGTATGTATGATGCAATTGTTAAATTAAGTAGTTATTGATTTGTATTTCTTTATGTTGTAACAGCCCTGAAGAAGCGCAGAGTGCACGAAACACGTGAATGCTGTACGCTGTATATGCTGTATAAAGAGAATCAGCAAGAGATCAAATAAAGAATATAAGAAACCATCAAAAGAATGTTTATTATTTGATACTGGAACTGTCTCAGTAAGGTTATATATTACATATATTCAAATACACACACACACACACACACACATCCAAGAACAAAGGTGTGTCTTGCCAGCTGGTGCCCAAGCGAGACAGGCTTATGGCTCTAACTGGTCAGCATACCGAAAGTCTATCTCTGGGGTGTCTGGACTATGATACTCCTTCTTCTCACCCACCTTGTATTCCAATGCGACTAAAAGCCAATCTTGAGTATACAGGGGGAAAGGGGAATTGGGAAAAACCATGTCTCTACGAAGCACCCTCTCTAGTACTTAGTATGGTTTTGTTCCATAAATTCACTTCACCTTTTCTCACCCTTACGTTCCACCAGTCTGTGATCCATTTGTAATAGTAAATCAATTAATTTATCACAATTATTAGGTCTATTCAGTACCCAAGCTTGCATATGCTTCAAATCTTCACCGAGCACTTTACAAAAAAGAGTAGCTACTTTCCTTGAGCCCTCCTGTTTCTAAATCCAGGCATTCAAACTGTTCTAAATAACTCACCAAATCGTTTTTATTCTACTTGAATTCCAATAAACCTGAGCTACCGACTGCCTACAAACATTCGCTCTAGTTGTGCCTTAAAACCTTCCACGTCATATGTCAGAGGACTCTTTTGAGAATCTAAGGGTAGTGACCAAGATAACATCCCAAGTTGAATAGGATGATTATAAAAGCCACTTTAAATTCCGTGGTAGTAAACACCGCTGTACAGAATAAAAATGCAACTATATTGATTTATAAATTGCACGATTTTGATAGGGTCTCCAGAAAATCGTTCAAGAGCTGCTAATGGAATTCGAGTTGAATACAAGAATTTTGTGGTAACTGTGATAGCTATGGAAGGAACATTAACTGCATTAATCAGCACTGAGGCAGTGTCCTCAGACTGCAATATAGATGAATTGATTACATTAACAGCTTCCTCTGGGAAATAATGTTTAACTGATTGTAATCAATCTAATCAATAAAAAAGTTTGATATCTGCTGACAAAGTAAAAAAAACTCGGGTCTCAGTCAGATTATTCTGTAGGGCATTAATGGCAAGAACTGTTTCGCACAGGGCAAAAACTTTTGGACCCATAATACCCAACCAGTGGGTCAACGTAGGCTTGCCAATCTGTCAAATTCACAGATCCACTGCAGGGATGTCAGGAGTTCGATGCTGTAACGTCTTATGTACTTTTTACCCAAGGAGGTGAGAACATTTTTTCTGAGACCATGGGGGAAAGAGGAATTGGGGAAAATACATAATGTCGCTGAGTAGCACCCTCTCTTGGGCCTAGTATGGGGTTGTCTCATGCTTTTAAGTGCTTGAAAGAGTAATCAAATATTGATTTGTATTCTCCTGTACTGACCTATCAAACATACTGTATTTGAAATACCTTTTATAGTTTGGCAACACTGCAGATACATGTGCTTGCGATTACAAATGATTTGCCTGCAACATATAATGTGGAATATTAGCCTAAAATCTACCTACCCTGAGTGAAATAATGTGTGCACACAGAAACTAATCCTTCATATGCGTTATATAATGTCAAATACAATCCCAATAAATTCAGAAAGCCATATCAAGCACTTGGTTCAAAGTCTTTAGAAGGAATGAGAGATTGTCACTCCACAGACAAGAAAGTAACCTTACTTAAATATATTCAATCACAAAACAATATTACCTTTGAAGAAAGTTTTCAAGTCCAAACGAACGCTGATAGCAGTACGCCAACAACAAGAGAATTTACAAGGATAGCAATAGGGCAATTCTGTCTTCAAAGTGAGCAAGAATTTGCGAGGACAAAATGCAGCCATTTGGATGCGAGGTTCATCTGGTTAAGCTCCTCAATATATTAGAGTTCAAAGATGTCAACCACATTCTAGTTCATATTTCTTCTCAGTTGACATGAGATCTTCCTTGTATGGGTGCCATCTTGGTTTGGGAAAGATACAACTGGCACTCATTTTGCAATCAATATTAATTAATAAAATCAATATTAAAGCTATAATGTTCTAAATAACTAAAATATAAGAAACCGTAAGTGTACCTAATCCCTATGTCCATATTCTTTGATCAGCCCCTGTGATGAATCCTCATTTACTTTGACCACAGGTGATGCCTATTATCTTGATTTTCCTGACAACTGGTCCCTCCACACAATCTGAGAAAACTGAGTCTACTCTCTAAAGATTTTGCTGAGATGTAGATTTCTTCTATTGTAAAACTCTGAATGCTGTGAAGCGCCCTTTTGCATTAGAGCCGAACTAGCCAAAACCGGCCCTGGCCAACTGCTGTGCCGCCCCCCGGTGGGGGATGTTGGAGGGGGTGGTCGAGCTGTTTGCTAGGGCTGGTTTCGGCCTATATAATTACAGCGGGTTGATATTGCTGCCCCCGTAACAAAAACAGCCCCCCAGAGGCCCAAAACCAGCCCCAACCTTAGCGGCCCACCGGGGTAACACCCGGTGCCCACTACAGCCAGTCTGGCCCTGTTTCTCATGATAACCACCATATTAATTACAACCAAAACAAATAGGCCCTCATCTACAGGTATTTGGTGTAGTGCAGCGCAACAAGTCACCTCACTGCTTTGCCCTACACCAAAGTGAAATGGCAGGAATGCACTGTATTTATGCAATCCGGTCCATTCCTGTCCTTCCCCCTTGCACTGGTGCCATTTCGGCAACCTTGTGCCAAGGCAGGCCCCCTTGCACCAGAGTACAAGGGTGCCTGTGTTGTCGGCAGGATTGTGCCCCTTCCTGCACGAAAACAATCCTAAGAGGCGTTGTCTTCTTTCTATGTGTGCAGCAGAATGAGGCACACATAGAAAGAGGAACAAACTAGGAAAAATAAAGGTTTTCAACTCGTTAATGGTGTTGCCACTGTCTTTGTTAAATTTAAGATAATGTGCCTACGCAGAATTGGGGATGGATTTAAACCTCAATAATAGATGAGACAATGCGTCTCTAGTAGCATCACAACACAAATGAATATTATAGTATATCGTAAAATAATCTCTCTGGAGTCAGGAATAAAATGAAAACCACAAAGCTTTGTAAGGAATAATTCATTGAACATTGCAAAATGCAAAAATAGTGGTCAGTCTCAGATCAATCAAAATGCATATTAAATCACTTGCAGGGAATTAGTTGACGGCGCAGAAATCTGTTGCCATGAAATCCCGCAATATTTACCTTGTGTGTTTTTAGGGCGAACCTTAAGCTCCGCATTCCTGCTGCCTGGGACACCGCTGTTGCTGCCGCAGCCTTTCCGCCGCCGCATTCCACCGCAGCGGCCGCGGGACTACACTTCCCTGGGGGCATAGCGGCAGGAGCCGCCATCGCCAGTTCCCGCCACCGGAGGCGCTTGAAATTGCGCGCACTCCCGGTGGAGCGGGTGTTTCAACGCTTACCTTGTGTGTTTTTGGGGCGAACCTTAAGCTCCGCATTCCTGCTGCCTGGGACACCGCTGTTGCTGCCGCAGCCTTCCCGCCGCCGCATTCCACCGCAGCGGCCGCGGGACTACACTTCCCTGGGGGCATAGCGGCAGGAGCCGCCATCGCCAGTTCCCGCCACCGGAGGCGCTTGAAATTGCGCGCACTCCCGGTGGAGCGGGTGTTTCAACGCTTACCTTGTGTGTTTTTGGGGCGAACCTTAAGCTCCGCATTCCTGCTGCCTGGGACACCGCTGTTGCTGCCGCAGCCTTCCCGCCGCCGCATTCCACCGCAGCGGCCGCGGGACTACACTTCCCTGGGGGCATAGCGGCAGGAGCCGCCATCGCCAGTTCCCGCCACCGGAGGCGCTTGAAATTGCGCGCACTCCCGGTGGAGCGGGTGTTTCAACGCTTACCTTGTGTGTTTTTGGGGCGAACCTTAAGCTCCGCATTCCTGCTGCCTGGGACACCGCTGTTGCTGCCGCAGCCTTCCCGCCGCTGCATTCCAACGCAGCGGCCGCGGGACTACACTTCCCTGGGGGCATAGCGGCAGGAGCCGCCATCGCCAGTTCCCGCCACCGGAGGCGCTTGAAATTGCGCGCACTCCCCGCGTCGCGGGAGCGCCCGGGGCGAAGCCCGGGCAAAGGGCGGGCCCTCTGTGGCCCTCAGTGGCTGAGGTAGGCTGGGCTGGGCCCGGTTATTTTCATTTGCGTTGTCACTGGACGCTATTCTTATTATACACCTCTGGCTGCTAGTGGAAGTAACACTGGGCAACATTAATAAGTCGTTTCTTGGCTATCTTCCACCGGTGAGTTATTGTTGCATCTCCAGAGCTTTATTTTTTTTTTTACGGACATTGTATTATTCTGTGATTTCCTCTTCCGGAGGCATACTATTTGAATAACAACGAATTGTGGGAAGAGTCTGCAAAAGATGTCAAAAAAACTACGCTCAGGAAGACTAGTGGGAGGAAGATCTAGTGCTAAAACTGTTCCCAATCCCACGCGAAATAAATCCGTAAATAATCCCCCGCTGAAGGGTCAATGCCAACTCTTTGAGTTATGGGATAAACCTGTGGATAAGAAGTCTAATACCGCTGTAAAGGAAGCCCTCCTCTTTGCGGCTCAGGAGGATCCTACTCAAGTTATTACTAACTCTATGTCACCAGCCTTGCTGACCGTGCCACCGCAAACAGCAGCTGTGGTGAATTCCTGTCTTGTTCAGCTTGAAGGAAAGGGGGAGAGTAAGCTTGGTGTTCTCGCAACAGAAGGAAAATTAGAGAATCAACCACTTATGCCTCAAGCTCCTTCTGTGAATGACAGGTTAGGTGGTGAAGCCTCATCATTATCTATCGATCTTGAACTGTGCGGCCGTTATGTAGATGCAGCCAGCTTGGAGGCTTTAGAACCCAATAAGCCATCTGGGGGTGCTACTCCATCTGGGCTAATGTTATATAGTAGTACTCCCTCGTTAAATGGTCAGGACATGTCTGATCTGCTAAAAGCTTCCAGGAGTCCGGATCTTAATCTATCTGAGATTTGTCCTACAGCTGAAGCTGGTAATAAACCTATATCGGAATCTTTGATTGCTCTGGAACAATTATTAGCCTCTATACTATTTCTTCTGGGGAAATTTGTAGGCAGCTCGGATTGTATCCTGGATTCAGTTACTCAAATACTGAAGACATTGCTACAAAAAACATCTGAAACAATGAGTGTTCCTTCCCCTAAAACCGAATCTAGCTCTCCTAAGGGGAAAATAAACGAGCCTATAGTGAATTCCGGTATAAAAGCTGCAGTAATTGATCATGAAATGCATACTACAGTATTGCCTTTGACTGCAGTTCCCAATTGTGTAATGAACTCTGTTCTCGAGATTGAGGAAGAAAACAAATCTATATCTGGCTCCAAAGTGGTTCAAGATCTATTTCCAATTTTCTTGTCGGAAAATAAAAAAGAACAACCTGAAGATAAACAAGAAGCAAAGGTAAAAAACGGAAAACATAGAAAGAATAAAGGGAATAAAAGGAAACCGATCCGCAAATACAGGAAGAAAAGACAACGACAAATAATCTTCCAAAACTCTATAGTCTTGTCTGAGAAGGAAGAAACAGACTTAGATCCAACTTCTATGTCTTTAAAGGTGGGCAGTGAATGTGGTCCACCAACGGCTGTGGAAGATTTACTACAAAAGGAGGGTCCGGTCCCTAATATTACCGTATCGGTGGCGACAAGAGCCTCTACTTCACATCAACTTGGGCCACTTAATCCTCTGGCCTCTCCTTTTTCCCTGGCACCAGAGGTTGGAGATCGCCCACCTCCCTCTCTCCAGCCAAAAAACTTAAAGGCTTATGTGGACACTCGAGTGCTAGACTTTGTACCATTATTTGATGCTGACTTACCCTTAAATAGAACATGGCTACTTAAACGTTTTAGCGAGGTGGAAAGTCTTCACCCTATTCAATCTAGGGACATTGAACTAGTTTCTTTGTTTGGTGGAGACAGGGTCTCATGTTTAAGGGTTAAATTTTACTCCACAATTATTGTAAATTTGATATTGCAGCAAGCAGAGAATTTCCAACGAACCGGCATTGATGTTCTCCCTATTTTTAGTTCCGGTAATATTCACCCTTCCCGTGGGATGACATTTAAGGGTGATAGACAAAATGGGACAGCCTCTGCACTTAGAGACCTGAAGATCTGGGTCTCTAAAGGGAAACGTTCGGTCTCCCAGGTTAAGCCACTTCCACTGATTCAGAATTCTTCCTTAATAGAGGATAATAATCGGTGGAATTGGCTGCACAGTGCTTTATCTACCAAGACCACAGATAACCCCAAATTGTTTCACCATCTTTAACACCCCATTGAAAATCATTTCTTGGAACGCGGCAGGGATTCATAATAGCCCAGAGAAATGTTACCTTTTATTTTCTATGGGAGCGAATGTGATCTGCATCCAGGAAACTTGGTGTATTAATTTGCTGGTCATTTTAAAAGATTTCTATGTACTGGAAGTTCCTGCCGCCCCTTCCAAGAAAGGTCACGCTAGGGGAGGGAATTGCCTGTTTATTATCTAATAACTTGCAGTGGAGGTTTTCCCATTACACTGACCCTAGTAATCTTTTCCAAGCTATAACAATAGCAAACCTGTCTGGTAATTTAAAAAAGTCCTCCGTTGTTATTATTAATGTGTATATCCCTCCTGAAGAGCGTTTTAATCTCATATTGAAGCAGGTATTTCGATATATTGGCCAAATTAAAAATGTACCATCTCCTCCGGAAGTTATCCTAGTAGGAGATCTGAATTGCAAAATTTCCAATACTAGTCTGAAGCTTTTCAGAAATAAACCCAAAGAAGAAGCGCATTTTGTACCCCAATCCCTCTTCCCAGATAAAATAGTAACTAATAAAAGAGGGAAGATTCTGCTAGAAGAACTTGCGGCAGTCGACGGACTTATATTAAATGGGAGACTCCCGTCTGATGTGCCTGCTAAATTTACACACAAGTCCCCTTTCGGGTTTTCTATTCTTGATTATGCAATATCGGATTATGGTTTGTTTCCCTGTATTCAGGATCTTAAAATAATCCCAACAACTCTGAGCGATCATTGTATAATGCTCATAACTATTTCCTTAAACCCTATGCCCACTGTGCCATGGGCCCTTAATGGCAGTGATGTAGCTTTTCATGCTTCTACGGGAAGATGCTTTTGGAATCCCTCTGCCATTAATGGGGTCCACGATAAACTATGTAAGACTCTACTAGAACTCAATGAGTGGCGTGGTTTAGAAATAGTTAATTTTGAAAATCTTATGCGAAATATCATTTTAGATGTAAAAAAGGCTACCCGCCCTAGAAAAGGGGCAGTTGTGCCTAGTACACTACGCATCCTGAACAAAGAAATAAATAAACTAGTCCGTGAGCAATATTTAGACAGAGTTATGGAACGTGAAAAAGAAATCTCTAGGTTAAAAAGAAAGAGATGTAGATTAAAGGCGAAAATAAAAAAGGAGAACGAAGATACAGTTTGGATTAACTTAAGGGAATCAGTTGTCCATGGTAGGGTTAGAGATTTTTGGGCAATAATTGGGAGGGGATGCGGTACTAGAACAAGCCCTCGCCCCATCCCTATAGCTGAAGAGGTTTGGATCACATATATTCGGGACCTCTATGCTGGGAATGGCATTTCAGGTGAGGATATTGTCCTAGCTGCAACGCCTGAAGGACTCATTAATTACCCCACAGAGGAATCAATTGAAATAGCCATAAGGAACATGCGCGCCTCTGGTGCAATGGGTCCCGATGAACTCCCTATGACAGTTTTAAAGCAGGATCCCCTAATGTGGAGCAAAATCCTGTATCCATTGTTCAAAGCCTGCTTCTTGTCAAACACGGTTCCTGCCTCCTGGAGGGGAAGTATTTTGGTCCCTATTTTTAAGAAGGGAACTAGGGATAGCCCCAGTAATTATCGATTGATCGCCCTCCTCGACTCTATCGGAAAGGTTTTTGCGAAATGCCTTTTAAGTTTTCTTTCCGATTGGGTCGAGGAGAACAACATCTTGCCTCTTGAACAAACTGGCTTCCGTAGGGGGCAAGGTACTTTAGACAATCTCACCACTCTCCAGGTGGTAACTGATAAATATGTGCAGGTGAGAGGGGGGGTTGTCTATGTGGCTTTTATTGATTTCTCCACAGCGTTCGATAAAGTGGATCGTAGAATGCTGTGGAGAAAATTGGCAGCGCTTGGTGTCCCATCCTACTTATTGGAGCTTGTTCGCACGCTCCATACAGAGACTTGGTGCAGTGTCTTGCAAGGGGGTGAAAAGGGGCTTTCCCATCATATTTCTTCTCTGAATGGCCTAAAACAAGGCTGCTTATTGGCTCCCCTTCTGTTCTCCTTGTATACTGTTGACCTGCCTGTTGCCTTGTCTGCCAGTGAAGGTATTGCTCCGGTGATTGGGGGGTCCCCAATATCTTGCTTGATGTACGCAGATGACGTCCTTATTTTAGATCTGACCCCCAAAGGCCTTGCAAATCGGCTACAAGCCCTCCATGATTTTTCTAATGCGCATTGCATGAAGATTAACACCTCCAAAAGTAAAATTATGTGCATAGCCGGAAAAAAGAAGTGCCGATCGGAAAATTATGGTTGGTATATCGGCGGTCAAAAACTGGAGGTGGTAAAATCTTATACTTTTCAGGGGAAAATCATTGCGGCTAACTTGAGCGAGAGGCCTCATATTGAGCATAGTTCGCGGAAAGCCCTCGCACATGGCAAAGGTCTAAATTCCCTGTATCAGGCCACTGGGAAAAGGCACTTTTCGTGTTTATTGGAGGTATATAGATCCAAAATCCCCGCAACGATACTATATGGTATCGAACTTATTGAGATGAAATATTGGGACTTCTGCCATAAGATTGAGGGGAAACTTCTAAGATCACTATCTTCCCTGAATACTGCGTGTCCATTGGCCGCTTGCAGGCTCGATTTCGGACTCAGGAGCAGCTGGGTACAGGGTCTATGTGCCCTGGTAAGATGGGCGGCTTGCCTGGCTAGAGCTGAACTGGGGACGATGAGAGCTCTCCTTAAAACTGAATTACTGGGTAATTTTAAGGAGTTTTCACAAATTGTAAGGAATTTTAGAAAAGCTGTAACTTTGTTAAAGTTAGATGAAAACACGTTGTTTTTGCACTCTCCCTTACAGTTAAAACTCCTATTAAAACAGGCCTCGTGGGAATTGTGTTTCCAGGCAGATAAGAAGATAATTTATGAAAAAAGGGAAGTAGACCTTCTCCTTAACTCTTACTCGATTAAATTGGCTCAACCATATGTTACATGGAACTTGCCACTTGGTATTCGTAGATTATGGTTTTTGTTATGTTATGACCTATTACCCTTAAATCTACTTTTATCAAAATGGCACGGTTCTTCCCCTATGTGCAATTTATGTAACCTGAGCACTCAGGATCGCATGCATGTTTTGTTGATCTGTCCTGCGCTTCGCACATTGCGTCTCAAATGGTTAAAACCTATCTGTCTTCGTCTGGGCATTTCTAATTTGAACAGCTTTCTTCAAGCACTTTATCGGCCTCCTAATGAAATGTTTTGTTTCTATACTTTTAAATTTTTCAAAGGTTTTTTAGCTATTTATTAATATGTTTCTGGAGATGTCCGACATTGCTTCCTGTTGTAGATTTGTCATTGTATGGCATTTTTTATTCAAATATGCATCCGAATGTCATTTTTCTTGTGATATGTAATATGTCTTTTCTTTTATTATTGTGAATTTTTATGTGGCCCTCTTTGAGAGCCAAAACATAATAAAATAAATTGAATAGTTGTAAGTTAAGGAAACAGATGCATCAAAATAGCCTAAGTTCCAAATAGGCAATACATCAAAATGCTAGGATATTTCCTAGCATCCCTGGAGACTTGAGAAAAAGATCTGGCTCTACTCAAATTTCAGAGATTTTTATGGAAAATTCTTAATAGAAGTCAATGCAAACTGCTCAGTCAGCATAAGGTGAGCAAATGAAGCAAAGGTGCAATAAATCACTTTTATATTTGGGGGTCTCTAGTTGGCAGAGGTAGGTACCTTTGACCAAATAGGGACCCTTGTGTCTAGTCAAGGTAAGGGGCTACACTCCTAAAATAACCCCTGATCACCCCCTTGTTAGCATAGCTTGAGCAGGCAGGCTTATCTCAGAGGCAGTGTGTAAAGCATTTGTGAACACATACAGTAATACAGTGCAACACTACAGATGGACACCACACAGGTTGTATTATAAAAATAAGTATTTTTATATAGACTTAACACTAGACCAAACCACAAAAATCCACAATACAGTACTCAAAAATAGACTTTAAATGGTTATAAAATAGCTCAGTTCTCTCAAGTTGTAAATGCAAGACTTTACTCTCAATGCACCCTTGATGCGTAACGCAAGGAAAACAAAAGGATCGTAGGGAAGTTGATGCGTCGGTTCCTTACACTCAGGGGAGTGGATGCGTCGGTTCCTTACTGCTGGCAGGGGAGTTGATGCTCGCTTCCTTACTGTGTGGGGAGGTGATGCGTCCGTTTCTTACTGCTCTCCGGTGCGATGCGACAAGATGGCACCTCGATGCGATACTCTTCTCAGGTGCGATGCGACAAAATGGCGTCTTGCTCACAGTGTGACAACGTTGGTGCGATGCGTGCATGCCCAACGGCCGTGCAGTGACTCGATGATCTTTGGAGACACGACAGGCCCTGCGACGAGCTTCTCCGGTGATGGGATGGCGACCTCTGTGGCAGCGTCCCGCTTCTACAGTGATGCACTGCGCTTCAGCGATGCGATGATGACAGTGTCAGCGGCGGCTCGCTTCTTCGGCGATGAAATGACAGCAGCTGCGGCAGCAACACGCTTCTCGTTGTTGTGTCGCACTTCCAGCTCCCAGTGACACGCAGTCTCTCAGAAGGCACAGCACAACAGCAGGCACTTCAATTCCCAGCAAGGGAATTCAAGGGGGAGCTGGTTGGTGAAGTCTTGTACCCCGGAGACTTCAGGCAGGAGGCAAGCTCTAGTTCAAGCCCTTGGAGATTCTTCTTCAAGTTGATAGAAGGGACACTCAGTCCTTTTCTTCTTTCTTTGGCAATGAAGCAACCACTGCAGGCCAATCCCCAAACACACAGTACAGGGGTAGTCTCCTCCTTCAGCTTCCTGGTTCTTCTCCACAGCAAAGGTTTGTCTTGATTCCCAGAAGTGATCTAAAGTTCTGGGGTCTGGGTCCCCTCTTTTATACACCAAAATCCTTTGTTCTCTGAAGGCAGAGAGGCCTTTGCCTAGTCCAAACCAGTTCTGGTCAATCCTGGAGCACTTTGTTGACAAGACTCATTCTTTCCTTTCACAGTGTAGGCCAGGGACATCAGACGCACCACAGGAGGTGGAGCCAGCATTGTGGAGGGAAGGCACAGCCCTATTCAGATCCCAGGTGCAACTCCTACCTCCCATCTGCATGTAGATCTCTCTATTCAGCCCTGTGCTGACTCACCCTGTCTCCTGAAACCCCCCAGCCCCTGTCACTCAAACTCCATACAAGGACTACACAACTTAGAAGAGGCAGGCTTGGATAGTTAGGCAAGAAAATACCTACTTTCTAAAAGTGGTATTTTCAAACACAGAATGTTAAAACCAACTTCACTAACAGATGTATTTTATCATTCTGAGTTCAGGCATAGTAACCTTGAATTTCTACCTAGTTCCCTGAGTAAGTTAGGATTATGAAATGTTGTAATGAAACTGCCCTTTCTGGCCTATGGAGAACAGATATCCTTGCAATAGTGAAAAAAGAAATTGGCTGTAATTCACTATTAGGACATGCCACACACAGCAGGATATGTCCTACCTTTTACCTACAATGCACCCTGCCCTTGGACCTACCGTAGGGGTGACTCATATGTATAAAAGGGAAGGTTTAGGGACTGGCAAGTGGGTGCACTTGCCCAGTCAACATGGCAGTACCAGACTGCACACAGGCTCTGCAATGGCAGACCTGAGACACACTTTACAAGCTGTTCCGGTGGGTGGCACAATCAGTGCTGCAAGTCCACCAGCAGCATTGTATTTACAAACCCTGGGCACACGCAGTGCACTGTACTAGGGTCTGACAAGTAAACCAATCAAGCCAATCATGGAGTCACTAAACCATACATCAATTTACCATAGGGAGCACTTGCACTGTGGCACTGAAGAGCAGTGGCACAGTGCCCAAAATCATCTAAAACTGGCAAAAACACAAGAGGTAACAGCAAAAAATGGAAGGGAGACCCACACCAATGGATGGTGGCAGGTCTAGCAATCACAATATAGAATTATGCAGTGGCATGCAATGCCACTTCCTTGGAACCATCCCCTAACCTAACTGAATATTTATTTGAACTTTTGTAACCTAATGTAATTGGATGTAGAAATATGAATCTAGTTACATTAAACAATAACAAACTCATTGTATGAATGGATTCACAGTGCTGTGCAGGAAGAGACATTGTCAATTGTTGCAAATTAGTCAACTTCCTTCGAGGTTCACCAAGAACAGCATGTCATCACAAAGCATCAGTGCACATTTTGCAGCATGCGGTGCCAGTATGAGAAACTATGACATGGCTGCATTAGAAACAAAGATGGACTATGAAATGAAATGAAAAAGTTTTATTGTTTCAGTTAATTAAAACCATAACAATACATTTTATAAAATCAACTGCGCATTTAAAATTTCCTTTTATATGGATAAATTCTCAATTCATTCTAAAACATTCTGATTCTAGTGCTAGAATTTGTTGTTAAAAACAATTAAGCAGTCCATGTAGTTTATAGTTCCAAGAGTTCTGATATTTATACATTATTCAGTTCAAAAGAGCCCTCTTACTGCACTACCGTAGTTATGTTGTCCTTATGTGGACAGGGTGCCTGGTTGTGTTTTATCGCTTGGGCGTGAGCCATGAGGAACTTTAATAGTAAACAGTTCAAGCGGGTATCTGTTGGGTTCAAAGTTGACATAATCGCCGATCTACACATTCTTATGCCTCGTTCGTTCATTGCCTTTTTTAGGAAGACTGCTCATGCTTGGGCTAAATTTGGGCAGATATAAACTAGATGAATAAAGTCCTCTTTGCTGCTCCCACATAGTCTACAGATTTTGGGTCCGTCATGTAGCCAAGTTGGTTGGTCCATAGTTGATGGAAAATTTCCTAGACGGAGCCCCATTAATTTTTGTTTTTTGCTAGCAGGAAATGCAATTGTTAGATATGGGGCTACAGTGAGAGTTTTGTAGTTTTATATGACCATCCAAGCGTGTTTTCTTGTGCTGAACGTGGCTTTGTCAAGTAGAAGAGAATGGAATTTTGTTAACTTAGTTATGGCTTGTTTGAACGCTGGATAAGGCAAATTTAGTTCCCATAGATTTCTTGTTCCAGTCTCGGTTATGGCCTTCTCAAGGTACTGGTTATGTGGGGATTTAACATCATCTTTTATTTTTTCCCACAGTGCTTGATACAGTTCTGAGGTTGCCATGTTCTGTTTCAAGCTGTACCAGTACTTTATATTTGCGTACTTTCTTCCCACTATTTCATTTATTATTCCAAATTCTAGTCTTGTCTGGGCTGGTGAAGCTCCCCGTTGAATTTGGAAGGTGGATTTAAAGATGGCTGTCTGCATTTTGTTGAGCAATTCCGCGTCTTTCCCGTGCAGTCCCACGCTGCCGTATGACAGGGTGGGAAGCACTTTTGCTTTTATCGTTGCCAATAGAGGTTTGTATGATGGCCCCTTCAGCTTTTTGGCTAAGGATCTACAAGCAAATGACAGTGAGCTTGCTCTCTGGGCGATGTACGTCTTTTGCTGCTGGTGGTTATGTCGATTGTCAAAGTAGAAGCCCAAGTACTTATAGTGAGGTTCCGTGACGATCGTAAGTGGTGTCTTCGACTCGTACGAATATGGTCGAGTCTGGTATCTATGAACCGCAAATGACGAGCTTAGTGGGTGTACACGTTTTTGCTGTACTAGCCTAAACCGTTTGTTTGTTTCGTGGGTTTCTACATCCGAGCCCACGGGTTCCATCTTAGATGCGGCATCCATTTTGTCTCTTGCCCTCAAGTAGCCAGCGAACGGACGTTGTCCGCTTCGCGACCCTGGGATTCCCAAACTCTTGCGGAAGACACGTTTCCTTTGAAAGTGTCTTTATGATGAGGGGGACGGCACTGTAAGGCAGATGGCCCCGCTCGAGGCTCATCTTGCCGTGCCGGTCTATTGTCTTAGTTGTGCATCCATTAGGCACGTCCCCTTTGATGCCTGCAGCTCGTGTTTCCCGATACCACCCCTTTTACACCCTTTCCGATCTCCCCACTGTTTCTGTCTTCCTCTGCACCTGTTTCTGTCCCTTCCTCGATCTGTTTACTGCTGATTGGAATGTACTAATGGTGGGAAGATGGGTTTTTACAGTTGGGAATCACCAAACGTTTCTGTACTTATGTTCCGGGCCTTGAATACATGAAAGTAACCCCTTATGGTCTTTACGATGGGAACCGAGTTGTAAACCTTTGTGTACTATGATGTTCAATGCATTAGAACTGTATAAAAGGAGCGACCCACAGAGGCAAGTCGAATCAGACTCCTCGAACCTACACGTGTTGTACTTCCTGTGACTTCTGTGTTCCCTGCAGTAATAAACCTCGAATCTTTGACGCCGAAAGAAGTGTCCCGTGTCTCTGTCATTTGTACGCCGGAACAGGTTACCCACGAAGGTTTTAGGTGTTATCCCTGGCACCGCTGGGTCTTAAGAAAACCCAGTCCTTCAGTTGGCGCCCCAGGTGGGGCTGCATCAGTGGTACCGGTCCAAGCCCGACGATCGTGAGGAACTTCGTGTGAAATCTCCGAGGGAAGGTGCACCCCGCTTCATCGATCCTGTTGTCGAAACAAGTGGCCCGACAACTTTTCCCGCGAAGATCCCCGCCTCCTGACGGCTGCGACGGGCCTTCCTGGTGACGCCATCGATCTTTGAGTTAAGTATTTGTGGGTCGCTCCCAGAGTCCTTAGTTGTGGGTGCTTAGTTGTTGCATGGTTCCATTGCATTTGTGGTTCTTAGTACTTGGTTCTTTGTTGTGATATTTGACGTCTGCAGTCGCCAAAAACCGAGGGTTTTTGCTCTTTGCAGGGACATTGTTAATCCTATAACCCTTGAAGTTTGTGAAACTCGGTTAGTGTGCAAGATGCCTGGCCGTAGTACTTTGTTTAGTTGTTTTAGACGTTGTGGTTCGGATTCCCGACTGGAGGACTCGTGTCCGATACTTCCGGTTGGGACTCCTACTTATGAGCTATATAGCAAACACGGGTTAGGTCCAATTACATTCAATGAGTATTGGATTCGCTATACTAAAAAGGATGGTGTCCTTAGTTGGCCACCTCATGGTAGTTTTGAGACCCCGATTCTAGACAATCTTGAAGCTAAATTGTTCAAAAGAAAATCAAGGCCGGCCATGTTTGATTCCTTTCGGTTGTGGCATAAAGAAGCCAAACAGAGAGAAATCAGACAGATAAAACGTAATCAGAGAGAAGGAGTTGTTACCACGGTAAGAAAAGCAGAGCAGTTTCAGCGAGATAAGGAGGAAAAGGAAAAGGAAGTTTTCGATAGACTACAGCGTATGTCTATAGATAAGTGTTACCCCGCTTTACCAATGGGTACGGATAAGAAGGAGGAATCAGTAGAGGACCCCTTGTTGTCCTATCTCTTGAAGTCGCCACCTCCGTACGCACAGGGTACTATAGCTCCTGTGGTTCCTCCTGCCCCTGTTCCTCCTGCTCCTGTTCCACAACCTGTCCCTCAACTCGTTCCTGCTCCTCTACCAACTTCTGTCCCTACTGCTCCTCCGCCTGTACTTCCTCATACTCCTGTTTCCGCTGCTCCTGCTGTTCTGGTTACTTCTGCTGTTTCTTCTGTTCTTGGTACTTCTCTTGTTACCCCATTGTGTTATTCTTCTCCATCTGCCCGACGTCGTACCCCTTCTGTTGCTGCTAACTTTTTCAATTCTCTTGGACCTATTCTTGAGTCCGCTGGTTCGGACGGTCCTCAAAGACGAAGCCAGCTTCCCGGTAATCGGGAACGTACCGCACTGTATAATATGGCGATGGGTTGGATGAAATGTCCCCTTAGAAATCCTCCTCGTGCGGTGTTGGATACGTTTTGGCAATTCAACATACCGACACAAAGATATGTTTTTGAAGAAATGTGTAAGGTTCTACGTGACCAAATATCGGTTGATGCATCTGACGAGGTTTTGACTGCTTTGACTGATCTTCAGCTTCAGTTTTCGAGCGGAATGTTGGTGGGTACCAACGTTCGACGTGCTGTCGAGCAGTTGTTGTCCTTTCGTCCTTCTATAATGCCTCGGGCATTGTTTGTAGAGGACATCGAAGGACCGCTTACAGCGCCTGGTCAGTATCCCATGCGCGAAGTTCCACCAGTGTGGATGCCAGGTGATGCTACTCAAATTCCGCCGATCTTGCCACATTTTCAGAGAGTGTGGATACACCTCCCATGGAAACGATCGGAAGTTTTGCAGGTAAAGCAATCTTTGCCTGACCCTCGCAAAAATCCTGCAGGGTATTATAAAGAATTATCGCAGCTTGTGGATGCTACGATAATGAATCTTGCTGATATCGATATGCTGTTTGGCAATGTCGTACCGCAACCGGTATGGGCAAAGATTTGTCAGGAAGATCATGCGGGAGAACTAGGCGGTGATTGGAATGCATTGCGGGCTGCTGACGCTTTGCAAGTCGGTGGGGCCAAGCCTGATCAGTTAATTACGGCTTTGCCTCAGAGAATTATCGCTCTGATGAAAACGCTTATGCCGGCTATGAAGGTAAATTGGGACAAACTGTCCGCTTGCAAGCAAAAGAAGGATGAGAGTGTCTCTGACTTCTTTACGAGATTTGAAGAGGCATTCATTGATCATAGTGGTCAAGATATGGGTACTGAGGGAAGTCAGCGATTGTTTGTGGATAAGTTTGTCTAAAATTTGCAGCCTGACTTAAGCAACAAATTGCGTAATTCAGAAAGTGCGTGGGCTGTTTCCACTTCTGCTCAAATATTGGCCACAGCCCAATATTATGAGAATAGGGAGAAAGAGGAGAATGATCGTGCTGACAAGAAAACGAAAGAACTCAAAACTAAAGTGTTGTTGCAGCAGGCGTACCCCCCACGTTCGAATCAAAATGATTCGCAACAACGGAACAGATCACAATCTCAGTCGAATAGGTCACAATCACGAAATGATTCCTCTTCGCAGAGATCTTCGTTAGGGTACAATCAGTGTGCCTATTGTAGAGGAGAGGGTCATTTAAAATTCGATTGTCCAGTTTTGAATGAGCGTAATAGTGGTAATTCGTCTAGAGGAGGCCGTGGTGGTTCTCAGCAGACATCACGTGGTAGAGGTCGCGGTGCTCAAAACGATCGTTCCACTAATACTTCTGACTCTAATAATTGTTTCAATCAGCGCGGGTCGTCGCAAGGGCGATCTGCTCAGTACAATGTGGACGATTATTATGCCGATCAGGATGCTGACGACGGTAATTACTAGGACAGCCATAGACAAGGAGAGGGAGTGGTATCAGTTCCGGTTGATCAGAGAGGGCCTTACGTCGCAGTTGCCACCTCGGGCGTCGTTGAGCCTTTTCTGTTGGACACTGGTGCAGCGAAAAGTTCCATCATGCATTCGAAACTCCCTGGCGCACCTTTGTCTGGCTTAACAAATGTTTCCGTTGGATTCTCTGGCGCCCCTGTTAGCAATCCGGTTTCGTGCCCTTTGCCTCTTACGATTGGGCCTCGTGAGCTGAAAGCTCCGTTGATTTTGACCACTGGTTGTGGTGAAAATCTCTTGGGCCTGGATTTGCTAAAACGCCTGTATGCGACTTTGTATTGTTCTCCTGCGGGAGTAAAGCTTACGTTAGGTGAGAGAGTTGTCTCTCCTATGTACTTATCCATCGATAAGCTTCCACCGGAATTGAGTTCTCTTCCTGCATCTTTGTGGGCAACAGGTCCCAATGACGTGGGCCTGCTTGACATCTCCCCTTATGTTGTTCACTTGAAATCTAATGTGCGACTGCCACGTATTCCCCAGTATCGTATCTCCCTTGATGGTGAGCGAGCGTTGTTAGCTATCATCTACGATTTGATTGAGAAAGATGTTATCGAGGAGACTCGGGGAAACGTGTGCAATAGCCCTGTACTGCCCATTTTGAAGCGCACTGATCCATCAAAACCACCTGTTTATCGTTTTGTTATTGATTTACGGGAGGTGAATAAAATTGTGATTCCTCAGTTCCCTGTGGTGCCTGACATCACGGCGCTACTGACTCTGATTCCAGCCTCTGCATCTTGGTTCTCAGTGATCGATCTGAAGAATGCTTTCTTCAGCATTCCGATTGCTGAGGAAAGTAGAGACCTTTTTGGTTTCTCTCTTGGTGGTCGCAGCTTCCGGTTTAAACGTGCTCCTCAGGGCTACTGTGAGAGTCCATCGATATACAGTCAAGCCTTGAAGGGCCAACTTGATGCGTTTGTGTTGCCGGCCGGTGCGGCCTTTATCCAATATGTCGACGACTTATTGGTGGCTGCAGATACTCAGGACATTTGCAAACTTGCCACGGTATCGTTGTTGCAGCATCTTTGTGACTTACATCACAAGGTGTCACCTTCTAAACTACAATATTGTTGTCAAGAAGTAACCTATCTAGGTCACTTATTGTCAAAGGAGGGAAGAAGGTTGACCCCAGAGAGAATTGCAGCTATTGCTCGAATGACTGTGCCAACAACTCAGAGAGATGTGCGTGCCTTTTTAGGTATCACGTCATACTGCAGGCAATGGATCCCGAATTTTTCATTGCTAGCGAAGCCATTGGTAGCTCTTACGTGCAAGGATGTTCCAACTCCTTTACCATGGACGGAAGAATGTCAGAAAAGTTTTTCTGAACTGCGTGACGCGTTGTGTTCGGCTCCTGTGTTAGGGACTCCTGACTACAGTAAACCGTTTACACTATACGTTCACGAGAGAGAAGGTTGTGCGTTGAGTGTTTTGACGCAACAATTCGGTGGTAAGCAACGTCCATGTGCATATTTTTCCTCGACCTTGGACCCAGTAGCTAGAGCACTGCCGAGTTGTTTGAGAGCAACAGCGGCAGCTGCGGTGTCCATCCGACAATCTGCAGGATTGGTCATGGATAATATGCTTACGGTGATGGTTCCGCATGCAGTTGACACTCTCTTGAATCATACGAAAACTCAGCATTTGACGAGTGCAAGGTTGTCTGGTTATGAGTTGACGCTTTTGGCAAGTCATATCCAAATAAAACGTTGCAACGTCCTGAACCCGGCGACTTTGTTGCCAATCAGTATGGAGTCAGATGAAGTAGCACCTCATGATTGCTACTTGCGAACGGAAGAGGAAACGAAAGGTCGTGTAGACCTGAAAAATACTCCATTAGAAGATCCCGATGGGACCTTGTATGTGGATGGTTCATGTTTTAAGTTGCCAAATGGCGATGTAACGACTGCGTATGCTGTGGTGACATTGAATACTGTTGTGGAGACTGCGAGATTGAATCAGAATTCTGCTCAGGCGGCAGAGTTGATTGCTTTGACTAGAGCGTGCGTGTTGTCGAAAGGGAAACGGGTGAATGTGTTTACCGACAGCCAATACGCATTTGGCGTGGCACATAGCTTTGGACGTTTGTGGAGAGAGAGAGGTTTTATGACATCGCATGGTACGAAGATCCAACACGGACAGCTCGTGAATGATCTTTTGGATGCACTTACATTGCCCAAGCAGGTGGCTATTATTAAATGTAGTGCACACCGTAAGGTGACGGATGATGTTGGTCGCGGTAATGCGTTCGCTGATGAAATTGCTAAGGAGACTGCTCGGAATCTTAGTACTAGAATGTATGTGACGAGTTCGGTTAGGTGGCCTACAGAGACTAGTATGTGTGAGGATACCATCGAGAGTGTGAAAATGATTCAGAATGAGGCCACCGAAACTGAAAAGACGAAGTGGAAGGAGAGTACGGGAAAGTTGGATGCGAATGGTTGTTGGATTGATTTGTCGGAGAATAAGAGGTGGATGTTGCCAGATGCGTATGTACTAGCTGTTGTGACGATGGCACACGGCTTGGCACATATTAGCGCGAAAGGTATTTGTAAGTTGTTGTCCCCTGTATGGAAGAATGATGGTATCACGAAGTGTGCTGAGAGATTGGTTAAGAATTGTATGATATGTATGATGTACAATCCTGGAAAGGGAACCCCTACACCCCCTGGCCATTTTGCTCCCCCTTCATGTCCTTTTGAAGTGATTCAGCTAGACTTCATCCATATGGAGCGATGCAATAACCTGAAGTACGTTTTAGTCGTGGTTTGCGCGTTCTCCCGATGGATCGAAGCCTACCCTCTCAAAGATAATACTGCTCTGTCCACTGCGAAAATCCTACTGAAGGAATACTTTCCTCGGTATGGAATGCCACGAATCGTATGGTCTGATAACGGAAGTGAGTTTGTGGGGAGTGTGATGAAGAGTGTGTGTAAGGGCCTTGGAATTACCCAGAAATTCCACAGCGCCAATCATCCTCAGTCAGCAGGTTTGGTTGAAGGGTATAATGGTACCCTTAAGTTGAAGTTGGCAAAGATTCAGGCTACGACTGGTCTCTCGTGGCCTGACGCTTTACCTCTAGCCCTTCTGTCTACTAGGGCAACTGTACACTCCCGAGTAGGGCTTAGTCTCTACGAGATTGTGTTCGGCCGCCCTGCAAATGTTTGGGGGGTCCCTAGACCGAGTGTGTTCTCTGATCTTGAGTACCCAATGTTGATCAATTATCTGCATGATCTGACTGCTAAACTGAGGTTAATTCACCAACAGGTCTTTGAAGCACTGCCGACGCAGACGGAGGGTCCAGGCCACCAGCTCCAGCCTGGAGACTGGGTGGTAACGCGGAACTTCGGACGAAAACGCAATCTTGAGCCCCGCTTCACTGGACCCTATCAAGTACTTCTTGCCACGAGGACTGCTGTTCGTTTGGAAGGTCTTAAGCATTGGGTGCATGCCACTCATACTAAAAAGGTACCTATACCTTTACCGGCAGACTCGTGGGTGAGAGAGGGCATTGCTTCGTCCGAAACGGAAACTGCACAGACCTTTGTCCCTTTTAGCGACGCTCAGCCTGTTGGAGAACCCTCAGTGCAGCAGAACGACATTGTTGAACACTTACCATCGAAAAACTCAAGATCTGAACAATTGATTGATCAGCAGAACTCTGTCCCACCATCGGATCAGTTGTTTGATGAACAGACACGTCCTGGGAGAAGCCGCTACTTTCTGCGATCCAATACCAAAGACTAATAAAAAGCTTTTGCTTCCTCCCTTGACATCCACATTACCCCATTGACACCATTCAGTCTGAACACACTCGTATAATTTTGGTTTTTGTAAATATTGTGAGTTTGTTTCCATATATGTTTTTGCTTCCACAACTAGGAGATTTTGTATATATTTGTAAATAAATACTTTACATCCGGGTGGACCGTAGGGCCGCGCGTGTACTTCCTTCTGGTTAGTAGGTCCTGACACTAGGTCGAAGGCCGTCGGTTCCTGGGAACTCCTGGGGACTGACTACTGCTACACAGAACGAAGTGCGTCAAGAAACGTTGCGGACGGTTTTAGAGGATGCCGTTTTCTAAGCTGGTGGATTTGGAAAAAGCTCAGGCCCAAAGATTCAAGTTGCAGCAAATTACTCGTACAAAATGCTTCATGTTTCAAGTGTTCCTTCTGTTCTTAACTGTTTCTTCGCTGTTGGTGGGTGGGGTGTATTACCTGATATTGATGTTCTTGCCTTCTGCCTCACCTACCCCTTCTCCTGAACCTAAAACTACCTCCACTGTTTCTCCTCATTCCTTCCACATCTTACCTCAACACGAGCAGGTCAGACGTGCGGAATTTATGAATAATTCCTTTATTCAGCTCCTTCATCAACATCAGTTGGTGGTTAACACTACCAATTGTTGGGTGTGTGGGTTAATGCCACATACCACTGATAAGGGAATTCCGTACTTGGTCCTTCCTTATAGTTCCCAGGGTTCAGCTCGAGCATTCCAAACAATGTTTCGAAGTGCACTAGATTCCTACCCCAATCGAGAGCCACGTCCTCCGCACCTTGGTCCCGGTCCGTACCACAAGCCTTTGGCTATAGCGATCGCTGATTTAGATAGGGATATCTATGAGCCGTCGCTCATCCCAGAGGAGGAGGTGCAAGCCTATAGGGATCTGAGTGAGGCTGAGTATAGTGCGCTCGTGGGTGAAAGACAGCTTAAAAGCTCGTCTCCAATATGGATCGTACCCCACCTTGGTAATTTCTGTCTAAAAGGTCGTGGCCGAAGCCCGAGAGCTCATCTTGGGGAGAGTGCTTGCTCCGAGACGTATGTCTTACCGATGCTCTCTTCCCCTGTGTTTCTGACTGCCGAGGGTACGTACTTTGTCTGTCATGATCGTGCGTATACGTGGTTGCCCTCTGACTTTGCGGGCACATGTTACATTGCAAATTTGTTGCCACCGACTTTTACAGTCGCCTCTGATTACCACAAGACTCGAATTGTGAGGGGCGTGATTAGCGAAGAGGACACTGCCGGTCAAGAGGCAGGAGACTTTTTCAAGGGTTTCTTTCAGTTTTGGGGACCTATGGTTAATAGTAGGAACCTGAGACAGTTGACCCGAGTGGTGGAATCGACAGCTAATATCACTGCCAGTGCCCTTGGTAATATTACAGCAGAACTTCAGGCGGATAGGCTTATGACGTTACAAAACCGTATGGTTTTAGACGTCGTTTTAGCGGATCGAGGTGGAGTATGTAAGGTGATCCATTCGAGCTGCTGTATTTTCATTCCAGATAATGCTCCGACTGTCTATCAAGCCATCTCAAAGTTGTATAAGATCTCTGAGTCCATACACGTGGACGTAGGGAATTGGACGCTACTTGGGTGGTTTTGGGGTCTGATGTCGACTTGGGGTTGGAAAAGTCTGATGATCGTCGGGGTTGTTGTAGCATTTCTGTTCACGTGTTGCCTTTGTGTGCAGTGTGGTCCTGCCTTATGTGGCCTCTGTGCTACGACGTGTATAAGACAGCCGCCTGTTACCAAAGGAACTCTGATGGATAGAATTATGTTGCAGCAACATCTAGATGGTCTGATGAATATCGAATATGATTCCGACTAGTGCTTGCCTACTTGAGGGCAAAAGGAGCGTCTGAGGTTCCGTGACGATCGTAAGTGGTGTCTTCGACTCGTACGAATATGGTCGAGTCTGGTATCTATGAACCGCAAATGACGAGTTTAGTGGGTGTACGCGTTTTCGCTGTACTAGCCTAAACCGTTCGTTTGTTTCGTGGGTTTCTACATCCGAGCCCACGGGTTCCATCTTAGATGCGGCATCCATTTTGTCTCTTGCCCTCAAGTAGCCAGCGAACGGACGCTGTCCGCTTCGCAACCCAGGGATTCCCAAACTCTTGCAGAAGACACGTTTCCTTTGAAAGTGTCTTTATGATGAGGGGGACGGCACTGTAAGGCAGATGGCCCCGCTCGAGGCTCATCTTGCCGTGCCGGTCTATTGTCTTAGTTGTGCATCCATTAGGCACGTCCCCTTTGATGCCTGCAGCTCGTGTTTCCCGATACCACCCCTTTTACACCCTTTCCGATCTCCCCACTGTTTCTGTCTTCCTCTGCACCTGTTTCTGTCCCTTCCTCAATCTGTTTACTGCTGATTGGAATGTACTAATGGTGGGAAGATGGGTTTTTACAGTTGGGAATCACCAAACGTTTCTGTACTTATGTTCCGGGCCTTGAATGCATGAAAGTAACTCCTTATGGTCTTTACGATGGGAACCGAGTTGTAAACCTTTGTGTACTATGATGTTCAATGCATTAGAACTGTATAAAAGGAGCGACCCACAGAGGCAAGTCGAATCAGACTCCTCGAACCTACACGTGTTGTACTTCCTGTGACTTCTGTGTTCCCTGCAGTAATAAACCTCGAATCTTTGACGCCGAAGGAAGTGTCCTGTGTCTCTGTCATTTGTACGCCGGAACAGGTTACCCACTAAGGTTTTAGGTGTTATCCCTGGCACCGCTGGGTCTTAAGAAAACCCAGTCCTTCAATAGTTGGTCACGGCCTCTATTTTTGTTCCCTCCAGTTGGATGTGTGAGTTGACTGATCGTCGTCTGGTGATGACCATTGTTTTTGTTTTTGTTGTATTTATCTCCAGGTTGTTATTTGTTATAAATTCTGCCAGCCCTACTAGTGACCTTGGAAGGCCAATCTTCGTTAGGCTCAGCAGTACCACGTCGTCCGCATAGGATAGATCAGTTAGGGATAAGGAGCCTAGTTTGTGTGGATGGGATGAGATCTTGTTTAGGGTTGGGGCTAGGTCTGCCATAAAAAGATTAAAAAGATGAGGTGCCAGAACACAGCCCTGCTTGAGGCCTCTGCTGGTATTGATTTGTCTTGAGAGCCGTGTTCCGTTCCCCAATTTTACTTCCATCCAAGTGTTGGAATAAAGGAGTAGGATTCCTCTCAGTGTTTTGTCCGGGATGTTCCAGCTGCGCAGTTTTCTCCATAAGATGTTGCGATCTACGCTATCGAAGGCCGCCTTTAAGTCGATGAAACATAGGTAAAGGGGCAGTTTTTTCCGTAGGTATTTGTCGGCTAACACTGAGAGAGACAGGATGTTTGTCATCGACCCGGTCCCTTTCCTGAAGCCTGTTTGGTTGGGCGGTATTCTCTTTGTGGCATCAGACCAGTTTGTTAGGTCTTCCAGGATTAGGGATGCAAAGTATTTTGCCTCCACGTCCAGGAGGGCGATCAGTCTGTAATTTGCTGGGGATGTCCTGTCTCCTCCTTTAAAGATGGGTGAGATTATGGACCCCTGCCAGCTTGATGGAATTTGATTTACCCTTTCTATCTCGTGAAAGAGATTTTTAAATTTTCCGCTCCAAAAGTCCGGATCAGTTTTAAAGATTATCGGTGGTATCCCGTTCGGCCCTGGAGCTCCACTGCCGCGAGTATTCCTTAGAATTTTCCTTATATCCTCTTCACAAAACCTTGTCTGTTTGGGCTTGGTTATTATCTCCTTCATCTCCCGTGGCTGTACCGTGTCACAGTGAAGCCTTGTTATAAGGAGATCCCCTTCTGATGATTGATTTGCTCTTGGTTCTTCCTTCGGATGTTGTGTTTGCCTGCGATAGATTTTGAGTTCGCCACTGGAAACGTTGCTCGCTTTTCTTTGTTTGTCCCCTTTGTTGGTATTTTGTTGGTTTACTTCTATATTGGGCTGGTCGGGTGTTACTTGCGAGAACCTCTGTGTTAGTAGCGTGACCCAATGCGCTTCTTGTACATTAGATGTTATTGGGTTTGAGGGATGGTTTAAACTGTTTATGATCCTCCAAAATTCGTTTGAGTTGGTGTTCTTTGCCGTGCAGAGTAGTCTTGCCCAAAAGTCATCATTCAGAGATCTTTTATGTTCCCACATTTTCTTTTTGTACTCTTTCTTAAGGTTCTGTCTTTGAGCCCAGTCTTTTGGGGACGTAGTTGTCTTTTTTAGTGCTCTGGCATTTCTCCTTATTTCTATTTTGAGCTTTACCAGGTTCTTTGGCAGTGAGATTTTATGAGTTGTGGGCCATGGTTTTTTTGTGATGGACTTAGTTGTTGTTAACTTTGCCAGAAAGTCCTCCCATTTTTGTATTTGGTTGCCTGTAGTTGTCTCACTTTCCATTTTTAATCTCTGTACATTAGCCTGTAACTCATCGATGTTGGCCATTGTCCAATTAAGTCATTTCAGGTTAGTGGTAGAGGAGCTATCTCCCACTGACTTGGAGCTGCGATGTTTGGTGAGTTTTAAGTTAAAGTAAGTGTGCTGGTATGAATGATCGCTTTTTGATGTGTATTCAATTGAAAATTGCTGGACGAATTGCAGTAATGGAAGTGAGACTGCTGTGTAATCGAGTCTTGAGGTGGTCAAGGTTCCTAAATGGGTGACTGCGGTGGGTTATCACCTGGAGTTCTTCCGTTGAGGAACCGCAGCCCAATAAATTCCAAGGTTGTTACCAATTGTTGACCGATTGGATCGAAGCGCTCTGTTTTAAGCTGGCTTTGTGGTTTAACATTCCAGAATTCATTGGCAGCACTTAGCATCTCGTCCTCCTCTGGTGTAAAGATTAAATTTGAGTCAAAGTCACCTGTTAGGATGACTTCCCAGGTGGGATTGTTATTTCGAATGTCTCTAATTGTGGATACTAGGTCATCCAGCTGGGCTTGTTTCTCTTTCACCTTTGGAGGTGCATAGAAATTAACCAAGTACCGGAGCTGATCTGCTAGGTAGAGATAGTTTTATTAATTGTGTGCTTGGCCCTTGCGGTGCTATGTGTTCTGATTTAATAAAACAAAGATGGACTAGTTTAATAACCAAACAGCCGGGTCGGGACTGCGAGGGCCAGCGGGCCTTCTGGAAACATCATTGGCCGCAGCTGGGGCCTCTTCCCGCACCCTCCCCCTACCACACTTAACGCCTCGCGGCCCCCGCTCCGTGGGAGCCGCTCGCAGGCTTGGATGTAGGGCGTGAATCGGATTTCTTCCACCACGGACCAGAGGAAGCAGTGACAGGAGCATTGAGCGCTAGAGGGGCAGAGCGCGTTAGAGACAAACAGCCGGGTTGGGACTGCGAGGTCCAGCGGGCCTTGCGGAAACATCATTGGCCGCAGCTGGGGCCTCTTCCCGCACCCTCCCCCTACCGCACTGAACGCCTCGCGGCCCCCGCTCTGCGGGAGCCGCTCGCAGGCTTGGACACAGGGCGTGAATCGGATTTCTTCCACCACGGACCAGAGGAAGCAGTAAAAGGAGCATTGAGCACTAGAGGGGCAGAGCGCCTTAGAGACAAACATCCGGGTCGGGACTGCGAGGTCCAGCGGGCCTTGCGGAAACATCACTGGCCGCAGCTGGGGCATCTTCCCGCACCCTCCCCATTCCGCACTTAACGCCTAGCGGCCCCTGCTCCACGGGAGCCGCTCGCACGCTTGGACACAGGGCGTGAATCAGATTTCTTCCTTCACGGACCAGAGGAAGCAGTGAAAGGAGCATTGAGCGCTAGAGGGGCAGAGCGCCTTAGAGACAAACAGCCGGGTCGGGACTGCGAGGTCCAGCGGGCCTTGCAGAAACATCATTGGCGGCAGCTCGGGCCTCTTCCCGCATCCCTCCTATCAGCTATTTCAGGCACGCCCACCTACGCACTGGCGGGACGCGTGTGGGACGAGCACGGGCGAAGCCCGGGCCAAGGGCGGGCCCGTTCTAGCCCGTTAGAGACCGTGCAGGACCAGACCGGGCCTTCCCTCTTGGCCCTGATTTCTACGATTTGTACGAGGGTCCTACTTTCGATTCTCCATTGAGGACTGTTGTGTTTATAAACCATGGCGGGTCGAGAGCAAGAAGTAAGGCCATTGCTTCAAGTTCTTTGATTACAGGTACATTGGACAGTTTTCTGTCTAGAGCGAACTCAGTTCTTTCTAAAGAGATTGCCGTGGTTGAGAGTCGTCTTTCACAAGGCATTGACAGTCTCAGGAGATCTTTTCTAGGTCTAATAGCTAGCGCTAAAACGCCTGAAAGGGGGTAGGGATCTCCCACACCCCTATTGGACAGCATTGACCAGACTATTACGGCTGTCCTACATGATCTTGGTAATAGTCCAGGAGCTGCTGGGGCACCTTTAACAATCACTCCTGAAGTGACAATATTATCATCATCTGTGGCTATTACCAACATGGGGATATCAGAGGGTGGGCTGTTACCCACATGTAGTCAGTCACAGGGAGTGAGAGAAGGGGCTGTCCCCAAGAGGAAACGCGGCGCCCAGGTGAGGGGTGGGAAAAAGGCGAAACTCGACAAGGGCTTCGAAGCAAATCATACCATGGCCCAAGCTGAAAGTAGGGAAGTCCCGCCCTTAACTATTGTTGACACCAATGTATCCCCCCAGGACCCGGTGCCAACCCAGCCCACTGCATTTATATTTGGGGATAAGATACAGGCAGGGACAGACAATCTGATCCCTGCACTGTGCTCTACCCTGAAATCCTTGCTTAATCCTCTAGTGGACAGATTAAATTCCATAGAGTGTAGACTTTTAAATATTGAACTGGCCACTGGCGAGATAATGAACCACCTTAAATCAGTTCCAACCATACAGCAGGGTCAGGAGGTGGGGGTAGCTCTAGCTGCTGTGCCTGCTCCCACCTTAAACGCGGCCCCAGCAACAAATCCTGTGATAACCCAGGCCTGACTAGGAGCGTCTAGCGCTAATCCCCCCAGATCTACCGGCTCGGGTCGAGCAGAGGCTGAGCGCCCCAAAGCAGTCAGGGGCCATGTAAGGTGGGGCAAGGTAGTTAACCTGCCCCCAGAAGCGGCCCCCCTGGTAGTTGTATTAACTGGTGTCCCTGAGCTCAGTGGCCCTACCCACAAAACTTTCTCATCCCTAAAAAACAAGGTGGTCAGCTGGCTGAAGACTCACAGACCGGCCCCACCACATCAGGCAACTGAAATTGTTTTGGTTAGAAGGGTCCCATGGGTGGGCCCATTAAACAAACATATAAAGGAGGATTGCCTCCTGGTTAATTTTAGGCATCCAGGCATAGTCTCACACATCTGCAACTGGGTGGGCGACACAGCTGGTACCATAATTCAGAACCGCCCACTGTCCTTCTTTTATCCACCCCCAAGTAATCCAGTTCCAGGTTGGGGGGAGGAAGGGTGGACTAGGGTGGGTGCTAGGAGCTTCACTGGAGGGCATAGGTCCAATCACCCTTCTACACCCATGTACCCCAACTACTTCCATGCCAACAGGTTCATCTCTCTGGAACAGGTGGACTGATTCAGTATGGGAACAAGTTTGGGAAGACGAGCTGGCCCAGTAAGTCATAAACATTTTCAGCCCACCCGGGGAGACAGGAATGGGTCAAATACTGTCCAGGGGGAACAGCAGGTGGAACTGGGCGGGCTGGTTTCTGTATCCCCAGAAAGGGGGGACGGTACCAACAACTTAGTGCTCTCAACAAATGGGGAGAGAGACCCCACTATGTCATTCACTAAAGCTATTGCTGGTAAAAAATCTCTTAAAATCCTGTCATGGAACATTGCAGGGCTTCATAACAAATTGACGTGCCCAGAGTGGGGCACTTTTATTGACTTAAGTGATGTTTGCTTCTTTCAAGAAACTTGGGCAAGAGGGGAGCAACTCAGGAGCGGTTTTGCATCCTTTTCTATACCCGCAAAGTGGGGGAAGGGGAAGGCCCTTGGGGGGGCTGACAATCTGGGTGAAGACTCATCTGGGGTGCAGTGCCAGGATTCTAGAGACAACATCGGAGGATGTACAAAGCATCCTACTGACATGGCCAGATGCCTCCAAACTGGTTCTGGTGAATGTTTACTCCAGACCTGTCAACCCCACAGCAGAGTCTTAAACCATCGAGGAACTTTCTACGTTCCTAACTAGAATCCCCCAGTGGGCCACTCTGGTGATAGGGGTGACCTTAACTCCCACTTTGATCCATTGAGGGATCTCATGGATGCCTCTATCTCAGAAAAGGATAACTACTGGAAAATCCCCCCGGCGGTGGGTCCTCCGCCTAAGTCATGGGCACCTCTGGCAGTCCAAATTCTAGCCTTAACATTAAATCACTCAATTAGGACATGCAATGGCCGTACTGGCTCGGACATACCAGCAAAATGCACCTTTAACAAATCGGGGCTAGATTGGATTATATATTCGTCGAAGCCTGTGCATGGCACAAAGTCATTGATTTTAAGGTGGTATCCAGGGCCGAAAGTGACCATAATCCTCTGATTCTAGATTTCCTTTGCCCTGGCCGCTCTAAAGACAACCCCAAGGGACGGAGAGGACCCGATAGTCGGGCACTCCTCTCCAGCAATAGACGAAGATTTGTGGTTCTGGGGGTTCTGAACCTGTGTTTTAAATGTCATGATTCTGTTATGAATTTGGTATCAGTGAACCGCAAATAATGAATGCGTTATTCATGAGTATTTTCGTCATGTTACACCAATGGATTCACTGTGCATTTGAAGGTTTTGCATTGAACACTTGGGTTTCATCTTGTAAATAGCAGCCATGTTATTCGTTGCCCTTACAGTAGGCTCTCCCCATGGCAGAGCAAGCATTTAAAGGACATAACCTTAACATGGGTTTGTGCTGACTTCTGCATGACCTGACGACAGCTGACCCTGTTGCTTGAGGCGAACCTCCCAAGCCAGTTCCTTGTTCAGCAGCTGGCGCAATAAAGTTCAAAGAGCAGGACATGTCCGATCTTTTATGGCACTGTTCCCACCACTCCTATCTCCGTCCCATCTGTTGCTGCCTTTCCTTTAAGACATGTTCATCGATCTGGGTTGAAGGTTTTATGGTGGGTTTGTCCGGCCTGATTGAACAGGAAACCAAGCATGTGTGCAATCCTTTTTTTAGCCTGGACTTATCTTGAAAGTGATGCTTTGTATGCACGTCCTGGGAATCTCCAACATAATGCACTTCAAAGCAGGAATGTGTGCTTAAGGCGGAATATTCTGTATAAAAGGCCTGTGCGAAGGCCATGCAGCAGACTCTCTCATTCAGTTGCTTTAAGAGTGGCTGGGCGACGGAGCCTCACAATTAATAATAATAAAGATGTCTTTTCATATTTCAGATTCTGTGTTGATTTCTTTGCCACTGTTGAATGGACTACTTATTGGTAAGACCCCTGAGAAGGAGTATTGGAAATATTTGGTTTCTTCAGTTGGCGCAACCAACTCGGGGCTCATCATGAAGTGACTACCCGGAGGAGAGATTTTTCAGAGAACAGAATTCTGCTGGGGAAGGCAAGACAGAAATTTACTAAAAGAGGTACTCTGTGCACGGAGGTTCTGGGGGATTCTCTGTCTTTGCGGCCCGGCATATTTTTGATTTTTCTGACTTAAAACTCTCCAAAAGATGTCACTCCTGACTGAGCAACCCTTTTTGGCGCAAGTTTTTAAAGAGACTGTTAGTGCAGTTAGAAATTGGCAGTTAGAATTTGGACATCTATTTCTTTGGTACAGCTGTGATAAGTATTTATGGGTCGCTCCCAGTTAGCTTTGTGGTTCCGTTTTAGGAACAATTGTTTCAAATTTGTGAACTTGGCATCTGTTTGACATTTGCTTTGTACTTTGAAACTTGGCCTTTGTTGTTGAAACCTGGTTCTTTGATTCAAGTGGGTCGCCCCCAGTCCTTAGTAGTTCTTTGTTTGGTTCTTTGTATTATTTGAAAATTGCAATTTTTAATAACCGAGGGTTTGCATATTTGCAAATATATCGATGGAGATAACCCCTTGAAGTTTGATGCTGGATTAGTGAGCTATAAGATGCCTGATCTTAGCGTATTTGGAGCTTTGTATTGGCCAACTTTGTATTTGTTTGAATTAGCCGGTTTATCTAAATAGGTTAGATTTACAAACATATTTCTTCCTTGGTGATTTTTGTATCCGCAGGGAACTAAAATATGACACAATACATAATAAGGATGCTTTACTCTGTATAATTTTATGAATGGATATGCAGAACGATTTTTGGTGTTCTGCCAGCTGCAGCTAGTGAATTGAGTGTATTTTTGGTTTTTTACACTGTTGAGCAGTGTTTCTTGTAAATATGACATACAGCTACGTATAGTCCGGACTGTCCTGTTTTCGTTCTGAGTGTTGATTTGTGGGTTTAAATGTGTGTTTGAATGCGTGGTTAAAATGTGTGTTTACATGTCTATTTTGTTTGTGAGTTTTGTTGTACATTGCGACGACGCGATTTACAAGAAATGGTTGGAGAGCGCTGTATTGTGTGTCCTAAATGTTTTCAACACTTTCTGTTTATGTCTGAAATGTGCTCAATGTGTGTGGTTCACATTTAATGGATTTAAATAAGGCCCCAGCCAAAAACGAAATTACATGTTTTTGCAGAAATAAATGCATTTACAGCGTTTTCACTTAAATGCACTGTATTAAATGTTCACAGGCAAAACGTTTTTAGCTGCAGTATATTAGCATAGGAATGTTTCTTCAGCCAGCAATTTTTTGTAGTTAAACACGGGTGGAATTTTGCATGACGGCCCTTTTACATGGCAGAGGCCCTAAAATTGACGCAGAATGTGACGCTTTTTTAATTAGGCATATGCGCTCAGGTTTGTGAGTTAATGCATCTCAATAAGAGGCAAGGGATGTAGCGGGCTCTTATATGTAAAACAATCACAAACAGAAATAATTGGGTTTTATTAGAAGACAAAAATTATTAATTATGGAAAAATAATTCATAAAAATTAGTGCTACCAAAATCGTTTTTTAATATTCATAAAGCTTAACACTCATGCTATGACCTCTTAGCATTAAAATGTGAATTGCGTTATGTTGCATCACTAAAATGACAAGAATCCATGTGTATAAATTTGCTTGCCATAGGCGCAAGCAAGCTCATTTTTATAATGTATAAATTATTATTTTCAGATACCTGACTCTTGGATTATGTAATAGACTTTCTAGTAATACATATTCTGCACGAAAATTGTAAAATATTCATTTTGTAATGCCCAAAATCAGAAAGTCGATTTTGAGTAAATTCACTGTTTAAACTGCATTTTTGCTTTCCTTAAAGTGTCTCAGCCTTAAGCAAATGCATGCATTTAGGTTTTGATATAAGGTTGTGCTTTCTTGTGATTCAGTGGGTTAATGTGCCAGTACACAGGCTTGTTTTAATATCAGGATTGGAGGTTCTACTTTCAAGCTAGGCCTACGGACAGTTTGCTTATTTAACACTGATGAAGTGTGTGCCATAGGATTGCAACAAGTAAATTACTCTAAAAAACTGGTCTGTGCGTCTTTAGCTTTTGAGACAAATTGACAGTGAATGTAGTCTAATAATATGGGAATAGTGATAATTTTAGCGCCTAAAAAGAGAAATTATTTTTTTAAAATAGCTTGAATTATTGTTGATTAGATCCAGCCTACTGGCTTTGTCAGCTCCACTGTGGCAGAAGCTGGGGGCTGGGAGAATCTGCAACAGCTGGCTCAGCGTGCTCTCATGTGTTGCCATTTACAGCCTTTTAATTAGGCCTTTGTTTCCAAGGAATGCAGAATGACCTCTCTGAACAGCTGCTAAGGGTGAGGTTTCTGGTTTCACGTGGTAACATGAAGGACCTTGATTTAAACGGGGAGATGAAAAGGGGTTTCTTTAAACATCGTGTTAAATGCTTGGCAGGACTGCTACATTGTGGAAAATAATGTTTGCTAACTGTGTTTATTTTACAGAAAACGAAGTGATGCATCCAGTCTTAGATAAAAATAACATGCAGCCTTTTTCACACAATTTTGAAGGTTATAGGCCTAGTTAAAGAAATTGCTCATTAAAAATAACGTGCATATGGAGTATCAGTGTAACAATTTCTTTTAGAACGATAAGAATAAGGTGGTTTTATGTTCAGAAGTCACGGTTAAGTGATGTAAAATATTTCTGTGTCCCTTCCAATGTGTTTTTTGGTGTTGTGTATTTTTCTGCTTTTTGCCAACAGATTGTTTATGGATTGTTCTTAAAAGGAGAAGACACGTGAGTTTGTCTAATTGACGAAAGATGTGTTTTTGCGTCATTTCTTTAACAGAAAGAAATGTACATGTTTCTGTTTGAGGTATTTACAGCTGTCATAACATATTATATTTGACAATGGACCTACAACTGCGTTGTGCTCAATGTCAAAGGGTGGGAGTTTGGACCTGACAATTTAGACAGGCCCAAAAATTGGGTTTTTGGCTGCAGGCTTAAAGTGCATAAAATATACATGCCATGGTGCCGCATTTTTGTATGTTTTGTTTTATGTTGTTACCATTACAAGTTCTCCTGTGTTGTGGAGGGGTTCGTATGACGATACGTACAATTGCACAAAACAGTTGGATGAATTTGGTATAATGATAAATTTCACAGATATGGTTTGCATACTGTGAGGAAGGATGGCAGCACTTTTACCAGTGCATGCCTACCTTTGGCTATACATTTGGCTGTATTGAAAGAAAAAACTAAACAAATATAACGGGTTCAAAGTGTATCACCTGATGTTACTTACTGCTCATTCTATTAAAGGAATAGGCAGCCCTAAATTGTTATATATCTTTGATTGGACCTAAGGATAGAATTATAGATCTGTGACTCAAGGTGACCTAATTTTTATATGGCGTTATTTAATCAGGTTTTGTTTCCCAAATAGCATATGGCTTTGTCCCTTGAAAGGAAGCCAGGTTTCATTTTTTCTCTCTGCTGTTCCGCCCTGACCAATGTCGCATTATGCTTAGTTATTAGGCATTTTTAGTTGTGTTTTAGTTGTGTTCACCAGTCAGCCCATTTATTATTATGGGTGTATTGTTTATGTGTACACTTCTAGACCGTAGTTATGTATTAGGGACCCCCATGTTATGTAAAATGTTTTTTCCCCCCATGTTATGTAAAAAAAAATTTTTCAGACTGACTGTCAAGGTAGTGATAGGCTGGTTCCAATGTCTATTTTTAATTTTTCAGCTTTCTTGTGTTCCTGCTGCTTTAATTTTTGGTGGGATTAGATGTGTTCTAAACATGCAAATACCAGGACTTTCTAGTGTTTGTTCTTTGTCTTCACATTTGATCATTAGCCTTTTGTATTGCATAGTGCACTTAATGCACATTTTAAAGGGACTTTTCTTCATGTCTTTGATAATGTGAATGATGTTATCTTTCTATTTGAGATGTTCTAGATAAGGAATTTAGGAACACCTAGGCTTAGTCATTGAGGGAACACATGTATTTACCCCATTAGACAATGCCACTGTGTGAGGAAATTCATTTTGATAGAATTCCTGTGTAGCTATAGATGACAGAGAATAATGAAAAGAACATAACTGAAGATTCTAAAGATACTGTTTTGCCCTTTGCCTTTGCTCTTGTATTTTATGCTCATGGCACATTGTCACTCCCTTGCAGATTGCAGGTCACCTGCTTGCCAGTCCTTTTGTTAAAACACATGAACTGCTTTTTGTGCTTGATTTGAAGGAAACTAACAATTGTGTTACACATCCTGCATCACTAGGGTCCTGCTGAATCTTCCAGAGTCAAAGGAAGAGTGATTCCCTGCAGACCTGTGATCAACACTAAGCTCACTCCCCATCAGTGACCGCCCTAAGATGAACAGATTTCCTGGCTCTACACTTCTTGCAACAAGAAAGTCGCGAAGCTGGACAACGATCATCAGCGCGACATCGGTGATTCCTCCAAAGCAAGGCATTTGATTTGCGAAAGGCGTTGCAGAAGAAAGGAGGAGCTGATTCATTTATTTGTTGTTTGGGCTCTGTACCTGTTATGTGCTGGAAAACCTCTGTCAGTGTACATTCCCTTGAGCCATTGGCCCGAGTTTTGGCCCCATTCACACTTCTTGCTTTGCACCAGTGGAAAGGCAGTGCACCCGAGGATTCACGTTTGGAAAAAGGCACTACATTCTGGTGCCCAGGAGAGAGCAGCTTGAGCGTCCTCTGACACTAAATGATGAGTGTTGGAGACTGAAAATGCTGCTGATCTTGCTAAATAGTTCTTGGATCTGCACGAGATGCTTTGTGCCCTTGATCAATAAACAGCACATCATTTGTAGTGTCTGCCACCAAGAAGAGACACTGGTGCATTGTTTTGAAACTCTGAGACTTTCGAGTGAGCTGTGAGTGTTTTCCCCGAGCGGCACTCCAACTAAACAGTATTGTCTCCTCATGAAAGGCCTGACTTGAAGAGGCCCAACGCGAAGAAAACACTGGAAGCGGATCTGATGGACTTTGGGTATTTTCTGTGAGTTATATAGACTTGAAGTTTGGAAAATGATTTTTGCTGCTTTGCTGGCATTGTTTTAAAGTATCTCTGTTTAGTAAAAGCAGAATAAAGTCCACTCTCTGTGGAAGAGTATCCCTTTTTCATCTGAGAGCAGTGATCAGGAACACCATTGTTTCACTTAAACATATAATGAATTACTGAAATGCATAGGAAGCTATATAAAACGTTATTAGATAATTCTAGGATTTGCTGTCTGCTTAGGACTGTGCAAGTATTACGCATTTGACCTTTTGTTGTTTTTTTTCCCTTGCTGAATTGTATTATGGTTTTTTGTTAAATTTTTGATTGGTTACCATTTGCCAGTTGCAGGGTCACGTAGGAGTACAAACGGTTCAGTTTGTGACCTGAGTAGTGGCAGTAGGCCTGCAGGACTTGCAGTGTCCCTATGACCTGCTAATAATCACAGCTGATGTACTCTACCAAGATTGCGTGAGCGACATTAGAAAATGGAGATTGTATTGAGGAATGACGATAAAAAGCAAGAGATGAAAAACAGACACTATAGAATATTGTTCTCTAAGTGCGGTATAGCTCTATCTATTTTAATACTTTTATGTATTTTATTGGCTACTATATTTTGGTTTGTTTCCTTCTACACAATTGACGTCTGCACCAACTTCCCAACATACTCTTTCTGTTTCTTCACATGAGCTTCATATTTTACCTGAACATGAACTGGTTAGGTCAGAGTTTACTGATAATTCCTTTTGTACAGTATTTACATCAACACCAGCTAGTGATGAATATAGCCATGGTCTCAGATTTAGCATGAGTATAGGTTATTGCCTATGTAAGGGCAAAAGGATGCTCTGTGGTTCTGGGGGTTCTGAACCTGTGTTTTAAATGTCATGATTCTGTTATGTATTTGGTATCAGTGAACCGCAAATAATGAATGCGTTATTCATGAGTATTTTCGTCATGTTACACCAATGGATTCACTGTGCATTTGAAGGTTTTGCATTGAACACTTGGGTTTCATCTTGTAAATAGCAGCCATGTTATTCGTTGCCCTTACAGTAGGCTCTCCCCATGGCAGAGCAAGCATTTAAAGGACATAACCTTAACATGGGTTTGTGCTGACTTCTGCATGACCTGACGACAGCTGACCCTGTTGCTTGAGGCTAACCTCCCAAGCCAGTTCCTTGTTCAGCAGCTGGCGCAATAAAGTTCAAAGAGCAGGACATGTCCGATCTTTTATGGCACTGTTCCCACCACTCCTATCTCCGTCCCATCTATTGCTGCCTTTCCTTTAAGACATGCTCATCGATCTGGGTTGAAGGTTTTATGGTGGGTTTGTCCAGCCTGATTGAACAGGAAACCAAGCATGTGTGCAATCCTTTTTTTAGCCTGGACTTATCTTGAAAGTGATGCTTTGTATGCACGTCCTGGGAATCTCCAACATAATGCACTTCAAAGCAGGAATGTGTGCTTAAGGCGGAATATTCTGTATAAAAGGCCTGTGCGAAGGCCATGCAGCAGACTCTCTCATTCAGTTGCTTTAAGAGTGGCTGGGCGACGGAGCCTCACAATTAATAATAATAAAGATGTCTTTTCATATTTCAGATTCTGTGTTGATTTCTTTGCCACTGTTGAATGGACTACTTATTGGTAAGACCCCTGAGAAGGAGTCATGGAAATATTTGGTTTCTTCAGATTCAGATGGGATAGAGCAGTAACTCGTCCTGAGTTAGTGGCTGATATATAAGTAGAAGCAGCTACAGCACTGGAAACTGTGATTGCCTTGACCCCGGAGCTCATTTCTGATCCAGCATTTGCCAAACTTGGTGTTGTTCATCAGGTTTTGATTAAAAGCATAGCCGAGATCCTAAACCCTGCGGGAAATGGGAAAAAAACAGTCAAAAAACATACATGGTTTAACCCTGCATGTAGAAGGGCGAAATCAGAGCTCATCAAAGGACAGAAATTAAGCCATATTAGTGCTCTGATCAAGGAAAAAAGGGCTGCCTACAGGAATTTAATTCGCCATGCTAAAGCAGAATGCGAGGTGGATCACTGGGCCAACCTAACATTGAGTCTTGCAGGAAGAATTGCCCGGCAATTCTGGCAAATTGTTAACACCGGGTCAATAGAACAAGTTGAGGCTTTGGTCCCTAATTTAGCCGCCGAGGTGTGGGAAGAGCACTTTCAAACTCTTTACTGGGCGTACGTCCATGCGGGCGCACCAAACTCCTAATATCCAGAGTGGAACATCTGAGTACGAGCTTACTGTGGGGGAGGTGGAGACTGCTATTCTCAACCTTCCCTCAAGTAAAGCTCTGGGCCTGGATAAATTACCAGGTGACCTTCTAAAGCATGAACCGGTGGTATGGGCTCCTTATCTGATGGCTATTTTTAATGCTATTTGGGGGGCATGGAGGTTCCGAGGACATGGCTGGGGGCAGAGATTGTCCATATCTTCAAAAAGGGCTCACCTCTGCTCCCTGCCAACTATAGGCCAATCAGCCTCATTGATGTGCCCCAAAAACTTTTTGCATGTCTGATCCTAAATCGTCTTTTAGACTGGATCGAGGAGTATTCCATTTTAAGCCCCTTCCAGGCTGGGTTCCGGAAGAATGTTTCCACTACGGACCAGATCTTCCGTTTATATATGCTCTATTGGAAAACTGTCAAGATCGGGGTGGGTCACTATACACCATATTCGTAGACCTACGCGCGGCATTCGACCTGGTCCCGCGCCAGAAGCTGTGGACTGTACTCCGGGAGCTTGGTATTCCACCACCACTCCTGAATATGTTAATACGACTCCACGCCCAGAACTATGCAAAGGTCAGGTGTGGTAGGAGTGGTTCACTGACAGCACGATTCCCCGTTGACAGGGTGGTAAGGCAGGGGTGTGTCTTGGCACCTACCCTGTTTTGCCTCTATGTCAACGGGGTAATCGCACATCTGGACGCAGTACAAGACAGTGACGCCCCAAAGCTTGCAGGGTCCAGGATTGCAGCGATCATGTTCGCGGAAGACACGTTACTTCTCTCTAAAACCCCTATGGGTATCCAACGTGTCCTGGACGGGTTTGTCTCTTTTTGTAAAGAGCGGGGTTTGGAAATTAACACCTTAAAAACCAAATACATGATTTTTAATCTCCCCGCAAAAACACGTCCAAACCCTATGATAGATGGTGTTAGATTAGAAAGGGTCCACACTTTTGACTACCTAGGCCTTACCCTAAATGAATCATTAACTTGGGTACAACATGAACTGAAATTGCATCTTAAGATGACCCAGATAGCGGGGGGCATACTGAAACTGCTGAGTAGGTCATCGCACAAACCGATTGGTCCCCCACTAGAAATTTACAAACTGCGGGCGCGTGGGGCGGTGTCCTATGGGGCGGAGCTGTGGGGTTACAAGACTGGCTCAGCAATTACTGTTGCGGAGAATAGATTCTTAAGGCAACTGACAGCTTTGCCCGTGAGTACCCCACTAGTGCCGCTAAGATTGGACCTTGGCTTCAGACATATAGAGGAGGAACTGGCCCTTAGACCTCTAACTTTTTGGAGGAGACTCTGGGTAACCCCAGAGTTATCCAAATATAGGCAAGAGCTAATTGAAGTACTGGGCTTGCCTAATGCGGGTAGGCTTCCTTGGCTAAAATATGTTAGGATGGAATTTGAGAAACTTGGGCTTGCTACAATGTGGTCAGACCCGGAGCATACTTGTGCTGGCATTTCACGAAATCAACTGGTACAGCTGTTCCGGGAAAATCGTATGGCCCATTTATTATCTAGCACCAAATTGGGCACTCTTACAGCCAGGTTCCTCTCGACCAAGGACTCATACTGTTTTGAATGAGTACTGGATGCTATTAGCCCTGTTGTTTCGAGGAAGCTTTTTCTCCAATGGCGGCATGGTTCGCTACCTATCAGATCTCTTACGTCTGACTGGTGCGCACTATCGCCGAAGAATTGCCCAGGGTGTACTGCAGTTTTGGAAAACGAGGTCCATGTTGTTTTCTTTTGTCCTGCTTACTCAAACCCGAGACGGAGGTGGATCATCCCAATTTGTAAAAACCTGGTGTTAAGTCACTGCCTCCAGGCGTACAGAATTTTAAAAATGAATCGTTCCTCGGTTGTGGTTTATAGCAGCGATGTGGAATATCAGAAGGGCACTTGTGGCAAACCTATAAATTAGAACACAGATAGTACACAACTGAATTCTCTTGGGGTTGGTACTAGAATTAGTAGGGCCGGAGGGACAATAGTCATGTATTGGAAATATACATTGATATGAAATGGTATTTTATTGCTTGTTTTAGAATTTTTACTGTATCATTGAAACTGTTTTACTGTTGTGCTCTTTTATGACAATTCTTTTTCGAAATAAAGATTAATAAAGATAAAAATAACCATATAAAAATATGTTCTACAGAGTGCAGCATTTTCGTTTAGGTTCAGAAATGTTTATAATTTTACAGAATGTTAACCAACATTTTTATTAAATCAAAATCATCTTCTACAGTGGCAAACAGAAGACTTGCTCGCTAGCTAAATATCCAAGAATAGTGCGGCTTGCCATTTAGCACCTAGTAAAGCGGGTGTGGGCATAGGGCTGTAACCACTAGCACATCAATAGCATTGTACCTTCACACCAGTTGAGAAAATGTGTCTACAACCATAAGATGTTGCTCAGAAGCATATTTTTTATTTCACACTATGGGATCAAATATGATACCGTAAGACCTCAAAACGGCCTTGTTCATGAAAGACTGCCATATTGATTACATGAAAGAAACATTCCACTAGGACTCTATCAAATTCATAGTTATTCATAAGTTATGCATAACACAGTGTTAAATATTTCAGGAGTCAGGATCATATCCATGCCATATTGTCAAAACCACCATCACGGTAACCACCGGAAGTGAAAAAACAGCTTAATAAATTCCCCATGAATCAGAGCCCTACACATGCCCTAGTTCCTAATGGGAAATGCTAGATTTGTATTCAATTAATTTCCCTTTCAAAAAGTGACGCAGAATGAATTCTTCTGTCAATGAAAATCATATTAACACATGCACAGTCTTTTTTTACAAACGTACATAGGACAATAAATCACTAACTAATTGTCAATCAAGGGCACTATTCCGTTTCATATTTATAAGCACCGTAATAATAATCCTGACTTGCCATACTCAGATTGGGTAGAATACATACAACTTTATTGAAGTCAGCAATATAGTAAGAGACTGTTAAACAACCACCAGCCAACAGGTCAAGGGCCTTTGTTCAGCTATGACCGTTAGCTTCGCTCCTGACCAATCCCTGGCCCTACTGAAAGTTTAGCGAGATGTTGCTAAGTTTGTACCAAGAAGAGTGGTCTTTTCTGTGATGAAGTGATGGTTTACTTACTTAACTGGCCCATTAGGTATGGAAGATCACAGTTATAGACCAGAGGATGTTTTTCTTTGATTCTACTGTTGAGCAATACGCTACTTCCTTAGACTTTTGACTTTGTTTTTAGTGAGATTGGTTGCAGCCAATTATGGCTCTTTAAAAGCAATAGATGGCAATACACTCCCATTGTTGATGTGGTTGCTGAGTAGAAGCCTGCTAACATTCTCAAGACCTATCACCATACCTTTCTAGCTGCATGAAATCAATGTGAACAGATCCGTGAGGTTACATATCCTGGTATATTATGCATGGTGGGTTGGTTCAAATCTGTGAGCAAAACTTTTATTGTCTCTGTGTGGCACTCCCTAAGTCAGCAAGTCATGATGGTGACCTGCAGCTGCATAATTTCTAGGGGCCTTACGTGTTTCATAACTAAGTTGTTAGGTTTCATGAATCAAGCCTCATGTACTTGGCTTTTCTTGTGAAGAGGTTTATACTACTTCCAACATATGAACAGTGGAGGGCTGCAGGTACCTATGGCAGCGTATCAAAAGATTCGGTATGGGAATTGCTCTGCGTTTTCATGTCAGACCAATAACAATGTGTGGTCCAAAGCATGCCGACTTGTGCACAGTCCTTTGAGGTGGATCTATGTCTGGTATTGTCGGCTTTAAAGGGGCTGTGCTTTTCTGCTGTAAAGTGGAGATCAGACCTATCAACCTAGGACACAAATTGCCACATTGTGATCAATTAGGAGTTCTGCAAAGGTGGGATGTTGGAGTAAGTGAGCCCAAATCCTCAAGAATCTGTGTGATGTTGTTTGAAGAGTTTCCCATCAGAAAACATAACTATATTTAGCCAAATGCGGTATTTTATTACATTCTGATTAAAATATATTGACTATGAGGTTGTTACCATGTCCTCAAGGGAAGAATGCAGATTCTGAGTGACAAACAGAAGTGTCATTTGGAACTGGTTGTTCTCATGTATCCTGAAAGGGCATGGCCTATTGGGGCTAATCACAAAGGTAACTTATTTGTCAGTAATTTAGATATGTAATTTACTTTTACATTTTTGAGTAACTTTACTACTATTAGCTATTCACAAAATCTGAGTGTAAAATTACTCATAAGTGCAGACTTAAATGTCTCTACTTCCTGAGGGAAGAGGTGGAGGCAAATGTATGAGTGTAAGTTACTACTACCAAAAAAAAGTAAGTCCAGCATCTTTCAGAGAAAATAATGAAGGTATAGAGTTCAAATAAAATCCCACAAGAAAAAATGTTAAATTAAATTAATTAAAATAGTTAACAAGATAGATAATGCTTAAAACATCTAAAAATAACACTTGTTTATTATGTAATCAAAAATAATTTTGCAAACTTTTCATGACTTCTAAATGAATGAATGGAATTTTTTATTAAAATATAATTAAACGTATTTTAATGAATGTTATACACCACTTTTACTATTTCTAAATACGAAATAAATATTTTTTTGTATTTATATTATATATTTAATTATATAATTGAAACTTCTGAAAACTAATTTTTACTTAATTTAGCATATTTTAATTAAGTAAACATGTATATCAAAATTAAGCTAATTGTGCTGTAGCATCTTTTTTGTTCTACACAAACTAAATATATAAAATTAGTTTACATTGATTTGCATTAATATTTATAACAGTATTTGTACTATTTTTTTTGTTAAATAAACTTTTTTAAAAATCCTATGTCAACCACAGTTGAGGTGGAGATCTTCCTAGGATAAAGCACAGGGAAAATGTATAATGTTTAAAAAACTTTAAAATAAATAAAAACATTCTTATGTTAAATAATAATACAAATATTGCAGCGAACCTTGCAGGACTCGGTCCATGAGTCCTGAAAAAAAGTTAGTAAGAGGGCACAGTGAGCACACCCTGACCACCAAGCCCCTGTGGGGGGTTCTCAAAAGCTTCTTTGATCAAAATAAAAAAAAAACGTAATCTAGTTATAAGATCCAAGATTCCCTTATGGGATCTTCAGAGCCAAAAATCGGGTTATAAAAAGAAAAAGTAAAAGGGTCTGGCTGTAGGCTAAGCCGTGTAGTCAACCGCCATGTGCAAGATCAAATGGTATCTGCAGCAGGGGTTAGCTGCCTGTGGCATATGGGGGTGCAGCCTGGCCGGAGGCTAGGCCCTGCATTCAACTCACGCTGTGCATGGCCGAAGGCAGGGTGTTGCAGTGATTGGCCACCTGCAGAGGCATGGAGCAGCCCAAAGGCCAAGCACAGCAGTGTTGGTCGCATGTGGCAGTAGGGCACTGGGTTTACAGCCAACCTCTGCTTCACATAGCTTTTGGTTGTGAACAGTGTGGATAGGCTGCCATGGAGGGTTGAGAACAGAGAATGCAGCCAATCCCCACTATACATGGCCGAAGGTCAGTGGAGAGGGTTTGGGCCAATTATGTAGGGTTGGGCAGAGGAGCTGGCCTCAAGCAAGAGCATTGCAGCTGTTTTACGAGCTATGGATTGAAGTCCTAACCATAACTTGCATATTTCAGTGGTGTTTCAGTTTTAATTTGAAACCCTAACTGTACATTAACTGTAGGTTTTGGGAGCATTCATGCATTATATTATTATTTTATGAATTTACATACACAAACACATGATTTCCTGATGTTTTTCTGACAAAGCCAACCATAACTCATCTTGAAGTTTTGGTTGTTTAGAATGAACTAAAGATTATAACATTTAATTTTAAACACATTGTTTACCACAATTTGCTATATATTAAGCAAAAATATTAGTGAGGATGGGAATTGTTTTTGAAATTATTGTTTAAAGCTAGGAGCTGCGGAGAAGAGGGCAATGGAGTTGCTTCAATGGTGGCGGGCTGAGAATGCGATGCATGCTGGGTAGAACTTGGGTGATAAGAAGGCCCCACACTACAGCGAGAGGTGCCAGTGGAACTCTCCCCCTTCTCTTGGTTGATACCTACCGATCTGAGGGCGGAGAGTTTGACTCCAGAGAGCCCTCCAACGCACTCACCACTTTTCCTGATCATCGCAGGGACTCCAACCCCAAATGGCTTTGCAGGAAGCGCAGCCAAAGCAGTACTCGCCAGGAGATGCATAAAAGCTGCTCAGGGGCTCCCGCAGCCCTTCAACGCACTCGCCACTTTACCCGATCATCGCAGGGGCTCCAATCCCCATCTGGCTTTGCGGCAGGCGAAGGTGGCCAGGAGGCGCATTAAGGCTGCTCATGGCTACTGCAACACAAGACGTGCGCGGGCGCAGCCAGCGCCAAGGGCATGCCCGTCCACGCCCATTTGAGCCCGGAGGAGGCTGGGCCTACCATCTTGATTCTTCTTCTGGTGTTGACTTTGGGATAGAGGCGGCAAGATTCAACCTGGTGACGCTGTGTGAAGGTAAAAACTTTAACCTCCTTTAGCTGTGTGTACACAAGACAAACTCCAGTATGGGAAAATGGAAACCCACTTCTGTTGTAAAAACCACTGGCACTACTTTAAAAGGCGGTAGGGGCTATTGATAAGGAAATAGAACTGGCTGAGCGAAGACTTTCACTATCCCCATTTCCTGATCCATCTGCTCCCATCACTTCTGACTCTCATATAGTCACGGCTGATATAGACCCTGAACATAGGACACAAGCCCCACTTTCGCCCACTCTTATTATCTTGAGGCAGGCTGATTTATGTACCACACATGACGGAGCTGTGCCTACCTCTTGCCAAACTGTAGAAAAGACTGGGTCTCAGATTGCAACAGAAGAGAAGAGCAAGTGTACTGAATCAACAGGGGTCGACAACAGACAGAAGGGTCTGTGTTGTGCTTAATTTTAGTAATGCTAGGTGTGCGCATCTTGCTCTGAAGTACTTCAGAGATTCACCTAGTGAACTGATAAAGATTCGTCCATTGGATTTTTCCTATCTCCACGCCAGGGGACTATCACGAGACAACAGCCCCTATGGCTAGACCCAAATAGACATTCCCCCTCCCAGTCCTCTCCATTTATCCACCCTAATCGTTTTGCTGCTCACTCTGGTTTGTCTGAAATTGACTGACTACCCATGCGAACTGATAGTTCAGGCAATTTGAGAAGAGAAAGTTTACAATGCATCAACCTAGGAATAGATTCATATGTGGGTGATACTGTTAGTAGGCAGGTTGTAGATCCATCTGGCTCTATTTTGCACAATCCCATCAGTACTAGCAAGAATAAAAAATTCGCTCCAGGCCCCCTATTTCCATCCCTAATGAAAAACCCGGCGGGGAGGGGTCTGGCCTGGTAACCCCTGTTACTACGGCCGCCATTAATCTTACATCTGTGGGCTCAGCGAATCAGGGACACACCCCTCTTCCATTTTAAATTATTTCCTGGAACATCGCAGGCATTCACCAGAAACTGTCCAATGAGGTATGGCTGGAGTATGTCAGTGGTTTTGATATCATCTGCTCAAGGAAACATGGCATATGGACGATATCGTGTTGGACCGTTACCATTCCTTCACCATCCATGTAACACCTTCACCGGCAGGGAGGACAAAAGGAGGGCTGGAGCTTCTAATTTCAGTTAAATATGGGCCCATACAAGCCTGTGGCATAAACTCCTCACCCTGGTACCAACTAATTTTGATTTCCATCCTGACTCGGGTTAAGTTATTAGTGGTGAACTGGTATTATAACATCTTTGACCAAAACAGTTGTCATGTTATCGAACCATCTTAAAAAATAAGAGAGTCTCCCAGAAACCAGAAAGGACCGGGTATCAATAGTATAAACAAAAAAATTTCCTTTCTGTGTTGTTGGACTTCTAATTAGTGACCAAAAGGCCTAACCATGAACCATAATTTATGTTCAAATTGTGACACAAAATCATTGACTTTCTACAACCCTAGATGATTAATACTACGCGACACTAGTAATATTCTTGTTTATTTCTCAAATTTTATTTACCTTAAAAACAACAATTTCTTTTACCGTTAAAAACATGAACTGGTTGAGCATTCATTATGTGTAATAAACAAGATCATGTGCTCTGGTACATAAAAATAAATCTATCTAACAATTCCAATTACGGGTGCTATCTCAGAGAACACTGATCCTAATAGTTTAAACAAGACTCAAATCTGATCACAAGTAAATCAACAGTCATATATGGCACAAAATAAAATTATAATACATAAAAAGGTCCTTTGTCAAACCAGTTCATGTTTTTAACGGTAAAAGAAATTGTTGTTTTTAAGGTAAATAAAATTTGAGAAATAAACAAGAATATTACTAGTGTCGTGTAGTATTAATCATCTAGGGTTGTAGAAAGTCAAGGATTTTGTGTCACAATTTGAACATAAATTATGGTTCATGGTTAGGCCTTTTGGTCACTAATTAGAAGTCCAACAACACAGAAAGGAATTTTTTTTGTTTATACCATGTCATGTTATCGAAGCCATACAGGCGGAAATTAATAATATTTCAGGGAAGTGGCAGCCATTACGCATCCTCTGGGTGGGGGATTTCAACTGCACCACCTGTATGTATAGCACCAAATGAGTTTGTGGACTGCTGGACACAGAGGGTCAGCCCAAGCCGCATTTCATCCATACACCACAGGTCAAGGCCTTAACCCTTTAAGTGCTGCCGTCGGCCAACGGTCGTCGCGAGCACTACCTTGCCAGTGCGGCGCACGACCGTTGGCCGACGGGCCAGCACCCGTTATTCGAACGTTCAGCACTGGGCGCTGAACGTTCGGCGCTCTTTTTTTTCCAAACAGATTTTATTGACAGATCATATAAATAGCCACAGATCTCTGTACCCCAGAGATATCTGTCAGGTGTCAATAAAGTGGTACAATAAAGCAATCCGTCATTACTTTCATGATCAAAACAATAGGAACAATCACAAGAAACAAGTCCCCCCACCCGTTCCCCCTAACCCATCCCCAACTACCCCCCCTCCTAACCACCCAGGACCCTCCGCCCGCACGCCATTCGGTCGATCAAGCCATTCACACGCATCTATCCGGTCATCGCACTCATTCATACGTCTGGATCCGGATCCTGCAATACCGGGGGCTCTAGCCAAAGTCCCCTGTAGTCGGCCCACCTCTTCCATATCTTGTAGTGTTTGCTAGGGCAGCCGCGGGCCAGGAATATGGGCCTCTCTATCCCCATACAGAAGTCCAGACCTCTCTTCCAAGCGAGAAGTGATGGGGGCTGCGGGTCCTTCCAGGCCCTAGCTATGTCGCGCTTGGCTATTGTTAGTCCCAGTAGTAATAGGTGTCTCTTGTACAGATTGCCCCCACTCCCTCCAGCACGTGCAGTAAACCCAAGCGCGGTGTGTGCGGGAGCACCCATCCGAGCGCCTCATCCAGACCACTCCAGACACCACGCCAGAACCTCTCCAGGCGCCCACAACTCCACACTGTATGAAGGAATGTACCTTCCTCGTTCCCACACCGAGTACACACTGGGGATGCAATGAGTCCTGCCCTCCATAGCCTCTGTCGTGTGCAGTACACTCTGTGAAAGTATTTAAATTGAATTAGCCGGAGGCGAATCGAGATGGCCGCACCTCGAGAACTCGCCAGCGCCTCATTCCAATCCTCTTCCTCCAGTGGCCTCACGTCCTCCTCCCATCTCTCCTTAAGTGAACATATGTCAGAGGAGCAATGTATGATCAGGGATTGATATATGCGAGAAATTCTTTGGGAATACAACTCCCCCATGAAGACTCGGGCCTCCAGCGGGCTAAACTCAGGGAGTGAAGTCAGACCCTTCAGATCCGGAGTCAGGGCGTGGCCAAATTGCAAGCAGCGGAAAAATTGCGTGCTGGCCATGTCAAACTCCACTCTCAACTCCTGAAATGATTTAAGCGTCGTCCCAGCCATAACATCACCTAACCTAGAGATGCCGATAGCATCCCATCCCGCGAATCCCTCCAGGGTAGTAAGGCCCGGGAGGCGGCCATTGTGCCAGAGGGGAGTCTCCTCGGTCAAGGTTCGCCACCAACCCATCCGCCTCAGCGCCCGCTGCCAGACGTCGAATACAACCTGTGTCACCGTCGGCAGGGCCCTGCGCACCTTTGGCGCGTGGAGCAGCGTGTGTAATGTGTGAGGCTCCATTAGTAGTCTCTCCAGCGCATAGGCCGGGTCTCCCCTGTCCTCATACCACCAGTCATTTAGGACGAGAAGATGGGACGTCTGGTAATAGGAAAGTACGTCCGAGGTCGCCAGTCCCCCCCGTATGTGGATTGAAAACACGTGCGCAGCGCCACCCTGACGGAGCCACCCTCCCAGAGGAACTGTCCCAGGACCGAGTTCACTCGCTTAAACCACATGGGCAGAATCGGGTATTGATGGTTCAGCAATTGATATAGCAGCCTGGGCAGGGCCATCATCTTAAATATGGCCGACCTGCCATAGATGGTCAACGGCATACGAGACCACACCTTAATGTCTGCCTGAGTCCGTTCCCAAACCAGCACCACATTGCGCTCCCAAGCAACCGCTGGGATCTTGGTAAGAAATACCCCTAGATATTTAATTCCTCCTGCGGCCTGCTGGAGCTCTGCGGCCCAGTCTCCGACCGGCGGGCCCCTTTCCAACACCCAGAGAGTGGATTTACGTGGATTCATGTACAGGCCCGACGTCTCACAAAAGATCTGTAGAATGCGCATGAGGCGGGGCCCGGACTTATTAAGTTCCATGAGAAAAAACAATACGTCGTCCGCATAAAGTGCGATGCGGTCAGACAGGTCACCAGTCCACTCAAAGCCCCTCATCTGTGCTTCAATGCGGACCCAGGCAGCCAGGGGTTCCATGGCTAGGGCAAATAAGTAGGGCGAGAGGGGACAGCCCTGTCTGGTGCCCCTCCGGATGGGAAAGGTCGAGGACGCCACCCCCGCTACCCGAACTGAGGCCGTAAGATTAGTATAGTGCAATTTCACGTAGGACAGGAGCAACGGTCCCAGGTTCAGCCACGGCAGCAGTGAGAAGAGGTACGTCCAGCTGAGTGAGTCGAACGCCCTGTCCACGCCCTGTCCATGTCCGCCAAAAAAAGCGCCGCTTGCACCCCGGAGGACTGAATTGCTGCGACCGCGACGTTGGCCCGCCTGATATTGTGCTGCGTCGCCCGCTTGGGCATAAAGCCGGCTTGGTCCGGATGTATGAGATCGGAAATGTATGGCAGCAATCGATTGGCCAGAGCCTTAGCTAACACCTTGGCCTCCACGTTCAATAAGGAAATCGAGCGATACGACGCGTAGTGCTCGGGGGACCAACCAGGTTTATGAAAGACGACCACCTCAGCATGTCTCCAGTCTTGGGGCATGCATCCCAGTTCCCGTGCCTCCTCCACTACCGCTCTGTACTGGGCTCCTAACTGGAGATGAAATTTCTTAAAGAATTCACTGGGGAAGCCGTTGGGGCCGGGGGTCTTCCCCGTATTCAGTTCCCCAAGGGCGGTTCCTAGCTCTTCCTCAGTCAATGGTTTATCCAGGCTATCGCGGGCTTCGTCTGATAGTGCCCGTGGCGGTAAATCCGCTATAAACTTGTCTATCAAAGCTTCACTGATGCATTCATGTGGGGAGTATAGGTCGGCATAGTAGGCTGCAAAGCCTTCTGAGAGCGACCTGGGATCAGTTATCAGGGCGCCGGATTCATCTTGTATTCTCGGAGGAGTCTGGGTTTGAAACTGGCCCTGACACAACCTGTGCAACATCGTCCCAGATTTGTCCCCCCATTGGTACACCCTGCTCCGGGTCGCCAGCCACATCTGCCGCGCCTCATCAGGTAGCAACGAGGCGTAGGACTGTTGCGCTAGCAGCAGCTGCTCCAGCACCCGGACCTCCCCACCGAACTACTACGTTGCTCTAAATCCCGTATGGCCACCTCTGCTTGATCAAGAGTCTCCCTGCGCCGTTTCTTGGCCACCACACACCACGCTATATCTATGCCTCTCAATGTGGGCTTTATGGCTTCCCAGAGCGCCGCCTTAGTCGCCACCGACCCAGTATTTTCAGCCAAGTACTGCGCTATGGCTTTCCACATGTGGGCCTGGTAATCCCCAAGCTGTAGGTGCCACACTGACAGGCGCCAACGAAACTGCTGTTGCCTCCGGTCCAAGCTCATAGTGACCGCCACTGGAGAATGGTCTGACAGCCCCCGTGGCAATATATCCGCAGCCTCCACCCTACCCTGAGCCGCCAGGGGGACAAAAATGTAGTCCAGCCTAGAGAATGAGTGGTGTACTGCCGAGAGGAAGGTGTATTAACGCTGTGTGCCATGCATATATCTCCATGTGTCTACCCAACCCAGATTTCTGATCATATCATGCAATTTGGTAGGCCCGGATACTACTGTCCCCCCCCCCCCCCTCCCAGGCCTGTACCTGTCGTGCGTCTGATCAATCACATCGTTCCAATCACCCCCAATAACAGCCAACACATCTGGAATAGTCGCCCACACTGTTAAGATCTTTTCAACCAGAGACCACTGCAAGGGGGGTGGGCCATACACGCAGCCAAACACTACATCTTTGTCTCCCAGCGTACCCTGGATAAACATGTATCTACCTTGTGGGTCTTGCCAATGAGTGGAGTGCACATATGGGACCCTGCGGTGTACTAAAATGGTCACGCCTCTGGACCCCCTGGCAAAACCTGCATGGAAAACCTGACTGTAACCAAAGCGCTGAAGGTATAGTGTTTTAGGGCCCGATGTAGGTAGGGCGTTACCGATCGGTAACGGCCGAAAATACCGATTTTTGGCCCTTACCGATCGGTAAACAGCCATCGAGATGTAGGGAACAAAAAACATAAAGAATCGGAGTGAAAACCGAATCGGAATGAGTACTGAATGGGAAAGAATCCGATACGTACATACCGAAAATCGGATATGTAACAAATCGGAAAAACACCGAATCGGATGCAAACACCGAATCGGTCCATGTACCGAATCGGTAGTGACACCGATTCGGAAATTCACCGATTCGGTCCATGTACCGAATCGGTAGATAGACCGATTCGGACATGAGCCGAATCGGAAAACATGCCGAATCGTATGAATCGCCGATCGGGAAATTCCCCGATTCCGACAGATGGGGAGATGTAGGGAGGCACAGAAACACCGAAATCGGCTCAAAATCGGTAGAATTCACTCGGTATTTACCATGGATTGCAATCAGGTGGTAACCAACTCCAACCCATATAAACAGGCCCAAAATGCATTGCAACTTGCAGGATGGCAGCTTTCTATGTCATTGCGAGGCGGCTACGGCTATAGCAGGAAGGACAGAGGGAATGGCTAAGAAATAAACAGGTCTACAGACAGAGGATAACCCTGTTCATGCTCACAGAGGCAGAGATACTACAGAGATACAGGCTGGACTCTGACACCATACTTGAGCTCATCAGGGATCTCAAGCCATTCTTGGACCACCACACCCCAAGGGCACACGCCATCCCTGCGCACATCCAGGTGCTATGCAGCCTACACCTGCTAGCGTCTGGCAGCTATCAAAGTGGAGTAGCAGCAGCAGGAGGGGTGAGCCAGAGCAGCCTGTCAAGGTTCTTCCACACATTCCTTGACGCCATGATACACAGGATGGACCAATACATCTCTTTCCCTGCAACCCACGCAGAACTGCTACAAACCAAAGCTGACTTCTACCAGATGGCACAATTTCCCCAAATCATCAGTTGCATAGATGGCACGCACATTCCGATTTGCCCACCAGCGGACACCAAATACATATACCGCAATCGCAAGTCTACACACACCATCAACGTGCAGGTGATCTGCAATGCAAAGTGCACCATCACAGACCTGGTTGCAAAATTTCCAGGGAGTACCCATGACTCCTATATTTTCCAACAGAGCGGCATCTATGCACGGCTGATGGCTGGCGAATTTGGTGAAGGATACCTCCTAGGTGAGACACATCATCAGACCCCCATAACACATAGTAGCTAGGTGGAATACATGTATGCATGTGTGTAATGTAACCCCTTTCTCTTCCAGGCGACAGTGCATATGCCCTCCGCTCATTCATACTCACCCCCTACCTCAACCCCTCCACACCCAGCCAAAGGAGGTATAACCGGGCCCACATACGCACAAGGAATGTTGTCGAACGGACCTTTGGCATCTGGAAAAGTAGATTCAGATGCCTGCACAAGAGTGGAGGTGCAAGGCAGTATACCCCCATCACCTGCTGCAAGATCATAGCTGTATGTGCAATGTTACACAACCTTGCGGTGAAGAAGGGCACTGAGGTGGAGTTGTCTGACTACGAGGACCATGACGACGACGAAGCTGTGCCACTGACACAGCCAGCTGGGGTGTGTACGCCAAGTGATGGCAGATACAGACGTGAGGAGATTACTGAGAACTATTTCTGAGTGAGTACAGATGCAAAGACAGCTAAATGTTGGTTGGGAAAAAACAAATTTTAATACTGTTGCAACACAGTTACAGCACTGATGTGCAACAAAAAATGGTGTATAGGAAAAAAACAAAAGTCCAAGGTTCAGGTTGCCTCACCCGCCCTTGCAAGGCTATTTCTTTGCCCGCTTGCCAGACCCACTGGGGTGTCCCTCAGCCCCCTCTGAATGCCCAGCAGCATCAGCGGAGCGCCTGGTGCTCCTACGTGGCTCAGACGCAGCGCTGGCCGGGCTGCTGCGGCTGCTGCTGTCCCCAGCATCACCCAGGTCCAGGGCAGGATTGGAGGCCGTGTTCGAAATAATCATGGCCTCCATAGCAGTGGTGATCCGGGCCATCCCCCTTGTGAGCTCTGCCGTATGCTGACTCAGGCTAGATTCCATGTTCGCGCTGCGATGGCACAGTTGTGCCGTCGCCGCAGCAAGGCGGCTCATGGCGCGGTTCAGCACCCGGGCATCCCGCCTGCGCACCAGCTCATGCTCCTCCTGTCTGTTAGATGATTGGGTTATGGCAGTGGTTAGCCTGCCTAACCCTGCTGCCACCTCCTTATTCGATTCCACAAATGCCTGAAATCCCTTTACTATCTCTCCCATCTGCAGGTTGTGCTGCAGGAGCTGGCGTTGGCAGGCCATCGTGGATCTTGCCTGTTGCCTCTGAATCTTCACCATCTGTCCCTCGAGGCCCAGGAATACACTGCCCTCCCGTGCTGGTGCAGCAGTGGTGGTGATGGTATGGCGCCGGGCACTGCTGCTTCCGGCCTGCTGAGTGGGCTGGGGTGCCACTGGTGGGGGTGTGGTGCTGGCCGGTCCCTGAGCCCCTGCTCCCAGGACAGGTTGTACAGGTGGCAAGGCCATGGTTGTGGCAGGAGCTGGTGTAGGCGGAATGGTGTCCCTTGTAGGGGAGTTCTCTGGGGAGAACTGCAAGGTGGGTGTGCTGGCCATTTGTGGGGAGTGCAGTGCATCGAAGTCTATCACCAGGTCTCCCTCCATACCTAGCCCTAGGGTGTTTCCGTCCTCCTCCTCCTCCTGGCCAGCCTGGCTGGTGCTCGGCCCTGCGAGTGCAGTGTCAGACGGTGCTGCTCCCTCTGATGTCAATGTTGTTCCGCCTGATGGGGCCCCTAGGTACAAAGAAGCATTTGTAAACTGAGTGCCGATGTATTACAGGCAGTACAATTAAAGCATTCCACATGTCCTTGCATCTCCTTACACTGTGTCACACTGTTTCCTGTCTTGTGATTCTGCACTGCCATATTTAGCTAACTCCTGCTGACTACATGTACCATGATGCTTGTCTCTTGTATGTTGGTGACAGTACTGTGCTGGGGTTTGCCTATGCATTGTGTCTAATGGGGAGGTGTCTGGTAGGGTGTGTCATGATGCGCATGCTTCTTACCTGTAGCTGTAGCTCTCGCAGAGCTGTCCAGGGTCCCAATTCCACTGACACTCTCCCTCTCAATGGTGCTGGAGACCAGTTCCTCCAGCTCGGTGAGGGGTGGCGCCGGGTTCCTGCCTCCTCCAGTGCCTCCAGCCTGCCTCTGTATCTCAGCCATCTTCCTTTTTGTGAGGCTGCGGATGTCGTAGAATCTCTTCTTGAGTTCTTCTACGGACCTGGGGGTGACACCCGCAGCATTCACCTTTTGGGCGATTTCGGCCCAGATCCTCCTCTTGGTGCTGTCTGGCACATTGAGGGACAGCTTTCCAAACAGCTGGCGGTGCACCCTCACCACCTCCTCGACCAGCACCTGAAGCTCGGTGGTGGTGAACTTCGGCTTCCTCTTCTGGGAGGACTTCTGGCTTTCGCACTGCTCTGCCATGTTCTTCAGTACAGTTGACAACCTCCTACTCCCACTGCTGCTAACTGTGAGTGTTGAGCTCAGGCTGGCTCTCCAGAAACTTCTTAATTAGCTGCACCTGCCAGGGTTGCCACTCCCAGCGGCCCCTCTATCCAGGTTCGACATCGTAGACCCTTCGCAGCCAGCATCCATGACGCATACCGTCTGTGTGTGCTTCCGGCCACCATCTCGATCGCATCCGAACCGTGCAGCCCCCCCCATCCAACATCCACCAACTTCCCAGAACTCCCCCCCCCCCACCCCATACCTCAAGGAACGATGAAGTATCTGTTGCGGTGCAGTATGGCTTCTGCCCCCAACATGAGACAGACAGCCCACCCCACCAATGGATCCCCATAACTGCGGTTATCTCACCCAACACCTACTCCCTCCCAGCCTTGCCTAAAAGAACCCCCCTGCCCACCATATACCCCCCCCCATCCACCATCGCTCCTCATCCGTACATCCAGTCTCACACAAGGCACAGGCACCTCGCTCTACCCCCATGCACGCTCCCCAGAAAGGAGGGACTTAAGACAATCTGTCCGCAATATGTCTCTGAGCGCCCTCACGTGCCCTTCTTCTGTTTCTCGGCCGCTCCAGTCGCAGTCTCCGAAGCTGTGCTTGACTCCGACCGCTGTCGGGATCGGGATCTCCAATTGCCTTTAAGTCGGGAGGATCGTGTCTGCGTATCATCGTGTGACGAGTCTGAGTCCCGTTCCGGGGGAGTGTGCGCCTTCACAGGTCTGATTTCATCTGTCCATTGAAACACATCCTTCGGGGAATCAAAGAAGTGCGTGCGAGATTGGAAGATAACTCTTAGGCGGGCTGGATAAAGAAGCGCATATTGTATTTTCAGATCGCGCAAACGTGCCTTGGCCACCGTAAAGGACTGGCGCTGCTGTTGTACTAAGCGGGTATAGTCAGGAAAGATCAGGATCGTGTGATTTTCATATTGCAGTGGTTCGTTCGGTCTGGCCTGTTTGAGGATCACATCTCTGTCATGGTAGTTGAGAAGCTTTGCAATCACCTGCCGCGGTCTCGCTCCCTCTGGCGGTTTTTGCACCAGGGCCCGGTGCGCCCTTTCTATCACAAAACAACTGGAGAGGGCCCCGGGTAAAACCCAGCCACCAAGCCACTGTGTCAGGAAGCCCTCCATGTCTCCCTTTTCGCATCCATCCGGCAGTCCTACAAAACGGAGGTTGTTTCGCCTGGCGCGCCCTTCTGCGTCCTCCACCCGGAGCGCCAGGCCCTTCTGTGTGGATTCCAGGGCAGCCACTTTCGGTTTGAGCGTCACCACATCATCCTCCACCCCAGATATCCGAGTTTCGGCTTCCGTGATGCGGGAGACCGCGTTCCGCAGGTCTTGGCAAAGGAGTGTAACTTCTGATCCCACTGCCCCAATTTTGGCGTCCAACTCGTCTCGGGACTGGGTAATGGCTGCCATCAGCGCCGCATTGTCTGGCCCGGTCATCTGGGATCCACCGGAGGCCCCCGCACTGCCGCCCGGCCCTTTGAACTTGTCGATGGGCCCCTGCTTAGGGCCCCCTCCGCCTCCACCTGCCCCACGGGTCGTGACGAGTGTGCTGCACATGGACCTGGGGCAGCCTAGCAGGCCCTCGTTGGGTTACTGCTCACTATGCCACCAGTCTGGGGGGTCCCCCCACCGCGGTCCGAATTGACCACCGAATAGTCAGGCCAGGTACGCCCCTCAGGGTCAAAGTCCAGCCGCGGCCTGCGCCACCAGGGTTCCCCCGTCTCTCAAGCAGATCTCAGCCACCCCTGACCTGCATCTGGCGTGGCGCTTGTCGTCCCGCTGCCGCCTAGGGGGCCCCCCCTGTCCATTACCTCAAGGAATGGGCGTTCGGTCCCTCACTTCCCAGTCGCTCCGCAGGTGCTCTCAGTGTTGGTAGCTGAGCACGTCCAGTCCCACGATGGCAGGCGGTCGGTGTCCTCTACTGCCAGGCCCCGATCCCTTGCACAGACGCACTGCCGGGTGTCATGAAAATTGAGGTCCCGGTCCACCGCTGCCGCTCCAGGCCTCTGCGCTGCACTTGGATCTCCCGGGTCACCACTACTCCCGGACGTTGCTCCTCACCGCCCGGGGCCCAGAGATGGAAGAGGGGCACTCGCCTGGCCGTTCCGCTCCACCGGTGTGGTTTCCGCCTTCCGAGCGGGCCGCGATCCTCAGCCGCCTCCTGTAGGGCCGCCGAGTGGGACCAGTGTCTCCCGATGCAGAGCTGAGGCTTCTGTTGTAGAGCTCCTGCTTATTTACTACAGCTTCCCCCAGACGTCCTAAGCCAGGTGCGGCCCTCCGCCGCTATCGGTCCGCCGCCAGTCTGCCGGATTCCGGCCGCCTCCGCAGGATCGCAATCCGGGTCGCAAAACTCGAGCTCCCCGGCTCTCGGAGGCCGCCCAGGCCGCACGGCGTCCGCCTGCCCCCGCTCGTCTCCAGCGGCGCCAAACCGGCCCAAAGTGTGTTGAAGTGGTCTCCGCGGCCCCCGCAGTAAGCGCAACCCTCGGGGCCGCGATGAAATGGGGAAGAGAAGGATATAACGACGGATAATCGGCAGGCGAGGACGGAGCTCAGCTAGGCTGCGTCCGCCATGCTTGCCGTCCAAGCCACGCCCAAACGTTTGGTGCTCTTAAGGAGTTAAACTCCATTATCATCTCAAATGACCAGGGCCTTATTAATAACTTGGCAAGCAGTCCCATAACACAGTGCCCTACTTACGTTGGAGGAGGCAGGGAAAGTTTAATCGATTTTATTTTCATCTTGAGGAAGTTTTTGTCACTTGTTGGCGACTTTGAGGTGGAACCAAATATTGCCAGTGATCACAATCCCCTCCCCACTTCTCTCAGTGTAATAGCCCAGGCAGGGAAGGGTGATGGCCGCCTTATCCACTATTTCCCAGTAAAGGGGTAGGATTAAACTGGGGACTAATAAATCCTATCCATTTTGAAAAAAAACTGTTGCAGCATATCTAGACCCTATTATGAGATGACTCCAACACAATTCTAGCCCTGGCGAGGTCGTTCATGATTTTGAACTGATTTGTGCAGAAATAGCCAAAAGACTAACCTGGCGATACGGTGGTTCGATACTGAGTGTTCTAGAGCCCAAAAGAACCTTAAAATGGCCCTTCATGCTGCCCTCGCGATAGAAGCCAAATTGAAAGCGGTAGGTAGGTATATAAAAGTACTACTAACCAAAGGAAAGAAGAACTGAGGAGATTAGCTTGGGAAGATCGGGAGGGAGCTAGTGCCATCAAAGGCACTAACAGTTTTTGGGACATCATTAATCGCCCTTTATTTACTGATGAGGTTAGGTATATGGATTCGTTGATTTTGGGAAACGCTTGGGAATCCCATTTCTCAGCCATATTTAACCCAAACTACGTCCAGTTAGAGGAGCAAAGTGGGGGTCCACCCTTAGACTTAACCTTTGCCTCTCAATTAAGTGCATCCCTCTCAATAGCCAAGGTTGAGGAGGCTTTATCAAAGGGAATCTGTATGGAAGCCCCAGGCCCTGACGGGCTCCCATTAGATCTATTTAAAAGCAATATCAACCTTTGGGCACCCCTGCTCACCAATATCTTTAAACCAGTGGTGATTGGTACTATCCCAACAAGCTTGAAGAAGTCCGTTCTCGTTCCGGAGTTTAAAAAGGCCAATAGGAGTGACACCTCTGGTTACAGGCCAATTTCCCTTATTGATGCTACGGCAAAGGTATTGGGGAGGGTTGCCCTGGCACGACTGGATACCTGGGCGACCAACACAGGGATCATGTCACAAACACAATATGGCTTGTGGAGGGGGATGGGTACCACAGAGCAGTGCCTTAACTTGTCCCTGATTTTGGGCGAGTACATGAAGGCCAGGAGGGGTTCTATCCACCTGGCCTTCAAGGACTTGTCAAGTGCCTTTGATACTGTTAATCTGGAGAAACGATGGGCAATGATGTGGAAAATTTGTGTGAAGGAAGCACTGATCTACCTTCTGTGTAGGCTTCATGCCTCCACCACAGTTGCAATAAGATATGGCCCCCAGGTGTAAAAGACCAGGCCTATCGTCTCCACAGACGGTGTACGGCAGGGGTGTATTTTAGCTCCATTTCTCTTTTTAATTTATACAAATGGCTAGAGGCATTTTTACTGGAGAAGGAAATTGATTTTCCCCGGATTAGAGGAAACCATGTACCACTACTATTGTATGCGGACAACACAGTGCTAATGGCTCTGACAGCAAATAGCCTCCAAAAATCACGTAATGCTTTTGCAGATTTTATGTTGGCGCTGGATATAAAAGTCAATTTTATTCAATCGCACACTATGGTGTGTGGCCCCAAATTGACTTAAATTAGAAACTTTGCTGTAAGGGGTAAGTCTATTGACAAGTTGACCAATTGTACATACTTAAGGAACATATTTAATGATACTATAAATTGGGATCACTTTTGTTATTGCAAGGGTGCAACATACAAACCGGGTTGTGGAGGGGTTATTCCGCTTTGGCTGTAAGTTAGGTCTCAAGCCGTTGACAGAGATGGTTACCCTTTACAAAGCCAAATGCTTATCTGTCGCATCCTATGGGGAAGGAGATTGGGGTTACCACAAAAGTTGCCATCTACGGGTCATTTTTTTAATAAAAAGACTATTGATGACCCCAAACATCACCCCTACATTCTTTTGTCACAGTGATCTGGGGCTGGAATTCTTAGAGGATCGAATAGGTATTGCCCCTCTGTTCCTATGGGCAAATATTTGGCTGTCTGAGGAATGAATGTTCTCGAGGGATGTCATTAGGATTGCATTAACCTGGATACAACACTTTCGATTCCCTGGCTCCGACTTCTGGGAGACAAATTCCATGAGATAGGCCTGGGGCATTACTATGACAACATTTACAAAAAGTAGCTATAGAGGGATACAGATCAGGTCCCCCCACTCACAATATTAGAATACAACGAGGACCTGATCCTTTAGCTTAACATGATGGTTGGAATTCCCTTCATCATCGTTGGCCGCACAAAATGATGTATTTCAATAGCAGCTACAGCTATACTGTCTGTTGTTGGGAATCCATGTTCACCTTTGTATAACATTCTTGTACTTGGTCTCCCCTGGTTAGTATCCTACCCTGTAGTGCAAAGAATCAAGTGTTTAGATTAAGGTGGTGAAAAGGCTGGCAGTGCCTCACGGGAGCAACACCATGGGAGTTTACACGTAAACTCAGGTTCTCACCATCAGCAACTGTCATGCCACAACAGAAAAAGTGTAAAATTGTAGAAAAAGTAAAGAAAAAGTCATGTGCTCAGTGTGGTGAATAGTAAGACCGGCACTCGGATAACTTATCCGTATGCCAACCTATTCTGACCCAATAAAGGAATAGTGGAAACTAAAAGTGAATACCGCTACACCAAAACTAAAAACGAGCTAGACAACCACTAGCTGTACTGTTTTATTGTACGCTGTGTATCTGCTCACATTAAAACTAAGACACACTGTTTCCACCTATCTATTTTGTCATAGAGGGCCGACATGTTTCATTGCCATGATTGAACTTACTTTATTTCAAGAAGCAACAGTTCTTGTGGGAGCAATAATGGACTATAATGGTAATTATGATGCACATTGGCAATAATATTGACAGAGAGGAGGCCGACATTTACAACATTATAAACATTTCCTTTGATTTTAGCTTACGCCGCTCTCCTTTCAATTTCCAAATGTCCCTGTACTATTAGGTCCTGAAGAGTCCCTGTACCCCTGAAAGGGTCGAAACGCCGTCGACGTGAAAGAGAAACAAATCATTGTATCAGCACTGGTTACTGTACACAATGTCTAAAAACATTGTTATAGTTAGAAATGGTTGTTTTCCGAATGAAAGTTGTAAATGTCACAAATGTCACTAGTCCGTTTTCTTTTGGTTCCAATGCACACTGAGGACACTAAGCACTTATTGTTGTATATATGTGCAAATTTGTTTGAATATCTGATATAAACTGTAAATTCTCAATCACACTGTATTTGGCCTCCTCTCTGTCTGAAATCCACATGACCCAATATTATTGCCATTGCGCATCATAATTACCATTATAGTCCATTATTGCTCCCATAAGAACCGTTGTTTCTTAACATACAGTACTTACCCTGGTTCTCTGTGTCACAATAGATGAACAGGACCGTTGTAACTTATTAAATACCAATTTTTAATACCTATGAAATGTTTCGATTGGCAATATAGTCCGTTCTATCAGGTATCAAGGTAGTAGGGATTATTTCCCTTTTTAAAAATTGTTTGAATGTTAAGATTTCTCGTTTTTATTGATTTTGTCTATGCTGTTGCACAAATACGCCATGAAAAGATTAAAATGTAATCTATGTTGGTCAAACTCCTTTGGTCATTGACTTGACTTGATTATTTTGTATAAATGAAACTATACATTTACAATAATTTAATAGGCATATAATGTGAAAATCACATTTGTTAGAGTAATTACATTGATATTTGACATCAAAATCACAGCTCATGAGAAGATTAGATTTTGGTTTTAATGGAAAGTAAGGTGATTAAACAGAGCCGCAAGTGGGATAAGGTTAAACATACAATGTTTGTAGCCATACATCTACTGACATCAGACTACCTTGAGCACTGCATGCCGGTGCTACACAAACTCCTGCTAAGACATAACTGACCTTTGACAGAATTATCCTTGAAGGGGACCAGGCAGCATGAATTGACCACATGGAAGAAGTCATCCAGCATGAGCTTGATGTTTGCACGAACATGTACAGACTGGGGCTTGTTGCAGGTGGAACTCAGGAACTCCTCCTCCATTGCTTCTCCACTGGGACTTCATTCCGTGGCCAAATCTTCTTTTGAAAAGCTAACTTTCAAATGGTAACTTACTACGGCCGTTAAGCGTTACGCTAGGGGTAGTATAGGTTTACAACTCAGATGCACAATGACATAGTAATCACACTCAACAAAGCCCACTTTCCAGTTACACCATGCCTTATGAAATGATAAGATGTAGAGTAGAGAAACAGAGAGCAGTCAAATGCAATGGCCTGCAAAGTCGTTCAGAATATTCTAGCACTGAGATGCTTCTCCTTGCTGCCTTCTGGTTATGATAGTTTAAAATGAAAAATCTTTGGGAATGGTATGCTATGTCAGTGGGTTCAGGCCCTGCATAGAATCTCAAAGATGTGTGTAAATCTCTATATTTCACAAAGGGGCTCTCAGTCAGTAAATGTAAGGCCTGACAGGACTATTGCAGCAAAAGCATCTCCGTCTTCTCTGACTCTTGTCCTCGCTCCCAAGCTTTACCTCTGAAGATTGTGTTCATCCTCCTGTGGACTTGGTTCCCTCCAGGGCTTTTGTACTCTGTCCCTATCTTAGACCTCCAAAGTCATGTGGGCTGTGGCATTGAATACCATCTTTCTGCCAAACCTGCTTCTGCCTACACCGTACATGATCTCGGATCCCTCTTTCTGTGTTGTGCATTGTGTACTCTAGCAACCAGAACTCCGTGGCTCAAGATGACTAGATGCAATGTACACCTCTAGTACTCTCATTTCCGCAGTTTTATGCCATTATTGTTCCTCTTCCAAGGAACTCCATGCATCATCGGGCCAAATTCAACTGAAATCTTGAAGTTTTAAAGGATAGAAAAACAACCATTCATGAGGCAAAGACTAGAGTACTTGAGAAAATCATGGAGTTTGAGCTCCAGACATTGACGTTTCAAAAGCAGGAGATGAATTGAGGGGGGATACAAGAGGACTGTGAATCAAGGTAATAGAAATAGCTGAGAAGGAGAGGCAGAGGGATAGGAGGGGAAGTATCAAGACATAGCTATATAGAAAGGAAACTACAAAATAAAAATACTCCCTGATAATAAGGATCTGAAATTTAAAACAGCAACACAAACTGCTTCTGCCTCTGGGGATCCAATAGCAATAGTGTCTCTCTAACCTATTAGTGCAAATGTGCTATCTTGATTTGATAACATTATTCAATGCAAAATCTAACACGAGACTGCTCTTCTGGTAAAGTCCTCTGCCACTCTGATGAACATAGCATAGAGTCTGTCAAACTTAAAATCAGACCCTAAGGATGGAAGAGGACATTACCTCTGCCACTCTGATGAACATAGCATGGAGACTGTCAAACTTAAAATCAGACCCTAAGGATGGAAGAGGACATTACCTCTGACATCTTGATGGCCTGCCGCCTGTGAGCTTTAAAGATAAGCACAGGCCCAGCCATCATCGCGGTATCTTGACAGGTCTTCGATGTAGAAAAAGTTTGGCCGACACCTCCTGTCAGTTTTGACAGCTGTCCACCAAAATTGAAGCTTGTTTCTATGAAAACATAATACTAAAGACACCCGCACCTTGTGTGTTTTCTTCTAGGGTTTGAAGACGGCTATGTTTTTTTTCTCACTCACCGCCAGGTGAAAGACAGTAAAAGGACATTGCATCATGCACCATGACGAGGTCTGTTAATCTCTAAATGAGGCAGGTGGACCAAGAGTTTGTTGGACTTGGTACTCCGTTGCATTTGCGTATGAGTACACATCTCTAAATCGATCCCTTAGTTTCCATTCTGATGGTCTCCTGGCTGTGGGTATGCCAAGAGCCACCAGAGATGGTGAGCTTGTCTGCAAAATAAGCAGAGCTAGTCATGATAGCTTTGTAAATGATTCCACTTATTTTAAAGACAGCACAAGCCGGCAAGGGAAGCCAATAGAGTTCCATCAACATAACATAATTTACATTTTATAAGTGACGTATTCAATTAACATAAAATCAATAGATCCTAAAAGGAGTAAACAGAATATGCCAGCTGGTTCCTGTCATGTTCCAAGCCATCTCCCTTTTTTGATCAAATCACTGGAGGGTAGGTAGGTCAAAGGAGCCATTTATCCATTTAATTGATTTCAATATGTGTAGGAGTACAGGTGAGAGAATCAATAACTACACGGCATAGCTAAAATTAATGTATTTTAAAAGGTAAAATAGCAAATCCAGAACACTTGAAAAAAATAAATTAAAATATATGTCACAAAACAATGTCTGTTAAGGATCTCCCGTTGTAAGTCTGGTAGAATTTCTGGCCTGTTTTGTTCTCAAGATATTAAAATCTGCCAATCCAAAAGTGGCAGGAGTGCGAAAAGTAGACAGTAATGCAATTGAAATTATATTATCAAAAAGAAAATTCATAAATAGTGTGAAGTTTAGAAGTCTCTCAAAAATGCTAATGACCCGTCATGATACCCAAAGGCAAGAGGACAACCCCCTGTAAAAGTCACGTTAAGGAAGACATCCTCAATTTTGTAAAAAAAGTTAAAGAAGTGTTGAAGATGGAGTGTATCAGAAGTGAATATTCATTGTAACAGTCCTAGCATCCATTGTGGAGCCTACACTTTTTTCAGGGCTGGACCAGGGTTGTTGATGTCCAGTCCATTCAAGGAGCTGTGTTCTTTGGACGAGGAATGGTAAAACACAGTATGACGGGACCAGGAAAATAGCCACACTCATTCTAACAAAATGTTCATTCTTTTTTCTCTCCCTCTCTTTCTGCTGCTCAAAAGGGGCTTTGGTGTATAATACAAACTGCCTCCAATAGAACTCCTTCATGCAACAGGACCATTGGAGATCTGACTTTAGAATAGGCTCCAGAAAAAAAAGAGCAGTATTGTTTGAGAGGCAGCGCCTAAGTGAGAGACTACTGACTTGAAAAATGACTTTTAAAGCACAGACTTGGTTGGAATAACTAGCAGTTGCAAATTGCCCTTTGGAGACTCAACTATTCACTCCATTTTTTGAGCTTGTTTCTTCATCCTGATATTTCCACTGAAATGTCTTTGATTTTTAAATACTTTTAATCCTTGTATTAGTTGAGAATATTTCTTGGTATTTGTTTCTCATGAATTCTGTTGGTCATTTTGGTGTGCAGAGCGCACACATAGAAGAACCTTTCTAGTCAATACTGTCATCAATAATTCAGGGTGATACACTGAGCCAGGACTGTTAGCATGTCTCTCTCTCTGTCACATCACGGTTTGAATTCTATTTCTGAGATCTAAACTACTATACAGATACCCCATTTCCAATGTATGTGTGAGGCCCACATATAAAAAGAGGTCATTTGATGGACCCGGAATCCAAAAATCACTATTTAAATTGAAAACATTGGTTGCTACCCCGTTGTCAGCTAATTTTACAACATGCCATATCCTTAACCTCACACTTTCATATAAAACACCTCATTAGCTCCCGTTTTCCTCCAGAGAACAGACACGTTTGTTTTCTTTCTGCATGCCTTAAAATAAGTTCTCCAGTCTTCGCCATTTTATGAAACTCATCATTTATTCCTATTTTATCAGAGCACAGTAAAGGATTTCTGTCATTTTGTCTGTTTTAAATTCACTAAATGCATTGTGTAAAAATGTCATGTAGGTGACTGTTGAGACTATGTAATAAAGTAAATCAGATATACGTGTAAACTTATTTTAGAACTCCGCCCCACTATGTATAGATTTTAAGTTCCTTGTGCATTTGTGTTGGCTGGGTTACACAAGCCAATGTGTAGTTTGTACAGCATACCTCAAGACAGTAGAGAGAAAGGTGAATTGGTTACAATGAAGGCGGTTTTTAGTATTGCAAAAACACTTTTCATCACTGGCTCATGTCCACCTATCACGGGTGGCATTATAGTGTAATGTCAAGTACTGAATTCTCTATAGTTTCCATGTCGGACAATTTGCCTTGTTATACTTTCTTGCCTTCAGTTAGGCAATGCGAAGTTCAGAGTCATGTCCTTCCATCGTGGTGAATTTACTGAATCCGATACTCAGCTAGAAGTAATTACTTCATCGAAGCCAATTTGTGCCAACACAATATCTAGTGGTAAATATGACACATCTCTGAAAACCTTCCCCACTACAGACTGTCACCAACTTTGGTTGAATTGTGCTTTGTGATGTACCCGATGCAACCCATCCTGGGCAGCACAACATTGGAAGCGATCCTGGATCCGGTGTGCCACAGCCAAAATCAGTGGTCCGTACTTGCTTTATCGTCAATATCTTTTTGAACATCTGCTCCAAGGCAAAGTAGGTCAAGACACCCAGTTTCTCCCAGCCCCCTTACAATGAAGTATGCTTCCATTGAGCACCAATTTGGAGACACAGCAAAAGGAATCTTTCATTTGGCATCATCTTAGTGATGAAGATGAACTTGTGATTGTTCAGGTTGAGAGTGGCACCGAGGATGTGCATATGACCTTGATTCATTCAGCAGCAGTGTCTGCCATCCTTGCTAGTTCCATGCTCTTGAAATCAGAAGAAACAGCAGGATTAACCCCCACATTAGTCCCAGCTAGCAACATCTATGTTTGTAATTTTTTTTACCATTGACAAGAAGAAGGAAATAACTGCAGGGTATACATTTTGCAACATTGAAGTGCATTGTAGGAAGTCAGTGCCCATCTTGGAACTGGTTGTTAATTAACCCATTTAAGAAGCAAATATGCTAACACAAGAAGAGCACAAAAGATAAACCGGTACTGGTTCGCCCCCAGAATCTAGAGTGTCCAAAGAAGATGATGGAAGCAGTTGATTTATAATAATGACTCATTACTCGAGTGGCAAAATGTTACATGTGGTAAGAGGGACTATGGGGCTTACTTACACGCCTTGTGAGCAGCTGGTGTGCCACTTTTAATATGGGGACGAGTGGTATAGTGGAGGTGGAAAGGGCTAGTAAATGTCCTTTTTACATTTTTTTGTGTCACATTTCTTTTTATTGAAATTAAGAGCAATAAATAGAGGCATTCCATTATACACGTGTACTCACATTCCCCTCAATCTCTAAAGAAGACACATATTCCTCATGAGTGGATAGCGCCATCTTGAACATATTATCAGATACATTTCCTCTTGTCCTTACAGGTAAATTGCAGTTATCGGTTTATTAAACTTTCCCTCACCTGCCCCTCCCCTACACTAACTAAGGTGGTGTCACATTTTATCCACTTTCTCCTTTGGGTGTAATATGTTTCATGGGGCGTGAGGTGAGGTATTACCGCCTAACTTGGTGTTGTGTTGGGTTTGCCATCTTTGACCCGTTCAAGGGACCTGATTGCGGGTCCGCACCAGAGTTAGAACTGAAACAGATGCATTGTTCTCATCGTAGGACCACATATTAGCAGGAGAAGACCTTTTGTGAGATACGCTACTAATGGACCCCACTTATATTCGAAATGTTTGTATTCTCTAAAAATGTCTGCTAGCCTCTTCATGGTGAGTATTTTCCATAGTCGGGAATGCCACTGTGCTAACACTGGGCCGCTTTCTTCTTCCAGGGAGTGGCGATCGCCGTTTTTTCAGCCCCCAGCAGGCCCACATAATCGCCTTATTTGCCTTCGTTTGGTATTGCAGTATCGGGTCTCTAAGGCCCAGGAGGAATGCCTCTACAGAGGTCGGTATTGGGAACCCCAACATGTCTTTCATTTGTGCCAGGATCTCGCCCCCAAAATGGCTTAATGGTGGGGCAGTACACTTTTGTAAAAATGGGACCCCTACCAAACCAATGTGCTTGCTATGCGCAAGAACAAAACTAAGTGAGTAAAGAAACTAATAGCACGCTTCTATATAACAGCAAGGAAATATTCTAGGTGAACTTGGAAAAGTAACCACACTACATAGCATGCAAAAAATCAGAGCTTACACATTTAATATTAAAGAGATATATAGTTTTGTTTATTTAAAAACATATTTTTTAGTTCATGTTGTTGGAATTTGTTTATTGAAAATTTATATTATCAAAAAAGTAACAACTAACAACAATAAATACAGAGATTATATACATGGAAAATAAATTATAATATTGACACAATAAATACTAATTTCCACATTCTTGACATATTAGTTGGAGCAAGCAGTAGATGAAAACTTGATAGATGCAAGCGGCAGTCCCACCATATGTGGCTACAGTCTCCGAGCAGGCCGCTGCCCCTCCAGCACAAGTCGTAAGTCTGGGAGTATTTGCTTGAGTTTAGTGGGGTAGAGATATCAATCAAAGCTCCTCTTAAATCTAGTGAGTGATTGTTCTTTACGATATCGGACCATAGATGTTTCCATTCCCCTTCCAATATCTCCCTCCCCATCATGGCACCCCAAAAGGAAGTGTAGCTGGTCTTGGCACGTGCAGAGTGGAGGGAAACAGGCCATACAGAAAGGAGATCACCCCTTTCATAGAGCCCACCTTCCTAACAAATGTCTCTACCATTGTCAGTTCACATGTGGCTTCCTTTCTGACTTGTAGGTGAAAGGCCAAGTATTTTAGTTGGAGGTAGTGAAAGTGTTCGCTAGGTGAAAATCTCTCTGACAGTTTTCGAATGTGAGTATATCGCAATTGTGAAAGAAATCTGATAACATAAGGCAACCCCCTCCCTACATGCATCAAAAGGTCCCTCCCACAGTGAAGGGGGGAACTCCGGGTTAAAGTGAATTGGGGTGTATGGAGAGGGAAATGTTGTCCATATTTTCCTTTTAGTGATATCATCCCATACCTTGAGAGTGGTCCTCGTGGGTGTGCTCAAATAAACATTAGGTGGTCGGTCCTCCTTGTGTTTCCACATCATTTCCCAGATGATTCTCCCTCCTATTGCCCTGTCCATATGTAGCCAGTGTTTATCTGATTCCCTCATGGACCACTGTGCTATTACCCTCAGTTGTGCCCCTTTGTAATAAAGGCTAAAGTCGAGGAAAGCCACACCTCCCTCGCTCTTTGCCCATCTGGGAGTGTGGAATGGGAGATGCGCTCTACCATTTTGCCAAATGTAGCGTGTGATAAATGAGCGTAATCTTGGGAGAAAGTCCCTTTCAAGATCAATCGGGAGGGCCTGAAACAAGAGTAGGAATTCGGATGAGACTGTCATCTTTATTGCGTGGATACGCCCTAGCCAGGAAATATATAATGGTTTCTAACGTTTAAGATCTTGTTGCAGCTGGAGCAGAAGGGGGGGATTAGTTTGCCTGAAACAGCCCCTCTAAGCGGGGGCGGGGGAGTGATCTAGATCCCCAGATATCTGAGAATGTGCTTGGCCCAATGGAATGGGGTTTCCCTCGTAGGAGCGTTGACTCAATTTACCCGCGTGAGGTTCAGGATGGAAAATTTATTTAGAATTACACGAAAACATGCTACTCTCCGAACTTCTTCAGCTCTTCCTTAAGGGCTTGAACAAAGGAACAGGGGCGGTAAGAGTCAGCAGGATGTCATCTGCAATGGATGGCTTATGTTCCTTGCCCCTGAATCTAATTTCCTGGATCTCCGGGGTGGCTCTGATTCGTGCCGCTAGCGGTTCTATGCTTAGCACAAATGACAGGGGGACAGTGGGCAGCCTTGTCTTGTCCCCCTGCTTAGGTTGAACAACTGAGTGCTCACCCCGTTAACCTGTACTCGTGAGCATGGCTGTGCATAGTTTGCTCTAATCATGTTAAGAAAGGGGTCCCCAAATCCAAATCTTTCCAGTGTGCGAAACATAAAGGACCAATCCACCCTTTCAAATGCCTTTTCTGCGTCTAGCCCTATCAGGATCACCAGTATTTTGAGTTTGGAAACTATCTCTATCAGTGAAGCATCCTGTGTATATTGTCTCCCCTTTATGAAGACTGATTGATCAGGGTGGATTAAGACAAGCATTAGATTTCCTAGTTTAGCTGCCAAAATTGCTGAATATAACTTAGCCTCCAGATTTAACAGAGTGATATGCCTGTACGCTGTGCAGTGTTGAGGATGTTTCCCTGCCTTAGAGATCACAGTAATCACTGCTTCTGCCATTGAGGCTATCTCCTTAGGACCCTCCACTGTAGAATTAAATAGGGAAGTCAGCTGGGGAATAATCTCTGATGCGTAGGTTTCGTAGAAGTGTGCTGTCAGTCTGTCAGGCCCGAGGATTTAATAGGCTTCAACGCCGCTATTGCTTGCCCCACCTCCTCCTCAGTGATAGAAGCGTTTAGTTGTTCGTTCCATGCTGGGGAGATGTGGAGGAGCGACAACATGTCCAAATAATATTTTTGGGCTGTCGGGTCTGTAGACACTGCTTGAAAGAGATCTTTGTAAAAGGCTCCAAATATATTCACTTTACCTGTGTTGGAGTGTTCTAAGATCCCCCCGTCGGTGCTGAGCTCACCTATTTATTCTTTCTCCCTTTTTCCCCCAAGTTGTCTAGCTAGGTGTGACCCTACCTTATTCCCTTGTGCAGAACATATTTGGCGCAGCCTCAGAAGGGTGTATTCTGCTCTGTTGGTTTTATTGCATTAATGTTCCCTTTCTGCGCAGTTAATTTTCGCTGTAGGGTCCGGGTGGTGGGTTTGTTTGAGTTCCCTTTCTATGACCTCCAGTTCTGCTTCTAGTGCTATACGCTCCTTTGCCCTTTGCTTATTTAGTGTGGCATTTAATTTAATGCATTTGCCTCTCAACACCGCCTTGAATGCATCCCAGTTGTCTAGGAGGGAGGTTGCGTGTGGCTGGTTCAGTTGGAAGTATTCCTTAATTGCCACCCTCAATTTGTCTCTGAGCACTCTATATCTTGTTAAAGAGACAGGGAAGAACCATCTTAATGGACCAAGTGCCGTGCTTCCTCACTTCAGGCATATGGAGATGAGGCTGTGGTCTGACACCGTAATTGGTTGGATCTTTGCGGCCTGTAGGGACCACAGGATGCTTTGGCTGAGGAATATGTAATCTAGGCGTATGTTTGGTGTACGTGGGAGAAATAGGTGTAATCTCTGGTATTTGGGTAAATAGATCTCCATGCGTCTTTAAGGCTTAGAGTCTGAAAAGTCTGTTTCACCTCTTTGAGGAAGTTTCCCATAGGTGATCTTTCTTCAGCATGCCATGTTAAATTAATGTATCCCATAAGAATTATGGGCCCTCTGCGAATCCTCCCATCATATTCAGCAGGAGGTAAAAAAGGCTGGCTGGCCTGTGTTGGGGGAGTAAGCCAAAATTAATGTAGTCTTCCTTTCAGCTTCCCCTTACCCACTACTACTACCGTTCCTATCTGTTGTGAAACATTCTGGCTGGAATTTTGTAGTGTTGTAGAATAGTAATGCTGCACCTTTTTGTTTGACCCAGTGGATGACCTATAGATTAGGGAGTACCTTTTGTGCCTAAGTCTGTGCTCTTCTGATCACTTTAAGTGTGTTTCTTGGGGAGCCACTACATCAAATTGGTGATCTACCAAATATTTCCAGATTTTTTGGCACTTTTTGAAAGGAGTTCAGACCCTTAACATTCCACGAGACTATACTAATCATCTTGAATCGGGTTCCTTCCTCCCCTCACTCACTGCCCCTTTAAATTACGCTTCTCTTGTCACTTTACTTGCCAAGTTTCCCCCACTGCCCCTTTGCACGTACACCTCCCATTATGACATTGATACGTGGAATGTTTGTTTCCCCTTTGTGACCACCACCTAACCCTAGTAAATATCCCCCCGAACTATCATAACCAGAAATATAACTAAACCTTTGCTGAGGACCCCTAGGGTACCCTGCGACTTATTCGCTCAAGATAAAGGGCGTATTGGCAGGTGCCTTGGTCTAGGCCTGCTCCATGGCTGTCCCCTGTATTTGGTACTTGCAGGGTGTCTATATCATGTCTTAATAATTTCTGTAGCCGCCGAGAGTTGCTTCTCCCTCTGTAGTTAGAGGTGCCCTCCCAACATTAGGTCGATCTGCTAAGTACGTTTTTTCTCCAAAGAATCGGGTTGAGTACTTTTGTGGTTATTGTTTCTTTTCCGGTCACTGCTGTTACTTCACGTTTTGGATTGTTTCCCCTCTTGAATCGTGCGCCACTGAAAAGCTGTAGTTCGTTCAGTTTCTTTCCCTTTGAAGATGATCGGGCGGGCGTCTACTCCGCATTCGGCAGCCCAAAGATTCCCAGACCCTTCTCAAGCCCTGTGATATATCTTGCTTTATTGTGAGGTTCAAAGGCCGACCCGAATAGATAAGTCCAACGATATTTAATGTTATCCAAACACAACTTTGCTGTTACCCGTCGGAATAGTTGCCGCCTTTGTGTGGATTGTGCCAGGTCCTGGTATAGCATGCATTTGTGACCTTGAAAGGAGCTTGTGGCTTTTTCCAGGCTGCTTGCAAGATGGCTTCCTTGACTTTATAGGAGTGCAGTTTGACCAGAATGTTGAGGGTTCATCGCCTCTCTCCAGCTGATTGGGGGGCCACTCGGTGGGCCCTTTCTATTTTTTTTTTGAATATTTTTTATTGCAAAGTCATATAGACATTTTTAGACACAGTACATAATTGCGCCTACAACCCTGAGGCCGGCTTGCAGTATGTTGTACGGATGATCCATGTACAGATATTTTAGCCTTCTCCGATTGTTGAGGCATTATTGGTTACTCAGGATACTTATTCATACGGAACGGATAAGATATACATCGAAATACAATTTGCATTTTGTGTTTTTTGTAAACTAATAAACTTCACACTTAAGTCAGTATGTCAACAATTTATACATGGTTTGCTATCTGGTATCGACGCTGCCCTGCGAGAGATCAGTTCTGCAAGTCTCCCTAAGTTACATCCCGCCCGCGCACCCCCCCTTTACTAAACCCCGTTGCGTTGTAACCATCCCCGTTTCCCTCACGTGTGCTGCCTTCCGTTGTCCTTGACCCCTATGCAATGTCCTCCTCATCTCCAGAGCTATCAAGATCCTCCTCCGGCAATGGCTCACAAATATCCCCTCTGTATGTGTTCCACGGTTACCAAACCCCATTCCATTTGCGTGGATTATCTCTCAGTTTGTATACAGCCCTTTCCGTCAACATGAGCATATCCATGTTTCTGCTACATTGTGCCAAAGTGGGGAGTTCCGCTGCCCCCCATTTTTGTGCCATGTCCCGTTTGGCCGTCATGAGGCCTATCATAGTCCATAACCTCTCATAAAATGTGAGATCTGTAGGTCCCCATACATTCAATAGGCAAACACGTGGGTCCAGTGTGAGTGAGGTGTTAAGTGTTTGAGCGATAGTGCGGAGTACCCGCTGCCAGTAGCCAATAATACGTGTGCAGCTCCAGAGTGTGTGTATGAACGTGCCTTCATCCCCGCAGCCCTTGAGACAATAAGGATGGTCCGCTCTCTGTAATTTGTGTAGTGTAGTTCTCGTGTAGTATACCCTGTGTAGGATTTTTAGTTGTACCAGGCGGAACTTGGACGATATGCCAGCCTCACACGGAGAAGCAATGGCCGCGTTCCAATCGGAGTCATCGAAGTCTCCGACTTCAGCCATCCATTTGTCCTTCAACCTCTCCAGTGGGTCAGGTAAGTTATTAATCAATTTACGGTATGTTAAGGAGGTTGCGCCTTCCTGCATGAAGTCCGTGAGTAAACGGTCTTCCAGCGGGGAGGACTCTGGTGGTGTCGTATTCGGTGGGATCACCGCCTGGAGGGCATGTCTGATTTGTATATACCTATACAGCTCGTTATCTCCCAGTTCATACTGGTCCTGAAGGGACGCAAACGGGATTACGCCCTCTCTAGTCCACATGTCCCCCACTGTCGATATCCCAATGTTATCCCACTGGGTGAAGCCCTTAGTGCGCCGTAGGTGTCCCAATGCCTTGGTGTCCCACAGTGGTGTGATCTTCGTGATGGTCCCATCCCAGTGTAGTTTCGCTTGTGCCTTGTACCATAGCTGTACGGTATGTTTGGTGGGTCCTATAAGTTTCGCCGCTGTGCCCCGGTGGTATAGAGGTGCTAGTAAGCTGTTTGTGCCTAGTTGTGCCCTGTGTGACTTGAATGCTGGGTCGTCCTGTGGGGCGTGTACCCACTGGTTGAGGATCTTGAGTTGGGCCGCCCAGTAATACAATTGCATATTAGGCAGTGCAATTCCGCCATCATACCAGCTCCTGTTGAATTTTGTGTGAGATATTCGGGCTGGTCGGTTTCCCCAGAGCAAACTCGATATCAGTGCTGTTACCCTCTGGAGGAAACTGGTGGGTACCAATTTTGGGGCATTTTCAAGTATGTATAGGAAGCGCGGTAGTGCCATCATTTTAAATATTGCTGCTCTGCCCAGTAATGTTAATGGAAGTTCCTTCCAGTGTTGCACATCATTGCGTAGTCGAATTAGAGGGGGTTGCAGATTGAGTGTTGAAAACTCAGTGTCGTCTCGAGTGATATTGTTCCTAGGTATTTAAAGGACGAAGAAGCCACCTCCAGCAGGCAGGAGTCTGGCAGGGGCGGGAGTGGCCCTCTGAGCTCAAAGAGTATCGATTTAGACCAGTTGATAGTGTAGCCTGACACTCGCCCGTGTGAGTTGCAGATTGCTAGGAGGTTCGGAAGGCTATTCTCTAGGTCCGTGAGGTATATCAACATATCGTCCGCATATACGGACACTCTGTCTTGCCACTGTTGATCCCACCTAATCCCCCTCAGGAGCTGCGTACTTCGAATAGTGACCGCCAGCGGCTCTAGGACCAATGCAAATAGGAGGGGCGATAGTGGGCATCCCTGTCGAGTTCCTCGTCCCAGACGTATGTCTCGTGACGTGTGTCCATTTGCCACTACCCTGGCCACGGGGTCTTTGTATAGTAACCTGATCCACGAAATAAAGACGGGCCCAAACCCCATGCGAGTGAGCACCGCGAAGAGATAGCTCCATTTTACCATGTCAAACGCCATTTTGGCGTCCAATGACAATATCGCTGCTGGTTCTTTTAACAGTGAGTTTCGCGCCAAAACTCCGTGCACTCTACGAAGATTCAGGGCCGTGCTTCTATGCGGCATAAAGCCGGACTGGTCCGGGTGGATCAGCTGACCTAAGCACGGCATAAGCCTGTTCGCCAGCACTTTCGCTATTATTTTGGCCTCTGGGTTCAGGAGCGAAATAGGTCTATAGGACTTACAGTCGCTAGGCGGTTTACCCGGTTTCGGGATGGCGACTATGGTTGCCATCCGTTGATCTGGGGGCAGCGTACCCTTTTCTCTACTCTCCTCATACATCTGAAGTAGGGGTTCACTCAGGGATTCCGACATGGTTTTAAACCATTCAATGGGCACCCCGTTAGGGCCCAGAGCCTTACCCGAGTGGAGGGAGTTAATTGCCAACTGAATTTCATCAGTTGTTAATGGGGCATCGAGGTCCTTCGCCGCCTCCTCTGTCAGCACCGGTAGAGGCACACAGTCGAGGGTGGCCCGGGCTTCATCTTCCGTCACTACTACTGTCGGGGTGTAGACTTCACTAAAGTGGTCGGCCAATGCATCTACTATTTCCTCCGGCTGGGTGTGTGCTATGCCATATGCATCAGTGATTTGTAGTATGTTCCTGCCTCCCCCCTGTTTCTTGTCTAGCCACGCAAGGAGTTTACTGGCTTTGTCCCCAAATTCGTAGACTCTGTGTTTAGTCGCGGCGATGTCCGCCATGGTCACACGCCTCAAATGGTCGTTGAGGCAGCGTTGGTGTATCTGCAAGGCGTGAAGTGTGTCTTCTGATGGGTCAGCCATATGGGCGGTGTTGGCCCTCTCGAGGCCCAATTCCAGCTCCAAAGCTTCCCTCCTTTGTACTCTCTTGTGATTTGTTATCGCTGAATTAGCCTGTCCCCTGAACACCGTTTTGTAGGCCTCCCACAATATTGAGGGGGAGGCTACCGAGGACTGGTTCTCTTCAAAATATAGTCTGGTCGCTTTCTTAAGGTCTTTACTAATATTTGGGATTTTGAGATACCCAGGAAAAATCGGATAGATCCTCCTACGCTTGGTGCCTGTACTAGACATGGTCAGAGTGACCGGCGAGTGATCCGAAATGCCCCTCGGTTGTATCTTTGCTTCGTCGATGTTAAGGAGGCCGCTTCCTAATGTGAAAAAGTAATCTATCCTTGAAAGGCTATTGTGGGTTGCTGAGTAGTAGGTGTACTGTTGCTGTTCCGGGTGTAGCAGACGCCACACATCCACCAGTCCCTGCGCTTCTAGAAAATTCTGGAGTTTGCTAGGGCCATCTGTGTGTGTTCGTGTGGGGAATCGATCAAGGGGGTTTGTGAGTGTTGTGTTAAAATCTCTGCCAATAAGTAGTTCTCCTTCAGGGAGTTCTAACAGGAACTTGCCGAGGTCTGGTAGTGCCACGGCTTGCAGCGCCGGCGGGATGTAAACGGAGCCAACGTTTAGTAGTCTACCCTCCCACTGGCCATGTACCGCTGCGAAGCGTCCCTGGTCATTTGTTTTCGTGGATTTCACTATGTATTGGTAGGACTTTCGCAGCAATATGCCTGTGCCACGTGACCCTGAGGTAAATTCTGCGTGTACTATCATGCGGTATCCTTGCCTATCCAGAGCCCGTGTGGCCACCCCCATCAAGTGTGTTTCTTGCAAAAGAACCAGGGCGGGTCCCTGTCTCTCAGGCCCCTTTTGATCCTATCGCCCAGGCCCCTAACGTTCCAGGACATAATTTGCAGTGGGGCTGGTGGAGCGTGACTATTTACCCTGGCCATAGGAATCTCTGGTGGTGGGGCCTGAAAGAACCCATAGGATGCAATCTCCCTCTTTTCCTGCGGAGGGATCTCGATAAGCCGCGAGGCCTTCTTGCCGTTAGTGGGGTGTTGTGTGAGGGCATGCACGAGGCAGGTGCGATGCTATCGTACCCCCTGCCATTGGGCCCCCCCGGTGACATGTGGTGCTGTCCAAAGGCAGTGTCATACCTATCAGCATAGGCATGTGTCAAAACCATAACTTGTAGGACCAAGTGTTCCCGAACTTTAACCAACCCCTTACCCTTACCCACCCCCCTCCCTGCCCCCCTGCTATACGGACTCAAAACTGCCCGCCCCCCCAACTGAGCAGAGTGCATGTCCCAACCCCAAAACAATGTACTTGCGCGTCGGGGTGAGGGACTCTCCGCAGCCAGCGGTCTCTCAGTCTCACCGCCAGAGGTCCATCACCCAGTGTCCAATGGCGGGTGGCGTGTGAGCAGCACAATAAGTCTAGTAGATTACGAAAACCTGGAGATCATAGTTCTTCGTTCTCCTCTTGTCCACCTTCGTCTCTTAAGGGCGAGCTGCTCTCTGGGCCCCCTCCCGATGCCTGGGAATCTGGATGTCTTCCTACATTACGGCCCCTTGGGTGTCGGTTGGTTCGCCGAGGGTGAGGGCCCGGCCTCTATCCCTCCAGCCAGTCTTGCACGGCATCTGGGGTGTCAAAGAACCATGTTTTATTTTCTGCTACCACCCTGAGCCTTGCCGGGAAGAGCATGGAATATGGGATCTCTCGTGTCCTTAGTTCTTTCTTTACCTCGGAGAAGGTTCTCCGCCTGCGTGCGACGTCCGCTGTATAATCGGGGAAGAAGGCCACAGTGGAGTTCTGAAGTCTGATGGGAGGGGACGTCCTGGCGGCCTGCAAGATGGCATCCCGGTCTCGGAAATTGAATAGTCGAGCAACTATAGGCCGCGGGGACGCCCCTGGTTTCGGTTGACCACCTGGTACACGGTGGGCCCTCTCCACGGAGAAGAAAGTGGATAGTCCTTTTGGCTTAAGTTCATTCGTAATTAGGCTCTCCACATACAAGTCCATGGCTCTCGTACCTTCTGACTCCGGTACCCCAATAATGCGGATGTTGTTCCGCCTAGAACGCCCTTCTTGCTCATCGAGTTTTTCACGCAGTACCTTGTTGTCCGTTGCCAACTTCCCCATTGCCTGCTGGAGTTCCGAGATGTCCTCCACGAGGGATTTTGTGACCACTTCCATGGCGTTGACTTTCTCCGACATTTTGTAGAGGTCGGCTCTGAGCAACGTTACATCCGTTGAGATCGAGCCCACTGTCGTCTGTAGCTGAGCCAATGCCTGCATCACGTCGTCCAATGTTGTCTTCTTTCCTCCCGGGGCATCTGCAGTTTTGTACCCCGTCTCTTTCCCTGTCGTGGGGGAGGTAGCTGGCTTGTTGTAGGCATAACGTTCTATGCGGGTCTGCGTGGTGCCGCTCTTCGGTCCTTTCCCCGCCATACCTTTGGTCTTCGTGGCTTTCAGGCCTCTCCGCTCCAGCTTGTTCGGAGCGTCTCAACCGCAATGTTCGTGGATTGTTAGCGTTTTTGCACATGTGTGACTAGCAGTCTGTTGGTGCGCACCGTCTTTCGCCGTTCATAAAATGGCGGCTGTCATTTACAATCCTGAGCTCCGCTCCGCGTGTGGCCGCCAGTCATGCAGTATATGGGTCCGGAGGCGGCGGCCGTGGTGTGCAGGTGCCGCCACTCCACCTCTGGTTGTAGGCAGTGCCCAGTCTGTCGGCGTGGTTACTGGGTCCCAACCGCCATTCACAACGTGCAGGCACTTCCGGCGCCGGTCCCCCGGAGCGGCTTCACTTCCTGTCGGGCTAGTCGATCAGGGAAGGTCCCGGCTCCGATGGTCGGAGTAGGCCAGTTCGCAGCTCCGACGGAGCTCGGTCTCCAGGCGTCGGATGTGAAAGCCGCTTTCCGCCACTTGCACCGCCCAGTCCTGGGCTCTGGTTCCCTCCTGCAGGGCTTGAAAATTGTGACGGATTACGAGCCGGATAGTCGAAGAGGCCGCCTTAACCGCGGAGCCTGTCCCTTATGCTGCCGCCATGATCGGCCGCTAGCCACGCCCCTCTATTTTTCATCTCTGAAAATAGCCCCTCTATGAAGGTCTCCAGGTCCAGCCCTTCGTACCCTCTTCTAGGTCTCTAATTCTTATATTGTCTCTCCTTGACCTGTTTTTCAGGTCTTCATTCTTCAGCAAAGCCATTTGCAGCTGTGTCTGTAGGTCTTGGACCTTTTCATGTGTGTCTGTGGCTCACTTGTTGAGGTCCTGAGTTTGGGCCTCTACCTCCAGTATTCTTGTGCCGATCGAGTAAACATCCTGTTGGAGGGAGGACATGCGTTCGGTGAGATCTGCCTTGAGTTGCTCCATTGAGGCCTTTATATCCATCTTCAGTTTGGTGCGTAGTTCAGTTTTAAACTCCCTAAGGGAAGCCAGCACATCATCCTTGGGGAGGGACATTCAGGTATCCGTGTCTCCTTGCTCCTGTGGGGGCCTCTTCTCTGTAGGGGTAAAGAAGCTGGTGACTTTACCAGTGGACTTTTGTTGTGGCCTAGATGTGGTCTGCCTTCTCTTCTCTCTCGTGGGCAGGGTTGCTCCTCTGGCCACTGGGGTCTGTCCTCCCTTATTGCGGTGGCTGAAGAGGCAATGAGTGTCCGCGTACTGCTATTAGCTGTTGTGACTGCTTCTACTTTTATTAAAGCACTGGGCCTCTGGTGGCCATTTAAAAGTCAGGCAGTATTTCAGGGACCTCTCCTGCCTTCTTGTTTATTTGTTACCCTGCATCTATGCAGTGCCTCCACTATGTTTGGGCTGCTTTACTGCACCTTGGTAGTCCTCAGTTTAGTGGTCCTTCATGCTCTTTACAACCGTCTTCCCCCAAGCCGCCATTTTGGGGTCAGGCGCACTGTGCCACTTCTGTGTACGTGAAACAAGGAAACCCTCCCAAAATGTGTTGATTTTGGGGCTCACCCCATGTCCCAAGCCCACGCTTGTTTTGTCGGGTTTTGCCAGCCCTGCACTCATCGCCTTTTCGCTTGTGCGAGGGCTCTTGAGTCTCGGAGAAGCCTCTCTCGTCTGCTGGGCCGGATCCTGGGGTTGCCGGCATAGTCCTCCACCTCTGGACATGCTGAACCCCCTTATACCCCTGGGCAGGTGCAAGAGGACCCAAGAGAGCGTGTGAGTCTGTGCTGTGGCAGTTTCTAGAGGTCCGTCTCTTCCGCCTTGCTTCTCACTTACCGCACGACATTCCCCTTATCGGGCGCCGCCATCTTGAAGGCTTCCGGCTTTCTCGAGCTTCCTGCATCTTTTCTCCACTCTCCGTCCTTACAGTATCTCAGTCGCTCTTCTCAACCCCAACAGCTTCTAGATGCTTTGTGGATCAGATTGGTGTCATTGAACGCTGCGTGTAGCTTCTTTGTCTGCAAGAAACAGCTGCGTTGTTGCGGTGCCAGTGTGGATTACGTCCACCCGGCCATCTTGCCTGGCCACACCCTCATTTTAATATTTTGATAATCATGCTGCATGGTTGACAGTGGTGTGTACTCAATTTTATTTGTATGTCAAAAGGTATGCTCCGTTCTGTCATCAGTTTGGTTCTGAGACCTCCCCATTTACGCTGTTTTCCAACTCTCAATCTTCTCTTTCAACAGGCCTTTTGCAAACAAGTGAACTTCAGACTTCTGCTCTGGGGTTCGGCCATGCTTTTACTTTCAATGGCCAATGAAACAATGCACCGATTTGGACACATTACATTTTCTTTTTCTATAAGTGATCAGTGTCCTCCCTGTTGTGCTGTTTTGCCTAGGTAGGGCTCTTGGAACTTTGTGTAGGGCGTCAAGGTAAGTCATGGTTGACTAACTAAAGGAAATTTAAATTAGATGATTTTATTGTCTAGCTTGCCTTGTATTTGGAAAAGAGAGTAACAATTTACGCTTGTAACATGATGGCTCTGGAACTTTTTTGGGGGGTGGGGGGGGTAGTTATATACCGCAAGCTAGACTCTAAGGTATCAGAGCGCTTTTACATGAAGGAGCACCAGCTAAGTTACAGACGGACACATTTTTTTTTTGTTGGGCACAGGAGATTTAGTGATATGCCCAGACCCACAAGATGTTGAGCGTCCTTGCAGGGAATCGAACCCAGTTCCTCAGCTCAGAGGAAGACCACTCGAGCCATTCGGCCACATCCTATGCTACATCCCGCTCAGGTACTTCTATCGAAACCCCACTTCTCCTACCCCTACTTCTCCCTTGTGCAGTTTTAATGAAATATAACTTGCCCTTTATCACTCCACTGCAGCTGCACAAGAATGTAAGTAAAATAAGGGGGGTGAGTCCTACTCAAGCAACAGATGCAATCCTTCTTGTCAGGGTGAACCACAAAAGTCACTAAATGAACTTGTGCCTAACACACTGGTAGCTTGGTGCAAAATTAGTCAGGCTTAACTTAGAGGCAATGTGTAAATGTATTTATGCAGCACATAGACAGCAGCAAAGTGAAAACACAATACAAGAATAATCCCAAGTCAATTTAAAAGAATAGCATACAATTTAATGCATTATTTGACACCAAAATTAAAAAAATCCAAACAGTAGAACCAGAGACATGCAATTTCAAAGAGTTAAGGTAAGTATAGAGCCTAAAAGCACAAAGCGCCACTCGTGGTTATTTGGTCATGCACAACCGGGTGAAAGTCACAAGTTCCGGACGACTGCAATGAAGCATATGCCAGATACAGAGACAAGGTCGGTTCCGCGGAAAAAGTTAGTTTATAAAGTCCCGCACAAAGAGTTCCGTACGCGGTGAAGGAGGCTCGGAGAAGCAGGGACAGAGTTGCGGATGGTTGTTGCTGTAGAGTGAAGATCAGACTCAGTGTTGTGGACATTCACTTCTGTAGTGTGAAGATCCTGTTGGATTTGACACCAAAAAGGGCAAATCTCCAACCAGAAGAACCAGAGTTATGAATTTTTCAAGTAGAAACTATACCCAAAAAAATCAAAGCGCCAATCTCAGAAATCTTATTTCATGAGACCAGATCAAAGTCGAAAAATATATGCCCGACCTCAATGGAGCACGGGTTGGATACAAAAAGGGGATTGGGCGAGGTCAGCATTTACCTTTGTACTTAGAAGACATTTAGAAAAAAAAGGCTACATATGGTGTACAAGGAGGGAGCTACGTCATCCAGGAGCTGTAGGACAAAGAGGCTGTAGCCAAAATAAAGTTCCAGGAGGCCAGATACCCCTTTGGGAATGGGCCCCTGAACAGGATTTGTTGCTGCGGAGAAGAACATAGCACAAGCTTCTGCGAAGTCAGGCCAACCGGCGATGCACCTTGGGCAGATAGACTTACTCATTGGTCCCTGTCTATCCTCAGTTCTCAGAGCAATTTTTTGCCAAAAAGTTTCTAAATCTCAAGTTTTTAAATTTGGCTATCTGGGCCCATTCAGCACCACCCAAAGGTCTAGGAATAGAGGGGCACCACTTGAAGGGCTAGGGCTCACACAGGCTGAGTCCAAGTGTGGTTTCAAGTTGGTGGGAGCCTTTTATGTCCCCAAGGCTTTGAACAAGAGGCCAGCAAGCTAGCTCTTGAAGTCACTCAGGTAATCCTGGATTCAGGTGGTGAACCAGCAGGGCAGGCCTCTGAGGTATCAAGGCAAGCTCCAGGTAGAAAAGCAGCCCTTCCAGGTGCAGCAAAGCAGTCTTGTGAAGTACACAGCAGGCCACACCAGCAGGCAGTCCTGTGAGAGTCCTTCCGCAGGTACAGAAAGTGAACTGAAGAGTGGGTCTGGTGGTCACCTTTTTAAACAGGGTGCCATCCTTGAAGTAGGAGAAGTTTCTAGGGAACACTCTTTGAAGTGCTTGAGATTTCCTAACCCCTCTGCTGTATCACCATGCTGGTTGCATGTACAATGCAAGGGTGACACGTCCTTTGTGTGAAGGCAAAGCACAGCCTATTTAGTTGCAAATGGGCCTGTGTCTTTGTCCGTCCGCCATCCTTCCGGTTGATGGCCCCTCCATGCACACCTGATCCCTCTATTGTGTGGCTGCCTGGGAGGAATAAACAAAGTACAACTGCTAACTACACCCTGTCATGTGAGCCAGGAGAGGCAGCAGCCACCAAATAGTTTAGGGCAGAAAAATGCCAACTTTCTAAAAGTCAGAGTCAGAAGCAACCTGGATGCACTCAGTTTGAACAAATAAAGGGTAAAAATAAAACTAGGAATCGGATTTGGACAGTATATTCAATTGCGTGCAAAAGGAAAAGGCCCTGCAAGCCTATAATAATAAATGAAAAGGATCACCAGACTTGGGTCTGGACGGCCTAATGCACTGCTCTAATCACTCAATGGAGTGTAAATCAAAAAGATTTCTATAATTGTCAATAAAGTTTTAACTATTCAATTGAATGTCAATCACAATATTCAAACGTCAATACAATAGACAACATCAAATTCTTGCTTGTAGTGCAGAAATTTCTTTATATGAAATCCATGGAAAATGTTCAAAATCACACAATCCCAATGTGGAGGAAACAATTCTTGTTTAAAAGTCCCAATGTATTTCGGGCTTTAAGGACAGCCCTTCATCAGGGGAATCTAGAAAAACGATATCTATGTTTTAATATAAAGCAACATGTCTGCAGACGTTTATGCAACTCAAGAGGATGCGAAGAAGGCAAAATTAGGGTGATAATGGTATGAAATATTAGAAAGGGAAAGATGGAAAGGTTATCAGAATAAATTGGCAAGTATGCCAGGGATAGTCAGTGAACAGGCTATTGAAATTAGTGAAAAAACTGTGAAAAAACTGAAACAACCGTTATATTGTGGCTCAAGCAGTGAAGTGGTTCATGATTATGCATCAGCATTCGAGCAGGTGACGAAAATAATGATAAATGAAAAGGGATGTGAACGTGGCGTTCAGAGTTAAATGAACGGGCTTTTCAAATGATCGTCATTAGCGTGAGGTGGTAAACGCGAGTCAATGGTGCCAGGTGTTGTTAAAACATGCGTGATAAAAAACGTGAACAATACCGTTTAGAATAATGCATGCACATAACGGTTAAAGACATATGTTAAAACTTACAAAGCGGAGCAGAATGCTCCAAGTATCATTGCCAACGGGTCCACATCACGAGAAACGTGAATGAGTGGTCTAACAAAGAAAAGACCAAAAGTGAAAAACGCGTATCAACCGATTAGTGAAGGTGGCGAAAGTGTGAATTAAGGAATGCTCACCAGAACACATTACATAGTAATGGCATTTTTGAATTGTTTACTTAAAACTTGACATTACATTTTAGAGGATTTTAATTACAATTTCTCAGATGCTAATCACAAAACGCTTAACTGTTCTCAATCCAAAGTTAGCACTTCTTAAATGTGATAAGACAACCCTCAATGTTATTCTATTTCAGAGGTAGAAAGGCTATTTCAGGGGTTTTTACTACCAAGACATGTAACTTTAAGGTACATGTCCAACATTTTAATCACACTGCACCCTGACAATGGGCTACCTAGGGGTTGTTTACTTATATGAAAATAAAGGTTAGTTAAAGGCTTTGCAGAGGGGTTATATAGGCAAGTTGCATTGGCAATTTAAAACTGCATTCAAGGTGCAATAGCAAGCCTCGGACATGTTTTAAGGGGCTACTTTAGTGGGTGGCTGATAAGTGCTGCAGGTACACTAGTGGCATTTAATTTACAGGTGCTAGGGACATGTAATACCACTTTACTAGGGACTTGTAAGATATTTATATTTTCATATTGGATTTAAGCCAATTTCACCATGTTGAACTTGGCCCTTTTTGCAGGGTCATCCCCAAACCTTTTGCCTTCCTCCTGTATTTTTTCTGACCCGTTGTTGGCTGTTTTATGACTCTGGGCACTTTACCACTGCTGATCAGTGCTAAAGTGCATATGCTCTCCCTATTGTAAATTAGTGTATGGATTATTGATTCCATGATTGGCTGGTTTGGTTTACTTGTCAGACCCTAGTACAGTGCAATGAGTGTACCCAGGGCTTGTAAACCAAATGCTGCTGGTGGGCTTGCAGCACTGGTTGTGTCACCCACTGAAGCAGCCTGTAACAGCGTGTCTCAGGTCTGCCATCGCAGAGCCTGTTTGCAGTCTGGTACTGCCATGCTGACTGGGCAAGTGCACCCACTTGCCAGTCCCTAAACCTTTCCTTTTCTTCATATCAGACACCCCTATGGTAGGCAAAAGGGCAGGGTGCATTGTAAGTATAAGGTAGGACATGCCCTGGTGTGTGTGGCATGTCCTAATAGTGAATTACAGCCATTTTCGTGTTTCACTATTGCAAGGCTACCTATTTCCCATAGGTCAGAATGGGCAGTTAGATTATTACATCTTATAATCCTAACTGACTCAGGGAACTAGGTAGATATTCGAGTTTAGTGTGCCTGAACTCAGAATGATAAAATACATCTTTTAGTGAAGTTAATTTTAACATTCTGTGTTTGAAAATACCACTTTTAGAAAGTAGGCATTTTCTGGTCTAACTATCCAAGCCTGCCTCTACTAGTTTGTGTATTCCTTGTCTGGAGTTTGAGTGACAGGGGCTGGGGGATTCCAGGAGACAGGGTGAGTCAGCCCAGTGATGAATAGAGAGATCTGCATCTAGATGGGAGGGAGGAGTTGCACCTGGGACCTGTATAGGGCTGTGCCTTCCCTCTACAATGTTGACTCCACCTCCTGTGGTGCGTCTGATGTCTCTGCCCTGCACTGTGAAAGGAAAAAAGGAGTCATGTAAACAGAGTGCTCCAGGACTGACCAGAACTGGTTTGGATTATGCCCTTGGAGGACAAAGGATTTTGGGGTATAAATAGTGGGACCCCGATCCCAAGAATTTAGATCACTTTTAGACAAACAAGAAGAAACCTTTGCTGAGGAAAGGAACCTAAAGAAACTGAGGAGAGACTATCCCTAAGCTGAAGTGCTGCTTGGGGGATTGGCCTGCAGTGGTTGCCTGACTGCCAAAGAACGGAAAGAGGGACTTTGTGTGTACTTTCATCAACTTGTGTAAGGATCTCCAAGGGCTTGGAACAGAGCTTGCCTCCGGCTGAAGTCTCAGGGACAACAGACTTCACCCACCAGCTCCTCAAGAGTTCTCCTGAAGTGCCTGCAGTTGTGTTGGATTTTTTGGGGACTTGTGTGTCGCAAAGACTGAGAAGCATGACTCAAGTTCAAGAAGCGTGTCGCAGAACTGCCGCTGTTGCTTCACAACACAAAGCGCCTTTCATCGCCGGAGGAGAGGATCGGCATCACCGCAGATTACGCCACATCACCGGGAAGTGTGTCGCAGGAGTAGAGGAACGACGTTGCATCAGACACCGCCGCATCTCCGAGAAGCGTGTCGCAGGGCCTGTTGCCCACCACCGCCGGAGAAGAGGATCAACGTCACAGCAGATGCCGCTGCATCACCCGGAAGAGTGTCGCAGGGTCTGTTGCGGCTTGCATCGTCGTGGAAGCAACTCACGTCACCAGGAGAGAGGATCGACGTCACAGCAGACGCCACTTCATCACTGGGAAGCGTGTCGCAGGGCCTGTCGTGGCTCGCATCGTGTCAAGCACCTCGCATCGCCGGGGGAGAGGATCGACGGTGCAGCAGACACTGCCGCATCACCGGGAAGCGTGTCGCATCAAGGAGAAAGTGCCATCTTTACTTCTTTGCACCAGATCTTCAACGCATCACCATCCTTACCTGCCAGGGGCTACTGCATCACCTTTCCTGCAACACTTTCATTGCCCTGTGTCCCACATCTAAAGGTACATTGACTCAAAGTGTCGATTTTAAGATCTAAAGAGAACTAAGCTAATGCTTTGTTGTTTGTGGTCTTGTGATAAGTCTATTTAAAGAACACTTATTTTGTATATAAACCTTGTGTTGTGCCCATCTGTAGTGTTGTCACTTGATTACTGTTTGTGTTCACAAATGCTTTACACACTGCCTCTGAGATAAACCTTTCTGCTCATGCCAAGCTACCAAGGGGGTGAGCATGGGTTATTTTTGGAGTGAACCCCCTTATCCTGACTAGAGGCAAGGGTCCCTATTTGTCACAAGTACCTACCTGTGTCAACTAGAGACCCCCAAATCTAACACACCATATTTAAAGGAGGGTGTACTAACATTTTAGCACTGGTCACCAGTGGTAAAGTGCGCAAAGTATTTTAAGCCAAGAAAAATGTGTACAGAAAATAGGATGGTGAAGACAAACTTTTTGGGATGAACCTGAAGACAGGGCCAATCCTAACACATAGACTAGCTGAAGCTTAATGATGAACCTGAATCCCGCAGCCATAGGTGGACTGGGATGTGTCAATTCCGCCATTAGAGCATATTTGCAGCAAATACACTGAAGAAGGAAACAATACCACAGCAGATAAAATGCAGCGGTCGCCTGGCATAGAGTTTATAACTTGTAACACTGCAGTGTTGTCGCAGAAATTGGATAACCTGAATTGGCTTACTTGTATAATAAATTATGATTTGATACTTGTGCAAGTGACTTGGGCCACGGAACTAGTTCATCTGGATAGTTACCACTCATACTTTACACCAGAAAAACAACTAACAAGGGCAGAGCAAAGGTGGGCCTTGTGGTATTTGTGTCCATTTTATCCTAGTATAAAGTTTTATGGTCAAAACTTGATTCCAAATGTCATCAGGTGCAGCGTTTTCAGTTTGGTCACAAAGCAGATGTTTTGCTAATCCATTTTTATACAGTATTTCTGATGACCACACAACAGAGGTGATTGGGACCCTGATTAAAGAGCTAGAACCATTTTTCGCTACTAAAACATATTTGGTATGTATTGTGGGCTGTTGATTTTAATATTCATAACTCATCATGACAACCTGTGGCCTCATAGATCAATGTGGTGAAGAGGGTTTACATTTTACACCAAATTGTTCTGAGGATGTTCTTAATACCATTGTGCTGAAAAATAATCTGGTACACATGGCTGAGAACAGCACTCTCAATGAAATCTTCCTACCTAATTATATTTAATTATGCAGTGGGTGGTGTAAATAGTGCTGTAAATAGCATCATAGATTGCATCTTGCTATCACACGTACTCACCCCCTTCATCTCGAGTTATAAGGGATACCAGTTTAAGTGACCATAACCCCTTAACTGTAATTTGGAGTTGTGTCGCAGCTGTGGAAGAGTTGTAAATAAAGGAGCAGAGCTTGAGATCTTGAAGAACATGAGCATTCTGAATAAGTCAGCGAAGACTGATCAAAACTTTTTATTAACCGAGATCTTCAATTTTGAGGATGGTCCAGAGGATACTATCAGCTCCTTTGACTCACTATGTGTATTAATCAGGACTGCGTTAATAACTGGGTAACAACTGGCCCGGGCAAAGTCACAGAAGTGTCTCAGTAACACTTGCTCAGAAGCACATTGTAGCCTCTGAAGAGGATTCTCTACATACAACCTGAAGAGCAAATCTATAGGAAACAATCTAAAGCCATACTGCTAGAAAGAAATCGGATAATTAGTGAGGAAGCTTGTGAAGCTCTTGTGAGGGAAGGGAAAACAAGGGACCAGGGTAGTTTTTGGAAGGTAATTAATGCCTCGTACTCTGGTGAAGTCTATCAGCCTAAAGTGGAAACTCTAATACCATCAGAAATATGGGTAGACCATGCAGAACAGTGAATTTCTCAACTCAGAGCACCACAGGTACTTGCAGGAGTTCAGGGCAGCGGCAAACACCAGTCCAATCAAATTAGCTTAGATTGAATGAGTAATCAAAAACAGCCTTAATCAAAAGTCTCCGATTGACATATTCAAAAATAATATTTTGCTGTGGACAACACTATTTACTAAAGTGTTTTGAGCAGTGACCACACATGGTCTAAGGCCAATTTAGTACCTATTTTCGAGACAGGGTCCAGAAGAGACCCTGCCTGTTCCAGGGCAATTTCACTCACGGATGCGACAGTCAAAATCCTGGAGAGAGTGCTATTGAAACGATTAGAAATGCAGGCTGAGGGGCAGAATACATTATATGATGTCCAGTTTAGATTCTGACATGGAGCAGGCACAGTCAAACAAGTTTTACATTTTTATCCCTTATCCAGCAAATAAACTGCTGTGAAGAAGTCTCACATTTATCTAGTCTTCATAGACGATAGCTTTTATTTGATAATGTGAATTGATCCAAGCTTTGGTCAGTGATGTCAGTCATGGAGTGAAAGAGTCACTGGTTAGACTACTAAGCGTATTGCAAAAGGATGTGTCTGTAAAGGTGTGATATGGTCAAAGTGGGGAATGCACGACATCTTTTACTATAAATAGGGGCGTACACCAAAGGTTGTGTGCTGGCACCAATTCTTTTTATGTTATATATTAATGGAATAGAAGACTCCTTGCTTTAGCAAGGTAACTATATGCCCAAAGTAGTCAGACAACTGATCCCCATTCTGATATATGCAGACAACATGGTCTTGCAAGCCAGTAGCTCAAATGGGCCACAAAGACTGGTGGATTCCTTGAATGTTTTTATGTGCCAACTGGGTTTGCCAACCAGTTTGACCAAATTAATACTCATAAACCATAGTATTCCATGTTCAATCCTTTTTATTTCAAACTGTTTAACTTGACTTGTCCATCATGTCAAAGGTACGAGATTGAGTTGTCTTGTGCATTTTACTTGTTCCAGAATTGCCCATCTGGGCCTATTCATAGGCATTTAACGAACCTCGGATCCTCAAAACCACCCCAATGATGTCTCACCCAATGCATTTTGGTCTATAACGACCTTCGTCAGGGGTATCTGTGATATGCAAAGATATATGTCAGCCACATCTATATAATGTTCAACAATGATAATAATAATTATCTAACACGTCTCTTGCATCAAAATAAGACAGCAAAGTAAATATGTAAAAATATGCAAAATATACCCTAGGCCAATGTGCCTCGATTTCTAATAACCATAATAGAATACATTCTTGCTGACACCCTATGTGTAACACAACTTGTAACACAACAAAATTGAACCTGTGTTATTCAAATTTGACGACCTTGAAGAACCGGGCCTAGAAGGGCCTGGCGGCGCAGGGCACGCCTGAAATCTCCGAGTTCACCTGCCTTGTTGTACAGAGACACGGAATACTCTGTTAGCGTAGAAAACCAAATTTATTAGCTGCAGCTATGCACAGTTGTCCCAGAAGTACACCAATAGTAGGTTCTCATGAGACTGCCCCTTCACTCGGTGGCTCACAGTCTTTTATAACCATATACACCCACAGAAAAATACTCCCCATGCACCAAATATTAGCCAATAGGAAAACATTCAAAACAAGGCACCATGTAACCAGAACGTCCCCCTTGAGTCGTGTTCTTGCCCAACCCCATAAGGCAATCAATGACAGCACCTATAGGTAAATAAGTAATGGCAGAACGTGTTTTTGTGCTTCAAAGGACAACTTGAGAAATAGGATAATGCAGGGAAAAAATACCGAAGGCCAACAGATAAGATAAGGCAGGGAAAGAATACTGAAGGCCAACAGATCGTTGGGACAAGGATTGGTCAGTCTAGACAAGGATTAGTTAGTTTGGCTAGTTCCTGGAATTGGCTTCACAACAAGGAAGGGGGGAGTTATTTGACATGTAGCAGTACAAAGGGCAAAAACACTTGGTTTGCCAAGCTGCCTGAGTGAGGGCAACACAAAATGGCGACGGAATACAAAATGGAGTCGAAACTGAATTACCTCAGACCCTCCTTTTGCCATTACCCAGGCAAAACACAGACTCACGTTAATCTGAGTCAATGGCAATAGCCATGAGGTCGTCAAGCTGTTGCTGCAACATCATTTTCATGTTTTCTGCGTTCTGAGAAACAGGCCTTGGGACACACATGGTGGCACAAAGGCCGCAGATAGCAAGACCACATTGTAGACAGAGGCAACATGAAAAGATAATGGCCACAGTCACTCCAATGAAAGTCAGTACCTTCCATCCCCATGTGGACAGTAATCCCCAGAACCATCCTGTCAAAGACCAGTTTCCTTCGTCCTGGTGGATGGACTCAGCGATCAGGTGCAATTTAGAGATGGCCTGGTATACTGTAGGAGTGTTGTCAGGTATGTAAATGCAACAGCTGGATCCAATCAATTTACATACTCCACCACGGTCCGCAAGAATGATATCTAAAACCATCCTGTTTTGTAATGTCATAAGGCGGTCCGCCTGAAGCTCGGCTGTGAGGTTTCTCAGTGCCCCCACAGTTTCGTCTATCGTTGCCTCAACAGCTCGAATGAGGTGCCTTATGTTTCTGCTATTGGCCATAGGGCCCCAGAATGGGAGGAATCCTTTGAAAAAGTCGCCCCCCTCCTGTCCTGCCGTATCTTTTGAAACAATGACACCTCTACTGTACCTATTTCTGTGATGTCCCGAAGGGGCGGTATATGTCGGAGGAAGGAGAAAAGCCACGTAACATGACTCTGAGAAATTAGTTGGTAACCATGTATAGGCCCTGTCATGGCAAACGAAATACGTTCCCTGAGATGGCACTAACGGTGGAGAAGCCTGAGATGCATAGGTATATGTATGTGCACAAGAGCTTGTTTCCAATTGGGCCTTAGCATTCTGACCATTTCCTTGGAGACACAGGTGGCCTCGGTGGGATACAGTCCATATGGGCGGGGATCTCTTTCATCTGGCCCTATCTGTAAGGCTAGTAACGTAACGGGTCACGTTCCAGCCAATGTATGCCCGTTGTTCGTCGGCGGGGAACTCATTAATTTTATTGTAATATTTAGATATAGCCCATATTCATTTCACCAGAGGGTCACGACTAACATCAACCCCACCCCCATATGGACCAACAGGATGCCGGGGTTGGTTCTCGTAAGCATTGGAGAACATAGATGTATAAGCCCAAGCGGACCCCTTCAGGGAAAAAGGTAAAACTAAATATGGCATCCCTTTATCCGTAGTATGGGGCAAGAGCCCACAAACCCAACAATCGATGGTGTTGACCACCAATTGATGCTGGTGCAACAATTGAATGAATGAATTATTAAAATATTCCATTCTCCTACTTGGCTCATGTTCTGATAGTGTATGTAACTGATGCGGGGAGGCAGTGGTGTGAAAAGGCACGGGATGGGAGGTAGGTGTAGGTGTCTGCTGCATAGTTTAAGTAACCCAACCCACACAAGCTAATATAATAAATAATATAATAAATAAATAAAAAGATTAAAATACACAATGTTATACCACATCCATTATGCAATAATTTGCAATATTTCTTCTTCATTTTAACCTTCTTATCATTTCTCTTTAGTATAGCAGAATCCATCCTCTAAATGTTGCTCATGGCAGTCCTCCTTCTTCACTCAGCTGTGATTATCAGCCATCCTATGACACCGCAAGTCCCGCAGGCCTATTGCCACTACTCGGGTCACAAACTAAGACTCTTACCACGAACCTGCAACCTAATTGGATGGTCAGTGTCACTGAAAAGTGCAATCAAAAGAAAAATTCTCAATTGTCTCTAGCCACTCTAGGCCTTGATTGTATCTCGTCTTATTTGGCACAGTCTGGTCCTGAAAAAGTGTCTCTGGATTGGTCGTGTTTAACCTGAGATGTGGTGGTACAGCTTCCTGTAAAACATCATCATCCTCTTTCTCAGATTGAGTCCAATCTAGGTGTGCATCGCTAAAATGCACAAATCGGGGGACCCTTTCACCTTCAAAATCGCCAATACCTTCACAGACCCACTGGTCATAAGGCAAAGGCAAGGGAACCTTCTTGCAATGCACACCGTGAATCCAGTTTTTCTTGCCGACCACCTTCACACCTGTGCGTGTTGTCAACAATACTTGACGAGGCTCTCTCCAGCGAGGTTCAAAGTTCTTTGATCTCTGGAAATTCTTCACGCACACCCAATCGCCGGGTTGTATGGTATGGCCAGGTTCAGTGGAAGCCTGAGGCAAGGCGTCTTGTACCTGTTGATGAAGGACACGCAATTTAGTGGTGAGGTCATGCAAATAATCTATCAACAACGGATGCTCTATCTCGGAATACTTCTTTGGCCTTGGGACTCCCCAGACATTTGCTGGGCATCCAAACACAACCTCCTAGAGTCCCATACGGGAATGGACAGTTGTTCGAGTAGACAAAAGGGCCAAGGGTAAAGCATCGGGCCAGGCAAGACCCGTGCTGGCATGTATCTTCGCGAGATTGAGCTTAAGAGTACCATTATAGCATTCCACCAAACCTGCTGACTGAGGGTGGTTTGCCGCATGGAATTTCTGTCTGATACCAAGACCTGCACACACTTTCTGCATTATCTGACCCACGAATTTACTTCCGTTGTCACTCCAAACATTTCAAGGTTAACCAAACCTCGGGAAAAACTCCTTCAAAAGGACTTTAGCCGTAGACAGAGCAGTATTATCCTTTAGGGGGTAAGCCTCTATCCATCTAGAAAAGGCATACACCACCACAAGGACGTACTTCAGATTATTACATCGCTTCATGTGAATGTAGTCTATTTGCAATACCTCAAAAGGATACGTTGGGGGAGCAAAATTACCTGCTGGGGTTTGTGTTCCCTTCCCAGGATTGTGCATCAAGCAAACAATACAGTGCTTAACCAGATTATCTGCGCATTTAGGGATCCCACATTCTGCCATACAGGGGCCAGAAGTTTACATATCCCTTTAGCACTAATGTGGGCTGGACCATGTGCCATAGTAACTACTGGAAGCACATAGGCGTCTGGTAACAGCCAGCGCTGATGTTACGACAATTTTGTCCAACACCCTGTCGCGTCCAACATTCCTGTACCCTCTCTCCATTTACTCAGTTCTTTCTCTGTAGCCTCTTCCTGGATCATTTTTACACTTTCTATTGTGTCCTCACACATCCCTCCTTGTCTGACGCACCTAGCAGGGCCCGCAACATACATGCGGCTTGTAACATCTCAGGCTGTCTCTTTCGCTATCTGATCCGCAAAAGCATTTCCTCGACCCAGATCATCAGTGATCCTTTTATGCGCACTACATTTAACAATTGCTATCTGAGTGGGCAAGGTAAGTGATTCGAGAAGGTCATTTACCAACTGGCCGTGCTGTATCTTAGTGCCGTGGGAGGTGAAAAACCCTCTTTTCCTCCACAGACGGCCAAAACTGTGGGCCACTCCAAACGCATACTGGCTATCAGTGTACACATTCACTCTTTTTCCTTCAGCCAATACACAAGCTCTACTCAGAGCTATCAATCAGCTGCCTGGGCTGAATTGTGCCTAATTCGTTCTGTTTCCACAATTGTGTACAAAGTAGTGACTGCATAGGCCAAAGTCGTCTCACCATTGGGGAGCTTGAAACAAGAACCATCCACCCATAGGATCCCATCCGGGTCCAGGAGTGGAGTGTCCTTTAGATCCACCCTACCTTTTGTCTCCTCCTCTGTGCGGAGAAAACAATCATGCTGCTCCGGAGTACCTTTTTCTACTGGGATCAGTAACAGTGTGGCTGGGTTTAGGGTATTGCATCGTTTAATATGTACATGGCTTGCCAAGAGCGTCAGCTCGTACCCTGACAAGCGGGTGCTCGTAAGGTGCTGAGTCTTTGTTCTATTTAGGGGGGTATCTACTGCATGCGGCACCATGACAATAAGAGTATTATCCAGTACCAATCCAGCAGACTGGCAAATGGAAACTGCTGCTGCTGCTGTGGCTTTCAGACAACTGGGCAACGCCTTGGCCACTGGGCCTAGTGTGGCCGAACAATAGGCACATGGGCGTTGCTTGTCCCCAAATTGTTAAAACTGACAATGCGCAACCTTCTCTCTCAAGAACGTAGAGTGTGAAAGGCTTACTGTAATCAGGAGTACCTAACACAGGAGCAGAGCACAAGGAAGTACGTAAATCATTAAAACCTTTCTGACATTCCGCAGTCCAAGGAAGAGGTTGGGGTGTATCTTTGAGAGTGAGTGCCAACAGACGTTTCGCTAGCAAAGAAAAATTTGGAATCCACTGCCTCCAATAAGAGGTAATCCCCAAAAAGGCACGCACCTCCCTTTGTGTACATGGTACAGACATTTGAGCAACTGCTTGGATACGTCCTGGTGTCAATCACCGTCCCTCCTTCGACAAGAGATGACCTAAATAGGTAACCTCTTGGCGACAATATTGTAATTTAGTGGGTGAAACCTTGTGATGAAGGTCAGAAAAGTGACGTAACAGTGAAATAGTAACCTGTTTACAAATGTCCTCAGAATCAGCAGCAACCAACAGGTCATCTATGTATTGAATAAGGGTGGCACCTGGCGGCAAAGAGAAAGCATCAAGCTGAGTTTTCAAAGCTTGACTATAAATGGAGGGACTCTCGCAATAGCCTTGAGGAGCACGTTTGAACCGGAAGCTTCGGCCTCCTAAAGAGAAGCCAAAAATATCCCTACTTTCCTCAGCAATGGGAATGCTGAAGAAAGCATTCTTGAGGTCAATAACAGAAAACCAGGCAGCTGAAGCAGGTATCATTGTCAATAGGGCAGTGATATCTGGGACGACAGGGAATTGGGGTACAACAATCTTGTTGACCTCCCGGAGGTCAATCACAAAATGATAAACGGGTGGCTGAGAAGAGCCAGTACGTTTAAGAACAGGTAAAACAGGACTATTGCATATATTTCCCCTTGTCTCTTCAACCACGTCTTTCTGAACCAAATCATAAATAATAGCCAAGAATAGCCAAGAGAGCTCTTTCACCATCACTGGAAATCTTATACTGGGGAATGCGGGGTAACTTAACATTAGTTTTGATTGTGACGATGTAGGGTGGGATCTGCAGAAGACCAACATCATTGGGGCCTGTAGCCCAGAGGGTGGCAGGAAGGGAGCACAATTCAGGGGATAGTTGGTCTTTAGACAAATACGCCGGGGAAATCAATTTCTTACCTAAAGTGAGGTGTACACCAGAAGGGGAACAATGCAACGTGGTGTACAGTCTTTTTAATAAGTCCAAACCTAACACATTTTCACCACAACCAGTTGTTAAAATAAGCGGAGCCTCCAAATCATAAGGACCTATTGGGATGTATGTTGTTACAACGCATACTTTTAAAACGCATACCTTTACAACACATTTTTTACACCACAACATCCATTACAACACATTCCATTACAATGCATGCCATTACAACAAATTCTTTGAAACTAGCTTTGCAGCGCATTCCACTACAATGCATACTACATTTACAACGCATACCATTACAACGCATACCATTACATTGCATGAATGGTAAGTATTGGATAGTGCAGGGGTATAAAAATTACTATTCTAACTCCAGGGGGTGCAGCAGAAGGGTAAGTGTTGGATAGTGTAGGGGTAAAAATTACTATTCTAACTCTAGGGGGTGCAACAGTAGGGTAAGTATTGGATAGTGTAGGGGTAAAAATTACTATTCTAACTCCAGGGGGTGCAACAGTAGGGTAAGTGTTGGATAGTGTAGGTATGCGTTGTAATGGTATGCATTGTAATGACTGCGTTGTAATGACATGCATTGTGGTGGTATGCGTTGTAGTGACATGCGTTGTAATGGTTGTGTGGTTCTGAAATTCTGGACCCTGCTGTAATATGGTTCCGAGGCACAACCCTAGTGTCACAAAATATCATCATACCATGACGAATTTGGTGTCGGCAGACCGGTAATGAATAGGACATTATCCCTATGCATTTGCGTCGTGATTGAGTGATGCTAACACCCTTAGATCATGGTTTCCGTTCTGAACCCTCGGACTCCATTTTGTGAACGGCATCCATCTTATGGCTTGCCCTCATATAGTCAATTGATCGAGGCCGAGCTTGATCTGAAAGGACACGTCCACCTTAGCTGACTTCCCCATGACCTGGCCAAGCTGACTCCACTGCCTCCAGCCAAACCTGTTTGGGCAGCTCCTCGCCCAGTGGCCGAGTAAGATAGCATCAAGGCACAACATGCCATAAACCATTCACTACATACAGACCATGTTTTCTACACACATACACCTGTCCATGTTTCTTGTTTATGGCCAGTTTTACGATGAGGAGGTGCCCGGTTTTATTGGGGTTTCATCGATATCTGATGGTAGTTCTGGGCCGGGCTGGGCCATCTATCACAAACTAGACATCTAAAATATGGGTTGGCCGACATGACTGTGCTTTTTGCTCTATTGTGGAAATATGTCTATGACCGTATTGTAAACTGAAGAATTCTTGCCTGCAGCTGTTATTTTTGTATAAAAGGAAAAGGCTGGTTCTGTAAAAACGAACAGTCTCCTGAGAACTTACATCCCGTGCTGTTGTACTTCTAGGACACTCGTTACTTGGTTGCAGCCAATAAAACTCGATCTCTGACTTCACCTAGAAGACTCTTGGTTTCTGTGGTCCGGAACAGGGAGAACTCAGAGGTCTTCGGGTGTTATCCCCTGGCACCACCGGGTTCCTAAAAAGCCGGCACCTCAGTTGGCGCCCAACGTGGGGCGGTATCAAGCGGTGACGGTCCAAGCCAGATGTTCGTGAGGAGCTTCGTGTGAAAATTCCAGAGGACGGCCAGCCACTTCAGCGACCCCTGTATGTCGACGTGGTTCCGAAGGTCTTTGCTGCGAGGTTCTCCGCGTCCCGACGGCTACGAAGGACTGCTGCCCTGACTATCGCCCTGTTTTGGACCCAGTGATCCTTGGTAGAGCGAAACGATAGACGAGTCTTCTAGTGACATCATCGATCTTCAATACTTCAGTTAAGTATAAGTGGAGCGTCTCCCAGTCCTTAGTTTTGTTCTTAGTTTTGGTATCTTTGAGATACACCTTGTTTGGAACTTGCAAGCGCCAAAACTGAGAGATTCGTGTATTCACGAGAATATCATAAATAGATAATCCCTTGAAGTTTGAAGCTAGACTAGTGAGCAAAGATGCCTGGTCTTAGCAGACTTGGAAACTTGTTTTGTCTTGGTTGTAGTAAGGACTCCCGATTAGAGGATTCGTGTCTGGTTCCTCCGATTGGAACTCCAACATATGAACTTTATATAAAGCACGGAGTAGGCCCTATCACATATAATGAGGTATGGATAAAGTACACCAGAAAAGATGGTGTTTTTAAATGGCCCCAATATGGTAGCTTTGACGCAGAAATTTTAGATAACCTCGAGGTCAAACTCTTCAAGAAGAAAGCCCAGCCGGCGATGTTTGACTCTTTTCGCTTATGGCGCAAAGAAGCCAAACAGAAAGAAATGAAATTAGCTAAGAAAAATAAAAGAGGTATGTCAATGGTGCAAGCTGCCATTGCATACAGGGATAATGAGGAAGAGCAGGAAAGTGAACAAATGCTCAGAAGCAAGAAGTTAGCAGTAGATAAATGCTACCCAATGTTGCTGCATGAAGGACAAGGTTCGAAGGTAACATCCGAGAAAGATCCATTAATGTCCCATTTATTGAATTCACCAACCCCATATACATCGAGTATTACTGGACCCCCGAAGCGTTTTGTTATACCGCGCCCCGGCGCACGAAATGCAGCTCTTGCACAAGCACCAGCTCCTCTTCAGCTGGTTCCTACTTCTCCGGCACAGCCTTCTCAAGGGCCGCCGCCTTTGCTACATACTACCTCTACTGTTCCTACAACTTTGCCCACTGCTCCAACTGTTTATCCTGATACTACTTCTGCCACTGCCTCGACTTCTTCTGCTGTTGCCTCGACTTCCTCCTTGCATCAGCCTGTCTTCTCTGGCACATCTGCCTCTCCGCAAGCTTCTCCTTCTGTTCGACAGAGAGTGGCAAGTACTGTCACTGGTCTGTTCCCACCTTTCTTTGGGTCGCCTAAAACGATCCCTAAAACAGGACGTAGACAGTTGCGTAGTCAACTGCCTGATTACGAGGAAAGAGAAGTGCTGAATGAGTTAGCATGCAAATGGGTTACTGACACTGTTAGATACGATGTTCAGTCTGTTATGGAAGTCTTCCGACAATGGGATGCACCCACTCAGAGATATGTATTCGAAGAGATGTGTGTATATCTTTGTGAAGATTTGGAGACAAACGATCCAAAACGCAAAATGAAGGAATTATTCCGTATGCGATTCAAATTCTATGAAGGCATGATTGTAGGTGCCTATGTTGAAAAAGCAATAGATTTGTTGTTATCTTATAGGAGTAAGGGAAACGTCTCTAGATCATTGTATGAGGATGACATGTCATGTAGGAAAAAGGCGCGACAGTACCCTATGAGAGAAGTTCCTCCAGTTTGGAGGGAAGGTGATGCGAATGCAAATCCACCCATTCCACCGCATTTCCAGCGTGTATGGGTACATGTCCCCTGGAAAAGATCTGAAGTTTTAGCACTCAAGCAGACATTACCTGATCCTCGTAAAAATCCTGCAGGGTATTACAAGGAGTTATTACAGACTGCCAGCTCATGTATAATGAATTTAGCGGATGTAGACATGTTGTTTGGGAATGTTGGTTCACAGCCTTTATGGAGTAAGATTCGTCATGCAGATCATGACCAAGAATTTGGTGACACATGGGCTAATATTACTGCTGCAGATGCTAGACAAATTGGTGGTTCCAAACCTGAGCCTTTTAGTAGCTGAACTTCCTGGTAGAATTATCACGTACATGAAGACGTTAATGCCTGAATTGCGTGTAAATTGGGACAAGTTGTCTGCGTGCAAGCAGAAGAAAGATGAGAATGTGTCTGACTTTTTCACAAGGTTTGAAGAGACTTTTGTCGACCACAGTGGTCAGGATATGGCTACCGAGGGTGGCCAAAGATTGTTTGTAGACAAATTTGTACATAATCTGCTTCCTGAACTATGTAATAAATTGAAAGATTCAGAGAGTGCTTGGGCTGTTTCCACGTCAGCGCAGATTTTAGCCACAGCCCAGTACTACGAAAATAGGCGCAAAGACAATCTAGATAAGGCAGACAAAAAGACTAAAGATTTAAAAACTGAAGTTCTTCTCCAGCAAGCCTACCCGCCTCGCACTCCTAGTCAGCCCAATTATCAGCAACCACAGCAGTATTCGAGAAACTCGCAAGGAAACGAGTTTTCTCATCAGCATTTACCGTATGGTCCGAATCAGTGTGCATACTGCAAGGAAGAGGGTCATTTCAAGAATAATTGTCCACCTCTGGCGCGACGTTTAAATGGTGTTTCCGGTGCAAGAGGTAGAGGTGTTCAACAGGCTCCTAGGGGTAGGGGCCGTGGAAATTTCCCCCAGAATACCACTTCTTTTCCGCCTCAGAATTCTATGAATAGCTTTGATCAACAGAATAATGCGTCTTCTAGGTCAGCTCAGTACTACGCTGATGACTACTACGCAGAGAACGAGAATGAGGGTAATAATTGCTAGGACAGCCATGGACAAAGAGAGGGAGTTGTTTCAGTTCCAGTAGATCCGAATGGACCTTATGTTGAGGTGATTACATCAGGAGTGTCAGAACCTTTTCTGCTGGATACTGGTGCTACAAAAAGTTCGATCATGCACTCAAAACTTCCTGGCGCACCTTTGTCTGGCGAAATGAATGTTTCAGTAGGGTTTTCTGGCGCCCCAGTTAGAAACCCGATCTCTAGTCCTATGCCCCTTTCTGTTGGCCCATATGAATTAGAAGCACCCCTCATTCTTACAACAGGTTGTGGTGAAAATTTGTTAGGTTTGGATTTGTTAAAGAGACTATATGCTACTTTGTACTGTTCTCCTTCGGGAGTACAACTTACCCTAGGTAAGGAAGTGATTTCCCCAATGTATTTGTCAGAGGAAAATATTCCAACTGAATTGTCATCTCTTCCAGATGTACTTTGGGCTACTGGTTCTAATGATGTAGGTCTTTTGGAGATAGCACCGTATGTCATAACATTGAAAGCCAATGTTAGGTTGCCACGTATTCCCCAATACAAGATCTCTAGCGAATGTGAAAAAGCGTTGGTAGCGATCATTTACGATCTGATCGAGAAAGATGTAATCGAAGAGACAACAGCCAACATTTGTAACAGTCCTGTTTTGCCCGTCTTGAAGCGTACTGATCCTTCACAGCCCCCTGTGTACAGATTTGTGATTGATCTCAGAGAAGTGAATAAGATTGTTGTGCCGCAGTTTCCAGTTGTCCCTGACATTACTGCCCTATTGACTATGGTTCCAGCTTCAGCCACTTGGTTCTCGGTGATTGACCTGAAGAACGCTTTCTTCAGCATCCCGATTGCTGAGGAGAGCAGAGATATTTTTGGCTTCAATTTAGGAGGATGAAGCTTCCGCTTCAAACGCGCTCCTCAGGGCTATTGTGAAAGTCTATCGATATTCAGTCAGGCTCTGAAAACACAACTTGACACGATTTTTCTACCTGATGGCGCGACTTTGATTCAGTATGTAGACAATCTGCTGATCGCTTCATAAACTGAAGAGATTTGCAAGCAAGCCACATTGTCGTTGTTGCGTCATTTATGTGACATGAAGCACAAAGTCTCTCTTTCGAAACTGCAATTTTGTCGACAAGAGGTGACCTACTTAGGTCACATCTTATCGAAGGAGGGAAGGAGACTGACCCCAGAGAGAATACAGGCAATTGAAAGATTGAGTGTCCCAAGGACACAGAGAGAAGTGCATGCCTTCTTGGGCATTACATCGTACTGTAGACAATGGATACCGAATTTTTCACTATTGGCTAAACCTTTGCTGGCACTAATCTGTAAAGACACACCCGATCCTATGCCTTGGTCTGAAGATGGTCAGACAAGTTTCCACGAGTTGCGTGATGCATTGTGTTCGGCTCCTGTGTTGGGCAACCCCGACTACAGTAAGCCTTTTACATTATATGTCCATGAGAAGGAAGGTTGTGCATTATCAGTCCTGACACAATACTTCGGGGACAAACAGCGCCCATGCGCGTATTTCTCAGCGACTCTAGATCCTGTAGCTAAGGCATTACCAAGTTGCTTGAGGGCCACTGCTGCAGCAGCTGTCTGTATTCGACAGTCTGCTGGGTTAGTGATGAATAACACACTGATCGTAATGGTCCCACATGCAGTAGACATTTTGCTAAACAGAACAAGGACACAGCACTTAACTAGTGCTCGACTGTCAAGTTATGAGCTGACACTGTTAGCGAGTCACATACACATAAAGAGGTGCGACACGCTAAACTCCGCTACGTTATTGCCCATTCCAGCAGAGACAGATGAGCTTGAAAGACATGATTGCTGCTTTAGGACAGAAGAAGAGACAAAAGGGAGAGTAGACTTGCAGGACACTCCCCTTCCTGAATGTAATGATACTTTATGGGTTGATGGTTCATGCTTCAAGTTGCCAAATGGTGATACGACTGCAGCATATGCTGTAACAACATTGCACACGATCGTAGAGGCCGCGCGCATTCCCCACAATTCCGCGCAAGCAGGCGAGTTAGTTGCACTTACAAGAGCGTGTGTGTTGGCAAAAGGAAAGCAAGTGAATGTGTATACTGATAGCCAATACGCCTTTTGTGTGGCTCACAGTTTTGGAAGATTGTGGCGTGAACGTGGGTTCCTGACGTCACATGGTGCAAGAATCCAACATGGTCAGCTAGTTAACGAGCTTCTTGAGTCACTGGCCTTGCCACTACAAGTTGCGATTGTAAAATGCAGAGCACACAGAAAGATTCAAGATGATGTTGGCCGTGGGAATGCATTTGCAGACGAAGTTGCGAAAGAGACTGCAAGGAACACAATGAGTCGAATGTATGTTGTGGTTCCTGCGAGATGGATTGCTGATGTGGGTATGTGTGAGGACACTATTGAAAGTGTGAAGTCTATACAATCTGATGCCACTGAAAAAGAGGTGAATGAATGGAGAGAAAGCAAGGGTAGATTGGATGTGAATGGTTGTTGGATCGAATTGTCAGAGCATCAACGATGGCTGTTACCCGATGCATATGTGCTTGCAGTGGTGACAATGGCCCATGGAATGGCTCACATTAGTGCGAAAGGAATCTGTAAGTTGTTGGCCCCAGTATGGCAGAATAATGGTATCCCAAAATGCGCAGAGAATTTGGTCAGGAACTGTATGGTGTGTTTGAAGTACAATCCCGGTAGGGGAACCCCAACTCCAGCTGGTCATTTTGCACCTCCAACGTATCCGTTCGAGGTTTTGCAGCTCGATTTCATCCACATGGAAAGATGCAACAATCTGAAATACGTGCTTGTTGTTGTTTGCGCCTTCTCCCGGTGGGTGGAAGCGTATCCCCTTAAGGATAACACTGCCTTGTCAACTGCCAAAGCCCTTGTCAAGGAATTCTTCCCTAGATTTGGTATGCCTAAAATGGTCTGGAGTGATAATTGAAGTGAATTTGTGGGACGAGTGATGAAGAGAGTGTGCGAATGTCTAGGCATACACCAGAAGTTCCACGCTGCAAATCACCCCCAATCAGTGTGATTAGTAGAGTGCTACAACGGCACGTTAAAGTTAAAATTGGCCAAGATCCAAGCCAGCACAGGTCTTAAATGGCCTGACGCCTTGCCTTTAGCACTCCTATCTACCAGAATGACTGTCCATTCTAGACTGGGACTTATCCCCCACGAAATCGTGTTCGGGCGCCCAGCAAACATATGGGGAGTGCCAAGGCCCAAGAAACGAAGCGAGATAGAGCACCCTGTACTGCTTGACTATTTGTGCGAATTGACAACTAAATTGCGTGTTTTACACCAACAGGTTCACAGTTCCTCACCGCCAGCATCTGATGATCCAGGTCACGCAATTGAACCTGGCACCTGGGTATTGGTGAAAAACTTTCAGAGAACGACGAACGAACAGCCCAGGTGGACCGGCCCATACCTCGTCCTTCTTTCCACAAGATCAGCCGTTTGGGTTGATGGAAAGAAGTACTGGATCCACGGGATCCATTGTAAACGGATCCCTCTGCCTCTTCCATATGACCGGTGGGTCCAGGAGGGAATTGCTGACTCTGAGACCGAGTCCGTACCACGCTTTGCACCCTTCAGCGATGCACGATTGAAAGGAACTGGTACCGATAAGGAGAGTGATCGTATTCTGCAAGGATTTGTGCCACCTTCAATGCAGTTGGACACTACAGAACCTGAAACATTGTTTGAAGACCACACCGCACCCGGGAAACAACGGTATAATCTAAGGCCAAGAGAAACGAAATAATGACAGCAAACTAATAAGAACTATTTCCCCCAAGAACTATTTTTGATTTTACAGCTCTCTCACCCAGGGAACTTGCTCATTTTTGATTTTCGAACCGCCATCCGGTTCTGCTGCTAGGGTCGCGGTTGACAGTCTGGGGAGTGCAGCTGGAGACGTTTAGGTCAACGGTTCTGGTTGGTCCGAGGGAATTACCCTGAGCTGAACAGAAAGCACTCTTTGGCAGAATCAATCTCCCACAGCGGGCAGCAACTAGAGGATGGAGTTTCCAAGGGTAGAGAGACCTGCTAGACCCACGAACTTTAAAAAGAAAATATGCACTGTGATGGCCAGAAAAAGATTCTTGATAATATGTATTTTAATGTGTAGCATAATGATGTTCTTGATTGGCTATACTTTATTCACATTTCAAGTTACCTTTGTAAATAACACTCAGCCCACACCTCCTCCTACTGTTCCTCCACACTCCTTTCACCCTCTACCTGAACACGAGTCTGCCAGGAGACTAGAATTTGTAAATAACTCATTCATCCAGCTCCTACACCAGCACCAGTCTATAATGAACACCTCGAACTGTTGGATCTGTGGACTTATGCCGCACACAACAGATAAGGGCATCCCTTACTTCCTCCTGCCATTCAGTTACTGTGGTTCTCTGTGGGCTTTCCAGACAATGTTCCTGCTTGCCATAGAACCATATCCCCCACTTCCCACAGGGAGCAATTCCAGCAACAAGGCACTAGTGGCAGGAATAAGGAATATGAGCAGGGATATCGACACGTATCGAACGATTCCCGAAGATGAGTTTACCCCGTACAGTAGATGGAACATCACTAAGTATGGGATTTCCTTGAGTGAGAGCCAGAAAACAAAGAAATCCTCCCCGGTTTGGATAGTACCCCACCGAGGTCACCTATGTCTGCAAGGCATTGGCAGGGATCCCAAAGCACAGTTGGGGAAGAGCGTATGCACAGAAACGTATGTGTTTGCATCCCGAACTTCCCCTCCATTCTTAGCGGCTAAGGGTACATACTTCGTCTGCCATGACAAAGCATACAAATGGTTGCCCCCTGACTTCTCGGGCACCTGTTTTATCTCGTTCCTGCTGCCACCCACCTACACGGCCGGGGCAGATTACCATCGGACAAGGACAGTTAGGGGTGTCGTGAGTCAAGACGACACTGCGGGTCAAGAGTTTGGGGACTTCGCAAAGGGTTTTCTGCCGTTTTGGGGGCCTATGGTGAACAGCAGGAACATTCGCCAGTTAACGAGGGTAGTCGAATCTGCCGTGACTGAAACGGCCGGTGCCCTTAGTAACTTGACAGCTGAGCTCCAGTCGGACCGACTTATGACTCTTCAGAACAGGGTTGCCCTAGATGTCATACTTGCAGACCGTGGTTGTGTATGTAGAGTGATCCAATCCAGTTGCTGCATTTTCATCCCTGATAATGCTCCGACAGTGTACCAGGCCATCTCCAAACTGCACAAAATCTCTGATTCCCTTCACGTGGATAAAGGGGATTGGTTCCTGCTAGGGTGGTTCTGGGAACTGATCTCTGCCTGGGGATGGAAAACTCTGATCTTCATCGGGATGATCTTAGCCATTCTGTTTATGTTCTGCCTGTTTGTGCAGTGCGCTCCTGCAATATGTGGCCTCTGTGCTACTTCATGTATAAGGAAGCCTGTGTCAAGGGACGAATTGAGCAACAGAATGATGCTACAGCAGCATCTCCATGACTTCATGAATACGGATTTGGACTCAGACTAGCATGAGTTATTGCCTAATATGAGGGCAAAAGGAGGGTCTGTGGTTCTGAAATTCTGGACCCTGCTGTAATATGGTACCGAGGCCCAACCCTAGTGTCACAAAATATCATCATACCATGACAAATTTGGTGTTGGCAGACCGGTAATGAATAGGACATTATCCCTATGCATTTGCGTTGTGATTGAGTGATGCTAACACCCTTAAATCATGGTTTCCGTTCTGAACCCTCGGACTCCATTTTGTGAACGGCATCCATCTTATGGCTTGCCCTCATATAGTCAATCGATCGAGGCCGAGCTTGATCTGAAAGGACACGTCCACCTTAGCTTACTTCCCCATGACCTGGCCAAGCTGACTCCACTGCCTCCAGCCAAACCTGTTTGGGCAGCTCCTCGCCCAGTGGCCGAGTAAGATAGCATCAAGGCACAACATGCCATAAACCATTCACTACATACAGACCATGTTTTCTACACACATACACCTGTCCATGTTTCTTGTTTATGGCCAGTTTTACGACGAGGAGGTGCCCGTTTTTATTGGGGTTTCATCGATATCTGATGGTAGTTCTGGGCCATCTATCACAAACTGGACATCTAAAATATGGGTTGGCCGACATGACTGTGCTTTTTGCTCTATTGTGGAAATATGTCTATGACCGTATTGTAAACTGAAGAATTCTTGCCTGCAGCTGTTATTTTTGTATAAAAGGAAAAGGCTGGTTCTGTAAAAACGAACAGTCTCCTGAGAACTTACATCCTGTGCTGTTGTACTTCTAGGACACTCGTTACTTGGTTGCAGCCAATAAAACTCGATCTCTGACTTCACCTAGAAGACTCTTGGTTTCTGTGGTCCAGAACAGGGAGAACTCAGAGGTCTTCGGGTGTTATCCCCTGGCACCACCGGGTTCCTAAAAACACGGCACCTCAGTTACGTTGTAATGGTATGCGTTGTAATGGATGTTGCGTTGTAAAAGTTTCGTTGTAAAGGTAGTGCATTGTAAAAGTTGCGTTCTAAGTGTTGTTTCCCACCTATTGAGATGGGCAGAGGACAAGAAACTGGGTTATGAACTGGGGCGCCAGAAAATCCTACAGAAACATTTGTTAAGCCAGACAAAGGTGCCCCAGGGAGTTTAGAGTGGATGATAGAACTCTTCGTTGTACCAGTGTCCAATAGAAATGGCTCTGAAACACCTAGTGCAACGACTTCAATATAAGGCCTGTTTTGGTCCACTGGAACTGATATGACTCCCTCACTTTGTCTATGGTTGTCCTAGCTAGTATGAAAACCTTGACTCTCATCCTCCGTATAATAATCATCATTGTAATAATGGGCAGACTGAGCATTCTGCTGAGCAAAATAATTCATGGAGTTTTGAGGGGGAAAGGAATGCTGGTCTTGAGATGATGTACCTCGTCCCCTACCCCTGGGTGTTGACTGGTAGCCACCTTGGCCTCGCGGCCCAGGCATGCACCAGCACACTGCAACAAAACCGGGCAACTATTCTTGAAGTGACCTTCTTCCTTACAATAAGCGCATTGATTTGGACCCAGTGGGGGCCGGGGAACAAAGGGCTCAGGTTTTTGCAACAGCTTCTGGAATTGGGGAGGCGGCTGAAACTGGCGCTGAGCAGGGCGAGGGGGATAAGCCTGTTGCAAAAGAACTTTCATTTTTAATTCCTTAGTCTTCTTATCAAGTTTGTCCTTTTCCTCTTTATCCTTATTTTCATAATACTGAGCAGTAGCCAATATCTGAGCAGAAGAAGAAACGCCCCATGAACTTTCGGAATCCTTCAGTTTATTAGAAATTTTGGGGAGCAAATTAAACACAAATTTATCTACAAACAATCGTTGGCCACCTTCCGTGCTCATATCCTGACCACTGTGATCAAGAAACGTCTCCTCAAATCTTGTAAAAAAGTCAGAAATGCTTTCATCTTTCTTTTGCTTACAGGCAGATAGCTTATCCCATTTAACTCGCAAAGCGGGCCTCCTAATTTTCATCAAGGCAATGATCCTAGCGGGAAGGTCTGCAATTAAAGCATCAGGTTTAGCACCACCCACTTGGAGTCCATCTGCGGCAAGGACAGCAGCCCAATCACCCCCCAATTCTTGAGCATGGTCTTCTTTCCGAATCCTAGCCCATAATGGTTGTGGGACCACATTTCCCATCAACATGTCTATATCGGCTAAATTCATCCGCTTCTCTCCACACCGGGGGAACCTCTCTCATAGTATAGTGTTTCAATTTCCTTTTAACAGAAGGATCGGATTCAGGCAGAGACCGGTAAGTGAACATTGTTTTAAAGGTGACAAGTGTCCTTACAGCATCCTCAACCTCAGCACCCACAATTATCCCTTTGTTAAAGTCAGCCTGAACATCTAGCAGACCCTGGGGAGCTAATCCTAATCCCATGTCCTTCCACTCTTGTCCAAAAATGACACACATGGTATCAAAAACATGTCTTTGCGTTAGCGCATCCCACTGCTGGAAAGTGTCCATGATATCTTGTTTACCATACTGGGGACCATTCATGATCCAGTTGCGGGCAAGGAGATCTAACGCATCTCGCTCTTCAGGACCTGGGAGCTGACTACGGGTCTGCCTACGAGGAAGAACAGGAGTCATGTTTAACAACCCAAAGAAAGGGGACAAAAGGCCAGAAACGTTGTCAACCATCCACTTACGAACTGAGGGGGAATTCGACATAAGGACAGGGGACAAAGTATTAGGGGGGCAGAAGAGGGGGTAGAAGAGGGAGTGACAAGTATAAAGGGAGTCTGAGGCAAAGGAGTCTGAGGCAAAGGAGGTGGCGGGATTGGCATTATCGGAAGGGGCTGTGGCATATGTGCAGGGACCGGTTGGGGAACAACAGGTGGCTGAGCGGGTGGCAATAGTAAGGGTGCATTGGCACCCTGTGCATAAGGCGGGGGAAATCTCAACAGGTGGGACATTAAAGGATACTTTTCGGGGTCAACATCTTTGTTTGCAGGGGGAGTTGGCAGCACCGGATAACACTTATCTACTGCCATACGATGTTGTCTATCTGAAACCTCAATCTCATAATCAGTTTCATTGTCTTTGAACTGCTGGGCAGCCTGTGTAATTTGTCATGCCCTTTTCCTTCCTATCTCTTTTCATTTGTTTAATTTCTTTCTGTTTGGCTTCCTTGCGCCAAAGGCGAAAGGAGTCAAACATAGCCGGCCTGGCTTTTCTCTTAAACAATGTAGTTTCCAAATTATCTAATATATCAGGCTCAAAACAACCATTTTGTGGCCACTGCCAAACACCATCTTTTCTCCTATAGCAGACCCACACTTCATTAAAGGTGAGGCCTACACCATGTTTAGAATAGAGCTCATAGGCTTTGCCTTGGTCCCTTTGGTGATGACTGGTATTGCGAGACGTTAGACGGACCTCTGATGGCGTAAGAGAACATTTGGTTAAGTAATAGTGGGTAGCTCCCACTTCTTTGCTTTTGATTTTTGATTCAGCTCTTGCAAAAGCCGAAGCCGAGGGGTGAGTACATTTGTGCTGTGTTGATTGATTAACCCCTTGATGTTAGTAAAGAGGCCAGTGAAATAACGATGCCTGGTTTCAGTAAGTTCAGAAGATGGTGTTGTTGTTGTTGTGATAGGAATTCCCGACTGGAGGACTCTTGTCCAATTCCTCCGGCTGGAATTCCCAAGGCTTTGGTCCACTTTCGACATGCAGGGGTCAATCATGTGGTTCGCTTCCTCCAGAATTTCCTTGCGGGGCTCCTCACGACCCTCGGGCTCGACCGCTACCTCTGAAGCCGCCCCACGTTGGGCTGCCAGTTGAAGAACCGGGCCCAGAAGGGCCTGGCGGTGCAGGGCACGCCTGAAATCTCGGAGTTCACCTGCCTTGTTGTACAGAGACACAGAATACTCTGTTAGCGTAGAAAACCAAATTTATTAGCTGCAGCTATGCACAGTTGTCCCAGAAGTACACCAATAGTAGGTTCTCAGGAGACTGCCCCTTCACTCCGTGGCTCACAGTCTTTTATAACCATATACACCCACAGAAAAGTACTCCCCATGCACCAAATATTAGCCAATAGGAAAACATTCAAAACAAGGCACCATGTAACCAGAACGTCTCCCTTGAGTCGCGTTCTTGCCCAACCCCATAAGTCAATCAATGACAGCACCTATAGGTCAATCAGTAATGGCAGGACGTGTTTGTGTGCTTCAAAGGACAACTTGAGAAATAGGATAATGCAGGGAAAGAATACCGAAGACCAACAGATAAGATAAGGCAGGGAAAGAATACTGAAGGCCAACAGATAGTTGGGGACAAGGATTAGTCAGTCTATACAAGGATTAGTTAGTTTGGCTAGTTCCTGGAATTAGCTTCACAACAAGGAAGGGGGGGTTATTTGACACGTAGCAGTACAAAGGGCAAAAACACTTGGTTTGCCAAGATGCCTGAGTGAGGGCAACACAAAATGGCGACGGAATACAAAATGGAGTCGAAACTGAATTACTTCAACCTACGTTGATCTCTCCAGTGCGATAACAGTTCAAACTCCCCATATTTTGCCACTTTTAAACTAAGTACATTTCAAAGCACATTAAATCCCCTGAAAAAACTCTCGTTCCACAAAAACTGATACATGAAACATAATCAATCCCCATTGCATACCTGTTTTACTCTTGCTACATACACAACGTCACCTCCTTGTATGCGCTTAAAGCTCAATCTCGCCTGCAAGTGCTTAATTAACTGAATTTAAAAGTGCGTTACCCTCCCCACCTGAAAACCCCTAGTTACGCAACGTCACATGTCCATATGACACACCCCTGAATCCTGATCTCCACCAATAGAGTGAAACCAGTCTCTCTTAGATATTAAGTTTCCAATTTGTGCCACCACGTGCTTGTTAAGCAGAAATAAAAGTAAACATGACAATACAAATGTCCATCCATGAGTCAAATTTAAGCGTGTGGTCAGCATAAATTCTATTGTTCCTCCATGTCATTAACGTTGCGTGAGTAGCCTTTGACGTGAAAATAATGTATTCAAATATTTATTACTGCTTTTCATTGGGTTCATTGGGGAGCTTCTGCTAGACAGGATTGGAACGGCATAATTTCCAATGAAGACTGTCAATAACCTGAAGCACACCCTTATGTATTTTGAGGTTCCTATCTACACAATGCCAGGAACCAACAGTTAGAAGCAGTATTTAGATGTACTACTAGATGGGACAGCAACTGATACAACAAATGATGACAATCTATAAGTCTAGATGTATTTCTGTGGCAATTTACAGGGCGGGTTGTGGGGATACTCTGATTGTAGACAAATTCAGAGGACAGAAAACATTCTTGCGGAGACTCCTCGCATTCCACAGAGTTGCTCTGCTTTTATGCCCCACAAGGAGTTGGGTGATCCTCTGTTGAGGACCTGATAAAGATGGAGCCTCTGTTGTTAAGGCCTGCCATCTGGGCGAAACTAGAGGTCTGGCTAACCAGAGCTGTATTGCAGGATTGTCTGTTACTGGAAAAAAGGTTGTGATGTACAGTGGCTTAAGTTTCTTAGACACACCTTTCTTAAATTGTGGGACAGTGGGCTCTTTGACAGTCCAGAATCTTTACACAATCTCACAATAGACTCTCTCAAGTATACTTTTGTGGATCGTTTGGGAACTCCAGAATACAGATTGAGTACCTTAAGCCATTCCAAAGCACCTCGCTCTTTATATCTGCTCTGTAAGTTTTATTCCAAGCACAGGAAAAGATATTTGAGCAGGATATTTCACATCTTAAGCCTGAGACAGTGTTGCCAAGCATTGATTTTTTTTGCAGAGCCGCCCATTTCCAGTCATTACCTTGACTATTGTAAATGTTATACAACCCCAGTCATTACTCTGGGCATTGTAAATGTTATACACAACCCTATTAGTATCAGGAATTGTGTTTTTGTGTTGCATATTATGTAATGAACCAATTGGAGTTTATTATTATATTCTATGTTTTATGTGTCTTATATTGTACTTCTGCTGGACTTCAATTTATTGAGTTAGGATCATTTATGGCTACATCTCTAACTGAATGAAGGAAAGAAATGACTGAGCTATTTCCTGGCAGCCCTTTCTGACACAGGCCAGAGGTTTAGAATATGTCCCTTATACACAAATCCTACTCAAATTCCGCAATAAGACAAAGGTCGGTCATTTATAGCCTTTGATCTGACATTTTTAAACAATGTAGAACCACTTTTATCTATTCTCAAAATGTACAATTCCAGGATGGTTGCATTGCACTAACCGAATTAAAAACAAAAAAAGAATTCCATATTTACTTAATTGCAGGACTTATGTGAAATGATTTCATCTGCCGTATTTGCAGCTTTTTTGCATTTCCATATCACCTTTTCTATATAAATATTTATGTCAAAAATGTCTTATGTTTTTGACAAACCGTATAACGAAAGAATGCATTAACTGCAGGAACAATCCAGCTACAAAACAAATTATGCCCGAAATATCGAAGACCAATATATTGAGACGGAAAGTGTGTATAGGTAAGTGTAGGCAAACTTTTCTCAACTCTACATCTATGTACCTGTAGCACGACGTTTCTGTATTCGATATTAAGGTGAGATAACGTGACATAGGACAAACTCATAATGACCTACACCTTTCAACAAAACACAAAAGTATAGAAACCTAAATAAGGATAAAAATGAAAGGCCCACTCTAGTCAACCGTGCACATCAAACAATTGAATATTCTTCCAAACCAGCACTCTCGTACTATGGAGTGGAGTGTGCTACCACCCTAAGGGCTTCAGCGCCTTGCCAAGGCCACAAATGCAGATAAGACACCTTTCTTCTCTTTCTAATAGGACTTAGAAGTAATGAAGGTCTGCAGTGCATGCTGTACCGACAAAATAGACATGAACTTTTGAGACTTAAAAATACATGTATGCTCCATGTAAATATATATTTTTTTTATATACAATAAAAAATTACAGAAATTTAAAAAAAAATACACCCAGCCTAACTAATGTGCCGCAACGAAACATCTGCTTGCAAGGAAGTGCTCGCTTTCCCCAGATGTGAAATGTCACTCGGGACTTCCCTTATCCCTCGGGTTCGCATCTGGGAAGCATATTTGCTGCCACCTCACTGCATAACGAGCAGGGACCTTCCCATCCTGCTCCCTTCAGCTAGGATCCCTCTTGAAACAGGAGAGTTGAGAGTATGCAGATTACTGGATGCCACGCACAGGGGGATGGATGATCAGCTGGGCAATTGTGCAAATCTACAACAAAAGTATGAAAGGAATATGTGACATTGCGATGCGCATTCCTTAGCGACCTCAGAAGCTGCCATCAATGACACGCGCTACAAGAGACGTTGAACCAAATGCAATTATTGCTTGCATTCTTAGTTATGAAATCAAGAAAGAGTAAATGTGTCTCTTCCACGTCCTGCTGAAGCATCTGGCCCTTTTCTCATCAGTCAGTAAGCAGGGGCGGCCTTAGGCATGTGCAAGCTGTGCACCTGCACAGGGCCGCCAAACCCCAGGGGCCGCCATGCCAATACTGTAGTCTTGTGCTGGCTGGCTCTGCCTAAGTGTGAGAAATTATGACGTACACACCAATTATATTTCGGCTCTTCAACCGACACCAGCGCTTTCTAAATCCTGAGCCTCGATACCCCTCTGCTTCATTCGGCTTTTTACAGATTCTTTTTGCTGCACGATACCCTGCGTGTCCCGTCTCAGGATTCAACGATGGCCTACCTCCCCCACCTCTCTCATTTATCAGGAGGCGTTCGCCCCGCCTTTAAATAATACCGCAACAGATGTGACCATTTTTGCAATCCTTAACCGGGCAGGGAACTTTCTCTAATTCAGGAGGCCCCTTCCCCACATACAATGACTATGTTTGATTGTGTAACCGTTGCTAGCATTTATGAAACGTGAGCACGCCCCGCGTTTGGTTTAAATCATTTCGCCCCTACCTAGCCATTTTAACCTTTGCCAGAACCAGTAATAATTGTGAGTAAGCACACGTATTGTAGGCCACACTCAGCCTTTCACGTTGAGTCCTGACTGGCACTCCATGATCAGCCATTACAGAGAGAGGGCCTTTTGTCATTTCTAGTCATCACCACATGTATGAGGCCACTCACACTACAACTCGCTGTATTATTAATGGTATCAATATTAATGTTTCCAGGCAAAGAGGCCACCGATTCTTTCTCTGTGGGGGGGCTGTGGGTCCGGGGCCCCTGTCATGGCCCTGGCACTGCAGCCGTCTGTGCCAGTCCCTCACATCGTGTGTCACAATACCCTCCTCCTCCTAAATGTTATTGTTCTGAGACAAATTCAGAAGGGTAGGAGCAGCCGCAGGTACTGGTCATCTAACGCCTTTTCTAGATGTTTTATTAAAATACCTTCCTGAGCTCCCGGGCGCTCTGCCCTGCCCAGACCCCCTCTTCCTCGGTCCCCTACCTACGCTCCCTGCCCAGGGACGCCATGAGCCTAGAGCCGCCCCTGCAGTAGGCTATTGCCATCTGTATGGAATAATGGCCTGGCTGCGGGTGGGTGGTGTGGGAAACAATGCGCTCCCTGATGGAGCATACCTCTGGGTTTGGACAGTGACAGTAGTCTTCAAAACCCGGCCTGGATTTCCTCCAACTACTGGGGGGTTTGTGAAGCGTCCAAAGTAGTCGACCCAGTCCTGTTCATGGTGCACCAAAAACTTCAGATGTACCAGTTTGTAAACCTCCCCACCTGGTCAGTAAGTCTCTCTCCCGTGGTATCTCTAAGGCTTGTGAAGTCAGCATCTGGGTCCAATGCTACCCTGTGTATTCAATCTTTGCTCAGTAAACAGTGCGCGCTCTCCTTTCTGTTGACACACTGTCAACAGACCCTTCTTGTCACTGTCACTTATCTTTTCAACTCTCACCACACGATTTGTTCTCTGCACTTGCCCAGGTCATGTGTCTCACTCTACATCCTTCACAGCTTGCGAGATTGCTCAATGACTTACAAGCTTGCCATTGTCATATTCAATGAAATGCAGCCCAGAAGTCTGAATTTCAGCAGGGCAAGCTCAGTTTTCCATCCTTCAGAGGTCAACAAGTTGAGGACCCATTAAATTGGACATTAGTCACATGTGATTTACACCAGTTTGAAACGGCAGAAGTGTCAAGTCAAGTTTATTGATTCTGCTTTACAGTAAAGCCACCCAATAATGAAAAAACCCATAAAATACACAATACAAAATACCCCGCCCTATGTAATTATTATGCTGTACATGCGCCAAATAATACAATAAAATAAAAAGAGAAAACATTGCTGTCCACATGTTACCTTTTACTAGCGTGCCACCCTTCTTGGTGTTCAAGGGAGCAAGGGGCTATCTGCCTAGATTAAGACACCTTTCTCATGGCTCCCCTCAATGACATAGCTATGTCCTCCATCCTTCGCTACAGAACAAACAAAATATAGTTAAGCTCTCTAGGGAGGCACGATGAATAAAATCATCAATGTGTTAAAACAAAGCTACGACTCCAGTGCAGGAGGGAGTAGGACAGAAAAGGTCATGTCTAACTATAACAAAACACTGAAACTATTGTTTTAATGAGCAACTTTAGATCGGTATCTTACTAAGGATTGCTGCTGTCCTTTCCCAGTGGTGTAGTAGTCTTCCCTTCCAGACAATGTATATATATTAAGTTACAGCCTGATAGATCTCCGACTGATCAGTTCTATAGCACAGTGAAAGGACATCCTTACAACTCCTTGTAAAGTATTTTTAAAACAGGCGGTGGAAGTAGCACTTTCAAGGGGGCTAAAGAAGACAACACAAACTAACATAAAATGCTTCAAAGTTTCTTGCCCACCAAGACAACAGTCAAACATACCATCTCTCAAGCCGTAGCCCTTTGGCCAGGATTTGGTATAGGAATAAACCTGTAACATGCCTAGCCTGAACCTGAGAAAAAGGGCCCTTTTATCGGGTTGCGAAATCAAGTCAAGGTAAAGTTCCAAACGGGGTTTGACTTATGTTCAGATTTTTGGATAGTAAGAAACTGTTTGTAGCCTCGTGTTTTTGCCACATAAAATCGTGATTTTTTTTTCGTCAATGGTAGTGTCATTAGTTATGTTTTCTGGATAGAGCAATAAGTCTAGGCAGTCAACTGATTTAACCCCTTCGATGCTCATGACGAGGCACAGTTGAGCTGTGCTGATGACGAGCTGAGCTCGTCATGAACAATGGGAATGTACAATCTGCAGCAGAGGAGGGGAATTGCTGCAGCAGCGATGGTGTTAAAGATGTACTCTATGGGGCTGATTAAGATGGCAGTCATACCACAACCGGCGGCTCGTCAGTTGAGATCCAACCACCATCTGCTGCTTCAGTTCGACCAATGCATTACAATGCATGCAGTTGGAGGCAGCAGGTGGAGAGACCGTCCGCAGCAATTCCGACGGGGTGTCGGAACACACCATAATCCCCTTATGACAGCAAAGCCAGGCTCGGCCCCGCTGTTGGGATTATGGTGGCAGTTTCAGTCAGCCTTTCCATGTCAGTCTTCCGACATGAAAAGGCTGCCAGGAAGTGTCTTTTAAGGCCCCTAGCAGGGCCCCCTTTCTCTCTGGTCCTCTGCAATGGGACCTGGGTGGCACATTCTGCACCTTGTGGCTGGCACTGCATGGTGCCTGCCACACGATTCAGGGATGTATGACAACATCCATTTTTCAATGTAAGCTTGTGCTGCGGGCCTTTTCCGCCTGCTGCACAAGCTTCCATTAAAAAATGGATGTGTTTGACAACCCAACTTTGTTTCCTGCATGTTGATTGTTAGTTTCTCAGATTTATAGAAAAGAAAAATCCTTCCAGTAACCAGTGCATTGACAATTCTGTGCGTGCTAGGATGACTGTCTCATCAGCAAAAATAAGGATTGGAATTTGATCATTCTCCAGCTTGGGGACATCCTGGCAGAGATCGATCAGCAACTTCCTTATGTCATTGATGTAGGTGTTAAATTGAGCTGGTGCCAGCAAGCACCCATGGCTGATCCCTGCATGTATTCCAAACGTGGAAGCGCACTTGCCTCTATGACACTATTTTACGGCAGCTGTATTTCCGGTATGAAGGCTTGTTAGCAAATTCAGTAGGTATTTGGGGACAGCATGATCATGCAAGATGCACCATAATGTAGCCTGGTCCACACTATCAAAAGCGGTCTTTAGGTCACTTTTGCGTCTGTAACGCGACTGGTGCTCATGTAAAGTGCTCTGATACTTTCGGGTCAAGTTTGTCTTTTATGAAACAAAAAAATTAAAAATAAACTGGAAGAGTGGTTATTTCCGAAGCATAACATACTAAGATTACGCAACTTAGTCCCATTCAGAGACCAAGATTAAAAATAATAATAATAATAAAGTATCTTATAGAGCGCGCGGCTACCCCCGACGGGGGTGTCCCGGCGCTATGCGGAGACAAGGGAAAAGGGCAGTTATTGAGAGGACTACAGAAGGTTAAATAGCCATGTTTTTATTAGCTTACGGAGACTAAGTTCCGAGGGCGCTTTCCTGATTTGAAGGGGTAAGGAATTCCAGAGGGTGGTAGTTTTAACTACAAAGGAGCGTCCAACTATTCTGGCTCTAGAGAAACGGGGTGTGAAAAGGAGTTCCAGATGGTTGGATCTAAGGTTTCTTGTCTGGCAGGATATGTGAATGCGTTTTCTCAGGTATAGGGGACCATTGCCTTTTATTGCTCTGTAAGCAATGGTAAGAGCTTTAAATTCTGTGCGCCTTTTTACTGGCAGCCAATGAAGGCTGCGTAAGTGGGGGGAAATATGATGCCTGAGTGGGATGTTTCTTATGAGCCTTGCTGCTGCATTCTGGACAATTTGCAGCTTCCTATACAAGTAGTCGGGCAGGCCCAGATATAGACTGTTGACATGGTCCAGTTGTGATATAACCAAGGCATGTACAATTGTTTTCCTGCATTCAATGGGAAGGAGATGGAGAAATTTGCACAGTGCTTTGAGTTTCAGGAAGCAGATGGAGGAGACATGACCAATTTGAGATTTACAAGATAGAGTATGGTCAATCTTGAAACCCAAGTTTCTAGCAAAGGAGATTGGACAAGGGGGAAGGTCAAGTACCGAGGGCCACCAGAGATCGGATCTAGGAGTGGTACCATTCCCCATGGTACCACAGTTTCCAAAATGCCCACTTGATCACTGAGATGGGGGAGATTGAAAGAACGCTGTCCCCAGGGGTATGACACTGCTGGGGTCAAGACCAGATTTTAATGCAGCGTTTATTATCAGCATATTTTGTTAAAGTGGTAAAGGTGTGTTTAGACGTAAAAAAAAAAGCTTCTAGACCATTCGCCCTTCTATACCTCCACTATCCTTTTCAATCCAAATAACAGACTAACATGTACACCGCACAAATTAAATTCATATTTCTCCAGACTAATTCATCACAAATTCTTTTTTTGGTTCCGTAGTAGCGCGCTACTCACCTAAAAGCGCTTCAACGACTCATCAGTGGTACCAAGAGCTGTATAAATGCAAACCATTTCCCTTTTTTATCCCTCTATTCTCCTTCTAAAGCCAAATAACAGACTAACATATCCACCGCTCAAATTAATTTCATATTTCACTAGACTAATTCACTACTAATCCTTTATGGGTTCCAGAGTAGCATTCTACTCGCCAAAAAAACGCTTCAATGCCTCGTCAGGGGTAGTAAGCGCTATATGAATGCAATTATAATACAATATAATGTAAAGTGGCGGGTCTTAATCAATCATGCTCTGGCCCCTGAAGAAGCCGACTTGAAGGTGAAATGTTATGCAATTGTCCTCCATCCAAGTCTCCAGGTGGTCAAGCAACAGCTTGCCAAGGATTTTACCTACACCGTCCAGTAACAAAATGGGCAGTTGTGAGAAGGATCAGCCCTTTTTTGTGGCTGGGACTATTATGGATGACTTTCAGGAATCTGGGACCATGCTGTTTGATAGAATAGCATCAAAGGCAGCTGTCAAAGGGCCCAACCACATGTCTAGGTAAGTTTTGAACACATTTATGGGCACCTGGTCTGGGCCTGGGGCTTTTCCCAACTTTTGATGTTGAATGGCCTAGACTAGTTCCATTTTACTAAATGCAATATCTTCATAATAGTTTACGCAGGAGGGTCACATTTGCAGCTTAATTCTGTGTGGTTTCCTGCAGATCCATTTTTGCTCTTCCCAGGTCATCATTCATAGCCACTTGGTATAATGAGAAAAAATGCTCCACCCATCTTAAGGGGCTTATGTTGGGCTCCAGATTCTTGCATGGGCCTCTATGGCCCGCCCTGTGATTTCCCAGAGCTTTTTGTGTCTTTTTTATCGATTGCATTTTGCAGGGCTTTGATGCTCAGTTTTTTCTCCTTATGTCGTATAAAAAGCTTAAAAGTCCTTCAAGCTTCCGATAGCCATGCCTCGCCCCCTGGGGTTGTCTTTCTTTTTCTGAGGGCAGTGCTGAGCACTTACTTCTTGTTGGTGTATTCATTATCACACTTGTCCTGATAAGAATTTTGCACTATCATGTCACCGCTATCTTCATGATTGTTGGAAATGGCCCTTTTTGCAGGGTTATCCCCAAACATTTTGCTTCTTCCTCCTTTATTTTTCCTGACCGGTGGTTGTTGGCAATAGGACTCTGGGCACTTTACCACTGCTGATCAGTGCTAAAGTGCATATGCTCTCTGTATAAATTGTTATTGTGATTGGTTATCCATGATTGGCATATTTGTTTTACCAGTAGGTCCCTAGTAAAGTGCACTGAGTGTGCCAGGGCTGGTAATTCAAATGCTACTAGTGGGTCTGCAGCACTGATTGTGCCACCCACATGAGTAGCCCTAAAATGGTGTCTCAGGCCTGCCACGGCAGTGCCTATGTGCAGTTGAAAACTGCCATGCTGACCTGACCAGTGTCCCCACTGGCCAGGCCTAACTCTTCCCTTTCTGTACACATTGGACACCCCTATAGAAGGTCCAAGGTAACCCCCTGGGCAGGGTGCAGTGTATATGAAAGGTAGAGCATGTACTAGTGTGGGTGACATGCTCTGATAGTGAAATACTGCCAATTTCGTTTTTCACTATTGACAGGCTATCCTGCCCATATGATAGAATGGGGAATGTTGTGTATAATGTTTACCTGCATATCGTCCCATAGGAGCAAGATAAAAAATTGAAGTCTGGTATCCCTGAACTCATAATTTAATAGCCCATCTTCTCCTATGGCACAAGGTATGGACAACCAGGGAGGCCAGTTTTAACAGGGACCTTCTGGAGGATTGCTTGGCCCTAGATGGGGTTGCAAATCTCCGCTGGCTGTCGTACGTAAGATCTGTACTCAGTGAGATGGGCCTCCTAGATTATTATGCAAATCCTGTTACCTTGGAGGGCGTATCCAGATCAGTTCTTAAAAAAACACTAACCTCCCATCTGGAAACTTTGAGATGGAATGTTGAAAAGAACAAACAATCCATCTTAAATTTTCAAGAAATCACCCCCAAGGAAGGCATGCAAATGTATCTAAAAGTGGACCCCAGCCCTTATCATAGAATGCTTCTGACTCGTCTCCGTCTTGGGATTTTCTTTCGTATGGTTTCTGTACCAAAGATCAACAACTGGTCTCCACTGAACCTAACTTGTCAGTGTGATAATACTGCATTCCAATCGAATTTGCATTTAATGTTCTTCTGCTCCTTCTATACTACCCCCAGAAAACTTTATTTAAAACCTCTGTTAAAGCGTTGGGGTATAAGAAATTGCAGACCTGCTTTTTCAAGACTGTTAATACTGGAAGATGAGCATGTGATTTTTGCGGTATCCTGTTTTTAAGATCCGTCATGTTGTTGCGGAAAACCATGTTGTAAAACAATCCCGCTTGGGTCTCCCTATTGTGTTGGTCAGCACTAATTTCAATCCATTCTGTACTGTATTTTGAATGTTTTTTCTTAAGATTGAGTATTACAATTGTTGTTTTTAATTGCTAAATTTTATACTCAAACATATCATTTGTGATGTTGTTTTTATATGTATGTATTGTGCTTTTATGATTTCAAAGAAAATCGAATAAAGCTTATATTACTACTTACTTACTAATAGCCCATCTTTTAGGAGGGATGTTTTTTAAATCCTGTGTTTGAAAACAGCACTTTCAGAAAGTGCCTTTTTTGTCTGACCTTTCTGTGTGCCTTTGCCTGTTTGTGAATTGACTGTCTGGTTTGTAAGTGACAGGGGCTGGTGTGGCTCCAGGAGGATGGTTGAGTCAGCACTAGACTGAATAGCTTCATCTGCATCTTGAGTGGTGGTAGGGGATAGCACCTGGGTCTGAATAGGGCTGTGCCTGCCTTCCACAATGTTGGCTCCACCTCCTGCTGGGCGGCTGACAACCCTGCCGCTTACTCTCAAAGGAAAGAAGGAGGCATGTAAACAGAGTGCTCCAGGATTGACCAGAACTGGTTTGGACTAGGCAAAGGCCTCTCTGCCTTCAGAGAACAAAGAGAATATTGGTATGCAACGGGGTACTCAGAACCCAAGGCTTTGGATCATCCTGGAATCAAGAAGGAACCTCTGCCAAGGAGAAAAGCTGGAAGACTGAAGAGGAAGGGCTGCCCTGATGTCTGTTTGTAGGCTGACCTTTAGTTGCTATTTTGCCAAAGAGAGGGGAAGGACTTTGCTGTTGCTGTGTCCCCTTGCTTGAAGAGATCTCTAAGGGCCTGAGGAGAGCTGGCCTCCTGTTAAGAAGTCCCAGGAACAAAATGACTTCCCCCCCCAGCTTCCCCCCTGAACTCTGCTGTGTGACTTCTGACCTGCCTAGGGTGCTTGATCCATTTTTGGGGGCTCTGGAGATAGTTTCCTGCTGTTTGGAGAGCTGGACAAGAAGAAAAGAAGATCTACAATTTGCATGCATCGCTTGCTTGCGAAGCACATCGTCGACAGTGCGACAGAATTCCCGTCACCGTGAAGATCGTCACAGCGCCTGTTGCCGCTGGGGGAACGGACGCATTGTTCACTTGCAGAGCGCTATTCGTGTCACTGCGAATATCGTCGCAGAGCCTGTCGACGCTGTGAGAACCGTCGCACCGCTTGCTTGAGGACCGCATTCCGTCTCTGCGAAGATCGTCGCCGACAGAAGAAGATCAACGCTGCACCGCACATCGCCACCGCTCCCCATACAGATCGGATTCGACGCAACCCGCCTGCTGCGTGCTGCGGGGTTGTCGCATCGCCACCCCAGGGTCTCAGGTGTGACGCATCGCTTGTTTTCTGACGCTGCAGCTTCCTCTTGGAACTTTTGTCGTATCTAAAGGGACTTTGGGCTAAAAGTGACGCAACTGTGGATTATTTTGGTGCAAACCTTTGAACTCTTTTTAAAGACTTATTTTGGAACAGTGTATGTTGGATTTTTTGGTCGTTTTGGTCTTGTGTAGTTTAGATAAAGATACTTTATTTTTCTAAACTACTGTGGAGTCCATCTGTGGTGTTTTCACTATGTTATTGTCAGTGTTGGTACAAATATTTTACACATTGCCTTTGATAAGCCTGTCTGCTCGTGCCAAGCTACCAAGGGGGTGAACAGGGGTTATCCAAAGAGTGCATCCCCCTTACCCTGACTAGAAGCAAGGGTCCCTATTTGGACATTGGTACCTACCTGTGCTAACTAGAGACCCCTAGATCTATCAATGATCTAGTACTACTTGCTTGGTAGTTTTGAGAAATAGTTTGAAAGATTCAGCCTTTACGAGACCGGGATCCTAGGCCTCCATGCTCAACGTTGTGTGGAGTGTATTCCACTGCAGATTGGTTGAGAAATCGAGTGTTTGCCATTTAATGGGTGCTCCTGAGAGTTCTTTCCTCTATCCATTTAAGCTAAGTTTGCAAATGTACACATATTCTGCCAGGCGCCAGTTCTCAAATTGGGAGTCTGCAAGGTCAAGCACAAGGTGGAGCAGATCATGATCACTGTCTTCAACCCACATATCGATTACCCGATTCCAGGCCTCCAGGTTAATCATGATGTTATTAATCACACTAGTACCCTACCCCACACAGAAAGTTGGTCTTGGGGGATTATCGAAGATGGTGCAGCCGTTCAGTGGTCTCAAATCCACATTTAGAATAACCGTAGTTACATGTTCCGCTTTTTTTGTGGGCTGTACTCTTTACAAGAGGGATATGGGAGCCCCCAGGCATAGTCCTCATCCAGGACTTCTTGATCCCGCTGGACTAGATGGAGACTAGTATTTAAGTCCCCATAAAGTATTATCGTTCTTGCCTGCTTATTAGGAGAGGGTTGAGGGACTGCACTTTCATTCCTGTAGGTTAAAGAAGGGCAGTATAACGCACTGTATAAAAAGTCAGTCATTATTATATATTTCTCCATATACTTGTTAATTGACCAGAGGGAATGTGATTAAATGTGCCCAAATCTCAACTATACCTCACCTCTCTATCAGTCTTCCTATTAACGCACAGTGTATGCCACTATTGAAAGTCTGCGGTCCAGGAGAAGGTCACTTCGAGGCTCTGCATGGGCACCAAGCTGCTGCCTAAACATGGGCACGGGATCCCCAGTGTAAACATGACCCCCGTGGAAGGAAGGTTCCACTACATAAGAATGAACTTCACAATATAAGGAATTTTACAGCAGACTTTTCCTGGAATGTACTAAAAAAACGTAATTTAGGAGAGACATAAAAAGTGATTTGCTGGGTCACAAAAGCTTACAAATAAATACTGTTATTAGATTCATTAAGATATCAAGCTGTTGTTGTCTTTAGATATATGTGTACACCCACAACAGTTTAGACTTTTTTGTTTCTCTTATCTAGTGTAAGGTCATGCCTTCCTCTGGACTTCCACAAGTTATTCAATCACTAATATCATTCCGCTCGGAGGAGCTACGCTAGCAAACAAGATCGCTGCTTAGGCTCCCGGCTCCGCCAACCTCCGTATCCTGCCAGATGATCCTGTCGATAATCCTGTTTTTACGCCCGATCTCCGTGTAGATGAACCGATGCACACTCCGATGGTGCTATCCCGAAAACTTAATCGGCTTGGTTGACGGAGTTGTGTCGAGTTGAAGTTTGCGGCCTAGTCCAGCAGGAGAGCTGGGGCCTTGAGTTTTGACCCAGAAGGGTTGCAGTTGAACAACATCGGCCGTGAGAATCAAGCAGGGTCCGGTCTACTGCAGTGGAGGTCTTTTTTGCCCGATTTTGACGACGGTCATTCTGATTGACTAACATCGAGGGAGGAGTGACGTGGCACGACAGTGGCTGTGGGTGGAGGTCCCTGTCCCGCGGACCCGGTTTGCCGCCGCCGGGGTTCGGTGGGTCAGGGTCTTCGCTCATAGCAGCGGAGTGCAGATTGCTGCTGCAGAAACCGATCAGTCACCCTCCGACGCCGTCCGTTCCGCACCTGTCTGTTCCCCCGGAGAAACCGGCTCTCTGGGGGAAGTGACCATGATCGGTACTGAGCGAGGAGATATGGACCGGACGGAGCGTGAGCCGTCGCTGCAGACAGTATTGGCAGCCATCGGGGCCTTACATTCACATATGGATGCCCTGATTCACAAAATGATTACGGGCCTATCTGAGAAGGAGTGTGTGGAACCGGACCCTGCTCCACTGCAGGAACTGTTGCCAGCTACGATATACATGATGACCATTTTGATTCTGGACGAGGACCCTGTGCGACAAGAGGCGCCGAAGCCCCCGGTCAGTACTCTGGAGAGTCATGATCCAGGTGTTTCAAATGTATTACTACGCCTACCATCATTGCTGACTTTGGGAGAATCGATTGGCGTTCCCTTCCCGGAGACTCCTGCTGGTGATTGTTCTTGGACTTCTGTTTCATACTTTCCCTCTTTGTTGACCTTACAATCGTGGAGAAACAACATTGGGACTATCCGTCCATGAGGGAGCGTCTCTGTGCTGATGGAGTTCTTGAGGAATTACTGACTTTGATTTGCCTTGGACTGAAATTTTTCAGACTCTTTTTGCACTTTGATTCTCCTGTAGAAGTAGTGGTCCTACCGGGAGAGGTTCGCATGATGGTTCGGAAGGGCCAAGCCTGAGATTGATTGACCGGGGTTGGTGCTATGGCCCTAATGGATGTGGGATTCGTAACTGTTGGTCTCACGGGAGGCTGGGCGGTGTATTACGGCTCCCCTAATTCACTTTTTCTGTGATTTCAGATAAAATTGTATTTTTATCATAGGGGGTGCTTGTCTCTGGCGGGGGGGGAAGGGGACCGGGAGCCCATACGGAAATGCCCTCCCCCATGTTTTCTCTTTTCTATTTTTAGAACCTAGTTAGTTGACGCGACAGGCACACTGCTAGTTGGGGTTAGGCGATAGCCATATGCAGGGGTGCAGGGTGGGGGGATGGGTTTATTATTTTATTTCTGTTCTCTTTCTTATGGTTTTCTTTTCTTCAGTCTTCTCTTTAGTCTCTCCCTTATTAGTAATATTGGCGAAATATCCTGATTTTGTTTAAATTCCAGTGTCTGGTTGCCATGCTTTTTCTCCTATTCTGATTTTATGGGTGGGCGGGCTCTGAGGGCCTGCGCTTAAATTGTTTGTCGATGGTAATGCTACAATTCCTGCTTCGTACTCACTTGCGCAGGCGTCTCGGCAATTCTTCTGTTGCTTCACGTCTATCCTGTCATTGTACCTGTACACCCTAATATTATGTATAAATGTATGGCACCGGATATGTCTATTCCTTTTTCCTAAAAAAAAAAAATATCATTCCGCTCCCCCCACAATACTCAGCATTTAACCCTATCCGGACATGTCCATCACCTTGCCTCTATTCCCTCCTTGCAATGACCCTCTGCTGACTCTGACACCTTCTGTGTACGTCAATTACCCCTTTTACCACAGCGGCCTTTAAAAATAAACTTACAAAGCATAAGTGCTCTTGATGTGTCAGAGAATGCTTTGTCAATGAAACTGACTGAGTTTACGGACAATGACTCCAGCTGGCAGGGAACCATCAAGAAGGTCATTTGAATCATAAAGTCTGGTATCAGCCTCATCTGGCAACTTGATCCTGGCCTAAAACAGTAATCACTATTTACACTTCCCTCCACATGCTGCATCACACTGTGGCCCTCACTCCAGACAGGCTGCCCGTTGCGGTTCTGATGAGTTTTTGCAAGTCCTATTTTTTCAAAGCCTTCAGAAGTTCACTGCCTAAAAGTTAATGCACAATGGCCTCCTGCTCGGGTGAGCCCTGGTTCTCAGCCAATCCCCTCTGAAGAGGCATACTTGTTGGCTTTAGCAGAGTTGGCAGAAAGCCAAAAATGTCTCACATAATCCTCTTTACAGAATGAAACTGATGAATGATGATGCAGTCCTTCACAATAGGAGAGTTTATGTCCAGTCATGCTGTTATAAAATTTCAGCATAGCCAACAAACTTCAATTCTCCGTCTACTGATTCCCGTAGAGACAAGCTAGGCAAAGCCAATAGGTCTCCCCTATGCAAGAGTTATTGGCTTTGCCAATTTGTTTAGCCCTGTTATACACCAGCGTGGATACTGTTCAGCATGGCAAAATGTTATTGGCATAAAGAAGAGTGATGTGGCGTAGATTGTTGTGTTGTAGAATGACCTAGAGTGTTGCAAAGTGTCAAAATCTGGCGTAGAGTAGAGTGGATTGTTATGGAGTGGAGTGAAGTGGAGTGTAGTGGAGGGAGTAAAGTGTTGTAGTGTGGAGGGGAACAGAGTAGAGTAGATTGTTGTAGAGTGGTGTTGTGTAGTGTAGTGGAATGGCAAAGAGTGGAGTAGAGTGTTGTAAAGTGGAGTAGCTTAGGGTCGAGTAGTGTGATTCGAGTAGAGTCCAGTCCAGTAACAGAGAGTGTAGTAGAGGGGAGTATCATAGAGTGGCATAGAGTGGAGTAGTGTGGGTGTAGTTGAGTGGCATAGAAGCAGTTCTAAAGAGCATCATAGAATGTCATGGAGTGTTGAAGAGTGGCAGAGAGTGGAGCAGTGTGTTGCAGAGTAGTGGGGCATAAAGTGCTGTAGGGTTGTATAGAGTGGAGTAAAGTGTCAGAGTGTAGTGGCATAGAGTGGAATTGGCATAGCATACAGTGGAGGGGGCAGAGAGTGAAATGGCGCAGAGTGTCAGAGTGGAGTGATGTGGAGTGGAATGTCAGAGTGTCGTACAGAGGAACAGGCGTACGTTAAGTGGTTTAGAGTAGAATAGTGTGGCATAGAGTGCAGCAAAGTAGAGTGGAATGGCGTAGAGTAGAATGGCAAGTGTGCAGTGGCATAGAGTAAAATGGCACTGAGTATACTGGCATAGAGTGCAGGGGTGCAGAGTAGAATAGTGTAGAGTGCAGGGACAGAGTTAATTGGTTTTAAACAATGTAATGTAGAGTGCATTGGCAAAGAGTTCACTGACATAGAGTACAGTGGCGTAAAGTGTAATGGCGTAGAGTAGAATGGTGCAGAGTAGAGTGGCATAGAGTGGAGTGGCACAAGTAGATTGCAGTGGTGTACATTGCAGTGGCATAGTGTGAAGTGGTGCGGTGTAGAGTGATGTGGAGTGTGGTGCCTTAGAGTAAATTATTTCAGAGTAGAGTGAAGCGGTGTGGAGTGGAGTGGTGCAATGTAGAGTAGAGTGGTTCAGGGTAGAGTGGAGTGGTGCAAGGTAGAGTGGTGTGGTGTAGAGTAGGAGGGCGTAGAGTGCAGTGGTGTAGAGTATTGGCACACAGTGGTTCAGTATAGAGTAGAATGGTGCAGCATAGATTGCAGTGGCATAAAGTGGAGTGGAACAGAGTGGAGTGGAACAGAGTGGAGTATAGTGGCATAGAGCACAGTGTTGTAGAGTGCAGTAGCATAGAGTAGATTGTTTCAGAGTAGAGTGAAGTGGCGTAGTGGAGTGGTGCAGGGTGCTGTGGAGTGGTGGAGGGTAGAATGGAGTGACTTAGAGTACAGTAATGTAAAGTGCAGTGGCGTAGATTGGAGTGATGCAGAGTAGAGTGACAGAGTGTAGTAGTGTACAGTGCATTGGTGTAGAATGCAGTAAAGTGGTGTAGAGCAGAGTGGTGCACAGTAGGGTGCAGTGGCGTAGAGTGCAGTAGTGCAGAGTAAAGTGGCATCCAGTGCACTGTTTTGGAGTAGAGTGGCGTAGAGTGCAGTGGTTTAGAGTAGAGTGACGTAGGGTGATTGGCATGGGGAGTCAGTTGTGCAGAGTAGAGCAGAGTAGCATAGAGTGCAGTGATGTAAATTGCAAAGCTGTAGAGTGGCATAGAGTGCTGTAACGCAAAGTAGTGTGTTGCAGAGTAGAGTATAGGGACATAGAGTTCAGTGGTGTAGAGTAGATTGGCACAATGTGCAGGGTTTAGTGCAGAGAGGTGGAGTGGTGCAGAGTAGAGTGAGTGGCGTAAAGTGAAGTATGCAAGGTTTAGTAGCCCAGTGCCATTACAGACAACACATTTTCGATTGAAATGACCATTACATTTGCCTAGACATACAAATTTGACTGATAAAACTATACAGCGCACAAACAATAATGTATGGACCTGTATTGCTTTGTTTTGATCATATTAAAATACTTGTATTCACCTCACTTCAAAATTACTTAAGCATGCTTTATTTCTGCTTTCCTAATTTCAATATAGTCTGAAACATCTGCACGGTTGAACTGTGTTGTGTTCTGGAAAAAATAATATTTTATTGTCAATTAAATCCTCTTATTTGAAGTCAGAGAAAGAAAAGTAAACACCAAGCTCCCTCAGAAGACAGATCTCAACATTTGACCTCTGTTCCTTGTCAACAGGGCGTGCTCCACAGAAGGGACGGACTCAAGCTGGACAGCCTAAAACAAATAAAGCCAGCGAATAGGAAAAAAGCAAATGTATATAACAAACCTCAAAGCCAATGCTAAGCAATGGGCGGAATGCATTCTCAGGAAAGATTTCTGAATGTAACTAAGACTTCTGGTCGGCTTGGCCCTAAAACTGTTGGTGGCATTTCATTGTAGCTGACCCCCAAGGAATGCCATCTCTCAAACAGGAAGCCCGCCCTTGGTGATTTACCTATTCTCTAGTTTAGCCATTTTTTTAGGTCGAGCCTATCCACAGGAATGGATAGGGGAGAATTTAAGGGTTGCATCAGGAAAGCTAAACCAGCCGGTGGATTTCCACAAGTGCATGTGGTCTCGTGAACGCGCTCCCATCCACCTGCTGGTTTAGCTTTCCTGATGCTCTCCACATCAAAGCAATCAGCCTCCCTCCCACAGGCTTCCCCATCGTGCGCAGTGCGCGATGGCCTCACTTCTCCTCCCCCCTAATTGCTCTCACGTTCACGGCCGCCAGGCCGTGAGCTACTTCAAAGCGATCCGCTCCGCCCCCTGCTGCACCCCATATGGTTTTGTTGAAGCGCCTCGCCTCCCTCAGAGCGCACACCGCCCCTGCATGCTAGACAGTTGGCTACCATAAGACGTTTTTACATAGATTCGAAACGTACGCGAGAATGGTTCCAACTCAAACAATGTCTCCAAATTATTTTTTTATCACAATGTGTAAAATGGACGCATTGCACTTGCAATCTGCACTAATCAATCACAATTATGTTTTTATTTCATGAGTATTATGTTTGCAATATCTCTGAATCATGCTATTGTCGGAGGTTTTGACAAATTGGAACCAATGTCACTTTTGTTTTTTGTTTTTTTACTCAGCAGAGCCTGTCACTATGTCTATCAAGAAGTTAAAGGAATAACTTCGTACAGTAGAAAGCAACATTAACAGTCCAAATTGTTCTGGCCTCGAACGACCTTCTTTAAAGACTTATTGCCCTGTGAAGTCTTACAAGGTAATTGGAAACTTTGCGGATAAAGCACAGATGGAGTTTCCGTCCTCCGTTGTGTGGGAAATATGTTGGAGGGAATGCCGCCAGCGGACAACCCTCCTGATTTTTACATTTTCCCTCAGAAATTGTTTTACTCCTGTCTATTTGCGTGTGCTTTCTTACAACATACCAATAACAAATGTGTGGAACAAAAAAAAATGGTACTACTCTTTTTGTATAAGCACTCGTCTTTATAATCCTTTATAGAATGTGTCCTGCGACACAACTTTTCACCATCAAAATCTACTCACTGTTCACAGTGTAATCCGAACTAGAAACTGCTGCACTCAGTACCGCTTAACACGCACAAAAATGTCTGCGTTCTCGGGCACATTTCTGCGAGAAACTGGATGCAGACGGTCCTGGCCGCATAAAACGGAGGTGTCCCGGCAGACGATGCCCACTCTGTTATCAACATTCACATGTGAGCTGGCACCACCCGTAGGGCGCACAGCCAGCAACACTAAACAGCTGTGAGGGGCACCATCGCTGCTGGCGTAGGCGTTAATCAGTAGCGCAGCAACGCTAATGCCAACGAGGGCTATCCCACCTTCAATCCGGCCTGGGTCGGTAAATTGAGTATCACTGAACAAAGATAATTTCAAAATCTATTAACAGTCAAGGGGCCAGATGTAGGTAAGTATATTTTACCGATTCATAAATACCGAATTTTACCGATTCGGTATTTATGAATCGGTAAAATAGAAGGGGGGAGATGTAGAAAGAATCAGTAATTGAATTATCGGTATTTACCGAATCGGTAAATACCGATTCGGTAATGCCCATTTATTCCTATGGGCATTGAAGCCCATAGGAATCAATGGGCATTACCGAATCGGTATTTACCGATTCGGTAAATACCGAATTTTGCAAGGGTGCAGGGGGTGTCACTTTGACACCCTCTAGCACCCCGATTTAAGGCATGAGTGACATGTGGCACACAGACATGCCCTAAGGGCATGTCCGTCTGTCACAGGCCATGGGTGTGCATGCACCTGGAATCAGTATTTTACCACCCAATTGGATTGGGTGGTAAAATACCGATTCGGTAAGGCCTGTGGGACTCAGAAGAGTCCCACCTACATTTCAAAATTACCGATTCTGTAAAAATACCGATTCAGTATTTTACCGATTCGGTAAATTTACAGATTCGGTAAATTTACAGAATCGGTAAAATAGCCTACCTACATCTAGAATAGCCATTTACCGGGCGGTAACGGCCGAATCATCTGTTACCGGTCGGTAAATGTCTACCTCAATTAGAAAGTTTTGAGAGGTGTTAGTAATTGACAGCCAGTGGGTAGAGGTAGTAAGCTAGGGGTACAGTTTGCAGTGTTTATAACAAGTGAAACAAAGGAAAAAAGAGTGATATTATAAAAATGGACCATTTAATATCTATGTTGGATAGTAATTTTTTCATACTATCTTCACTCTGTTTTTAACCATGCCGTTGTGATGGTCACATCTAATAAAGTACCTTTAGACATCACGACAGGTATTTTTATAATATCACTCTTTTTTCCTTTGTTTCACTTGTTATAAACACTGCAACCTGCACCCCTAGCTTACTACCTCTACCCACTGGCTGTCAATCTAACTGGAGGATCCGTTACTAACACCTCTCAAAACTTTCTAATTGAGGTGCCTAGCGGATACCAGTTTCCATTTCATAAAAACCCAGATGACGAAGTTCCGCCAATGGGTGGGCTGATGGGTACTTTTCTTTTCCTTTTCTTGTTCTCTCCTACGGTATTCTCTCTTTAGACACTACAATTGAGTGCTAACTATAGGACTTTCTAAGACCCCTGGTATCTTTCATGCTTGACAGTCCCCACCTCTATACTAAAAAAATTAATCCCTTTTATCTAATGATCTTTCTGCCCCCGGGGGCAGATCAGGGGTAATTTCTCCCATCTCCCCCTCAGGAGGGGCAGAAAGACTGTTATACCATGTATTTGAGGTGGAGGCATTGCCATGCCCATGGGGGCAGCCCCCACCCCTATATTTAAAAAAAAGAATTAATGGTGTCTAGTGGGCTTTCGGCCTCCTGGGGGCAGATCAGGATTAAATCAACCTCATTTGCCACCCGGGGGAGGGCATAAAGACTGGTGCACAATTTAGTTGGGGTGGGGGCTTAGCCATGCCCATGCTGGGCAGCTTCCACTCTTATATATAAAAAAAACTATCCCCTGGTGTCTCGTGGGCTTTCTGCCCCCCTGAGTGGCAAATCATGGATAATTAACCCCATCTGCCTCCTGGCAGGTAAAACACTGTTGCCCCGTTTAGTTGGAGTGGGGACATAGCCATGGCCCCACAGCTATATTTAAAAAATCTACTTTCCCCGGTGTCTAGTGGATTTTTTGCCGCCCAGGGGGAAGATCAGGGGTACCTACCCCATCTGACCCTCCAGGGATAGCAGAAAGACTGTTTTCCCATATACTTGGGGTAGGGGCATGGCTGGTTTCTAGTGGGCTTCCTGCCCTCCCAAGCCTTCCCCTCCCCCCTGGAACCATATTGCCATATTGGGGTAATTGCCTCATTTGCCCATGGGGAGGGGTAAACAGACTGAAATAACAAAATTGCCCGGAGGAAGAACATGCCCTTGCCCAAGGGACTGCTCTTCCTATCCTTGGTGGTTACTGTGTGGATCCCTGCTTGGGGAATGCTCTCCTGTGGCGATCCCCAAGCAGGAAGCCATTGGGCAGAGGTCGTCCAGCTATACCTCTCCCAGGAGAATCAGTGTTCTGGGGCTGACATATACCCCTGAGCACTGATTCTTTGAAAGTAATATGAGCATCTTATGTAGCTTTTCCTTAATAGCCTGATGAAAAAAAACATAAAGGACTCCCTCTGGAGCAGAGCACCAAAAGGGCCTTCATAACCCTCCCCAGTGTCGGCTAGTAACCAACAAACACACTGGAGAGGGACCGTTACCCTTACAGGGTTAGTTGCTGATATTCTTGTATTGTGCTATAGGTAACTGGGCGACTCACAGCCATACTATTCACTCACTTCATTAACACAGATGACACTACACCAGAATCCATAGTTGATTCAATTACATTACATTGAGGCTCATATTCTGCTTCAATTTTCTTTATTCAGCAACTCAGAAGTCTGTAATAGTCACAATAAACATGGTAAACATAAAAGAAATATCCCAAAGTCCACCATTCAGCATCTTTGCCAGTCCCTAACTGCACTGTTGAACAGCTCCAACTCATCTGTTTTTTTGCTGCTTGTCAGTGAGTTAGGGTACCTAATATGTAATCTCATTATTTACTGTAACATTGTGCTTTGCCTTCTAGGGTGCTGTGTTGGGACATTCTTTTAGCCATATAGGCTGACAGGGCTTAATTTTCTCCCTATATGTGTAGTGCTGCTCATTAATAAAAGTGCACAGAATATTTTCATGGGTGCATCATTTCCCCACTCCCATCAACCGTGCAGCTCTTCTCTAGAAACTCCCAGAGGCGATTAATTTGTGGTGGGGCACTACAGAACCACCTTGCAGCATGCGCGTTCTGCTGTATTAGATTCTTTGGCTTGATTGTTCCCCTAGCAACAGAGTGCTTTGAGAATAGCCATGTGGTATAGCAGTGTGCGATCGGAGTCTCTTATTGAGCTGTGTGTGTTTAAAAGCCTTTTTATCATCCTGATCGAAAAGCATTACCTCCTGGCATTCTCAGGGAAACACCAACTGTGTTTTGGTAATTCAATTTTCTTCACCTCTGAATTACGAGAGCCTCCATGGAGCAGGAGACAGATAATTGCGATTGTCCTCTGGCCCTTAGCATTAGGCGCGTTTTAGTGGCCTCGGTCGACGATACTGTCGGGTAGGCCCTCGCAGAGCCTTTACAAACATTGTTGGAAAATATGCCATGCCCTTTAAGCTCCATGAGGAGCTGGTCTGCCATCTAGAGAGCTTGGAAGATTCCTGACGTGGATGGGTTTATGGAGAGCCACACGCCGGGTTCTCAAGAAAGCCAGACATTTTAAAGAAACTCAGACAGCTGTTTGGGATGTGCGGTCCGAAGTCATTCAATGAGGAGCTGGCAGGCATGAGTAAACCCTGCAGAGTGTGGGTAAGGGAATGATTGGCCACATAGCGGTTCGGACTGCATGATCACTGGTTTATTTATAGGCTCCTCTGGATTGGACACTGATACCTAATCCAAGTGAGATGATACCCTACAGCTGAAAAGCCGTAGTTGAGACTCCCTAAAAGTGCTTACAAAGATGAGCTCAAGACTGGCCTGAAAGATGACTTAATTCCGAAAACATATTTCACCTAGATCTTCCAATCAGGGGAGAGAATGTGGTCTTACGGCGGGGGCGGTAGACCTCGAAGCTGGGGAACCGGGTTCACGTCTCGGCAAGGACGCTCAACTTCCTGTGATTCTGGGCAAATCACATAATTGCCCCGTGCCCAACAAAAATGAATGTGTCCTTGTGTAACGCAACTGGTGCTCATGTAAAGCGCTCTGATACCTTCGGGTCAAGTTTGCGCTATATAAAACTCGGCAAAAAACAATTGGGCCTCATCCAAGAAAGTGGTCGCTCTCTACTGACGAATGCTCAAACATCAGACCTTAATATCTGAAAGAGTGCATTCCGTCCAAGATAGGGGTGGAATGCACTCTTCCAGATATTAAGGGCAAGATCACTGTAACTCCAGAAGAGGATGTTAAGTTATTGGTGTTTATGGCTACATTTTCCAGGTATCCCAAAAAAAGAATGATAGGGCATGGCGCACATGTCAGGATTGCCTCCTACATGTCTTGCGAGGCATTTACCAAAACCTTGAAGTTTGTTGAGGAAGCCAAAAGGACTGGTGTGCTAGTTGGTACCAAGATCCTCTGAAGAGGTTGGGCTCAGAGACCGGTATACTTTGTGGGCAATGCCAGCTGTTCTATCTCAGCCAAGCGTTGGAAGGGTTTCCTGGTGAAGATTGACCCCAAGGTAGAAGAACTAGCTTGTACTGAAGCTAGGGCTCTTCCTCAGGGCCAATTATTTAGCAAAGTATTCATTAAAGAAGTGACAACATCTGTGGGCACATACATGGCCTCAGAGAAAGAAGAGAATGCCTTGTGGAAGATTTTGTCTGAAAGTTTTTGGAAAGACCATTTGTGGTAGTGGCCACTCATCGGTCTGTGGTTCACCATTCAACAGACCCTAAGGTGGTCACGGCCAATGTTGGCACAAAAAGACTCATATTCACCATTCTTCCTAATTCGAGAGAGAGGAAATTGAAGCGATGCTGGAGAGGAGGGAAAATTATGCTGAAGGTTACTCAGTTCAACGGATAGGGGGCGCTTAGGAAAACCTTTGCACAGTTGGTGCAGTCTAGCACAAGACTCATAGATGCTGCAGACAGTCCAAGGGTTCTATCTGAAGTCCAGAGTGTACCCTAATCAGCATTGAGAAACAGAGGTCCATCATGTTCTTGAGGGGGCACTGACAGCTAATGGAAAAATCAAAAACTATGGTAGAAGGGTGCCCTAGAGAATGCAGACTGGTCCACAGTCTGATTTATTTTTTAATTCAAATCTTTTTTATTGAAGAGTAAAGATGAAAATAAAGACAATACAATAAATCTTCCAATGTACAAATGGATAAAAATGTTGGCATAATGACGCTTACATTAATCAAAGCAAATCAAAAAGAGAGGATAGGAAGAAAAAAAAGGGGGGAGAGAAAGAGAGGAAAAAAGAAGAGAGAAGAGAGAAGAGGAGAGAGAAGAGGCGAGAAAAGAGAGAGAGAAGAGAGAGGACAGGTGTATCCATAGAGCAATAGCAACTGGTTTACCCAGACCTGGCACGCTGCATGTGTAACAGGAAATATACAGTAGGCATACATAATCAAACACACCAAATTCTATATAGATCCTATATAGTAAAGCTAACTGTTGGAATGCGCGTCATGGGGGTTCAAAGTGGAAGGATGACGCATCCAGGGATCCAGGGATGACCAAAGTTTGGAGTTCGAAGGCTTCCAAGTGGCTGACTGTAGTGCAGGATTGTCCGCCCCTGTAGTGCAGGATTGTCCGCCCCTCTTAAGAAGGAGAGCCATTCTAGCCACATTTTGAAGTTGACTCCAGCAAAATCTTTCCATTTGTAAAGTATGACCTTGCACGCCAATGTCAACATAATATCAAGCAGTTGTCTGTCATGAATGTCCGGCAATTGCGCCTCCAGAGGACCCAAAATGACATATATAAACTCTTGGATGATTTCTGAGCAACATTTTCTAAATAGCTAAAAGGGAGTCAGTAGAAATGTGTCCCATAATAAGTCTACATGAATTGAATCAATAGCTGCTGTACAAATAATTCAAGAAAGAGGAGATCCACCTTCTTAGAGGCGTGTTGAGACAAGGAGACTGGATGATACATCTCGACCTGAAAGACATCTACTTAGCTGTACACATATGGGAGCCATATTGATTTCTGAGGTTTGAATGATAAGAATACAAGGCATATAGGACAGGAAATCATTATAGGTCCGCCATTTCCGCAGACCACTCTTACACAGTGGGCACTCCAGTAAGAGCGCATCATTTAGTGTGCAGGTTACTGAAAGGTATCAGACTCCAATTTCCTCCCATACCACGGCGTAAGTCACTGTGGGATGCCATGAAAGTGGTCTGTTTACTTTTATCTTGACTAAACAATGATCCTTTATCGTTGAAGGCACTAACAGGTAGATTAATAATTTTCATGTGTTTGCTGTCATGCAAATGTGTCTCTGATGAGAGAGCTCGGGATGTAGATGGTCGGTCCTTTACTCTGGATTGGGTTACTTTTGTTGCCTCCAGTAGGACAAAGACAATTGCAGAGTTGTGTCTTATTCTGCTTTCCAGCAAAACCCAAGCTATGTGTGCTAAGATGTGCGGAAGAATATGAAACAAGGACATCTCGAGTTTGACCAAGAGCAGTAAAACAGCTCTTTGTTGATTTGAAAACACCTATTCAGGTGGTAACACATCCCACCTTGACAAGATCGATAAAACTGATTTAGGAATTAGCAGGTATTGACATGGGAAGGTTTAGCGCTCAGTCTATCACTCTTTTAGTGGGACAATGGCATTAAAAGCATTCCATTTAGGTGCACGATTGGAAGCCATTTTGAGTGCTGTGGGTTGGTCTGGTGACTCAGCTTTGAAGGAGTTCTATTTCAAAGATATTGAAGGTCCTGAGACAAATGTGATGGAAAAGCTTTGAACAAAGCAGAATAGAAGTCTCTGTGTCATGTAAAGGAATTGAAATTTCTATACAAAGTTAAGATTTGTGATATTATCTGAGGTTTATTGTTTTACAAAGCAATGGTTCAGGTTATTATGTTACGTAATAATGCTGTTTAACCGCTTCGCCGCGGCGGCATTCCACCGGGGTGCGGGCGACTCTGACGCGGGCGCAGATCGGACGGCCTACGCACATGCCCACCGTGACGACGCATCGAAAAGGATAAGCAGAGGTGTAGCTGTAGGGGGCTGTTTGGAGTGTGACACTGCAAATAAATACATTCTTGGATTTATAGTTGGTCTGAGGGCCCTGAGTGGAGGGAGGAGGGGGGGGGGGGTTACCGCTGTGTCATTCTTTTCTTGTGGTAAGCCAAGAATTAAAGATAAAACAGTGGCCAATGACGTGATCAAGAGAAAGATGGAGAGAGCGAATTACCCATCTGGAGGCTGTATTTCAAAACGTGAAACCGGATAACCTTGAATCAATACCAGCTTCTTTGTTTATCCAAGTTGTGTGATCCTAGGTAAATATTTTATTTCACAGAGCCTCCTTTTTCTTTATTATCCCATATGAGCGCACTTTCAAACACTTGGTTTAGTAGATGTTACTCCAGATTAATAAGAATCTAGGGGCATATTACCAAGCAATAGCGATAATTATCGCTATTGCTTGGTTAGAGACAAATATTTACAGCTGAGCTGCGGCGATTTTTACCGCAAATAAACCTTGGTATTACCAAGGTTTATCGCAAATGCGATAAAAATCGCCGCAATGCATGAATATCGCTGAAAAGTCAGCGATATTCATGCATTACCGAGCTAATGCTCTTAGCCATGTAATCCCCCTCCCATTGGATAACATGGCTAAGAACTGCTCAGGGCAGGTGTTAGCTTTTGGAGATATTTGCGCTTAGCGCAAATATCTCCAAAAGTTGGTAATAGGCGATAGCGATGTTAGCGACTGTTTTCAGTCGCTAACATCTTGGCACGCCCACTTTGCATGTCATTAGTGATAAATATCACTGACATGCAAAGTGGGGCCCAAGATGGTCGCTATCTCCTACTAGCTGTCGCTAACTGGTGTTAGCGACAGCTAGGTAATAGGGAGATAATTTTATCTCCGCTTTCTTGGCTTTTAAAGCCAAAAAAGCGGAGATAAACCCCCTTGATAATATGCCCCCTAGAACATTAGGGTTTACATGCCCTGTGACTTTCCTCTTATTTCACTAAAGGCATTGTCATTGGGGATAGAGACATGAATGTGTTTAAAAGCTATCACTTTCAAAAGATGTATGTCTATTCTGTAATATCATATGATATACTAAGGTGAACAACTGTCCCATATTATTAAATAAATACTTATTTTTAAAAAATTCAAAGAGATATTATCATATTTTTACATTATGTTTGTTGCAGGGTTTACATGCCAAAGGTTGTCATGGCTTGGCTCGTAAACGGACTCTTAGAGCCAAGCCAGACCTTTTGCTCGATTCTGGCTCAGCCTTTTCATTTGCCTGCTCTGCCTACCATCAAGGCTTCTTCTAGTAGAAACGGAGAAGAATGCTTGCAGCGAAAATTCATTTGAAATAAGTGATCTCAGGCCTTGGACCTTAGGCCATTGTGATATATGTGACCTTAATCATGGTTCCCAGAGAGAACTACCAGATCCAGCTGAGACAGGCAGGGCTTTAGCTTCAGCTGGATGTTTGGGGTCTGACACCCCTCAAATGCACTCTTGTGGTCCCAGAGTCAGGTCTGCTACGTCTGTGTCAGCTTTTCTCATTGTTCTCGTTTTCCAAAGACGTTTTAACGTGTTCATTTTCTAGATCAGGATATTAAACATATATTGTGGTTGGTTTATCAAAAAGTAGTAGAAGTCCTCCTTGAATGAGTGCAAATGTACTACTTTTTAGAATTCACAAACATTGGCAGTAGTAGGATTAGAAAGCTGCACAAATCTTAAGTTTCAAGGCATACTGCTTGCAAATCAAACACCCAAAAACAGGGGCATAACAGGCCCCCTCAGCCCCCGCGGCCGCACAGTCAACAACCACTTAAAACTCCACACATCTGATCCTTCTCGGATTCTGGGAGTTACGTAACTTACGTTACGCTCGCAGTTGTTGGAAGCACAGCCGCCTCTCATAAATTAAATGGGGCGCGTGTGCGGCCGCATTTGCGCGGTCTTCACCCTTAGGGTGGGCTGGTCCTTCTCATGCACATACCACTTTGCGCTATACAAAGTACGCTTGAGGTGAGGCAGCTGAGAGGGACCGTGCACTGCAGCCCAGGACGGACTGGTGCGGCCATAATTTAATTATTTGGAGAATGACCTGCTGAAGCCTCAACCTGGTAGACCCCATGGACCGAAGCCTTCTTCACTCGCAGCCCATCATGAGCATCTGAGTCTGGGGAGTTGCAGGGACAACGGCAGGTGAGTGGCTGACACGTGTGTTCTTGAGCACATATCGGGGTGCGCTTCAGTGATTAGTTTATGCCCTTGCGTCTCACATGGATGTTAAGCACTAAAAAGGCCACAGTTATTTATTTATTTATTTATTTATTTGGCGATTTTTAGAGCGCGCAAATACCCTGGGGTGTCTCGGCGCTGTAGTTGCAGAACTCTCGGGTAGAAGGGAGATTTAGGCTGGGAACAACCATGTTTTCAGTTTTTTTCTGAAGTTGAGCAGGGTCGGAGCACACTTGATGTGGAGGGGCAGTGTGTTCCACAATTTAGCTGTGGCAACAGAGAAACGTTTGTCACCCCAGTTGGCCCTTCTTGTACGGGGGACTGCAAGTAAGTGAGCTGAGGAAGAACGTAGTGTTCTTGTGTGCTCAAGCGGGCGGAAGGCTTGTTTTAGGAACAGAGGGCCGTGGTTGTGGATAGCTTTATATGCTATGCATAAAGCTTTGAATTTAATACGGCTCCTCACCGGTAGCCAGTGTAGCTGTCGGATGTATTAGTTTGGCCAGTAAGTTTGTTCTTTCTTGGAAACGTTTGAGCTGTGACTATGAGTATTTCATGAGTTGCGTGTAATCGTGTTTACATTGCTGACTTTCTAGCAGCTAGTCTAATGTGCCTGTGGATTAGTCGATACATTGCTGACCCCCAAAGCCTGGATGTGTAATGTGAACTGTCAGTGTAAAGCGATGGATTGCTTTTTGTAGTCCCCGGAAAGCTGAACTGGGTGTTAATTTACCTGTGCTTTCTTTGGCCCTACAAAGTACCACAATTTTAACCCGATAGCGTGACCGGTGATCTCTCTCTGTAAATAACTGTTCTTTATCTAGAAAGTGTCAAAATCTATGCTGCAGTGTTAAATACATGTGTTTCAACCTTCTGTAGTTTTAGAAAGGTGCATTTTGGAACATCCTTGGGATGGGGTGCAGGCCAGTAATTCAATACCACCCTACACATCAGGGAACTCTGGGTTGCAAGCCCAGCTTACACACTTTGCCACGTGATCCTGAATAGAATGCCTATACCTATGGTTCGCTTTCCATGGCTTTCAAACTTAGACATTCTTTAATAGGCCGTATACCGAAGCGTTGGGAAAATAACTTGACCAAACAGGAGCATGTTTTTAAAAGTACCACTGTAAAAGGAAACTTGTCTTTGTGTTTTTGCCTAATGGAATTTCAGGATTGGACCCAATAGTAATGTTAGTGGGGGTTTTCGGGGGAGGAGAAGTGCTCGCTGTAGAGGTATTTGAATGTTATTCTAAGAAGCATTGGTCGTAACCCCGGCTTTCCCATGCTAACAGTTTGCAATTACGCCCTATCCGTTTGCTTAACTACCTATATCGGTTTAAATTGGGAGCACTTCTCAATGATCAAAACCTACAGCAGTGTGTCATTTTGTAGCATGCCTCAGTTGGAGGGAGTGGTGACTTGGGGACACGCCGGGATCATGGCTGGGGCTACATTTATGCTACTGCAATCAGCCATTAACTCGCTAACACAGAAACCAGAGTGTACCAAATGGTCTTAAAAAGGGAAGAGGAGCCCCCAAATAATATTCTTGTCTCAGGAGACGAGGATGGACCTGGGTTAATTAAGTGTGGAAAGGGATCCAATCATATCATATCATTCATGGCGAGTGAGGATGTTGCCTTGTTTACTCTTTGCGTCCCACAGCACCCCTGGGCAGTCCAAAAAATCAACTGCCCTCACAGAGAGCATCATTCACTCCAAGGCCTCCACCCCTACAGATTCTCAGACTCTATGCGTCCTGCACTCAGGGCACCCCACACTGAACTGCTCTTCACAGTCATCCCACCTGTGGTATTCTACACTCTCCACCCGCACTCTCTACCCCCAACACCCACGGAAATCATTCCACCCCCCCTAGATCCACCTTGCAGGGATCATACACTCACTTTGCAATCTACTCACTAGTTCCTCCCCCCGACTCCAGTGGCCTCCACTCCACTGATTTCTCCTCTACCCCGGAGATCCCAAACTCCACTGCTCATCCTCCAGTTTGTGTTATGCGACCCAATGTCGCAAGAATACCTCTTTTCCAGCGTGAGCTTTCCCTTAAAAACTCAGCCTTTATGACTGCAATTCCAAGAATCTACTAATGGAGTAAATGAATGCTTAGGACTCGAGACAAGTTATCCATGAGTATAGCGTCCCATTGAATCCTATATGCTTCGCAGCCCTCTGCATGGAGATCTAGCATTCTAAGCACCACTGGCCATAGGGATTTCTCCCCAACGGCACCCAGTGCTCAACTGTACAATCTATCCCACCAGGCTCCTTAAATGTACTGCCCCCTTCAGTGACCCCAGCACTCCACAGCACCCCCATGCTTCTATAATTTTACACTCTTCTGCCCCATCAAGCAGCTATCACAACATTCATGGTCTCCCTCCCCACAGGGACCCCCACACTTCCATAGTCTTGAGGGCCACGCATTTCACTGCCCTATTAAGCCTCAGGTCCTGCATTTTTGCAGGGCCACACTCTCCTGATTCTACATAGATTTATAGATTTATAAAGCAAGCCTGACATTTCTTTTATTGATTTCTTTTATTTATTAAATTGGTAGAGCTCTAATCACCAAAAGGTCTCTAAGCGCTGATATTAATATTAATGACAAGGCAGCTTACATTGAATTGGCAATAGATGACATCAGATCATGTATAATAACCAGCAATACCTGTTCTATTTCCGTCGAGCACCTTTTTTTCAATACTTTGAATCAGATTTCTGTGCCACCTGGCATAAATGAAGGAAAGAGGGCCCTATATCTAGTTTTTTACCCGGGTCCCACAATATCTTTTGACAAGCCTTTGATACTGTGGCTATGCAGCATCCAAGTGATTCCACACTTCACTCGATCTGCACCCAGGGGTTCCCTTCACAACTCTCAGTTCCTTTGCCTCTAACTCCTTTCTATCATGCTTTGGCTTCTATCAATTGTGTAGTTTATGTTCCAGACTGCTAGTCCACTTGGGAAGTCTCGAATGTCATACATAGGACCAAAGTGAATATTTGTGGACTAAAACATTTGGAAAACTTTTAACCACAGCTTTTACTGGTGTGAGGACCTTTCCTTGAAGCCCACTGATTTATTTTCAACTCATGCACACAATCCAGCACTGTGAGGATCAAAGTTAAAACGTTGTGCATATGCCTGGGCCATGACACTTGCACTCTGGGGATGACCCCTGTGCTCAGTGTCTAGTTGGCCACTCTCCCAGCATGTTTCTGGCCTGTAGGACAGCCCCCTTCTGCAATTCCTGTGCAGCGATCCACTCAGAGTTGCATATGTGCCCAATCATTTCTGATCTGCAGCTGGCACTTCTAGCCCGGTACTGGGGCACCTCACTCCCTGATGCACCTCTACTCAAAAGTGCAGTGGCATAGAGTGAAGTAGAGTGGCGTAGAGTTCGGGCCATCAGCGCAGTAGTTGTAGCGCGCAGCTGCAGCATGGGTGCACCAGTTGCCTCATATCAGTACTGCGGCCAGCCTGCCTGCTTCATAAAATAAATGATGCACTTCTGACCCTCTCAATAGTGAAGATGGGTTGGCCCTCTCTCCTGTTTACCAGCCCAGCATCATCGTCTTTGTTGTAGCACATTCTGATGACCAAGTTATAGATAGAGCTACACAACTACAGGGGCAGCAATTCCATGTTATGTTACGTTATTTATGTTTATATACTGCATTCTATTGAAAATATGGCCCACGGCCCAAATGCCATGTCTGCTTAGTTATATGTAAGCAAAATGTTCTATTTAATGTGTTGTGTTGGAAGTTTGTGTGTGTTCCATGCTATTGAAAAGTGCCCTTCGGGGCCAAATTGCAGCCAGCAGTATAATATATCTGCGCTATGTGGGGTGTATGCAAGGTCTGTCCAGAGCGTTCTGTTTGATGCTTGTGTGTGTTTTAAATTACTTACAATGCAATTGGGAGCTGCGTGCCATTCATCTATATGGTATTTCTGAGCTATGCGGTATATAAGCTCTACCCAGTGAGCACTATTACATGTCGGCGTGTGATGTACATTACTGGAAAGTGTTGGGTGCTACAGTGCACCACAACAGTCAGCTGTACGCTCTATCTGAGGTGCACAGTCAACATACCTTTGTAAACTGGTTACTGAGGCATAGTTTTTTCTGGTTCCAGTACCCCCTGGGCCCCTAATCTGCCTATTCCTTGCACTTGAAATTGACATTTACTGCTGTAGTGTGAGAATGCATTTCATGAAAAGGAATATAACATAGGGTTGCCAAAAGAAAAATGCGAGCCATGTGTTTAAAGAGCCTTGAAAGACTGCATCCTGGAGCTAAATAGGGTTATGAATAAAAAGTATGTATTAATTTGTATTGTGACTTTTCTGTCTTTGTTCCCTTTAATTATCAGTCATGGATCTCATCATTCAGGCAGCCCCAGAACACAACTAAAGTGCGTTCGATTTATATTTGCTGTTCGAAGTATGCACAGATTAGTGCTGAAAATAAGGCTTTAAGGGCCCCTCATTGTGCTTTGCAGGGGGGGTCCCCTCAAGTTTCGTTACGCCACTGTCTAAAAGATGATTGGATGAATGCTTGCAAACAGTCAAACCACGGCAATCTCTTGAGGTAGCATTCTAAGCCATCATTTTCCATCCAATGTGCCACTCTAGACAGAGTCCCACCTAATGCAAAAAAATATGAACCCTGTTCCTGATGCAAACAGTCTATCCAGAATTTTGATCACCCCACCCTTCCACCCCGTGGCCTACCACTTTTTAAGTTGGGAAATTTGAGATTCTCACCTTCAGAATCTCATTGTATCAGCAATGCCCCTGTGTTAAGATAGTGTACATCAAGCATTGTATGCTTGATTTGTTATATTTTTTCATCCACGTAGTTTAGATTTTGCTTGCTTCTTTGGGATTTTCAGAAAAGGGAGTGACGTTTCTGGTTGATGTGTTTGAAGTAAGTATTGTTCTCTTTAGAGGTTCATGATTGCAAGTTAAAGAAAGGCTTCTGTCGAAGTTTTTTCAGAACAAAGAGAAAAGAGGAGATGGAGCTTTTCCACAGTGCCCTTATACATCAGCAAGGATGCTGACTGGTGGACTTTGGGATTTTTTTTTATGTTTACTGTGATTACTGCGGGCTCATGGTTGTAGTTTATGTCATGGTTGTTTTTATGTTCATTCCCTGCTTTTGACAGAAAGTAAAAAGTGTAGCAGAATACTCATCTCTGTGTCATTAACCCCTTAAGTGCGGGGAACGTTCAGCGGTCGTCGCGTGCACTACCTCGCTAGTGCTGCGCACGTCCGCTGAACGTTCCAATCTCATTAGCTCAATGGAACATTCCGCACTAGCGCGGAATATTTTCAGCGCTGGCAACGGGTTAATAGAATCTATACGTTCTTCAGAAAATTTCAACTCTATATGGCCATTGTGCGTAATGTAGCGTTCCTGACCCTTGACCTCCATAGCGCGGCACACTCACTACAAAAGGAATATTCACTCTCAAATTGGGTGTCCACACCGGAGAGCAATTGCGAGCCAACTACCGGCGATGAGTCTCAGGTGTTTCAAAAATATTAGAATTTACTTAACTGTGTGACGACTTAATACTGATGTTGTAAGCAAACCTCAGCTAGGCCTACTTAGTGCAAGAGTTCGCACTTCTCTGCACAGAGTCCTCAGACCTTAGGAAGAAGTTGGCAATGAAACTGGAAAATACAAAAGCCTAGTTTATTAAAACTTTAAAGGTGGTACTACAGTCCACACAACACCCTTCGGTATTGTATCGAGTAGCACACCGAACTAAAGCACATGGCCCCTTTTATACACAATGAAGGGGCTCAAGAGAAGGCGGTACAAAAGACAAGAGCAGTTTCATGACCATACAAGGACATATTGGAAGGCACAATCGATGAGTGGGCGGAGGTGACAGTCTCTAATAACTGGTAAACACATTCCTATCTGGAACCAATTAGTAACGGCCGTTGACCCTACTGCGCATGCCTGTACATGCTGGAAGCGGAGAATACTAAAAATAGCCTGTTGCCGGGCAAACTTCAGTCGCGGTGAACAAAAAGGTAGGACTAAGCACATGGTGAGCACATGGCAATGTATGGCATACAAAATGGACGCTGCAAATACAAAATGGAGTCGGCACATTTGTTACGATAATGGTCAAAATGAAGCATGTCTTCTGCTAATGCTTAACCTAATCGCCGTTGATTTACAACAGACGACCCTTTCAGCATTAGCTGAAGACATTCGACTTCCTGGGAAAAGCCAAATACTCATCTCTTACATCAATGGCCATCATACTAGCTATCTCCTTTTTCAAATCATTCTGCATTTTGACTTCTGCAATATTGCTTTTAGTTGGTATACAAGCAGTGACACACATAGAACAAATCATCGGTTGCATTGAATACATACACAGCAGGTGAAAATTATTGCAATTATTATACATAGGGCTGTTAATACTTTCCAGCCCCAGGCAGAAATCAGAGTCCAAAGCCACCCTGTAAAAGCCCATGTACCATTTTCTGTGTGAAGGTCTGCAGCGATTTTATGAAGTTTATTAATCGCTTTATAGACTGATGGGCTGTGGTCAGGTATGAACATACGTCTGCTATTACCTATAACACGACATGCACCACCTCTATCTGCTAGCATGACATCTAACACCATCCTATTCTGCAAAGCCACAATTCTAGCAATTTGCAATTCTTCAGTGATATTTCCTAAGGCTACAGCTGTTTGATCTGTAACAGCTTCTACTGCTCTAGTCAATCGTCGCACTTTTCTGCTATTTAATGCTGCACCTACAAAAAAGAACAATCCTAAATTAAGATCTATATATTGTTGTAGGCTAGTGTCAGTCTGATCAACATTATCAGTAGTCAATGTTCTTTTATATCTATTTGCGGTAATATTGTTGAACAATTTAAGATTTTGGGGCAACAAAATGATACATATCAAATGCCAGTCCAACCGGCTGGCAATCGATAATATCCACGATTTCCGGGCACAAAATAAGTGTTGTGAGAAGCTAAAAAGGTACTGGTATTTAGGCCATCTATATACAATACAGTGATGCAATCACTGACCCCCACAGGGATATGTCCAATGCTCTGTACACATAGTTCTGCTTGCGTTTGAGTAACAGAAATGACAAAATGTTCGGCATTAGATGAGTCTCTCGTGTTGGTGAAAATATATGGCGTTGAAATATTGTCCGGTCGGTATTCCTCCCACTCCCATTTAGTTCCATTCGCTTGTGGATACCCATCTTTGTCTTGATCGCACTCTTTATTTAACCGGGAAAGCAGTCTGCCCACTGTAGGCTTCCTAGTCGCAAAGAGCAAAGTATACCAGGCTCGACAAGAGCCATTATGCAAAAAAGGGAGAGGTATAAACGGTGTACCTCCTTTCTTTTGATGTGCAGGCATCATCCCACAAATCCAACAGTTTGTAGCGTTCGTAGCGATGTGGTGGGGATGCAACATCTGAATGAAGGTATTATTAAGATAAGATTGTTGATGTTTCAATTCTTGATATGGGAGCGTAAAGAAATAATGCTCCTCTGGTGTAGGTGTAGTACCAACAAACAACTCACGAGCAGGAGTTGTCTCCTCAACAGACCATGTTATTGTTGCCACAATCACCAAGGCAACAACAAACCCTATAGCACAAAAAATCTTCTTCTTTTCCATTTTAGCCACAACACAACACAAAACACAACACAAAACAAATCTTCCTGAAACTAAAGTAGTTGTCAGAGCTCTTACCCCTGGGTAGCTGTTGATTTCTTCACCACGGGCCAAGACGGTTGTCACTACTCTAATGCAGGGCTGATCCCCCCCCTTGCCACATCGGGTCTCCGTTTCACTGACCCAGGGAATGCTCAGACAACTTTCATAATGCTGCAGATTTCTCTCTCGGTCTCAAATTATATCTTGTTGCTCCAGAGACTGTTTGGTCCGGGAAGAGCTCCTCAGATCCGTCAGGCGTCACAGCACGACCTCTCTCTGCAGTCAGAACCTCTCGGTTGTCGGTCAACACAGCAGGCTCCACCAAAGTCGGGAGTACTCGGCGACAATGGGTACCATGGACCCAATTCTTCCAATTCGTGACTCGAACTGCTGTACTTGTAGCAAGTAGCACTTGCTCTGGCCCACGCCACCTTGGCTCCAAACTGCTTGACCTCTCGAAGGATTTTAGAAGGACGAAGTCGCCAGGCCGGAGGTTATGGCCCTCACCTGTGGATCTGTCCGAAAGTGCTTCTCGAACCTGTTGATATATAGAAACCAAGTTATCAGTTAATTGCGCTAAATAGTCATTCATTAAGACACAAGGTACATCATACACAGAACTCGGTTTAGGAATTGCCCAGATATTCATTGGCCTGCCGAACAGAATCTCATAAGGTGTGAGATCTGTTCGAGAATGATGCACTGATATGATTGACAGCAATGCCAGTGGCAACGCATCTGGCCAATTCAGAGAAGTAGAAGCCTGCATATTAGCTATTTTCAGTTTCAGAGAAGCATTGTATCTTTCCACCAAACCTGCTGATTGTGGGTGAATACTGCATGAAACTTCTGTTTAATCCCTAATCCTTTCAGGACATACTTTATAACGTCCCCTACAAAATGAGGTCCGTTATCGCTCCACAAACATCTGCAAACACCATAGCAAGGAAAGAATTCCTTCAAAAGAACCTTTGCCGTAGTAATTGCAGTATTTTCTTTGGTGGCGTCTGCCTCAATCCATTTACTGAAGGCACATACCACCACCAATACATACTTCAAATTATTACAGCGTTCAAGCTGAATATAATCCATCTGCAAAACCTCAAAAGGTGCAGTCGGTGTAGCAAAGCCTCCTGCTGGAGTTCGTGTCCCTTTTCCAGGATTAAATCGTAAGCAAATCATCAAGACTGTACTACTCTCTTAGCTGTGCTAGCAATTTCTGGATGCTCCCAAACTTGTGTAAGCAATTTCACTATTGCTGAAGCTCCAACATATGCTAGCCCATGTGCCATCTGAACCATAGGTTGTACAAAAGCTATAGGCAACTTCCATCTATCCTTCTGTTTATTTCACCAACAACCTTCATCATCCAACTCTCCATCTATGGACCATTGCTCCCGTTCTTTGTCAGAAGCGGTCCTCTGTATCTCTAGTACTTCCTTCCTGGCATCATGACACCGCTCAGCTTGTGATTTGACTACATACATAGAGGTAGTATCAGGCTGCATCGCAGTCTCACGTGCCACTCGATCTACAAAAGCATTTTCTTGTCCCACCTTATCAGTCACTTTCTTGTGCGCACTACATTTCACTATAGCTATTTTCTTTGGATATGTTAATGCAGTCAAAAGATTATGCACTAGTTCTCCGTGCATTATCTGCTCCTGTGCGATGTCAGAAAGCCACTTTCCTTCCAGAGCAGGCCAAAATCATGCGCCACTCCAAAAGCATAGCGGATATCTGTATAAATATTCACACCCAATCCTGTACTAAGCGCACATGCTCGTGTCAAAGCTATTAGTTCTGCTGCTTGAGCTGACTTCTGTGGTATGCGAGCTCTCTCCACTATTGTGTGAAGCGTAATAATTGCATATGCGGCTGAAGTTGTACCATCCGGTAACTTCAGACAAGACCCATCAACCCACAGTTCTCCATCCACATCTGGAAGGGGCGTATCTTGCAAATCAATACGAAACTTTGTCTGTTCCTCAGTCAGAAAAATACAATCGTGTATTTTCCTGCGCCTCAGGCTGAGTCGCTGGAAATGGCAACAATGTGGGTGGGTTTAGTGTTGCACATGTCTTCAATGTAATGTGAGGAGCTAATAGCGTCATCTCATATCCTGTCAGACGAGCACTAGTTAAATGCTGCTTCTTTGTTTGATTCAAAAGAGCATCAACAGCATGGGGTACCAGCACCAACTATTTATGTGACAAGACTATCCCTTCACTCTGGCGTATTGACACAGCTGTTGCTGCAACCGAGCGAAAACAACCAGGCAACGCTCGAGCAACAGGATCAAGTACTGCTGAAAAATATGCACAAGGGCGTTGCTTAGTCTGTACTAAAACTGACAATGCACATCCATCCCTCTCGTGTACGTACAATGTAAAGAGCTTCATGTAATCTGGAGTACCTAACACTGGTGCTGAACAAAGAGCTTGTCGTAACTGTCGAAAAGCATTCTCACATTCATCTGTCCAAGGGAGGGGTATTGGAGTATCTTTTTCTCAAAAGTGCTAACAAGGGTTTAGCGATATATGAAAATCCTAATATCCATTGCCGTCAAAAAGTAAGACCTAAAAATGCTCGAACCTTTTTCTGTGTGGAAGGTACTGGTGTGTCTAGAATTGCTTGAATGCGATCTGATGTGAGTGCACGCTCCTCCTTAGACAAAAGGTGACCTAAGTAGGTTACCTTTGGTCTACAATACTGCAGTTTCTTTCTTGATACCTTATGGTGATGTGAGGCAAGGAAAGAAAGCAAAGACAGCGTGCATTTCTCACCTTGTTCAGGGGTATTGGCTGCTAACAAAATATCATCAACATACTAAATGAGCGTCACACCCTCGGGTAGAACAAAGGAATCAAGCTGTCTTTTAAATGCTTGGCTGTAAATACTAGGACTCTCGGTATAGCTTTGAGGAACTCTGCAAAATCTATAAGATCGATTTTTCAAAGTGAAACCGAACAAATGTCGGCTATCAGGATGAATAGGGATCAAAAAGAAGGCGTTCTTCAAGTCTATAACAGAGAACGTGGTTGCAGTAGGTAGAACTAGAAGTGTCGTGATATCAGAAACCACTGGATATTGTGGTACCACTATCTTATTGACCTCCCGTAAATCAATAATAAATCTGTAGATCCTAGTATCAGTATCTTTCTTCTAAATTGGGAGGATCGGACTGTTACAAATGTTAAAGGGAACTTCCTCAACAACTCCAACTTCAATAAGATCCTGCACAATTCGTATGAGTGCTTCCTCACCCTCCTTTGAAATTTGATATTGAGGCAGGCGTGGCAACACAGCTCCCTCCTTTACACTAATGTGCACTGGTGGAATAACCATCTGACTCACATCGGTATCTGAAGTAGCCCACAGAGTGTTAGGTAGGGAAGCTAAGGCAATATCTTCTTGAACAATACAAACTCTGTCTGTTACTGGATAATTGTCATTCAAAATCACACGCACTCCTTCAGGGGAACATCGTATTGTGGCTCTGGAATACTTGAGCATATCAAGACCCACAATATTATCTGGAGTGTTTGGGTAAAGCAAAAACGGGCATGAAGCAGCAAACGTGTCTACATGAAATGCAAGTGGTTGTGACAATGGGTTAAGGGAAGGTGTTCCATCGAACCCTATCGATGTAATCGTTAAGCCAGACAGGGGAGCCCTCGGAACCAATTGTTTAGACAAAGCGCTACGAGTAGCTCCTGTATCAACCAGAAACTGATCAGTGGAACCCAAAACATGTGCTGTAACATAAGGACCCCTCTGATCTACTGGAACTTCAACTGATTCCTTACCCCATCCTACGCAATCCTATGCATAAGCAGAATCATGCGACTCAGGCTGCGCATAATCAGACATCTGGTATTGGTTGCGCCTATCAAAAGCATTGAACCCATTTTGTAACCGCACATTAGAATCAAACCTAGCACGATCATTCATAGCACCTCTGGATCCTGAGTTCCCTGAGCGATTCCTCATGGATCCTCGGCCAAGGACATAGCGCTGTGAGCGCAACAATGGACACTCTTCTGCCCAATGACCACATTTCCTACAACACGCGCATTGATCAATAGCCAAAGAGAAACGAGTAGAAGAGGAATTAGAAAATCCTCGTCCACCTGTATCGTTACCTCGAATAGGTGGACCAAAACCTGAGATAACATAACTTTTGTTTTTAATTCTTTAGATTTTTTATCCTCATTGCCCTTCGCTACTAGTTCCTGACGCTCGTAATATTGAGCCATTGTCAGGACGGATGCCAGAGAAGAGGTGGTCCAAGAGCTTTCGCTAGCTTTCAAGCGGCTAGCCACTCCTGGTAATAGATTCGTAATATACTTATCTACGAACAAGTGACGGCCCGTATCGTCCGTTAGCGACTGGCCACTAAAATAATGAAAAGCTTCCTCAAAACATGTGAAGAAATCTGAAACCGATTCATCTGTCTTATGTTTACAAGACTAAAATAGTCCAATCAATCTTTTTTGGGGGAATAATCGTTTACAATTTAGCTAATATTGCACCGGCAAGATCTAAAATCAATTGACATGGCTTTTTCGCTAGTTCCCTGTCCATATCTTCCCTCTCTATCTCCTTCCATAATACCCCATACGCTGTGCTATCATCTATTTTACGCACGGATCGCCACATATCGGGCGGCAATATGAGCCTGAAAAATAAATCAATATCAGCCTGCGTCATGGTACAAGAATTTAAGGCTCCCTCGACTTCCTCATAAAAAGCGGCAGGATTTTTACGCGGATCAGGCAATGCAGCTTTAGGCGCCATAACATCTGCTCTATTCCAGGGAGTATATACCCAATTATAAATAAAATACCCTTTTGTATCTACAGAATATTTATAGTCACTGGTACCTGCTCTTTTAGGAGGAACATATAAAGGCGCGGCCTCTCACATAGGCTTTGCATGCACAATCGCGGTCTTATCTGTTTCGAAAATAGATGATTGTTTCCCGTCGACCAATCCCGCTCGTTCATCTGTTTTAGCTTTCCGTTTCTCCTACCGTAGCCAAAGCGCCTCATTTCGAAGTTTAACCAGCCGCCTGATCGTATCAATCTCCTGGGAAAGAGGAAAAGGACCTTTACGTAATTGCTTACAATCGATTGCCACATCATAAGGTTCGAGACCATCAGATACTTTTCGAAACATATCAACAACTTCTTCTGCAAAATGTTCAGTAAAATATATCTGCTCTCTATCTTGCCATCCCTTAAAAGTCTCTAAACTATCAGAAACAGCAACAGTATCCTTAAGTGACTGCTGAGCCATTTTTCTAAGTTCAGCCGCACGATCGACCGGAATCATGGAGCGGGTATCTGGTTCCGTTCGATCTGCGCCAGAATCCTCATCGTCGCCGGATGGAGCGTACGGAATGAAATACGGAGGCAGAGGACGATCTAACAAAGAAAAATTTTCTTGCGGTTTATTAAGGACAGGATAAAGAGGTTGTCAAACAGCATACTGGCCAGATATCTGTAATCTGCGCTCCTTCTCCTGTCTCTCTTCCAACTCTTTCGCCTCCTTCTTTCTTAGTTCTTGCGCTTTTTCATACACATTCTTCCGTTGCTCTTTCTCAATCAGTGCTTGCTCACGTTTCTCACGCTCACGTACTTCTTTCACCCACATTCGCACACTCTCAAACATATCTTGTCTAGATTTTCGCTTAAACATACACTGTTCCACATACTCAATTTTTCGCATATCAAACGACCCATACTTCGGCCAACATAACTCAGGATCCTTTCATGTGTATTTCCTCCACAATGTGCTGTACATTATAGAAGAAAGACCATATTTAACGTACATCTCTCTATGAGGCGTCCCCTCTGGGGGAGCCGGCTGCGATTCCTCAAGACTTAACCGGTTATTTCCACAAAAGCAGCACAACCTACAAAGTGCGCTAAAAACAGGCATGCCAAAAATAGTGCAGAATATACAGTATTATAATCAAAGTAGCACTTAAGGTATCTGTAATACGTTGTGCCGTTCAAATCAAAATCGCATTTTGGAGAAAAATCTCCGCATTACCTGCCTATATGTGTTGCAACACATATATTACACATACACATCAGTGACTAGTCATTCCAACATTGCCATAGCAAGCGTATCCTAAAACTGCCTTGCCACTCCCAGGCTTCCAAAACCCACAGCAAGTACCGTACAACGGTTCTTACCACTCACAGGGTGTCCAGATTCCAACTGCCAAGTTGTAATTCGACCAAACGGCCACTGCACAGCAAGCCAACAGAAGAGATCTCAGTCGAGGACCGGCACCACCCGGATGGTCAGATCGGAAAGAAAGGAAAAAGCACCTTGGATGCCAAGACTCGGGTCTCCTCTGGCATGCGTGCGCGTCCTCAGCGAGATTCCAATCCTTCGTCACGACCGCTCCTTCGGGCATTCGAGTCGCTGATGAGCCCCACGTGTCGGGCGCCAATTTATTGTAAGCAAACCTCATCTAGGCCTACTTAGTGCAAGGGTTCGCCCTTCTCTGCACAGAGTCCTCAGACCTTAGGAAGAAGTTGGCAATGGAACTGGAAAATACAAAAGCAAAGTTTATTAAACCTTTAAAGGTGGTACTACAGTCCACACAACACCCTTCGGTATTGTATCGAGTAGCACACCGAACTAAAGCACATGGCCCCTTTTATACACAATAAAGCGGCTCAAGAGAAGGAGGTACAAAAGACAAGAGCAGTTTCATGACCATACAAGGACATATTGGAAGGCACAATCGATGAGTGGGCGGGGTAACAGTCTCCAATAACTGGTAAACACATTCCTATCTGGAACCAATTAGTAACGGTCGTTGACCCTACTGCGCATGTCTGGACATGCTGGAAGCGGAGAATGCTAAAAACAGCCTGTTGCAGGGCAAACTTCAGGCGCAGTAAACAAGAAGGTAGGACTAAGCACATGACAAGCACATGGCAATGTATGGCATACAAAATGGCCACTGCAAATACAAAATGGAGTCGGCACATTTGTTACGATAATGGTCAAAATGAAGCATGTCTTCTGCTAATGCTTAACCTAATTGCCGTTGATTTACAACACTGATAATAATATAGACTGCTTAATTTAATAGAATATGTGACACTCCTTCTTCGACCCTGTGTGAATGAAGAACAACAGATTTTCCTCCTCAATGAGTGAAGTGTGCTTTTGTGTTATTGCGCATCTAAGCACTGTTTATACTGATGTCTGCTGGTGGTGTATACAGGATGACTCATAAAGAAGGGTCATAAATGCAAAACAAAGGGTGAGAAGAAATCTAAACACAAAGTTATGTTGAAAGGGATAATGTAATCTTCTGTCATGTGTTCCGAGCTAAGAGGCAAAATGAGGCCTTGAAGGAAAAAAAAAGAACATATTTAGGAATTGAGTCACAGTGATTAGAGGGGGACGTGGCCTGACCCCGATGGAGTGAGCAGCACAGCTCGCGAGCTCCGGTCGGCCGGCCGTCATCCAACATCATCCTGAGTCACTGGAGGCGAACAAACCCCTGCAGCGAACTTCCGCAAGAACATGGAGAGGGAGGCATAGTTCAACGGTGGCGAAAATGCCCTCCGCGGCAAGAAACGGCGGCCGGGAGGTGAATCGAGGCCGCAAGGATACCCACGTTTTCCGGACTGCTGAAAAACTTTAGGTGTGGCGCCGCTGCCCAGCAGAGGATAGTAAGGGCAGCAGCAGGGCGCACAGAGCGACAGAAGTGCACCCGCTGCCTTGAGCAGCGCACTGAGCCCCACTCCGGTACGACAGGGTACCGGACAGCGGGGAGGACCTGCGCTACTGCCAATAGGGCTGCATTGAGAGAAGATGATTCAGAAAAGGGGGTGGTGATGAACAGAGTGTCTGAATTAAGCAGACCACTCTTACCCAGTCTAAAGATCAGGGCTTGATCCATCACCGTTATTTATCTCACTGCACCATCCCAGCTCAGAACTTGGCTATACGCAAATTAGTCTGACCCTGGCCCAGTGCATCATGGGAACAGGGCAGACCAAACTACCAAGCCAATTCTTATACTGGGAAGGAAACAAGCTACCGGGGACCGGTTTCTGGCATTTCAGCCGTCTTCGGCCCGGCTTGCTTGAATCCTGATGGTGCAATGAGCTAGGGACTCACATCTGAGTATACCCTTCCGCGCTTATGGTGGACAAAAATGATTCAGAAAAGGGGGTGGTGATGAACAGAGTGTCTGAATTAAGCAGACCACTCTTACCCAGTCCAAAGATCAGGGCTTGATCCATCACCGTTTTTTAGCTCACTGCACCATCCCAGCTCAGAACTTGGCTATAGGCAAATTAGTCTTACCCTGGCCCAGTGCATCATGAGAACAGGGCAGACCAAACTACCAAGCCAATTCTTATGCTGGGAAGGAAACAAGCTACCGGGGACCGGTTTCTGGCATTTCAGCCGTCTTCGGCCCGGCTTGCTTGAATCCTGATGGTGCAATGAGCTAGGGACTCACATCTGAGTATACCCTTCCACGCTTATGGTGGACAAAAATGGTTCAGATAAGGGGGTGGTGATGAACAGAGTGTCTGAATTAAGCAGACAACTCTTACCCAGTCCAAAGATCAGGGCTTAATCCATCACCGTTTTTTAGCTCACTGCACCTTCCCAGCTCAGAACTTGGCTATATGCAAATTAGTCTGACCCTGGCCCAGTGCATCATGGGAACAGGGCAGACCAAACTACCAAGCCAATTCTTATACTGGGAAGGAAACAAGCTACCGGGGACCGGTTTCTGGCATTTCAGCCGTCTTCGGCCCGGCTTGCTTGAATCCTGATGGTGCAATGAGCTAGGGACTCACATCTGAGTATACCCTTCCACGCTTATGGTGGACAAAAATGATTCAGAAAAGGGGGTGGTGATGAACAGAGTGTCTGAATTAAGCAGACCACTCTTACCCAGTCCAAAGATCAGGGCTTGATCCATCACCGTTTTTTAGCTCACTTCACCATCCCAGCTCAGAACTTGGCTATATGAAAATTAGTATGACCCTGGCCCAGTGCATCATGGGAACAAGGCAGACCAAACTACCAAGCCAATTCTTATACTGGGAAGGAAACAAGCTACCGGGGACTGGTTTCTGGCATTTCAGCCGTCTTCGGCCCGGCTTGCTTGAATCCTGATGGTGCAATGAGCTAGGGACTCACATCTGAGTATACCCTTCCACGCTTATGGTGGACAAAAATGATTCAGAAAAGGGGGTGGTGATGAACAGAGTGTCTGAATTAAGCAGACCACTCTTACCCAGTCCAAAGTTCAGGGCTTGATCCATCACCGTTTTTTAGCTCACTGCACCATCCCAGCTCAGAACTTGGCTATATGCAAATTAGTCTGACCCTGGCCCAGTGCATCATGGGAACAGGGCAGACCAAACTACCAAGCCAATTCTTATACTGGGAAGGAAACAAGCTACCGGGGACCGGTTTCTGGCATTTCAGCCGTCTTCGGCCCGGCTTGCTTGAATCCTGATGGTGCAATGAGCTAGGGACTCACATCTGAGTATACCCTTCCACGCTTATGGTGGACAAAAATGATTCAGAAAAGGGGGTGGTGATGAACAGAGTGTCTGAATTAAGCAGACCACTCTTACCCAGTCCAAAGATCAGGGCTTGATCCATCACCGTTTTTTAGCTCACTGCACCATCCCAGCTCAAAACTTGGCTATATGCAAATTAGTCTGACCCTGGCCCAGTGCATCATGGGAACAGGGCAGACCAAACTACCAAGCCAATTCTTATACTGGGAAGGAAACAAGCTACCGGGGACCGGTTTCTGGCATTTCAGCCGTCTTCGGCCCGGCTTGCTTGAATCCTGATGGTGCAATGAGCTAGGGACTCACATCTGAGTATACCCTTCCACGCTTATGGTGGACAAAAATGATTCAGAAAAGGGGGTGGTGATGAACAGAGTGTCTGAATTAAGCAGACCACTCTTACCCAGTCCAAAGTTCAGGGCTTGATCCATCACCGTTTTTTAGCTCACTGCACCATCCTAGCTCAGAACTTGGCTATATGCAAATTAGTCTGACCCTGGCCCAGTGCATCATGGCAACAGGGCAGACCAAACTACCAAGCCAATTCTTATACTGGGAAGGAAACAAGCTACCGGGGACCGGTTTCTGGCATTTCAGCCGTCTTCGGCCCGGCTTGCTTGAATCCTGATGGTGCAATGAGCTAGGGACTCACATCTGAGTATACCCTTCCACGCTTATGGTGGACAAATATGATTCAGAAAAGGGGGTGGTGATGAACAGAGTGTCTGAATTAAGCAGACCACTCTTACCCAGTCCAAAGATCAGGGCTTGATCCATCACCGTTTTTTAGCTCACTGCACTATCCCAGCTCAGAACTTGGCTATATGCAAATTAGTCTGACCCTGGCCCAGTGCATCATGGGATTTGCCTGCTGTATGTCCCGATGCTTCAGGACATACAGCAGGGCATCACCTCCTCAAGTGAGTGGCTGGAAGCCAAAATTGATTCTCTGGGTTCAGACCTGGGCATCCTCAGAGAAGACCACAAGTGCCTAATGGAGTGAGTAACGACGAACGAACGCCAACTAGTGAACACCTTGCTGGACATAGAGGCAATGAAGAAACAGTTGACAATCCTTGAAACAAAAATGCACGCGCTAGAATTCCGAGCAGAAGATGCTGAAAATAGATCGCAGAGGAATAATCTCCGCATAGTAGGCCTACCTAAAAAAATAGAAGGGTCCAGCATGGTGGACTAATTCGAAAAATGGCTATATGATGAAGTGGCATCTGAAGGTTTGTCAAGATTCTACGCCCTGGAGAAAGCAAACCAAGTTCCAGTGAGACCGACTATACAGGGAGCTCCACCCTGAGTGGTCATAGCGAAACTGCTTCATTACAGGGATAGGATTCACATCCGTGCACTAGCATGCCACAAGGGAGACATAGCAGTGGGCAACTCCGTAGTGCAAATTTTCCCGGACTTCTCCAGGAAAGTGCAAAAGCAAAGGAGCTCCTTCCAGGGCATGAAACAAAGACAGCGGCCAACTGAGCTACAAATACACAATGCTGCAGGTGACCACAGCGGACCAAACAGAATTCTTTTGAACACCGCAGGAGACCTAGGAGTGGCTAGAGAGGCATGAAGGAGTAGGACCGACGTGAGAGGCTGGACAACGACAACCACAAGAGAGACTCTTCCGTACCCAACGGGCCGTGAGAGTGGCCTGGCCCCCATGAAAGAGGAAACGTAATTGGAGAGACGGAATGCGATGCAGGTGGTGGTGCTGATGAGTGGGAAGGGAAAGGACCTCGCGCCCCTTGAGGACAGCGATGCATCAGCAGAATCTGGCAGGTGTCTCCTGAGATCCCAGGACTGGGTGGCAGCTGAGGGGACTGGGGGAGTGGCAGATTGGCCTTTTTCCCCCTCTCGATTGACAGATCGAACTGCAAGCTGTCACTTGAGGACTCACAGATCTAGTTTGGATGGGGTGTGTTTACCTGCTTGTCCTGGGGATGTGGGAGTTGGGGAACCTGTTTATTGTTCATAGGGTAGGGGCACCTTGAGTTGCACTGTATGCAAATTCAATTAATAATAGCTGGGAAATATATGCCAAATACAGGGCTTTAGGCGGGAGAGGGGCCGATAAAGCTAATACTGTCATATGGCTGACCTACAGAAGTATAAATGCATGACGTGGATTATCAGGGGCATGCACACAATAGTGAAGAGATATAAAGTGCTCTCCTACCTTTGGCGATGAGGGTCCAGATAGCCTTGCTGCAGGAGATGCACCTCACACAAAAGGAGGGGACCGCACTGCAGAAGCACTTTAGGGGCCAACTCTTTTATACCACATATTCAGCTTACTCAAGGGGGGTGTTAATATGGATACAGGCAGGGATCCCTTCCCAAATGGTGGACTCATTGGTAGACCCGGAGAGCCACTGTGTAGCAATTCAGGGATGATTAGAAGGTCGTGAACTCAATGTAGTAAATGTTTATGCCCCCAATGCGGAGCAGTCATCCTTCTTCGGTCAATTGAACCACTGCTTGACATCATACTTGACCGGGCCCTATCGTAATGGGGGAGACTTTAATTGCGTAGACGATGTACACATGGACAGATCCCACCCTCCACTGCGAGGATCCCAGGCAGCGCATGTCTGACAAGCATTCAATACGGGGCGACAAGGCTGGGGACTGTTGGATGTCTGGAGAACCTTACAACCCGAGCTAGGGACTACACCTACTTCTCCATAGTACACGAAGGTCATGCGAGACTAGACACCTTCCTATGCACGGCAGATATTAGAGCCAAGTCCTCACTGCTGATTACCTCACTTGGACAATATCAGATCATAATCCAGCGGTTTTATCACTGGGATGGACACTCCCAATACCGGTGATTCACAGCTGGAGGCTCCGTCCAGACACCCTAGAAGACCAGGTCTTCCGGGAGGAGATCAGGGGTAAAAATCACATAATACTCCACGGTTAACACAGGAACGGCCTCCTTGCCGAATGCAAAATGGGATGCCTTCAAGGTGGTACTGAGGCGCCAATGCATAGCACACACCACAGGGTCAGGTGCACCCTCCTGAGAGAGGTTGAGGGAGCAGAAATGACCCTTAGGGGGCTGGAGCATAGAGGACTGGACCACCCAGAGCTCCACCAGACAGTGCTCGAAGCCAAAGAGGAGGTGTCGAAGCAGACTGAGAGACTCAGATGCTTCGATTACAAAACGTATTTACAGCGCACCCACGCAGTAAGAGACAAATCAGGGTCCCTCCTAGTGTGGCTGGTGAATCCAGTAGGTAGGGGCTTCCCGTTGGTTGAAATAGAAGACAAAGAGGGTGTCAGGCACTATGCGCAGGTGAAGATCAACAAGATCTTCGCTCCCTATCACGCTGGGTTGTATAAGAGAACAACGCATTGCAATGGAGAGGAGGTCCGGGAATATGTGGAGGGATTGCAGATTAGAAGTCTGGACTCAGTAGAGACTGAGAGCCTGGGAACTGATATTAAGCTGCAGGAAGTGAGGGCTGTCATCAAGTGCATGACACGCAACAAGACCCCGGGCACCGACGGCCTACCGGGCGAATTTTATGTGGTGTATGCGGAGGAGCTGGCTCCCAGACTGATCCTATTATACCAGGCGGCCCACGACATCAGAACACTACCAGAAAGTACCAGAGAGGCCCTCATTGTCCCCGTGCTTATGCAAGGGAAGCCAGCCCATGACTTTACGGCCTACAGGCCATTATCCATGCTGAACATGGAATATAAAATATTAAGCAAGATACTAGCGATATGGCTCTTGCCACATATGTCAACCCTGGTCCACGCAGACCAGGCTGGGTTAATACCAGGGCAGAACACTGCCATAACATAAGGTGACTCCTGGCTGCTATGAACTCCAAAGAGTACTACAAACTGGAGGCAGCGGTGTTCATGGTGGGCATCGAGAATTCCTTGGGCAACCCGGAATGGCCCTTCTTGAATGAGGTCCTGTCTACGATGGGGCTAGGGGAGGTGTCCCCGCATGGGTAAAACTGCTGTACGCAACCCCTACAGTCTCAGTGCAAGCCAGGAAAACTATTTTGCTTAGGCAGGCGGTGCAAAGAGGCACGAAGCAGGGATGCCCCCTCTCCCCACTGGTATTTGCCCTTGCCATGGAGTCCCTGGCTTGCAGGAGGAGGAGCGGGCGGGACTACAGTGGCTTGTGGACTGGAGACATGAGGCATTGCATAGCTCTGTACGCGGATGACCTCCTACTGTTGCTCCGCAATACAGCTACATATCTGACGGGGGTGCGAGGCATGCTGGCCAAATTAGGTAGGCTATCTGGCCTTAAGGTCAACTGGCAGAAATCAAAACTGTACCCTATGAACCCTAACATACCCATGCCGCCCGACTTGGGAAATGTACAGTGGGAGCCCTGGCTGCCTGCCATACCTAGGGCTCAAAATGTACCATGGCTCAGCTGAATTATTAGACGGCAATGTAGGCAGAGCAATATGCTCGATCCGTTCCTCTATGGGTTTCTGGACAACCTTGCTACGCTCGGTGACTAGACGAGTGGCAGTCCTGAAGATGGTGGCGCTATACTTTTTCTGCACCCTTCCAGTGTGGATACTCTGCGAGACATTCAGGGACCTCGACTCAATGATAGTGTCCTTCCTTTGGGGGTGGGCAGGCAGGAGGGTTGCGCTTACCACATTGCTGCACTCCATGGCTGAGGGAGGCCTAGCAGTCCCAGACTATGAAGGATACTATATAGCACCCCAGCTGTACTGGCTGATCCAGTGGCTAGCAGCCGGAAGGAACCCAGACAGGGAGCGGTGCTCCTCCACACAGGCTTTCCCAACTGCTGCGAAGATATTGCTGCAGGTGCAGAGGAACACATCGGGAGACACAGCAGAGACCAAGGTGGTGACGCGTTGGTGTGGCAGATACCTGAGGTGAGTAGGAGCTATAACTCCCTATTCTCTGGACCTACCCATAGGAATGCTTCGCTGTCCTCCACAGGGAGAGCACTGGGTGAGAATGGAGGACTGGGAAGAGGCAGGTCTGAAATTAATGGGAGACCTATACAGAGAATCGAAAGTTGCCTAGCATAGTAATGGTAAGTTTCAATTCTATTAAGGACACGGAGGCGAGGATTATGCTTTTCTCTCTTCGCTGTTCATTTAACAAAAAACACATAGCAGCCAGAAAAGCAAATAATTTGTAAAGAATATGTTATATACCCCAACACTGGGACAAACATATCAAAAAACATCATAACACATGGGATAAACTACAACTCCCATCAGTCCATAAACATAGTCCTTCCACAGTGTCCATAGCGTTAAGGTAGGGCGTCAATCTTGTGATCCCTTCCTCTTTCTTTGAGCGAGTCACGCCAAATCAACCACGGTCCTGCTTAGCCTCATTACCTAGTAGGAAAAACAACAACAGCGTCAGCATTGTCAATCCCAGCGGGTCGGTCAGACCAACTCAAGTATAATACATTGGCAGAGACATCAGAAGCAAATGCACTCAAAGTAAGCTGTTTACTTACACCAGTATGGGGAGGGATCTCCGCAGGAATGTGGGCGGGATAATCCTCGCCTCCGTGTCCTTAATAGAATTGAAACTTACCGTTACTATGCTAGGCAAATTTCGATTCTATGTCAGGACCGGAGGCTTCAGATTATGCTTGTTTAAAGCTGACTGACCACCAGACTCGCAATATCTACCACTGGTTTAAAATAAAACCGTTTGAACGTGGAATCCGAGGACCAATCTGCAGCACGCATTAGGTCCTCCAAACGCGCTCCCAAGAAGAAAGCCTTCGAGGCCATGGCACCTGTGGCCGAATGAGCTCCAAACTGTTTGATATCAATGCCAGCCTCCTGTAGCACCCACCGCACCCAACGGGCTATGGTGGGAGAAGACACCGCTTTATGCGGTTTTCGCAGCGCAATCAGGGGCTGCTGTTCGCCCGGAGGGCGAAGTTCCAACGTAACATCTTCGTATGTTTTTAGGCACTGAACGACGCAAAGCTTGGGAACGTCCACAAAAGCCGGGTAAGAAATAGATCGTGTAGAGGACTTTGTACGACGACCCACAGTGAAGGTAACCCCATCCGGGGAAAACACTCTTGCTGATATATCCAAAGCACGTACATCAGATACCCTACGACACGACACCAGGCACAAGAGCAGGGCCAATTTCACCAATAGTTCTTTCAGAGAAAGATATCTGTTCTGTTGCCAAGAAAGAAAAAGATTCAGAACCACATTAACATCCCAAAGGACGGAATATCTCGGCTCCGGGGATAAAGAAAGACGTACTCCCCGAAGGAGTCTGCAAACCAAGGGATGTTCTCCCACCGGAGCTCCATCTATCGGTTCATGCGCCGCCGAAATCACCGAGCGTATGGCATTAATGGTCCGGTACGCCAAACCACTTGCCGCCAGTTCCGCCAGAAAATTCAGGACGTGAACGACGCCTGCGACCAGGGGATCCAGGTCCCGTCGAAGACACCAACGAACCCACCTGGACCATGCTGATCGGTACCTCTTCGTGTTACTGTTAGCCCATGCTTTTGACAGAAAGGACTCAGCCGAGCCCGAAAGGCCTGGGAGCAACCAGCGTCTCCGGAAAGCCTCCACGCCATAAGGCGGAGAGAATCCTGCATTATCAGGTGATGCGGGTCTCCGTCCGGATTGAGAAGAAGGTGACGGAGCCAGGGGAGTAGGATTGGAGAATCCCAAGAAAGTTATAGAAGAACTGGAAACCAAACTTGCGACCTCCACCATGGCGTCACCATCACCACGTCCGCTTGCTGGCGGCGAAGAAGGGCAGCCGATCTCATCACCATGGAAAATGGAGGGAAGGCATAAGGTCTTTCCTGACTCCAGTCTTGGAGGAACGCATCCGTCGCCTCCGCTAGAGGATCTGGTCTCCAACTGAAGAACCTCGGCAACTGGAAGTCGAGGCGAGATGCAAATAGATCCACCGAGAACGGGCCCCATATGGTCTCCAACCAATGGAACACCTGTGCGTCCAGTTTCGATAGACTCGAGCCCCGCAGGTACCTCGAGTGCCAATCCACCACCTGATTGGCCCGACCAGGCTGATACTCTGCCGTCACTGAGACCTGGTGGGCGAGGCAGTATTCCCAAAAATCTCTTGCCAAATCCGCCAGGGCCCTGGACCGAGGGCCGCCCAGGTGGTTGACATAGCGCACCGCCGAGATGTTGTCCATTCTCAAAAGGACGCACAACGTCGCTGAGTCCTTGGTCCAACAACGGACCGCAAAAGAGCCTGCGAGGAGCACCAGACAATTGATATGGAGTTGCTGCTCCTCTGATGACCAACCTCCGCCTGTGGAGAAATCGCCGCAACTGGCGCCCCAACCCGATCTGCTGGCGTCCGATTCTACTATTAAGTCTGGCACTGACCCAAAAATAGCACAGCAGTTCCAGGCCTCCAGATGGGAGAGCCACCAGGACATCTCTTCCTTTACCTCGTCGACCAACGGAACCAACTGGTGGTAGGACAGGCCCCTTCGGAGATGATATGCCTTGAGGCGCTGAAGAGCCTGATAATGAAGCAGACCCGGAAAGATCGCCTGGATGGAGGACGAGAGAAGACCCACTACCCTGGTGATCTGACGCAGGGACGTGTGCGACTTGGCGATCGTCTGTCGGAGCTCGTGTTTTATTTTGGCCATCTTCCGCGACGGGAGACTCAGAGAGGCCTGCACTGAATCCACCAGGAACCCAGGAACACCATCCTCTGGGAAGGCGTCAAGACAGACTTGTCCTGGTTGACAACGAAGCCCAGACCCTGCAACAAAGTTATCGTCTGGTTGAGCTGAAGGGCCAACTTGTTGGGACATTGCGCCATCAAGAGGATGTTGTCCAGATAGACAATCATCCGAATGCCCTGACTCCGAAGAACCTCCACCGCTGGACGCAACAGCTTGGTGAAACACCACGGAGCCGAGGAGAGCCCGAAAGGGAGGGCTGTGAACTCGTAGATCTGCTCCCGCCAGAGGAACTGTAGGAACTGACGCTGAGGCGGGTGGATGGGTACCACTAAGTAAGCATCTTTGAGGTCTAAACGGACCATCCAGTCGTTTGACAGAGGGACGTCCCTCAAAAGGTGGATACCCTCCATCTTGAAGTGGTTGTACACCAACCAACCATTGAACTCCCGGAGGTTTATCACGGGTCTCTTGCTCCCATCCGCGTTTCCACTAGGAAAATATTTCTGAGGAAACCTGAGGGATGCCGTGTCGAGCGACAGATGGCCCCTTTTCGGCACAGCGCCAAGACCTCCTCGTCGATTCACCGGGCATCCTCTTGGGAAGAAATAATGGGACGTGTATCCCTTAACTGATAAGGACGATGGTAAAAGTCTATGCGGAAACCGTGCACAGTCTGAAGAACCCACGCGTCTTTCGTGAGTGCCGACCAGGCCTCTGGAAAACAGGCCAGCCTCCCCCCTATCTGAACGTGGTCTGCTGGGATTACACTCACCGTGGGAATTGCTGTTTCCTGCGTCATTCCTGTAGCCGCCCCAACCTCCTCTGAAACGTTGACCCCTGGAGGGGTAGAAGCTATTGTAATTGGCCGAGGAATTGTATTGGCCTCTGCCGGAGCCTTGCCCTTTATTAGGTTGGTTTTGACCGCCACGGCCGGTCGTGAGGCCCCTAGCACGACCGCCCCCCCCTAGAAAAACGCTGGTTAAACACCCTCTTGATGGTGGACTGGGCTTTGTCTAGGGATGAAAATGTGGAGACAAACTTCCCCAGTTCTTTTATGAAAGGGTCTCCGAACAGGCCGACCTGCGCCACTGCTCCCGCCTCAGAGGAGGCCAAGTCCCCCAATTTGGCATCTAACTTGATTAGCAGCGAGCACCTACGCTCCGTTGAAAGGGCACAGTTAGTGTTGCCCAAAAATATCACCGCTCTCTGCCCCCAGTTGGACAAAACCTCAGTGGAAATGGTGGAACCTGAGACCTTGGCTTCCTCCGCCATATCGAGGATCTTAGTTAGTGGGCCTATGGTGTCCAATAACTTGTCTTGGCATGACCGCCATGAGAGGTCAATGCCTTTGCGGGGGTCTTTGACAAACTTAGCCATAAAGGTGGCCATTTTCCCGTCTAACTCAGCGGTCATGGCCACTTTTCCCTCCAGCGTAGGCCGCGGACACTCTCCCCTCAGGCAACTATGTGCCTCCTTTTCCAATGGCTTGCGTAGATGCCCCGCCACGAACATCGCGACCTTGTCGCCCGGCGCCCAGGCTGCCGACCTTGGATGGATGATATCGTCTGGGTCAAGCATCCCCGAAGCGTCGTGGGGCAACTCAGTCGCTGATCCGGACGGGCGCCACGAGCGCACCGAATCGCCATCATCATCTGTGTCCACCGGGGAGAGCCCTCCCGGATAGGAAGGGGCCGTCGCAGTCGACACCGAAGGGCCCGGGGCTGGGCGCGATGCAGAGGCTTCAGGGTCGGTCGCCTTAGCCAAAAACGCATCTCTGAGGCGTTCGAAGGCGTCCTTATCTACACCTTGCGCACTCCCCGAGCCGCCGTCCCTACACGCCTTCTTGGGAGCGGGTGGTTTATCCTCTGCAGTAGTAGGAGGAACCCCATGGGAACCTAGTGGCACAGGAGCCAACTTCGCACACTCTTCCACTATGCAGGCGAGAGTCTATCCTCCATAGGGCCCACGATCTCTTGAACACACCTATAAATAGACTGATCGACAGCCTCATAGAATTCATCATCCCCCAAGTACTGGTGGGTTTCCTCCTCCTCCACATAGAACCCCTCTGCGTTGACTAAAGTCCCTGAGGGTAGGATAAGGGTCGTTAAACTGGCACCAGACACCAGAATGTACAGGCTAACCGAAGGCTAGCAAAGTTTTTTAATATCTGGCACACCAGAAACTAAGAGGCAGCACCCCTCCTACAGCGCGCTGACCCTCTTATCACAAGACCGGGCCAATGCCGCCTCCCTAGAGCGCTCACACTTTTTAAAGAAAAAGGCTGGAAAAACGCAGAGGAAATCGGCAAGTGCTGAGGAATTCCGCCCGCAGGCGTCTGAAGCGGTAACCCGCCAATACAGACCCCCACGGGGCGTCAAAGTAAAGTAGGGCAGTACAACCCTGTCCGGGCGTCACGGTGAGGCGGCAGACAAGGCTCCGACGCGGTAGTTCTCCTCAGCGCGGCTCCCGTCAGAGGGAAAGACGCGCCGAGGAGAATGAGACGCGATGGCGCCCTCTAGTGGCAATTTACACAAGCTGCAACCCCGGGAACAGTCACGTCAGGGGCGAAACGTCCCCGCGACAATTACTGCAAATATACGGGGCTCTGTAAGGGAATAAACACAATGTTAAAACCGCAAACAATAACCCCACAAGCGACAACAAACCCGACACAGCGCCAGAACCCAAAACGTCCCCACCACACAATAATGAGGGGGAGACAGGGAAAAAGACACTTAACTGGCTGCGAAGCAGCGAAGAAAGAGGAAGGGATCACAAGATGGACGCCCTACTTTAACGCTATGGACACTGTGGAAAGACTAAGTTTATGGACTGATGGGAGTTGTAGTTTATCCCATGTGTTATGATGTTTTTTGATATGTTTGTCCCAGTGTTGGGGTATATAACATATTCTTTACAAATTATTTGCTTTTCTGGCTGCTATGTGTTTTTTGTTAAATAAACAGCGAAGAGAGAAAAGCATAATCTGTAGCCTCCGGTCCTGACATAGAATCAGTAATGCTTCCTTTCAAAGAGCTTCGAGTGGAATATAACTTGCCTGGGGGCCAGTTCCTGAGCATAGAGCACTGGGGTATGGGCAACGCAGAGCCCCAAGCGCTTGCAGGATGTAGATATGTTTCACTGCCGGAGGTAACAATCAAAATGGTCTCCTGTCTCTATAAGGCGCTCAAGCTAGACATGCAAAGACCACTGGACCACCTACGAATGTAATGGGAGGAGGACCTGGGGAAACACATCCCATAGAAAGACTGGGATATGATAGTGGAAAGGACCCCGATTGCGTCCAGGAATGGGCGGCTCAAGCTAATAAACTACTACATGCTCCACAGAGCATATCTTACCCCGTCCCGCATAAGGCGGTACTTTGGAGTAGACTCCGCAGCATGCCCCAGGTGCAGGGAGAGAGATGCTGACATACTACACATGTTTTGGGACTGCCCTATCTTGCATGCATTCTGGGAAGAGATACAACACACAATAGGTGATGCCATGGACAAGGAACTACCATAAACCCCAGACCACTACCTATTGAGATGGTTCCCACACACGGCCAAAAACCAAAACGACTGGGAAATTTCAGGATCTCGCTTATGTCCTAGCAAAGCGAGAGATAGCTAGGAACTGGAAAAACCCAAGGAGGCCGCTGGTGGGAACATGGAAAAAGGAATTAGAAAAATAGCCGGGTCAGAAGGAAGACTCTTACTCAGGGAAGCGAGGCGGGGAATAGGTAAAAAAAACCGGGCGAGGGCTTGGGAACACCTAGTGGGTGAGTTAGCAGTGAACAGGCAGGGATCCAGTAGAGCACAATCCCCACAACAGATAGCACAGGACCAGTAAGAGGGTAGGGGAGGTGAACAGGCAGATCATGGATAGATCGGCTATTTCCGCACCATGAACCAAGACAAGACCCATAATGAGCCTGCAACACCCGACGGCACATCTACTTAGAGTCAACAGCAACTGAAGGGGGACAGGGGGGAGGGAGCGAGTTTAGCTCTTTGGCAGTTGGGTTAGATATACTAGAGAGTAAGTACATTACAATACATGTATAATGTTACTGTGATTGTTGTAAGATGAGACTGTTTGAAAACTCAAAATCTGGTTTAAAAAAAATAGGGATGAGAGCCTTAGATACATCAGAGCACATAAGTGAGAGAAGAGTTATTGATACAACGGTGTATGTGTGCATGTGCCATAGTTTGTGTTTAAGAGCAAGAGAGAATTGAGAAAGGAGAGCGAAAGCTAGAAAAAAAGAATGGGGTCATGAGAGTCGAGAAGCCAAGTGTAAACATCCGAGAGACCTCAAAGTCACTGGCATGAGGAAAAGATCTGACTTAGAGGAAAGTAAAAGGCTTCTTTTTATCCCGGTCCACTCCTTCTATTATCAGCCTCAATCTGAAGAAATAAGGAAGGAGTATTGATTTCACACTTCGCGTAAGTACTTTTATGCTATTTACATTTGATTGCTTAAGAGTTTTCTTTTCTTCATTAGTTTTTCGGAGTAATGAAAAGGAAATTTCTTGGTTTTCATTCTTTTTCTCCTTTTTCAAGGGGCAATATCTTTTTTTATTTCATTCATGATGCCACTGTAGTGAGAAATACGGGATTTTACCTCCTGATTGGCAGAGGTGAGGCGTACATGCATTGATAGACATGATGTTAGATTAGTAAATTTAATTTAACAGTGATTAAGACTTTAGGGAATGGGAGGGTAAAAGAGATTAGCAAATGTCAGACCAATGTACTCGTATCAGATCATCAGCCCCAGAAGAGCCCTCTTTGAAGAGGATAAGCTCAAATATGGATTGCATTTGATGGTTTATAATGAATTAATATATGAGGTTGTTATTTTGTAAGATGGCACCAATGCGAAAAATAACAGTTTTGCTGGACCCACCCTAATTTAGTTGGAATTACCCATACATATGCTGGCATATGATAGTATAAGATGGGTGGCAATGTGTTCCATGTATTATTCAACAAAGATGGGGTTGTCCCTGGTGAATGGTAAATATCTGTACTGGTGGGACTGGGAGCAACAGATTAGATCTCTGGAACCAGGCATTGTATAGTAATGTATTAGCATGTCATGACCCTGATAAGGTGCCTTGCATACCTACATAAGGTTAAGATCAGAAAGTGTCTAATATGTGGAAAGGTGGACTCCACTAAAGGGAACAGAGTAAGATTCCTGTTATAGACCTTTACAACAGACTTACTTCTTGGACACAGAACTGACTACAGAAAGACATAGTAGTAATAATTCCTTTATTTAGATATAAAACATATCTTTAAAAGATTGCACGAATCACATTGTGTACAGTTTTAGGAGTAGAAAATGATTAAAAGAGTAGAAAAATAAAATATGACCGTAAGCATGCTAGTTAAAACATTTCAATTTGTAGATTAGCCCTCCCGGTCTTTACAAGTGTCTATTAAAATACATGTTCAGTCTTGACAATGAGCAGAGGCAACAGCAGTGTCCATTTTATCTAGGTTGCGGTATGCTTGCTGAATACATTTGGCCAAATTTATATTTAAAACAATATTATCTAGAGACAAAGCAGCAATAATGGCATGCCTACAGGTCCGAACTCCCAGCCTGTTCCATTCTGGCTTGAGCAGACACCTGCGTTGAGAATTAAATAAGGGACAGATGCAGAGCACATGCAAAATTGTTTCTGTTGCTGACCCGCATCCTCTACATCAGGGGTCTCCAACCAGTAGCTCGTGAGCTACTGTAGCTCTTGAGCTAACTCTGAGTAGCTCACCTGTGTGCAGTCCAGCTTATTAAATTAGAAAGATTTTGCTTGGTTGAAAATATACATATAAAGAAATTGAAATTATACTGCACTAATAATATTAGTAGATGTTAATGTGTTTTATTGAACATAAGTAGCTCTCAATACAGAAAAGGTTGGAGACCTCTGCTCTACTTGTTGTGTCCTCCTTCTTACGGCGCCAGGTGGGTAGATTTTGAAGAAAGCGCCAATCTCCCATTTTTAGGGCAATCAGACAGCGCTTTAGGTGAAGTGAAAATGTTGTGAAGCGGTAGGCAGCAGGGGTTAATCGTTTGTAGGAATTGACTACTGCCCAGGAATGACTACGTTTTGTGACAAGAGCTTTATCTGTAGCCAGAGATTTCAGTCTTACACATTTTTTGATTATATTTTTAAAAATAGTCTGACTGGGGTTAAGAGCCCAAAGGTCTGCAACTGACATTTGATGGATATAGTCATACAGAAGGCGGCCGAATGTTCCCCCTGGATTAGACTCATTGATATCTTTCCAGATTAGTGATTCTAGTGTACCTGGTTCGGCCTGTCTTAATTTATGACAGAGCTTAAGATAGGTGCCAACATTAGAGGCTTCATAGTTGCTTAATCCCAGCTCTAATCTAATCTGGGCTGGGGAAGCGGTGCTCGGCAAATGAAGTGCCTTTCTATAGATTTTAGTTGTGTGTTTATTTAGGGCAGTGTTCATTTTTGCCTTTAAAGATCTCTATGCCATATGGGAGTGTTGGCCCGATCTTTGCTCTAAGGACTTCTAATAAAGGGGCAAGGGTTGGACCTGAAAATTTCTTTGATAGTTTGGCCGAGGATACCACTAGGGCCATAGTTTTAGCTGCAATCACGCTGCTTTGCTTTGAGAAGCTGCCCCTTGAGTCCAAGTGGACGCCTAAATATTTGTATGATTGGCCAATCGAAAGACTTGTTTTATTGATTGACCAACCACCGCCACTGTAGCGTTTCTTACCAAATGGGACTATCAGGGTTTTCTCCATATTAATTTCTAATTGATTGTCAAACGTGTATTGCAATAGTGCATCAAGGAGCCTTTGTAACCCTACTCTAGTGAGGCTAAACAGGGCCAGGTCATCAGCATATAAAAGGTTGCATAATGCCGCACCTCCTATTTTGGGTGGATGACTATTTACCTTGTCTAGAGTGCTTGACAGGTCGGCTATAAATAGGTTAAAGAGAAGGGGGGCCAGCACGCATCCCTGCTTGACACCGCGTGAGGTCATGATTCTTCGCGAGAGATGCAAGCCGGACCCTAACTTCACTCGAACCCATGTGTCAGAGTAGAGTTGAATGATTGGGTTCAGTATTTTGTTTGGAGTACCCCACTGTGTCAGTTTTTTCCAGAGGGCCGCCCTAGGCACTCTATCAAACACTGCTTTGAAATCGACAAAGCAGCAAAAGACCATCCTGCGTGTTGATAGAGCTTTGTCGATTATAGTGGAAACTGCCAATAAATTTGTCGTAGTTCCTGAATTGGCAACAAACCCTGTTTGATTCAGAGGAATCAGATCGTTGTCCTTTGCCCATTGCCTTAAATCCTCCAGAATGAGTCCTGTAAAATGTTTCGCCTCTATGTCCAGTAGGGCGATTAATCTGTAGTTATTTGGCATGGCTTGTGATCCAGCTTTGTGAATGGGATGAATTATTGCGCCCCGCCATGAGTCCAGGATTGCCGATGTCCTCAAAGTGTGATTAAAGAGGTTTAGTAACACCGTGGACCAGAAAGGGATGTCCAATTTGAATAACCTTTGTGGCAGGCCATTCGGGCCTGGTACTCCATCTTGTCTCCCTTTTATCACTGCTTTGACAACTCGTTCCTCGGTTAGCACAAGTGCAGGAGTGGGCCCCCGAGTTGTATCGAGGGAGGTATTAAGTGATACGTCAGCTCCAATTCCGCATGCCATAGGTGGTCTGGTGCAGTCATGCTGGTCTTGTGTCTGAAAATGATCTGTTAAGTATGATACCCATTCTGCTTCCTGGATATTTGCTGAGCCAGAGTTTGTTAGGTTCAGGTTGGTGCGGTTAACAAGGGACCAGAATTTCCTTGAGTTTTTTTGCTTGCTTTCCCACACCAATTTTACCCAATATTGGTTTTCCTGAGCCTGTTTCTCTTGGGAGACTGCCCTCCTGAATGCTTTTTGGGCATGGTGATATGTGGCAAGGAAGGCGCTGTTCCCCGGGAATTTTGAAACCAACCTCAATGCAATGTTCCTTGCTCTCTTTAATGGTTTTATGACGGTGGAGGTTGCAGCCCCTACTGGGGTGAGCGATTTGATCTCTGCGCAGTCGCTGGATATGAGTTGATCGGGTGCAGGCACAACTGCGACCATTTCCATATCGGGTTGGCATCTTTATCAAGGCTGCCTGTTGTGAAGTCCTTGCTTGTTTTGAAAACACTCTGGCTGTTGGATTCATTCCATTTGAGGCGCTTTAGGTTTTCAGTATGAATTCCCTTGTAGGTTGTAGGAGCCGCTTTATGGAACTCCGGATTTGTAGTGAAGGTGATGACCTGGGGCCTGTGATCGCTTTCAGACCGTTGATGGATGCGGAAACTGTTCAACTTAAACAGTAGTTCTGAATTACAGATAGTAAAATCTAAGTAAGACTTTTTTCTTCCATTCGACCAGGTCCAATTTAGAGGTGAATCTCTTGTTGACCCTCCATTCACTACCAGGTAGCCTGCGTTGTAGAATCTCATCACAGAGAGCTCACCTAATATATTTCGGGCTTGCTTCAGAGGTTTAGATTGAGTCATAGCCTCAATGATGTTAGTCAGGTCCGGCCCTTCCATGTCTACTGTATTTCCCTGAAATAGATTTGTGTTGAAATCTCGCGTGATGATGCGGTCCGAGTTGGGATATTCAGCAGCGATGTCATTCATGATCTCGCACAGTCGGACCAGGTGGTCTTTTTTTGTACGGGTGCTGGGGCTGATGTACACATTGATGAGGAGGAGTGAACGCTGCTTCCTCCAGGGGTTAATTTTGACCCCGAGTAACCAGTCTTCTTTGAAAAGAAATTGATTGAGAGCACCTTTTAGGTTGTTTGAGATGTATATGGACAAACCGCCTTTGGGGTGGCCAAATCGGCTGTCCCTGAGTGCTGATTTTCGAAATTCAATGTATCCTTCTATGGGGCGGCCCTCAGTCGCCCAAGTTTCCTGTAGGGCGATTGCCGCATGTTTGCACAAGAAAGCCATGGTGTCATCATTTGAAGTTTTTTGGTGAAGTCCACTGATATTCCATGAACACAGTGAGAACGGAGGCCGCCCTTGATTGTTGTCTCTTTTGTGCTGTGTGTCCGCCGCTGAGAGGGGTTTTCTAGAGGGATTGTGAGTTTCTACAAGTGTTTCACCCGCTGGCGGTCAGTTTGAGTGTTTTGATGACAGGATTGCTGGCAGCCACTCCCAGCTATAATTAGGTTCTACATTGTCCTCGGCTTTTTCGGGGCCTTTTGTTTCAACGTCGGACCCTGAGGCATTTTTTAAGACCAAGTAGGGTCTCACGCGTCCTGTTTTGTTGGTTGTTGCCGGATAGCTGGATGAAGTCGGTCTTGTTAGCAGGGAGGTACGATACCCAGGGGTGGAGTAAGGGTATACTCTAATTCCCCAGTTCCGCAGAGTGAGCTTCTATTCAAGAAAAGCTCCGACCCAACTAGCCGATGAAAAAATCACCACAGTGACCTCAGAAGGTTGGTTTCCTCGAGGGGAGAGGAATTCAATGGATTCTATATTGTTCGTGGTCAGTCCAGCTAGTCCCGGGATTCCTTCTGCTAGTTTTAACAGATTGTATCTGTTGAGAATGTCGTGCCGCCCTTTAGATTTATATTCGGGGGCCAGTAGAATCTGATGGCACGATGGGTCATTGTTGATTGACTCCGGAACACTTGTGGGCTTAAGTTGGGATTGTCGACTATCCTGTTTGGTTTGATTTCATATAACTGTTGTGACAGTTGTTGCGAAGCCCTCTTCGAATATAGACTGTGACTGGTCGGAGCTATAGGATCGTTGCAGATGGTTTTGGAATAATTGAGTCTTGCCCTTGCGTTTTCTTTTCCCGGGGAAATGAGAGCCATCAATGGCCTGGATTTTTCTGGTGTCTTCTTAGGCCCAGTTACACTTGCCGTCTCTGGGCTCACCCTGGTGATTTCTGTGTGGGCACTGCCCTCGGTTGTTTCTGGGGCCATAGTTTGTTTACTTTGGTCCTGTGGGCTCCTCGCTGATTCTTGGGTGAGTTTTTCCAGGGTGACTCCCTTGGGGATAGTCCTTTGCTCTGCGGCACTGTTTTTGACGGGGGATTTTTTATTTTCGGCTTTTTTGAAGATAGGAAAGAGTTCCTGATGGACCATGTTGGGGTTTGCCCTTAGTTTATTTCTGGCTTTGCGCTGACGTTTACGCTCTCTCTTACTACGTGGTAAGGCTGGCCCTGGGAGGGACGCCACTGTTGATTCGCTTTGAGAAACGGGGCTATTTGTTTACACAGGCTCAAGTTGATCATGCCTGTTTATCAGTCCGATTGGTGACAAAGGGGGGCCGTTTTCAGCCGTCAGATTTGATTGTGGTTGAGCGCTCTGTGGATGACCGTTCAGCTTTGTTGGGCCAGTAGTTGTTCCTGTGTTTGGCGCCTCTCCTTCATTTGTGTTTGTGTTCTGCTTAAAAGGAGCCGCTGTGGGTTTTAGATGTTCTTGCTGTGTAGGGGGTGGCGGTTTGGTAAAAACGTTTCCTCCCCTCAACAGCTTTACTTCCCTTATGACAGTGGTTAGGCATTCTGGGAGCAGAGAAAGAGAATTTATGATTGGGGAGCAACAGCAGGTTGATTGGGCAAGCTTCGTGGAGGCTTGCGCCCATAAAATTAAGGAATTGAGTTTGTCTAGTTTGCTGTCGATCCCAGACGTAAATAGTGCCAGGGTGTTTAATAGGTCAACCTGCACCTCCAGTTTTATCGAATGATAATTAAGTGCATTAACTGTTTGCTGCAGGGTCTGTAGAAGTTGTGGCCAAGCGCTGGTCCCGGTGTTTTCTTCAATATTTTGTTTTTCATTTGGGATCGGACTGGACCTAGGGGAACTTTGAGACGTCTTGAAAAAAAGGGACAGGTCCGTCATGAACTGATCGTTCTGGGCAGGCAGTACTGGCTGGCTTTGCAATGTGTCCTTTGTATGTCTAGATGGCGAGAATAACATGTACGGGGGACTCAGAGCTGGTGGTGCTGTTGTGGAGATTATTGTTTGTGGGGCTGAGGATTGTTGACTGCTATTGGAGTGCTCGGGGTTGGCTTGCCCATGGATTTGTGCCGTCGTTGTTTGGTGAAAAGAGGCCACAGGAGGCTTGATCGGGGTCGCTACACAAGTTGCAGTGGGTTGAGGTGGCGTTAATTGGACCTCTGTTGAGCACATAGTGTTCTCCAGCTGAGTTTGAGGTGCTTGACAATACCAATGGTCCTCTGCTGGAGACACTGAAAACTTGTCCGATAGGAGGAGGTCAGGTTGAGAGTTTTTACTGTTATGGTCGTTACAGGTAGACCCAAAAATATTGACCTCTGATGGCTCAATTACCCTCGCGGTTTCAGGTGCCCAATGTTGCGCCAAGGCCAAATTAAACGACCCTGGTTGGGCTAGGGGAATAATAGTTGTTGCCTCCAAAGATTGCGCTCGTGGTTGTGGCGATTCCACGGACTTTGATGACGTTTTTCTAAAGAAGTCCCGTATGCTTAGGGATTTTTGTGTTTTTAAACTGTGGTTGGCGTTGCCGTTGGCCGAGACCTCTGCGATGTCAGGTTGTGTTGCTTTCTTTCGGGCGCTGTGTACTTCCTATCTTTTCCTGATCTGATTGTTTCCCGAGTGCTTGGGCTTGGGCTCTTCTGGTAGCTCTTGAGTCCAACACCACTGGTACTTTGCTGCAGCTTTGTTACAGCAGTGAGTGTTCTGGCTTCTGGGACTGTATACAGGCTGTGCGTTGAGTAGCTATGTTAGTGTGTGGCACCCCCCTGCTCGCCCCGTCCCTACTGCACTAGGTCCCCCAACCCTAACCCCACCCGCTGACACCACCTCACCACCTCGCCTCTCCGGGCCGGACCGGACCGGACCGGAGTCCGAGAGCAGCTGGGCTGTATGCTGCGCAAACTCTGGGTGAAATGGAGCCAACAGGGTCTGGGTGGGCTAGTCAGTACCTGGGCTGGCTCTGGGATGGAAAGTAAGGGGAGCAGCCCCAGAGCTGGTGGGTTCCCGTGACCAACCAGGTAGCGAGCAGCGAGTGAGGGATGACTGGGGGCGGTAAGCGCTAGGAGGCCGAGGCGCCGGCCAGGGGCCCCAGCGAGAGCAACTGGAGCACCGCAAACCGCGAGGGCTACAGGAGATGGCCGATGAGGAGAAGTCGGAGAGGAACTCGGAACTCTGGGTCTCTGTGTGCTTGGGCTGGGCTGCAGCACGAACGCCAAACAAACGCCAGGCAATCAGCACCTTGGGGGGGGCGGAGGGGACCAGAGAAGAAGCCGCCCGCTCACCGGAGTGAACGGCGGTGGTGGTGTGAGTGATTGACTCTCAAATTGCCTCTCGGTCAGCCCCTGTCGATCCCTGTACCCCCCCCTCGCGTACGCCGAGTGCTGCCTTACCGTGAGTCTCCCGCGAGTCTCTCCAGTCTCCCACGGTTACAGGATGACCGTCTGTCTCACTGTGCCCCCGCCAAGCCCGCAGCTCGCTCCCTGCTCGTCTCCGGCTCCCAGCGCGGCAGCCCCGCACACCGCGCAGCCACCGCCGGCAGCCTCTCCGCTCTCTACGTTGCCACGCCTACCTGACAAGCCTTGATAGCCACGCTAGTGGGACGCGGCCAATCTCAGCAGCAAAAGCAGACGTTCAGGTACAAGGAGTTTGGGTGGAAGTCATGGCAGTTACTTGGCATTATTCTGTATCCAACAACAGCGTCGACATATATCTCCTATTAATTAATCTTATGCTTAATATCCATGCAGAAGATAGGCCTTCATGTGAAGTTGCGCTTATGGCATCCTAAATGGACACATTCTAATACACATACACACGGGCACACAAACACAATCACACACCTGGTCCCTTGGCCATCCACTCTGTATTCTCAATTGATGAACTTATCAAACAAATACACAAATATTTAAATATGATTCAATCTGTAAACAAATGTAAAAAAAAAATAGACATTTAATAGGAAAGTTGGAGTTCTTCTAAATTTAATTGAGGCCATTCATGAGCCACACTCTATTCCGTTTGATGCACTTGCACTACTCCCACAAATCAACCGCCCACCGGGATGTACAGGAGACTTAATTAACCCCATCTCCCAAGTACTGGGTTACAAAATCATCAATTATGAAAGCTTCACGATCTTTGGAGATTTTAACATTCAGTTGGACAACTGATCGGACAGTCTAGCATCAAGCTTTCCAACTTGTTTACGGACTCTGATCTCTCAACGACCTTTATGGGACTAACATATACAACAGGCCACACAATTTACGCTATATTCTCTATCACCCCACTAGAACTTGGTAGGCCTAAAGAGGTTCCTTTGTCAGATCATTTCATCCTACCCATTTCTGATCATGGCCCCCTTCTGAAGAGTAATGGGAGAATTGGAGCCTCTTCTAGGAATCGTGTCTGGAATAAGGTGAATATACCCTCACTGAAGGATATCCTAGATGCCACCAAATCCACACTAAATGTTGATATAGTATTAGACGAGGTTTGAGTACATAACTGGCTCTCAGAGGCTGTCTTTACAGCTGCCACTGAAGTCTGCACAAGGACCCTTAGACAATAACCTTCTGCCCTCTGGTTCGTGAGTGAACTAGCGAGAGAAAGGAAGCATTGTAAGAAGTTGTAAGGTCTATGGAGGAAGTAATGTGCAGAAGCCAACAAAATTCGGGACAAAGCTGCTTTGAGCACCTATCATACCAATACTCCTACATAATTGGTTAAGAAAACAATAATGCAAACAAAATGTTTAAAATTGTGTCAGATTTCACAGAACCCTAAAGACACTGCATCTTCCCCTTGAAACTAGACCCCTCTACTCAAATCAGCAAATTCTTTGAATACAAAATGTTAAAAATCCAGGACAACCTCTTAAAAATACAAAACATTGAGTCCATGGGTAATGCTTTAAGTAAAATGATGCCCCTGGCCCAAGATAAACTGTTGCAGCTCAACCCTCCACTGGTCAGAGAACTGGAAAGCTTCTTTGACAAAAGTACATTCTGCTCCCCCCTGGATCCCTCCCCCTAAGGGTGTGAGTCTAGTAGGGGATAGCCTAAGCCCCACAGCATCTCCCCACTACCTCTCTGCACACAAGTATAGTACACACAATGTGGAAAAGGGCAAATGTTATTCCTTTCCTAAAAAAGCCTAATGTGGACCCAGAAATGCGAATTTCAGACCGATTTCTTCGCTTCCAGGGTTCTCCAAGAGAGAACAGGCAGTGTGGCTCAAGTAACTTTTCTCTGGATCAAAGACCCTCAGGTGTGGGGTCTGTCACGGCTCGGCGTATCTATCTATCTATCTATCTATCTATCTATCTATCTATCTATCTATCTATCTATCTATCTATCTATCTATCTATCTATCTATCTATCTATCTATCTATCTATCTATCTATCTATCTATATATATATATATATATATATATATATATATATATATATATATATCCAAGGAATCAGCGATAGATTTCCGCAGGGCGAGGCGTCCCTCCCGCTCCACAGACAGACGCAGACACGGTCCAATTTAGTGCAAATCGTTTTAATTCAGTGCAAGCACATCGTATGACGTTTCGGCTCCGAGGAGCCTTGTTCACATGACAGTGTCCAACTAGATGAGCTGTTCTTTTAAAGAGACAGCCTCTGTTGAAAAAAAGAGAAAATTGATCACATGCTTGGTTTTAAGAGTGGACATGGAAAAAATACTCACTTTTCAAAACCCGGTCTCCCAGTGTATAGCCACATTGTTATACAACGCTAGTAATATAGCTTGAATGATAAGTCAAATACCCTGGACTGTTCAATAAAAACATATCTCCGTTCATTAATTGTGGTCAAATACAAAATTATATACTTTTCAATTTTTAGTGCAAAATTTATGTCTCCTAGCAAAATATGCATATATATAGAAAAATAGAAAAAATACTATTGCAATATATTTACATATTAACATATTTACATGATATATACTATCCATCTTGAACAAGTCCTGCTAAAGTGCTTAAATGTTTTGTGCAAACTTATGCAGTAATGTACTACGATTGCTCATATGATATCAATTAAATATCCTATCATACCCTTAGTCTAGCAAGAATTATTGCAGGTTCAAAATTTATCTATAAATATGACATAGTCCTAGGGTACACCTCAAAAACTGTTATTTATATTGGTTGTCTCAACTCAACTAGTCCTATTTACATGGTGATCATTCATTGGTTCTATGTAAGCAACGTTGTATTTATATCTGTCCACGTCCACTGTAAAGTGAAAAAGTGCAATGTATTAAAAACAAGAGCATATAAGACCTATCAGCTACTTAGGAATAACGACCTTTGAGCTAGATATACTGGGCCTATATGCATACTGATATCTATATTTTTAAACTTTTTAAATTTTTGCTCTTTTTAAAACTTATTTTTCTTTCTTACTTTTTTTCTAACATATAACAGTAGCAGCTCGGCTCCACAGTCTCATAATCAGTTTATAACGCAAGCATTATTATGTGTAAACAGCACAAGAGACCCCTGTCCCAGCCCAGAGGTCGTCCTAATCTTACAAGATTTTTCAACCAGTTTGTTTTATACTTCAAACCATTCAATCATTGGTAGTGATTCTGTTACAGTAAGCAAGTGTACATATCCTCAGTTACATTTAACCCTGTTGGAGCCTTTGTATTCAACATGAGGATATATCTTGTCTCCAGCTTTCTTAATCTGGTTTCCCTATCCCCACCCCGTCTATTGGTATTAACGCTGTCTATCACAAAGTACGTCAGTGATTTGTTGTTGCTTTGATGTACTTCGCGATAGTGACGGGCCACAGGGTAGGTATTATCTCCATGGGATATTGCTCTAAGATGTTGGAGGACACGTTGGTGCACCGGGAGTTTTGTACTTCCAACGTACATCAGTGGGCAGGGGCATTGTAAGATATATACCGCATGGTCGGTTTTACAAGTTAATACCTGTGAGATTGGATGTACTATGTCACTTAACCCCTCTTTGTAGGTCTTGGTATTGACGCCATGGGTGCATGCTTTGCATGTTTTGCATTTATAGAAACCCCTGCCTGATTGCCACCAACTGCTGCCTCTGACTGGTTCCGGGTTTGTGTTCACTATTTGGTCCCTCAGGGACGGGGCCTTGCTATAGGTTAGAGAGACCCTAGTCGGTAAATCCTTACCAATGATAGGATCCTTTTTCACAAGGGGCCAGTACTTATTGACAATCCGATAGATGTCCCTGGATTGCCTACTGAATCCTGTTATGATGAACCAATGGTTTTTTCATTGAATTTTCAAGGTTTTGTAAATGCAAATTCCTAACTATATATCGACTATAACCTATGGTTTTTTCAGTGAATATATATATATATATATATATATATATATATATATATATATATATATATATATATATATATATATATATATATATATATATATATATATTACCTACTGGCTATCGCCAGTAGGTATATATAGTTAGGATTTATTCCCTATGGGATTTTTGAAAATTCTATGTCTAATAACTTTGGCGTTTGTGGATGGAATCGGCTGAAATTTTCAGGAAAATGGCACATTATGTTTCTGAGCAGCCCTTGAAAATTTGGGGGGGTTTTGTCGAGGGGGGGGCCGAGAAAAAAGGGGGGTCCCAAAACGCGTTTTTCCCATGTTAATTTCCATAGGGTGGTTGGACTCACTTTTAGCTCGAACGGCTGAATGGATTTGCACGAAACTTGGCAAAATTGTAGGGACTGTTAGCCCGATGTGCCTTTGCTAGATCTCAATATATGTGCTCCAGTAGTTTTTGAGAAATTAACGTTCAAAACAAGATATATATCTGTAACAGCGCTCCGGGCTGCGGTCCGGTTCGCTTACTTTTCGTGAAACGGAACTTTGCGCGCAGAAAGCTGATTGGCTCTCCGGTGTCTGTCAACATTCTAAACAGTCCGGAGCGGCCGCCATCTTATCTCTCGGTAGGATCGAGAGAGAAGAAGAGGTGAAAAACGAAGGGGGAATTTAATGAAAGGGGGCAAGGTATACTCCTCTTGACCCCCTAGGAATGTTGTTGGGGTTATTAAAGGGTCCCGTGGGGAAAATAAAAAAAAATGATTTTTCACGGTAGAAGCGCTTCACGGGCCGCGAACTGGGCCGCAAACTGGTAGCGAAACGGGAATTCGCCATTTTGTGCTTCGTTTTAATTAAATTACTAGGTATAAGGGGGTGAGGTAGACGTATCCTAATCCCCTATGTTTCCTGAGGGTGGCTGAGGAGGCTCATATATGTTGATACATCTCTTCCAGCGGCTGTGCGTGAGCTTTTTTTTTTTTTTGCTGCGTGACGTCTGTTAACGTTCGATTCGATGGAAATCAGGAAGTGTTGACCGACAATTTGTCACTGCGATAAAATATTTTGTTATAAATTAATCCTTATTGATAAACATTGTCTGCGCAATCTTGCCTTTTTTCCAATGCCACAATTTTGTCGTGCACGGCAGCCATTTTAGATGCCAGGCTGGTCCCAGGCTATCACCTACCCCTGCGGATGTAGTTTATGGCCCCAGCTGTAGAGAATCCAGACATGCCAACCCTCCCGATTCAGGCGTGAGACTACTGATTTCAGTGCTAGTCTCCCACCTCCCGATTTCTGCAAGCAAAAACCCGGGGGCATATTACCAACAACTAGCGTTAATTTTTGTCTCTAACTTGTTTAGAGACAAAAATTATCGCCGCACATCGGCGATTTTTATCGCAGATAAATCTTGCTATTAGCAAGGTTTATCGCAAATGCGATAAAAAACGGCCGCAATGCATGAATATCGCAGAAAAGTCAGCGATATTCATGTATTATCGAGCAAATGCTCTTAGCCATGTTATCCACCTCCCATTGGATAACATGGCTAAGAACTGCTCAGGTCAGGTGTTAGCTTTTGGAGATATTCGCGCTTAGCGCGAATATCACCAAAAGTTGGTAATAGGAGATAGCGATGTTAGGGACTGTTTCCAGTCGCTAACATCTTGGCACGCCCACTTTGCATGTCATTAGTGATAAGTATCACTGACATGCAAAGCGGGGCCCAAGATGGTCGCTATCTCCTTTTAGCTGTCACTAACTGGTGTTAGCGACAGCTTGGTAATAGGGAGATAATTTTATCTCCGCTTTCTTGGCTTTTAAAGCCAAAAAAGCGGAGATAAACCCCCTTGATAATATGCCCCATGATTCCTGGGGGGTTTCAGCTGACAGGGCTTGGTATTGTGTTACGTGGTAATTCTTCCAGGAAACGTCAGAGGGTCGATGCAGGGGTTCTAGAAGGGGTGATAAACCATTTAAGCCTCATGAACAAGCGCATGGTCTTTTAAAGATCTGTGAAGTACTCGGGGCGGCGGTGTGTGTGTGTCCTCTTTCAGGAGCGGGCGGGGGGGGCGGGCACTGCCAGCAACTTGCCAGGCCAGGCAGTGTTCAACACTTGCATCACCCTTTCTCTGCCTGCTATTGCGCTCCATGCTTCGGAAAGGTAAGAAAAAGAACGTGCATTTGAGTTTGAAATGTCCGATCCTGTAGCAGTACACTTGCAAAGCCCACACATGATAATAACCCGATTCAAGGCCCCATTCACCCGTTTTTTTTTAAAAAAAAAACACTCCAACAAAGTAGGATTATAAAACTTTATTAACTTTTAAATATAACGAACGGAACAAAAACTGTAAAAACATTTAAACATTTTTCACAATAAAAAGCAACAATGGTCAGAAGCTGTCTTTTGTGCGAACAGTCCCAAGGCAGCACAACGTGCTGAGTTCTGGACGGCACCCAGGTGATGTCACCTGGGTGCCGCACTGGTTTTTGGGATCCTACAATGCAGCAAAGAAAAACAGCGTGGGGCGTCCAGGGTGGTGCGGAGGGAGGCCTCGTCAGTAGCGGTCTGTTGTGCGAATAGTCCCAAGGCAGCAGAACGCCCTGAGATGTTGATGGCACCCAGGTGATGTCCAGTAAACTGCCGCACTGGTTTTGGTATCCTACAATGCTGCTCCGAAAATTGGCGTGGGGCGGCCCGGGGGGGGGGGGGGGGCGTGGGGGAGGCGGCGTGAACGGGCCTCCCCAGGTGGCGGCCATCCAGCTGAGTTGCGCCCGCTCTTGCGGCTACAGCGTCTCGCTCACCATGTTGTTGAGTTGCTCCCACTCTTGCAGTGCAGCGATAGGCGGCTGCCACATGACTCTTAAAATGGCGGCCGGCTCTTCGGTTTTGGGCCTGGTCCACTAAAATGGCCCTGGGACACCTTGGAACTCAGACGCTTGCCTGCTAGGGCTTGGGCTCCATTCTCGAAAAGCGTCCCCTCAGCCGTGAAGATTCTACAAAAGTCTTGGGGGCCCTCGACTCCTGCAGGCTTCCTGGGGGGAGCGGCTGCCATGATTGCTCGCGGAATGACCACGACGGAGCCACGAGATGGTGGTGCTCTCATGCTGATGCCAGCTTCAGTCTGAATCATCCAGAAACAAGGTGGGGCTTTCATCGTTTGGGAAAAAAAAATGTTCTAAACCAATTAAAAGTGTTATTTTTAGGTCATATGACCAAGCCTTCTATCTTTAGGAAACCAAAAGTAAAATGAACCAATGAAAAGTTTTATAAACAAGTCACATGACCTGTTATGCGGCATAGGGCTACAAAAAGCGTAGAAAATCCGTTGGCACGTGAGGCGGCGTCAGTAGCGGACCGATGTGCGAATAGGCCGAAGGCAGCACAACGCGCCGAGATCCGGATGGCACCGAGTTAGTGTCCAGCAAGTTGCTGCACTGGTGTGGCTATCCTACAATGCTGCGTCGAAAGTCGGTGTGGGGCGCCCCGTTGGCCTGTGAGGTCGCGTCAGTCAGTGGGGGCTGTGCGTCTCCCCCAAGATGGAGGCTCCTCGGCTGCAGTGCGGCGCCCCTTAGCGTTTCACTCGCCGTCCAACTGAGTTGCGTCCGCACTTGCGGCTACAGTAGGCCGAAGGCAGCACAACGCGCCGAGATCCGGATGGCACCGAGGTGGTGTCCAGCAAATTGCCGCACTGGTGTGGCCATCCTACAATGCTGCGCCGAAAGACGGCGTGTCCAGCTGAGTTGCGGTCACTCTTGCGGTACAGTGACTCGAACGCGCCGAGATCCGGATGGCACCGAGGTGGTGTCCAGCAAGTTGCCGCACTGGTGTGGCCATCCTACAATGCTGCGCCGAAAGACGGTGTGTCCAGCTGAGTTCCGGTCACTCTTCCGGTACAGTGACTCGAACGCGCCGAGATCCGGATGGCACCGAGGTGGTGTCCAGCAAGTTGCCGCACTGGTGTGGCCATCCTACAATGCTGCGCCGAAAGTCGGCGTGGGGTGCCCCGTTGGCTTATGAGGTGATGTCAGTAGTGGACCGATGTGTGAATAGGTCGGAACCAGCACAAGGCGCCAAGATCCGAATGGCAAGTCCTGGATGTTGAGTGCCATAGTTGAGAGTTCTGAGCAGTGCTTGTAAGACTGTCTGAAGCTTATTTGCACCTGCTGCAGCTTCACTATTGCACTGGTGTGGCCAAAGGTCGCACATGACATAGGCGGCCGGCTCCCGAGGTCCGGCGGAACTTTTTTCCTTTTCCTTTCTGCTTCTTGTCCTACAATCCGTTTCATCTGAAGACACGACCAGGTCCCTGAATGTGTGCAGGGGGACGCTATTGATTGAATGAAAATGGCGGCTTGACACAAAGCTGACTCAAGCGTTGCTGTTGATGCTATGCAGACAAAAATTGGTTTTCAGTTTGTACATTCTTCAGGATTTTTTTTTCCATCCAAGGCTGATTGAGAGTTTGTAGAAAAATGGCTTCAGATTTTCCACATACTACTCTTCAACATTCTTCCTAAATGTAACAATGTGAGACTCACTAGGAGAACGGCTGTTTATGTTTCCTTTCAAAATGCTGCCAACAATATTTTCTGAATGGAAGACACCATCTTGTAGCATAAAGGGCCGAAAGGGCTTCTGGTCTGGCCGATGGTTGGTGGAGACATTTTGACTATATCTTGGACCTGCCCGGCCTCGCCCAAAATGGCGCCGGTATAAATGGGACTCGTAACTCATTGTTGTGTACTAGTTGAACAACCTTGATATCACGAGATATGAATGCAGTTTTGATGCTCATGGCGGGCGGGGACGAGAATTGATTGAATATTTCGACATCCCTATTGATATTAAGTTCTGATGTGTTATTGATTACTGTACTATTGAAAGTTCGAATTAACGTCACCCATGGTACTTGCACGCAAATGTATATCTAGATAACTTTTTTGTAAGTGGCCCTGTCGTATTTTAATTACAAAATGTACGTCCACCGATTCCGCAACTGTTAGACACCTTAGTTCTTGCAACCTAATGGCTCGTTCGTTACGTTCCTCTATAATGTAAATGTCTCCTCATCATATACGATTCCAGTTTGCTCCGTGGCCGGCCCACGTGGTTATAGGCCCGTATTTGTATACTGACATTTTCACAATAAAGGTTTTTAAAACAAAACATGGTAGTAGTATTTACATTGGTAAAGTTTTTACTTTTAGTCACTGTTTTCGAATCAGTAAAAGGCAAGTGAAATAAAGTAGTCCAATTACATGACGGATAAAAGGTATAATATGTAGGAACGCAGTAAAGATAAATGGTCAAGGGCAGTTGTGCTTTCCACTTCTGCAACATAAAGTGATCGATAAGAATCTGATAATCAGGCGTATCGGCGACTAAGACAGCAGGCCGAGTCTCTTTTACTCAACGGCTCCGTCATGGAACGAAGAAACGCCCTTTTTCTCGAAAAAGGAATATATTTTACTTGCAGGACAGTTGTAAATTTTCCGGGAAAGTACATTAGCCTGGAATATTATAACATATGTGTTTTTAAAAAAAAGTTCGAAATCAATAAAAAGCGTATTTTTTAGGTCATATGACCAAGGTTTTCATTATTAAAATAACAAAAGTAAAATGAACCAATAAAATTTTTTATTTATTTATTTATTTTATTTATTTTCAGCAATTTTTAAAGCGCAAACAAATACCCCTGAGGGTGTCTCGGCGCTAATTAACAAGTCACATGACCTGTTATGCTTATGTTGCGCGCTGCGCGCCGCGCCCCGGATTACTTCCGGGTGCGCTAACGCGGCGTGTCATATAACGCATTACGCGACAACGTAGGTCAAGAATATAGTCAAAATGTCTCCACCAACCAGCGTTCGGAACACAACCCCTTTCAGCAGTCCAAAAAGTTCTGTAAAATGACAACAGAGGGGACAGGCAACAAGAACCATCAGTCAAAGAGGGGAGGGCAAGTTCTTCTCTACCGGGTCATGTTGGGGCGCTACCGGAACTGATCGAATTGGTAGTCTACAGTGTTTCTGGATGTTTCAGACTAAAGCTGGCGTCAGCATGAGAGCACTACCATCTCGTAGGTCCGTCGTGGCCATTCCACGAGCAAACATGGCAGCCGCTCCCCACCAGAAGCCTGCGGGAGTCGGGGGCCCCCAAGACTTTTGTAGAATCTTCACGGCTGAGGGGACGCTTTCGAGAATGGGACCCAAGCCCTATCAGGGAAGCGTCCGAGTTCCAAGGTGTCCCAGGGCCATTTTAGTGGACCACGCCCAAATCTGAAGAGCCGGCCGCCATTTTGAGAGTCCTGTGGCAGTCGCTTATCGTTGCATCGCAAGAGCGGGAGCAACTCAACTACATGGTGAGCGAGACGCTGTAGTCGCAAGAGCGGGCGGTAAATAGCTGAATGGCGGAAGAGGCACAGTGTAGCAAAAGCGAGCGGAATGGCAACTAAAACGGTAAAGGGGCGCCCCACTACAGCGTGTCTTCAGGTCAAACGGATTGTGGGACAAGGTCCAGAATAGAAGAGTCATCAAAAGGCAAAAAGTTCCGCCGGACCCCGGGAGCCGGCCGCCTATGTCGGGGGCGATCTCAGGCTACACCAGTGCTATAAGACTTGGGGAGGGGGTCGGAGCCAAGCGTCTTCTCCGAGTCCGTGCCATCACACCGCCCCTCGGGGGCCTCCGTCAAGCGGTTTAGGGAGGTACCATATCACATTGTTTTCAAATGCAGTCAGGTCCACAAACGACACTCACTTACTTTGAGAATAGTGAAGCTGCAGTAGGTGGAAATAAGCTTCAGACAGTGTTACAAGCGCTGCTCAGAACTCTGAACTATGGCACCCAACATCCAGAACTTATGCCATTTGAGAATGGCAGTGACATTGAAGCAACTCAGGGACCAAAACCATTAACGTACTTTCACGTATGAAAATCTTACTTGGGGAGGGGGCAGGAGCGAAGCGCCCCCTCCCAGTCCGCGCCACCACACCGTATGTTGAAAATCTGAAGCCATCGTTCTACAAAGTCAACCAACCTTGGATGGAAAAATCTAGAAAAATGTACAAACTGAAAACCAGTTTTGGTCTGCATAGCATCAGTAGCAACGCTTGCTATCAGAGTGCATGAGTTTCATGCTCGATCGATTGAGCTAGCCGGATCGGGCAATAAAAAGTATAAAATAGTTATGTAAATAGTTATTTAATAAAATGTTTTACCCTGTTTCTTTGCTGGTGTGTTGTCTATATTTTTAATATTTGCATAGGGTTTGTCGTTATTTTGGGCGGGGTGGGTGACGGAGTCGAGCTGTCTTGCAGCCCTCATGGTGTGGAGCTCAGTTAATCTCACTATTTTCTTATTTCTCATGAAGGGTTTTTCCTAATATTTCTATTTTAGCGAGGTCAAAAAGAGATCCAATTAGTGGCCTACTGATTTTGCTCGATTACTTTTATTTTTTTACACGATTTTTCACTATCTGCAAAGACTAAACAGAGTATTGCGACTTTGTGCTTGTTTGTAAATAGAGAATGATCCAAAGAGAACCAATTCTAAAACAGTAAATGCTTGGATAACAATCAATCAAATGGAGAGACAAGCAGGCACGATGGATTACAACGGGGGTAAAGGTCTGCGTTAACTACCGTTCACTATCTGCAAAGAGAGAGTACTACTAAGAGAAAAGAGGGGAGGGGGGGTGCAGCGTTCAAAGCACATCAGCGTGCATAAATACGAAAATGTTTTTATCTATCACGTACTTGACATTTTAAAGCTTTTCATATTTGCTATTAAAAAACCATTGAAATTCACTGAAAAAACCATAGGTTATAGTCGATATATAGTTAGGAATTTGCATTTACAAAACCTTGAAAATTCAATGAAAAAACCATTGGTTTTAGGCCATATATAGTTAGGGATTTGCATTTACAAAACCTTATTTTACTCGCATAAAACCATTGACATTCCATATATAGTTAGATGCGCTAATGGAAAGGGGCGACCACTCGGTCCCCCCGAACGTATGGCGGAGTACCACGATCCCCCCGGGAAGCCATCTTGGGCGGGAGGCGAGTCTCGGCTGGTATGCCCGAAGCGGCGTAGCCGGGGCGCGCCTTTTCCCGCCCTAGAGTGGGTTGGCCTAGACACTGACGCGGCTGGCCACGCCCTAGGGGCAGGCAGGGGCGGGTTTACGCCCGCCCTGAAGACGGATAAAAGGAGAAGCAAAATCCGAAGGCATCCTCTTGTTCCTGTGCTCTGAAGCTGCACCTCCTCGCTGCACGTGAGCTCGAGACGGAACGAAGAGCCAATTTTGAGCGTTGTAATCGTTCTTGTTTGTTTTGCAGATACTCTGTTGGAGAATGCCGAAGAAGGCGGGAAAGCGCATGACTACTGAACAGATGCTGCGCGTTCTCATGAAGGAGATGACCGAACTAAAGAGGCGAATGGATAAGAACGAGGAAGGGGGACCGAAACGTCCTTTGGCGGGAGCAGCCCCGGGAGGGAAAAACAAGAGGCCCAGGAGGGGAGCAGCGGGAGAAGACATCCCGGGTCCCAGTGCCCCGCTCGAGGCACCAACTCCCGTGCCGAAGGAAGGGAATCCGATTCCCGTTGTGGTCACCCCCGTGTCCGAGGAAGATATGCCGCCCGAGCTGGCAGCACAATTGGCAGCGTGGTTGGGAAAAGGTAGCGAGGGCGCCACGGCTGTCGACGCGCAGGAGCTAATGAAGCAACTGCGTGAGTCACGGGAAGCAGCGAAGGTGTCCACGCCGGCTGCAGCAGTAGAGAAGCCACAGGGGACGGGTTCAGTAGCAGAGACAACGTCCGGTGCAGGTAAGCGGCCATTGCCGATTGCGAGGGATGAGTCGGCACCCTCTCGTAGGGAAAAATTGGGTCAGCATGTTCCTTTGGCTATTAAGGAAAAGATATGGGCAGGGGAGTACGTAAACATATTCTCGTTGCTTACTGATCACTATGAGATGGAGCATGTCAAGGGCCAGAAGGAGCTCATGCATCCGAGTGTTTGGCGCGCAAAAAATGGCCGCCTTTAAGGTAAATGAAAACATTGGCAATTGGGGCCAAGCATGGGGGGTTTTTACATCGATCTTGGGGGAGCGAAGGCCCGATCTGTTACCCGAATTGCCGATTTATCAGTCACGAATCATGGGGTACTCGGTATCACACGAGGGTAATCATTGGTTCTGCTATGATAACCTGTTTAGAAAAGCTAAAGAACATGATAAAAACTTAACATGGGATTGTTACGATTCTGTGTCATGGTCCAAAATGAAGGAGACTGGTATGTTAAAATTGCCATTAGTGGGGAGTATCGTTGGCGAATCTTCCCGCCAGTATGCGGGGACGCCCTTTCGGTCAGGTGCGGGTACGGACAATTACTCGAAGCCTGCCGGTAACACAGGTAAAAGGGGGGTTTGTTGGAACTTCAACAGGGGTAAATGTACTAGGCCCCAGGGATCGTGCAAATTTAGACACGAATGTAGTGGGTGTGGGCAATCATCCCATCCTGAGTCCACGTGCAGAGCCAAAACGGGTGATAACGGGGGTAGAGGAGGCGCCAAACAGGTCTAACATCGTCCGAGGGGCGCCTTTACCTACCCCGATTGATACCTTGGCAATGATTCCTTGGCTCAGTGAATACCCGGATCGTGCTTCTGCTGGGGTGTTGCGGAACGGGTTTTCTTATGGTTTCCGCATCCCAGTGGGGGACTTTCAGGGTGCAACGAAATGTAAAAATCAGCTATCGGTCTTTCAGCATACGACTGTGGTACAGGATAAGATCAGGAAGGAGGTTACTCGAGGTCGAGTCGCTGGTCCGTTTAGTGTACCACCGGTTCCTAATTTTGTTTGTTCCCCTTTAGGTGTGGTCCCAAAGAAGGACCCGGGTGAGTTTCGGCTGATACATAATTTATCAGCCCCACGTGGTCTTTCCGTAAACGAAGCGATAGACCCGGAAGTGTGTTCGGTGCGGTACGCATCCTTCGATGAGGCCGTTGCCATTTTGAATCGCCTGGGGCCCGGGGCGCTGATGGCAAAATCGGATATCGAGTCAGCGTTCCGGTTGCTCCCGGTACATCCAGACGATCAGCGTCTCCTAGGTTTCATGTTTCAGGGTCATTATTACATGGATAGGTGTATGCCGATGGGGTGCTCGATATCTTGTGCCTATTTCGAAAAATTCAGTAGTTTTCTACAATGGGTCTTCACAAGGAAGACGGGTTTCCAAAATGTGATGCATTACCTTGATAATTTTTTGTTCCTGGGGGCAGCCGGGGACCCGGAATGTGGGCAGGCTTTGGCACAGTTTTGTGTTTTGATGAATCAGTTTGGCGTGCCATTGGCACCAGGTAAGACTGTGGGGCCTTCCACTTGCTTCGAGTTTCTGGGGATCGAGTTAGACTCCGCAGAAGGTTGTTTTCGTTTACCAGCTGACAAAGTGTCAAAGTTCAGGACATCCCTGCAGATGTGTATAAGGGGACCTAAGGTTAAGCTGCATCAATTACAGCAGTTAGTTGGCCAGTTGAATTTTGCCCTGAGGGTTATACCAATGGCCCGCCCCTTTTCCCGTTCGATCGCTCAAGCCATGGTCGGCCTGAAGGAGTGCCATCATCGCACAAGGCTCTCGGCAGAGGTCCGCCAGGACATGCGCATTTGGTTGGCATTTCTGGCGGATTTCAATGGTCGAGTCGTCTGGAACAAACCAGCCGTGTCCTCTGAGGAGCTGGGGCTGTGGACAGATTCGGCAGGGAGCATAGGTTTCGGTGCCATATTCGGCACAAGATGGTCTGCACAAAAGTGGCCGACATGGTGGCATGACAGTGGACTGACAAGTAACATTGCTTTCCTGGAACTTTTCCCCATTTTAGTGGCCCTGAGAACTTGGCCCGAAGGGTTCAAAGATCACTCTGTGGTATTTTGGTCTGACAATATGACCGTGGTCGAGTGTATCAATAGTCAGGCAGCACGATGCAAATGGATTTTGAGACTGCTCAAGGAGATTGTTTTACTTGGTATGCAATTGAATGTGCTATTCAGAGCAAGACATGTCCCAGGGGTAATGAACCAGGCGGCTGATGCACTGTCTCGTTTTCGTATGCAGGCTTTCTGGGGTTTCCTTCCCACAGCGGACCCGGAGCCGGCTCCCTTTCCCGAAGCTCTCTGGTCTCTCGGTGCCCCGAACTTCGTAACCTCGTGGGAGAGAGTTTAGCACCCAGGACGAGGAAGGCATATGAAGGGGCGTTCCGGTCCTATTTGGCCTTTTTGGGGACTGATAGGGAGGAGCTTTGGGGCCAGGAAGAGTGGGTGGTGGATTTTCTGATGTCCTTACATCGGGTCGGGAAATCGGTGGCCACGGCTCAGAGGCATCGGGCTGCCATTTCCTTTGTTGCTAGGGCTCACGGGATCCATGACCCGACAGCGTCTTTCGTTGTACAGAAAGCGCTACGGGGGTGGCAACGCCTTGAGGGTCGCAGAGTAGATGAGAGGCGCCCGATAGGTTTGGATAGGCTGGCCCAGTTATTATCCAGACTCCCTGCTACGTGTTCATCTCAGTTTGAGACGGTGTTATTCCGAGCCGCTTTTACGCTGGCATTCCATGGGGCTATGCGGGTAAGCGAATTAGTGGCGAGGAACAAGCAGGATGTGACAGGAGGATTGTGCCAGGAGCACGTCCAGATCAGAGGGGAGACGATGACGGTCTCATTTGTCAGGTCCAAGACCGATCAAAGTGGGATGGGTGACTGCGTAATCATACGCAGGATTCCCGGGTCCTCCATGTGCCCGGTAAGGTGTCTAGAAGATTATTTAGCACGAAGGGTGGCATCATGGGGGGGGACCTTGTTGAGACACGCTGACGCCACCCCACTGACAAAGTTTCAGTTTCAGCGGGTGCTTGCGATGTCGATTGCCGCTGCGGGCTTGAACCCGGGCGAGTTTGGGACCCATTCCTTTCGGATAGGGGCTGCTACGGAAGCTACAGCCAGGGGTCTGGATGTTGAACAAGTTAAACGGGTGGGGCGTTGGTCCTCCAATTGTTATAAAAGGTATGTGCGGTTGCACATGTTGTGAAGCTGTAGCAATGTACTCACGCTTCTTGTTTTTTGTTTGGTTTTCAGTTGCGCAAGCCTACGAGGCGGGGCGGACTTTGCAGTCGACCCTACACCGGGCCAGCGGTCAGACATCACCGGCTGTGAAAAAGGAGGTGTGGGTTGTGGGCCACTCATACGTGAGACATGCCGCAGACGTATTCAAGGCAGGTGATATGATTCACGTAGCTGGGGAATACGGGTACAGTGTGTCCTTCTACGGAAGAGGCGGTCTCTGTATTGACCAGTTTCAATCATTTTTTGAGGGTTTGCTAGGGCGGACGAGGTCACCGCCGTCTGTAGTGATAGTACATCTTGGGGGTAATGATTTGGTCACCACTGGTAGACAACTTCTTCTTGAGGCGATGCTTTCCACTGTAAGTTGGTTAGCGAGGAGAGTTCCAGGGTGCACAATTGCGTGGTCCCATATGATCCCACGAAAAGTGTGGCGGGGGGCTATTTCGGTTCCTGCTTTAAATCATTCTGTTAGGAAGCTTAATAACAAAGTGAGTAGGTTGTTCCGTTCCAAGACACTGCATGCTATTTCACATGGGTGTATTAATGATGACAGTATGTATTTGGGGGATGGAGTGCATTTGTCTCGGGTGGGGAATGAGTTACTCATAGGAGACTTCTTAGCATGGCTAAAAAACGTTACACCATGACCTTTAGGTAGGAGTGTTGTGGGGGGTCCGGATAGCCGGTCAACTATCCGGCCTGTGGCGGTAAGGTCATGATCGGTGAGCACTAATTGGAAGATCCCTATGAGTGGGCGTCACCCAGCACGGATGGGAGCGCTCGGGGGAGGTGGCCATTGGCCCCTCAACGGGGAGGCGGTCCCTTCTAAGGATGGGTTGCCGAAAGTAGAGGAAAGGCGGTCAAGGCCCCTTCCTGGGTAGGAGGGGTTACAGCCCCCTCCTAGGGAATTTCCCGGGGCCAGGACGTCTGCGACGGCAGATATGGTAAGTTGTGTGGGGTTTGGGGGGGGGTCTACGCTACCTTCTAGATACCTCACACGAGTCCTCGTACGACCTCTAAGTGGCGTCGAGTTTTATTGGGGCCCCCGTCAAGTCAAGGGAAATTGGTAATTGCACTTGAGGTACGCCTCTGGGCCGCCCCTCACAAGTGAGGGCGATATTTCTGGGTTAGGGATCTTGACACCGGTTACGACCTTGCCGTTGGCCCTTAAACGTTAGGATGTACAATTTCAAAATTTCAAGTAAATGTTTTGCAGGATGTTAGTTCGGCTAGGAGAACCTTTGTATTAGAGAATCTGTTAAGGTTAGCCAAACATCGCAATGTGGTAATGAAATTGTACATAATATGAAACTGTTTATTTAATGTTTTAATTTTGTTTCATATTTTAATAAATACGGCCGGGGGGGTTACTCCCTCCCGTCTTCCAAAGACTTCAGATCTGTTTCCGGTTTCCCATCCTTGGGGATTGTGTTGAGAGGGGGTGGCGGGTATCTCAGCCATATGGAAAGGGGCGACCACTCGGTCCCCCCGAACGTATGGCGGAGTACCACGATCCCCCCGGGAAGCCATCTTGGGCGGGAGGCGAGTCTCGGCTGGTATGCCCGAAGCGGCGTAGCCGGGGCGCGCCTTTTCCCGCCCTAGAGTGGGTTGGCCTAGACACTGACGCGGCTGGCCACGCCCTAGGGGCAGGCAGGGGCGGGTTTACGCCCGCCCTGAAGACGGATAAAAGGAGAAGCAAAATCCGAAGGCATCCTCTTGTTCCTGTGCTCTGAAGCTGCACCTCCTCGCTGCACGTGAGCTCGAGACGGAACGAAGAGCCAATTTTGACCCACCCACCAGCCCCTGATGACAGCAAGTGGTTTTGAATAAAGTTGATGGATAACTCTGATTTTCGTTTACAGGTTGTGGTGTTATCGTGATGATTTTGAGTATGTAATAAAGAATGTCGATTTGTGTTACGTGTTGCAAATAAAGAAATTCTGCTTTAGTGTTCATTGGTAAGCATGCTTTTAATAAAAGTATAGTTGCTACTGTAATTTTAGTTTAGTCATTTAGTTAGCATTGTCGTATTTATTTTGGTCGGGCGGTAAGGTCATGATCGGTGAGCACTAATTGGAAGATCCCTATGAGTGGGCGTCACCCAGCACGGATGGGAGCGCTCGGGGGAGGTGGCCATTGGCCCCTCAACGGGGAGGCGGTCCCTTCTAAGGATGGGTCGCTGAAAGTAGAGGAAAGGCGGTCAAGGCCCCTTCCTGGGTAGGAGGGGTTACAGCCCCCTCCTGGGGAATTTCCCGGGGCCAGGACGTCTGCGACGGCAGATATGGTAAGTTGTGTGGGGTTTGGGGGGGGGTCTACGCTACCTTCTAGATACCTCACACGAGTCCTCGTACGACCTCTAAGTGGCGTCGAGTTTTATTGGGGCCCCCGTCAAGTCAAGGGAAATTGGTAATTGCACTTGAGGTACGCCTCTGGGCCGCCCCTCACAAGTGAGGGCGATATTTCTGGGTTAGGGATCTTGACACCGGTTACGACCTTGCCGTTGGCCCTTAAACGTTAGGATGTACAATTTCAAAATTTCAAGTAAATGTTTTGCAGGATGTTAGTTCGGCTAGGAGAACCTTTGTATTAGAGAATCTGTTAAGGTTAGCCAAACATCGCAATGTGGTAATGAAATTGTACATAATATGAAACTGTTTATTTAATGTTTTAATTTTGTTTCATATTTTAATAAATACGGCCGGGGGGGTTACTCCCTCCCGTCTTCCAAAGACTTCAGATCTGTTTCCGGTTTCCCATCCTTGGGGATTGTGTTGAGAGGGGGTGGCGGGTATCTCAGCCATACTATATATCGCGCACCCGCAATCCACTGCTGATGATGTCACATATTACATCATTCATGACATGGTTAGTGACATCACTGATGACATCACTGATGACATCTCAAATGACATCACTGATAAAATCACTGATAACATCTCATTTGACATGACTGATCACATCACTGATGATATCATTCATGTGATAATACCATGAACCTCTTCAGACTCTAATATAACCTTAGATACAATCAGTGTAAACAGACAGTCACAGACTGTCACTCATCCATGGAGTTACTCACACACCTAGTCAGTTATGCAAAAAATCAATCACACCTCCATTTTCTCAACTATACAGTTATACACACCTTACTTATTCAAACATATACTAACACATATTTACTTTACTCTCTTATACAATCCCTGATACATGTTCACAATGATCCATACAGCCACTCACACATTCACTGGCTCTTATGCACAGTTATTTATAGATGTCAACTCTCACATGTACTGTGTTTTACATATGTACTTACTTTGACATGTAGCACTGAGATATCCATTCACTCACTAATACACTCATGCACAGTCAACCGCCCATACAGCTGTTTCCACATGCACTTTTGAACCCATACATATAGTGAATCAACTACTCACACATCTATGTACAGAGTCACACACCTCCCAGCCACCCATACACACACACTCAGTTTCCCATACAAATACTTGGACAACCAATGAATAACCCATACAGTTACTCATATAGCTACTGATCAACATATGCAGCAGTTTGTAGAACAACAGATATAATGATGCACAAATTAAAACAGTTTAGTCACTAACCCATGCACTCAGTGAGACACATTTAATCACTCACTCATACTGTCACACTCCAGTACAGATTGACCCACCTGTAGTTCCAGACACGGCGGGAGCGAGGCAGATGATGGATTCACTCCTCCCTAGGGACGGTACTCCAGGTGAGTGATTCAGATAACACACCACCCAGATTACCTCACCCAGGGAAGGGGAAAAATGGAGAAATAAAATATAAAGGACTGGCAGCCAGAAATCATCTACAGCACAGAAGGACAATGGAACCCTCTCTTCAGGGCTAGGATCTGTGTACCTGCAGAAATACACAAGAAACACTGTAAGTACTCCCTCCCCCTTATTCCTGATCTAGACATATACTATCTGTGTAGTCAAAAACACTTACATAGAGAGGCTGCCACAAACACCCAATCATACCAGGTGTAGCAAAAATAAAGTAATAAAAATAGAACAAAAAATGTCTCATCAGCACTTCAAAGTTTGTGGATTAATTGTCTTAACAGAATGCCTTAAATAACGCAGAGGCATAAACCTCTCCACTGCTGGTGCTTCGAGAGAAGAGAAAATACCTTACTAGGTTCAGAGTCAGTTCTTCCAGCAAGCTCTAGCCTCTGTAACGTTCTTCACAGAATAATTCCGAAACTGCCTTACAGCAAGGTTGAGGCTTCAAGTAAATAACATAATTCAGGAACCGTTGATCCAGAGAAAAGTCACGGTTTCAATATGAACAAAAAATAAAGAAATCCGAAAGCGTGAGGATTGCTCTCAGCGCGACTCGCACAGCGCGAGTCTTCCAGCTCCAGGACTGAACAGGTCAAAGTTGAATAATGCCGCGTACCGCGGCCGGCGTCTCCTCTGCCTCACAGCGGGGCTCGCACAACGCGAGTCTTCTTGCTCCAAGGCGGCAACAGGCACGAAGATGAAAAACACCGCGTCCCTTGCAGGCGTCTCCGCTGCCTCACAGCGCAGCAGAAACCACGCGGAAAAACACTGGAAACAAGGTCAGGGACACCGCCCTCGTAATGTTCTTTAGCGAACAAAGCTTGATTCTAAATGCACAAGAATTCTCCCGATGGACTCGAAGAAGGCTAACACTCCAGGTGACAAGCCCCGAGTGTATAGGAAGTGAGGTAGTTATAGGTAAGGGAGGGGAAAAACACAGGACAGACACAAACAAAGGACACACCACAGGCATTCTGGGACATGAAGTCCAGATCAATCCTACCTAAACCGTGACAGAACCCCCTCTTAAGGACCGACGTCTCGGCGGGCCACCAGGTTTGGTAGGATGCCTTGCGTGAAAACGCCGTAGAAGCCCAGGACAATGCAGATTGGCACTAGGTTCCCAGGAGCGCTCCTCTGGACCATACCCTTTCCAATCTATCAGATACTGCAGAACACCCCTCACTCTCCTAGAATCCAACACAGCCCGCACTTCATACTCCTCCTCCCCATCTACTTCTAGGGGTTGGGGTCTCACGGATGGTCTAGTGCCTTGTACGTATGGCTTTAGTAGTGAAACATGGAACACCGGGTGAATGTGCCAGGAGGAAGGAAGTTGCAACTTCATGGCCACGGGATTTATCACCTCGAGAATGGAATATGGACCTACATACTTAGGTTGCAACCGTGTGTTCCCCTTAAACTTCAAGTACCTAGTGCTTAACCATACTTTGTCTCCAAGAGAGTATACAGGTTCAGGGGTCCGTTTCCTATCTGCCTGTACCTTGTCACGATTTCTGGCTGCCTCCAGGCATTCCCTGGCTTCCTGCCCTACCGACACAAGATGAGCGTGGTGTTCCTGAACAGTAGGGTGAGCTGAGGGACTAGGATTTTCGAAGGGCAGACAATTGGGATGATACCCCTGAACACAGAAAAACGGTGAACAACCCAGCGAGGAATGAGTAGCATTATTATAAGCGAATTCCGCCATCCACAACAATGTTCTCCACTCCTCTCCCCGCTGGAGAGTGAAACACCGCAAATATTGTTCAAGGGTTTGGTTTAACCTCTCGGTTTTACCATCTGTCTGCGGGTGATAGCTTGTGGACAATCTCGCATCGATTTTCATAATGTCACACAATGCCTTCCAAAATCTGGAGGTAAATTGTGTACCTCTGTCAGTAATGAGAACAGAAGGAACACCGTGTAACCTGACTACATTTTGTAAGAAGATGGTAGCTAGTTCTCCTGATGTGGGTAACTTAGTTAAGGCAATGAAATGACCCATCTTTGTCAGATGGTCTATGACCACCAATATGGTATTGTTGCCGAGACTGAGAGGCATCTCTACAATGAAATCCATGGACACAGTGTGCCATGGGGCCGGAGGGATAGGTATGGGACGTAACAGTCCACTGCTTCGCTGGTGGGTGGCCTTCCCCTGGATACAGATAGGACACCTAGCTATGTATTCTTCAATGTCCTTTCGAAGGGTTTCCCACCAAAAATGTCTTAACGTGGTCTGGTACGTTTTCTGAACTCCCATATGTCCACTCAATGCCGAGTCATGGGTCCATTGTAATGCTTGATTTCTTAACTCCTTCACAGGAAGGTAGAGTTTTTTCTCTCTGAAGAGTAAACCATCTTTCACAGTTCTTTGCAAAGGTTCTTTGGCTATCCAGGTCTGCATGTCCATGACCGCCGTCCTCTCCTCCACTTCTTTTAGGAATGCTGAAGGACATGTGATTGCCGCGGCTGAAGGCAAAAAGGTCGCCTTATTCAAAATGACAGGCGGATCTTCTGTCTCTGTGATATGTTCCTGCATAACAGATGCAGGTCTTGAAAGGGCATCTGCTTTCCCATTTTGGGGGCCAGGACGATATTTGATCACGAAGTCGTAATCTGAAAAGAACAAAGACCATCGTAGTTGTCTTGGGGTTAATGCCTTGGCACTTTTTAGGAAAAGGAGGTTCCGATGATCTGTGTACATTTCTACAGTGTGTCTGGCTCCTAACAAGTGGTGGCGCCATTCTTCGCATGCCCTCTTGATGGCCAGCAGTTCCTTGTCCGTAATACTGTAGTTGATTTCACTAGGAGTCATTTTCCGAGAGAAATATGCCACAGGATGTAGTTGGCCAGTCTCGGGGTGTCTCTGTGATAATATTCCACCTAAGGCGTAGTACGAGGCATCGGTTTCCATCACAAAGGGCTGACTGGCATCGGGATGTCGAAGGATGGGGGCTGTTACAAAGCGATGTTTCAGGTCTTGAAAGGCCTCGTCAGCTGCCTCCGTCCACCTGAAGGCCACTCCTTTCTTCAGCAGCTGGGTTAAAGGCTGTATAATACCCGAAAAGTTCTTAATGAATCGCCTGTAGAAATTTGCGAATCCCAGGAAACTCTGCAGGGACTTCACCGAAGAAGGAGGTTTCCATTGAAGTATGGCTTGTATTTTCTTTTGATCCATTTGTAGCCCCATAGGACCAATAACATACCCCAGGAATTCTACTTCGGTTGCATGGAAGAAACACTTCTCCAATTTCGCATATAACTCATGCTGCTGCAATCGTTCCAACACTTCAGTTACATGTTGAACATGGTCTTCACGTGAGGCCGAATAAATCAAAATGTCGTCGATATAAACGATGCACGACACATCGAGTAAACCCCTCAGCACCTCATCCATAAAATATTGAAACGCCGCAGAGGCGTTACACAAGCCGAAGGGCATCACCTGATACTCATAGAGCCCATATTTTGTGCGAAACGCAGTTTTCCACTCATCCCCTCTGCGTACTCTCACTAGGTGATATGCTCCCCGCAGGTCCAATTTGGTAAAGATTTTTGCATCCTTCAACTGGTCCAGTAGGACTGGAATGAGAGGTAGGGGATATCTGTTCTTTCTGGTAACTCTATTGAGAGCCCTGTAGTCGATGCAGGTTCGCAATCCCCCCTCCCTCTTCGGGATAAAGAACAGCGGCGAGGAAGCAGGGGATGTAGAAGGACGAATAAAACCTGACTGGAGCATTTTGTGCAGATACTGTTGAAGATAGGTGTTTTCTGCCTCAGTGAGGGCGTATATTCGGCTACAAGGGATATTGGCTCCTGGTTCTAGATCTATGACACAATCGTATTCTCTGTGTGGAGGTAGCTTGCTGGCTTCTTTTTCACTGAAGACATCCCGAAACTTCTGGTAAGCCACAGGGAGAGTTGTGATGGCGTTGACTTCCAAGCTTCTTCCTCCGCTAGCTAGGGCACTGGCAGGCGTTTCTGTGGTACTATCCTCGCACATGTGAAGAATGGAGCAATGCTCTGCACAATACAACGAACTGAGAGAAACGGTTCGATCTGCCCATTTCACAACAGGGTCATGTTTGGTCAGCCAGGGCATTCCTAAGATCATTTTGAACTGGGGAGCATCAATAATATCAAAAGAAATGAACTCATAATGGTTTTGTCCTATTTGCATGACCAACTGTCTCGTATGGTAGCATACCGGCCCTGATGTCAAATCGGATCCATCCACAGCCTTTACAGCTTCGGGGGTTTCTTTTTGGATGCGTGGTACCCCAATACTTGATGCATATTGTTGGTCAATAAAATTGCCCGTAGCTCCTGAATCCAGCATAGCGTGTACCATTACGGGCATCTTTTCTGGCCATTTAATGGTAACACACAAGTTCATGTGCGGTACAGAAGGTTGCATGGTGTTGGCCACGGCATGATAGACCTCTTTTTCTTGGTCTGGGCTCAAACAAGGGGTCTCTGGCTTGCTTGAGCATTCTCGTTTCCCGACAAGGAGAGAGGATAATCTACTGCAGGTACATTTCGTGTGTTTTTTGTCTTGGCTTTGCAGTCTTTGATGAAATGCCCCGCCTTACCACAATACATACAAAGTTTCTGATTGCGTCTCCGGGTTCTTTCTTCTGGACTTAAGGGGCCTCTTACCCCTCCTATTTGCATTGGTTCCGTTGTATCGGGAGTTGTGGCACCCTCTGTAACTGTTTTGGGTTTGGACAAAGGGAATCTCAATTCGTAGCGATGTTTGTCGCCTTTCCGTTCTTGCAATCGGTGATCCAACTGAACTGTGAGGTCAATGAGCTCCTCACATGAGGACGGCATATTTACCACCTGAGCCAGTACATCCTTTAATTCCCCTCTTAACCCTTGATAGAACAAGGAAACTCTTTTGGCCGGAGGCCAGTCAGTCTCGACAACAAGACGATTGAAGTTTGTTATATATGTTAACAAATCCTGTGACCCTTGTTTAAGGGTGATAAGCTCTCTGTCTAAGGATAGCATATGGGCCTTTCGGTCAAACAACTTGCGCATCTCTTCGCAAAACTCATCAAATTTAGCTAGTACTGGATCATTCCTATCAATAAGGGGGAACGACCAGGTGGCTGCGTTGCCGCCTAAGTAAGACAACATGAAGGCAGTCTTGGAATAGTCGTCAGGAAAGACAGCGGGTTTACACATGAAGTGTAATTTGCACTGCCCTAAAAAGGTACCAAATTTTTTAGGATCCCCTAAAAACCTCTCAGGGGGAGCTAGAGGTAACTGCACTGGTTGGATAACTTGTATGGTGGAAGGGCCTTGTGTCCCCTGAGCTAGGAGGGAAGAGGTTTGAGAGGGAGGCTGTAGGGTTGCGGGCCTAATATATGGGGAGCCTTTAGAACTGGAGGGGCTAGTTCTAGTTAAACTTGATAGTTCACCTCGTAACTGACTAACCTCGTTCCTCATTTCCTGATTCTCTCCTCTGAAGGTATCCACTTCCAGTCTCAATGCTGTTAGGGATTCCAACAGGGTAGTCAAGACCGTATTGGTATCCATCGCTCAGGCCGTTTTGAATACTTGGGCTTGTCACTCTGTCACACTCCAGTACAGATTGACCCACCTGTAGTTCCAGACACGGCGGGAGCGAGGCAGATGATGGATTCACTCCTCCCTAGGGACGGTACTCCAGGTGAGTGATTCAGATAACACACCACCCAGATTACCTCACCCAGGGAAGGGGAAAAATGGAGAAATAAAATATAAAGGACTGGCAGCCAGAAATCATCTACAGCACAGAAGGACAATGGAACCCTCTCTTCAGGGCTAGGATCTGTGTACCTGCAGAAATACACAAGAAACACTGTAAGTACTCCCTCCCCCTTATTCCTGATCTAGACATATACTATCTGTGTAGTCAAAAACACTTACATAGAGAGGCTGCCACAAACACCCAATCATACCAGGTGTAGCAAAAATAAAGTAATAAAAATAGAACAAAAAATGTCTCATCAGCACTTCAAAGTTTGTGGATTAATTGTCTTAACAGAATGCCTTAAATAACGCAGAGGCATAAACCTCTCCACTGCTGGTGCTTCGAGAGAAGAGAAAATACCTTACTAGGTTCAGAGTCAGTTCTTCCAGCAAGCTCTAGCCTCTGTAACGTTCTTCACAGAATAATTCCGAAACTGCCTTACAGCAAGGTTGAGGCTTCAAGTAAATAACATAATTCAGGAACCGTTGATCCAGAGAAAAGTCACGGTTTCAATATGAACAAAAAATAAAGAAATCCGAAAGCGTGAGGATTGCTCTCAGCGCGACTCGCACAGCGCGAGTCTTCCAGCTCCAGGACTGAACAGGTCAAAGTTGAATAATGCCGCGTACCGCGGCCGGCGTCTCCTCTGCCTCACAGCGGGGCTCGCACAACGCGAGTCTTCTTGCTCCAAGGCGGCAACAGGCACGAAGATGAAAAACACCGCGTCCCTTGCAGGCGTCTCCGCTGCCTCACAGCGCAGCAGAAACCACGCGGAAAAACACTGGAAACAAGGTCAGGGACACCGCCCTCGTAATGTTCTTTAGCGAACAAAGCTTGATTCTAAATGCACAAGAATTCTCCCGATGGACTCGAAGAAGGCTAACACTCCAGGTGACAAGCCCCGAGTGTATAGGAAGTGAGGTAGTTATAGGTAAGGGAGGGGAAAAACACAGGACAGACACAAACAAAGGACACACCACAGGCATTCTGGGACATGAAGTCCAGATCAATCCTACCTAAACCGTGACACATACAGTCTGTCATGCACCTACTAAATCCTTCATTCAGACACTTATACATCCACTCATTCTTCAATATGTAAGACATATTTTAACTTTACAGAAACAAACCGTCACTGGATGTTGTCATCAGTGATGTCATCAGTGATGTTATTTGAGATGTCATCAGTGATGTCATCAGTGATGTCACTAACCATGTCATGAATGATGTAATATGTGACATCATCAGCAGTGGATTGCGGGTGCGCAATATATAGTTAGCGCATCTAACTATATATGGAATTTAAATGGTTTTATGCGAGTAAAATAAGGTTTTGTAAATGCAAATCCCTAACTATATATGGCCTAAAACCAATGGTTTTTTCATTGAATTTTCAAGGTTTTGTAAATGCAAATTCCTAACTATATATCGACTATAACCTATGGTTTTTTCAGTGAATATATATATATATATATATATATATATATATATATATATATATATATATATATATATATATATATATATATATATATATATATATATATATATATATATTACCTACTGGCTATCGCCAGTAGGTATATATAGTTAGGATTTTTTCCCTATGGGATTTTTGAAAATTCTATGTCTAATAACTTTGGCGTTTGTGGACGGAATCGGCTGAAATGTTCAGGAAAATGGCACATTTTGTTTCTGAGCAGCCCCTGAAAATTTGGTGGGGTTTCGTCAAGGGGGGGCCGAGAAAAAAGGGGGGTCCCAAAACGCGTTTTTCCCATTCATTTTTCCATAGGGCGGTTGGACTCACTTTTAGCTCGAACGGCTGAATGAATTTGCACGAAACTTGGCAAAATTGTAGGGACTGTTAGCCCGATGTGCCTTTGCTAGGTCTCAATATATGTGCTTCAGTGGATTTTGAGAAATTAACGTTTAAATCAAGATATATATCTGTAACAGCGCTCCGGGCAGCGATCCGGTCCGCTTACTTTTCGCGTTTCGGAACTTTGCGCGCAGAAAGCTGATTGGCTCTCCGGTGTCTGTCAACATTCTAAACAGTCCGGAGCGGCCGCCATCTTGTCTCTCGGTAGGATCGAGAGAGAAGAAGATGTGAAAAACAAAGGGGGAATTTAATGAAAGGGGGCAAGGTATCACCCTCTTGACCCCCTAGGAATGTTGTTGGGGTTATTAAAGGGTCCCGTGGGGAAAATTTAAAAAAAAATGATTTTTCACGGTAGAAGCGCTTCACGGGCCGCGAACTGGGCCGCAAACTGGTAGCGAAACGGGAATTCGCCATTTTGTGCTTCGTTAATTAAATTACTAGGTATAAGGGGGTGCGGGAGACGTATCCTAATCCCCTATGTTTCCTGAGGGTGGCTGAGGAGGCTGATATATGTTGATACATCTCTTCCAGCGGCTGCGCCATTTTGCCTTTTTTCCAATGCCACAATTTTGTCGTGCACGGCAGCCATTTTAGATGCCAGGCTGGTCCCAGGCTATCACCTACCCCTGCGGATGTAGTTTATGGCCCCAGCTGTAGAGAATTCAGACATGCCAACCCTCTCGATTCAGGCGTGTGACTACTGATTTCAGTGCTAGTCTCCCGCCTCCCGATTTCTGCAAGCAAAAACCCGGGGGCATATTACCAACAACTAGCGATAATTTTTGTCTCTAACTTGTTTAGAGACAAAAATTATCGCCGCACATCGGCGATTTTTATCGCAGATAAACCTTGCTATTATCGCAGAAAAGTCAGCGATATTCATGTATTATCGAGCAAATGCTCTTAGCCATGTTATCCACCTCCCATTGGATAACATGGCTAAGAACTGCTCAGGGCAGGTGTTAGATTTTGGAGATATTCGCGCTTAGCGCGAATATCTCCAAAAGTTGGTAATAGGAGATAGCGATGTTAGGGACTGTTTCCAGTCGCTAACATCTTGGCACGCCACTTTGCATGTCATTAGTGATAAGTATCACTGACATGCAAAGCGGGGCCCAAGATGGTCGCTATCTCCTTTTAGCTGTCACTAACTGGTGTTAGCGACAGCTTGGTAATAGGGAGATAATTTTATCTCCGCTTTCATGGCTTTTAAAGCCAAAAAAGCGTAGATAAACCCCCTTGATAATATGCCCCACGATTCCTTGGGGGTTTCAGCTGACAGGGCTTGGTATTGTGTTACATGGTAATTTTTCCAGGAAACGTCAGAGGGTCGATGCAGGGGTTCTAGAAGAGGTGATAAACCATTTAAGCCTCATGAACAAGCGCATGGTCTTTTAAAGATTTGTGAAGTACTCGGGGCGGCGGTGTGTGTGTGCCCTCTTTCAGGAGCGGGCGGGGGGGCACTGCCAGCAACTTGCCAGGTCAGGTAGTGTTCAACACGTGCATCACCCTTTCTCTGCCTGCTATTGCGCTCCATGCTTCGGAAAGGTAAGAAAAAGAACGTGCATTTGAGTTTGAAATGTCCGATCCTGCAGCAGCACACTTCCAAAGCCCACACATGACAATAACCCGATTCAAGGCCCTATTCACCCGTTTTTAAAAAAATAGATAACACTCCAACAAAGTAAGATTATAAAACTTTATTAACTTTTAACTATAATGAACGGAACAAAAACTAAAAACATTTAAACATTTTTCAACTCAAAAAGCAACAATGGTTAGAAGCTGTCTTTTGTGCGAATAGTCCCAAGGCAGCACAACGTGCAGAGTTCTGGACGGCACCCAGGTGATGTCGCCTGGGTGCCGCACTGGTTTTGGGATCCTACAATGCAGCACAGAAAAACAGCGTGGGGCGTCCCGGGTGGTGCGGGGGGAGGCCTCGTCAGTAGCGGTCTGTTGTGCGAATAGTCCCAAGGCAGCAGAACGCGTTGAGATGTTGATGGGACTGTGTCCAGTGTCCCATGGCTGACACAACATGTACGACAGGCACCCAGGTGATGTCCAGTAAACTGCTGCACTGGTTTTGGTATCCTACAATGCTGCTCCGAAAATTGGCGTGCGGCGCCCCGGGGGGGGTGGGGGGGCGTGGGGGGGCGTGGGGGAGGCGGCGTGAACGGGCCTCCCCAGGTGGCGGCCATCCAGCTGAGTTGCGCCCGCTCTTGCGGCTACAGCGTCTCGCTCACCATGTTGTTGAGTTGCTCCCACTCTTGCAGTGCAGCGATAGGCGGCTGCCACATGGCTCTTAAAATGGCGGCCGGCTCCTCGGTTTTGGGCCTGGTCCACTGAAATGGCCCTGGGACACCTTGGAACTCGGACGCTTGCCTGCTAGGGCTTGGGCTCCATTCTCGAAAAGCGTCCCCTCAGCCGTGAAGATTCTACAAAAGTCTTGGGGGCCCCCGACTCCCGCAGGCTTCCGGTGGGGAGCGGCTGCCATGATTGCTCGCGGAATGACCACGACGGAGCCACGAGATGGTGGTGCTCTCATGCTGACGCCAGCTTCAGTCTGAATGATCCAGAAACAAGGTGGGGCTTTCATCGTTTGGGAAAAAAAAATGTTCTAAACCAATGAAAAGTGTTATTTTTAGGTCATATGACCAAGCCTTCCATCTTTAGGAAACCAAAAGTAAAATGAACCAATGAAAAGTTTTATAAACAAGTCACATGACCTGTTATGCGGCATAGGGCTACAAAAAGCGTAGAAAATCCGTTGGCACGTGAGGCGGCGTCAGTAGCGGACCGATGTGCGAATAGGCCGAAGGCAGCACAACGCGCCGAGATTCGGATGGCACCGAGGTGGTGTCCAGCAAATTGCCGCACTGGTGTGGCCATCCTACAATGCTGCGCCGAAAGACGGCGTGTCCAGCTGAGTTTCTCCCGCTCTTGCGGTACAGTGACTCGAACACGCCGAGATCCGGATGGCACCGAGGTGGTGTCCAGCAAATTGCCGCACTGGTGTGGCCATCCTACAATGCTGCGCCGAAAGACGGCGTGTCCAGCTGAGTTGCGGTCACTGTTGCGGTACAGTGACTCGAACGCGCCGAGATCCGGATGGCACCGAGGTGGTGTCCAGCAAATTTCCGCACTGGTGTGGCCATCCTACAATGCTGCGCCGAAAGACGGCGTGTCCAGCTGAGTTGCGGTCACTGTTGCGGTACAGTGACTCGAACGCGCCGAGATCCGGATGGCACCGAGGTGGTGTCCAGCAAATTGCCGCACTGGTGTGGCCATCCTACAATGCTGCGCCGAAAGATGGCGTGTCCAGCTGAGTTGCGGTCACTCTTGCGGTACAGTGAGTCGAACGCGCCGAGATCTGGATGGCCCCGATGTTGTGTCCAGCAAGTTGCCGCACTGGTGTGGCCATCCTACAATGCTGCGCCGAAAGTCGGCGTGGGGTGCCCCGTTGGCTTATGAGGTGATGTCAGTAGTGGACCGATGTGTGAATAGGTCGGAACCAGCACAAGGCGCCAAGATCCGAATGGCAAGTCCTGGATGTTGAGTGCCTCAGTTGAGAGTTCTGAGCAGTGCTTGTAAGACTGTCTGAAGCTTATTTGCACCTGCTGCAGCTTCACTATTGCCCTGGTGTGGCCAAAGGTGGCACATGACATAGGCGGCCGGCTCCCGAGGTCCGGCGGAACTTTTTTCCTTTTCCTTTCTGCTTCTTGTCCTACAATCCGTTTCATCTGAAGACACGACCAGGTCCCTGAATGTGTGCAGGGGGACGCTATTGATTGAATGAAAATGGCGGCTTGACACAAAGCTGACTCAAGCGTTACTGTTGATGCTATACAGACAAAAATTGGTTTTCAGTTTGTACATTCTTCAGGTTTTTTTTTTCCATCCAAGTCTGATTGAGAGTTTGTAGAAAAATGGCTTCAGATTTTCCACATACTACTCTTCAACATTCTTCCTAAATGTAACAATGTGAAACTCACTAGGAGAACGGCTGTTTCTGTTTCCTTTCAAAATGCTGCCAACAATATTTTCTGAATGGAAGACACCATCTTGTAGCATAAAGGGCCGAAAGGGGTTCTGGTCTGGCCGATGGTTGGTGGAGACATTTTGACTATATCTTGGACCTGCCCGGCCTCGCCCAAAATGGCGCCGGTATAAATGGGACTCGTAACTCCTTGCCCGCAAATGTATATCTAGAAAATGTTATTGTAAGTGGCCCTGTCGTATTTTAATTACAAAATGTACGTCCACCGATTCCGCAACTGTTAGACACCTTTGTTCTTGCAACCTAATGGCCCGCTCGTTACGTTCTTCTACAGTGTAAATGTCTCCTCATCATATACGATTTCAGTTTGCTCCGTGGCCGGCCCACGTGCTTATAGGCCCGTATTTGTATACTGACATTTTCACAATAAAGGTTTTTAAAACAAAACACGGTAGTAGTATTTACATTGGTAAAGTTTTTACTTTTAGTCACTGTTTTCGAATCAGTAAAGGCAAGTGAAATAAAGCAGTCCAATTACATGACGGATAAAAGGTATAATATGTAGGAACGCAGTAAAGATAAATGCTTAAGGGCAGTTGTGTTTTTCATGTCTGCAATATAAAGTGATCGATAAGAATCTGATAATCAGGAGTATCGGCGACTAAGACAGCAGGCCGAATCTCTTTTACTCAACGGCTCCGTCATGGAAGGAAGAAACGCCCTTTTTCTCGAAAAAGGAATATATTTTACTTACAAGACAGTTGTAAATTTTCCGGGAAAGTACATTAGCCTGGAATATTATAACATATGTTTGAAAAACAAATATTGTTCGAAAACAATAAAAAGCGTAATTTTTAGGTCATATGACCAAGCTTTTCATCATTAAATTAACAAAAGTAAAATGAACCAATGAAAAGTTTTATTAACAAGTCACATGACCTGTTATGCTTACGTTACGCGCTGCGCGCCGCGCCTCGGATCACTTCCGGGTGCGGTAACGCGGCGTGTCATATAACGCATTACGCGACAACGTAGGTCAAGAATATAGTCAAAATGTCTCCACCAACCAGCGTTCGGAACACAACCCCTTTCAGCAGTCCAAAAAGTTCTGTTAAATGACAACAGAGGGGACAGGCAACAAGAACCATCAGTCAAAGAGGGGAGGGCAAGTTCTTCTCTTCCGGGTCATGTTGGGGCGCTACCGGAACTGATCGAATTGGTAGTCTACAGTGTTTCTGGATGTTTCAGACTAAAGCTGGCGTCAGCATGAGACCACTACCATCTCGTAGCTCCGTCGTGGCCATTCCACGAGCAATCATGGCAGCCGCTCCCCACCAGAAGCCTGCGGGAGTCGGAGGCCCCCAAGACTTTTGTAGAATCTTCACGGCTGGGGGACGCTTTTCGAGAATGGGACCCAAGCCCTATCAGGGAAGCGTCCGAGTTCAAAGGTGTCCCAGGGCCATTTTAGTGGACCAGGCCCAAAACCGAAGAGCCGGCCGCCATTTTGAGAGTCCTGTGGCAGCCGCCTATCGCTGCACCGCAAGAGTGGGCGCAATTCAGCTGGATGGTGGGCAAGACGCTGTAGCCGCAAGAGTGGGCGCAACTCAGCTGGATGGGACAAGGTTCAGAATTGAAGAGTCATCAAAAGGCAAAAAGTTCCGCCGGACCCCGGGAGCCGGCCGCCTATGTCGGGGGCGATCTCAGGCTACACCAGTGCTATAAGACTTGGGGAGGGTGTCGGAGCCAAGCGTCTTCTCCGAGTCCATGGCCATCACACCGCCCTCAGGGGCCTCTGTCAAGCTGTTTAGGAAGGTAACATATCACATTGTTTTCTAATGCAGTCAGGTCCACAAACGACACTCACTTACTTTGAGAATAGTGAAGCTGCAGTAGGTGGAAATAAGCTTCAGACAGTGTTACAAGCGCTGCTCAGAACTCTTAACTATGGCACCCAACATCCAGAACTTATGCCATTTGAGAATGGCAGTGACATCGAAGCAACTCAGGGACCAAAACCATTAACGTACTTTCACGTATGAAAATCTTACTTGGGGAGGGGGCAGGAGCGAAGCGCCCCCTCCCAGTCAGTGCCACCACACCGTATGTTGAAAATTTGAAGCCATCGTTCTACAAAGTCAACCAAACTTGGATTGAAAAATCTAGAAAAATGTACAAACTGAAAACCAGTTTTGGTCTGCATAGCATCAGTAGCAACGCTTGAGTCAGCTTTGTGTCAAGCCGCCATTTTGATTCAACAAAGCACAGGCATTGAAAAAGGCTCAAACTCAGAACTCTGAACTATGGCACCCAACATCCAGGAGCTTGCCATCCGGATCTTGGAGCCTTGTGCTGCTTTCGACCTATTCACACATTGGTCCACTACTGACATCATCTTATAAACCAACGTTATGTAAATAGTTTTTTAATAAAATGTTTTACCCTGTTTCTTTGCTGGTGTGTTGTCTATATTTTTAATATTTGCATAGGGTTTGTCGTTATTTTGTGCGGGATGGGTGATGGAGCCGAGCTGTCTTGCAGCCCTCATGGTGTGGAGCTCAGTTCATCTCACTATTTTCGTATTTCTCATGAAGGGTTGTTCCTAATATTTCTATTTTAGCGAGGTCAAAAAGAGATCCAATTAGTGGCCTACTGATTTTGCTCGATTACTTTTATTTTTTTACACGATTTTTCACTATCTGCAAAGACTAAACAGAGTATTGCGACTTTGTGCTTGTTTGTAAATAGAGAATGATCCAAAGAGAACCAATTCTAAAACAGTAAATGCTTGGACAACAATCAATCAAATGGAGAGACAAGCAGGCACGACGGATTACAACAGGGGTAAAGGCCTGCGTTAACTACCCTTCAGTATCTGCAAAGAGAGAGTACTACTAAGACAAAAGAGGGGAGGGGGGGGGGGTGCAGCGTTCAAAGCACATCAGCGTGCATAAATACGAAAATGTTTTTATCTATCACGTACTTGACATTTTAAAGCTTTTCATATTTGCTATTAAAAAACCAATGAAATTCACAGAAAAAACCATAGGTTATAGTGGATATATAGTTAGGAATTTGCATTTACAAAACCTTGAAAATTCAATGAAAAAACCATTGGTTTTAGGCCATATATAGTTAGGGATTTGCATTTACAAAACCTTATTTTACTCGCATAAAACCATTGAAATTCCATATATAGTTATAAGCGCTAACTATATATCGCGCACCCGCAATCCACTGCTGATGATGTCACATATTACATCATTCATGACATGGTTAGTGACATCACTGATGACATCACTGATGACATCTCAAATGACATCACTGATGACATCACTGAAAACATCTCATTTGACATGACTGATAACATCACTGATGATATCATTCATGTGATAATACGATGAACCTCTTCAGACTCTAATATAACCTTAGATACAATCAGTGTAAACAGACACTCACAGACTGTCACTCATCCATGGAGTTACTCACACACCTAGTCAGTCATGCAAAGAATCAATCACACCTCCATTTCCTCAAATATACAGTTATACAAACTTTACTTATTCAAACATATACTAACACATATTTACTCTCTTATACAATCCCTGATACAAGTTCACAATGATCCATACAGCCACTCACACATTCACTGGCTCTTATGCACAGTTATTTATATATGTCAACTCTCACATGTACTGTGTTTTACATATGTACTTACTTTGACATGTAGCACTGAGATATCCATTCACTCACCAATACACTCATGCACACAGTCAACCGCCCATACAGCTGTTTCCACATGCACTTTTGAAACCATACATATAGTGAATCAACTGCTCACACATCTATGCACAGAGTCACACACCTCCCAGCCACCCACACACACACTCAGTATCCCATACAAATACTTGGGCAACCAATCAATAACCCATATAGTTACTCATATAGCTACTTATCAACACATGCAACAGTTTACAGAACAACAGACATAATGATGCACAAATTAAGACAGTTTAGTCACTAACCCATGCACTCAGTGAGACACATTTAATCACTCACTCATACAGTCAGTCATGCACCTACTAAATCCTTCATCCAGTAACTTATATATCCACTCATTCTTCAATATGTAAGAGATATTTTAACTTTACAGAAACATACAGTCACTGGATGATGTCATCAGTGATGTCATCAGTGATGTCATTTGAGATGTCATCAGTGATGTCATCAGTGATGTCACTAACCATGTCATGAATGATGTAATATGTGACATCATCAGCAGTGGATTGCGGGTGCGCGATATATAGTTAGCGCTTATAACTATATATGGAATTTCAATGGTTTTATGCGAGTAAAATAAGGTTTTGTAAATGCAAATCCCTAACTATATATGGCCTAAAACCAATGGTTTTTTCATTGAATTTTCAAGGTTTTGTAAATGCAAATTCCTAACTATATATCCACTATAACCTATGGTTTTTTCTGTGAATATATATATATATATATATAAGAAAGCAGTCCAGGTCCCGTCAAGGTAAAGCGGAACCGAAGGTCAGGACCTCAGAAGCCTCACGCCCAGCAAACCACCGAAGCCTCACAGAAATCACAAATCCAGCAATGGATGACAGGGAAGACGTTTTAATAGAATCAAGATGACGCATTTCACTCTACACGAGAGCTTGTTCACATAACGCGCCAGGAACACACAGAGCATATATAATTAACATAAACCAAGTATTGATTGAAAACAATCAATAGCACACGCCTTCACTGAACAATAGACATAATGAAAAGACTCAAAAAATGAGAAGTGTTAAAATGATAACAAAATGAAAATACAACGGACCATAATTAACAAATGCTGAGGTACCAAGATCACAAGCAAATAAGTACAATACTGGGGAAGAAAAATCATATTAATATGCACATGGACTCGAAAATATAATATGTACAATGAGTATAGCTACCAATTAAAATGCAAGTGGAGGTCTGAAAAATAATTATTTTCAAACATAATGATGGCATAGTGCCAAAAATAGACCACAAAAAGCAATGCTAATCAAGAAATCATGAAAAAAACATGATGACATAGTGCCAAAATTGCATCGCGAAAAAACATAGCTATTTTACTACAGATTGTAATAGCCCTGTGCAAAGGAATAATGATGAAATATCCTGGATTTAACAAACGAAAAAAGTGAACAGTCATGTGGAGCAGACCTCAACACACTATGTATTAGTAGTCCATATAATAGGGAAAAAAACAAGTTACATCTGAAAGGGCAAAACAGGCAGTCCGATCAGAGAAAGCAAGAAAAAATAGAAGTGAATGAAAAGAGAAAAAAGATTATACAAAAAGTATGAGAAAGCCACAGCTGAGAAAAATACAGATGACAGAAAAGGGAATAATCCAATGCAAGAGAGCCTGCAAACTGGTGTCACACATTTCAATATATACACAATTGATATCATAGAAAAAAAGTCAACACCAGACCGAAATATATACATATAAAGGCTAACCAGACGGCCAACAACTCAGTGACAATCTAGATCACATCAGAAAAAATTATGGAAAACAAAGTCATAATGAGATGAAAACAGTTCATAAGAAATTACTCAGATCTTCGGTAAGGTTAAGTCCATTTGGGGCCTTAGTATCTAGGGCAAGAATCAGGTGAGATTCTTTCTGTCGAAGAAGCTTCATTCTGTCACCCCCCCGGCCGGGTTGGGGTACCGAGCATAGAACTGTGTATTCGAGATCCTTCAATTTCTTGTTGTGTACTGCACGGAAATGTCTAGCGACAGGGTAACTATGGTCGCTGTTAACAATTGCATGGATGTGCTGCAAAATCCGTTGGTGCACTGGAAGTTTAGTACTTCCGAGGTACTCAAGATTACAGGTGCATTTGAGTTTGTACACGACATACTCAGATCTACATGTCAGGTATTCTCGAATAGGAATGGGTGTGGAACAGAATGCAGTGACATAGTGTGTGCTATTCTTGGCAAAGGTACAGGCTCGACATGATGTACATCTGAAGAAGCCAGTTTTAGTTGTCAGGCTCTTTTTGGGCGGGCCTTCAGGCATAGGTCTATCAAGGGCATCTCGCATACTAGGAGCCCTTCTGAATGTGATATTAGGGATGCTTGGGAGCAGAGGCCCAAGAATAACATCCGTAAGGATGATGGGCCATTCAGAAGAAATGATGCGCCTAATTTTGCACTCCTGAGTGCTGTAGTTGGTGATCAGACGTACATTGCACTCAGTGGTGGAAATGTTAGGAGCCTTAGGCGTGAGTAATGTCATATATATATACATATATATATATACTAGCAGCCCGTCCCGACGTTGTCCGGGGGCAACCAGGCTTGCTCCCTAACACTGTGGCGACGCAGACAACCTTTTTCTGTGCGCTGCAAAACCGAACCCCGTTCATAACCCACCATGGCGACTCAACCCCCAGTACACAAAGGCAGTATGTACCCATCCCACACGCCCCGCTGCAGTCCGCCAAAGTTTACAGCTCAGCCCGCTCCAGCCAGCCTTAGTTCACCGCAGTCGCCCAAACCCAGGCCCCAACCACCTCCTCAGCCCAAGTTCACTGCCACTTTCAGTGCCCCCAATCAGCCACACACGCCATGCTCCCTAACACTTTTGCCATGCATCCGACACTGCAAACAACCTTTCTCTGTGCGCTGCAAAAGCAAACCCCGTTCATAACCTGCCATGGCGACTCAACCCCCACTACACAAAGCCAGTATGTACCAATTCCACACGGGGCTGCAGTCCGCCAAAGTTTACCCGTCAGCCCGCTCCAGTCCGCCTTAGTTCACCGCTCCTCCCCGCGCTTGACGTACCTCAGCCTGCTCCTGACGTACCTCAGCCTGCTCCAGTCTGGCAAAGTTCTCCGCTCCTTCCTGCGCTCTGCCAAAGTTTACCGGTCAGTCCGACTTAGTTCACCGCTCCTCCCCGCGATTGACGTACCTCAGCCCGCTCCAGTCTGGCAAAGTTCTTCGCTCCTCCCTGCGCTGATCTCCGCCGCTCCTGTACGCCGCTCCTCCCCGCGCTCCTGATGTCAGCACGCAGGTCGTGGCCGGCAGTACTTTCAAGGGACTACTTTTTTTTATCTTTAATTTTTGAAACAACGTATATATTTTATTTTAATATACCCTATGTCCATCTGCACACCCTAACAATTACAATGATGTATCGGGTGTTTGAACTGGCGCCGTGGTTCCCGAGTTTACCCGCCTCAAAGGTTCACAGTTCTTACTTTATAATAGTAGTATAGATATATCTTTGCTCCACAGTCCCCCTTGGCGTTTGCCGCACTCTTCTGACGGGTGCAGAAATAGTGGAGGTGGGTCCACTCGTCACTCTTAATTATATTAGCTCTGGTGTCCTTAAACACACTGCACTCGCGGGATGAGTTCAATCCTTTATTAAAAGTACACAAGTTTTGAGGATGCGTTTCGGCGTTCTGCTTTCTTCCAGCTCGCGTGTACTACACACAGTGTGTGCAGATCAGTGCCATAAATATCAGAGCTGGATGCTCATTGGGCGTGGCTGATGTCAGGGAGAGAGGGATAGGTCGATCTATATCCAATGTATTGGACCGCTCAGCTGTCACACCTCCCTTTACCATTGGCTTGGGCACCTCACCATGTCGTGTGGATGGTCTGTAAGGCACCCCTCATCAACCACCAAGTTCCGTCACAGTCAGCAAAAGGGTCGGCATATATCCGATACTCCTCCAGTCTGACGTGGTAAGGCACTGATCCACACACGCTGTGTGTAGTACACACAAGCTGGAAGAAGGCAGAACGCAGTATCCCCAAACCCCAGCCCCATAAATTGCCCTACTAACACACTTAGATTGGTAGGTTTGAAGCATCTCTACAGGGGGTCTCTTGCCTAATTTTTGTGAAAAGTTCACTAAGCCCACCGTTGTCCCCATAAGGAGTAATTTCATAGCTTTGATCGCTTGATGCCATGAGCTCTTATTATCAATTAAAATGCCTAGGTAGGTATAGGTTATTGTTTTTCTTCTCTATTTAGAAGTCCTTCTGCTTCCTTCCGCCAGTCCCACAACTCATTATAAAAGTTTTGGAAGCATTTGGAAGTATTTATTCTTAGGTCTAGGTCTCTCATAAACTCATTATAACTGTCCAGTGCACGCTGTCCATTACAGCGTCGTCTGCGTAGAGTAGGGCGGGTATGGGGCGTTTCTGCAATTGTGGTAAGTCCCGGCATCCTTTCAACATGGCTTGTGCCTACCCATTCGTATATAATGTAAATAGGAAGGGCGCCAGGACACAGCCCTATCTGACCCCCCTCTCTACTTGGAAGGACTCTGTGCACACGCCATTAAGACCGTAGCGAACCCGGGTTTTCCCGTTTTTGTAGAGTTCTCCTAAAAAATAAATTATGGGAGTCTCCAACAACACTACCTCTAATAAACTCCACAATTTGGCATGACATACGCAATCGAATGCGGCAAGACAGGTACAATTTTCCCCTTCTTGCCTTTGCATATTTCCCCATCAGAATAGTTAAATTAAGGCCATGTTCAATTGTACCTAGCCCCTCCCTGAACCCAAATTGGAGGTCCATTAAAACGTTGTTATCTTTTGCGCATTACTGGAGACGGTTATGAACTATACAACCTGGCAATTTACCCACCAAATCTGGCAATGAAATAGGACGATAGCAGGCCGGATTCTGTCGGTCAACCTTCTTAAAAATCGGTACTATAATGGAGTCCGACCATGATTCTATAAGTCCTTCAGCGCAACAAGCTTCTAGCACTCTCGTTAATAGGGGGCTCCATAATTCCATATTATACTTAAAGATGTCCACTGGAACTCCGTCTGGGCCCGGAGCTTTCCCCCTTTACTTGCTTTTAGTGCGCATTCTACTTCTGCTAAGGTAATATCTAGATATAATGGGAATTCTGTTGAAGGAGAGCTAGAACTAAACCTTACAGTACTCACTACTTTATCATTCTCTTCATTTACCTGACCGAAGATCAGGGAAAAATGTTCCACCCATCTATAGCTATTTCTATGGTGGGGTGTCTTCCGTTACCAAGAATGAGGATTTTACCATTTGCCAAAAGGCAGTGTTATCATACTTTCATTATGTTGTTTTGCAATATTATATAGCCTTATAGCCCGCTGTAGCGGGCAATACCATCTATTAAAGGCCCGCTGAAATGTTAAAGGCCCCAGCCGAAGGCGAGGGACTTTAACAAGACAGCGGGACTTTAAAAGCCGATATAGCCCTGCTACGAAGGGCTATAAGGCTATTAGAACATTCTGCCACTAGAGGGCAGAATGTTCTAACAAATTTAACAAAGGGTTCTCGAAGCTCGAGGGGATAAAAATCCCCTCGAGCTTCGAGAAGCCTTTGTAGAACATTGGAATGTTGCTCTGCGGGCCTTTACCGGCCCGTAGAAGCAGGGAGCACTCCATTGTCTGCAATGGAGCTCCCAACATTCCAATGTTCTAATTATGCTTAATTGTGGCAGTGTCCTTGAAATCTCAATAAAATGTCATTATGTAAGTTTTAGATTGATTTTTAGACAGTAGTGCATAGATTAGATGGAAGGTTTAATTTTGTAGTTTATGAGTGTTGCATACTTAATTAAATGATGGTAAATGTGTTTCAAATGACATATTACCATACTTTAGAGGATTAGGAAAAGTCTGTTTTTCTAGATGTACCAAATGCTTCTATGACATAATATCTATGTCAAACATATTTTGATACACTAATATCACAGCAAAACTATTGAAGTACTAAATAGGGAGTTTACATACTTATAGTATAAACTACAAAAATAATATCCTCAAAAAGACGTCGCACTAAACATCTAGATTATGTGGTAAGTATATATATATATTTACAAATATTTAAAAATAGAATAATTAAAAAAATAGTTTACCTCTGTACAAAGTAAACATTATTTTTTAAGGAATAATACTTAGAAATGTATTGAAATAAAGAAATAATTATACCACAAATGATATGCAACTAAATAAAATATTTTTTATTGAAAACAAATAATATTAAAATAATTAAGTAAAAATATACATTTCAAATGAAAAAGCTAAAAAGTTAAAAGTAAATAACATAACAAAATAATTAAAATGCCATTTTACAAACACTTTACAATTAATTGCACTAATATACATTGCTAAATACAATAATATTAAATTACATTAAAATATAGTGAAAAATAAAATCACAAACATATTTCAAAGAGCCAAAACTTTTTTAAAAAACTATTAAACTGAAACAAAATTAAAAAATACTAATATATAAAGCTACATTTAATACAAAATATATTTGTCAAACAAAAAGGAAAAAATATTTGAAATGCTGCATTCAAAGTAACAAACATAACCCAACTGAGAGTAAATATCAAACAAACAATAAAACTAAGTTAACATAAAAATTCCACCCAAAAAAAATTAATATTCCAAATTCATGAAGACAAATGAAAAAATATGTCGAAATTTGAAAAATAAAATGTACCAGTCCCTCTCAACTTAAAAAACAGTAGGAATGTATTGCACTATGAAAGATAAAATTTACTTTCTCAATTCAGTCAAAGCAACAATTTCAAAGGTGTCAGACAATGGGACATTGAACAGGCAAGATTAACGATTCCCACTCAAGCCTAAGAAAAAGTAGGGAAATTGTTGGACTGTGGAGAAATCAGAGCAACAATGTTTAATGAAATAAAATTACACACACACACACACACATATATATATATATATATATATATATATATATATATATATATATAAATATATATATATTATATATATATATATATATATATATATATATATATATATATATATATATATATATATATATATATATATATATATATATATATATATATATATATTTACCTACTGGCGGTCGCCAGTAGGTATATATAGTTAGGATTTTTTCCCTATGGGATTTCTGAAAATTCTATGTCTAATAACTTTGCCGTTTGTGGACGGAATCGGCTGAAATTTTCTGGAAAATGGCACATTTTGTTTCTGAGCAGCCCCTGAAAATTTGGGGGGTGTTCGGCAAGGGGGGGCTGAGATAAAAGGGGGGTCCCAAAACACGTTTTTCCCATGTTAATTTCCATAGGGCGGTTGGACTCACTTTTAGCTCGAACGGCTGAATGGATTTACACGAAACTTGGCAAAATTGTAGGGACTGTTAGCCCGATGTGCCTTTGCTAGGTCTCAATATATGTGCTTCAGTGGATTTTGAGAAATTAACGTTCAAAGTAAGATATATATCTGTAACAGCGCTCCGGGCAGCGATCCGGTTCGCGTACTTATCGCGTATCGGAACTTTGCAATGCGAAGCTGATTGGTTCTCCGGTGTCTGAAATTGTTTTTTTTTTTTGCGCGATGAGCACCTAGTACGCGAACCGGAAAGCGTTCTGGGCAGCGTACTATAAGGATAATAGAATGATACACTTTTCAAAGACTGTATGTTCATTGTTTGTTGTTTTTGTTGTTTTTTTTTGTTTTCTTTATTTTTAAAGTTTTTTTTTATTTTGATTGTTTTTCATAATTTATTAAACTTTCTAACATTTCAGTGTCTGAAATGTCATTATTTTCTTGAAATATTGTTTGCAATCTGTGAGGTTGTAAAATGTCCTCATTTTCAAGGAGGGCATCTACTGCTTGGACACATTGCAGCAGTTCTTTATCCAAGCTTTCATCCATAAATTCCATGTCAATTTGTTCAATCAATTCTTGGCTGCTCTCTTGCAGGTCCATTTCAAAAGAAACTTGGTTTTCGCCTTCCATTTTGCCTGAAATTTGGATTAAAAAAATATATATTAGTAGAGATAGGGCACTGTTGGGATTAATTTTAGATAGGCAGTTTTTATCAGTGAATTTATCTTTTGGCAGTGTATAGTATCAGAGTGGAAATAGGACTATAAAAAAGTGTATGTGATTTAACCAAGACAAGCCTAACTCCATTCATAACTATAACAGAGAAGTCTATCTAAATACATTACTACTACAGAGGGATAGTATATATCTATCAGAAAAAGTCTACCATATTAATTTATAGTGCACAATATACTTCAGTTTTAAAAATAACAACTTACCTTTAGAAACAAGTTGAGGTGTTTGGTAGCTATCCAAATGTGATGTACAACAAGAAGTAGCAGTCAAAATGGCTGTGTTTTCTTCTCTTCCTTTATATATATTCAGGTATATAACCAATCAAATGTCAGGTAATAAAAGTAGAAAATGAAAGTAACATTTTCATTGGTTGTCAATTCCAACACTTCAGATGTGTTTTGTGAAGTAATTTACCTCACGGTACTTGGAGAGGTCTACAGGCTAAATGGCTAAATGAAATTTCAATCAAATTTGTGAGAATGAAAGGGATTGTTATGTAGTATGAGCTAATCTATATTTGGTGAGAGTGTCTCTAGTCGTTTTTCTGTAAATTACTTTCCCACCTTTTTTTTGGACCGCTTCCCGGAAAGCGGTCCGGTCCGCGAACTAGGAGCGTAACGGGAGTCCACCATTTTGTGTTTCGGTCGAATCAAGGTATAAAATGGAGGGTAAATAATGTTCTGAATGGGTAGAAGGGGGTATGGTACAAGTATTTTGACCCCCTACGTTTTCTGAGGGTGGCTGAGGAGGACTATATGTGCGAAGAAAAAACTTTTTTTTTTTAATTTTGCGCGGTTAGCTTCCAGTTCGCGTACCGGATAGCGCTCTTTGAGCGTAGTTTGTTGAAAATTACAGAAAAAAGTTAGAAAAAAAATAATAAAAGTGTGTGATCAGATGAAGGGTAGCTCTGAGAAGAGCTTTTGGGTTTATGGTACATTTAGGTACTTATAAGTAGGTACCAATGCACAGTCTTAAATTCAGAATGAAAATTCTGTTGCCCTCATATGAGAAGTGAACTCCATCTCCTCTGTAGATATCTTGCATGTAGTAACGCAAGTTATTGTTGTACAGAGAGCCCATTCCATGGTCTCTCATGAAAGCTGAAACAGATTTGTTTACATGCTTCCTCGCTTTCTCAATTTGTGGAGAAAATTGGTTGGACCACCTCCATTTCTGTCTTTGGCATATATTGGAATATACCAAGGCAGTTTGAGGAAAAAGTGCCATTAATTGCTCAAAGGTGTCCTTTAAAAGTATTTCCAGACCTACCCCTGTCAAAGTGCCCAAATCATTACCTCCACAGTGCACTATTAACAGGTCAGGTTTTGGCAAATGCATAAAGGATTTCACCAATGGTATCAATTGGTGACATTTTAATCCTCTTTGGCCCAACCACTTAATTTCCACATCCTGTAAATTGAGGTTAGGTAAATGTCTGTTCTCAGCATACCTTTGAGCCCAGTGGATGTAACTATGTCCAACAATCCAGACCTTAAACATGGTGGGAGAAGGTTGTTCTGCAGTGTGGTAATGAAAGGGCAGTTGAAACAGTAGGAGTTTGTAAAGAAAAAAAACTGTGGTTTTCAATGCTAATGAATCATTAGCAGTGATTGGTGCATTTCCATTTCTGAAAACAGAAAGTTAGGGTGCATGGATGTGTTCTTTGAAAGATGTAATTTGAATGGTCAAGGAAGAAACATTTAATGAAAGATTGCACTGGATACGCAGGTGCACTGAGAGTTCAGAGTTCAATTGAAACATTGTTGTGTGAATTTGCAAACATGAGAGGTCTTCCAGGAGGTGGTTGCTATGGAAAAAAGGCAGAGAGGGCAGAGGGGGGAAGGGTTTTGATTTGAAAAAAGTGAGGGAAGAGTTATGATTGGCTAATATGAGAGATATGTGAAATGAATATCTGTATTTCTGTGCTTTCAATAGCTGCAGCCTCTGGAGTGCATCCTTTTTCTTCTGCTGAAGACAATTTGGTGTATTTCTGAGACTGTTTTCAAAACTCAAAAAATATTTGCTAAGGTGAGAAAAGATTTATTTAATTTAGATAGAGAATAGTATGATTTAAGGAGAAAATGATGAAGAAAGCTGTGTTTTTAAAATGTGGTTTTGTCTCTAGTGATATACAAATAGAATTAGTTTCTTTGAGAAATTGTAATTGCATATTCGGTGTAGCATTCTGGCATGCAGTAACACAAGTTATTGTGGTACATGGAGCCCATTCCATGGTCTCTTATGTAAGCTGAAACAGATATGTTGTTTTTAAAAACGATTTTAGAAATCAATTACATTTCTGGATATGTACTGCTAGAGCTTCATAGGTTGTTTTGGGCCATATTTATAAGGCATTTGAGTGTCTTTGATGTTATGTTTTCCTTTTTAAATGGAAAGTGTTCCTCATGGGGCAAGTGTCTTGTAAATACGCTCCCACTTGTGCTTTGCAAATTTAGATTTTGATTATGGGAGTTACATAGCCATAGTAATAATGTCCAAACAATGGTGGTAGGGCATTCAAGAAAACGCTTTCCTGTGTTTCTAGGACATTTTCAGTCCTTTCCTCTTGAATACAGGTATACAATTGATTTATATGCTGTGTTTAAGAACGAATTTTGAAATCAATTACATTTCTGAATATGTACTACTAGAGCTTCATAGGTTGTTTGGGGTCATATTTATAAGGCATTTGAGTGTCTTTGATGTTATTTTTCCCTTTTTAAATGGAAAGTGTTCCTCATGGGGCAAGTGTCTTGTAAACAAAACAGGTGATGGACCGAATGTGACCCAGGGTGGTGTGGAGTGGAAAATAACGATGGATTTAGGCCCAGATCCTTGGACTGGGGTGAGTGTGTGACATTGATCCACATTCTGTCCATCACTTGTTGTGTTTGCAAGTGTCTTGTAAATACGCTCCCACTTGCGCTTGGCAAATTTAGATTTTGATTATGGGAGTTATATAGCCATGTTAATAATGTCCAAACAATGGTGCTAGGGCATTCAAGAAAACGCTTTCATGTGTCTCAAGGACATTTTCAGTTATTTCCTCTTGAATACAGGTATACAATTGATTTATATGCTGTGTTTAAAAACGATTTTTGAAATCAATTACATTTCTGGATATGTACTGCTAGAGCTTCATAGGTTGTTTGGGGTCATATTTATAAGGCATTTTAGTGTCTTTGATGTTATGTTTTCCTTTTTAAATGGAAAGCGTTCCTCATGGGGCAAGTGTCTTGTAAATACGCTCCCACTTGCGCTTGGCAAATTTAGATTTTGATTATGGGAGTTACATAGCCATGTTAATAATGTCCCAAAAATGGTGCTAGGGCATTCCAGAAAACGCTTTCATGTGTCTCAAGGACATTTTCAGTCATTTCTTCATGAATGCAGGTATACAATTGATTTATATGCTGTGTTTAAAAACGATTATTTGAAAACAATTACATTTCTGGATATGTACTGCTAGTGCTTCATAGGTTGTTTTGGGTCATATTTATAAGGCATTTGAGTGTCTATTATGCTATTTTACCCTTTTTAAATGGAAAGCGTACCTCATGGGGCAAGTTTCTTGTAAATACGCTCCCATTTGCGGTTGGCAAATTTAGATTTTGATTATGGGAGTTACATAGGCATGTTAATAATTTCCCAAAAATGGTGTAAGGGCATAATCAAAATCTAAATTTGCCAACCGCAGGTGGGAGCGTATTTACAAGAAATTTGCACCATGAAGAACGTTTTCCATTTAAAAAGGGTAAAATAGCATAATAGACACTCAAATGCCTTATAAATATGACCCAAAACAACCTATGAAGCACTAGCAGTACATATCCAGAAATGTAATTGTTTTCAAATAATGACTTACTTCATTGGTAGGCCTTCACATGTATTTTCTCCTTTGTTTTCTTCAGTGAAAATCTTATCTGCAACCATGTGTTGGCCTCACCTCAAATAAACAAAACAGGTGATGGACCGAATGTGGATCAATGACACACATTCACCCCAGTCCAAAGCTCTGGGCCTAAACAAACCTTTAGATAGGCCACATCTTATCGTCATCCTGAATTAATCATTTAAAATATTAGGGAGTGATTTATGATTGTTCTATGCCTGTTTTGTACCATTGAGTGTCATTTTTGTGATGCAGTGCTGGTGCAAAAGATTTGCTATGTTAAATAATAAGTAGGGCATTAAGTTTTAGATGACTGTTATTCATTTACTGTTTGGTAATAGTGGTTAATAACATTTTTTATTATATTTTTCCACAGATTCAACTGCAGATCTTTTTTTTAATTTGAAAAATGCCAACGAAAAATCGTATTAGAAAGGCTAGAAAACGTCAAAGACAGCAGGATGATGTTTTATTGCAGCAGTCCTCTTCCCCAAATACTTTTCAAAACACCAAGAAAGCTCCGGGTAAGAGCACAAAATCATTCTTAAGAAATATTTTTAGTAAAAAAAGTATTTCAACAAAAAATGTTTCAGTCCAGAAAAAGAAAAGCAATTTAAATGGAAAGGAAAGACCCATCAAAAATGTTACTGGTAGAGGAAGAGATAACTCTGTGCATGATAGTAGAAGGAAACAACAGTTTAGGGACATTCGAAATCGAATGTTCCGTAACAGGATAATAGTTAATTTATTGAAAAATATAAAAAAAAGGCCAACAGAAAGCGGCATTTTATAAGAAGAAGAAAAATGTAGAGAAAATTATTGATCATGCTTTTGAAATTAAGCGAAAGTTGTTTATTTTGGTAATCAATAGAATTAGGAAACTAAGCAAGGTAATTTCTGATTTCAAAACAAAAAGTAGATGGAAGAGAGTAGTAAATCGTACTAACTTTTGTGAAGTTTTTTCCGGAGAATGGATGCATAGTTCAAGTTGTGAGGCATTTTTTAATGAGGAGAGTTATTTTCAGGATAATGATTTGGTGTTTGCAGTTGACACCAGTGGTCGAGCTTATGAAGTGAAGGATGGTTGTCCAGTTGAAAAAGAACAACTTGTGACAACAGAGACAGAAGAGGCGCTAAGTGATGAGGTTTTAGGAAGACGTCCTAAGGGTCCTGTGTACATTTGGAAGTGTAGTTCTATTTGCAGTGTGCGACAGGTTTCCATCAATTTGCTTTGTGATTTTATACGGACATTTAATAAGAAAAGTTTGAAGCAGAAAATAAAGTTGCTGCAAGATTTAGATCCTTGCAGAGTGAGACAAATGACAGGTTTGCGTGGTCATTCACTGGCTTGTCTTTCCAGGAGAGTATGCCAGAGTGTTTTTCATCATTTCAGGATGCTAGCAGTGCATCATAATAAAGTGAGAAAATTAGTGAGAATGTTGTATTATGCTAAGAGTCCAGCAATTATGCTTAAACAATTATGTGCTGCTCTTTGCATGGTTCTGAAATAGATGTGAAGAATATTTGTGAAGAAATTGAGTTTTGTTACTTTGGTAGTAGAGATGAGAATGTTCAAATTGACCCAGAAGTAGAGGGTTATGTTGAAGATAATATACAGGTTTCTAGTTCAGATAATTTTCAGAAGGAAATTGCCACGTTTCAGATGAAATCAAGTGAGAGGCCTAATTTCACTTGTGTATGTTGTCGACGCACTTATTATAAGAATCAGACTAAGTTAGTGGATTTATATGCAAAAACTGAAAGGGAAAATAATAGTGAATGGAAGGATTTTGCCACATACTTGATGGTAGAAAATTGTTTTGATTTGGGAGTGGACCAACGTGTGTGTACTTATTGTTGTAATAAATTAAATCAAAACCAGATGCCTGCTAGGGCAGTTCATAATAATCTGGAATTGGTTGAGATTCCTTCAGAATTGAAGGATTTAAATACTTATGAATCTATTTTGATTCAAAGTATCCATCCCTTTCAGGCTATTGTAAGAATGGAGCCAAAGACAGGGAAGTTGCCTCCAACAGATTTACAGAGAGGATTAAAGGGAAGAGTTGTTTATTTGCCTCTAGATTTGAACAAAAACAATAACACAATTGGAGTTGAGAAAGTGGAAGAGGAACCTCTGGTTATCTTGGTTAATGGGGTTCCGACAAAGAATAAGAAAATATGGCAAGATTTAGTGGATGTTAGGAAAGTGAAAAATGCAACTTTGTATTTGAAGAAAAATAATAAGTACTATAAGAATGTATATGTTGCAGAAGAGGAAGTAAGTGATGAAGAGGATAGCGTTTTGTGTGCTGGCCAAATTGAGAAAGTAGAGGTGTCTAATAGTGAAGAAATATATGAACATTATAGTGTTCATCCTTTGCATTCCAAGGAAGTCATGGGGAATGCTATTGAGTTGTTTCAAATGAAACAAGCCAAAGGGAGTCCCATTAGTGTTTGGGAGGAAAGTTTGGAAGCTCGGTGTTTCCCAAAGCTATTTCCCACAGGTCAAGGAGGAAGATATGATGAGCGACCTCATCAAATTCCTGCGTCTGAATACCGGACTTTACGATTGTATGCAGAAGATCCTAGGTTTCGTCAATGCATTCCCTATTTGTTTCATCTCCTGTTTGAAAGCGATCTGTCTGGACTGTCATATGCAGTGAACCACATCTTAAAAAGTGGTATACAGATGCGAAACATCTCGGCAAGTGATTTTATGCATAAAATCAATGTCCAAGACAGTATTTTGGATTCTCACTTAATTAATCTCATGGCGTGTCAGCGTGGTATTAATGAGTACTGGTACCGTCGTCATGGTGATTTAAAATGTATGCTGAGGAACTTAGGAACTCCGACATGGTTCCTCACTCTGAGCTGTGCCGAGTATGGCTGGGAAGACTTACTTGAATTTCTACGAGAGGCAAATGGAAATATTGAAAACATTGAATTCAAGACACCTGGAGAACTGTGTTCTTTGGATCCAGTGAATGTATGCAGATACTTCAATCATAGATTTGAAGCTATGATGTCTTTCATCACAAATAAGAAGAATCCACCTCTTGGAGAGGTGTTGGATTTCTTCTGGAGAAAGGAGTACCAAGCAAGAGGTGCTCCTCATATACATATGTTGTTGTGGATCAAGGATGCACCTAAATTTGGAACAGATCTGGATGACTTAGTGATGAATTTCATAGAACAGTATTCTACGTGTGCTGTTCCAAACGCAACGGAGAAGAAAAGCCTAAGAGAACAAGTTCTACGTTTCCAAAGCCATCGTTGTGGAAAGTACTGTCGTCGTAAATTCAGAAACAAGGACAAGTTCTACACCAAATGTCGTTTCAACTTTCCACGACCGGTGATTTCTAAAGGAAGAGTGAACAGTTTGATGTCTTCGCTGCGACATAATGTGACGAGGAAATCACCCAAGAATACATACAATTTGAAAAGGAACGAAGAGTCCAAGTACATCAATGACTACAACCCAGTGATTTTGTCCATGTGGAATGCTAACATGGATATACAGTTTGTGGCTGACAACTGTATGGCTGTGGCTCGGTATGTGACATCTTACATCACCATAAAAGAAAAGACAGAACTGAAGGATATGTGGGAGGACATTTCCCATGAAAAGAGCCTCAGCAAGAAGTTGTACAGTTTCAGTCTGAAGATGTTGTCGCATCGAGAAATCGGAGCTTACGAATGTTCTGATCGATTGTCTTCAGCAAGTCTCTATGCCAAATCCAGGAGTATCGTTTGGGCGAGTCTTGGTCTTGCTGCAACGCGAAATCGAGTTCTAAAACCTGTCCGGGAAATTGAGTATTTGGCAGAAAAGGAACCAAACAGTACCGACATTTTGAAGACCAACATGTTGGATACATATTATCCAAATCGAAGCAGTCACCTTGAGAATGTTTGTCTATGTGAGGTTCTCCAAAATTATATATTCAAGAGGAACATCAAAGAAGATATTGAGAAAGGAGTGTATGCTGTAATTGGAAGTGAGGGATGCCTGGTCAAGCAAAGAAAATGCCAATTAGTAAACCATCGAAAATTGAGTGGTGAATCTCCAGAAAAAAATTAGTTTTTCTATTTAGCACTTTTGCAACTTTTCAAGCCTTGGCGTGCAGAAGAGGAACTGCTTGGAGATTTCCTCTGTTACGAAGACTCTTTCACTGCTGCTAAGGAGACCATAGAATGTCCTGCTTTTCCCAAATATCAAGAAATGCTAACTTTGGAAATTGAGCAGGAAGCAACGATTGCAGCCGAGATTGCCAGAGACAGTTCTCAGGACAGTCAGAGTTCTGTTTCATTGAGTCAAGATCCACTTGGAGGACCTATTATCGAAAATGAAGCTGCCACTGCTATGAATGAAGTGGAAAGAGCCATGGCACATGCTCAGGAGGATTCAGTTAACTTAGAAGACTTGGAAAAACAACTCAACGTTGAGCAGAGGAAAATATATGATGAAGTTACCAAGCAAATTGAGCACGGATTAAGTCATGAGAAGAAAGAGTGCTCATGTACATCGTTGAAGCCTGTCCGACTGTACGTGAGTGGAGAAGCGGGAACTGGAAAAAGTTTCCTCATTAAAGCAATTTCTTGTTATTTGCAGGAAAGGACTGAGTCATCGCTGTCTTGTGTTGTCACCGCTCCTACTGGACTGGCAGCACATAACATTAAAGGTATTACTTTGCATCGTCTACTGATGCTGCCAGTGGAGCATGACAACAAATTACAATACCACAAGTTATCTGGGGATGCTTGCTGTGAAGTTTCAAGAGTCTTGAGGAAAATGAAACTACTTATCATTGACGAAGTAAGCATGGCTTCCAATGTCATGCTTGCCTTTGTGCATTTGAGAATGCAAGAAGTACTTAAAACTGAATATGATGTGTTATTTGGTGGCAAACACATCATTGTTTTCGGAGATCTTCTGCAGCTGACACCAGTAAAAGGTCAACCTGTGTTCAAAATACTCACGCATGAAGATACCAGGAAGTGCCTAGGGAGCATTGGCAACGTCAATATATGGTTAAACTTCAATTATGCTGAACTGCATGAAAATATGCGTCAGGCAAAGGATGAAGATTACAAGAATATTCTACAAGATATTAGAATTGGAAAAGTGACCGAGCATGGGAAAGAAGCTTTAAATGCACGATTACTGTCAAATTTATATCCCAAACAAGAGATTGTGCCTGAGAATATTTCTCAGAAAATTACTGAGAAGAAATCCGGGATATGTTTGATGCCAACTCTTGCAGAATGTGCCATCTTCAACAACAAAATGTTGAATTTAGAAAAGCAAGAGATTGTGAAACTTGAAGCTATCGACAAAATAGAGCATATGGGATCAACAATTATTTTGTCAGAGAATTTGAAATCAAAATTGGATTCATTAGAGAAGACTATATCTAAAACTGCGGGTTTTGAAAAGACTCTGAATGTGTGCTTAAATTGCCGAATCATTTTGAGAAGGAATTTACATGTTGAAAGAGGTCTGGTAAATGGATCAATGGGTAATGTTGTTGATTTTGAGAAATACAGAAATAGAGATGGAATAGAATTTTTAAAAATTAAATTTGATGGCATTGAGGAAGTACAGCTAATTGGTCGTTGTTCTGCTAGGTTTTTGCTTGTTAAAGACTTATACGTTCGACGTAAACAGTTTCCTGTTTGCTTGGCATATGCGGTGACAATCCATAAATCGCAAGGTTTAAGTGTAGACAGTGCATTGGTGAATATTGGCAGTTCTGTGTTCAAGGAGGGTATGGCATATGTGGCATTGTCACGAGTTAGAACTTTATCGGGATTGTACTTGATTGACTGTGATGTCACAAACATTTGTGCGGATCTAGATTGTGTTAAGGAATACAATAGGTTAAGAAGAGAGTATGCGCCACATTTGCCTCAATATCCTTTGTTTGAGAAACGTGTGGTAGGCCGGAAACGTAGAAATATCAGTAATAGTAGGGAGGTTGTAGCAAAAAGACCAAAAGTCAATGAACCAAAAATTGTTAGCAGAAATAAAGTGGATTCTGTTGAAGATGTTGTCGGTTTTCAATTTGAAAACAGTTCTGGTGTCAACTGCTTTGCAAATGTAGTGGTTAATGTTCTCTTTTCACTAGAGAGTTTAAAAGAACAGATTCTGTTGAATTCAGAACAAATTTTATGCTGTTTGTTGAATTCTGTTTTCGAGAAATGTAGCACTGATCGAACAAAAGTAGAAAGTGTGTCTGAAGTTCGTTATCTGTTAGATGAATGTTCAGGTCAAACAGACTTCTCTGAAAATAATCAGCAAGATTGTCAGGAGTTTTTAATGTATATGCTTGATGTATTGCAAGATGAGGGTGTAGATGTAGATCACCTGTTTGGGCTTTCTTATCAATGGCAGCATGACTGCGAGAACTGTATGGTATCAAGTACTACTAGTGTAGACTCAGAAAGATTTATATATTTAACTTTGCCAGACAGTAAATCAGTGTCCTTTAATAAGCTAGTAAATGCAGCGGATCACAACATGGAGTGTAGCCAATGTAAATGTGATATGATGTCAACATTATTTATACGTAGATATGGCCAGTATGTCATTTTAATGATCCAACGATGTAGGCCTGATGGATCAAAATTGTCAACTTTAATAAAAAAAATTGTGGCTTCTCAGCTGTCAATATCAGGAAGGACTTTTGTAACTGTAGCAATTATCTATCACGATGGTCCTTCAACAACATCAGGACATTATACAGCTTATTTAAAGTCTCGAAACGGCTGGTCATTCTGCAATGATTCCGTTGTAACTTTAAAAAAAAAATTGCCGTTTGACCTTAAAAATTCTTACCTGGTGTTTTTAAAACCAAAATTTTAAAGAAAGAATTTTGGGATTTCCTGTGAGGAATTGGAAATTGTTCATCAAGTAGAGGGAATGTAAGTCTGCAATGCTGTCTAGATTATTGGTCCAAAACTTTTAATTATAATGTCAATTTAAAAATCCAACTATATAAACCTGATGCAAGTAAGTCTGCTTCATAGTAAGCAGTATCAGTGTCATAGGAAAAGGTGAACATGAGTGACAAAGAAGAGTAAGATATTAGTAGTCCAGGATTGTGAAAATAATCTCAAATGTTTTCTTTTTGAAAGATGCGAAAATAGAAAATGACGGGATTTGATTGGAAGAATTACAAGAGTTGCGAATCGCTGCAACATGATTTGGCCTAGTGGAAACATGTGATAGAATGTGAGAAGTCTTTTCTTGTATGTAACATATTTTTCGAAATGATAGAGGTTTTCTTTCAGAAAGTGGCGGGCTGAAAATATTTATAGCACAACAGAGTGGACGCTGTTCATAGGAGATCCTTCGACGTTATTGAAAGTAAGTTAATTTTAAGGAGTTTTGAATTCAGATTTCTTAGGTTGTATGGGTTTTTTAAACACAATCATTTTGATTGTGTTTTTTTTCCCCCTCTGTTACATGATGAATACCTTCAAGTCACTGATTTAAGTGAAATTTGATACATTCTGAGAACAGCAAAAATAAACCATTTAACATGTATAATTAATGTTCTGCTTTTTGTACTTATGATATACATTTAGAAATGTGAGGTAGATATGGAGAAACTGAGTCTTCTGTAAGTGTCAATTTTAATGCTTACAGTGCTGTACTTCTGGGTACTGTTTTTTTTAAAAAAAAGAAATAGGCCTCACCTCAAAGAAAGCTCTTGAAAGCACACATCTTATTTGCATCCTGAAACAATCATTTAAAATGTTAGACACAATTTTATGATGGCTTTACATCTCTTTTGCGCTGCTATTGCATCACTATTGTGAGACATCAGCAATGCAAAAGAAGCATCATGTTTCAAAATAGGCCTCATTTCATCAGCATGAAGATACTGTTTGTTTAAAATAAATATCTTTAGGATTGTGTACGGGTCGTAGAGAAGTAGAGGCTTCTGTAAGTGTCAAAGTTGTTTAAAAACTGTTTCTTCTTGAACCTTTTCCCTTCTTTTTTCTAATTTTTAAATACATGTTTTAATATTTTTGGAAATGTTTGTTCTCTCTTTTACAGATTGAAAGTATGAAAAATTTTCTTTAAAAGTTAACAAGAATTATAAGGTAAATGTTTTCTACTTTTTTAACCCACATTCCACTGCTGATGATGTCACTGACTATGTTATGAATGATGTAATAAGTGGGCATGTTTTACTACAATGGTAGGTCTTCACATCCATTATCTCCTCTGTATTCTTCAACAAACATAAATTTGATATGCAACCCTGAGTACGGTTCACCTTAAACAAACTTTTAGAGAGGACACACCTTATCGTCACCCTCAATCAATCATTTAATCTATCACATTTAACATCTATTAGTTCTACTGCTTCATTTCTTTAATCTTTACTTTCCTGTGTTTGCTACTTCTCTCATTCCTTTCTCTATTACTTAATTATTCTACTCCTTCCAGTATTTTTCTCACTCCCTCTCTTCTCATACTTCTTCATTATTATTCACTAATTCTGTCTCTATTAATGTTACTGTTTCTGAATGATCTCCAAATTTTTTTAAAACAAGAACAGTAAGTATAAGGATAGGAAAAGACATTTATGTTACAAGAAAGACAGCTATAGGAAGTAAACAAAAGATGCTGTTACTCGCAATCCACTGCTGATGATGTCACTGACCATGTCAAAAATTATGTAATATATGACATGATCAGAAGTGAATTGCGGGTAACAGTATCTTTTCTTTACTCCCTATAGCTGTCTTTTTTGTAACATAACTGTCTGTTTCCTTTCCTTATACTTACTGTTCTTTTTTTAAAAAGTTTTTTTTGGTTCGCTCCTGGTTCGCGTACCGGAGTGCGAACTGGGAGCGAACTAAAAGAAATAGAGCTTGGCAGAGTTCAAAGAATTCTACCAATTTTTTTTTATAATGGAGAGGTAGTTCTGAAAAGAACTTTGTTTTTGTTGTTTTAAATTTTTTTTATTATTTTTCTGAACATTTTTTATATTTTTTTGTTTTTTTCTGAACATTTTGTATTTTTTTTATTTTTTGGGGGGAGGGGGGAAACAAAAATGATTCATCGAAGAGGGCTCAACAGGAGCAACAAAAAAAAGAAGAATTTATTTTTGGGGGCGTTTTGGACATACATGATTTTTGATTGCTCTTATTATAAGAGTTATGCTACTTTCGCGGTAGCATAATATTTGATTGCACCTCACACAAACTTGTTTCACTTCCCCCATGTCCATTTGAATATTCGGGATCAACTCCCTTGCTTCTGGTCCCGAAACTTCTGGCACGACCGATCTTCTGGCTATTGCTGGGGAATTTTGTTGTTCGTCCCGAAGCTGAGCAGCACTATAATTATTTGGGTGCCACCTACTCATGTGCCTGTGCATTGTAAAATTCCCATAACTATATTTTTTGTCCGTCCCCCTTGAAAGGCGATCATCACAGATACGGCAAAAGACATATCTGGCGTTCACTTTCTTTTGCCCTGGTGGAAATTTAAAAAATTGCCAGATGAAATTTTCCTTCCTGTTGTACCTCCTGGGCTCCTCTGGCAAATATTCAGGCTCTTCCTCCTCTTCCTGATCTTCCTCTTCTTGAAAGATTGGTTGAGTAGGTGGTCCTTTCTTTCCATGAGGAGGTGGAGGTGGTGGTGGGGGAACACTACCAGAAGCAACAACTGAAGCCATTTCTCTGGAATGTAAAAAGGTCTTTCTCTCACCAAGATGAAAGTCAGAGTGAGGAAAGAAGGAGGGGTTTTCATCATTTGGGAAAAGCCAAAGTTCTAAACCAATGAAAAGTGTTAATTTTAGATCACATGACCTAGTATTACATCATTAGGAAACCAAAAGTGAAATGAACCAATGAAAAGTGTTATTACCGAGTCACATGACCTGCTGTGTTTACGTTTCGCGCTTTGCGCCGCTTTCCGGTCCGCTTCCGGGTCTGCTAACTTGGCGCGTCCGATGACGTATTACGCGACAACGCAAAACGTCATTCTAACGTAACAGTTACGCTAAAAGAACGTTTACCGGTTCGCGGACTGGGAGCGGAACAAAAAAATATTTTTTAAAAAAATGTATTAAAAACATGTAAAATATATTTTAAGATTTAAAAAAGAATACATTTTACAGCTACAGATATTAGCTTTCAAAAAACCATTGAAATTCAATGAAAAAACCATAGGTTATAGAGAATATATAGTTAGGAATTAGCATTTACAAAACCTTAAAAATTCACTGAAAAAACCATAGGTTATAAACCATATATAGTTAGGGAATAGCATTTTCAAAACCTTATTTTACTCGCATAAAACCATTGAAATTCCATATATAGTTAGTTGCGCTAACTATATATCGCGCACCCGCAATCCACTGCCGATGATGTCACACATTACATCATTCATGACATGGTCAGTGACATCACTGATGACATCACTGATGACATCTCAAATGACATCACTGATGACATCACTGATGACAACATCCAGTGACTGTATGTTTCTGTGAAGTTAAAATATGTCTTACATATTGAAGAATGAGTGGATGTATAAGTGTCTGGATGAAGGATTTAGTAGGTGCATGACTGACTGTATGAGTGAGTGATTAAATGTGTCTCACTGAGTGCATGAGTTAGTGACTAAACTGTTTTAATTTGTGCATCATTATGTCTGTTGTTCTGTAAACTGTTGCATGTGTTGATAAGTAGCTATATGAGTAACTATATGGGTTATTGATTAGTTGCCCAAGTATTTGTATAGGAGACTGAGTGTGTGTGTGGGTGGCTGGGAGGTGTATGACTCTGTGCATAGATGTGTGAGCAGTTGATTCACTAGATGTATGGTTTCAAAAGTGCATGTGGAAACAGCTGTATGGGCGGTTGACTGTGTGCATGAGTGTATTGGTGAGTGAATGGATATCTCAGTGCTACATGTCAAAGTAAGTACATATGTAAAACACAGTACATGTGAGAGTTGACATATATAAATAACTGTGCATAAGAGCCAGTGAATGTGTGAGTGGCTGTATGGATCATTGTGAACTTGTATCAGGGATTGTATAAGAGAGTAAATATGTGTTAGTATATGTTTGAATAAGTAAAGTTTGTATAACTGTATAGTTGAGGAAATGGAAGTGTGATTGATTCTTTGCATGACTGACTAGGTGTGTGAGTAACTCCATGGATGAGTTACAGTCTGTGAGTGTCTATTTACTCTGAGTGTATGTAAGATTATATTAGAGTCTGAAGAGGTTCACCGTATTATCACATGAATGATGTCATCAGTGATGTGATCAGTAATGTCAAATGAGATGTGATCAGTGATGTCATTTGAGATGTCATCAGTGATGTCATCAGTGATGTCACTGACCATGTCATGAATGATGTAATGTGTGACATCATCGGCAGTGGATTGCGGGTGCGCGATATATAGTTAGCGCAACTAACTATATATGGAATTTCAATGGTTTTATGCGAGTAAAATAAGGTTTTGAAAATGCTATTCCCTAACTATATATGGTTTATAACCTATGGTTTTTTCAGTGAATATATATATATATATATATATATATATATATATATATATATATATATATATATATATATATATATATATATATATATATATATATATATATATATATATATATATATTACCTACTGGCGGTCGCCAGTAGGTATATATAGTTAGGACCTAGTTTCCATAGGAAATCCGCAACATTCTATTGGGAATAACTTTGGCGCCGGTTGATCAATCTATGTGAATTTCTCAAAGAAGATGGCGCGTTACGCTCCGCTCCATCCCTGAAAGTTTTGGGGGGATTCGTGAAGTGGGGGCCAAGAAAAAAGGGGGGTCCCAAAACGTGTTTTCCCCATGCAATTTTCCATAGGACCTTTAGACACGGCTACAGCCCGAACGGCTGAACGGAATTACAAGAAATTTGGCAAAATGGTAGAGTCTGATTCGCAGATCACGCTTTTGCTTAAATGGTGTAAATCCCTCCAGTAGTTGCTGAGAAAATTCAAGTTGAAATCAATTATATATCTATAGGCGCGCACAGTGCGAGCACCGTGCGCGCACCGTGCGAGCACCCGCGCGATTTTTAAAAAAAAAAATAATAATTTTTAGGGGCCTTGGGGGTCCTTGTGGGACCCCCTGAGCAGGCCTAGAGGGTCAGGGTGCTTCTACCCTGCCCCCTTTTTGAGTTCTACACATTTGTTTTCCTGCTTTCCTGTGCCATAGTCTACTGAGGCACAAGATGGCTGCCAACTGTTTCTGTTTTGGAGTGTTGATAGACAGTAGCAGCCAATCAGCATGCCTTCCAGAGAAAGCTGCATGCTCATTGGCTGTCAACACTACAAACCAGGAAGTGTTGGCATCCATCTTGTGCTAGGTAGACCGAGGCACAAAAGAAGCAGAGCTCACAGCCCACACAGCTCTCACAGCCCACACAGCTCTCACAGCCCACACAGCTCTCACAGCCCACACAGCTCTCACAGCCAACACAGCTCTCACAGCCCACACAGCCCTCACAGCCCACACAGCCCACACAGCCCTCACAGCCCTCACAGCCCACACAGCTCTCACAGCCAACACAGCCCATACAGTTCTCACAGCCCACACAGCTCTCACAGCCAACACAGCTCTCACAGCCCACATGGCTCACACTCTCACAGCCCAAACAGCTCTCACAGCTCTCACAGCCCACAGAGACCTCACAGCCCACACAGTCCTCACAGCCCACAAAGCTCTCACATCCCACACAGCTCTCACAGCCCACACAGCTCTCACAGCCCGCCTAGGTAGACCGAGGCACAAAAGAAGCAGAGCTCACAGCCCACACAGCTCTCACAGCCCACACAGCTCTCACAGACCACACAGCTCTCACAGCCCACACAGCCCTCACAGCCCACACAGCCCTCACAGCCCACACAGCTCTCACAGCCAACACAGTTCTCACAGCCCCACAGCTTTCACAACCCACACAGCTCTCACAGGCCTCACAGCCCACACAGCCCTCACAACCCACACAGCTCTCACAGCCCACACAGCTCTCACAGCCCACACAGCTCTCACAGCACAGCCCACACAGCCCACACTCTCACAGCCCAAACAGCTCTCATAGTCCACACAGCTCTCACAGCCCAAACAGCTCTCACAGCCCACACAGCTCTCACAGCCCACACAGCTCCCACAGCCCACACAGCTCTGGCAAAGATAATACCAGCAGAGAACAAGCACTGGCAAAGACAATAACGGCAGCAAACAAACACTGGCAAAGACATGAACGGCAGCAAAAAAAAACAGGGACAAAGGCAATACCAGCAGCGAACCAACACTGGCAAAGATAATACAATCAGGGGGGCAGGGACACAAAAAATGGCACAATCAGGGGACAGAAGGCCCGACAAACGGCACAATCAGTGGGCAGAAGGCAAGAAAAAACTGCACAATTAGTGGGCAGAAGGCAACAAATACGGCACAATCAGGGAGCAGAAGGCAAAAAATACAGCACAATCGGTGCAGAAGGCAAGAAATATGGCACAATCAGGGTGCATGAGGCAGGAAATACGGCACAATTATGGGGGCAGAAGCCAAGAAATACGGCACAATCAGGGAGGCAGAAGGCAAGAAATACGGCCCAATCAGAGAGCATCTTGCTCCGGTCCAAAATTTGGATCCCTAAGGCTGCTCAGGTTGTCCCACAAAGATATTAATATATGTAAACGTTATCCGCTAATAGAATTCACATTTAAAAAACCTTGCAAATTCACTGAAAAAAACATAGGTTTCAGGCCTTATATAGTTAGGAATTAGCATTTAAAAAACCTTGCAAATTCACTGAAAAAACCATAGGTTTCAGGCCTTATATAGTTAGGAATTAGCATTTAAAAAAACCTTTGAAATTCACTGAAAAAACCATAGGTTTGAGGCCTTATATAGTTAGGAATTAGCTTTGAAAAAACCTTTGAAATTCACTCAAAAAACTATAAGTTTAAGGGGTGTTATAGTTAGCTGGACATTTCACTCATACAAAACTATTGAAATTGCACCTATATAGTTAGTTAGACTAACTATATTTTGCGCACCCGCAATCCACTGCTCATGATGTCACATATTACATCATTCATGACATGGTCAGTGACATCACTGATGACATTACTGATGACATCTCAAATGACATCACTGATGACATCACTGATGACATCTCAATTGACATCACTGATCACATCACTGATGATATCATTCATGTGATAATACGATGCACCTCTTCACACTCTAATATAACCTTTGATACACCCAGTGTTAAACACAGACTACCATTCTTGAAACCATTGACACACCAATACCAGGTACTACAAACGCACACACTGATTCCTAGGTCTATACTCACATCCACTCATTTACCCATAGAATGACTCATACATACAGTCACTCATCAATACAACACTATCATCTGCATACAAAGACCTATACAGACACTCACACTCTGCCGCTCATCCATGGAGTTACTCACACATCTAATCAGTCATGCAAATAATCTATCACACTGCCATTTCCTCAACTATACAGTTATACACACAACACCTTACTTATTCAAACATATATTAACACATACTTACTTTGTTATACAATTACTGAAACAAGTACACAATGATCCATACAGTCACTCGCACAATCAGTGGCTCTTATGTATAGTCATTTATATATGCCAGCTACCCACACACACACTCAGTCTCCCATACAAATACTCGGGCAACCAATCAATAACACATATAGCCACTCATATAGCTACTGATCAACACATGCAGTAGCTTACACAACAACAGACATACTAATGCACACATTAAAACAGTTTAGTCACTAACCCATGCATTCAGTAAGACACATTTAATCACTCACTCATATATATATATATATATATATTACCTACTGGCGGTCGCCAGTAGGTATATATAGTTAGGATTTTTTCCCTATGGCATTTCTGAAAATTCTATGTCTAATAACTTTAGCGTTTGTGGACGGAATCGGCTGAAATTTTCAGGAAAATGGCACATTTTGTTTCTGAGCAGCCCCTGAAAATTTGGGGGGGAGGGTCGTCAAGGGGGGGCCGAGAAAAAAGGGGGGTCCCAAAACGCGTTTTTCCCATGTTAATTTCCATAGGGCGGTTGGACTCACTTTTAGCCCGAACGGCTGAATGGATTTTCACAAAACTTGGCAAAATTGTAGGGACTGTTAGCCCGATGTGCCTTTGCTAGGTCTCAATATATGTGCTTCAGTGGATTTTGAGAAATTACCGTTTAAATCAAGATATATATCTGTAACAGCGCTCCGGGCAGCGATCCGGTTAGCGAACTTTTCGCGTATCGGAACTTTGCGAAGCGAAGCTGATTGGCCCTTCGGTGTCTGTCAACATTCTAAACAGTCCGGAGCGGCCGCCATCTTGTCTCTCGGTAGGATCGAGAGACAAGAGGAGGCAAAAACAAAGGGGGAAATTACCATAAGGGGGCATAGTAGATCCTCGTTGACCCCCTAGGTTTTATGTGGAGGTTTTAAAAGGGCCTAGGAGGGTCCAAAAAAAAATATATATATTTTTTTTTTTTGCGTGGTAAGCGCCAAGTTCGCGAACCGGAAAGCGTTCTGGGCAGCGTACTTTAAGGATAAAAGAATGATAGACTTTTCTAATACTGTATGTTAATTATTTGTTGTTTTTGTTCGTTTTTTTTATTTATTTATTTATTTTGATTTAAAAAAAAATTATTTATTATTTTCATAGTTCATTAAAACTTCCAGCATTATATCATCTGGTATCTCGTCGAACATGGATGTTTCTGTCTCTTGTAAGGTTTGAATAAATTGTTCGTCAAAAGATTGATCCATAAAATCTTCATCCACATTTTCTTCAGTTACAATGTCTTCGGATGTAATCTCGAAGGAAACATTAGTTTCTTCTTGCTCCCCTTCCATTTTTTTGCTGTAAATTGCATTAAAAAAAAAATTATATTAGAAGACTTAGGGCACTGTTGGGTTTAAGTTCAGACATGTCGTTCTGTTTTTTTAACAGTGAAGTTAAAGTAAGTAAATTCATAATTATAGCAGAGAAGTGTAAGTCAATCAATAAATGTAACAGAGGAGGTTATCTGTATCTATAACTATAGCAGGGGGTCAGTAAATAATTATCAATAAACATTTTTACAAATTAATTTAAAGTGCCACTTACAAATTATCAAATAACTTTACAGGGAGGTGAAAAGGCTCTTGAAATGTAGTTCAGGAAGTAGCAGTGAAAATGGCTGTGTTTCCTTCTCTTCCTTTATATATATTCAGGTATATAACCAATCAAATGTCAGGTAATAAAAATTGTAAATGAAAGTAAAGTTTTCATTGGTTGTCAATTCCAATATTTTAGATGTGTTTTGTGAAGTAATTTACCTCAGGGTATTTAGATAGGTCTACAGGCTAAATGGCTAAATGAAATTTCAATCAAATTTGTGAGAATGAAAGGGATTGTTATGTAGTATGAGGTAATCTATATTTGGTGAGAGTGTCTCTAGTCGTTTTTCTGCTAATTACTTTCCCACCTTTTTTTAGGACCGCTTTCTGGAAAGCGGCCCGGTTAGCGAACCTTAAGCGTCACGGGAGTCCACCATTTTGTGTTTCGGTCGCATTAAGATACAAGATGAAGGGCAAATAATGTTCAGAATGTGTAGAAGGGGGCACGGTAGACTTATCTTGACCCCCTAGGTTTTCTGAGGGTGGCTGAGGAGGTTTAAATGTGCGGAAAAAAAACATTTTTTAAAAAAATTCCGCGAGGTTAGCTTTCGGTTAGCGAACCGGGGAGCGTATTTTGTGGAAAATTAGTGAAAAAAGTTAGAAAAAAATAAAAATTGTGAGTGATTAGATGAAGGGTAGCTCTGAGAAGAGCTTTTGGGTTTATGGTACATGTAGGTACTTATAAGTAGGTACCAATGCACATTCTTAAATTCAGAATGAAAATTCTGTTGCCCTCATCTGAGAAGTGAACTCCATCTCCTCTGTAGATATCTTGCATGTAGTAACGCAAGTTATTGTTGTACAGGGAGCCCATTCCATGGTCTCTCATGAAAGCTGAAACAGATTTGTTTACATGCTTCCTCGACTTCTCAATTTGTGGACAAAATTGGTTGGACCACCTCCATTTCTGTCTTTGGCATATATTGGAATATACCAAGGCAGTTTGAGGAAAAAGTGCCATATGGCTGAGATACCCGCCACCCCCTCTCAACACAATCCCCAAATGAGGGAAACCGGAAACAGTTCTTGAAGTTTTTGGAAGTGGGAGGGAGTGACCCTCCCGGCCGTATTTATTAAAACAAAAAATTAAAAACATTAAACATTAATGTACAATTTCATACCACACTGCGATGTTTGGCTAACCTTAACAGATTCTCTAATACAGAGGTTCTCCTAGCCGATCTAACATCCTACAAAACATTTACTTGAAATATTGAAATTGTACATCCTAACGTTTAAGGGCCAACGGCAAGGTCGTAACCGGTGTCAAGATCCCTAACCAGACATACCCCCCCCACTTGGGAGGGGCGACAGCACTGAGGCGTACTCACGTGCAACTACTACAATTTCCCTTGTCTTGACGGGGGCACTTATCAACTCGACGCCAGTTAAAGGTCGTTCGAAGACTCGTGTGAGGTATCTAGAAGGTATCGTAGACCTCCCCCCAACCCCACACAACTTACCGCATCTGCCGTCGCAGATGTCACAGGCCCCGGGAAATTCCCCAGGAGGGGGCTGTAACCCCTCCTACACAGGAAGGGGCCTTGACCGCCTTTCCTCTTCTTTCGGCGACCCATCCTTAGAAGGGACCGCCTCCCCGTTGAGGGGCCAAAGGCCACCTCCCCCGAGCGCTCCCATCCGTGTTGGGTGACGCCCACTCATAGGGATCTTCCAATTAGTGCTCACCGATCATGACCTTACCGCCTACCGCCTGACCGAAATAAATACAACAAGTGCTAACTAAAACGAAACTACATTGGCCACTATGACCGAAAAAACCTGTGTCTAAATGGACCTTAAATCCGACATTCTTTAATCACTAACTTGTAACATTATACCAATCTTTATTACACATTAAATATCAACATAACACCCAAACAACCTGAAAACGAAATAGAATAATTGATCAACTTTATTAAAACAACTAGCTGTCCTCAGGGGCTGGTGGGTGGGTCAAAATTGGCTCTTCGTTCCGTCTCGAGCTCACGTGCAGCGGGAAGGTGCAGCTTCAGAGCACAGGAACAAGAGGATGTCTTCTGGTCTTGCGTCTCTTTTTATCCATCTTCAGGGCGGGCGTAAACCCGCCCCTGCCTGCCCCGAGGGCGTGGCCGGCGGCGTCCGTGTCTAGGCCAGCCCACTCAAGGGCGGGAAAAAGCGCGCCCCGGCTACGCCGCTTCGGGCATACCAGCCGAGACGCGCCTCCCGCCCAAAATGGCTTCCCGGGGGGATCGAGGCACTCTGCCATACGTTCGGGGGGACCGAGTGGTCGCCCCTTTCCATATGGCTGAGATACCCGCCACCCCCTCTCAACACAATCCCCAAATGAGGGAAACCGGAAACAGTTCTTGAAGTTTTTGGAAGTGGGAGGGAGTGACCCTCCCGGCCGTATTTATTAAAACAAAAAATTAAAAACATTAAACATTAATGTACAATTTCATACCACACTGCGATGTTTGGCTAACCTTAACAGATTCTCTAGTACAGAGGTTCTCCTAGCCGATCTAACATCCTACAAAACATTTACTTGAAATATTGAAATTGTACATCCTAACGTTTAAGGGCCAACGGCAAGGTCGTAACCGGTGTCAAGATCCCTAACCAGACATACCCCCCCCACTTGGGAGGGGCGACAGCACTGAGGCGTACTCACGTGCAACTACTACAATTTCCCTTGTCTTGACGGGGGCACTTATCAACTCGACGCCAGTTAAAGGTCGTTCGAAGACTCGTGTGAGGTATCTAGAAGGTATCGTAGACCTCCCCCCAACCCCACACAACTTACCGCATCTGCCGTCGCAGATGTCACAGGCCCCGGGAAATTCCCCAGGAGGGGGCTGTAACCCCTCCTACACAGGAAGGGGCCTTGACCGCCTTTCCTCTTCTTTCGGCGACCCATCCTTAGAAGGGACCGCCTCCCCGTTGAGGGGCCAAAGGCCACCTCCCCCGAGCGCTCCCATCCGTGTTGGGTGACGCCCACTCATAGGGATCTTCCAATTAGTGCTCACCGATCATGACCTTACCGCCACAGGCCGGATAGTTGACCGGCTATCCGGACCCCCCACAAAACTCCTACCTAAAGGTCATGTTTCAAAGATTTCAACCATGCTAAGAGGTCTCCTAAGAACAACTCATTCCCCACCCAAGACAAATGCACACCATCCCCCGAATACATCCTGTCATCATTAATACAGCTATGAGAAATAGAATGCAATGTCCTGGAACGGAACAACCTACTCACTTTATTGTTAAGCTTTCTAACAGAGTGATTCAAAGCAGGTATAGAGATAGCCCCCCGCCACACCTTTCGTGGAACCAAATGGGACCATGCAATCGTGCACCCCGGAACTCTCCTCGCCAACCAACTTACAGTGGAAAGCATTGCCTCCAGGAGTAGTCGTCTACCGATGGTGACCAAATCATTGCCCCCAACATGCACTATAACTATAGACGGCGGTGACCTTGTCCGCCCTAACAAACCCTCAAAAAATGTTTGAAACTGGTCAATACAGAGACCGCCCCTTCCGTAGAAGGACATCCTGTACCCGTATTCCCCAGCTACGTGAATCATGTCACCTGCTTTGAATACGTCTGCGGCACGCCTCACGTATGAGTGGCCCATGACCCACACCTCCTTTTTCACAGCCGGTGATGTCTGACCGCTGGCCCGGTGTAGGGTCGACTGCATAGTCCGCCCCGCCTCGTAGGCTTGCGTAACTGAAACCAAACAAAAACAAGAAGCGTGAGTACAGAGTACATAATTACAGCTTCACAACATGTGCAACCGCACATATCTTTTATAACAATTGGAGGACCAACGCCCCATTCGTTTCACTTGCTCAACATTAAGACCCCTGGCTGTAGCTTCCGTAGCAGCCCCTATCCGAAAGGAATGGGTCCCAAATTCGCCTGGGTTCAAGCCCGCAGCGGCAACTGACATCGCAAGCACCCGCTGAAACTGAAATTTCGTCAGTGGGGTGGCGTCCGCGTGTCTTAACAAAGTCCCCCCCCATGATGCCACCCTTCGTGCTAGGTAATCCTCTAAACACTTTACCGGACATATGGAGGACCCAGGAATCCTGCGTATGATGACGCAGTCACCCATCCCATCTTGGTCAGTCTTAGACCTTACAAAGGAGACAGTCATTGTTTCTCCCCTGATCTGAACGTGTTCCTGGCACAAACCCCCCGCCACATCCAGTTTGTTCCTTGCAACTAGTTCGCTTACCCGCATTGCTCCGTGAAATGCTAGCGTAAACGCGGCTCGGAACAGCACCGCCTCAAACTGAGATGAACATGTGGCAGGAAGTGTAGCCAACAACTGGGACAACCTATCCAAACCTATCGGGCGCCTTTCATCTACTCTGCGACCCTCAAGGCGTTGCCACCCACGCAGCGCTTTCTGTACAACGAAAGACGCTGTTGGGTCCTGGATAGCGTGTGCTCTGGCAACAAAGGAAATGGCAGCACGATGCCTCTGGGCCGTAGCCACCGATTTCCCAGCCCTACGTAAGGACATCAGGAAATTCACCACCCATTCCTCATGACCCCAAAGTCGCTCTCTATCACTCCCCAAAAAGGCTAAATAGGCCCGAAACGCCCCTTCATATGCCTTCCTCGTCCTTGGTGCTAAACTGTCTCCCACGAGGTGACGAAGTTCGGGGCACCGAGAGACCAGAGAGCTTCGGTAAAGGGTGCCGGCTCCGGGTCCGCTGAGGGAAGGAAACCCAAAAAAGCCTGCATTTGAAAACGAGACAGTGCGTCAGCTGCCTGATTCATCACCCCTGGAACATGTTTTGCTCTGAATAGCACGTTCAATTGCATACATAGTAAAACAATTTCTTTAAGCAGTCTTAAAATCAGTTTACAACGTGCTGCCTGACTATTGATGCACTCGACCACGGTCATATTGTCCGACCAAAATATGACCGAGTGATTTTTGAACCCATCGGGCCATGTTCTCAAGGCCACCAAGATGGGAAATAGTTCGAGGAAAGCAATATTACTCGTCAGACCATTCTCATGCCACCATGTCGGCCATCTTTGTGCCGACCATTTTGTGCCGAAGATGGCGCCAAAACCTATGCTTCCCGCCGAATCTGTCCATAGCCCCAGCTCCTCAGAAGACACGGCTGGTTTATTCCAGACGATTCTACCATTGAAATCCGCCAAGAATGCTAACCAAATACGCATGTCCTGGCGGATCTCGGCCGATAGTCTCGTGCGATGATGGCCTTCTTTAAGGCCGACCATCGCTTGGGCAATTGAACGGGAAAAAGGGCGGGCCATCGGTATTACCCTCAAGGCAAAATTCAACTGTCCCACCACCTGCTGTAATTGTTGCAGCGTAACTTTTGATGCATTTATACACAGTTGCAGCGCAGCCCTGAACTTCAACACTTTCTCGGCTGGCAAACGGAAACACCCCTCAATGGAGTCCAACTCGATCCCCAGAAACTCGAGGCAAGTCGTAGGACCCACTGTTTTACCCGGCGCCAATGGCACACCTAACTGTTTCATCAACACACAAAATTCGGCCAAGGCCCGGCCACATTCAAGACCCCCGGCTACCCCAAGAAACAAGAAATCATCAAGGTAGTGCATTACATCTTGGAAACCCGTTTTCTTTGTGAAGACCCATTGTAGAAAACTACTGAATTTCTCGAAATAAGCACAGGATATAGAACACCCCATTGGCATACACCTATCCATGTAATAACAACCCTGAAACATGAAACCTAGGAGACGCTGGTCGTCTGGGTGTACCGGGAGCAATCGGAACGCTGACTCGATATCTGACTTCGCCATCAGCGCCCCGGGCCCCAGGCGATTCAAAATGGCTACGGCCTCATCGAAGGATGCGTACCGCACCGAACACACTTCTGGATTGATTGCCTCATTTACGGAAAGACCTCGTGGAGCTGATAAATTATGAATTAGTCGGAACTCTCCAGGGTCTTTCTTGGGGACTACCCCTAAGGGAGAACAAACAAAATTCTGGACCGGGGGTACACTAAACGGGCCAGCGACCCGACCTCGAGTCACCTCTTTTCGGATCTTATCCTGTACTACGGTTGTATGCTGCAGGACGGAAAGTTGGTTTTTACACTTATCCACACCCTGAAAGTCCCCTACCGGGATGTGGAAACCATACGAAAAACCGTTTCGCAGCACCCCAGCAGAAGTACGATCCGGGTAATCACTGAGCCAAGGGATCATTGCCAGGGTATCAATGGGAGTGGGTAAAGGCGCCCCTCGGACTATATTAGACCTGTTTGGCACCTCCTCTCCCCCCGTTATCACCCGTTCTGGCTCTGCACGAGGCCTCAGGATGGGACGACCCACAACCACTACATTCATGTTTGAATTTACACGATCCCTGCGGTCTCGTACATCTACCTCTGTTGTAATTAAAACAGAAACCCTTTTTTCCGATATTGCCGGTAGGTTTCGAGTGATCGTCGGCCCCCGAACCTGATCGAAAGGGCGTCCCCGCATATTGTCGGGAGGATTCACCCACATTACTTCCCACCAACGGCATTTTTAACATTCCTGACTCCTTCATTTTATCCCAGGTCAAGGCATCATAACAATCCCAGGTTAAACTTTTATTATGCTCTTTTTCTTTTCTGAACATATTATCGTAACAAAACCAATGATTACCCTGGTGCGATGTCGAGTACCCCATGATTCGTGATTGGTAGATTGGGAACTCGGAAAGCAACTCAGGCCTACGTTCCCCCAGGATTGATGTAAAGATTCCCCAGGCATTGCCCCAATTGGCGATATTCTCATTCACTTTAAAGGCGGCCATTTTTGCGCGCCAAACACTCGGATGCATGAGATCCTTCTGACTCTTTACATGCTCCACCTCATAATGATCAACAAGTAACGAAAAAATGTTCACATACTCACCTGCCCAAATTTTTTCCTTAATTGCCAAAGGAACATGTTGCCCCAACTTTTCTCTCCGAGAGGGTGTTGACTCATCCCTCGCGATCGGCAATGGCCGCTTACCTGCACCTGACGCTGCCTCCGTGGTCGCAACCGTCCCTGGTGTCTTGTCCCCCACTGCAGCCGGCACGGGCACCTTGGCTGCTTCCCGTTTCTCACGCAATTGCTTAGTCAGCGCCTGCGCTTCGACAGCCGTGGCGCCCTCGTTACCTTTTCCCAACCACGCTGTCAATTGTGCTGCCAACTCGGGCGGCATATCATCCTCGGACACGGGGGTGATCGGATTCCCCTCCTCTGGCACGGGAGTTGGAGCCTCGAGCGGAGCACTGGGACCGGGGATCTCCTCACCCGCTGCCCCCCTCCTGGGCCTCTTGTTTTTCCCTCCCGGGGCTGCTCCCGCCAAAGGACGTTTTGGTCCCCTTTCCTCATTCTTGTCCACCCGCTTCTTTAGCTCGGACATCTCCTTCATGAGAACACGCAGCATTTGGTCGGTATTCATGCGCTTTCCAACCTTCTTCGGCATTCTCCAACAAAGTAACTGAAAAACAAACAAGAACGATTAAAACGCTCAAAATTGGCTCTTCGTTCCGTCTCGAGCTCACGTGCAGCGGGAAGGTGCAGCTTCAGAGCACAGGAACAAGAGGATGTCTTCTGGTCTTGCGTCTCTTTTTATCCATCTTCAGGGCGGGCGTAAACCCGCCCCTGCCTGCCCCGAGGGCGTGGCCGGCGGCGTCCGTGTCTAGGCCAGCCCACTCAAGGGCGGGAAAAAGCGCGCCCCGGCTACGCCGCTTCGGGCATACCAGCCGAGACGCGCCTCCCGCCCAAAATGGCTTCCCGGGGGGATCGAGGCACTCTGCCATACGTTCGGGGGGACCGAGTGGTCGCCCCTTTCCATTAATTGCTCAAAGGTGTCCTTTAATAGCATTTCCAGACCTACTCCTGTCAAAGTGCCCAAATCATTACCTCCACAGTGCACAATTAACAGGTCAGGTTTTGGCAAATGCATAAAGGTTTTCACCAATGGTATCAATTGGTGACATTTTAATCCTCTTTGGCCCAACCACTTAATTTCCACATCTTGTAAATAGAGGTTGTGTAAATTTCTGTTTTCGGCATACCTTTGAGCCCAGTGGATGTAACTATGTCCAACAATCCAGACGTTAAACATGGTGGGAGAAGGTTGTGCTGCAGTCAGATGAAGTGTGGTAATGAAAGGGCAGTTGAAACAGTAGGAGTTTGTAAAGAAAAAAAACTGTGGATTTCCAATGCTAATGATTCATTAGCAGTGATTGGTGTATTTCCATTTCTGAAAACAGAAAGTTAGGGTGCATGGATGTGTTCTTTGAAAGATGTAATTTGAATGGTCAAGGAAGAAACTTTCAATGAAAGATTGCACTGGATACGCAGGTGCACTGAGAGTTCAGAGTTCAATTGAAACATTGTTGTGTGAATTTGCAAACATGAGAGGTCTTCCAGGAGGTCGTTGCTATGGAAAAAAGGCAGAGAGGGCAAAGGGGGGAAAGGTTTTGATTTGAAAAAAGTGAGGGAAGAGTTATGATTGGCTAATATGAGAGATATGTGAAATGAATATCTGTATTTCTGTGCTTTCAATAGCTGCAGACTCTGGAGTGGATCCTTTTTCTTCTGCTGAAGACAATTTGGTGTATTTCTGAGACTGTTTTCAAAACTCAAAAAGTATTTGCTAAGGTGAGAAAAGATTTATTTATTTTAGATAGAGAATAGTATGAATTAAGGAGAAAATAATGAAGAAAGCAGTGTTTTTAAACTGTGGCTTTGTCTGTAGTGATATAGAAATAGATTTTGTTACTTAGAGAAATTGTAATTGCATATTCGGTGTAGCATTCTGGAATGCAGTTATACAAGTTATTGTTGTATATGAAGCCCAGTCCATGGTCTCTTATGTAAGCTGAAACAGATATGTTGTTTATAAAAATAGTTTTTGAAATCAATTACATTTCTGCATATGTACTGCTAGAGTTTCATAGGTTGTTTTGGGTCATATTTATAAGGCATTTGAGTGTCTTTGATGTTATTTTTCCTTTTTAAATGGAAAGCGTTCCTCATGGGGCCCTGAGCAGTTCTTAGCCATGTTATTTAATGGGAAGTGGATAACATGGCTCAGAGCATTTGCTGGACAATGCATGAATATCGCTGACTTTTCAACGATATTCATGCATTGCGGCCGTTTTTTTTCGTATTTGCGAGCAGTTCTTCGCCATGTTATCCAATGGGAGGTGGATAGCATGGCTAAGAGCATCTGTTGGATAATGCATGAATATCGTTCACTTTTCAGCGATATTTATGCATTGCGGCCGTTTTTTTCGCATTTGCGATAAACCTTGCTAAGGAGAAAATTATGAAGAAAGATGTGTTTTTAAACTGTGGCTTTGTCTGTAGTGATATAGAAATAGATTTTGTTACTTTGAGAAATTGTAATTGCATATTCGGTGTAGCATTCTGGCATGCAGTAACACAAGTTATTGTTGTATATGAAGCCCATTCCATGGTCTCTTATGTAAGCTGAAACAGATATGTTGTTTTTAAAAACCATTTTTGAAATCAATTACATTTCTGGATATGTACTGCTAGAGCTTTGGGTCATATTTATAAGGCATTTGAGTGTAATTGATGTTATTTTTTTCCTTTTTAAATGGAAAGCATTCCTCATGGGGCAAGTGTCTTGTAAATACGTTGCCACCTGCGCTTGGCAAATTTAGATTTTGATTATGGGAGTTACATAGCCATGTTAATAATGTCCAAAAAATGGTGCTAGGGCATTCCAGAAAACGCTTTCATGTGTCTCAAGGATATTTTCAGTCATTTCCTCTTGAATGCAGGTATACAATTGATTTATATGTTGTGTTTAAAAACGATTCTTTTCTATATTGTTATTTTTTCCTTTTTAAATGGAAAGCGTTCCTCATGGGACCATGAGCAGTTCTTAGCCATGTTATCCAATGGGAGGTGGATAACATGGCTAAAAGCATATGCTGGATAATGCATGAATATCGCTGACTTTTCAGCAATATTGATGCATTGCGGCCGCTTCTTATCGCATTTGCGAGCAGTTCTTAGCCATGTTATCTAATGAGAGGTGGATAACATGGCTAAGAGCATTTGCTGGATAATGCATGAATATTGCTGACTTTTCAGCGATATTCATGCATTGCGGCCGTTTTTTATCGCATTTGCGATAAACCTTGCTAATAGCAAGGTTTATCTGCGATAAAAATCGCCGATGTGCGGCGATAATTTTTGTCTCTAAAGAAGTTATCGCTAGTGGTTGGTAATATACCCCCGCGTTTTTGGTTGCAGGAATCGGGAGGCGGGAGAGTAGCACTGAAATCAGTAGTCTGACGCCTGAATCGGGAGGGTTGGTATGTGTGGATTCTCTACAGCTGGGGCTAGGTGATAGCCTGGGACCGGCCTGGCATCTAAAATGGCTACCGTGCACGACAAAATTGTGGCATTGTAAAAAAGACAAGATGGCGCAGACAATGTTTATCAATAAGGATTCATTTATAACGAAATATTTTATCGCACTGACAAATTGGTTGTCAACACTTCCTAATTTCCTTCGAATCGAACGTTAACAGACGTGACGCAGCAAAGAAAAAAAAAAGCTCACGCAGAGCCGCTGGAACACATGTATCAACATATATGAGCCTTCTCAGCCACGCTCAGAAAATATAAGGGATTAGGATACGTCTCCCGCACCCCCTTATACTTAGTAATTTAATTAAAACGAAGCACAAAATGGTCTCCCGCACCCCCTTATATCTATTCCCGTTTTGCCAGCAGTTTGCGGCCCAGTTTGGTGTTCGGAAAGCGCTTCTACAGTGAAAAATATATTTTTTTTATTTTCCCCACGGGACCCTTTAAAAACCCCAATAACATTCCTAGGGGGTCAAGAGGGGTATACCTTGCCCCCTTTCATTAAATTCCCCTTCGTTTTTCACCTCTTCTTCTCTCTCGATCCTACCGAGAGATAAGATGGCGGCCGCTCCGGTCTGTTTAGAATGTTGACAGACACCGGAGAGCCAATCAGCTTTCTGCGCGCAAAGTTCCGTTTCGCAGGTGGGAGCGTATTTATAAGAAACTTGCACCATGAAGAACGCTTTCCATTTAAAAAGGAAAAATAACATTATAGACACTCATATGCCTTATAAATATGACCCAAAGCAACCTATAAAGCTCTAGCAGTACATATCCAGAAATGTAATTGATTTCAAAAAATCGTTTATAAACACGGCACATAAATCAATTGTATACCTGCATTCAAGAGGAAATGACTGAAAATGTCCTTGTGATGCAGTGCTGGTGCAAAAGATTTTCTATGTTAAATAATAAGTAGGACGTTAAGTTTTTGATGACTGTTATTCATTTACTGTTTGGTAATAGTGCTTAATAACATTTTGTATTATATTTTTCCACAGATTCAACTGCAGATCTTTTTTAAATTTGAAAAATGCCTACGAAAAATAGAATTAGAAAGGCTAGAAAACGTCAAAGACAGCAGGATGATGTTTTATTGCAGCAGTCCTCTTCCCCAAATACTTATCAAAACACCAAGAAAGCTCCGGGTAAGAGCACAAAATCATTCTTAAAAAATATTTTTAGTAAAAAAAGTATTTTTCGCCAAAATGTTTCAGTTCAGAAAAAGAAGAGTAATTTAAATGGAAAGGAAAGACCCATCAAAAATGTTATTGGTAGAGGAAGAGATAACTCTGTGCATGATAGTAGAAGGAAACAACAGTTTAGGGACATTCGACATCGAATGTTCCGTAACAGGATAATAGTTAATTTATTAAGAAATATTAAAAAAGGCCAACAGAAAGCGGCATTTTATAAGAAGAAGAAAAATGTAGAGAAAATTATTGATCATGCTTTTGAAATTAAGCGGAAGTTGTTTATTTTGGTAATCAATAGAATTAGGAAACTAAGCAAGGTAATTTCTGATTTCAAAACAAACAGTAGATGGAAGAGAGTAGTAAATCGTAGTAACTTTTGTGAAGTTTTTTCCGGAGAATGGATGCATAGTTCAAGTTCTGAGGCATTTTTTAATGAGGAGAGTTATTTTCAGGATAATGATTTGATGTTTGCAGTTGACACCAGTGGTCGAGCTTATGAAGTGAAGGATGGTTGTCCAGTTGAAAAGGAAAAACTTGTGACAACAGAGACAGAAGAGGTGCTAAGTGATGAGGTTTTAGGAAGACGTCCTAAGGGTCCTGTGTACATTTGGAAGTGTAGTTCTATTTGCAGTGTGCGACAGGTTTCCATCAATTTGCTTTGTGATTTTATACGGACATTTAATAAGAAAAGTTTGAAGCAGAAAATGAAGTTGTTGCAAAATTTAGATCCTTGCAGAGTGAGACAAATGACAGGTTTGCGTGGTCATTCACTGGCTTGTCTTTCCAGGAGAGTATGCCAGAGTGTTTTTCATCATTTCAGGATGGTAGCAGTGCATCATAATAAAGTGAGAAAATTAGTGAGAATGTTGTATTATGCTAAGAGTCCAGCAATTATGCTTAAACAATTATGTGCTGCTCTTTTGCATGGTTCAGAAATAGATGTGAAGAATATTTGTGAAGAAATTGAGTTTTGTTACTTTAGTAGTAAAGACGAGAATGTTCAAATTGACCCTGAAGTAGAGGGTAATGTTGAAGATAATGTACAGGTTTCCAGTACAGATAATTTTCAGAAGGAAATTGCCACTTTTCAGATGAAATCAAGTGAGAGGCCTAATTTCACTTGTGTATGTTGTCTACGCACTTATTATAAGAATCAGACTAAAGTAGTGGATTTATATGCAAAAAGTGAAAGGGAAAATAATAGTGAATGGAAGGATTTTGCCACATACTTGATGGTAGAAAATTATTTTGATTTAGGATCGGATCAACGTGTGTGTACTTATTGTTGTAATAAATTAAACCAAAACCAGATGCCTGCTAGGGCAGTACATAATAATCTGGAATTGGTTGAGATTCCTTCTGAATTGAAGGATTTAAATACTTATGAATGTATTTTGATTCAAAGTATCCATCCCTTTCAGGCTATTGTAAGAATGGAGCCAAAGACAGGGAAGTTGCCTCCAGCAGATTTACAGCGAGGATTAAAGGGAAGAGTTGTTTATTTGCCTCTAGATTTGAACAAAAACATTAACACAATTGGAATAGAAAAAGTGGAAGAGGAACCTCTGGTTATCTTAGTTAATGGGGTTCCGACAAAGAATAAGAAAATATGGCAAGATTTAGTGGATGTTAGGAAAGTCAAAAAAGCAACAGTGTATTTGAAGACAAATAATAAGTACTATAAGAATGTATATGTTGCAGAAGAGGAAGTAAGTGATGAAGAGGATAGCGATTTGTGTGCTGGCCAAATTGAGAAAGTAGAAGCCTCTAAAAGTGAAGAAATATATGAACATTATAGTGTTCATCCTTTGCATTCCAAGGAAGGCATGGGGAATGCTATTGAGTTGTTTCAAATGAAACAAGCTAAAGGGAGTCCCATTAGTGTTTGGGAGGAAAGTTTGGAAGCTCGGTGTTTCCCACAGCTATTTCCCACAGGTCGAGGAGGAATATATGATGAGCGACCTCATCAAATTCCTGCGTCTGAATACCGGACTTTACGATTGTATGCAGACGATCCTAGGTTTCGTCAATGCATTCCATATTTGTTTCATCTCCTGTTTGAAAGCGATCTGTCTGGACTGTCATATGCAGTTAACCACATCTTAAAAAGTGGTATACAGATGCGAAATATCTCGGCAAGGGACTTTATGCATAAAGTCAATGTCCAAGACAGTATTTTGGATTCTCACTTAATTAATCTCATGGCGTGTCAGCGTGGTACTAATGAGTACTGGTACCGTCGTCATGGTGATTTAAAATGTATGCTGAGGAACTTAGGAACTCCGACATGGTTCCTCACTCTGAGCTGTGCCGAGTATGGCTGGGAAGACTTACTTGAATTTCTACGAGAGGCAAATGGAAATATTGAAAACATTGAATTCAAGACACCTGGAGAACTGTGTTCTTTGGATCCTGTGAATGTATGCAGGTACTTCAATCATAGATTTGAAGCTATGATGTCTTTCATCACAAATAAGAAGAATCCACCTCTTGGAGAGGTGTTGGATTTCTTCTGGAGAAAGGAGTACCAAGCAAGAGGTGCTCCTCATATACATATGTTGTTGTGGATCAAGGATGCACCTAAATTTGGAACAGATCCGGATGACTTAGTGATGAATTTCATAGAACAGTATTCTACGTGTGCTGTTCCAAACGCAACGGAGAAGAAAAGCCTAAGAGAACAAGTTTTACGTTTCCAAAGCCATCGTTGTGGACAGTACTGTCGTCGTAAATTCAGAAACAAGGACAAGTTCTACACCAAATGTCGTTTCAACTTTCCACGACCGGTGATTTCTAAAGGAAAAGTGAACAGTTTGATGTCTTCACTGCGACATAATGTGACGAGGAAATCACCCAAAAATACATACAATTTGAAAAGGAATGAAGAGTCCAAGTACATCAACGACTACAACCCAGTGATTTTGTCCATGTGGAATGCTAACATGGATATACAGTTTGTGGGTGACAACTGTATGGCTGTGGCTCGGTATGTGACATCTTACATCACCAAAAAAGAAAAGACAGAACTGAAGGATATGTGGGAGGACATTTCCCATGAAAAGAGCCTCAGCAAGAAGTTGTACAGTTTCAGTCTGAAGATGTTGTCGCATCGAGAAATCGGAGCTTACGAATGTTCAGATCGATTGTCTTCAGCAAGTCTCTATGCCAAATCCAGGAGTATTGTTTGGGCGAGTCTTGGTCTTGCTGCAACGCGAAATCGGGTTCTAAAACCTGTCCGGGAAATTTAATATTTGGCAGAAAAGGAACCAAACAGTACCGACATTTTGAAGACCAACATGTTGGATACATATTATCCAAATCGAAGCAGTCACCTTGAGAATGTTTGTCTATATGAGGTTCTACAAAATTATATATTCAAGAGGAACATCAAAGAAGATATTGAGAAAGGAGTGTATGCTGTAATTGGAAGTGAGGGATGCCTGGTCAAGCAAAGAAAATGCCAATTAGTAAACCATCGAAAATTGAGTGGCGAATCTTCAGAAACAAAGGAGTTTTTCTATTTAGCACTTTTGCAACTTTTCAAGCCTTGGCGTGCAGAAGAGGAACTGCTTGGAGATTTCCTCTGTTACGAAGACTCTTTCACTGCTGCTAAGGATAGCATAGAATGTCCTGCTTTTCCCAAATATCAAGAAATGCTAACTTTGGAAATTGAGCAGGAAGCAACGATTGCAGCCGAGATTGCCAGAGACAGTTCTCAGGACAGTCAGAGTTCTGTGTCATTGAGTCAAGATCCACTTGGAGGACCTATTATCGAAAATTAAGCTGCCACTGCTATGAATGAAGTGGAAAGAGCCATGGCACATGCTCAGGAGGATTCAGTTAACTTAGAAGACTTGGAAAAACAACTCAATGTTGAGCAGAGGAAAATATATGAAGAAGTTACCAAGCAAATTGAGCATGGATTAAGTCATGAGAAGAAAGAGTGCTCATGTACATCGTTGAAGCCTGTCCGACTGTATGTGAGTGGAGAAGCGGGAACTGGAAAAAGTTTCCTTATTAAAGCAATTTCATGCTATTTGCAGGAAAGGACTGAGTCATCGCTGTCTTGTGTTGTCACCGCTCCTACTGGACTTGCAGCACATAACATTAAAGGTATTACTTTGCATCGTCTACTGATGCTGCCGGTGGAGCATGACAACAAATTACAATATCACAAGTTATCTGGGGATGCTTGCTTTGAAGTTTCAAGAGTCTTGAGGAAAATGAAACTACTTATCATTGACGAAGTAAGCATGGTTTCCAATGTCATGCTTGCCTTTGTGCATTTGAGAATGCAAGAAGTACTTAAAACTGAATATGATGTGTTATTGGTGGCAAACACATCATTGTTTTCGGAGATCTTCTGCAGCTGACACCAGTAAAAGGAGAACCTGTGTTCAAAATACTCACGCATGAAGATACCAGGAAGTGCCTAGGGAGCATTGGCAACGTCAATATATGGTTAAACTTCAATTATGCTGAACTGCATGAAAATATGCGTCAGGCAAAAGATGAAGATTACAAGAATATTCTACAAGATATTAGAATTGGAAAAGTGACCGAGCATGGAAAAGAAGCTTTGAATGCACGATTACTTTCAAATTTATATCCCGAACAAGAGATTGTGGCTGAGAATATTTTTCAGAAAATTACTGAGAAGAAATCCGGAATATGTTTGATGCCAACTCTTGCAGAATGTGCCATCTTCAACAACAAAATGTTGAATTTAGAAAAGCAAGAGATTGTGAAACTTGAAGCTATTGACAAAATAGAGCACATGGGATCAACAATTATTTTGTCAGAAAATTTGAAATCAAAATTGGATTCATTAGAGAAGACTATATCTAAAACAGCGGGTTTTGAAAAGACTTTGAATGTGTGTTTAAATTGCCGAATCATTTTGAGAAGAAATTTACATGTTGAAAGAGGTCTGGTTAATGGATCAATGGGTAATGTTGTTGATTTTCAGAAGTACAGAAATAGAGATGGAATAGAATTTTTAAAAATTAAATTTGATGGCATTGAGGAAGTACAGCTAATTGGTCGTTGTTCTGCTAGGTTTTTGCTTGTTAAAGACTTATATGTTCGCCGTAAACAGTTTCCTGTTTGCTTGGCATATGCGGTAACAATTCATAAATCGCAAGGTTTAAGTGTAGACAGTGCATTGGTGAATATTGGCAGTTCTGTGTTCAAGGAGGGTATGGCATATGTGGCATTGTCACGAGTAAGAACTTTATCAGGATTGTACTTGATTGACTGTGATGTCACAAACATTTGTGCGGATCTAGATTGTGTTAAGGAATACAATAGGTTAAGAAGAGAGTATGCGCCACATTTGCCTCAATATCCTTTGTTTGAGAAACGTGTGGTAGGCCGCAAACGTAGAAATATCAGTAATAGTAGGGAGGTTGTTGCAAGAAGACTAAAAGTTAATGAACCGAAAATTGTTAGCAGAAAGAAAGTGGATTCTGTTGAAGATGTTGTCGGTTTTCAATTTGAAAACAGTTCTGGTGTCAACTGCTATGCAAATGTAGTGGTTAATGTTCTCTTTTCACTAGAGAGTTTAAAAGAACAGATTCTGTTGAATTCAGAACAAATTTTATGCTGTTTATTGAATTCTGTTTTCGAGAAATGTAGCAGTGATCGAACAAAAGTAGAAAGTGTGTCTGAAGTTCGTTATCTGTTAGATGAATGTTCAGGGCAAACAGACTTCTCTGAAAATAATCAGCAAGATTGTCAGGAGTTTTTAATGTATATGCTTGATGTATTGCAAGATGAGGGTGTAGATGTAGATCACCTGTTTGGGCTTTCTTATCAATGGCAGCATGACTGCGAGAATTGTAGGGTATCAAGTACTACTAGTGTAGACTCAGAAAGATTTATATATTTAACTTTGCCAGACAGTAAATCAGTCTCCTTTAATAAGCTAGTAAATGCAGCGGATCACAACATGGAGTGTAGCCAATGTAAATCTGAAATGATGTCAACATTATTTATACGTAGATATGGACAGTATGTCATTTTAATGATTCAACGATGTAGGCCTGATGGATCAAAATTGTCAACTTTAATAAAAAATTTTGTGGCTTCTCAGCTTTCAATATCAGGAAGGACTTTTGTAACTGTAGCAATTATCTATCACGATGGTCCTTCAACAACATCAGGACATTATACAGCTTATTTAAAGTCTCGAAACGGCTGGTCATTCTGCAATGATTCCGTTGTAACTTTAAAAAAAAAATTGCCGTTTGACCTTAAAAATTCTTACCTGGTGTTTTTAAAACCAAAATTTTAATGAAAGAATCTCGGGATTTCCTGTGAAGAATTGCAAAAGGTTCATGAAGTAGAGGGAATGTAAGTCTGCAATGCTGTCTAGATTATTGGTCCAAAACTTTTAATTATAATGTCAATTTAAAAATCCAACTATATAAACCTGATGCAAGTAAGTCTGCTTCATAGTAAGCAGTATCAGTGTCATAGGAAAAGGAGAACATGAGTGACAAAGAAGGGTAAGATATTAGTAGTCCAGGATTGTGAAAATAATCTCAAATGTTTTTTTTTAGAAAGTTGCGAAAATAGAAAATGTCGGGATTTGATTGGAAGAATTACAAGAGTAGCGAATCGCGGCAACATGATTTGGCCTAGTGGAAACATGTGATAGAATGAGAGAAGTGTTTTCTTCTATGTAACATATTTTTCGTATCGATGGAGGTTTTCTTTCAGAAAGTGGCGGGCTGAAAATATTTATAGCACAACAGAGTGAATGCTGTTCATAGGAGATCCTTCGACGTCATTGAAAGTAAGTTAATTTTAAGGAGTTTTGAAATCAGATTTCTTAGGTTGTATGGGTTTTTTAAACACAGTCATTTTGATTGTGTTTTTTTTCCCCGCTGTTACATGATGAATACGTTCAAGTCACTGATTTAAGTGAAATTTGATACATTCTGAGAACAGCAAAAATAAACCATAAAACATGTATAATTAATGTTCTTCTGTTTGTACTTATGATATACATTTAGAAATGTGAGGTAGATATGGAAAAACTGAGTCTTCTGTAAGTGTCAATTTTAATGCTTATAGTGCTGTATTTCCGGGTACTGTTTTTTTTTAAAAAAGGAATAGGCCTCACCTCAAAGAAAGCTCTTCAAAGCACACATCTTATTTGCATCCTGAAACTATCATTTAAAATATTAGAGACAATTTTATGATGGCTTTACATCTTTTTTGCGCTGCTATTGTATCACTATTGTGAGACATCAGCAGTGCAAAAGAAGTACCATGTTCAAAAATAGGTCTCAGTTCATCAGCATGAAGATACTGTTTATTTAAAATATATATCTTTAGGATTGTGTAGGGGACGTAGAGAAGCAGAGGCTTCTGTAAATGTCAAAATTGTTGAAAAAGTGTTTCTTCTTGAACCTTTTCCCTTTTCTTTTGTAATTTTGAAATACATGTAGTAATATTTTTGGAAATGTCTGTTTTCTCTTTTACAGATTGAAAGTATGAAAAAATATTTAAAAAAGGTAACAAGAATTATAAGGTAAATGTTTTCTACTCTTTTTACCCGCAATGCACTGCTGATGATGTCACTGACACTATCTCTGATTTACTCTCTATAGCTGTCTTTCTTTTTACATTACTCTCTGTTTACTTCCCTTATACTAACTCTTCTTTTTTTTAAAAAAATATTTTTTTGGTTCGCTTCAAGTTCGCGAACCGGTCAGCGAACTTGAAGCGAACCAAAAGAAATAGAGCTTGCTAGAGTGTTAAACATTCTAGCAATTTTATTTGAAAGGGGAGGTAGTTCTGAAAAGAACTTTTTTTTAATGTTTTTGTTGTTTTTTTTATTTTTTTTTATTTTCTGAACATTTTTTGTTTTTTTTGTATTTTTAGAACAGTTTTATGTTTTTTTTGTGTTTTTCATGGAGGGGAAACAACAAAAAAACAGGCATCGAAAAGGGCTCAACAGGAGCAAAGAAAAAATTACTGCTTGGGTGGGTTAGGGCAGTTATGGTTATCATACACCAAGTTTATTAAGTTTACGCTCATGTTGCCACATGAGAGCATAGCACCACAATGTATGCACGTAAACTTCATGTGCTTGAAGTTTGGCTGTATGTTTGGCACAGTTTCCTGTGCCTCTCTTACAGTCAAATTTATATTAGAAGTTGATTTGGCCACAGGAGTTGTCGGGGGATTATCTTGCAGATCCCTTAACTCTGCCCGGCTGTAATTTAATGGATGCCACCTGACCATATGGCGATGCATAGTATAGTTGCCCATACTATACTTTTTCTCTGTGCCTCGAGATAATCTTTTTTTGCAAATTAGGCAGGTGGCATATTTGGCATTAACTTTCTTCTCCCCTCGAGGAATTGAGAAAAATTGCCAAATGAAACTTGTTTTCCTTCTGGAAACACGGGGCAACTCCGGAATAAATTCAGGTTCATCAGTGTCTTCTTCTTCTAAGTCGTCTTCTTCTTCCTCTCTGTTTGAGATGAATTGAGATGGTGGTCCTCTCTTGTCATGAGGAGGTTGAGGTGGTGGTGGGGGTCCACCAGCTGAAGCAAAGATAGAAGCCATTGTAATCAAAATGGAAAATGGTCTTTCTCTCACCAAGATGAAAGTCAGAGTGAGGAAAGAAGAAGGGGTTTACGTGATTTTGGAAAAGCAAAAGTTCGGAACCAATGAAAAGTGTTATTTTTAGGTCACATGACCTAGTCATACATCATTTGGAAACCAAAAGTGAAATGAACCAATGAAAACTTCGATAAACAAGTCACATGACTTGTTCCGCTCACGTTACGCGGTGCGCGCCGCGTCCCGCATCGTTTCCGGTTCGCGGTCCCGAGCACTTTCGGGAGCGCTAAAGCGGCGCGTCAGAAGACGCATTCGCGACAATTATACATCGCGCTTCCCGCGACGCGTCACAGTTCTGCTAACGTAACGTTTACCGGTTCGCGTACTAGATCGCGGCATCAAGATGAGCTAACGGAAAGCTTCCCGGTTCGCTTACCGGAAGCGAAGAAAAAAAATATTTCAATTAAAATTATCAATAAACATCTAAAATATATTTTGGGTTTTAAAGTAGAATACATTTTACAGCTACAGATGTTAGCTTTTAAAAAACCAATGAAATTCACAGAAAAAACCATAGGTTATAGTCCATATATAGTTAGGAATTTGCATTTACAAAACCTTGAAAATTCAATGAAAAAACCATTGGTTATAGAACATATATAGTTAGGAATTTGCATTTACAAAACCTTGAAAATTCAATGAAAAAACCATTGGTTATAGAACATATATAGTTAGGAATTTGCATTTACAAAACCTTATTTTACTCGCATAAAACCATTGAAATTCCATATATAGTTAGATGCGCTAACTATATATCGCGCACCCGCAATCCACTGCTGATGATGTCACATATTACATCATTCATGACATGGTCAGTGACATCACTGATGACATCACTGATGACATCTCAAATGACATCACTGATCTTCAGACTCTAATATAACCTTAGATACACTCAGTGTAAACAGGCACTCACAGACTGTCACACATCCATGGAGTTACCCACACACCTAGTCAGTCATGCAAAGAATCAATCACACCTCCATTTCCTCAACTATACAGTTATACACACCTTACTTATTCAAACATATACTAACACATATTTACTCTCTTATACAATCATTGATACAAGTTCACAATGATTCATACAGCCACTCTCACATTCACTGGCTCTTATGTTCAGTTATTTATATACGTCAACTCTCACATGGAGTGTGTTTTACATATGTACTTACTTTGACATGTAGAACTGAGATATCCATTCACTCACCAATATACTCATGCACACAGTCAACTGTCCATACAGCTGTTTCTACATGCACTTTTGAACCCATACACCTAGGGAATCAACTGCTCACACATCTATGCACAGAGTTATACACCTCCCAGCCACCCACACACATACTCAGTCTCCCATACAAATACTTGGGCAACCATTCAATAACCCATATAGTTACTGATATAGCTACTGATTTAAACATGCAGCAGTTTACAGAAGAACATAAATAATGATTGCCAAATTAAGACACTTTAATCACTAACCCATGCACTCAGTGAGACACATTTAATCATTCTCTCATACAGTCAGTCATGCACCTACAAAATCCTTCATCCAGACACTTATACATCCACTCATTCTTCAATATGTAAGACATATTTTAACTTTACAGAAACATACAGTCACTGGATGTTGTCATCAGTGATGTCATCAGTGATGTCACTGACCATGTCATGAATGATGTAATATGTGACATCATCAGCAGTGGATTGCGGGTGCGCGATATATAGTTAGCGCATCTAACTATATATGGAATTTCAATGGTTTTATGCGAGTAAAATAAGGTTTTGTAAATGCAAATTCCTAACTATATATGTTCTATAACCAATGGTTTTTTCATTGAATATATATATATATATATATATATATATTAGCTTTAAAAAAAACAATGAAATTCACTGAAAAAACCATATGTTATAGACTATATATAGTTAGGAATTAGCCTTTAAAAAACCTTGGAAATTCACTGAAAAACCATAGGTTTTAGGCCTTATATAGTTAGGAATTAACATATAAAAAACCATTGAAATTCCTCCTATATAGTTAGCTGGACATTTTATTGATATAAAACCAATGAAATTCCACATATAGTTAGTTGCACTAACTATATATTTCGCGCATCCGCAATCCAATGCTGATGATGTCACATATTACATCATTCATGACATGGTCAGTGACATGGTTTTTTATATGTTAATTCCTAACTATATAAGGCCTAAAACCTATGGTTTTTTCAGTGAATATATATATATATATATATATATATATATATATATATATATATATACACACACATATGTGTATATGTATACATACATATATGTGTGTATATAAAAATATGTAAATTTCTTTTGACCCTACTCCCCAACAATGCCAACACCAACAACCAGTTTTTCTACCAAGACTATATCTGATACTATAAGTGCACAAGGAAATATTTCCAGTTCCAGGGCACCCTATTATATCAGCCATACAAAGTGTCGCCAAACATATTATTGAATATACTGACTATTTTTTACAGGACCTAGTGAGATGTTTGCCAACATATATTAAGGAGACCGGCGATTTCCTAAGAAAAATTTGAAATGTTCCTTGGACCGAAGATTTGATATTCATAGCATTGGATATCGAATCGCTATACACATATAAGTATAGAACATGATACTGGACTAAGGGCATTGGAACACTTTTTAGGAACAAGACCAAAACAATGTTATAATCATAACAAAATGATTTTGAAATTAACTACATGGTGTCTAAATAATAACTATTTTATGTTTGGCAACGACATTCATCTGCAAAAATGGGGTGTGGCCATGGAAGCCTGTTTCTCCCCCAGCTACGCGTGCTTGCACGTAGGCTGGTGGGAGGAGCAGGTCCTCGTGCGCACACACAACGCAGATTTTACTGGCCATGTTTTTAAAATGGATGCGGTATATTGATGACATTTTTCTTTTTTGGAAGGGGGATGAGACTAGTGCCAAGGAATTTGTCAAAGAAATTAATAACAATCATGAAAATTTAACATTTACATCGACAATAAGTAAACAAGAAGTTGATTTTTTAGATGTAAGAGTTTTAATTCATGATGGACATTTGGCAACAAAACTCCAAAGGAAAAGCACTGCTGGCAATAGCACCTTACACCCCAGCAGTGCTTACCCCAAGCATGTCATCAATAATATTCCTTATGAGAAATTATTAAGACTCAAACGCATATGTAGATCAGAGGATGATCTGGCCAGTTGTACCTCACAAGCACTAGAAAGATTCAGACAAAGAGGTTACAAAGATGTTATTTTAAATCAAGCTGTGAAAAAAATGCGGGCCAGATCCAGGGAATCACTACTGAGTTGTGATGAAACTACCAACACTGAGACAGAGGTGAATGACCCAAACTCGGCTCCCAGATTGATTAGTACATATAACCGCTAGGAAAGAAAAATCAGGTCCATAGTAACACGCAGTTGGCCCATTTTACTAACAGATGCTGTGTTGCCTCCCAGACTTCCCAACACTTCAACAATTACATACAGGAAGGGACCTTCCATGAAAGCTCAAATCAGCAAAAGCTTTCCGGAGTTAAGTAAAAATCAGACGTGATTGCAGTCCCGGCGGGATTTGTCAAGTGCTCCAGCTGTATGGCATGCAGATTCGAAGATAATACCACACAATATGCCACCCCATTTAGTCCAGAAATGATAAACATCAAAGGGTCTTACAACTGTAAAACTGAATATGCTGTCTATATCCTGACATGCACCTGCGGCTTAAGATATGTGGGATGCACTAAGCTGCAGGTGCATGTCAGGATCCTCCAGCATCCCCGAGCTATCGTTAACAACGATAGTTCGTACCCAGTGGCAAGACACTTTAAGTCTATGCACAACAATGACTTGCAGTGCCTTAAATACTTTGTAATAACAGCAATTCCTAAGCCATGAAGGGGAGGAGAGAGAGATAAAATGCTAAGAAAGATGGAATCACAGATAATTCTAGAATTAGACAGCAAATTGCCCAATGGACTAAATACTACAGACGATCTGTAACACTTTTTATAATACAAAGTTTGATCTGAGCAAAAATTGATAGACCTGTATAGATTATTAAGAGGCAGCTTCCCTGCCGCACCGTCAATCTTTTTTCTCTTTTCTATTTATAGAATTTTTAAACCATATCAGTAAGTTTAATTTGGGGAATGTTCAAATGTTTTTATTTGACGTGGATTGCATTTTTTACTGTTGCATTTTATAAGTAAAAAATGGAAAGGGGCGACCACTCGGTCCCCCCGCACGTATGGCAGAGTACCACGATCCCCCCGGGAAGCCATCTTGGGCGGGAGGCGTGTCTCGGCTGGTATGCCCGAAGCGGTGTAGCCGGGGCGCGCTTTTTCCCGCCCTAGAGTGGGCTGGCCTAGACACTGACGCGGCTGTCCACGCCCTCGGGGCAGGCAGGGGCGGGTTTACGCCCGCCCTGAAGACGGATAAAAGGGGACGCAAGACCCGAAGGCATCCTCTTGTTCCTGTGCTCTGAAGCTGCACCTCCTCGCTGCACGTGAGCTCGAGACGGAACGAAGAGCCAATTTTGAGCGTTGTAATCTTTCTTTTGTCTTCTTTTCTCTGTCGGAGAAATGCCCAAGAAAGTCGGGAAGAGAATGACGACCGAACAGATGGTCCGGGTCCTCATGAAGGAGATGACCGAGCTAAAGAAGCGGGTGGCGGAGAGAGACGGGGAAGGGGGGCCGGAACGTCCGTCGGCTGGAGCAGCCCCAGGAGGGAGAGCCAAGAGGCCAAGGAGGGGACCAGCTGGGGGAGACGTCCCGGTTCCCTGTACCCCGCTCGAAGCGCCAACCCCAGTACCGGCGGAGGGGAATCCGATTCCCGTGGTGGTCACCCCGGTGTCCAATGAAGATATGCCGCCCGAGCTGGCAGCACAACTTGCAGCGTGGTTGGGCGAAAGTAGTGAGGGCGCCACGGCTGCCGAGGCGCAGGCGCTGATGAAGCAATTGCGCGAGAAACGGGAAGCAGCCAAGGTGTCCGCGCCGGTTGCAGTAGTTGACAAGCCACAAGGGACGATTGCGACCGCAGAGGCAGCGTCCGGTGCAGGTAAGCGGCCATTGCCGATTGCGAGGGATGAGTCAGCACCCTCTCGTAGAGAAAGGTTGGGTCAACATGTGCCTTTGGCAATTAAGGAAAAGATTTGGGCAGGGGAATATGTGAACATCTTCTCGTTGCTTGTTGATCATTATGAAGTGGAGCATGTTAAGGGTCAGAAAGACCTCATGCATCCGAGTGTTTGGCGCGCAAAAATGGCCGCCTTTAAAGTGAATGAAAATATTGGCAATTGGGGCAATGCATGGGGAATCTTTACGTCGATATTGGGGGAACGTAGGCCCGAGTTGCTTTCCGAGTTGCCGACCTATCAGTCGCGAATCATGGGGTACTCGACATCATACCAGGGTAACCATTGGTTTTGCTACGATAATCTTTTTCGAAAGGCTAAAGAGCATAATAAAAGCTTGACCTGGGATTGTTATGATTCTTTGACATGGGATAAAATGAAGGAGACAGGTATGTTGAAAATGCCATTGGTGGGAAGTAATGTTGGCGAATCCTCCCGCCAATATGGGGGGACGCCCTTTCGTTCAGGTACGGGTACCGACGATCAGTCGAGACCTGCCGGCAATACAGGAAAAAGGGGGTTGTGCTTTAATTTCAACAGAGGTAAATGTACTAGGCCCCAGGGATCGTGTAAATTTAAACATGAATGTAGTGGGTGCGGGTCGCCCCATCCTGAGTCCACGTGCAGAGCCAAAACGGGTGATAACGGGGGGAGAGGAGGCGCCAAACAGGTCTAACATAGTCCGAGGGGCGCCTTTACCTACCCCGATTGATACCTTGGCGATGATTCCCTGGCTCAGTGAATACCCGGATCGTACTTCTGCTGGGGTGCTGCGGAACGGATTTTCGTATGGTTTCCGCATCCCGGTAGGGGACTTTCAGGGTGTTGAGAAGTGTAAAAATCAACTTTCGGTCCTGCAGCATACGACCGTGGTACAGGATAAGATCCGGAAAGAGGTTACTCGAGGTCGGGTCGCCGGCCCGTTTAGTGTACCCCCGGTGCATGATTTTGTTTGTTCTCCTTTAGGGGTGGTCCCCAAGAAGGACCCGGGGGAGTTCCGATTGATTCATAATTTATCAGCTCCACGTGGTCTTTCTGTTAACAATGCAATAGATCCGGAAGTATGTTCGGTGCGGTACGCATCCTTCGATGAGGCCGTAGCCATTTTGAATCGCCTGGGGCCCGGGGCGCTGATGGCGAAGTCAGATATCGAGTCAGCGTTCCGATTGCTCCCGGTACACCCAGACGACCAGTGTCTCCTGGGTTTCATGTTTCAGGGTTGTTATTACATGGATAAATGTATGCCGATGGGGTGCTCTATATCTTGTGCCTATTTCGAGAAATTCAGTAGTTTTCTACAATGGGTCTTCACAGAGAAGACGGGTTTTCACCATGTAATGCATTACCTTGATGATTTTCTGTTCCTTGGGGCAGCCGGGGATCTCGAATGTGGCCGGGCCTTGGCCGAATTTTGTATGTTAATGAAACAGTTTGGTGTGCCATTGGCACCAGGTAAGACGGTGGGTCCTACGACTTGCCTTGAGTTTCTGGGGATCGAGTTAGACTCCAGTGAGGGTTGTTTTCGTTTGCCAGCTGACAAAGTGTTAAAGTTCAGGGCAGCCCTCCGAGTGTGTATAAATGGATCTAAAGTTACGCTGCATCAATTACAGCAGTTGGTGGGACAGTTGAATTTTGCCATGAGGGTAATACCAATGGCCCGCCCCTTCTCCCGTTCAATTGCCCAAGCTATGGTCGGCCTAAAGGAGGGCCATCATCGCACGAGACTATCGGCTGAGGTCCGCCAGGACATGCGCATTTGGTTAGCATTCCTGGCGGACTTTAATGGTCGAGTCGTCTGGAACAAACCAGCCGTGTCCTCGGAAGAGCTGGGGCTATGGACCGATTCAGCAGGTAGCATAGGTTTTGGTGCCATCTTCGGCACAAAATGGTCGGCACAAAGGTGGCCGACATGGTGGCATGACAATGGTCTGACAAGTAATATTGCTTTCCTTGAACTTTTCCCCATTTTGGTGGCCCTGAGAACCTGGCCCGAAGGGTTCAAAGATCACTCTGTGATCTTTTGGTCTGACAATATGACCGTGGTCGAGTGCATCAATAGCCAGGCTGCACGATGTAAAATGATTTTAAGACTGCTCAAAGAAATTGTTTTACTGTGTATGCAACTGAATGTGCTATTCAGAGCAAAACATGTCCCGGGGGTAATGAATCAGGCGGCTGATGCACTGTCTCGTTTTCATATGCAGGCTTTCTCGGGTTTCCTTCCCACAGCGGACCCAGAGCCGGCACCCTTTTCCGAAGCTCTCTGGTCTCTCGGTGCCCCGAACTTCGTCACCTCGTGGGAGAGAGTCTAGCACCAAGGACGAGGAAGGCATATGAAGGGGCGTTTCGGTCCTATTTAGCCTTTTTGGGGCCCGATAGAGAGGGGCTGTGGGGCCACGAGGAATGGGTAGTGAATTTTCTGATGTCCTTACGTAGGGCTGGGAAATCGGTGGCTACGGCCCAGAGGCATCGTGCTGCCATTTCCTTTGTTGCCAGGGCTCATGGTATCCAGGACCCGACAGCGTCTTTCGTTGTACAGAAAGCGCTGCGTGGGTGGCAACGCCTTGAAGGTCGCAGAGTAGATGAGAGGCGCCCGATAGGTTTGGATAGGTTGGCCCAGTTGTTGGCCACACTCCCTTCCACATGTTCATCTCAGTTTGAGACAGTGTTGTTCCGAGCCGCTTTTGCGCTGGCATTTCATGGGGCGATGCGGGTAAGCGAACTGGTGGCAAGGAACAAACAGGATGTGACAGGGGGTTTGTGCCAGGAACATGTTCAGATCAGAGGTGAGACAATGACTGTCTCCTTTGTCAGGTCCAAGACCGATCAAGGTGGGATGGGTGACTGCATAATCATACGCAGGATTCCCGGGTCCTCCATGTGTCCGGTAAAGTGTTTAGAAGAATACCTAGCACGAAGGGTGGCATCATGGGGGGGGACCTTGTTGAGACACGCGGACGCCACCCCACTGACGAAATTTCAGTTTCAGCGGGTGCTTGCGATGTCAATTGCCGCTGCGGGCTTGAACCCGGGCGAGTTTGGGACCCATTCCTTTCGGATAGGGGCTGCTACAGAAGCTACAGCTAGGGGTCTTAATGTTGAACAAGTGAAACGAGTGGGGCGTTGGTCCTCCAATTGTTATAAGAGGTATGTGCGATTACACATGTTGTGAAGCTGTAATGATGTACTCACGCCTCTTGTTTTTGTTTGGTTTTCAGTTGCGCAAGCCTACGAGGCGGGGTGGACTATGCAGTCGACCCAACACCGGGCCAGCGGTCAGACATCACCGGCTGTGAAAAAGGAGGTGTGGGTCGTGGGCCACTCACACGTGAGGCGTGCCGCGGACGTATTCAAAGCAGGTGACATGATTCACGTAGCTGGGGAATACGGGTACAGGGTGTCCTTCTACGGAAGAGGCGGTCTCTGTATTGACCAGTTTCAAACATTTTTCGAGGGTTTGTTAGGGCGGACGAGGTCACCGCCATCTATAGTCATAGTACATCTAGGGGGCAATGATTTGGTCACCACCGGTAGATGACTTCTCCTGGAGGCAATGCTTTCCACTGTAAGTTGGTTGGCGAGGAGAGTTCCGGGGTGCATAATTGCGTGGTCCCATATGATCCCACGAAAGGTGTGGCGAGGGGCTATTTCTATTCATGCTTTGAATCATTCTGTTAGAAAGCTTAATAACAAAGTGAGTAGGTTGTTCCGTTCCAGGACATTGCATTCTATTTCGCATGGCTGTATTAGTGATGACAGTATGTATTTGGGGGATGGTGTGCATTTGTCTCGGGTGGGGAATGAGTTACTCATAGGAGACTTCTTAGCATGGTTAAAAACGTTAAAACATGACCTTTAGGTAGGAGCTTTGTGGGGGGTCCGGATAGCCGGTCAACTATCCGGCCTGTGGCGGTAAGGTCATGATCGGTGAGCACTAATTGGAAGATCCCTATGAGTGGGCGTCACCCAACACGGATGGGAGCGCTCGGGAGAGGTGGCCATTGGCCCCTCAACGGGGAGGCGGTCCCTTCTAAGGATGGGTCGCCGAAAGAAAAGGAAAGGCGGTCAAGGCCCCTTCCTGGGTAGGAGGGGTTACAGCCCCCTCCTGGGGAATTTCCCGGGGCCAGTGACGTCTGCGACGGCAGATGTGGTAAGTTGTGTGGGGTTTGGGGGGAGGTCTACGCTACCTTCTAGATACCTCACACGAGTCCTCGAACAACCTTTAAATGGCGTCGAGTTTATGGGTGCCCCCGTCAAGTCAAGGGAAATTGGTAGTTGCACTGGAGGTACGCCTCAGTCCTGTCGCCCCTCCCAAGTGGGGGGGGTATTTCTGGTTAGGGATCTTGACACCGGTTACGACCTTGCCGTTGGCCCTTAAACGTTAGGATGTACAATTTCAAAATTTCAAGTCAAGGTTTTGTAGGATGTTAGTTCGGCTAGGAGAACCTCTGTATTAGAGAATCTGTTAAGGTTAGCCAAACATCGCAATGTGGTAATGAAATTGTACATTAATATAATGTTTTAATTTTGTTTTAATAAATACGGCCGGGAGGGTCACTCCCTCCCTCTTCCAAAAACTTCAAGAACTGTTTCCGGTTTCCCTCCTTTGGGGATTGTGTTGAGAGGGGGTGGCGGGTATCTCAGCCATATGGAAAGGGGCGACCACTCGGTCCCCCCGCACGTATGGCAGAGTACCACGATCCCCCCGGGAAGCCATCTTGGGCGGGAGGCGTGTCTCGGCTGGTATGCCCGAAGCGGCGTAGCCGGGGCGCGCTTTTTCCCGCCCTAGAGTGGGCTGGCCTAGACACTGACGCGGCTGTCCACGCCCTCGGGGCAGGCAGGGGCGGGTTTACGCCCGCCCTGAAGACGGATAAAAGGGGACGCAAGACCCGAAGGCATCCTCTTGTTCCTGTGCTCTGAAGCTGCACCTCCTCGCTGCACGTGAGCTCGAGACGGAACGAAGAGCCAATTTTGACCCACCCACCAGCCCCTGAAGACAGCAAGTGGTTTTAACAATGTCTGAATAAAGATTTGATGGATAACTCTGATTTTCGTTTACAGGTTATGGTGATTATCGTGATGACTTTGAGTATGCAATAAAGTCTGGTCAATTTGTGTTATGTTTTGCAAATAAAGTATTTCTGCTTTTGTGTTTATCAGTAAGCATGCTTTTAATAAAGTGGTTGTTGCTACTGTCTTTTCATAGTTAGTCATCTAGTAATTTAGTTAGCATTGTCGTATTTATTTTGGTCGGGCGGTAAGGTCATGATCGGTGAGCACTAATTGGAAGATCCCTATGAGTGGGCGTCACCCAACACGGATGGGAGCGCTCGGGAGAGGTGGCCATTGGCCCCTCAACGGGGAGGCGGTCCCTTCTAAGGATGGGTCGCCGAAAGAAAAGGAAAGGCGGTCAAGGCCCCTTCCTGGGTAGGAGGGGTTACAGCCCCCTCCTGGGGAATTTCCCGGGGCCAGTGACGTCTGCGACGGCAGATGTGGTAAGTTGTGTGGGGTTTGGGGGGAGGTCTACGCTACCTTCTAGATACCTCACACGAGTCCTCGAACGACCTTTAAATGGCGTCGAGTTTATGGGTGCCCCCGTCAAGTCAAGGGAAATTGGTAGTTGCACTGGAGGTACGCCTCAGTCCTGTCGCCCCTCCCAAGTGGGGGGGGTATTTCTGGTTAGGGATCTTGACACCGGTTACGACCTTGCCGTTGGCCCTTAAACGTTAGGATGTACAATTTCAAAATTTCAAGTCAATGTTTTGTAGGATGTTAGTTCGGCTAGGAGAACCTCTGTATTAGAGAATCTGTTAAGGTTAGCCAAACATCGCAATGTGGTAATGAAATTGTACATTAATATAATGTTTTAATTTTGTTTTAATAAATACGGCCGGGAGGGTCACTCCCTCCCTCTTCCAAAAACTTCAAGAACTGTTTCCGGTTTCCCTCCTTTGGGGATTGTGTTGAGAGGGGGTGGCGGGTATCTCAGCCATACATGTATTAGACTCAAATGCTATATTGATTAGTAGTGGCTAACATTAACATTAACATCTTCAGGGTTTTTCTCTTTTCCAAAGTTATGTGGCTAACATTAACATTAACATCTTCAGGGTTTTTCTCTTTTCCAAAGTTATGTGTAATACAGTATGGTCAAATTATTTGAATTATTCAGCATTTATGCAGAATATAAATAAGGCAGGTTAACCACCATGACACAACAGAGATTAAGTAGCCTTTCTCTCATCCCTTTACTTAAAAAAAAGCGCAATTTGCACATGATAAAGTATAATGGTTTACAAATTTTGAGATTTTGCACAGTATATAGCAAATGCTATAATTTGCACAAAAATATATTAATTGCGTATTTATTCACATATAAAGTGAGATATAAAGTATGCGTGAATTTTGCACATATTTATTGCGTTGTTTGCACAAATAATTGCGATATATTTGCACATTTTACTTGAATGTAGTCTATTACCTAAAACATGGAGTGGTTTTTATGTTAATTTAGGATATGATACTGTGAATTAAATTAATATAATACAAGCACATAAAAATCATGATAATCTGATATTTAAATTGTTGATTGTTCTTTGTGCTACCCCAAAACAAGCTGTATTCATGCAGTTTAATTATAAAGCTTATTTGTAAATTAATTTAGCAAAAATCATGTTTTTTTCAAATGTCGGCCGATATTTGATTGACCAGAAGAAAGACTACTGGCTGAGAAAATGTAAAAAAGTATCAATTTTTTGCATGTCGATGATCACATGTGGTGTTTAAAAAGCATATTTAAAAAAATGGTGGGCTAAAAACGGACAATCTGTGAGCAAGGGCAACCGCCCAAAACGTGTCAGATTTTGCAGCTCCAAAAATAAATACCTGTGCCAGAAATTAGGATTCGTGTTGTCCTTGGTTTGCCTGAAGAAAGTGCTGAGACAGCGTATTGTTTTCATATATACATATGTGTATATGTATACATACATATATGTGTGTATATAAAATATGTAAATATCTTTCGACCCTACTCCCCAACAATGCCAACACCAACAACCAGCTAATAACTTTAACAAGTACACTCAAAAATAATGCTTTAAAAATATACAATTTCTAAAGAAAAACAAACCATAAAAACTAACTTAAAGCACAAAAATTATAAAACATTATAACATTGAAAAAAACATACAACATTAAAAAAAATATATCATACATTTTAAAAACATATTCCTAAAATTGATCCTTTGTACCGTGATATTCTTGTAACCACAATATTTTTTGACAATATTTGTGCCTCACAATATTTTTGAGACAATTTTAATGTTGTGCTCTGCACCAAACATTACTACTTTGTTTTCACCTTTGAGGTGTTCCTATAGTTACCAGGGCTCCTATTTTTGAGCTTGGTTGTATTTTTCATTTAGTGTTAATTGTGATAGCAGTGTTCCTGCAGGTGAGGGGGGAGTTTTTTTTTAGAATTGCGCAGAACTAATAGTAGTGTTTGTGTTCTACTTTTCTATGTTTGGTAGTATTAGTTACATAGTCATTTCCTGTTCATGGGGCTAGAGGACAGGCAAAGCCTAATTCTGCCACATCTTTGGTGGTTGGGGTCATTTGCCACTAGTGCCCTCGGGACAATCCTACTAAGCCTCAGCAAACTGGGCCAAGCATATATCTGCAATGCGAAGGGTCAGTGGTATGGGACCAAGTGCCCAGGTTTCGGCAAGACTAAACCAGGAATTAATGGCCAGCCTTAAGTAGTAAGGGGCAGTATCATTTTTGCCTACAATATAACTGTGTGGCCTAAGACCAAAGTTTGTTAAGAACAAGGCAGGCAAAGGCTCTGCTCTCCCAGAGCAGACTAGAACCAGATCTGCAGTATTCAATATACTCTGCTGGTTAGAGCCAGCATTTTGAGGACTGAATCAGGCATGGTCCAGTTCAGGAAACCCACACCTATTGGCTACTATAGTTTTAGTTCAAAGGTCTCTTGCTAGAGGTGGGAGCAGAGTTAAGGGATGGATAAAGGATAGAGTGAGAAGAGACAGAACCAGAGGGTGTCATGACCCCACTCCCCTTTAGCAGCTGCAGCTGGGTGAGGTTCTTTATAGGCCTCCTCTTTCAAAAACATGGCAGACAAAAGCTCATAATTCATGCTCAAAGGTAGAAAAAAAGGTAGACCCATAGAATAGGGTAAAAAGGATGGAAGGCTGAAAGGAAAGAAAGGTGAATGTAAGGAGAGATGAAAGAAAGGTAGTAAGAGTGATAGGGTGGATTGATGCGTGGGTGGAAGGTTTGATGGGTTAAAGCCTAGATGAATAGATAGGTGGATGGATGGGTGAACTGAGCAGAATAAATGGAATTCCGAAAATGTGAATGGATGGATGGACAAAAGGATTGACTGATGAATGAAAGGCTTTATTGATGAATGGATAAGGTAAATGATGGATGGTTGGGTAAATAGATGGATGAATGGATTGGACAATGGCTGGATGAACTGAATGGCCAATAGATGGATGGGATTGTGAAAGATTAAAGGATGGAAGAAAGAATGAATGGATGACAAGATGATGGATATTTCTCAGGCCAAATCATGCTTTTTCACAAGGAAGATCAGAGCTGCTAATAATTCCTCTAATACTCTGTTTAAAGTTGTAAAGGAGTCATCTGAGCCTCCAAGGCTACATAGCGGAGTTCATGGAGAATAGTGCAGGATCCGCATCTCCACAGATTGTATGGCACACTATGTAGGCTTTTAAGAGCTATTACCCAGCAGTATATATACCAGCAAAACAATAAAAAGGAACTCTATATGAGTGCAATTCGACAGGCTATAATACAGTTAGAAATCTCACATGCCGGTGCAATCAAACAGGGGAGAAGAGATCAACAGGATTTATTTTTCTCCTTGACCGAGAAGCTATTACATCTGGGAAGCATATTGAAGGAGAAGCTAGCGGTCAGCTAGAATAAACACCTCTTTCTTCAGTATGAATATGGTGAGCAGGTAGGGAAAGTACTCGCGCACCAACTAGCTGTCAAAAGAACAAATATTCAGATTAAGGTGATTAAAGGGGAGGATGGTGCCCTACACACACAGACACAGGCAGTATTAGAACAATTCGGTGGATCTACCAGAAGTTACAGAGCGAAGGTAGTGGGTTTGATGCACTGCGGTTTAGCTAATAGTTATATGCATGCACCCTACCAAGGATTACCATTGAACAAGAGGAAACTCTTCAAAATGAAATGAACAGCAAAAAAATATTAGAGGCATTGGCTACATTGCCCAGTGGTAAAGCAGCAGTGAATGATTCAATACCCGTAGAATTTTATAAAGTGTTTAAGGATTACATTGTACCTCTGCTAAAAGATGTCGTACGAGCTATAGGGATAGTGGGAATCTAGCTCACAGAATCTGGATCGTGTTTTTCTTAAAAAAGAGAAACACTCCAGAGGAATTTGGGTCCTATCAACCTATCTCCCTTAAAAACGTGGATGGCAAAATTTTTTCTAAGATTTTGGCTGCCCGATTGGCTCTTCTTATGTCAGGATTTGTATCTAGCCAGCAGCATGGCTTTGTACTGGGTAGGGATACTGCAGCTCCCGTTAACACGGCATTTGTGGCTATCGATGTGGCGAATAAATTAACATTAATATGGGGATGATACTGTTGGATGCCTAAAAGGCCTTTGATCGGGTAATCCGTGATTATCTCTGGTCCACTCGCTTGGCTTATGGACTGAGTGGCCGTTATTGTAATTGGATATAGGCTTTATATAAAAATTCTTGGGCCCAGCTGACATATGGGCATTGTTTTCCTCTCCTTTTAGGATATAGCGGGGAACTCGGCAGGGGTGCCTGTTGTCCCCTCTCTTATCAATTTCTGCCATTTTTATGCTCGCTATATAAGAATAATAATATTTTACCAGTCAGATTAGGAGTACGCAAGCTGAAAGTTACTGCATATGCTGACGATTTGGCCGTTAATTCGCCTGATCCAGTATCTGCACTTAAATATATTAAAGGTGAAGCTAATAGATTTGGCACTTTCTCAGGATATTGATAAAATGCCAATAAAACTCAGGTTCTTCTTAATTTTCAATCCACTAGACCAGCCCCAGGTGTCTGTTGATCAGTTCTATATCTGGGAGTGCAGATATCTCTCAAATTCAACAGATTGTTGCCTTAAATTTTGAGACTTCTCACAATGAGTGGTTCTAAACTTTAGAAGCTGGCATAAGCTACCCATCAGCATTATAGGTAGGTGCAACATTATTAAAATGAATATCTTACCCAAATTTCTATAGGTTTTGAGTACAGTACCTCTTTAGGTGCCAAATCTTTTCATTAAGAAACTTGATGGGGCTCTCGGGAGTTGTATTTGGGGGTACAAGACAGCACGGCATGCAATTTGGTATATTAAGCTTCCATATACTCAGTGTGGTCTACAGCTCCCGGATTTGAAGATATACTATTGTGCGGCATCTGCTGGTCGTCTTAGCAAACTAGTGGCTGGAGACAACTATGATTTCTTTTACAGGTTTACACTTGGCTTAGACAGTAGATTTCTACATTGGGTAATGATCCCAATTTCTTCAAAAGAGTAAGATTTAAGACTATAAAAGCTGTAGTTTATATTTGGCGGGAAATCTCTGTTAAACATTCTCTACCACTTTTCCATGAGCATCTCCCTATGTGGGAAAACCTGATGCTTCCTCACGTGTTTCATGATGCAACTTGCAAAATATGTTCAAACTATGGCATTGATCCCTTGAGACAGCTACACAATGTGAATGGGTTCTGCACATTTGAAAATCTGCAGAGCTCCTATGTTCTTCCTCATTGGCTCTTTTTTAAATATTTGCAAAGCAGGGATTTTTTCTTGGTACGACGGGGTATAAAAATGCTGGAGCATTCTGATCTGATAGGAGATTTTTATCATGCACCCAGGAAGTCACTAATGCAAACTTTTTGCCAGAATCTTTGCCAGAAAAGAGTTAGTGACAGCCTAAAGCTTGCATTGAAATGGAGCAATCGCCTATCAGAAAACATTACCCCTTTAGAAATAACTGCAGCATTAGATACGATGGAGAGATCAGTTCACTCTGTAAACTTGAAACTACAACAATTTAGAACAGTTTGAATGTTATTCTACACGTCTGATAGAATAGCTAAATGGGCAGGAAATAATGAGAGCGATAGAGGGGAGAAAAGCAAGTGCCCTAAATGCAGACTGAAGGCTGCAAATTTGCTACATATGTTTGTTACTCGCCCAGAACTGAGGAAGTATTGGGAGGATGTGAGTAATCATATCAGGTTTGGACTTGGCTTAGAGCTATCTGGAATAAGCAAATAAAATGATTATGCTGGGATATAATGGTGTGGGAGATTTAGGTCTAAAACATCTTCTGTGAATTATAACTGCTTCTGCCAGGCTGTACATAGCTAGACAATACCTCCCACAGCAGCAGAATGGTGGGTACACTTATGAGGAGTATATAAGAGGGAATCTGCTTTATCTAGAGTCAGGGGATTACGTTCTATTAAAAAATATGACCAAACATGGGGTAGGCCTAACTGGGGTCTCTATCAGAAACAGCTTGATTGATTTATTTCACGTACGCTATAATGAAATAAGGACTATAATGATGTATCTTGAGGTATCTTGAGTTATAATTGTCTTTGCCAATTATCTCATGTTTTTTGTGATGGCTTATATTTATTTTGTGATAGAATAAGTGCTCTTATGATTGTATAGCTTGGTTATATATGTATATGCCATACTTAACTTATTTGTATTTTGGAAATTCCTTTTTCTTTGTGTTTCTACAGATAGATGGATGACAAAGTGTAAAGGAGAAATGGTGGATATCAGCAGGTGGATGGAAAGGTGAAGGAATGAATGGATAGATACAAGTATGGATGAGACAAGGGATTTCTTCTAGAGAGGGTCAGGCTCACTTGCTTTACTTTCTTGGTTCCATTAGAGCTTCTGTTCAATGTGAGGGATCTTTTAATTTTCTGGCTACTCCCTTGGCATATATGCTGCAGGAGCTTGAACAAAATCACAGTAGAAAAATGGGAAGCAGCCCTGGAATCGGTATTGTATCAGATGTTAGGGACATTTCGTACCCATCTACAGCAGAGGGATTCCATATGTGGATTAATGCTGCCCTGGGCATTGTTGCTCTGTATAAAAACAGGGTTGTTAAAAGAAGTAACCCCTCAGCCCCTTGGTTTTCAGTAGAACTCATGTCCCTTAGGTGGGAATGCCACAGACAAGAGCGGAAATGGAGAGACAACCCATGTCCCAGTGAAAAAGAGAAGCAGAAAGTACTTCTTTGAAACTACAAACAGGCCATTTCTCAGGCAAAATCATGCTTCTTTACAGGGAAGATCAGATCTGATAACAATTCCTCTAGCACTCTGTCTAAAGTTGTAAAGGAGTTATCTGAACCTCCGAAGCTACATATGCTGAATTCTTCCCAAGAGTTCTGCGACAAGGTTCCAGTCTATTTTCATGAAAAGGTTCTCAATATCATTCGAGATCTTGTCCCTCCTGTGGTAGAGGAAACAGTCTTTTTTGACGGCTCACTGTCCTAATGAGAACCTTCTTGCTGCCTTCGCCCAGATTTTGATTCAGCAAACTAACGAGCTACTACTGAGTTTAAAAATCAGGAGCCCCATTGGACCCGTGTACTCATTCTATACCTTAACTGGCTCCAGGTCCGATAGCCACATTTCTATGTATTGTGTTTAACTACACGCTCCAATCTATAATTATCCTGACATTTGGAAGGAAGCAATTGTTACAACGCTTCTTAAGAAACCCAATGCTGACCCCCATGACCTGAAGAATTTCCGTCCCATCTCTTTACTCCCCGCCACTGCTAAGATCTTGGAGAAATTCATCAATAAAGAGCTTATGAAATTCGTTGACATCCAGGAGATCTTAGATCTCTCCCAGAACCGGTTTAGTGCCAGTTACAGTACTAAGTTTGCCATTATTGTTGCTACCGACAGCATTTGTGCTTAGGTTAATCAGGGTGGGGCGGTGATTTTGATAATGCTTCACCTGTCAGCGGAATTTGATACAGCCTACCCGGCACATATGGTTCAGCATCTGCAGCAAGTGGGAATCACTGGGACAGCCCTACAGCTTCTCCACTCATTTTTGTCGAATAGGGCTCAAATTGTTAGCTGTGGAGGCTTTAAAATTAAGGCCTTTAGTCTTCCATGTGGGGTGCTTCAGGGCTCATCTCGGAGTCCCACTCTTTTTAATCTCTATGTTGCCCCTCTGGCAGACCTAGTGTGTTATTTGGCTTTCAGGTGTTATCATATGGTGATGATGTGCAAATTATCGTCTCCATTTCTAACAATCTGCAGTGGGTAGCAGGGAGGTTTAATCAGTGTATGTCCAGCATTATTTGCTGGATGAACGACAACTCACAGAAAATTAACGCAGACAAGACTGAAGTGCTTGTGTTTGGTTCTCAGTACTCCTTCTGGTCAAGAACTTGGTGTCCTGCGGTCCGGGGACCCCTTCCCACCCCTGTTAGGTCAGCTAAAAACCTGGGTGTCATCATTGACGACGCTCTGAGGTTTGATGCCCAGGTTAGTCCCACCGTCAGCACAAGTTTTACATCTAGAGGATTCCTAAAAAGTTATTCCTTTATTCCTCCGGAGCTGCACCAGACAGTTATTGTTGCCCTGGTTACTTCTCGACTAGACTACTATAATGCTCTGTACCTGAACATTAACAGTGCTTCAGTTCACAAACTTCAGGTGGTACAGAATGGGGTGGTTCTTCTCATTCTAAACATTGCCAAGCGGATTTCAGACAGGGAGGCAATTCGCTCCCTACAGTGGCTCCCTGTCAGAAAACGTATTTGTTTTTAAGGTTCTGTGCATGGTCTTTAAGGCCTTGCATCTTAAAGGCCCCTCCCATTTGAAGTCGCTCTTTCAATGGTATGTTCCAGGGAAGCAATTGAGCTCCTCCTCATATAAAAAAACGTGTTATCCCTAGATATCATAGGACTAGATGGGGTGGACGCTCCTTTTCAGTAACAACAGCCAAGCTATGGAATTCCCTACCCAACTATATTTCAGATGCGAACTCCTTTTTGGCCTTTAAACGACATCTGAATACCTGGCTCTTAGCATCTTAGTTTCTTTTTTGTTTGGCCGCCTCTCCTCTGTTGCTCCTCCTGTTCTGCTATAGCGCCTTGACACCTCTTGGTATTAGTGTGCTTTACAAGTGCTATCCTATACTATCCTTGTACAGAACAAAGGTTCTTCGAAGGGAAGTAAACTTATATATGAATTGTTTTTTCACAAGAACCACAGGTCAGAGAAGAACTGGGCTAAGATTGATCAAATTGGGAACTACCAAATCAATGCCAATTACTGTCTTAGCAGAAATAACGAAGAAGGGTAAGTCTCTTTTCACTACATTGCCTGTTTTTTACCATGAAATATCATTCACTACTAATAATGAAAGTGGAAGTTGTTCTATTAAGAAACTCAAGAAGGTCAGGAAGATGCTCACATATTGCTATTAAGTGATACACAAACAATATAATACAATACATCCTTTACACACTCTCACGATAAAGACAATGAGCAGTAAAAGGCTTCTCAAAGAGGTAGTGTGGGAAGCAAGGACTTAGAACTCAGCTATCAACCAAAATACACAACAATGCACTGCCCAGTCAAATGCTTATCTAATTTAAAGAGAAGTACTTTAATGAAACAGTTACGCAAAATTCTACACAACTATAGGTTCCTACAAAGGCTGTTCCAGCTATAGTGCTCCTTTTACCAGTCTTGTGAGGTTCTCCCAGGTCTGGTATATCTTAAGGAGATAACAGGATTAGGCAATAAGGGCACTGGTATGAATTCGCGAAGTGATTACTTTGTGCTGTCAACCCATAGGTCAGTTTGCATGATCTTGGAATAAAAAAGTGCACTTTGTAATTGCTTTGTGGTATATTCATTTCTATGCCATGCATTCTCCTCTTAGTTATATGTCCTCTGCTGGTCAGCCAGTGTGACTGTGAGGTAATAGAATGTTGATGTATGCTTGGTTAGAGTGACTGTCCGTTGTAGTGCGTTGGCTGAGCAGCAATGATTCTGCTCACGGTGGGGCCTTCCTGCTTGCCTACTACCACCTTCTACCTGTAACCAGAGACTCCTATCTTGAGAATAAACCTTATCCTGGTTCACCCTGTACTACTGGCTACTCTGCATCTTCATTAACCACAATGGCGATGAGCGGCGACAGGACCGAGCCTGAAGACTTTAGCACTACTTCAGGAACAGGAGAGGAGACAATATTGTAACTGAAGGAGTATTGAACCATTACAAGAGACAAAGGGGACCTCATACTTTTAAAATTGCAACCTGAAGGAAATTAAACACCCTAAGCCACACTGGTGTTTCTAACAGCTGACTGCCTGCAATTTAGGGTGTTCATCCTTCTTTCCATAAATTTTTCAAACAAGTAAATCAGCTGTCTGTGTTGTCCGCATTTAACCTACTTTAATTTAACAGCTATACATTTGGAATGAAACCAACACTCCTGCAGATGAAAGGTATACAGAGAAAGTGAAAAGCGTTTCAGGAGAACAGTGGCAAACAATTGGCAGCACTTTATTAGACTGACATTTTACATGTAATTTGGTAAGTTGGAAAGTAAGACTTTCTACTGCTTGTGCAATGAGTACATTTTATAAAGCTCTGCAGGGAGTAAAGAGCGAGCGTCTAAAAACTATCTTTTACAATTGGAGGCAGCATGTGTTTTGAAGCGCAAGCATTTCAGTAATTATCCTCTATACCTGTGTGCATATTAACCCTGGGCGTAGTACGTGTAGTCGTGCTACGCGAAGCTACGCGAAGACGTTCTCGCACTACGCGAGCTTCGCGTAGCTTTGCGAGCGTGCGTAGTAGCTTGCTGGTCCCGTTCGTGAGCCGTTTTTCTTGCTCGGGAGCGCGCTGTGCGTGCTTGGGGCGCTGTCTGCGTGTTCGGGGGATTGTAGCGTGTGACCTTACCCATGTGGTGAGCTATGGGCGCGGCCATCTTGTTTTTTCAATTGTCCCGCCGCTCGCCTCCCCTATTTCCTCTTCTGGGTCGCGTATAACGTGTTCGCGCGGTGCACGTCTTGTTCGGGAACACAACTACTTGTTCACGCTGACAAAGTACGTGTTCGCGTGAAATCGCGCGCAAACTTACCCACGTGGTCGCGATGGGCGCGGCCATCTTGTTTTTCACACTCTATGCTATGGTTCTGGGCCTAGTTTTCTATCCACCTTATACCTGTGCAATCTTTACTTATTTTCACAGTTTTTCTTACTTTTTTTACTTATCATCTATCTCTCTCTGTCCCTAAGTTTATATTTTGCATTTTATTTCTACTTTTCCACCTTTTTTTAAACTTTACTACTGTTTTATTTTACTTCTTTATTTAAGCTCCTACTTCTTCCCCCTAACTTTTTTTCCTTTTGTTCTAACTTTTCTTTTCCACCTCCACCCCAGAACTATGGCAAAGGGGAACAGCAGAACCGGCTCGAAGGGCAAGGCGCCTGCACGCAAGAGCCGGCTGCCTTGCGGCAGAATGAGACCTGCAGGGGTGCATGCCCGGAATCTTTTCGGGGAGGCGGAGGTGGCTGCTCTGGTTTTTTTCATCCAGTGCCACCTCCCCTTGACCTTGGCAGCAGGCGGCAGGCCAGGCTCCGGTTACCTCCCAGAGGAGCATCACCGCCGGTGGGCAAAGGTGCGCCGGGCAGTCTACCGTCGCTAAGATATCCAGCGCACCCACCAGCAGCTGGCCAACCGGTGGGCAGACATTCTGGACAGGGAGCAGGACCTGTTGGACCTGCTAGGTGTCGAGGTCGTGGGGCTTGGTGAGTAGCGAGTAACATTTAATATATAATATAGTAGTATAAGTATTGTGTATATTTCATGGACGAAAAAGTAACACGATTACTGGTGTGCTTAGTTACAGTGCAGATCAATTCCGACTTACTGAACAATTGGCCCGTCTGGATTCTTGAATAGGTGGTGTAGGTCAGGTGGTACTGGCTTCGTTAGTATATTCTGCAATCAGAATTTTTATGGAACATTTGATTAGTGTTCTATAAGTAGAGGATTTTTGAATGAGGTCTTGTTTCACAGCACTTAATGTTTCTCTTTCTTTATTGTTTCTTACATGATCAGCACCACCCAAGGGCAAGAAGACGGGGTCCGAGTTGGCGGGACAACCACAAGAGGAGCGCTCCTCTACCAAGGATCCTGCTGCTGGCCCCAGTAAGTCCTACAGTGCTTACATTATTAACAATTATATTTCCCTAACTTTTTAACGCACCTTATTTTTTCCAACCTATTAAGCCTCCTTCCTAATTCAATGTTAGCAAAACCTTCATTGGTCTTACATTTGTTTTCCAAATTTTGGGTATCCAATGCCATCCCTGACTTTCAGTTCCTTCAAACTGCCTCTGCCCTAAGACTCTCTGTGCTACTACTATTAGACTGTGTGTAGCTAAGCTTGCCCTGTTGGCCACTCTTTAGTTAAGGTATTCTTTTGAATAAAGCTGTGATAGAATAGCTGTAGCCACTGGGTCCACTCCTGTCTTTTGTGTTGTCCTCTGTAATCTCCAGTCTTTGTCAATTCCCACCAACAAAATGCACAACCAGATGTTTGCCTACTATTTTTTGTTCAGTTAGTATACTACTACTACTGTTGTGGTTATTATTCTCTGCACATACACATACAGAACTATGCACAAGAAAATAGGATGTTGATGTTGGTGATAGGGAGGTTGGACCTTACACCTTACACCCTAGACACAGAACTCAGTCAGAAGAACCCACAATCCAATGACCGTCTACCTACCTAAGTGTCTCGGTCATAGTCATTTGTCCCACTCCCGACCACCACACGAAGATAGTTAGATATATATACCCAATGATTTTATTACACAACCCAGGCCAGAACAGAAGAACACCCTTTCGTTCACTCACTCGTTTAAGTCCACAACACCCCAGACACTCAAAATATACCAGAGTCTATGTGCAAGTTCAAAAACTTTATTTTTTTAATAACAAGCTTTGTATTGTTGTAACTTGTAAGTATTTCCATGAAAAACATCCTGTTCCACCATGCAAAACGAAGAAGATAAAATACTATACATTTTGTACATCTAGTGCACGATAGAGAAACGTGCGAATTGTGGAAGACCCCTCACAGTTGAACGTATACTGGTTACACATGCATCTTTCGAAAGCTCTGCAAATCCCTTGTTTCGTAGAAGGCAATCTTCTCTTCTCATCTGCCTATGAAAAAAATGTTGCACGTTAGACAGTGAATACAACTATGCCAGTTTTTAGCAGTCATGGCAAAAAGTGCAACATTATGGATAAGCAAAAGGGACAAACAATACTGGTTTGTCAACCTCTTTAGTTGTATGCAACACTCATGTGGCCTCAAAGGTGTCTTTCTTACTGTGCAACAAGCTGTGAGGTAACATGGGCAAAGCAGTAGACCCGGATCTAAAATGGTTATATGGCTCAGGCTAACTTTCCAAAGACTAGAGTAGGAGTAGAGATTAGATGACCCTAGGGACCATCTAATAAATTAAAACTAAACTCTGTCTAATGTGACTGCTGTACATTAGGACGCAATTTGGACTAGTTACACAACGATTCATGTTGTACGTAACTGTTTTTTCAATCTTCCTTCCTGGTGAAAAAAGTACAACTAGTAAAATAGGGGGAGGTGTGCAGGCATCTAAAAAGGTGTATTTGCTTTTATAGGTGCACAATCACTACCAACCAACAGTGCCGACGGGGCCAGCGGCGATGCGATTGCCATCCAGGAGGGGACAGTGGCTGCTGCACCTGCAGGAGCATCAGTGGGGGAGGAAACTTCAGCGGTGGGCGGTGGTAAGTTATATTAATTACTTATTTGCATTACTAGGTGGAAGGGGGACATTTCCCTCACTGTGCTATGAGACTTATTAAGAAAGTATGAATTTGAAGTTGTACTGGACAATATGCAATGGTTGAAGAAGACACCCTTTGTAGCATTACCAGTGTGAGTTGAGTAAACAAGGCCTCTTCCATCAGACTCCAACTCAGCTGTGAAAGTTATGGAGAAGACTAAAAGTCAGATCAGATGACCTTGAGGGATGTGTTGAACAAAAAGGGAAAGACGTGAACTAGGGTGGAAGGAGGAAGGACTAAAGAGATGTAATAATAAGACTAACAACCATAGAAGGATACTTTGGAAGGTTCATTCACGTGGCTGATATGAATCCGATACATGGGTTGTTGAAGGATGGATAGAACTGGAAGGTCAAAGAAAATGCAGGCCTGGTTGGGCAAAACAATATGGGTGCATGGATACAGTGGATAGCAAGAATCATGAGCGGAGTTTGTGTCAATGAAACCCAAGGCAAGGATGGAGTGGACGCATGGGTGGTTGCTGGTGAAAGTGAAACCAGCTAAGCCGATAATAAAGAATGATAGACATTTAATTTTAATGGGTGGATGCCCCCTAAATGTATTGTATTCATCATAGGTGAAGACTGTCACTGGAAGCAGAGTCTTACTTTGAAAAAATAAAAGGAGATACAAAAAAGACTTTTGTTCTTATGTGTACTCAAGGCCACCCAGTACTAGGGCAAGTATAATGCCGGAAAAAACTTCAACAAATGCTACAGGCAGGGGAAGCAGGAGGATAGATTAGATAGATACTAAAAGTTGACACCAATTGTATGTACTGCGCTTGGTAGTGCTACTATGCCATAATGTACTGTTCAATTAATTTTTAAGAGTTTCAGTTACAATTCTGTTTCTTTTTTTATAGATACTCATACTCCTTTCCAAAAACCATCCCGGAAGGAGTTGGCAGCCAGGGCCCGGCAAAAGAAACTGCAGGCCATTGTGGAGGAGTACCGCAAGCTGGTGGCTGAGGCTGAGGAGGAGGAGGAAGAGGCGGCGGCAGCAGCTGCTGCCTCTTCCAATGCGCCTGGCCCCAGCAAGGCCCCACCTGCAGTAGTACGGCGCCGCGGCCAGGCAGCCGCTCACCACCGGCAATTAACATCTGCCACCCCCACACAGCATGGATGCAAATGTAGGTGCCGTGCATTTCGGCAACAACTTCTCCTCCGGGTGGCCAAGCTGGAGGACCAATTAGAGGAGCGCGTCAAGATTATAGTGGACAAACACCTCAAAGCCCGCCAATTGTAATGGACCCTGTTGATTTGCCCCTTTTTAATACTTTTGTTGGTGGGTAGGAATTGGGTGTTGGGGTTATTTTTGTGGGAAATTCTTTGGACTTGTACATTGGTTGGGGTTAGGGTGGGAATAGGGGTGGGATAGGAGGACTAGGAGGATATTTCTTGTACATGAATAAATGTTATTTATTTTCAACTTACACATATGATGTTGTTTTGTGGTGGGGTTACTGTTGTACGTCACAAGGTTTACTCTAGATGCAGGGCAGCGGCCAGTGTTTGATTGAAATACTTTATTAATTGAATACATGTGTAACATGCAAACAGATAGATGCTGTACCCCTCACTCAGTTATATTTGTCCTATTAGTACTACCAGCCTCTCCTCCATTATACCTCCCAGCAAACTTCTCTTCTTACCTGTGATTGATGATGATTACGTTTGGCACCGCAAGGGCTGCATGGTTTCCCAAGACAACAGAGAATATGCCGTGGTTGTGTGATAGTAGTAGTAGACTAGATACTGGCACTAGCATTGGCAAACAAAAACAAAGAGAAACAAAGAGACAGTCATTTGCCTGAGAGAGAATGTGAGAGAAGTAGAAAATTACAGTACATAATACGGACAAAAAAATACAAACAATATTGCAACTGCTAAACGAACTCAAAGAAATCAATGGTGTCGGGGACTGTGCCAAGTAGAAGAAGATAACAGTAGTTGCGTTGAAGTCATTAAAACACAATACAAATCATAAACTTAAATGCTCTAAAATCAAATTCAAACAATGCCAGCAATGATTTACATTTATTCGTTGGGTCACTTTGGGAAATTAATTGCCTTGTACACTAGTACATAAAGTGAGCTTGGGTGGGCAAGCAGAAGAAGATCCTCGCCCTGCCTCGTTGACATTTGATTTCATTAGTGTTGCTTTCACCACATCTGCCCCAGCAAGCGTGTGATCAATTGTTGGTGTAGATTTAATGTAGTGACATCACACCTCAATATAAAACCACACAGCCCGGGGGAAGGGGGTTAGGGTTTGATGAATGGATGGGAACAGGGGTTTGGGGAAAGGTTTGACAAAGAAAAACAGTACGCATGGAGACAACAAAATCAAAACAATGAAGACGATGATTGCTGATCCACAACTACCCAATAAATGTAAAGTCAAGTAAGAAAAACGAAATGGATGCATGATGAAGGTTTATTATTAACTTGATGGTTAATAATAAGTGGTAATTACTTAACTACTACTACACAATTCAAAGGAAGTATTTCTTATATATGATATGAATATGACTTTTGCCTAGGCTGTATGCCCTCTGAGAAACCGTAATACCTGATGTAGCGGGCTGAAAGCTAGCAAAGAAAATTAAGAGATAGTTTAACTGAACAATCAATTACCAAACACAAGCGTAAAATAAAAGAAGAGGAAAAAGGAATCAAAGAAAAATATGAAAATGATACTAAAGATAATATATTATCCAGGGCCAAATGTGTAGTTGTATCTCGTCATTCATTTTTTTCCTCCCTTCCATGGACACTGTGACTGATTATATCATTCTTGGGCGCCTCTGGCTGGATGATGATGAGGAGGATTGGTAAGGTAAGTGTGAGTTGTTGCTCCAGGTATAAAAGCGCTGGGTGAAAGGCCGGCCTGTAAGTGTTGATGAAAGAAGAAATGGGGTATTACAAAATAAGTTAACAGAATGAAAACATAAAAATCAATTACGGTGCAGTGCAAAAAAGACAATACTCGTGAGCGAGAAGATTTTCAGACTGAGGCTGCTTGGATACATTGATTAACTCTACTCTTCTAGTTGCACAGCAGTCATCGAAAAGAACAACAAGATAGGAGCCAGCACAGAACAGTTACAGGGCCACACCACAACACCGGGCCGTGAGTCTGTGGCCCAAACTCCATTTACCTACATTTTTCACAGTTTCAGACAAAAGACATACACATCAACCTAGCATTTTCCAAAACAAGTGATTAATTTAAATCAATGTGCCAATGTCCGTCAATCATACCACTATTTTATTCCACCACTGCACACACATGTAGCCTAGGTCTGCTGTGGTTCTTGTTGATTGGTTGTGTGTTTACCTTGTATTCCACTTCCTGAACATATTCCATCAATAATCTCTGATCAAACTGACTGACATCGTGCAAAGATGGTATGGTGGTCATCATCATCATCATCCAGTGTGGCACGTGTACGTGTTCTCCAACAGACCACCAACAGCAACTCGGTCTGTAGTGAGTGACTACGATTATACATATTACATACATATTATTAAACAACATGGAAACATTGACCATTACTTGGGACACAAGAACTTTGTTATTATATTAAACTACTAGTATATTTCTACTTCATACACATTTGCTCTGAGTCAGCAAGAGGCCAATGCAATGTATGGCATCATACATTTCATATACCTGTCTTTCTCTTCTTTGTGGCTGTCAGATCACAGATGCAGCAGAGTCTTCTGAAAGTGATGACGAGTTTACTTTAATTTTGGAGCCCTGCTCAAGTTCTGACATTGAAGAGTTGTGTATGCCTGCAGACATAGGTGTAGCCTTAAGACAGTGATGCATTTCAGATTGGAAACAAAAAAGAAGATGGCTATAGTCACGTACGTTTCACTTGTTATGGAGGGACTGTTAGAGGCTACATTATTGCACTATTGTCCATCTCCATCCAATGTATATCAAGATGGAAATGTATTTAGGGTGAGTCAGGAAGATGGAGCAGGACTCTGATGAGTGGAGTGCACAGTAAATGCTCAGATGTGCAACTCCAATAGGTAATTAAAAGAGAAAGGAAGATGGTGTTGGTTTTGAAGTTTGAGTCAGAAAGACAGATACACACAAATAAGGAAGGGAGAAATAAAGGAAGGGAGAATGTAACAATTTCAAAGCCTAGTTGTCAGAGAAGAGGAGCTCGTCCTCAAACCCTGGTGGTTCTTCTGACAGAAGTAGGTCCTGAAACACACTACTTATTTCTTCGGACTCCCTCTCCTCTTCCAGCTCTGATTCACGTACTTTGTAGTCTGGTGGTATCAAGCGCTGATTCATTTTGATCATGGTTAACCTCTCCTCGCTTTTGGGCAAGAGACTGGTCCTTTTCACAGTCACAATGGCACCAGCAGCACTGAAAACACGCTCAGAAGAGACTCTTGCAACAGGGCAAGCTAGATACTTTATGGCCAGCCTGCTGAGCACTGGCCATTGGCTTCTTGTCCTATACCAATAAACTAATGGGCTTTGCTCCATGAACACCTCTGTTGTGTCATCCAGATAAGCCTGGACCATCCGCTCAATGTTCATTGGTGCTCGGGTTTGCTCATCCTCTTTTTGCTTTGCGACAGCAACGGACTTACCCTTCCCTTTCTGTAGAAACTAAGCAGCTATTTTTTTGCTTGTGTCTGATGAATCAGATCCTGTTGGTTCGGTTGTTGTTATTGTTTGTGTTGGTGACTGCTGGGAAGCAAACGCACTGCTCGCATGCTGTGAAGAAGAACTTGACTCTGTAGGATGCTCAGTAGTACTTGCACTGTCCTGGGCTGGCACTGGCAGGCCTCTAATTGAGAGCCGTTCGTTTTCTAAATCAGTGGCTTCCTCAGCTATTACAGTTTTGTACTTGGAAACATCCCCTTCTGAAAAAGGAATTACTGCATTACTGTCCGCTCGTGTGGAGTATTTGCCTGCCTACCTGCTCGCCACTGTCCTGGCTGGGAGCCAACGTCTTTGAACTTGGGGAGACACCGCCTGAGAGTCCGGCCGCAGCGGAGGTGAGAGGCGCAGGCGAGCGGGACTGCGAGGACCAGCATTCCTGTGGTCATCGTCAGCTGGTTCCTCTTCCCGCCGCGCCGCGCCCCCTCCCAGTGCCGCGCCCCCCTGCCTGAGCACTACAAAACTCCTCGCGGCCCCCGCTCCGCGGGTGCCGCTCGTGTGGAGTATTTGCCTGCCTACCTGCTCGCCACTGTCCTGGCTGGGAGCCAACGTCTTTGAACTTGGGGAGACACCGCCTGAGAGTCCGGCCGCAGCGGAGGTGAGAGGCGCAGGCGAGCGGGACTGCGAGGACCAGCATTCCTGTGGTCATCGTCAGCTGGTTCCTCTTCCCGCCGCGCCGCGCCCCCTCCCAGTGCCACGCCCCCTTGTCATACTTAGGTGGACTCGCCCGCGCGCATCGCGGGACGCGCGCGGGGCGGCCACCGGGGCGAAGACCGGGCAAAGAGCGGGCCGTTCTAGGCCGTTAGAGGCCGGCAGAGACCGGACCGGGCCACCCCTCTGACGCCTCGGGTCTTCCATACCTCCCCCTTCATATTCCAGCATGGCGACCAGATCCTCACGAAGCAAGTCTGCCCAACAAGGTACAAGCACTCTGGACAAATTCTTTCCAAAGACGAGTAACCTAGCTAGTAAATGCTCGTCTATCCCTGAGGCCCACCTTGAGATGGGCCCGGAAAGTGTGTTTCTGGATCAAGGGGACACCTCTTCCACAGAGGCGAGTACACCGCTCACACTGGATGCTTCTCATATGTCACTACTGGACAGCATTGATCAGACGATCGAGTCGGTCCTTCAGCAACTAAGAACTCCCCTGAGGCAGAGGGACAGGAACTCCCCCCGGTTATCCGGGACCTCTGATCACATTACCATCCAGGATGCTAGAGGAACAGTCCTACAAGACGCAGGTCAGGCTGACTTGCCCATAGATGCTGAGGGTAGCATAGTACAGCACCCCCCCAAAAGGAAAAGGGTTAGGAAGGCAAAGAAGGCAAAGAGGGCCAAAGTGGACATAGTAGAGCTGAATCAGACTGACAGCATAGACATTTCTGCCTCCCCTGACCTTAATTTATCAGGGTCTAGGCCGATTTGTAGGGGCTCTCCAGCTCCCGTTTCCTTACCCTCGCACACGGGTCCTTTTATTTTCGGTGGGTCAACCTCTACCTCTTCCAGTACTGATTCCTTAGCTAACACACTCACTGGCATTATGAGGGACTTGTTAGCTCCCATTGCAGCCAAACTGGACGCCATAGAGTTCAGATTGAAGGCCTTGGAAAGCTCTCACACAAGGAAAAGCCCCGGGACAGACAATAATATGACCAATCCCGCTCCAGTCCCTCGGACCTCCTTGGTGAATAGCCTGCGGTCCGGTATACCGACACAGAGGGCCAATACGGTACTGCCGGGCACGGTCGGGGCGCCTGATCCCCAGGCGCCCCCCTTGTTGCCCTCGGCGCCCAGGCCCCCTGTTCCGGCTCCAAGGAGATCGAAGCAACTCCCAGCGCCACAGACTGGGGGAGCCGAGATCCCTACAAATGGCGCTACTGATGGTCCTGCCCCCCAATGTGATAGGCGTAGGGTGGTCAACCTGCCCCCAGAAGCGGTCCCCTACACGGTAATCATGGTGGGTGTACCTGAGCTGACTGGTGATATGAGGGAGCCCCAAGACTCGTTACGTAACAAAGTGATAAGCTGGCTTAGCATCAATAGACCGCTGCCCCCTAACCTGAAAGGCGAGGTCTTGATGGCTAGGAGAATCCCTTGGATTGGTTACACCCCAAAGAATAAGGCTGGGGACTGCATCATCATAAGCTTTAAAAGCCCCCACGTAGCCAACTACATTTCCAATTGGCTTGCCAGGCCTGACAAATCTAACATAGAATTAGTCCCCCTCTCGTACTTCTACCCAAATGCAAATAGTACAGAGCCAAGGGGGGAGAGGGGGTGGACTAGGGTGGGCTATGCTGTGGATGGCTCACGCTACAGACCAAGGCACCACCCCCCGCATGTCCAGGCAAGTTTTGCACATTACAATAGATTCTCCTGCCTAGACCAGGTCGACTGACTACATATCAGTGGTACCTCGCCAGGCTCGGGAAAGGTGGTAGATGAGGTTCTCAGGAGGGCGGGTGAGAGCAGAACCCCTGTAGTTGAACCTGGACCCCTGGTCAATACTAAAGGCAAAGAGCAAAGCCGGGTGGGAATGACTGCGGCTTCCGCAACAGAACACGCTCCACCCAACAGCGGTGTTAGCTTGGGCTTACAGGGGATCTCTCACAACGCTGGGACTGGCCACACCCCACAACCCGGGGGGGTCGAGCCGGCTGGCCCTCGTACCAGCCTGCCAGGAATCCACCCATCTACGGACCATATGCATCCCCCTATTGAGGGTCAAGGTGCTCTACCCACAGTCCAGGGACTGAGAATTGTTTCTTGGAATATAGCTGGCATGGCAAATAAGGAAGGCACACCGGAGTGGGACCAGCTGCTGGCCAGTAGCGACATCCTACTCCTCCAAGAAACTTGGGCACGGGACACCGTAACTAGGGATGGGTTTGACATATTTGAGATCCCTGCCAAATGGGGCGGGAGGGGGAGGCCGTCGGGCGGGTTGGCGATCTGGATTGCGAGTCACACTGGATGTCAGGCGGAACAGGTACTTACGTCCTCGCAGGACATCCAGTGTGTTCGGCTCACATGGCCTGGTAAACCACCTTGGGCCATTGTGAATGTCTACTCTCGGCCGGTTGCTGCGCCTGACGAATCCCCCACCCTAAACGACCTCTCCTCCTTCCTGGGGCAGTTGCCGGGAGACCTCAAGGTGGTGCTTGGAGGAGACTTCAATTGCCACTTTGAACCCCTGGAGGGCATGTCGGAGGGTGCCCTTACGGCGGAAGACGATTACTGGGGAGTCCCACCATCGTCTTCCCCCTACCCTAAAGCCTGGTCCCCCCTTGTAATACAACTCATGTCCCTTACCCTGAACTACTCACTGAGGGCGTGTAATGGGCGCACCATCTCCGACACACCCTCAGTGTGTACTTTTAACAGGCGGAGTCATGAGTCGAGGCTAGACTACATCATGGTGGATATCTCACTCTGGCCTAAAGTCCGTGATTTTAGGGTAATAAGCAGGTCGGATAGCGATCATAACGCCCTGTGCTTAGATATCCAGTGGCCTCCCCATGTAGTGGGAAAAGTGGCAGAAAACTCTGGGGGAGAGGAGGGGGATTTGCTCCTCAAAACCAGTAGGCGACGGGTTAAGTGGGGAAAACTGGTGAGCTCAGAAGAGGCCATTAGTAAACTATACGGGCTGGCAATCCCAAGGTTTATGGAGGTGGATGCACTGTTAAACGCACCAAGAACCCCGGAATATAATAAGAAGTTGGGTGACATACACCAAGGTCTCGTAAGAGATTTGGCTGAGGTGTTCCACCCGCTGGTGTCAAATAGGAAGAAAAAGACTCGCGTTCCCACGTGGTATACCTCCTCTTGTAGGGCAGCAAAGTCAGAGCTCATTGCTGCAATAAAAGAGGGGTCAAGTAAGGCTGAGGTGCGTGCCTGTAGGAAACACTATAAAACAGTGATGGCGTCTGCCAGGTCCGACTGGGACTGGAACCACTGGCACGACCTTTGTGATGCCCTTAAAGTTAGGGACTCTCGTAAATTCTGGGCTCTTGTTAATAATGGCACAGGGGAACTTAAGAACGCAGTGGAACCGAATATTGCCCCTGAGGTCTGGGAGGCCCATTTTGGGGAACTCTATAAAGAAACCAATCCTTGTCCTGTTACAGCTCTGGATGCTTTCTCTGGCATGCAGGACTGTGAATTGGAACTATCCCTGGGGGAAGTGGAGGCAGCCCTGAAGCAACTACCACCGGGGAAGGCGCCGGGTCTAGACAGGCTACCGGGGGATTTGTTTAGGCACCACCTGGACATTTGGGGGCCATACCTTCTCGTTCTTTTTAATGCCATCATAGGAGGTATGCCAATCCCCGGGTCGTGGCTGGGGGCAGAGATTGTTCCGATCCACAAGAAGGGATCTACTCTGCTCCCCGTCAATTACAGGCCCATTAGCCTAATAGATGTCCCCCAGAAGCTTTTTGCGCGCCTCATCCTCAATCACCTCTTGGACTGGGTGGAGGAAAATGACATCATGACCCCCCTGCAGGCTGGCTTCAGAAAGAACACCTCGACCATGGACCAGATCTTCCGCCTTCTCCTCCTTTACTGGAAGACTGTCACCATAGAGGGCGGTAGACTGTACATGGTCTTCGTGGATCTGAGGTCAGCCTTTGACCTAGTCCCTAGAGGGAAACTTTGGGAGGTTTTGCATCAACTAGGAGTGCCCCCACACCTTCTCAGTACCATCATCAGGCTCCACGAGAACAACTATGCCCAAGTAAGGTGTGGGAGGGATGGCAAGCTCTCGGGCAAATTCCCTGTCCTCAGAGGAGTCAGACAGGGTTGTGTTCTGGCGCCAACCCTTTTCTGCCTGTTCATTAACAGTGTCATTCAACATCTTGACACTGTTGAGGACAATGATGCCCCGGTTTTGGCAGGCAGGAGGGTTCCGGCAATCATGTTTGCTGATGATACCCTCCTGCTTTCCAAATCCCCCATGGGGATCCAGAGGATTGTAGATGGTTTTGGCCTTTTCTGTCAGCAACACGGGTTGGAGGTCAACACAGAAAAGACCAAGTTTATGATCTTTAATCCCCCAGCGAGAACCAGACCCAACCCAAAACTGGGGGAAGTTAGCCTTGAGAGGGTCTCGACCTTTGTCTATCTGGGGGTAACTCTACAAGAAAATCTGGCCTGGGACTCCCAGATAGCGAGATCAAGGTTGAAGCTATCCCAGCTAGCGGGCGCACTCCTTAAGGTTGCAAACAAATCCACCTTTAAGCCTGTAAGCCCGGCTATCGAAACCTATAGAACTCAAGCGAAGGCAGCAGCCATGTATGGCAGCGAGCTGTGGGGTTTCAAAGCAGGGAAGGCATTGTCAGCGGTGGAAAACACGTTCTTGAGACGCCTGCTTGCTCTCCCGAAGGGAACGCCACTGCTCCCCCTAAGACTGGATCTGGGCTTGCATTCTATTGCTGAAGATCTTTTATCTAAACCCGTGAAGTTTTGGCATCGGATATGGTCCACCGAGGAACTGCATCATTATAGGCAGGACCTTATCCATGTACTGAGGTTGAATGGCAGCAACAAAATCCCCTGGTTGGCTTTTATTAAATCAGAATTGTCCAGTCTGAATTTGCCAGACCTCTGGGATGACCCAGTCCAGGGCTGCCAAAGGATCACACGCAAAACTCTTGCCCAGCTGTACAAAAGTAAAAACTTGGCTGATATGGTGAATGCTCACAGCACCGGCACCCTTACGAATTGTTTTATGGAGTCCAAAAATTCTTACCTCTTTGAACCTTTTATGGATTTTATCTTTCCCTTGTTGGCGAGGAAATTGTTCCTGCAATGGAGGTTTGGCACACTTCCCACTAAAGTATTTACACACAAATGGCGCACTGGGGAAGACAAACTCTGTCCTTGCTGCAAAACCAAGAACGAAGATGACCTCCACATAATGTTTGCCTGCCACGCATACCGGAATCCCAGGAAGCGCTGGATTGCTCCGCTGTGCCGGAACCTGGGTTTTCGCGAATATCTTCAAGCATACAGGGTCATGAAAACAAATACCTTGGGACATATTGTTTTTGCAGTGTCGAAATTCTTAATGGCAGCTTGGTTAATAAGGAAAAAAATAACCTCCTGATCTGGTGCCCTACCCCATGCAGATCCTCTTGCCTTTATATGTAAATATTTTTGTAACATATGAATTCTATTTTACTGTGTATCTATGTATTGTATTTTATTGCATCTTTTATGGTCCATTGTGGCCGAAATAAAGAATTTTTGGAATTGGAATTGGAATTGGCATTACTGTCCACAAATAATTTGTACTGTGGATCCAAAATTGTGGCAGTAATGTAATGTTGATGTGACACAATCTTATTTTGAATCCTTGTATTCTCAGATAAGCGGCCGGCTAAGGACTTCGCCAAATTACATGCTTCAAGTTTTCCTTCAACACCTTCGTATGTTTCAGACACCTCCTTCAGCTCTTGCTCTAGCATGTACAACAATGGGATAGCTTGGCTCATAGTACAGTCCTCCCTGCTGACTGCACGTGTGAAGACTTCAAAAGGAAGTAGCATCTCTGTCAGGCATTTAATGAGGTCCCATTGCGACATCTCAACTGTCATGGCTTTAATAACAGTTGGATCCCCTGATCTTCTTGACATTGTCATGACATAAGCATTAAGTGGTATGTACTGCTCAAACAGCTGATCAAGCATATAATAAGTAGAGTTCCAACGTGTTGGTACCTCCTGGATGAGTGCTTTGACTGGCATTTTATACTCGCGTTGAATGACCCGTAGCTGCTTCCGGGCTTTAAAAGAATGATTGAAATGCGTGCAGATTCTTCTGCAAATGGTCAGTAAGTTGCTGACTTTGCTTTCATTTTTCAGAAAGTCTTACACCACAATGTTAATGCAGTGTGCCAAACACGGGACCCTGAAATAGAGACCATCTTCCATGGCCTTAACTACATTACTGCCATTGTCGGTGGCAATAAAACCAATATTGAGGCATCTTGGCGCAGCCATTCAAAGACCTTGCTGTTGAACTCATCCAAAATGTTTGCAGCAGTTTGCGATTTCTCCATAGCAAACATGGCTACAGTAGCATGTCTGCGAGTATCATTAAAAATCTCAGTAGTGTCAATGCCTGTAGATATCTTGTCTCTGACACCTGAAAAAGAGATCCAGTGTGCAGTGATGCACATGTAATCAGTGGCTTGGCAACTGGTCCACATGTCTGTTGTCAGGTGGATACTATGCACAGCACTCTGCTGCAAGGCTTTTCCAAGCAATTCCAGCACGTCGTGGTGTAGTGCTGAAACTGCAACTCTGGCAAAATAGTAGCGGCTGGGAACATTCCATTTTGGGCAGAGGGTTGTCACAAATTCCAGGAAACCCACCCCTTCAAAAAAAGAAAAAGGGAGAAGGTCCAGAGTTAACATTTTAGCAAGCTTAGCATTGTACAAACGTGCTATTGGGTGGTTGCGCTCGTACTTTCCCTCCTGCCTAAACATGCTAACAATGGTGCGCTGCTTGGTATTTCTTTCAGTTATGCCCGATGCTGCCATTCGTGTCGCAGACTTCGTACCCGTACTCCTTGGTGTCTCCGAGTTACTCTTACTCTGGTGCCACAGAGATGTTGCTGATGCGGAGGATGTGGGATCTACCACTTCAGTGCTGGGGAGTCGGACAGGGGTACTTAGTGTACCACTACCAGATAGAATGTCTCCCTCTTCTTTCTGGTCGACCTGTGGACCTTCTACTGCTTCCCCACCAACATTAATGGTTCCTGCTTTTATGATACATAGGTGGTCCTCCCACTTGATTGCGTGGTGTTTTTTCATATGGGTCATTTGGCCTCCGGTACCATAGTTTGTACCAAGCTTACCACGACTAACAGAGGAATGACAAATGGAGCATATAGCAATGTATTCCTCATTTGCGCTAACTGTAAAGAAGTCCCACACTGGGGAGCTTAACTTTTGTCTCCTGCTAGAGGTGCCACTTCCAATGCCAGATGAACTGGAGGTTGTGTGGTGAATTTCACTATGTGGTTGCGCAGTAGTACCACTACCTACTTCTGCTGAGGTGGAACTTGTGCTGGATGTAGGACGCTGCCGGCTGTGTGCAAATGTAAAAATGGAAGCTGGAGGTAGTTTTGGTGTGGCCTGTGTTGGTGGTATGCGTGCTACATCCCTAGTCGCAGTCATTCTTGATAGGGTTAAAATGTTAGTCTCCATGTCCTCAGGGCCAGGAGTAATGCTTGTGATGACTGGGTCTGACTCATCATCACCATCATTATCCGGCTGCTCAACATCGCACTCCATAAGTGATAGGCTTCCTGGAACCTTCCTTCTCCCTAGCCTGGTCTTCTTGGGATGTCTCTCCCTCTCATGCTCAGATTGTTGTGGCTCCCAATTGAGATCAAGATCATCAGAAGGGATGCTTGGCGAAGAACTCGATGGACTAACCCTCCTTTTCATTGGTGGGGATTTGGAAAACAATAGATCTCCTGCATGAGGTGCTGCCTCTTCTTGCTCAGCATCAGGCTCAATTTCCTGAACTGCCCCGACTTCGGGAGGAACAACAACTACTATTGCCGGTGGTGGTTCTTGAACAACAACTATTGCAGGCGGTGGTTGTGGTTGTTGTTTTCGTTGAACATCTACTATTGCGGGCGGTGGTTGTGGAACAACTACTATTGCAGGTGGTGGTTGTGGTTGTTCTTTTCGTTGAGCATCTACTATTGCGGGCAGTGGTTGTTGAACAACTACTATTGCGGGCAGTGGCTCAGGTTGAACATCTACTATTGCGGGCGCTGGTTGTTGTTCACCCTTTTTCTGCTGTGTTCCCTCTTGCGTGGAATGTGTACTACTTTGAGATAGCGATAAGTTCAGGTCAGGCTCAGTATCACTGCTTTCCACCATTAGGCTGGCTACCTCTTCCCCACTCATCTGCTTGGGCCTGGGTTGGTGGCTTGGGCCCACTGAAGCGGAGGTGCTGGCCCCAGCTTGGACCCCAATCACTGCTGCTGCAGGCGTACTTTTTTTTCCCATAAATGGTTTTCGGGTCAACACCAGAATTAAGTGTCACTTCCTTCTTCTGTTCTTCCTTCTTCTCAGCAACTTTCTTGGTCTTGGACGACCTGGTACCTGCTTTCTTTGGGCCCATCTTCTCCAGATGTCAGCAGCAGCACTCAGTTGCACACGTTGCTGAGAATGATGTCTGGTCAGGTTTGTCACACCACACGTGACGTAGTACAGAAGGACGTCCGTCTGGCAGTAGAACAGGCGATGAATAATGACAGACACCTCCTCTTCAGTCTTTTGTGCACCTACAAGCAAAGAAGACAGAACAACATCAGTCGAATGTGGATTTTTGTAGCTTTAATTTTATTTACTACTAGAAGTATTAGTACAACCAGTAAGAGTAAGAATAGCAAAGAACTAAAATGCAAATGTAGTGGAAGTGGAACTTTTTTTTCCTTAATTTGTGCATCATTTTGGATGGATGCAGCATCAGTGACCTGCAGCAGATAGCAATGGGGATGTGAACAGTATTAAGCCATGCAAAGCTCACTCTGTTGAGAGAGAGCACCTCTGTGCACAACAGTGAGGACCCGTAGGTCTAGTTCAGTAAAACATCAAAGGGTAATGGTGATAAAGCGACAAATTGTTCTTTCAGCATTCACCATTTATTCAACAGTTGTTGAAGTTGCTGCTTAGTAATTCAATAAACATAAGATATCCAAAAGTAAATTTCCATCATTAGCTGAGTCTTTTTCAAAACAGATTATCACAAATCCCGATGCATTTCGGGCCACGCCCTTCTTCAGGGGATTACTCTACAAAAAATCCAAATGGAACAAATCAATCATGTATCTGTATGTAAACGCAAGAAACTAACTAAACGTGGTGCTCAGATAAAAAACAATAAAAAACAATGTGACCCAAAAATCATACATAGGTGCAAATAGATGCCACCAGGATAAGAAATCCCATGAGTATATGTGAGAAACAAAGAATAAATCCAAGTTCAGTGTAGTGAGAATGCCCAAAAGAAATCACCACGTGTAATATAGAAATCTCAGATAAAAATAGCGTGAGCGCGAACTTAGACAGAAAGTCAGGCGTGCCGTTTAAAAGGTAATGAAAACGTGCAGCATAGAAGGATAAGAGCGAAACCACCGGAACCCGAGTGGTGAAATCTCAACGTGGTCTGATACTGACCCGAGCCGGGTACTTACATCAGGACGAAGTTGTTCAAACTACGCGGAGTGCCGCGGAGTCAATGATCAGTCAAACAAGCCGCTAGTCCGGTGCGAAGTAATGAGTGTGTGAGCAAAGACATAGACAGAGGACTGGGAACCGAACGGGGACATAGAGGGTAAACAGAACATCGCCATATTGGAACGGAGGGAACCACTGAAAGGAAGATACACCACCATAGTGAATGAAATGACAGGAGTGAAGAGTGAAAAGCAAAAAAATGTCAGGACGAAACAATATAGTATAACAATAGATTACAGATAGCATAGAAATTCCATGCGGTCATTAAGCCCATTGGGTACCATAGTGGACATAAGGCGGATCCAAAAGTTCTCTCTTTTGAGGAGGGTGTTCTTATTATTCCCAGTGACTTTGACTTGCTCAAGTATTTGAAATTTCAATTGAGCCACACTGTGTCTGTTTTCCAGAAAATGGGTGGCCACACTGGATTTCAAGTTTTGTGTTCGAATATTACTTTTGTGTTCAAGAATTCGCACGCGAATTTTTCTCTCGGTGTGTCCAATGTAGCATTTGCCACAGGGGCATTTCAACATGTAGATAATGTTACTGCTGTTACACGTAGCGTTCACTTTGAGTTTGATGACATGTCCTTTCATGGGATGGGTTGTTTTGTTCCCAGGAATACAATTACTGCAGTTACTACAGTTGTAACAAGGTTTGAGGCCCGTATAAACTATAGGGGTTGCTGTAGAGGTGGTTTGACACAATATTTCTTTCACATTGCGACCTCTGGTGAAAGCTGGCTGAATAGACCAAGAAAATCAGGTTCCATGGTTAGTATGGGCCAATGTTTGCAGATGATGTGTTGAAACTGGTTAGACATCTTGGAATATTTAGAGACCACGACCATGCGGTTGGGTTTGAGTAGTTCAGATCTCACACATTTATCAGTCCTCTCTATTGCCAAATCCAGAATGGGTGTGGGATACCCACGTGCTCTGAGTCTCTCCAATGTGATTCCGAGTTCTTTCTTGCTTTCTTGTTCCTTAGACACAATACGTTTCACTCGAGCGAAGGGTAAGTTGTTCTTCAGACCAGATCGGTGAAAACTTTTGTAATGTAAAGTGGAATTCCTATCTGTAGGTTTTCGGTAAATAGTGGTGAACCAATCCATTGGTTCTCTGTGTATTTCAACATCCAAATAATGGATGCATTTATCACTGTATTCCCAAGTGAATTGGATACATTCATTAACTTTGTTCCAATATTCCAGGAAGTTGACTAGGGTATCAGTTGAACCTTCCCATAACAAAAATACGTCATCTATGTACCGCAGGTACAATTTTCCATGTTGCAACCAGCTGTTTTGGCACACTATGTGTGACTCTTCAAACATTTTCATATAGATGTTGGCGTAGCAAGGAGCTGCCGAATTGCCCATGGCAGTGCCATTCAATTGTAGTATTCATTTATCAAGAACCGTGAAGTAACTGTGATACAAAGTATACATAGTAAGTTGCATGAGAAAGATTTTCAGGTCTGGGTCCAAATCGGATGTGGCTAGTACTTGTTCAATGGCTTCCATTCCTCCATCATGGGGGATGGAGGTATAGAGTGAACAAACGTCCACTGTACACATGATGAGTTCGGTGTTTTTGAGTTCATTCATGATGGGTTCAAGTTTGGACAAAAAGTCTGTAGTGTCACGTACATGTGACTGAGTTTTGAGCACAAATAGTTGCAGGTATTTGTCTAAACCTTTGCCAGTGTTCTCATGTATACTTCCTCTCGTGGATACAATGGGCCGAAAAGGAGGTTTAGTAGGATGTTTATGCATCTTGGGAAGCATATACATTACAGGAGGTCTGGGATTGCTGGGAGTTAGAAATCTTCTGGTCTTATCGTTGATGGTTTCATTGTCAAATGCCGAGTTGATGATTTGAATTAGATTTTTGGAAAACTCCAAGGTGGGGTCTCCCGGAAGTGTATCATAGGTATTGGTATCATTAATACGAGCCTCAATCTGTTGTTCGTAGAATGTAGTGTCCATGATCACCAGCGCACCGCCTTTGTCTGCGTTTTGACATGTAATGGTGGGATTGTCTGCTAATTTTTTGAGGATGTTTCTCTCCTTTTTAGACAAATTTCCATGTTTCATGGGAGATTGAAATGGTAAACTCAAGATCTCCTGTTTAATCAGATTCTCAAAAGAGTCAATGATCTTATGGCTTTGAGGTGCCATAAAAGTACTATGAGGGCGAAGTCCTCTGAGCATGTCTTCTTCCAATGATGGTGTAGGGCAGATATTCTGAAAGTAATGTCTGAGACGGATGTTCCGTACTAATTTAAAGGCACTAACTTCTAGCTCCAACCTGTTGGTGCGGGTGGTAGGCACAAATGATTGTCCCTTTTGTAGGGTGTTGATCTCTTCAGTAGATAAGACAGTGGAGGAGATGTTGATAACTAGATTTTCATCCGGGTTTATCGTCTTCTGTTTGTCTTCTTTGCTTTTGTTACTGGTGGAATTCTTTCGGATTCCTCGGCGGGTTTTCCCCCCCGGGTTCTTTTTGTTGAGCTTGGCCTGATTCTAAAAAATGAACCGCAGAATCGGTGGATGTGCTTGGTGTTTGTGGTTCAGCATTGGGTGTATCACGGGTTGGTCTTTGTCTATTGTCATCCTCGGAAGATGATGTCTCATTACCAGAAAAAGGATTATAAGCTTTGTTGGGTCGTCGGCGGGCGTACACCTCTGCCCAGGTGTACACCTCGCCGAGCTTATAATCTATGGTGTCTCTCTTGAATTTTCGAAGTTTCCTTTCCTGTGTCTCCTTGGTGTGTTTGTCAATTTGGATGTTCACGTCCTCCAACATTTTAGCAAGTTCTTCAGCTGACATGGCATCGTCCAGCTCTTTTTTTACGCATGCATGACCGACCAAAAGGCGAGTACATTTGCCTTCACAGTAGAAGATGCTGACAAAATATACGGCCTCATTCAAGACGACATCACCTCCACCGGGAACTCTCGCAGCGTGGAGAGTAACATCAGACAATTACTCTACTTGTTAAAAAAACAATCCAATCAGAAACTACATGCTAGTATCTTGATCCGGTACCATCGGGCTCAACGGATCCCCCGGGGCCTGAGAGTCCCTTTAAAACCCTTACTTTGTAAAAACAATGTTAAATTTGTTGAGCGATGGTATTCCATCCTCAAGAAGTGTTCTCTCGACCTGATCCTCCTGATCGTGGAAGAGTTATCCAAGACTTTGGAAGAACTATCCCAGGAGATTACATGCGTAAAAAAAGAGCTGGACGATGCCATGTCAGCTGAAGAACTTGCTAAAATGTTGGAGGACGTGAACATCCAAATTGCCTGCACTCCCGTTTGCTATGTAATAGGTCTATTGCATTGCAAATGCTTGTTTTATTAGAACGATACATATTTTACAAAGCGTCCAAGGCCACTGCGCCCTGCGATACGTAACAACATCCTGCCTCAATGAACCCTTACTTGCATTGTTAGGTGACACCGGGAGTATGTGGAAACTAACGACTGTCAGACACGCCTCACATCCGGTATGGGCACGTTTTGTTTCAGCCAGCCACGACTTTTCTGTTTACTTTCAGTTTCAATATCTCACAGCTGGTTCTGGGGGCTGATCATCACCCGTGGGGGTCTCTTTTGAAACTGAAGAGGCTTTATCACAGTTTTACATGATGTTTGGTGCAAGATTTGCGTGGCAAAAATTTTCAGTGCTGGGTTTATGCACGGGCACCTAAAGCCATGTAAGACCCCCTAGACTCGTGCCTGCCTGTTAAATTGTTAACTCGTCCACCTATACTTTATGTATTTATTTTTAAGTAAGGTGACAGGAGGTCATCAAAAAGTAATACGCAACTTAAACTTTGTCAATGCAAGATATATTAGTGAGCTACAAGACAATATCAATGATTCTTAAATCAAATTCTAGAGGTTTTTTTAAAAGCACACATCATGAACTCATGTATTTGAAGGGGCCCTCATTTGTGACAGTGAAGAAAACAAGCATTTGCAATGCAACAGGTCTTGCATTTACGCGAGTTTGAGCTATTGGCATTGTAAATGACAATGCCTTTTAGTTATGTTTTGGTTTTTGAACATAAATAAAACATATGGTCATTTACAATGCCAATAGCTTAAACTTGTGTAAATGCGAGACCTATTGCATTGCAAATGCTTGTTTTTTGCAGAAGTTGAAACTCTTCCTGTGAAGTATCAAGGTTGTTACATCACTGCTGCCATTGGGATGTCTAGATCACATACGAATTATGGTGACATTTTACTGATATACCAGTATATGTCTGCTGCTGTTCCATATTAACTATCAAACTATCTGTTCCTGAGGCTTGAGACTGAGGCTTGAGCCGGGAACCTCGCACACACTTTTCCGACATTGTGTATACTTTTAAACTCGCGCTGCTATCGCGCTGACACCTAGGATTTTTTAACTTGTACAGGGTGATTTACTACCACTGTCTAATTTTTAATTTTGGGGTCTGTGCGTCTCACTTAAAATTTGTTTAGTTGTGCAAACACTGTCACTTAGTGTGTTGAAGCTTTCCCACTACCATTACCTTGCTCCTCGATGGTTTCTGGGCGCGGATTGTAGAGCGACCGCCATTTTGGGGGTAGGAGTTTCTGCATGCTAGTCGTTGGAGTCAGGTGATCTACCTCCTCCTATTTCTGTAACATGGCCCCGAGGACGTGCAGCGGACGAGTGCAGCGGGCGTACCTGGGACACGCCGAAGGTGCGCCTAAGGTAAGCCCGTCTGCGCCCGTCCGCGTCCCGGAGGCGCCCGGCCCTGCAAAAGACCTGGTTCACTTAGGTCGTACTGCAGAGAGGGTAATTAACTACGACCGCGTCACTCTATTCAGGCTTAGGGATATTACTAGCCATGTGTGTGTCAAACATTTATGTGACCCCGCTACTGTCAGTCATATCTGTGAGGTTTGCGGATGGTCGTCTACAACTATACAAGACACCTCCGGCTCAATTAATACTGCTGGGGGGACGGCTGCGAAGGCCTACGTTCACCCATGCATGCTTCTAAACCCTCGGTCATTTGGTAAGCATACCCTTGACCTCTTCAATTTACTCTCAGAACAGAAGCCGTCATGTCTCTTTCTTACGGAGACCTAGTTATGTGACTCCTCCAGTCCTGACATCTCCACTGCCCTACCCCCTAACTATTACATTGTGAGGAAGGACGGAGAGTTAGGAAGGGGAGGAGGAGTGGCCATAGTGGTGGATAAGCGATATACCTGCTCAGCTCCTGAAATTGACACCATTTCCTGGGCTGAATTACTTGGTTTCTGCTTATCCTTTCCCCGCATCACTCTTGTGCCGGCTTATTGGTCTATCGACCACCTGGCCATCTTGGCCCTTTTTGTGACAAACTCCATCAGGCCTTGTCCCCACTTGCAATGAAATATAAGCATCTTTTACTTCTTGGAGATTTTAACATCCATATGGACGTACCTGAGTCAGCTGACTCTGTTAAATTAAGTGATGTTACCAGCACGTTTGATCTACTTCCTTATTTTTCCGCAGCAACCCATAATAAAGGTCATTTGTTAGATCAAGTCTTCTCTTCCATGCCTATTCAATCTTATCCACCACTTCCCGTGGTCTGGTCAGACCATTGCTTGCTAAACTTTGATATCCTGGGTCTTTTTAAACCCTCTAGTACTGAGAATGGCCCTCAATCTATGGTTTTTCGTCCTTTCCACCGTGTTACCACCGATATGCTGGAGCAGTCCCTGGCATCCCACCCTTGTCAACTGACCGGCAATCTTGAGCAGGATCTTTCTAGCTTTCAGTCCTGGCTCGTTCAACGCTTTGACGAATTAGCGCCCATTCCTGCCAGACCTAAAACAGTCCAACCTACTTCAGCCCCTTGGTTTACCACCGAACTTCACGAGATTAGGAAAAGCTGCAAGAAAGATGAACGAATGTGGCGAAAAAACTATGAAGCCCCCCTGAAAATAAGGTTTAAAAATCTTACTAAGACCTATCATAAAGCCATCATAACGGCGAAGAAGTCTTTCTTTGCTAAAAGAATTGACTCAGCCTGTAACATCAGCACGGAAATTTTTAAAATCGTCAGGGAATTCACTTCTCCCCCTGCTTCAAGCCCTAAATTCTCTCCCTCAGAATCTTGGGTCAATCAGCTGGCCAGCTTTTTCTTCAACAAAATTCTTAACATCCAGGCGTCCTTTCCGCCCATTGCCCCTACCATAGACCTAGGTACCCTATCATCTGCAATGAATATCTCTCAAGACACTTATATTCTTTCAGATTTTCCACCCCTGTCCTTTCAGGCCTCGCTTGATCTGTTACAAAAACTGAAATCCGGTTCTCCTTCTGATCCGTGCCCCGCTAAAATCCTTTCCAAAATGACCCATGTTCTCAATCCTCTGATCAACCCTCTTCTTAATGCCTCCTTCACCTCTGGCGAGGTTCCGAAGGCCTGGAAAAAGGCTCATGTCATCCCACTCATAAAAAAAACCAATTTGGATCCCTTAGAGCACTCCAATTACAGGCCAATATCTTTGCTTTCTGCTCTTGCCAAACTTGCAGAAAAACATGTGCATTCCATCTTGTCTAATTTCTTAGAAGCTCATGACATTCTGCACCAGACACAGTCAGAGTTTCGATCCAACCTTAGTACAGAAACTGCACTGTTGGAGGTAACCGAGTCTATAAAAGAAGTGACAGATCGTGGTGGGAAGGCAATGCTGGTATTACTCGATCTCTCAGCGGCCTTTGACACCGTCCCTCACAACCGGATCCTTTTAAGACTCCCGGAGATCGGAATCAGAGGGATGGTGTTCAATTGGCTCAAGTCCTTCCTCTCCGAGCGCCAACAAATGATCTGGTCACCACCTTTCTCAGCAATGGTTCCATCACTGGATGTGGGAGTGCCACAGGGATCAGTTTTAAGTCCTACCTTATTTAATGTTTATCTTTCCCCTTTGGCTGAACTAGTGGAGCCCTATGGCGCTCGTATTGTGTCCTATGCTGACGATATGCAGCTGCTTTTCACCTGCAATAAGTATTCCGATTTTGCAGGTGATACCATCAAAAGCTGCCTGGAGGCGGTCTTCTCCTGGTTTCAGCAGAACCAGCTCAAACGTAATTCAGACAAGTTCGAAATTTTATTTTTTGGCTGTTCTCCTGATACTCAATGGAAATCTTGGTGGCCGGCAGATATGCATCCTCCTTCGTCACCTACTGCTGTCGCCAAGAATCTGGGTGTCAAAATTGACAATGGTCTTACCTTTAAACCCCAGATCCTTACTTTAGTCGGCCAATGTTTTGGTCTACTACGCACGCTCAGGAAATTCCTTCCTCTATTGTCGCACTGTCATAGAAGAATTACTGTGCAAGCAATGATTGGATCCAGGCTCGATTACGCCAATGTACTCTATTTAGGTCTCCCAGAGTACCTCTTGGCTCGCCTACAGACTGTACAGAACTCTGCCGCGAAGGCCATTTTTGGCCTGAGCCGCAGAATCCATACCTCGACCCTCCTTGATTCACTCCACTGGCTCCCGGTGAGGAAGCATATCATCTTCAAAACTCTGACCATGACTTTCAAATCCTTGCATGGTACTGGTGCAGTATATCTTAGGAAACATGTCCAGTTCTATCATCCTTCTAGATCTCTACGCTCGGCCACACAAGCCCTGGCTGTTGTCCCAGCAGTAAAGCATGCACGTATTGGAGGCCGCTCTTACAGGGCTCGTGCTCCGCAGCTCTGGAATAAGCTCCCCCTTTCACTGAGAAGAACAGACAATCTCCTGTCTTTCAGGAAAAGCCTTAAGACCTGGCTTTTTGGCCTTTAGTGTGTTATGTTGTGTTCTGACTCCCTCTACAGATCTGTACAGCGCCGGGACACTCTGCCCGAGTAGCCGTGCGCTATATAAATCATCATCATAACATAACATAACATAACAAAAGGGACTGACTGTCAACATTTATAGATCTATGGCATTTTGAGATCATTTGTAATGCTGTGTTAGCATATTTCTGTGTGCTATTCATGTGTTAATGCCTAATTTTTTATAATTTGTTGACTTCGTGTGTTTGAAATGCTAAGTTAGCATATTTATTTTGCTATGCTGAATTGCTGTCTGAATGTGTTCCGAATGCCATTTTAGCATTGTAGTGTAGTTCTTATATTCCCAATAGGCTCTGCGTATTGGAATAACATAAACAATAGTTTAGACGTAGCACCGAGGTCGACTAGGTCTCTATTGAATATGTTAGACTTAATTATGAATGCCATCTAGCTCAGAGGTCACTAGAAACTTTCTCGAGTGAACAGGAAGGAGTTAACTTTCCTGAATAGACAAGAAAGGATTAGTTTCTGCCAACCGCATAAACATGACAACTTTGCTCCCTCCAGAATAAGGAGTATATCTCCAGAGTCGTGTGAAAATAATAGCTAGCTATTTCACTCAGTCAATCGTGGATGCTTAGTTTCACCAGAGTGCAGAGAAATAGAGAGACGGGCGTTTTCAATAAAAGTTGTTATTTATTGAGCAGTCTTCTTTCTCATGCAAGAGAAGTGAATTGCCACAATTGCAATACTTGTCATAAAGTAAAGTGCGTACAGTAAAAGGAGTATTATGAAATAATACTGTAAAAGCATTTATATGGTTTCTGAGCCATATGATACTTAAAACGGATAAAATATATACAATACATATAATGATAAAAGTTGACTAAACGTACTCAACTGGTGCTTCTAAAAAACGCCTACCCCGGTGTACCTAACCTAAGCCTAGTACGTGGGAAGGAGTAAGTGAGCTGCAGTTTAAGTTAAGTTATTTTTGCCAAGATTCTGAAACAAGAATTCTCTAAGGATCTAATCAGCTCCGTACCTTGGTTTTAGAATGAAGGAGGTCTTGTATCTCTTTCTCAGGACTCGATCTCCCAGCAACCCGCAAGGGTGACTGGAAACACTGGAGCTGAATTTCTCGGCAGGAGAAAAGACAGCGTCTCTCTCAGTGCGTCAAATGGGAGGGTCGGCTTCCTTCGGCACTCGCATCAGCTGGGCTTTGGGAAAGTAGATAGCCGCTCTGCTCCAAACCACTGTGTGTTTGCTTAAGGCAAATGCTGGTATATTTATACCTGGAAGGTGCCGAGTTTGACGTAAGGTTGGACATAAGACGTCACTAAGAACTGTCACTAAGAGCTGGCAGTTCTTTCAGGACTCTCAGGAGTTCTAGAACAAATCAAAACAGAAGCAGGGGGAATTCCCGGGCTGCTGGAGGCTTGGTTTATTTAAAGACTGCGTTGTACTTTCTAAGAGTCTAGGGAAGTAGCCTTGCCGTAATTGGACTGCATTGGCTATGACTAAATATGGATATGATTCTTATGCCTTTATAAGGATATCATTTGTTATAACCACATAAGGGCATGAATCGGGAATATTTAATTAGGGTCCTAGATACGTTCACAACACCCACTCCACGTATAATGTCCATCATTACTAAATACTAAGCAATATATAAACATATAAGTATGCATGTGTTTTCCAGCCCACCCCAAAATACATAAAATGCATTTGAAATGGTATAGATACACGAAAAAAATGAGTATACTTTACGTTTTTCAAGCAGTGGTATTATTCAGATAATATTTTTTGTAGTGCATTATAATCTTCACTGAATGAATCACGAAAGTTACATTTATGAAATGGCTCTTAATGCAGAAGAGAAGGTCGAGACCATTTCATCACATATTTATACAAGATTGTACATGTGCTACAGGCTGATTCAAAATAATGTCTCTAGAGTCTCTAAAAATAGAAGTTCTGTTCTCTAAGAATAGTTCTACTTCAAGCAGAGTACCATGTGCCAAAAAAAGTAAATATTTTGGGAACTGTAGAAAAATGATTTCGCTTTCGGGAAGAATATAGTCCCAATGTTTTTTAGAAGTGCTGTTTATCAAAACTGAAGGCCGAATTCAAAGTTCAGGGGATGCTGTGTGCTCGCTATTTCAAATATTATTCCCGTTGTTAGGAGAGAACATTACCTCAGATAGGCCGGCAAAAAATTTGTCTACAACAGTAGGTGAAAGTTGGGCCAACTCCGAAAAATTGGAAACAGTGCATACGTGCGATGCATTGCCATCATCGGTGTTTAGATCAGCAATGGTCACAGAAGGTTGTACCTGTGTGGTGCCGCTTTCATCTCGTACTTCACCACCACCTAATCATAAGTTGTGAAATCTCAACGAATGCCGTCATCAGAATAGGTAGCCGCTGGGGACAACACATTGCATGAGCCGTTACCGAACCAAGCAAAGCATCGATATCGATTGGTACTGCTGATGGAAGTGTAAGACAGACGTCCAACACGCATTCTTCTCTGCATAGCAGACATCGAAGCACAGGTAAGATGCAATCTTGCCAGATTGGTCTGAATGAAAGAAACCAGGTAGAATCCAGATCTCTTAGCCGGGCCAATCCGAGGACTTTAGTGATACGTTCTCGGTATCGTATTGCTAGGATCGTTTCTTCCATCGTAGCCTGAGTTTTGTCTGTGACTTGGCTTGCCATATCGGAGCAGGAGTAACAAAAATAAAATATCTGCTACGAGTCCCAAAATAAGAGGCAGGCCACCGAATAAAGAATGCACAAAATTCGGGAAGATGCCCAGAACTGTTTCAAAGGGTGCTAACAGTCCCGAAAAAATTGTCTTAAATACATGTGCGATGACACTGGTATCTGACATGTTTAAGATTTGGCTTAACATTTCTATGAAATGCACGGGCAATTTGTCGATAACATGTTATATATCTCTGCCGCTGTCCTTGCAACTTGCAGATCATACGTCTCTTTGGATGAGGTTAAAGGCACAGTTGTCTGTAAAAGAATAGACTTCATTCTGTTTAAAGTATCAATTCAAATAGAAGAGATATTCACAGAAGGCCATATTGCTGCCTCCATGTCTGGATTGCTGTTTGGATACAATACTTGCATACAACAAATGACCCTGGAAGTAAAGCTCACGAGATAGGCTTTTCCTGGCATCATGCCACAACAGCTGTGGTCACTTATTATAACTTAGCTACCGTTGGAAAGTTGTCTGAAAAAGGACTCTATCTGTGTAGCAGGGGTGTCGTGCAGGTGACATGAAAGGTTGTTTGATGAACTTTCGCAGGCTCCATGCAATTTAATACCTTGACACAGAAGTGTACCGCTTAGTGATTTTTTACAATTGTTACCACTAAGAAATACCTCTTTTTTCCCCCACTATAACATCTATGTGTATAAGGCAAATTCCAGGTTGACTTGATGTATCCTTTACCCAATCTTACATACAGGCCTGCTGGTATATACTTTTGGCAGTATTGAAACTGAAACGTTGTTATCGGGATTGTAATTGTTCCATGTATTATCCATTCAATGACCAGTCGTTCTGATATTGTCAATGGCAATTTTTCTAGTTTTTCAATGCTCAGCACCGTATAGTCTGCTACTTTTTGTGCCAACGAGATTTGTCTATCAGTAAGGTTAAAGATAGAAAATAATGGCGTTGTGTTGATTAGACGCCATGGCATGTAGCCTGAACGGAGGTTTTGTAACGTCCAGCCTAGCTGTACAATAGAACGCAATTGGGATTGACCATGTTGTAACATTAGCATATCCTGTTCTATTATTTCAATAGCAGATGATACAATGCTGTCCAGTGAATAAATTCTGGAGGACAGAGTCGTTAACCCATTGTCCACTACAGAAAGTGATTTTTCCAAATTAATACAATCAATTTCTCGTATTTTTTCTGCAGTTTCAATTTGTGTTATTTTTCAAGCTTCATTGTAAGCTGCGTATTTACCGGCGTATATGAAACGTTTTTGACACTGTTTGCGAGGTCCCAGTAAGAAATCTCGCAAGTCAGCACCTTCTTTAAGTAAAGTTAAGTGTTGCTTAATTTCGGGTAGTGTGGATTTCTGTAGCCATCCGAGGCATAGTTTTCCTACACTGTATGTTGTAATTATCCCTGGATGTTGTCTCTGGGAATATCTTGGGTCTAGCCTGTTCTGTTGAACCCCTGTGTTTTGTTCAGGAATCTATCATGACAGTTATTAGTGTCTGTGGGCCAGATCAACCATTTGTTCCAATCAGGAATAGTTCTGTTTTGTTGTAAAATATTGGACACGTCTAACCCCTCATCTGTAGTTTTATCAGGTATAGGCTTTGGTATAGACGGGTTGTTTAAATATTTCAACTTGGCTAGGCCAAGACAGGTTGGTTGTTGAAGGGTGTCATTCAGGAACATTATTTGTTCTGGGATCATGCAGGCTCTAAATAATGATTCAAAACCTTGTACCTGCAATTCTTTTGTACCCCAGAAAGTTTTTGTCTCAATGTTATTTTTCCAAAATTCAAAACCGAATGTAGACATTTTTTCATAACATTTTTCAGAATAAATCAGTTTAGTATTTGTCAACATGTTTTTCATTCCTGTCTTATTTAACATTTTGAAATAAAATGTTTCTGGGTTAGTGATATTAAACTACTATATGAAGGCCTAGTAAAGATTAGGTCTGAACCGGGAGCTCTCGCTGCTTGTCCCTAAGGTTTCAATGTGTGTAAGTTCTGTTAGTAATGTCAAACTAAATTGTTATTCGATAACTCATTCAACATGTTTGTTCAAAGTTTCAAAACTCATTTAATAAACATTGTTTCAGTTCATTGCTTCAGTGATATTCACTAGAAATGATAAAAAATAATATCGATTCCAAAGTCCATGTAATATTCAAATTATATATCCACAAAAAATACTGTAAACAAAGTCACACTTTTCCCAATGCATTTCGGGTCTACACGACCCTTCTTCAGGGGAATTTCAAAATGTAGCGACAATTTCTGAAAACAGTGTCAAGCACTTCAGTCCGATTTCAGGCACTGCAAAGTTAATGAAAAACAGTTGTATTCCTATTACAATGAGAACCATTATGTACAAAATCAAAAATAGAATTAACACTACTTCTCTCTTCCTATTGTGCAATCAGACATGCTTATGTGCTATTATACTAGTGGTGTATAGAATTCTGTACCAAATCGTTCCAAGGTGATAATTGCAAAGTTTAAGTGCTGCCCACTGTGATGCCTTCTCAATTCGTGTGAAATTAAAAAACATGTGAAATTGAAACACCCTCGTGTCCCGAGGAGGTGACATTTACGAACTAAACAAAGAAAGATTCTCTAGAACATACTAAATGCCAAAAGCTACCTGTTTGATGCTCCAAACAGTCCTGGACTTAGGTCAACCGATCCTACAGTTTCCAGTCTAAGTTCTACAAATATAATTTTCGTGGTTAAGCGTAAATGTCAAGCTGTTAAAAATGATGGCAAGTATTGGGTGAAAATCGCTGTCTTACCTACGATCTGGCGCGCGTTGTGCAGGATCGGATATTAACTCAGACAATGTCCAGCTATTCAATCCGAAGTCTAAGAAAGATGTGATAGCGCCCGTTATTTCTACCCCATTTCAAGTTGATGGTGGCTATAAAGCCTATGGTAAACGTGCTTACCGTTTCTTCATATGCGTGGGCGTTTCTCGAAATTATCACCCCCGAAGGTGGAACCCTGCTCAATCCGAGACCTGATGTAAAATCAGTAAAGGAAAAAGTGATTCCTCCACTCATTGCCTTCTCCTTGGCTGCTCACTCAGCTCGCGCCATAGCAATGCGCTACACTCACCTTCTCTCAGTGCGCGTCCGCTAACCTCTGACTCCTGGATCACTTCCGGCATCAACATCCGGTAAAGTGATGCCGTTTTAAATACCCGTGTCTTACGTTCCGGGGCTTATATGTAAGTTAACCTAGTTTCTAGAGGATGTTACCCGGTTGATAAGTCCTAATCTAATCGAGAGCCTCCTACTTCAAAGATTTAAAGTGAAAGTTAAAAGTGGTAAAAAGCTCATGCAAAGAATGTGGTGATTCATAAGGTGCAACTTGTGAAGTATTCCGCGCCTCTCATATTTCGAGTGTCAGTCATTACATGAAGTATAAAGTGTGTGACTTAATAGAAAATAAAGACATGCTAGAAATGTGCCATGACTTGTGGAAGGATCATTATGATAGTTAAACACGAATGGTTGTAGTGTCAATCCTGTACAATAAAAGTAGCAGATATGCAAATTGAAGTACAATCACATTATCTATCTGTTAAGATGTCTAGTGATGATGCTAGAGGTTCATATAATACATTCCTTTTCTTTATAGAAAGCAAACCATTTCACACTGATCATTAAGCCCACCTGGTGTGAGTGTACCGAGCATTTTAATCCAAAATGTCTCTCTACGTGCCAAGGCTATGTTGTGATCTACACCCTTGTGTTTTTCTACCACTTCTAGAATAGTATATCGAAGTTGTGGTATGGAATGACTAGATTTCGTCCAGTGTGTTGCTAAGCAGGATGTTGTAGATTTGTTCCGTATGGTGCTCTTGTGCTCGATGATTCGAGTTTTGACTTTTCGCGACGTTCTTCCCACATAGGTTAATCCACAAGGGCATGTGATAGCATAGATTACCCCCACTGTATTGCAATCACCGCTGTATTTCAATTGTATAGCTTTACCACTGTGGGGATGCTTGAATTCTTTACCCGTGGATACATTGTTGCATTGTCCACAATTGTAGCACTTTCTCATGCCTTTGTAATTATCAATTGGATGTTTGGAGGGGGATTTCAGTATTTCCCTGATATTTTTTGCTCTTGTGTGTGCTATTATGGGAACTGTTTTGAACAAGTTGGCAAAGTCGGGTTCATTGGCTATAATTTCCCATCTTTTTCTTAGAATCTGTTTAATCCGTTGTGCCTGTGTTGAATGTTTCATGACAAACACTATGCGATCATTCGTGGATTTCTCTGTCTTTTTCAATAAATCTTTTCTTTCCATCCTGGAAACCTTCTGTACTGAGGTCTCTAGTACATCTGTTGGGTAGCCCCTGGCAATGTATCTTTCCACCTGCTCTTTAATCATGTGGTTACTGTTAGTTGAGTCTGAGGATATTCTTTTAATCCTTATTAGTTGAGAGGTCGGAAGATGGTCTTTAAGGTTTTTGGGGTGAGCGCTTGTGTAGTGTAATGCGTTATTTACATCAGTAGGTTTACGGTAAATGTTGGTTGTGATGCCATCAGGTGATTTACAAATCTCGATGTCCAGAAACTGTATTTTTTGTTCTTGAATGTTGTGAGTGAACTGTATTCTAGGGTTACATATCGAATAACAATTTAGTTTGACATTACTAACAGAACTTACACACATTGAAACCTTAGGGACAAGCAGCGAGAGCTCCCGGTTCAGACCTAGTCTATACTAGGCCTTCATATAGCAGTTTAACTACAGTTGTGGGCTCATCTGACCCACTGGGAAGCTCCCAAAAAACACACACTAATTTTTCAAAAAAACATAAACATTTGGTTTAAACAAGGAGTGCAGGCTAGACTCTTACATAGCAGTTTAACCACAGCCCGACACTAGACCAGCACCCACATCACGAACGATAATGGCTTCTTTTCAAGAGATAGCAAATCTAACCTTGAACCAAGCAGAAATTAAGGTATATGGTACAGAGGAAGCAGCTTCAATCTACTCGTTAATTGAACAAGTACGCACATTCAGCACGTCTAAAGGCACAACCACCCAGATGTTAAAACAACTTGAGTACATCATGCGTAAGGAGGTTAACCAACGTTTACACGCTACAACTTTGATCGAATATCACAAGGTGAAGAGAATTCCCAGGGGATTACGAATTGCGCTTAAACCGATGCTTTTTAAATTCAACAAGGCCTTTCTCGTCAAATGGCAAGCAATATTGAACAAATGCTCTTTAGATCTCATATTGCTGATTATCGAGGAACTCTCACAAATACTTTTGGATTTAAAGGAAGATATTTACAAATTACAACAAGAACTATCAAAAACTATCCCGGATGCAGATTGGACAAAAATACTTGAAGACATCAACAACAGATTGGATGTCCATGCTAAGGAGGTTCATGACCGGAAGATTCGTAAATTTCGTAGAGATACGATAGATTATAAACTGGACGAGGTATATACATGGGCGGAGGCCTATGCACACAGAAGATTCACTAGTAAAACACCAAGGAACACCTCATCAGAGGAGAGTGTGGCATTAGATGAGGATCTTTCATTGCAAAGACCACCAGCACCCGTCTCCATAACAACAGCAACATCACAAGCCACAACATCTGGCATCTCTCAGAATTTACAACCGTCTTTTTTGGCGGAGGGCCAATCAGCAATGCAACCACCAGACCAACCGCTAGAATCAAGAACAGACGCACCCGCAGGGGACAAGGCACCAAAAAAAACCACGGAAACAGGACGACCACAGAGACAGGTCACGAAGAAACCAACTTGATAATCAATATCTCAAGTAGACAACTGACAACGGAAGAGGAGAAAGTTCTTAACAAGGGAACATCTTTTGTACCAACTTATGTATCTAACAGTTTGGAAACTGAAATAGCTCTCTTCAAATTCCTACGTAAATTGAGATTAAAATGGTTTTTCTCAACCACAATGATGGATGGAACTACAAGGATTCAAGAGAAATTTAAACCCAAAAGTAAATTCATGTCCCCAATTTCACACAAAGTTCTGGATAACTTTGAAACACTAGTCAAAAAGGACTTAGAGACCATCAAATATGCAATACCCAAAAAACAGAACTTATCCATTAAACAAAAGAGAATTTTGAATGATCTTAAACAAGACAAGTCGATTACATTTCAACCTGCAGACAAGGGAGGAGCGTTGGTGATGATGGACACCGCTTTCTATGAAAGAAAAGTAGACACTCATGTCTTGGATTCCGAGACATACATACAATTGGAACAAGATCCCACGGATGAATTTAGTAAGATATTGGATACTATCATTGTACAAGCGGAAGATTCGGGTGTCATCAACAGTAACACTGGCAGATACCTAAGGACCAGCACTCCACAAGTACCACATATTTACATGATACCCAAGGTCCATAAGAGTATCACCGACCCACCGTTTAGACCCATCGTGGCAGGATGCGGTTCTATTCATGAACCAGTTGGCCGTTTTATTGATTTTCATCTACAACCTTTGGTTCAATCGTGGGAAACATACCTAAAAGACACAACGGACTGTCTATTAAAACTTCAACAAGTCAACAACCAGATTGAGGAAACCACATTACTTTGCACGATAGATGTCGTGGCACTTTATACTTCAATTGCACACACAGAGGGCCTGGAGGCCATAGAATGGAGACTGTTACAATCAGAGGTGGATCACTCTCTGGGAATTTTTTTGTTAGAACTTTTACACTTTTCTTTATATCACAGTTATTTTTCTTGGAAATCGGATTTCTTTTTACAAAAGACAGGTACATCCATGGGTTTTTCGGGGGCGCCCGCATACGCTAACACTTTCATGGCTTACTTTGAGCAACGATTCATCTTATCCAACACCAGATGGACGGCGAATCTCATTTTGTTTCTACGTTTCATTGACGACATTTTGATAATTTGGCGCGGGCCCAAGAGGGAGTTGGAAGAACTTATCGGAGAACTTAATGGGTGTAACCCTAGAATACAGTTCACTCACAACATTCAAGAACAAAAAATACAGTTTCTGGACATCGAGATTTGTAAATCACCTGATGGCATCACAACCAACATTTACCGTAAACCTACTGATGTAAATAACGCATTACACTACACAAGCGCTCACCCCAAAAACCTTAAAGACCATCTTCCGACCTTTCAACTAATAAGGATTAAAAGAATATCCTCAGACTCAACTAACAGTAACCACATGATTAAAGAGCAGGTGGAAAGATACATTGCCAGGGGCTACCCAACAGATGTACTAGAGACCTCAGTACAGAAGGTTTCCAGGATGGAAAGAAAAGATTTATTGAAAAAGACAGAGAAATCCACGAATGATCGCATAGTGTTTGTCATGAAACATTCAACACAGGCACAACGGATTAAACAGATTCTAAGAAAAAGATGGGAAATTATAGCCAATGAACCCGACTTTGCCAACTTGTTCAAAACAGTTCCCATAATAGCACACACAAGAGCAAAAAATATCAGGGAAATACTGAAATCCCCCTCCAAACATCCAATTGATAATTACAAAGGCATGAGAAAGTGCTACAATTGTGGACAATGCAACAATGTATCCACGGGTAAAGAATTCAAGCATCCCCACAGTGGTAAAGCTATACAATTGAAATACAGCGGTGATTGCAATACAGTGGGGGTAATCTATGCTATCACATGCCCTTGTGGATTAACCTATGTGGGAAGAACGTCGCGAAAAGTCAAAACTCGAATCATCGAGCACAAGAGCACCATACGGAACAAATCTACAACATCCTGCTTAGCAACACACTGGACGAAATCTAGTCATTCCATACCACAACTTCGATATACTATTCTAGAAGTGGTAGAAAAACACAAGGGTGTAGATCACAACATAGCCTTGGCACGTAGAGAGACATTTTGGATTAAAATGCTCGGTACACTCACACCAGGTGGGCTTAATGATCAGTGTGAAATGGTTTGCTTTCTATAAAGAAAAGGAATGTATTATATGAACCTCTAGCATCATCACTAGACATCTTAACAGATAGATAATGTGATTGTAATTCAATTTGCATATCTGCTACTTTTATTGTACAGGATTGACACTACAACCATTCGTGTTTAACTATCATAATGATCCTTCCACAAGTCATGGCACATTTCTAGCATGTCTTTATTTTCTATTAAGTCACACACTTTATACTTCATGTAATGACTGACACTCAAAATATGAGAGGCGCGGAATACTTCACAAGTTGCACCTTATGAATCACCACATTCTTTGCATGAGCTTTTTACCACTTTTAACTTTCACTTTAAATCTTTGAAGTAGGAGGCTCTCGATTAGATGAGGACTTATCAACCGGGTAACATCCTCTAGAAACTAGGTTAGCTTACATATAAGCCCCGGAACGTAAGACACGGGTATTTAAAACGGCATCACTTTACCGGATGTTGATGCCGGAAGTGATCCAGGAGTCAGAGGTTAGCGGACGCGCACTGAGAGAAGGTGAGTGTAGCGCATTGCTATGGCGCGAGCTGAGTGAGCAGCCAAGGAGAAGGCAATGAGTGGAGGAATCACTTTTTCCTTTACTGATTTTACATCAGGTCCCGGATTGAGCAGGGTTCCACCTTCGGGGGTGATAATTTCGAGAAACGCCCACGCATATGAAGAAACGGTAAGCACGTTTACCATAGGCTTTATAGCCACCATCAACTTGAAATGGGGTAGAAATAACGGGCGCTATCACATCTTTCTTAGACTTCGGATTGAATAGCTGGACATTGTCTGAGTTAATATCCGATCCTGCACAACGCGCGCCAGATCGTAGGTAAGATAGCGATTTTCACCCAATACTTGCCATCATTTTTAACAGCTTGACATTTACGCTTAACCACGAAAATTATATTTGTAGAACTTAGCCTGGAAACTGTAGGATCGGTTGACCTAAGTCCAGGACTGTTTGGAGCATCAAACAGGTAGCTTTTGGCATTTAGTATGTTCTAGAGAATCTTTCTTTGTTTAGTTCGTAAATGTCACCTCCACGGGACACGAGGGTGTTTCAATTTCACATGTTTTTTAATTTCACACGAGTTGAGAAGGCATCACAGTGGGCAGCACTTAAACTTTGCAATTATCACCTTGGAACGATTTGGTACAGAATTCTATACACCACTAGTATAATAGCACATAAGCATGTCTGATTGCACAATAGGAAGAGAGAAGTAGTGTTAATTCTATTTTTGATTTTGTACATAATGGTTCTCATTGTAATAGGAATACAACTGTTTTTCATTAACTTTGCAGTGCCTGAAATCGGACTGAAGTGCTTGACACTGTTTTCAGAAATTGTCGCTACATTTTGAAATTCCCCTGAAGAAGGGTCGTGTAGACCCGAAATGCATTGGGAAAAGTGTGACTTTGTTTACAGTATTTTTTGTGGATATATAATTTGAATATTACATGGACTTTGGAATCGATATTATTTTATATCATTTCTAGTGAATATCACTGAAGCAATGAACTGAAACAATGTTTATTAAATGAGTTTTGAAACTTTGAACAAACATGTTGAATGAGTTATCGAATAACAATTTAGTTTGACATTACTAACAGAACTTACACACATTGAAACCTTAGGGACAAGCAGCGAGAGCTCCCGGTTCAGACCTAGTCTATACTAGGCCTTCATATAGCAGTTTAACTACAGTTGTGGGCTCAACTGACCCACTGGGAAGCTCCCAAAAAACACACACTAATTTTTCAAGAAACATAAACATTTGGTTTAAACAAGGAGTGCAGGCTAGACTCTTACATAGCATTAGTGATATTAAACCCTGAGAAGTATGGGAATTTTCTATAAAATGTTTTTGAACTGCCTTTTGGCGGAGTTGGACAATGTTCCCACTGATTATAACTGAAAACATTTCTAGGATTAGCAGATTTATGCAGATAATGATGCCCAAAGGGATTGAAGCAACACATTTCTTCATAATTCAAAGAACCCTGTAAATAATCATGTTCTATAAATTTTGCTGACATTTCTAAATCTGACCTCATATTATTAATATTTTCAAAGTCCCAATCATCAGAGAATGTACTAGGTGATACAAAGTCACTTAAAGAGATCTTGAATTGATGTGGATATTTCAAGAGTTCAACCGGGCCATAGATTTCATAATCAGTTTTGTCCCATGCTATACACCAGGTATAGGATTTGCTGTGATGTTCACTGATGATAGTTCTCGTTTTTCGATTTGAGAAGATCTATGTGGTTTCAGGACCAAGTTGATGTTCTGACTTGCTGTGTCCATTGTACTATATTTTCCATCAATAAATCTACCCAAACTTAAAACCAAGATGAGCTATATAAGGAGGAAAAGTACGCCTAACACAATCCATAATTCAATCCATGGTGAAATCAGATATGTTTCTCCGAGTTGATGAAAGAGCTCTGTAATTTTCTTTTTGAAAGTTTTGTTGCTGGCTTGTCTCCATGGTCACTTAGATCATCAGAAAAGTCATCGAAATTGATGAAGTAGCCGGATGCAGTTCTGTCAATTGTTTGGATGGCATCAGGATTGTTATTATTCTTTGTAATTTCTTCTTCCTTTTCCATATTAGCATAGTCCGAGGCTACATCATTGTAGACAGGTGTTTCTTGACGAACTGTTGCAATTTGGGTTTCAAGAGGCACAAGTTCCATGGCTTTGTTGCATAGTCCTTTTTTATTCACTGCAGGTTTATCAAATGTGATTAGTCTTTCAGTTTGAACCTCTTGGATTGTAGCAAGATTTGGTCTTCTGCTATTTATTGGGAGTCCACTGGGCCTACTATTTATGATTGGCCACATGTTTGTGGTTTTACCAGGTCGATTGATACAACTCGGTTATCCTTTTTACCAGCAAGGGGCGGAAGTACTACTGATCTTGTTCCTCTGACAGCTAAGACAGGTACTGTTTTCCTGTAAGAAGGCCCAAATTCCTTCTTCACCGCGATCTTTTATCTGACCAGATCCCCAATCTTTGGAATCCAGACAGGTCTTGCTGGGACAGGTGGTTTTTCTTCAGTGGTCGTTGGCTTTAGCTTTGTGTTACTTAGACTTCTTCTTGTTTCATTTAAGTCCTGTAAAACAGCCAAACGATCTTTGATATCAAAGGATTTTTGTTTCACCACTGAAGTCTGACAATCGAGATCATGAATGATCATTCTTGTACCAAACAAAAGTTTGTACAGAGTGATACCTCCTAGAGAATTTCTTGGCAGGTTATTAAGACTACGTTGGACACTTATTAGATGTTTGACCCACCAGTCACCCGAACCTAATACCCTCGCTGTTATAGATTCCTTTATGTCATGGTTTTTTCTCTCCACTATCGCATTTCCCTCGGGATGGAATGGACTAGAATACTGCAATGCAATGCCCATGCTGGCAATGGCCTCCTTGTAAGCCCGAGAGCTAAACGCAGGACCCTGGTCAGAATATAGCATGCCGATTGCGTATGTGCCGATAGAGACTCGCAAATCTTTTATAACAGTTCTGGCGCCAGCCGAGCGCAGGGGCCACATCCAAATGAATCTCGTGCAGGAATCCACTGTGACCATGATATATTTATAGTTGCCATCCCTTGGTAAGGGACCACAGTGGTCCAGGTAAACACATGCTAATGGTTTGTCTGAGATTAGATGGGGCGTCTGCGCTGGTCGTTTCACTGTTGATACTTTCATTTTTTGGCATATTTCACATTCTAGAACATAGTTCCTAGTCTGATTTCTCATGCGTGGCCACCAATATCTCTGTTTTAACCTCTTCGAGGCTATTGACGGAACCGTTCCGTCATGGCTCGCGGGTGAGCTGTGCTCATGACGGAACGGTTCCGTCACGGCCCGTCCGCTGCACCTGCGCGGCGCTGATTTTGCGCCTGCGCGGCGCGTTTAATTGAGTGGGCGGGGCCGTGACGGAACCCTTCCGTCATGAGCACAGCTCACCCGCGAGCCGTGATGGAACGGTTCTGTCACCCGTGGAGCTCACCCGCGCACCCCCCGCGAGACTGTTAGCGCTGCGGCGGAATAGCCACCACAGCAAAAGGGTTAATAATGATACTGTGGCGGAAATACCAGCATGTGCAGAAGCGAGCCCTTCGTGTGCTGCTAAAATTAGTCCTAATCTGTGTTCCATGTTTGGAATTGCTCTATCCCCCACTCCAGGGATTATAGCAAAAGGAACATTGTTTGCATCAGTTTTGTATGAGTACTTTACTGGAAAGCCTTTCGGGAGTGTCTTACCACTGTCTTTTACTGAAGCACTGACAGCTTGCATTATCTCGCTGTCTATTTTTGTTTTTGACTGGGTGATGGCAGCTACGGAAGCCGTTTGCACAGCTGGCTTTGCAGCCTCATCAGCCAATGAATTCCCTGCAACGTGAACGCCATCACTTTGATGACTCAGTGTATGTATCACGTGAGTCTTTTGTAGTTCTTTTTGTAAAAGAACTACTTGTTCCCAAAGCATTTTATGCTTGATTGTGCCACCTTTTGCATCTTCAAAGCCGTTTTGAACCCAGCTCTGCAAGTATTCATTGTAAGACTGAACGCAGTAATATGAATCGCACACTATTAGTGTGGGGAATTCGCGATCGGTATTTTCAAGCGCCATCTTAAAAGCCTGTAGTTCAGCTCACTTAGCTGTACAATCTCCGAGTGATTGTGTTTTTGTGACCAGTGGTCTAGATTTTCCTTCGTGCCAACGACCTTTAACAATCGCGCACGCAGCACTATATGCTTGTTTACACCCAACTGCGGGCTGTGCTGAACCATCTGTATATATTATACAGCTGTAATGGAAAGGGGCGACCACTCGGTCCCCCCGAACGTATGGCTGAGTGCCTCGATCCCCCCGGGAAGCCATTTTGGGCGGGAGGCGCGTCTCGGCTGGTATGCCCGAAGCGGCGTAGCCGGGGCGCGCTTTTTCCCGCCCTAGAGTGGGCTGGCCTAGACACTGACGCGGCCGGCCACGCCCTCGGGGCAGCCAGGGGCGGGTTTACGCCCGCCCTGAAGATGGATAAAAAGGGACGCAAGACCAGAAGACATCCTCTTGTTCCTGTGCTCTGAAGCTGCACCTCCTCGCTGCACGTGAGCTCGAGACGGAACGAAGAGCCAATTTTGAGCGTTTTAATCGTTCTTGTTTGTTTTGCAGTTACTTTGTTGGAGAATGCCGAAGAAGGTGGGAAAACGCATGAATACCGACCAGATGCTGCGTGTTCTCATGAAGGAGATGTCCGAGCTAAAGAAGCGGGTGGACAAGAATGAGGAAAGGGGTCCAAAACGGCCTTTGGCGGGAGCAGCCCCGGGAGGGAAAAACAAGAGGCCCAGGAGGGGGGCAGCGGGTGAAGACATCCCGGGTCCCAGTGCCCCGCTCGAGGCTCCAACTCCCGTGCCGGAGGAGGGGAATCCGATTCCCGTTGTGGTCACCCCCGTGTCCGAGGATGATATGCCGCCCGAACTGGCAGCACAATTGGCAGCGTGGTTGGGTAAAGGTAACGAGGGCGCCACGGCTGTCGATGCGCAGGCGCTGATAAAGCAATTGCGGGAGAAACGGGACGCAGCCAAGGTGCCCGTGCCGGCTGCAGTAGGGGACAAGACACCAGGGACGATTGCGACCACGGAGGCAGCGTCAGGTGCAGGTAAGCGGCCATTGCCGATCGCGAGGGATGAGTCAACACCCTCTCGGAGAGAAAAGTTGGGGCAACATGTTCCTTTGGCAATTAAGGAAAAGATTTGGGCGGGGGAGTATGTGAACATTTTTTCATTGCTTGTTGATCATTATGAGGTAGAGCATGTAAAGAGTCAGAAGGATCTCATGCATCCGAGTGTTTGGCGCGCAAAAATGGCCGCCTTTAAAGTGAATGAGAATATCGGCAATTGGGGCAATGCTTGGGGAATCTTTACATCAATCTTGGGGGAACGTAGACCTGAGTTGCTTTCCGAGTTCCCAATCTATCAATCACGAATCATGGGGTACTCGACATCGCACCAGGGTAATCATTGGTTCTGTTACGATAATCTGTTCAGAAAGGAAAAGGAGCATAATAAAAGTTTAACCTGGGATTGTTATGATGCCTTGACTTGGGATAAAATGAAGGAGTCAGGAATGTTGAGAATGCCGTTGGTGGGAAGTAATGTTGGCGAATCCTCCCGGCAATATGCGGGGACGCCCTTTCGATCAGGTACGGGTGCCGACGATCACTCGAAACCTACCGGCAATACCGGAAAAAGGGGTTTCTGCTTTAATTACAACAGAGGTAAATGTACTAGACCCCAGGGATCGTGTAAATTCAAACATGAATGTAGTGGTTGTGGGTCGTCCCATCCTGAGTCCTCGTGCAGAGCCAGAACGGGGGATAACGGGGGGAGAGGAGGTGCCAAACAGGTCTAATATAGTCCGAGGGGCGCCTTTACCCACTCCGATTGATACCCTGGCGATGATTCCTTGGCTCAGTGACTACCCGGATCGTACTTCTGCTGGGGTGCTGCGGAACGGTTTTTCGTATGGTTTCCGCATCCCGGTAGGGGACTTTCAAGGTGTGGATAAGTGTAAAAATCAACTTTCCGTCCTGCAGCATACGACCGTAGTACAGGATAAGATCCGGAAAGAGGTGACTCGAGGTCGGGTCGCCGCCCCGTTTAGTATACCCCCAGTCCAGAATTTTGTTTGTTCTCCCTTAGGGGTAGTCCCCAAGAAAGACCCCGGTGAGTTCCGACTGATTCATAATTTATCAGCTCCACGAGGTCTTTCCGTAAATGATGCAATCGATCCAGAAGTGTGTTCGGTGCGGTACGCATCCTTCGATGAGGCCGTAGCCATTTTGAATCGCCTGGGGCCCGGGGCGCTGATGGCGAAGTCAGATATCGAGTCAGCGTTCTGATTGCTCCCGGTACACCCAGACGACCAGCGTCTCCTAGGATTCATGTTTCAGGGTTGTTATTACATGGATAGGTGTATGCCAATGGGGTGCTCTATATCCTGTGCTTATTTCGAAAAATTCAGTAGTTTTCTACAATGGGTTTTCACAAAGAAAACAGGTTTCCAAGATGTAATGCACTACCTTGATGATTTTTTGTTTCTTGGGGCAGCCGGGGGTCTCGAATGTGGCTGGGCCTTGGCCGAATTTTGTGTGTTAATGACACAGTTTGGTGTGCCATTGGCGCCGGGAAAAACAGTGGGTCCTACGACTTGCCTCGAGTTTCTGGGGATCGAGTTGGACTCCATTGAGGGGTGTTTCCGTTTGCCAGCTGAGAAAGTGTTGAAGTTCAGGGCTGCGCTGCAAATGTGTATAAATGCATCAAAAGTTACGCTGCAACAATTACAGCAGGTGGTGGGACAGTTGAATTTTGCCTTGAGGGTAATACCAATGGCCCGCCCCTTTTCCCGTTCAATTGCCCAAGCGATGGTCGGCCTTAAAGAGGGCCATCATCGCACGAGACTATCGGCCGAGATCCGCCAGGACATGCGTATTTGGTTAGCATTTTTGGCGGATTTCAATGGTAGAATCGTCTGGAATGAACCAGCCGTGTCTTCTGAAGAGCTGGGGCTATGGACAGATTCGGCAGGAAGCATAGGTTTTGGCGCCATCTTCGGCACGAAATGGTCGGCACAAAGATGGCCGACATGGTGGCATGAGAATGGTCTGACGAGTAATATTGCTTTCCTGGAACTGTTTCCCATCTTGGTGGCCTTGAGAACATGGCCCGATGGGTTCAAAGATCACTCTGTCATATTTTGGTCTGACAATATGACCGTGGTCGAGTGCATCAATAGTCAGGCAGCACGTTGTAAACTGATTTTAAGACTGCTTAAGGAAATTGTTTTACTGTGTATGCAATTGAACGTGCTATTCAGAGCAAAGCATGTTCCAGGGGTGATGAATCAGGCGGCTGACGCACTGTCTCGTTTTCAAATGCAGGCTTTTTCGGGTTTCCTCCCCTCAGCGGACCCAGAGCCGGCACCCTTTCCCGAAGCTCTCTGGTCTCTCGGTGCCCCGAACTTCGTCACCTCGTGGGAGAGAGTCTAGCACCAAGGACGAGGAAGGCATACGAAGGGGCGTTTCGGGCCTATTTAGCCTTTTTGGGGAATGATAGAGAGCGACTTTGGGGTCACGAGGAATGGGTAGTGAATTTCCTGATGTCCTTACGTAGGGCTGGGAAATCGGTGGCTACGGCCCAGAGGCATCGTGCTGCCATTTCCTTTGTTGCCAGAGCACACGCTATCCAGGACCCAACAGCGTCTTTCGTTGTACAGAAAGCGCTGCGTGGGTGGCAACGCCTTGAGGGTCGCAGAGTAGATGAAAGGCGCCCGATAGGTTTGGATAGATTGTCCCAGTTGTTGGCCACACTCCCCGCCACATGTTCATCTCAGTTTGAGGCGGTTCTGTTCCGAGCCGCTTTTACGCTAGCATTTCACGGAGCAATGCGGGTAAGCGAATTGGTTGCAAGGAACAAACTGGATGTGGCGGGGGGTTTGTGCCAAGAACACGTTCAGATACGGGGAGAAACAATGACGGTCTCCTTTGTAAAGTCCAAGACTGACCAAGATGGGATGGGTGACTGCGTCATCATACGCAGGATTCCTGGGTCCTCCATATGTCCGGTAAAGTGTTTAGAGGATTACCTAGCACGAAGGGTGGCATCATGGGGGGGGACTTTGTTAAGACACGCTGACGCCACCCCACTGACGAAATTTCAGTTTCAGCGGGTGCTTGCGATGTCAATTGCCGCTGCGGGCTTGAACCCGGGCGAATTTGGGACCCATTCCTTTCGGATAGGGGCTGCTACGGAAGCTACAGCCAGGGGTCTTAATGTGGAGCAAGTGAAACGAGTGGGGCGTTGGTCCTCCAATTGTTATAAAAGATACGTGCGGTTGCACATGTTGTGAAGCTGTAATAATGTACTCACGCTTCTTGTTTTTGTTTGGTTTTCAGTTACGCAAGCCTACGAGGCGGGGCGGACTATGCAGTCGACCCTACACCGGGCCAGCGGTCAGACATCACCGGCTGTGAAAAAGGAGGTGTGGGTCGTGGGCCACTCATACGTGAGGCGTGCCGCAGACGTATTCAAAGCAGGTGACATGATTCACGTAGCTGGGGAATACGGGTACAGGATGTCCTTCTACGGAAGGGGCGGTCTCTGTATTGACCAGTTTCAAACATTTTTCGAGGGTTTGTTAGGGCGGACAAGGTCACCGCCGTCTATAGTTATAGTGCATGTTGGGGGCAATGATTTGGTCACCATCGGTAGACGACTACTCCTGGAGGCAATGCTTTCCACTGTAAGTTGGTTGGCGAGGAGAGTTCCGGGGTGCACGATTGCATGGTCCCATTTGATTCCACGAAAGGTGTGGCGGGGGGCTATCTCTATTCCTGCTTTGAACCATTCTGTTAGAAAGCTTAACAATAAAGTGAGTAGGTTGTTCCGTTCCAGGACATTGCATTCTATTTCTCATAGCTGTATTAATGATGACAGTATGTATGTGGGGGATGGTGTGCATTTGTCTTGGGTGGGGAATGAGTTACTCTTAGGAAACTTCTTAGCATGGTTAAAATCGTTGAAACATGACCTTTAGGTAGGAGTTTTGTGGGGGGTCCGGATAGCCGGTCAACTATCCGGCCTGTGGCGGTAAGGTCATGATCGGTGAGCACTAATTGGAAGATCCCTATGAGTGGGCGTCACCCAACACGGATGGGAGCGCTCGGGGGAGGTGGCCTTTGGCCCCTCAACGGGGAGGCGGTCCCTTCTAAGGATGGGTCGCCGAAAGAAGAGGAAAGGCGGTCAAGGCCCCTTCCTGTGTAGGAGGGGTTACAGCCCCCTCCTGGGGAATTTCCCGGGGCCAGTGACATCTGCGACGGCAGATGCGGTAAGTTGTGTGGGGTTGGGGGGAGGTCTACGATACCTTCTAGATACCTCACACGAGTCTTCGAACGACCTTTAACTGGCGTCGAGTTGATAAGTGCCCCCGTCAAGTCAAGGGAAATTGGTAGTAGTTGCATTTGAGTACGCCTCAGTGCTGTCGCCCCTCCCAAGTGGGGGGGGTATGTCTGGTTAGGGATCTTGACACCGGTTACGACCTTGCCGTTGGCCCTTAAACGTTAGGATGTACAATTTCAATATTTCAAGTAAATGTTTTGTAGGATGTTAGTTCGGCTAGGAGAACCTCTGTATTAGAGAATCTGTTAAGGTTAGCCAAACATCGCAATGTGGTATGAAATTGTACATTAATGTTTAAATGTTTTAATTTTTTGTTTTAATAAATACGGCCGGGAGGGTCACTCCCTCCCACTTCCAAAAACTTCAAGAACTGTTTCCGGTTTCCCTCCTTTTGGGGATTGTGTTGAGAGGGGGTGGCGGGTATCTCAGCCATATGGAAAGGGGCGACCACTCGGTCCCCCCGAACGTATGGCTGAGTGCCTCGATCCCCCCGGGAAGCCATTTTGGGCGGGAGGCGCGTCTCGGCTGGTATGCCCGAAGCGGCGTAGCCGGGGCGCGCTTTTTCCCGCCCTAGAGTGGGCTGGCCTAGACACTGACGCGGCCGGCCACGCCCTCGGGGCAGCCAGGGGCGGGTTTACGCCCGCCCTGAAGATGGATAAAAAGGGACGCAAGACCAGAAGACATCCTCTTGTTCCTGTGCTCTGAAGCTGCACCTCCTCGCTGCACGTGAGCTCGAGACGGAACGAAGAGCCAATTTTGACCCACCCACCAGCCCCTGAGGACAGCCAGTTGTTTTAATAAAATTGATCAATTATTCTATTTCGTTTACAGGTTTTTAGTGTTATGTTGATGTTGAATGTGTAATAAAGATTGGTCTAATTTTACAAGTTTGTGATTAAAGAACGTCGGATTTAAGGTCCATTTATAAACAGGCTTTTTCGGTCATAGTGGCCAATGTAGTTTCGTTTAGTTAGCATTTGTCGTATTTATTTTGGTCGGGCGGTAAGGTCATGATCGGTGAGCACTAATTGGAAGATCCCTATGAGTGGGCGTCACCCAACACGGATGGGAGCGCTCGGGGGAGGTGGCCTTTGGCCCCTCAACGGGGAGGCGGTCCCTTCTAAGGATGGGTCGCCGAAAGAAGAGGAAAGGCGGTCAAGGCCCCTTCCTGTGTAGGAGGGGTTACAGCCCCCTCCTGGGGAATTTCCCGGGGCCAGTGACATCTGCGACGGCAGATGCGGTAAGTTGTGTGGGGTTGGGGGGAGGTCTACGATACCTTCTAGATACCTCACACGAGTCTTCGAACGACCTTTAACTGGCGTCGAGTTGATAAGTGCCCCCGTCAAGTCAAGGGAAATTGGTAGTAGTTGCATTTGAGTACGCCTCAGTGCTGTCGCCCCTCCCAAGTGGGGGGGGTATGTCTGGTTAGGGATCTTGACACCGGTTACGACCTTGCCGTTGGCCCTTAAACGTTAGGATGTACAATTTCAATATTTCAAGTAAATGTTTTGTAGGATGTTAGTTCGGCTAGGAGAACCTCTGTATTAGAGAATCTGTTAAGGTTAGCCAAACATCGCAATGTGGTATGAAATTGTACATTAATGTTTAAATGTTTTAATTTTTTGTTTTAATAAATACGGCCGGGAGGGTCACTCCCTCCCACTTCCAAAAACTTCAAGAACTGTTTCCGGTTTCCCTCCTTTTGGGGATTGTGTTGAGAGGGGGTGGCGGGTATCTCAGCCATATGTTCCAGAGGCAGATTTCAGTCGGCAGAGGACATTCGTATTCGTATTGAAGAAATTCTTGTGTTTTTAAGTTGGGATCAAATTCGTATACTATGTCTGATGCAGCAAGAGAATTAACCCATTGTATCCATCTCGGATGTAGGGCTTTAGCATTGGGAATGCTTGCTCGTGTTACTGCTTCTAGGGCAGGTACCGGTGTAACGATTATTATTCGTTTACCTTGTGCCAGGGCTCTTTCTTTTGCTACAGCAGTTTGAACCGCAGTTAGAATTTTTTCAGTAGAACTGAATTTCATTTCAGCTTGTGTGTACAAGTGTGATTTGTAAGCTATTGGTACCGTTTCTCCCTCATTAGGGGTCAGGTATGTGAATCCGCATCTTCCTGGGATGACTCGGATTACAAGGTTGCGTTCGTTTACGCGTGTTTGCAGTTTTGTTTTAGTTAACATATCTGTTTGTAATGATCGTAAAATTTCTGTGTGTTTCTGAGTCCAATTAATTGGTTTAAAATCAGGTTTTATTAGTTCGTAGAAAGGTTTAACCCTCTCTGCATAATTTAGAATGTATGGTCTTCCGAAATTCAGGAAACCTAGAATTGATTGTAAGTTTTTCAGCGTTTTTGGAGATTGCAGTACTGCACACTTCTCTAAGAAGTTGTCTGCTAGGCTTTTGCCTTCACTCGATAACTCATATCCTAAAAATAGGACTGTTAAGTGGGCAATTCGTGACTTTTTAAAGTTGAATTTGTACCCTTCAGATGCGAACCCAAGTATGATGGTGTTCACTCTTTTCAAGTGTGTCTCCAGGTCATCGTCTGTAAGATAGATGTCGTCGACATAAGATAATGTCTCATCATCATACATTTATAGTAACTCTGTTACTCTGGCTGTAAATAATCCTGGGCTATTCTTGAATCCCTGTGGGAGACGACAAAATTGTTTTTGGGTCCCCATGCTGGAGAAAGCGGTCAAATATCTGCTTACAGGTGCTATGTTTTGACAGAAGAAATCATTTGAAATATCTAATGTCGTTTCATATTTTTTGCGAACGATATTATTCATTAGTGCTGCACTGTGAGTTTTGTACTGCAAATGTTTAACAAGAGTTTAGGTGTTTGTAGTCTAAAACTAGACAATATGAATCGTCTGGCTTGGAGACAGGAAACAAAGGATTGTTCATTTGTGAGGTGCATGTTTCAATCACCCCCTGACATTCAAGTTGATCTAAGATTTATCTGACTTGTTTTTTAGCTTCTTGCTTAACAGGATACTGCCTCTGTGCAGTATGTTGATTTTTTAACTGAATTTTATGGTGAGGAGAATCCTCATCCCATCCTACATGATTTTTATATAATGCAGGTGCTTGGGCCACTGCCCATTTCCTAGCAAATGTGTATTTTTTATGAATTGGAATGTGATTTGAGAAGGCAGGCATAATCATTTCTTCGCCATGTGGCAACTCCCTGACAAACTCTGGTGGCCAGTCTTTCTCTGCTAGAAGGATATCATAACCTTTAGATAGATTGTCCCAGAAGAGACCTTTTATTTCCCTCTATACGTAATGTTAATTCATATAGTTTATGGGGCACGCTAACTCTGTTGTCTGCAGTTTCCACTTGAATATATTCATTCGTGTCCACTGTCTCCAGAAGATTCATCAGGATCTTACGAGCTATGGTCACTTCTGCTGCGCTGTCTAGCATTGTCTAGGCCTACTCTCCGTTTTTCAGTTGTGTCCTCAGAATTCTTGGCATGTTTTACTTTAATACTGTCTACCTTCTTTCTGGGAAATTGTAATTTTTTACTTTGATGAGCAGGTTCCTTGTCTTTGGACTTGACGTGCTCTTCTTTATGTTCTGACCGTCCTCTTCTTTCCGATTTCTGTGAGGAAGTCTGAAAAGATCAAGAGGGACTTGTATCAATATCTTGATATCTGTCAGGTTTTCTCAAATTGTCCCTATTTCTAAGGTCGTATCTTTTTTCAGAGGGCTCCCTTTGGGGAGACTTGCCTCCTCCTTCTGGAGATCTATCCCTTCGTTGAGGAGACCTTCCTCTGGACTGAAACTGTTTTTCTCTGGGAGTGGTTTGTTTATTACCCTCCTACTTCTTCTTTTGAGAGTTGAGATTATTTTTAATGAAAGTCTTTTCAGGATTTTCAATTAGTTGGGGTTTTAGCGGTTTCCCACCCAAACTATCTCTACCTAATTTTTCATAGGATTTTTCAATTATTCTGGCAAGTTCAAAAGGTTGGTCTGCTATATCTGTTTCTTTCAATTTTTGGCGGATCGCCACAGATGCTGCTTCTCCTTTTATGTTGGCTAGTAATATAGCCGAGACCTACTTAAAGCCTTTCAGTAATTTCATACCTAGAGTTAAAGCAGGTTCAGGACCGTATTCAGTTTGAATCTGTCTTAGTACGTCTGGTATAACCGCCATAGAAGGAACACCATGTGTTTTTGTGTAGCTAGAAGCAAAGACTGTTCCCCAAGTGTCACAGTCCTCCACATGTGGTGCGATCCCCATTGGGAGACAGATAGTCAGAATTCTGTGTTTGTCATGAGGGGTAGTATCAGGAAATACTGTCTCTATTTGAGTAATTTTTTGAGCTAACCAGAATGGACTTTGTTCCCATTTTGCAGGTACTTTACCAATACATGATTGTATTTTCTGTGGTGTAATTTTATTTGTGTTCCCCTGTTGAGGGGTGTTTTGTGGAATTCTAATTGCAGGTTGGACTGTTGAAGTCCGCATGACATATTGGACCAATTGTCTATGTATTTTAATTAGTTGTTTTAGTTGAACTAAAAGTTCTCCGTTTGACATTTTTTTAATGTCCGGATGTAGTGTGTAGCTGGCTAGAACCGGCCATGTGGCTCCTGGTCTACCTAGTGGACCGAGCCTGGTAATGTGATTTTGATGTTTTAGGGCGCCATTAAACCAGAGCAGGTGCTCTTGGTATGTTAGTGGAATTTCAACGTCCTCGAAAGGGGCGTATTCCTCTGGAGATTCCTTTATTTTATAGTAGTGGAACTCGCTTGTCACAGCATGTGCTGCTGGAAAATGTATCCAGGAATAGAATACCTCTGTCGCTGATATTCATGGGCCTCTACCACAAATATGACTGTACCACCTCTTGATGATACTCCATTTTCTATAAGTTTTATAGTTATAGTTTTTCTTACATTGACCGGGATGATTATAGCATCCGGGTCATTTTCATTAAACCCTGTATCGTCTGAACCCGGTTGATTCGCATCTACTGCAGCTCCACCGGTTTCGTTGTTTTCGCCGTTAGTTGACATTGTTTAATGAAAGTTTGCAGAGCAAGTTTCAAGGAAACAAAGATTAGGTGCACTATATTTTGGAACACCGTATCCTTCAACGTTGACTAAACCAAAAACTAATACATAGGAATCTCTTCCTACTAAGTTCTGGCGGATATTAACCTTTTACCCACTCCAGACGTCCATTGGAGTTTTTACGGGAAAAGGGGTCTGAGAGAAAAGTATGACTGAGTTACTCTAGTATCTTGCGTTAGATTATCGCCTTACCAAACGTTGGGCGTCATGTAGTGTTGTTCCTATATTCCCAATAGGCACTGCACATTGGAATAACATAAACGATAGTTTAGACGTAGGTCTGAGGTCGACTAGGTCTTTATTGAATATGTTAGACTTAATTATGAATGCCAGCTAGTTCAGAGGTCACTAGAAACTTTCTCGAGTGAACAGGAAGGAGTTAACTTTCCTGAATAGACAAGAAGGAATTAGTTTCTGACAACATCATAAACATGACAACTTTGCTCCCTCCAGAATAAGGAGTATATCTCCAGAGTCGTGTGAAAACAATAGATAGCTATTTCACTCAGTCAATCGTGCATGCTTAGTTTCACCAGAGTGCAGAGAAATAGAGAGACAGGTGTTTTCAATAAAAGATGTTATTTATTGAGCAGTCTTCTTTCTCATGCAAGAGAAGTGAATTGCCACAATTGCAATACTTGTCATATAGTAAAGTGCGTACAGTAAAAGGAGTATTATGAAATAATACTGTAAAAGCATTTATATGGTTTCTAAGCCATATGATACTTAAAACGGATAAAATATATACAGTACATATAATGATAAAAGTTGACTAAACGTACTCAACTGGTGCTTCTAAAATACTCCTACCTCAGTGTACCTAACCTAAGCCTAGTACATGGGAAGGAGTAGGTGAGCTGCAGTTTAAGTTAAGTTATTTTTGCCAAGAATCTGCATCAAGATTCCTCTAAGGATCTAATCAGCTACGTACCTTGGTTTTAGAATGAAGGAGGTCTTATATCTCTTTCTCAGGACTCGATCTCCCAGCAACCCGCAAGGGTGACTGGAAACACTGGAGCTGGATTTCTCGGCAGGAGAAAAGACAGCGTCTCTCTCAGTGCGTCAAATGGGAGGGTCGGTTTCCTTCTGCACTCAGATCAGCTGGGCTTTGGGTAAGTAGATAGCCGCTCTGCTCCAAACCACTGTGTGTTTGCTTAAGGCAAATGCTGGTATATTTATACCTTGAAGGTGCCGAGTTTGACGTAAGGTTGGACATAAGACGTCACTAAGAACTGTAACTAAGAACTGGCAGTTCTTTCAGGACTCTCAGGAGTTCTAGAACAAATCAAAACAGAAGCAGGGGAAATTCCCAGGCTGCTGGAGGCTTGGTTTGTTTAAAGAACGCGTTGTACTTTCTAGGAGTCTAGGGAAGTAGCCTTGCCGTATTTGGACTGTATTGGCTATGACTAAATATGGATATGATTCTTATGCCTTTATAAGGATATCATTTGTTATAACCACATAAGGGCATGAATCGGGAATGTTTAATTAGGGTCCTAGATACGTTCACAACAGCATATTTCTTAGTGTTATTCTTGGATTCAGACCTTATAGGGTGTGAGTTGTGCACCTTGTACTAATGATACTTTCTTTTACTTGTTGTGGGGATTATGTTTTTCACCCGTATGTTTTGTACTTTTACTTGAGCTGGGGCATGGTTAGTGCATCCCAATCAATTTTTACACTACCTGGTAACATGGCAGGGATTCGTCAACCCAAACCACACTTACCTTTATGTGGCTGTATCAAGTCTTTTAGGATAGTCCCATCATGTATACCCCGATTTGCATACATTATCCCTTCCACAAGACTATGACGATTCTAAACAGGTGACCTTTTACCCAATACCTTGCTCCTGTCTCTTCAACACCAGACTCTTAGTCTTCTATCAGAATCCCTGTACCTGACGTACATAAACATGTCCCCAGGCACGGCAAATCTATTCTGTATAAAGGTCACCACGTTTTTCATCCTTGGCCCACAGCCAGCTGTGTATAATCGCACTTGTTTAGAAAAGCATTGGTAATTGCTTTCAAAACATCAATGGTTGTTTTAAAAACATATTGTTCTAGAAACAATCCTGGAGTGACCACTATAGTATAAAAGACCCTCACTCCCCCCTACAAATTGGAGGAGAATTCCTTCCAAGCTGAGGGTTCTGCATGCCGAATCTCCGACAAGCAGTGGTCTGACATCCCCTGCTGCTTGTCATCCTCGACGCAGAGACGGGGTCCTTCATTCCCAATCATCAGGTCAAGGGGCTGGTTCATACCTAGGGGGTTCTTTGGCTAAAGATACACACAGCTAAATGCATATACATCTATACAGCTCCTATACAGGAGTGGTGTGGGTCACTGGTTAGAGGCGGCAGACCCAGGAGCAGACAACGGCCCGGGACCAGGGTTCAATACGGACGCGGCAGGGTCGTGGACCAGCGTCAGCGGACTCGATAATTCTCACCTCGGTGCCAACTCTATCCAGGGATCACACTCGGTAACTCTGGGCATTAGCTTGCCTCATCTCCACAACGGCCCCCCACATACGTCGGGGATGCCTGGTTTCACCTTGGAGATACCCAGTAGGGACCATCTCACAGGGAAAGCCAGGACGGGTTCCCCAGCGGTCTACTGCACAGAGATACTCCTCCGGGAGTCGATTCTAGTGCGTTAGAAACCCACAATTAATTAATCCATGGTAGAAAAGGTACCTTTAGGTAAATTACTTAGGGTGCCCATTTTAGGAATATGCAAGTGCTATTGTTTTTATCTGAACTGCACTATTGTAGAAATGCATCTACAATATTAGCACTAGCAATCTCTTTTGTATGCTTCTGTCTCCTGATTTTGCAGCACATATGTTTTACACAAGACTGTTGCTGGAGCAATAAATAAGTATTGAAACGTCCTAATCACCATCCTGTGTATTTTCTGAGAGAAAGCAAGCTAGAGTGTCTGAGCGAAAAGTACTGTACTGTTTTCCACGATCCCTGAGGAATCAGGGTTGTCCTGTTCAATGGTTGCCGGAGATTACCTACACCACTGTAGAATACAGTGGGGTGGTAGTGGCACTGTAGAGCTAGCTGGTCTAACTGCTGACATATCCTGTGGGGTTGTCCAGAAGTGGCGAGGACACCTAGCCCTCAGTTTAGGTCATCCAAAACGCGCCGGTCCTGGGGGACTTATAGGAACTACAGGACATGGCACCCAATGTTGATTTGGTTCTTATATTAACAGTGTAAAGCTGAGTAGTCCAGTCGTGCTTTCTCAGAAAGCCCTACTCATACCTTTTTCAGTGGGGAGGGAAATCCGCATCAGCTGAGCAGAAATACTCTGTGTTTTGGCTGAAGGTTTAGCAAGCTTGTAAGGATAAAAGGTTTCCAACATTGTGCAAAATCCTACCTCTTAACTTCTCTTCTCTTCAGAAAAATGGCCGACCCCGCGAGCAGCTCGGGGGAAGATGAACTTGAAGATGCTCTTAACATAACAGTGAATTGCAGCCAATGCAGTAACTATAAAACTGTTAGAACACAGTGTACCAGCAACAGGTGGCTGTGCTACCTTCGTAATTGAGGCATAGGAGGTGCTCGCAACAGAGGTATTCTAGTCGTGTGTTCAGTTCCCACCGGCAGATCCAGTGACTAAATTGTTCCACACATACATTGTAGTTGAACCACCGGAGGAATATATTCCATACGAAGACATTGAAGTCCCGTTTAACTTACCAGCAGCATAACAAATGGTTTAAGGGTGCCATCCCACACACAACATCTGCTGTGAGACTCGGTCTGCTCAGCATAGAAGGAGCGACCTGGCCAGTCTTAGCGACATATACTCCACATCCACAAATAGATACACTCTCAGTGGATGAAGTCCATACAATATACAAAGACATAGTAAGGCTATACAGACACATTGTCCAGTTCGTCATGCCAACATTGACAGTCCAAGCTGCGAGGCAGGCTCCAGCCGGTCCACATGACGCAATACCTACAATTAAACCACAGACACTAAAATCAGTGACAGGTACTATACCTTCCAAACGGGAGCAAACTCCGGTCTGGATAGCACAAAACATTGCCCAGCTGGAAGCAGTGTTTCCCCATACAGGGTCGCAGGAAAAACACAGAATGCAAATCATTTGCTTGCCAATGGGGATGGTTATCTCAATTGAGGATTTTACCACTTGGGGAAGAATCTTTGCAGCCGTTTATGTCAGAGTGCACGGTACCCTTTCCTTAGTAGTTGTTCCCTGATGTATTGAAACAGATATAGCATGAGCACGGGGCAGGACCTGCCCTGGACTTGGGAATGAAACTGATGGGTAATTTTGCCCAAGTCTCTGCAATCGTGCTGAGCAATATAAAGAGGGAGGCAGCAGCAGTGGCCATACACAGCGCCTAAGGGAAATAGCACCTAGAAATAAGGAGCGAAAATTACCAAAAATAATTGAAAAACCTATGCTGCATTAGATAGAGATAATTTAGGAACGAAAGCCGGGATGCCACAAATGGCGGGTAGTCCCAACAAGGATATTGCAAAGCAAGCACCAGCTTCTAAAAAGAAAATGGGAAAACTAACATTCTAAAAAATAATAATTCAGAAAAGAATTCACGATCAAAGGGTGGGTAGTCCTAACAGGAGTCCTCTGAAAAGAGGTACAACCTTACGAATCATGATAAGATTAGGTATCCTGACCGGTATCAGGACACTGATACACTTTATTTTTGTTCCTTTCAGGGTTCATCAAAAAACACCGAGAGGGACAGGTGACCAGAACAAAAGCAAGAAGATCTACCAAAGACAAAAAAAAAGGAAACACATCGAAATTCAGATTACATTATCAAACAGGAAGAGCAACCTAAAGCAAAACCTCAATTCAAAAAGAATAAAGTAGCTGGCTTAAAAATTAGACATGCCCAGGTTACTGAGGACTCGGCTTCTGAACGGGGAATGGGCTCTAACGATGCTAAACAGCACGGCAGATGTAACAATAGTTCACCGGAACCGGAAGGATTTTCTAGTGACAGCAGCATTGAATGAGCACATCACGGTGGAAACACCTGATGTGAGAGTTAGCGTCCTGCATAGATTATATGAAATTACACTTCAAATAGCGGAGGACATCTCGAGAAAGGTTAAAGGTCTCTTTTGGAGTAACTTAACATATGGATATGACATACTGCTAGCAGAAAGAGATCGGTCGCCTGAATTTGTGAAGGAGTGCCCAAAAGGTGAAAGCATCATTTTGCCAGCTTTTTCCGACCTCATTCCAGAATCTTTAAAATATTCATACACGCAGGAGTGGGCACTAGCGCTAGCTCCGGCATTATAACGCAACATGTAGGGTGGGACGTGGAGTCTACTCGCCATGACATCCCATTAAAATCTTCTCCAAATCTACAGAGACAGTACCCTATGAAAACGATGCAAAAAGACAAGTCAAAGAAATCTTAGACCAACTCGAATACCAAGATGTGATTGAGACTCACACCTCCCCGATGAGTAATTCTTTGTTTACAGTAATGAAACCTGACATAGCATATTGTCTAGTTTTAGATTTCCGACATTTGAGCACATGCACATGAATATTTGCAGTTCAAAACGCGCACAGTTCAGCATTAATGAATAACAATGTGCGGAATAATTACAAAGCTACATCAGATCTATTGAATGGATTCTTCTGCCAGAATATAGCTCCAGAAAGCAGATATTTGACTGCATTTTCTGCGCTCAGCACTCAGCAAAATGTTTGTTGATTCTCTCAAGGGTATAAGAACAGCCTGGGGGTATTATCAGCAAGAGTGTCAGAAATATTACAAATATGCAATGAGGAGGTGTCCTATATAGATGATATTTATCTGACGGACGATGAATTACTTGAACACTGGTGAAGGTTGAACAACTTAATTGTTGGATTCGCCAATTTGGGATACAAATTTAATTTTAAGAAATCAAAGATTGCCCATCTCAATGTCCTAAATTTGGGAAACGAGCTGTCAAGTGAAGGAAAGAACCTGGCAGCCAACATTTTAGAAAAGTGCATGCTACTCCAGCCTCCAAAGAATACAAAGGGTTTGCAGTCCATCTTAGGATGTTTAAATTTTGGCAGAACATACATTTTAGATTATGCAGAAAAAGTAAAACCTTTTTACGACTTAATCAGACCTGATATCACACCATATTAGTGGACTCAACAACACACGTATACTCTACGTTCAGTTCAGGCAGACATATTAGCATCTAAACAATCACACACATGTGTGAATACCACAAGATTGGTTATCCGGGTCATCTCTGGTTTATCAGGATATACCAACATCACTTTCAGTGAAGGTGAAACAGTTCCAATTACATACAAATCGCATTTATACACAAATGCTAAAATTAGATTTGCGGCAACTGAAAAAATATTTACAACAGTACAGACTGCTGTAGTGAGAGAAGGAGCACTAGCACAGGGAAAACGCATAATTGTTATAACCCCGGTACCAAGTTTAGAAGATGTTACCAAAGTTAGCATTCCTAATGCAAAAGCGCTAGATCCGCGATGGATACAATAGGCTACTTCTCTCACTGCAACACATGCTTAAATATATGATTCTATGTTGAACACACAAGCGTTCTTGCAGTACAAACAAGAATATCCTCTGCTTAATGAAATCTTGCTTCTAAAGAAATATGAGTACATCATTTAAACTGATGGATCTGCTCAGCCTTCCATAGAAAGTAAACAGCAATATAGCGCTGCATCTGCTATAGTGAAGGGACGTATGCTGAATGGCAAGTTCCATCCCAGCAATACGACTAAACAATCTCTAAGAGATTGTACAGCGCAGTTGGCAGAGCTGAAAGTCCTGATATTGGCACTACAGTATACAGATTGGGAATATACCACATCAATACTGTGCGATTCATTTTACTGTATGCAGTCGTACAATTAATATCTTCTTTACTAGGGAAGAATATGTTTAGAGATTCCACGGGTTGCACAATTAAGCATAAATTGTTATGGGAACAAATGGCAAAGCTGAAACCATGCCTGGCATAGGCTCAAGTTATTCACACCTTGAGTCACCATTGTGTTGGCGTACACGTTGAAGGGAATTCATTGGCTGATGAAGCCGCCAAGGCGACAGTGCGAACTGCTGCCATTGCTGCAATCACTTGTTCTAGCATGAAGATAGACGGAGACATACTGATAGCTGTCAATGCCTCGAAGAACGGCTCTGCTGTTCCGAAAGGCTTTCCACTCAAATATTCCTATAAATTAGATGTGCAAAACACACCATATGCTCAAATTCCAGGAGTGGGGGATAGAGTTATACCAAACACAGATCGCAGATTAGGTTTCATTCTAGCTGCACACGAGTGTCTGGGCTCTGCACATGAAGGAGTCACCGCTCCAGTTTCATTACTAAAGCGGCGATTTTGGTGGCCAAGTTTGTCTAAGCAAACAAAGGCTTATGTCTTGAAGTGCGACATCTGTCAGCAGATAAAAGGTTTCACCGTTGCGTGCCACCACAAACACCATAACTCATTTCAGACAGACCTCTCGCATGTGTCTATTTGGATCACTGCAGCCCCTTAATTTCAGATGGGGCTTACAAGTACATCTTGGTGGCAGTAGATTCATGCTCTAGATTTCTATGGGTTTGGCCTCAGCGCTCAGCTGACACTCAAACTGTTAAAAAGGATTTGTGAGTCTTCATCAGGACATATGCACTTGTCATGTTACATTCAGACTGTAGCCCTGCATTTAGCTCTCAGGCTTACAAGGAAGCCATGGCAAGTATGGGCGTGGCCTTGCAGTACTTCTCCACTTACCATCCAGAAGGAAATTCGGAGGTGGAGAGCAAAAACCGGGACCTAAAGCAATCCTTAACAGCAAGGGTATTATGTGCGGGTGGTAGTAGGATCAATCACCAATATGGGATCCAGAGGGCACTGAATAATATGCTAAGAAAATCCTTGGGAGGACATACCCCCTATAAGATCCTGTTTGGGAAAAGAATGTGGGTACCTGACCTCGATTGTGCCAGCACAGTGGCAGATGTAAAACCATTTGAATTGAATGATCATTTGGCTGTTTTACAGGACCTCATTGAATCCGGGCATTACAAAGCAACGTCCATGTAAAACGTACCACCACTGGGGAAGTGAAACCCGTTCCGGCAAGACCTGTCTGGGTCCCAAAGGTTGGGGACCTGGTCAGAGAAAAGATCGTGAACAAGGAGGAGTTTGAGCAATCCTACCGAACACCTGTACCTGTCCTGGTGGTTCAAGGAACAAGAACAGTACTTCTCCTGCCTTTTGCCGGTAAAAAGGAAAAAAGATTTGTTTGCATTGATCTTATCAAACCACACTATGTGGCTGATTCTCAACAGCAGGCCACGTGGAGTCCTGAGTAGACGCCGATCTCCTCTCACTACTATACAGGAAGTTCAGATGGAAAGACTAATAACGTTCCATGACTCTTCTGCACAAGATGCCGGAGTAGCCAATAATGGAGTACGTATTACACATGTTGAAATTGAACAATATCCAAATGAAACTGAAACTGAAAAGCAAATTGCAATTCGGCCCAACAATGAACTTTACATCAATGTGCCTTCGCAAGAAGCACCATCCAAATATACAAACACTGCTGAGCTCCCAAAGATAGATCGAAGTGTGTCTAGCTACTTTATCAACTTCAATGAAGTTTCTTCAGATCCTAGTGAACCTAAGCAAATGCCACCCATCTCGAAAAATGAACAACTTCGACAATTCTATCTCTGGCTGAAAAAGACTTACTTAGTATCACCTTGGCTGCATCTTTGGTTTGCATTAGGAATCCTGTTCCTGTTAATTTGCATTGGTATAGAAACTGTCTTTTATCCTATTACTGAATGGATATTACTTCCCACAACGCTCAGTGGTACAACCTGTGAACTTGGTCCTGAAACCATATACGTCATCACACCGTGAACAGAAAGACTTGTCCCTAGGTAACATTTCAACAATTCCAGTACTGGATGGTATAGTATGGAATAGAGTTTCATATAATATATTTGGTCCTACTGAACATTTGAAAATGTAACACATGTTCAAAATTTCAATGAATGAATTCATTACCTCGAGTACATGATAGGGGCATTGAGACTGTAAATACTATGCTTTCAGATTTAGAACAATCTTCTGCATTTTCTTACAGGGAATTGTATGACGGTACACCTGACTACGATAGTATGTTTTGTTACCAGCATTATGGTCATCACTTTTTGCACAGAGCTAGTGTTCCATGCACTGTGAACACTTATCAATGGAAACATTTCCCAACACCACCAAAAGGTAGTTCTGCCACATTCGCACAGATATTTGCATACTTTTCATGGTTCAATACATCAGACCCAATGTCTATTATAGGTTAGTTCAGGCAAATGCTACTGCGAAGAAAATGATGCTAACAACTACCAAGCTCATATATTCAGCACCTTTTATCTCCCAACTGTCTATACAAGGTTTCGACTATTGGAGGGAAGCAATAGACACAAAATCACCTGGGGACGAAAGAGTGGCAGGCTCAGGGAACAGAGACTTTATTTAGAGCTTGCCTCATACCTTTACAGATGATATTCCTGAACAGAACAATGCAACAAACTACCTGCTACTGGTTTGCAAACATTAACCACATCGCTGCTGCTGTGATTTTTGCGCTGTGCGGCTTTTTTTTAAAAGCCGCGTTACATGACGAGCTCAGCTCGTCATCAGCACACGCCACCCGTGGCTGATGACGAGCTGAGCTCGTCATCAGCATCGAAAGGGTTAAGGACCTGAAAACACCACACATCCACTTACCCATACCTATTGAAGGTATATCAAATGACACACTGATTAGTGAGGAGGTATTGGGTAGAGAATGGTACATACAGAATGGTACATACAATTCTTCAGCTCCCAATTTGAAGGGACGGTTGGTTTGGCCTATCGACACAAATAGGTGTCAATCAAAATTCAAGGGTATGAGCAGAGTGTTTAGTATCCACAGGCCTGACCCACGCTACATACACAGATGACCCAGGGATAGTGACTTTTTGTAGTGTAGGGAAGTTGTGCCTAGAATGGCTAAACACCTCAACACTGCAACAAGTGAAACAATACTTGTCCCTTCTAGCTGACAACATAGATCGTAGGGATTTCTCGTTAGGTCCCAAGAAACCATTTAAGAAATGCTTCTTGTATGCCATCTACAATGAATTGTAGAAAGTCTCCCAACAAGATGCTGTTGAGAGATTACGTGAAATTGATAGGATTAACCTAGAAAAGGCCCTGGCTGTGGGAGGCAATGGTATGACCACACTATCTTCACGTATTTATTCACTGAGCAACATTGTATCCTCAGCAATCAACACAATGGCACAACAATTGTCTATTCTATAAAATTTGCAATGTCAATTGCACTCCATTATGCTTTAAAGCTGGACGCTGCAATTATTCTGTTCAGGCCATGTGCCATTGCGATACATTAACAGCACAAGTCTGTTCTTGGCTTACAATCTGACCGACAGACAGTTGACTATGGCACTCAGAGATGCAACATACACCATGCTGCTCATTGAAAAATTAGAGAAGTTACTTCCCACTGTAGCAGAATCACTTTCTACAGAATGGGTAATTCATGGCTATATCCCCTGCCAATCACAACATTTTAGTTCCAATACTGTTTTAGATACATCCAAGCAGGCAGGTATGTAGCGTTGGGTGAAGGGTTCATAGAGGAAACCTGGGCGTTACCGTATAGATATTAGGTGTAGAAATAAGGACACTGAAGTTTTTTTAAGTGGTACTGACTGCAGGAAGGCTTTAAGTGGGTCTTTAGTTTGCAAAGAAGTGTCGCTTCATGGATCATGTAAAGCGTCAAAAGCAAATTTATCTTGCTACTTGAAAGGCTCCCCAGCTGCTGTGATTCATCCGTTTTTTAATTACTTTCAAATGAAAGTTATTTAGTGCTGAATGGTCAACGCTGTTGTGGAATGGCGCCAGGCATTGCATATCAAGTCACAGTAAGCTTCAGGGTTATTTGCTGCAAACTAGTATGGTTTTCCCGGCTCACACAGTTAGGGAGGCACCATTGTGGCCTTCGTTGAATGTTTCCAGTATACGGTTTTGTGAGAAGTTGGCCTGGTATATGATGTCCACTAATGGAAGTGGGCACCTTGCACAAGTCCAAACACTCTTATGTTGATTTAAGAGGTCAAGGATAACCTTAGAAAGCTATCCAAGTGGTTGCTGTGGAGAGCAGCCTTCAGGCTTAGTCTTGAAGGAATGTTAAGCAGCTTGTTTTACCAGAATGCCACCTTAATCTATTGGTTAAATGAAAGGAAAGCCACACAGTAGTTATATAATTATATATTTATTATTATAACACACCTTAAATACCTCACAGTATCTGCTACATGAAGATAAGCAAAACACAAAGCACACAATACTGTAGCACAGAAACAAACGCAAGTAGCACTAATACACAGTGGGCTCTAGGGGGAGACCAAACCATATTCTAAAATAGTGGTATAAGAACCATGACTCGAGTCAGGACAGTGTCGAGAGGACGTAGAATCGATGGGGCCCCAATGATCCACCCAAGGTGAGTCATTAGGGACCCCACAGAGGATGGGTGCAGCATGAGAACACAACCGCGTGCTACTTACAATTCAATGCGAGAGTCACGTTGCAGTTTTAGTGTTTAAGGACCCTGCCAAGGGGATTACCAAGAAACCCTTTAGAACATAGAAGGTTGGAGAGCCACCCCACCCGTGGATACTGAAGTACCAGAGTTACTTATCCCAGGGAATCTGGGTGAATAGGGTCGAACTGGCGTCGGAAACCGACCTCATTCTCAATGGGAGTCCTCATAGAAATGCCACTGCTGGAAAGAAGAAAAGTGTCCGGTGAAACCCACAGGTGGATTCTTGAAGTAAGGAACCTGAAAGCAGAGGGTACAGAGTCTGGCTCAGTCAGGAGTGACCAGGGACTCAAAGGATGAATGCCCACCAATGTCGGGTGCTTCAGGTGTGAAGATGGAGACCTTTACTCTGTAGCAAGGGGGACCAGGGGATGTAGAGAATGACCAGGAGGGTGGTACGAATTGTCACACAAAGGATGTTGGGTGCTGAGGGGTCGATGTCCGGCGGGAGTGTGAGAAGTTGGCCTGGTATATGCTGTCCACTAATTAAAGTGGGCACCTTGCACCAGTCCAAACAACCCTTATTGATGATTAGGTCAAATAAAGGAAACTATCCTAGTGTAGCTGTGGAGAGCAGCCTTCAGGCTAAGTCTCGAAGGAGTGTAAAGCAGCTTGTTTTACCAGATTGGAACCTCCTGAATAACCAAATGAAAGGAGAGCCACACAAAAGATTTCTAAAATAAATGTATTTATTACTAAACACTCTCTACTAACATCTTTATGAGATTAGAGCACAAAGCACACAATCATAAATCACTATAACAACAGTAAATAGCACAATACACAGTGGCCTCCAGGGGGAGACCAAACCATATACTAAGAAAGTGGTATAACAACCACGACTTCACTAGCCACAGTGCCTAGAATTGCTCGGCCATAAGGAACCACCCAATGTAGTGACACAGGGGACCCATGGAGGACGGGTGCAGTGTGAGAACACAGACGCAAGCTCCGTACAACTCCATGGGAAAGTAGCTGTTTGAAAATTTAAGATTAAGGACACTTCAGAGAGGACTTCAATCAAACCCTTTTGAACATAGAAGGTTCTAATGCCAGCACCCTTGTGAGCACCGGAGTACCCGTGTCACCTATCCCAGGGGAGCCGGTGCATAGGTGTCAAGTGATGTCGGAAACCTGCTTCGTTTTCAATGGCGTGACTCAAAGAAGTGCTGCTGCCGGGAAGATGAAAAGTGTCCGATGCAATCCAAGCCTGGATCTGAGGTGAGAGGAACCTGAAAGCAGAGGGGTCACTTCATCTGGGTCACTTCATCTGGGTCACTTCAGGGTGACCAGGGGCTCGGTAGACGAATGCCCACCGATGTCTGGTGCTTCAGGTGAGATGACCAGGAGCTTGACTCTGAAGCCATAGGGACCAGGAGACGTCGACAATGACCAAAGTCCAGAGGTGAGCTGTCCCATGAAGGATGTTGAGTGCTGAGGGGTCAGTGTCCGGATTGAACACCAACAAGCCTTGGCAAATGCAACCCACGTGGGCAGAGGAAAGCAGGCCCGGTGTGGACCAGCAAGGTCCACGAGACTCTCCAACCTATGGGGAGTCAGGGCACGTCTGGACCTCAAGCTGAATCACAAGATACCAGCCCACGGAACACTTGTGGAGTGTAGGCCGGAAATCTTCTGTGCAATTACTGCTCAGGGTCAGGACTACACGTAGCCCAAAGCACAGCCTTAGGGATCGCCAAAAAGCATATGCTGCTGCAAATGTACACGATGCACAGGGGTTCGGGTTGCACAGTCCCCACAAGGGATACTGGTCTCAGAATTGCTGAGACGGCAGATCAACCTCAGGGACGCTCAGGAACCCACCTCCTGTGTTGCAGAAATCTTCGGAATCCTCAGGCGCTCGGGAGATGCAAACCGGTCAGATGCGTTAAAGGTGCCTTCAGTGCAAGGGAGTAACTCCTTTACTACAAGGGAGATTCTTCAGTCATCCAGCATAGTGTAGATCGTCAAAGAACTTAGTTTCTGTAGCAGAGTTTAAAATCTAAAGTCCTGTACTCAGGGGTTCCTACTTTATACCAAAGGAAGGGGTGGGACAAACTCTGGGGATCCACCTATGGGAGGGTTGGGACAGAGGGGTGGCTACACCCATGTCCTTTATCCAGTTTCGCACCAGAGCAGGAGCAAATGGCTCCTGCAACCGGTTTGAGCTGGACTATGCACAGGGACACCAAATATACCCCCAGTGCAGACTTCAAAGCACTCTCAGAGTGCACCCATCCAGCTCCAATACACTAAAGCCTGTCAGGGAGGTGGTTAGACCTCCCTGTGACAGGAAATCTATTGTCAAGCCTTCCTCAGCTCGAGCTTGGCTCAGCAGCAGGAGTGCAGACTTGTGTCTGTGGCTGACAGCATCCATTTTGTGATGCCCAGGTTGAGAAAGCTGGTACCAGGTGTACCGGTGTATCGCATATGGAATCATACCTTCCCCGCCAGCTAGTTGGGGAACGCCAACAAGCATATTCAATTGCAAAAGTGTGCGTTGCAAAGGGGTTCAGCTTTTGCGGTCCCCACAAGGGATACTGGAGATGGCAGTGAGATGGCAGCTCAACCTCAAGGAACCTAGGAACTCACCTCCTGTGTTACTGGAGCCTTAGGAGTCCGCAGGAGCTCAGGATCTGCAGACCAGTCAGTTGCGTTACAGCTCCTGTGAGTGCAGAGGAGTGACTCCTTCACCCCAAGGGAGATTCTTCAGTTGCCCTTGATGCTCCACAGTTCCTGCTCAGGGCCTGTATGGTTCATAGGCACAGATGAAGCTTTGGACAGAGTGGTAGATGATGTCGGGCCCAGTCGAAGTCCAGAGTGTCCAGACGGTGGAAGGTCAATGGTTTCTTGATCAGAATCTTGTCCACGTTGAATCTAGGGTCCTACAGCTAGGTAAGCCCTTTTGTACCCACGGTAGAGGGTTGGACAGATTGAGGGGACCCTCCCAGGGGAGGGTCAGGACAGTGGGGAGGATATTCCCATGTCCTTTGTCCAGTTTTGCGCCGGTGCAGAAGCCAACGGCTCCTAGGACTGTTTTGAACTGGACTATACACAGGGATACCAAGTATGCCCCAGATGCAGACTTTCAGGCACTTTGGAACTGCACCCACCCAGCCCCAATACACTAAATCCTGTCTGGGAGGTGGTCACACCTCCCTGTGACAGGATGCCTATTCTCCTTGCTTTTCCTGCTTGAGCTTGGCTCAGCAGCAGGAGGGCAGAAATGTGTCTCTGTTTTTTAAAAGCCGCGTTACATGACGAGCTCAGCTCGTCATCAGCACACGCCACCCGTGGCTGATGACGAGCTGAGCTCGTCATCAGCATCGAAAGGGTTAAGGACCTGAAAACACCACACATCCACTTACCCATACCTATTGAAGGTATATCAAATGACACACTGATTAGTGAGGAGGTATTGGGTAGAGAATGGTACATACAGAATGGTACATACAATTCTTCAGCTCCCAATTTGAAGGGACGGTTGGTTTGGCCTATCGACACAAATAGGTGTCAATCAAAATTCAAGGGTATGAGCAGAGTGTTTAGTATCCACAGGCCTGACCCACGCTACATACACAGATGACCCAGGGATAGTGACTTTTTGTAGTGTTGGGAAGTTGTGCCTAGAATGGCTAAACACCTCAACACTGCAACAAGTGAAACAATACTTGTCCCTTCTAGCTGACAACATAGATCGTAGGGATTTCTCGTTAGGTCCCAAGAAACCATTTAAGAAATGCTTCTTGTATGCCATCTACAATGAATTGTAGAAAGTCTCCCAACAAGATGCTGTTGAGAGATTACGTGAAATTGATAGGATTAACCTAGAAAAGGCCCTGGCTGTGGGAGGCAATGGTATGACCACACTATCTTCACGTATTTATTCACTGAGCAACATTGTATCCTCAGCAATCAACACAATGGCACAACAATTGTCTATTCTATAAAATTTGCAATGTCAATTGCACTCCATTATGCTTTAAAGCTGGACGCTGCAATTATTCTGTTCAGGCCATGTACCATTGCGATACATTAACAGCACAAGTCTGTTCTTGGCTTACAATCTGACCGACAGACAGTTGACTATGGCACTCAGAGATGCAACATACACCATGCTGCTCATTGAAAAATTAGAGAAGTTACTTCCCACTGTAGCAGAATCACTGTCTACAGAATGGGTAATTCATGGCTATATCCCCCTGCCAATCACAACATTTTAGTTCCAATACTGTTTTAGATACATCCAAGCAGGCAGGTATGTAGCGTTGGGTGAAGGGTTCATAGAGAAAACCTGGGCGTTACCGTGTAGATATAGGTGTAGAAATAAGGACACTGAAGTTTTTTTAAGTGGTACTGACTGCAGGAAGGCTTTAAGTGGGTCTTTAGTTTGCAAAGAAGTGTCGCTTCATGGATCATGTAAAGCGTCAAAAGAAAATTTATCTTGCTACTTGAAAGGCTCCCCAGCTGCTGTGATTCATCCGTTTTTTAATTACTTTCAAATGAAAGTTATTTAGTGCTGAATGGTCAACGCTGTTGTGGAATGGCGTCAGGCATTGCATATCAAGTCACAGTAAGCTTCAGGGTTATTTGCTGCAAACTAGTATGGTTTTCCCGGCTCGCACAGTTAGGGAGGCACCATTGTGGCCTTCGTTGAATGTTTCCAGTATACGGTTTTGTGAGAAGTTGGCCTGGTATATGATGTCCACTAATGGAAGTGGGCACCTTGCACAAGTCCAAACACTCTTATGGTGATTTAAGAGGTCAAGGATAACCTTAGAAAGCTATCCAAGTGGTTGCTGTGGAGAGCAGCCTTCAGGCTTAGTCTTGAAGGAATGTTAAGCAGCTTGTTTTACCAGAATGCCACCTTAATCTATTGGTTAAATGAAAGGAAAGCCACACAGTAGTTATATAAATATATATTTATTATTATAACACACCTTAAATACCTCACAGTATCTGCTACATGAAGATAAGCAAAACACAAAGCACACAATACTGTAGCACAGAAACAAACGCAAGTAGCACTAATACACAGTGGGCTCTAGGGGGAGACCAAACCATATTCTAAAATAGTGGTATAAGAACCATGACTCGAGTCAGGACAGTGTCGAGAGGACGTAGAATCGATGGGGCCCCAATGATCCACCCAAGGTGAGTCATTAGGGACCCCACAGAGGATGGGTGCAGCATGAGAACACAACTGCGTGCTACTTACAATTCAATGCGAGAGTCACGTTGCAGTTTTAGTGTTTAAGGACCCTGCCAAGGGGATTACCAAGAAACCCTTTAGAACATAGAAGGTTGGAGAGCCACCCCACCCGTGGATACTGAAGTACCAGAGTTACTTATCCCAGGGAATCTGGGTGAATAGGGTCGAACTGGCGTCGGAAACCGACCTCATTCTCAATGGGAGTCCTCATAGAAATGCCACTGCTGGAAAGAAGAAAAGTGTCTGGTGAAACCCACAGGTGGATTCTTGAAGTAAGGAACCTGAAAGCAGAGGGTACAGAGTCTGGCTCAGTCAGGAGTGACCAGGGACTCAAAGGATGAATGCCCACCAATGTCGGGTGCTTCAGGTATGAAGATGGAGACCTTTACTCTGTAGCCACGGGGACCAGGAGATGTAGAGAATGACCAGGAGCGTGGTACGAATTGTCACACAAAGGATGTTGAGTGCTGAGGGGTCGATGTCCGGCGGGAGTGTGAGAAGTTGGCCTGGTATATGCTGTCCACTAATTAAAGTGGGCACCTTGCACCAGTCCAAACAACCCTTATTGATGATTAGGTCAAATAAAGAAAACTATCCTAGTGTAGCTGTGGAGAGCAGCCCTCAGGCTAAGTCTCGAAGGAGTGTAAAGCAGCTTGTTTTACCAGATTAGAACCTCCTGAATAACCAAATGAATGGAGAGAAACACAAAAGATTTCTAAAATAAATGTATTTATTACTAAACACTCTCTACTAACATCTTTATGAGATTAGAGCACAAAGCACACAATCATAAATCACTATAACAACAGTAAATAGCACAATACACAGTGGCCTCCAGGGGGAGACCAAACCATATACTAAGAAAGTGGTATAACAACCACGACTTCACTAGCCACAGTGCCTAGAATTGCTGGGACCATAAGGAACCACCCAATGTAGTGACACAGGGGACCCATGGAGGACGGGTGCAGTGTGAGAACACAGACGCAAGCTCCGTACAACTCCATGGGAAAGTAGCAGTTTGAAAATTTAAGATTAAGGACACTTCAGAGAGGACTTCAATCAAACCCTTTTGAACATAGAAGGTTCTAATGCCAGCACCCTTGTGAGCACCGGAGTACCCGTGTCACCTATCCCAGGGGAGCCGGTGCATAGGTGTCAAGTGATGTCGGAAACCTGCTTCGTTTTCAATGGCGTGACTCAAAGAAGTGCTGCTGCCGGGAAGATGAAAAGTGTCCGATGCATTCCAAGCCTGGATCTGAGGTGAGAGGAACCTGAAAGCAGAGGGGTCACTTCATCTGGGTCACTTGATCTGGGTCACTTCAGGGTGACCAGGGGCTCGGTAGACGAATGCCCACCGATGTCTGGTGCTTCAGGTGAGATGACCAGGAGCTTGACTCTGTAGCCATAGGGACCAGGAGACGTCGACAATGACCAAAGTCCAGAGGTGAGCTGTCCCATGAAGGATGTTGAGTGCTGAGGGGTCAGTGTCCGGATTGAACACCAACAAGCCTTGGCAAATGCAACCCACGTGGGCAGAGGAAAGCAGGCCCGGTGTGGACCAGCAAGGTCCACGAGACTCTCCAACCTATGGGGAGTCAGGGCACGTCTGGACCTCAAGCTGAATCACAAGATACCAGCCCACGGAACACTTGTGGAGTGTAGGCCGGAAATCTTCTGTGCAATTACTGCTCAGGGTCAGGACTACACGTAGCCCAAAGCACAGCCTTAGGGATCGCCAAAAAGCATATGCTGCTGCAAATGTACACGATGCACAGGGGTTCGGGTTGCACAGTCCCCACAAGGGATACTGGTCTCAGAATTGCTGAGACGGCAGATCAAACTCAGGGACGCTCAGGAACCCACCTCCTGTGTTGCAGAAATCTTCGGAATCCTCAGGCGCTCGGGAGATGCAAACCGGTCAGATGCGTTAAAGGTGCCTTCAGTGCAGGGGAGTAACTCCTTTACTACAAGGGAGATTCTTCAGTCATCCAGCATAGTGTAGATCGTCAAAGAACTTAGTTTCTGTAGCAGAGTTTAAAATCTAAAGTCCTGTACTCAGGGGTTCCTACTTTATACCAAAGGAAGGGGTGGGACAAACTCTGGGGATCCACCTATGGGAGGGTTGGGACAGAGGGGTGGCTACACCCATGTCCTTTATCCAGTTTCGCACCAGAGCAGGAGCAAATGGCTCCTGCAACCGGTTTGAGCTGGACTATGCACAGGGACACCAAATATACCCCCAGTGCAGACTTCAAAGCACTCTCAGAGTGCACCCATCCAGCTCCAATACACTAAAGCCTGTCAGGGAGGTGGTTAGACCTCCCTGTGACAGGAAATCTATTGTCAAGCCTTCCTCAGCTCGAGCTTGGCTCAGCAGCAGGAGTGCAGACTTGTGTCTGTGGCTGACAGCATCCATTTTGTGATGCCCAGGTCGAGAAAGCTGGTACCAGGTGTACCGGTGTATCGCATATGGAATCATACCTTCCCCGCCAGCTAGTTGGGGAACGCCAACAAGCATATGCAATTGCAAAAGTGTGCGGTGCAAAGGGGTTCAGCTTTTGCGGTCCCCACAAGGGATACTGGAGATGGCAGTGAGATGGCAGCTCAACCTCAAGGAACCTAGGAACTCACCTCCTGTGTTACTGGAGCCTTAGGAGTCCGCAGGAGCTCAGGATCTGCAGACCAGTCAGTTGCGTTACAGCTCCTGTGAGTGCAGAGGAGTGACTCCTTCACCCCAAGGGAGATTCTTCAGTTGCCCTTGATGCTCCACAGTTCCTGCTCAGGGCCTGTATGGTTCATAGGCACAGATGAAGCTTTGGACAGAGTGGTAGATGATGTCGGGCCCAGTCGAAGTCCAGAGTGTCCAGACGGTGGAAGGTCAATGGTTTCTTGATCAGAATCTTGTCCACGTTGAATCTAGGGTCCTACAGCTAGGTAAGCCCTTTTGTACCCACGGTAGAGGCTTGGACAGATTGAGGGGACCCTCCCAGGGGAGGGTCAGGACAGTGGGGAGGATATTCCCATGTCCTTTGTCCAGTTTTGCGCCGGTGCAGAAGCCAACGGCTCCTAGGACTGTTTTGAACTGGACTATACACAGGGATACCAAGTATGCCCCAGATGCAGACTTTCAGGCACTTTGGAACTGCACCCACCCAGCCCCAATACACTAAATCCTGTCTGGGAGGTGGTCACACCTCCCTGTGACAGGATGCCTATTCTCCTGCCTTTTCCTGCTTGAGCTTGGCTCAGCAGCAGGAGGGCAGAAATGTGTCTCTGTTGGCAGCAACCATTTTGTGCTGCCTGGGTCGAGAAGGCTGGTACAGAGTAGACCAATGACCCCACGAAGCTTGCTTTAGAACGGTGGAATCATACCTCCCACACCAGTTACCGGCGTTGAGGTATGATTACAAGGTTTTTGATACCAAACACAACATGTTTTGTTGCAGGTGTTTTCGAGATAGCATTTTACGCGAGCAAATAATTCACCTCTACCTATATGTCCGACTGCATCACTGACAACCCAGAAGAATGTTCTCCAAAGGCTGCAGAGGGGCTCTGCCCATGTAGTGGCACCCTCTCACGTAAAACCGAGCACCCTGCATTCAGGATTGTCAAGGCCTGCTAGAGGGGTGACTGTTTTAAGTGCAGTGACCTATAGATATAGTAACTCTATATTTAAAGTAAGTGGTGCAAGCACCAGCTTACACAAGCTGCAATGGCAGGCCTGTAGTTCCATTTTGCATGGCGTCTCATGGGTAGCATAATACATGCTGCAGCCCATGGGAGGCATCTGGGGTACCTATGCCCTGGGTACATCTGTACCATACACTAGGTACTGACTAGGGTGCCCCAGTATCCAATCTGGAGTGTACCTAAATACATTCATAACATTTTAAGGAGAAAGCGGATAGACTGATTAACAGTATCCCAGTCAGACTAGTCAAAAAACAGTGTAACATCAAGCACAAATTGGGGGTAAACATAAGAAGCAGATTTTTATTCGCTGAGCAGACTGAAAGCCATGGTGTTTCAACAAAATGTAGCCTTACCTCCAGCCTGAGAGACAGCGATACAGGCCCTTGGTCCGTACGAACTTCCCGATTCATTTCGGAGAAATGGTTCATCGTATCTTTAACATGTCTGATACGAGTAGGATCGTACACTTATTAAGCAACTCAGATCAGGTCTCTTAACCACCTTTCAGACCATCTTCGGAGTGATTCCAGCTTTCAAACACTTCTTACTTGGAAGCATTTTTGGTGGGCTTCCTTTGGTCCTACTTTTAGTAGTGGGCATCCTGATTTTAATACTCTTGCTTCACAATGGACTTTGCAATCCCTCAAGCAATGAAGAGAACACTGCTGGAACAATGTTGTTGTGAGCACATGGTGTTCTACCTGACTACACCTCGGCTGCGAGAGCTGAGTGAGCATTGGTTCCTGTCTTTCAGACCAGTTTGGCTAGACTGTGTCCTGCCTGTGTTCCGTTGTCTCTTTAGATTTAGCTGCGTGTTGGACCTGTGTCTGATACTTCCAGCGGTTGCGCCACCGGACATTGAAGCGCTACTGGCGCCTTTGCAGGCCCACATGTGCTATTGTCCACAGCGTATTCCCATGTTGATGACGGCATTTCCATGGTCTTGAAGGGATGCTTCTCCTCCTGTTGGAAGGGATATCGGCTCTGCTCAAGAAGTACAGGCATCGGCATCGGCGTGCAGTCATCTAACTCTTCACTGGCGGCCGCCGTGGGAACCAGAGATGACCATCTTTGCTCATTGGATATGATACTGGAAGTTCTTGAGGGACTGCCACCTGTTGATACGATGATCCGCGATGTTATGTCTTCAATGCAACATTCATAAACAATTTGGCCTCTCCTGTGCTGGGAACCATTTGCAACTTTTTTTTCGGAATGTATTTATTTGCATTTTCTTAATCACATTGCAAAACCACATCAGAAATACAAAACATTTCATTTCTATTGTCATTACCGGCAGAACGAGGTCTAACAATATTACCCTGTAAGTAATCTACAACATCAAATAGTGACTGTCAACAGGATCCCTCATCTCACCCACCCACCAGGTGTCCCCCTCTCCCTGGAACTACTGTGAATCTGTGAGAGCAAGGCCATAGTAAGTTAGCCATTGCTTCCATATTTTCTATAATGTTTTGGGGCACCCCCTTGGTTTATAGGTTATTTTCTCCCCCAACATATACATGTCAATCCCCCTCCGCCATTCTTCCAGTGTTGGATTATTCGCCGCTCCCCAAGCCCTCACCATGTCTCTTTTGGCTACTACCAGACCCAGCTGGAGCAACATCAGCTTCACTTTGGGGAGATAAATCTCCGTAGGTATACCCAGCAAAATGAACATAGGGTCTGGGGGTACTGTTTTTTTCAATATAAGCTCCAGTTCCTTCAGAAGTGTGCCCCAGTATCACTGTGCAAGTGTGCATCCCCAGAGATTGTGAAAGAAGGTCCCACTCCCTTCCATGGTTTTACTTTTCAAACAGTTGGGGGACTCCGCTCTACCCATCTTATACAGTCGGGCTCTGTCATAGTACATTCTATGTAAATACTTGAATTTAATCAATCGAAGTCTAGATCTAATGGCTACCTTCCTGGGGTGATTCAGAGCCATTTCCCAGTCTAGATCTTCAATGTCTCTCAGGCCCACCTCCCAGTGTACTCTCAATTTTCGCAATGGGTCAGGTGTATTGTTCATAATTGTCCTGTAGGTCCACGACACTGCTTTCCCCCCAATTTTGCTCATCAAGAGTCATCCTTCTAACTGCGCACATTCTGGGAGGCCCTCCATATCAATATGTTGCGCCCGCCAGGCATGCCTCAGTTGCAGATACTTGAAATGTTGCGTCTTGTTCATGTCATATTCTAGCTGGAGTTGTGAAAACGTCATCAGCTCCTTACAATATAATATATCCTTAAGCTGGGAAATGACCACCAGATCCCACTTCTGAAAGCCTTTCAGCTTGACAAATTCCTTGAGTTGTGTTTCCTCCCAAAGCGGGGTTTCCTTGGCGGGTGAAGAGGCTATTCTCGATAAACCTGCATTAGGTACGATGGAACGATGTTGTTGTGAGCACATGGTGTTCTACCTGACTACACCTCGGCTGTGAGAGCTGAGTGAGCATTGGTTCCTGTCTTTCAGACCAGTTTGGCTAGACTGTGTCCTGCCTGTGTTCCGTTGTCTCTTTAGATTTAGCTGCGTGTTGGACCTGTGTCTGATACTTCCAGCGGTTGCGCCACTGGACATTGAAGCGCTACTGGCGCCTTTGCAGGCCCACATGTGCTATTGTCCACAGCGTATTCCCATGTTGATGACAGCATTTCCATGGTCTTGAAGGGATGCTTCTTCTCCTGTTGGAATGGATATCGGCTCTGCTCAAGAAGTACAGGCATCGGCATCAGGCGTGCAGTCATCTAACTCTTCACCGGCGGCCGCCGTGGGAACCAGAGATGACCATCTTTGCTCATTGGATATGATACTGGAAGTTCTTGAGGGACTGCCACCTGTTGATACGATGATCCGCGATGTTGTGTCTTCAGTGCAGGATTCATAAACAATTTGGCCTCTCCTGTGCTGGGAACCATTTGCAACTTTTTTTTCGGAATGTATTTATTTGCATTTTCTTAATCACATTGCAAAACCACATCAGAAATACAAAACATTTCATTTCTATTATCATTACCGGCAGAACGAGGTCTAACAATATTGCCCTGTAAGTAATCAACAACATCAAATAGTGACTGTCAACAGGATCCCTCATCTCACCCACCCACCAGGTGTCCCCCTCTCCCTGGAACTACTGTGAATCTGTGAGAGCAAGGCCATAGTAAGTTAGCCATTGCTTCCATATTTTCTATAATGTTTTGGGGCACCCCCTTGGTTTATAGGTTATTTTCTCCCCCAACATATACATGCCAATCCCCCTCCGCCATTCTTCCCGTGTTGGATTATTCGCCGCTCCTCAAGCCCTCACCATGTCTCTTTTGGCTACTACCAGACCCAGCTGGAGCAACATCAGCTTCACTTTGGGGAGATCAATCTCCGTAGGTATACCCAGCAAAATTAACATAGGGTCTGGGGGTACTGGTTTTTTCAATATAAGCTCCAGTTCCTTCAGAAGTGTGCCCCAGTATCACTGTGCAAGTGTGCATCCCCAGAGATTGTGAAAGAAGGTCCCACTCCCTTCCATGGTTTTACTTTTCAAACAGTTGGGGACTCCGCTCTCCCCATCTTATACAGTCGGGCTCTGTCATAGTACATTCTATGTAAATACTTGAATTTAATCAATCGAAGTCTGGATCTAATGGCTACCTTCCTGGGGTGATTCAGAGCCATTTCCCAGTCTAGATCTTCAATGTCTCTCAGGTCTACCTCCCAGTGTACTCTCAATTTTCGCAATGGGTCAGGTGTATTGTTCATAATTGTCCTGTAGGTCCACAACACTGCTTTCCCCCCAATTTTGCCCATCAAGAGTCATCCTTCTAACTGCGTACATTCTGGGAGGCCTTCCATATCAATATGTTGCGCCCGCCAGGCATGCCTCAGTTGCAGATACTTGAAATGTTGCGTCTTGTTCATGTCATATTCTAGCTGGAGGTGTGAAAACGTCATCAGCTCCTTACAATATAATATATCCTTAAGCTGGGAAATGACCACCAGATCCCACTTCTGAAAGCCTTTCAGCTTGACAAATTCCTTGAGTTGTGTTTCCTCCCAAAGCGGGGTTTCCTTGGCGGGTGAAGAGGCTATTCTCGATAAACCTGCATTAGGAAATGAATTTAATTTGAACATAGCCTATTAAAGGCGCCAAGTGATTTTCTAGACTGTAGCATCAGAGTGCTTCTTCTGACTTCTTTCTTCTGTTTTGCCTAAATAGAGCGGTGCTCCGTTTTACCTGCGCTGTGGCCAGGTGAGGTGGGGCTACATTCTCCTACAAATTGGGTGAGTGAAAATTCATATTTACATAAATACTGTATAGATATTGCTCTCATGGTATATCATTTATAGGCACCATGATACTTTGCAGTGTACAGTACTGACTTGTTAAACTAAACTAGCAGGAATATGATGATACAAAGACTTCACTAATGATATGTTCATATTTATCTTCTCTATATGTGTGTGTGTCTGTCTGTCAATTGTACTCCCGGATTTTGACAACAGGAGAATTTCAGGTGACAATAATTCTGTTACTTCATATTTTTTCACAATACTTATCAGTAGCATATTAGGTCCTGATGAAGCAGTAGGTGACCAATGGGCCCAAGGTAAACTGTAGAAACATGTCGACCATTTTTCCATTCTAGTAGTTATTTGTTAACACTACTATTTGCACTGTTTTTTATCGTTGGGAATAAGGAGGTGTTCATTAAAATACCTTTTCCTCCCTATTACTCAATTTTATACATTGCACTTTAAACACTTTTGATTTACACAAGTTAGCACTGCTATTCAGTCACCACCTGATACCGAGTTAAGATCATACCAACATTTGGAGATACATGGTAGATTCGGCTGAACCTGGCCAAATCTTCCAATGGGTACGTTTTTCTACCTGCAATGTGAAGGCTCCCAAATGATGCAGGGCGGTACAGGCTGGGATTCTGATGGGAATTTCTCTATGCATCAAGAGAGTACCCAGTGATAGATTCGCTGTTCAAACCTTCACAGTTGAGATCACTGTTCGACAAACACATAGCATTTATCTCTTTTCGACACTTTGCTACTTTATAGTTGGTAGTTGCTTAATTCCTGTTTGACCTTCGTTAATCTATTGGCCTGGATTCTGGCCCAGATCTTAGTCTCCATATTTACGAGGGAGATGGGTCTATATGAACCACATTTCTGTGGCTGCCGCCCCTCTTTGTGTATCACCACAATTGTAGCAGTCCTCAAGTCTTCGGGAAGTGCACCCATTTCCCGCGCATCCTGCTACATCTGCAGTAGATGAGTGCTAAAAAGTGCCCCATGCTATTTAAAAAATTCCTGCGGAAGCTTGTTAGGACCTGCTGACTTCCCTGTTTTCATCTAGCCTATGGCTTCTACGATTTCTTCTTTTGTCAGTTTTGCCTCCATTGCTTGTGATTCACTGGACTCTAGTCGGGGTAGTTGTATAGATTGTAAGTATGTGTAAATCTGTGCAGTGTCTGCTAGAGGTCGTTTTGTATAAAAGGCCATGTAATATCACACAAAAGCATGCTCTATCGCATCTGGGGTCACGTGAACCTCGTCATCTTCTGTCTGTTTTTGGGTTACCCATCTGTTTTCCATCTCTTTCCGGATGAGCCAGGCAAGCAATCTACCAGTTTTCTCACTTGCGTCATACAGTCTCCTATGCATGGCTTGTATCGCGTGTTGCATGCCCTTCTTGGCTAGCGCGAGATACTCTTGCTGCAGGAGTTTCAGCTTCCTTAACCGAGAGACATCATCTCTTGTGCTGGCTTGCGTTTCGGCCTGTAAGAGCTGCACTTCGATTTTCTCTACCTCCTCGGTCGCTTTGCGTTTCTTATGCGCAATAATATTTTGAGCTCTTTCCTAGAGGAGTGCTTTGTAGGCATCCCACAGAATAATGGCGAAGTCTACTAACCCTACATTTTCCCGGAAGTATAACTCTGTGTCTACTCTAATCTCTTGGGTCACCTGCGGGTCTCGTAGTTCCCGCAGATTCAATTTCCATTCTCTAGGTTGGTGCTGCGACCGGGCTCCAATTGTTAACCATAGGGGCGAATGTAGGCATGGGCGGAAAATCCGTTCCGCTCGCGGATTTTGCGGATTTTCGGGAAATCCGCAATCCGCGAGATTTGCGAATTTCCTGAAAAATCCGCAAATCCGCGAGCAGCGGATTTTGCTCGCACTGCTCGCACTGTTCGCGTGAGTTCGCGCCCCGCGAATAAGTGCGAATTTGCAGAAATACGATCTAAGCAAAACTGAAAGTAACTACTTACCAGGTTCAAAAGTTCAGGCACATCATTAGTAGCCATTTCCTGTAGTGCTTCCTGAGGGGCCCCTCCAGAGTTCAGTTGCCAGTTGAAACTATTATGTGACCCTGCTCTGAACCTCAGAATAGTTACACATATGCCACAAAGGTCATGAATTACAGCTAAGGGAGACAAGCAGGAGCCAGGCTGGAAGTTAAAATCCATTAATCAGCCCCTAATTCATTATTGTCAGTTGGGGCAGGGCAGGTGTTGTAACTAATTTTGCAACAATGAAAGCACTTAGCAAGTGCAAAAGATCACTAATCAGGGCGCACTAAGGAAGCAGGTGCCAGCTAAAAAAATATTCTGTGACACATTAATCAGCCCCAAATTAATTCAGGTCACCTGAGGCAGGGAAGGTGTGCTTTGCTTTGCCGAAAATAATGTACACTGGACAACCAGAGGGTGTGGTGATGAAACAGAGGGTGGCATGGGTGGGCCAGAGGGTGGCATGAGTAGTCAGAGAGTGGCAGTGGTGACAGAGAGTGGCAGTGATGAAGAAGAGTGTCCCAAACAGGTTGGACACGTAGAAACAACAAGTTCGCAAAACTTGCGACCCGACAGGTAAGTTCGCAAATTGCGAAATTGTAAAAACCCTCGCGAACTGGCAGAAACACGGGCGAACACAAAAAAAAAAAAATCCGCAAATTCGCGGGAATTCGCGGATTTTGCGGATTGCGAATCCGCAAATCCGCAAAATTCGCGAACGCGAGATCCGCAAAATTCGCTCATGCTTAGGCGAATGGTCCGAGAGACCCCTTGCTAGGTATTCAATCCTTTGTACTTCCCCTACTTCTCCTGTCAGGGCGAATAGGTATTCTCTTCTAGAGAAGGCCTTATAAGCATCTGAGTAGAAGGAGTATGTTTAGGTCTGGGGGGGCTGTTTTCGGCCCAGGTCAGTAAGCGTCAGTGTGTCTACAAACCGTTTGAGTGGGGTTTCCCTGGGGCCCCCTTGATGGACTGTTGTGCAATCCCATGTGGGATCCATCACATCGTTAATGCCCCCCCTTATAACGTGGGTTTGGGAACCTGCTTCAAGAAGAATGTCTGCCAGTCTGTCCATCAGCTACTTCTTTAGCCTGGGAGGCGCACATACGCTAATAAGTGTCTCCAGTCCCAAAGCCCTTGTACTGCCACATATGTCCTGTTAGGGTCACTCCGGGGGGTGCGTTCTATCCCGAATGGTGGATTTTTCTTAATTATTATGGCAACCCCCCTTGCCCCAGTAGAAAAGCCCGCGTGTGCCAGTGTAGTGTACGGTCTGCGGCCCATAAAAGTGCATCTTGTGTCTTGTAAGTGTCTTTCCTGTAAGACGATCACATCCAGTTTCAGCCTTTTACAATACAAGACTACCAACCCACGTTTGATCTTGTTCGCCATCCCGTTGACATTCCATGATAGAACTGAATATGGGGATTGATTAACCGCCATTCTTACTGTGTCTGTACTGCCCTTGTGCCTCCCCCGCTCTGCATCCTCCCCCTCTCTCTTCTGAGCGGCCTAAACCAATACGTTCCTACTTGGTACATTCCTTTTTCGTTCCAAAAACCATAATAAACTCACCCCTCCGTCCCCCTCCCCCTCCCCACCCCACACTCAACTCCCACCCAATCGACTCCCCCACGGGTCAACGTGACCAACTTTGTCGCTTAAATCAGGAGTGGTCTGTCGCCCATCCCTCCAACTGTTAAACCTTCAAACTCACCTCCCTCACCTCTGCCCCCCCCAAAATGTTTGCGCGCCTTCCTCACACCCTCAGGCAACCAAAAACTCAGTTGTGGCGTCTCAGCCTACTTCCAAGGCGGGGATATTCAAATTAAATTACTCTCAAATACACAAAAAGAAAAAGAAAACTGCACACAAAGTGTGGCGGGAAAGCCCTTCGGTTTTCTTGCTGCCCATACAGCTCTCCGAGCTCCACACTGCTACTGATTTGGTTACATCTTCATGTCCAGTTTGCATTCCCACAACAGCTGTCATGTCCGACACCCCCAGGTTTTCTAGGAGGTTAATGTTCTGCATGAGGGGATATTCCCACTCCGAGTCTGTGGTAATGCCTAAGTCGGTACAGTCAGCTGACCTTTGTTGGGCTGCTTCATCTCCCACAAGTCTCTCGTGATGTCTGCCCCTCCGCGAAGTGCTCTTGGAGTCTGACGCTCTCTAAGTCCTGCCCGTTGGCCCCTGGTGTCGTATGGAGTCGTCCTGTTAAGGACACTTTTGGATGTCTCTCCGTTTCTCCATTCATGCCTTTGCATCCGGGACCTGTTACTGTGTCTGCTCAGGGCCTTCCCCCTGGGCAATCGCTGGGTCCCCGGGGGTCTGGGCACCGGGCGTTCCTCAATCCAGTGCTAAGCCTTCTCAGATGCATGAAGAACATCGTCTTGGCCTGATATATCACCTTCAGTTTTGCCGGGAAGAGAAGCATGTAGGTGATTTGCATCTGTCTCAACTTGTCTTTGACCGATTCGAACATTTTACGCTGTTTCTAGACCTCTTGTGAGTAATCCGAGAACACCATGATTTTGGTATTATTTAGCCTGATTTCTCCTTTCCTTCGAATACCTTGAAGAACAAGGTCACGATCTTGGTAGTTGAGGAATTTCGTAATTAACGGTCTTGGTGTCGCCCCTACTGGAGGCCTGACCCCTGGGATACGGTGAGCCCTCTCAATGATGAAGCACCGCAAAAAGTGGCAGGGAATCTAGTATCCATTGCTTCAGGAAGGCACCGGTGTCCGTCCCCCCAATGTTCTCCGGAAAGCCGATAAAGCTGAGGTTGTTCCTTCTTTCCCTGTTTTCTGCATCATCCACTCTCCACGGTACCTCCTTCATGGCCGTCTTCAGTTCTGTTACCTTCTTCTGAAGATTTGTGTAGTGTCCTCCACCTCTGAGATTCTGTGCTCTGCCTGTGTGACTTTTCGGACACGCTCCGTAGATCCTGACGGAGCAAGTTGACATCAATCTTGATGCTGTCAATTTTACCTTCCAGTAGCTCCCTAGAGAAGCGGATGGCCTGAAGGAGAACATTGTTATCGGGCGCATCCATAGTGGTCGCTGTGGGGGGATATGTCCCCAGCAGGGGTTTAGCAAATTTGTCAAATTTCCCCTGCTTCTGCTTTTTAATGAGCTTGTCGCGTGCCATTGGTCGTCCCTCTCCCCAGTGCCTAGGTTCCGTAAGGGCACCGCTGAGTTCCCTCAGGCCGGTGTTGAGGGGTTTGTTGTTTCCTAATCATAAGTCCCTTAAGGCGCTATTTTTACACCACCGGGCCAGCCACTGTGTTCCACCTGGTCATCTCTCTCAGTTCTTATGGCCCTCCACTGAGAACTTCCATGGCTGCTGGCCTCCTCTGCCGTCCTATATCAAGTAGGTTATTCTCCTCCCACTACGCTGATGCAGCTGGGGCCCATAGGCCAGGAATGCGTTCCCACCGGTGCCCTGTGCCTCTCCCCGGTAACGGGCACGGACTGCCCCACGTTGCCTGGGGGCGCATAGGCAGATCTCAAGCCACCCCCGATGTCAGGAACCGGCGGCACTCTTCCAAAATTGCAAGTCGCACTACAACCTCTTCATGCCCAGTTGCCTCATGCAGGTGCGGCACTATGTAGGCTCACCTTTCTCAGTGCAGCGCCGGGTCTCTCCCTTCTGGCGTCCCAATGGCCCTTCTCGGGTGTCGGCCGAGCTGCATCACGCCCGCCTGGTCCCTTGCCGCCGTCTCTTCCGCCGGTGTACCCCGTGTGTGACCCGGTCTATCTGCCGATAACTGGACCGTGCCACGGCTATCCCCCACCTCCAGTACCATACACCATCACTGCGGCGGCCTGGCGATCCAGAAGGGCAAGAGGTGGGAGTAGGGGAGCGAGGGATACAGCCCTCCAAGTAATACAGCTTCCCAGAGTTCGCGTCTGTTCCTCATCGCCAGCCTCACAAACAGTCACTGCGACGGTCCAGGAGGGGGGTGGAGAATGGAGGCCTCGCTTCCCACACCTAGTGCTCTGCCCATCTCAGGATCACTGGTAACCCTCGCCGCCAACTCCAGATGCACCCACGGAGGCAACCAGTCTTCTGGAACGTCGAGAAGGGCAGGGAGAGAGGAAGGCAAGGCGCCGTCTACCCTCCGTGTATTTATGGCCGCATCCGTACCACAACCGTCCCCCGTCGTCAGCCTCCCATGGCAATCTGGTATTTCTGGTGGCCAGGGGGTGGGGGACAGAGCGGCACGGCTCCGTCAGTCCCCCGGATGTCCCCAGCTCCACGGCGCCTTCCCCGGGGACTCAGCGCGGCACCTCACCCTCTGGTGCGATTCACTGTCAGGTCTTCCGACTACACCGCATCCTCTGCCACCATCTTGCCCTCCCTGTGGGTTCTGCTTCTCTCTTTGAGTCTCCGGCCACCACAGCATCACACGGGGCCCCACCGACCCAAACTTGTTCTCGCACGATGTTCCCCGTTACCTGAACCAGGGGTGCATACTCGTAGATCGCCTGAGAGCTTAAGATATTAACAGGATCACTAGCGGGCTTGCAGAGCTCCGGCAGGACATGTCTAGTCCGCAATGGTGCTTAGCCACGCCCCTGTTTGGCAACTTTTTAAACATGTACTAAATTGAAGGTCAAACCTGACTTTGTTTTAATTTTTCTTCTCTGCTCTAACTGAGCAGAATGACTTTCAAGGTGCTCAGTGTAATAACAACTACATATACAAGCATAGAGGACATTTCTGAACACTTTTTAGGGAAAAAATGACTTTATTATGGACATGTTTTCAGGCTTTTCAAGGATCTCTAAGTATGTTTTATGGTAAATGATTTTTATGCCTTTAAATAGCGTTAGCTTTATCATTACCTAGCTGACCTTGTTAACCTTTTGAGGAGTAGTGGGTGTCATGTCTTCTAAGTATAGTCCCATCTTGTATACCCCGGTTTACATACATTATCCCAGCCACAGGACCATAACGATTCTAATCAGGTGACCTTTTACCTAATAGCTTGCTCCTGTCTCTTCGACACTAGGCTCTTAGTCTTCTATCAGAATTCCTGTACCTGACGTACATAAACATGTCCCCAGGCCCGGCAGATCTATTCTGTATAAGGGTCACCACTTTTTTTCACCCTAGGCCAACAGCTAGCTGTGCATGATCGCACTTGTTTAGAAAAGCATTGGTAATTGTTTTTAAAACATCCATGGTTGTTTTAAAAACATATTAATTCTAGGAAAAACCCTGGAGTGACCACTTTAGTATAAAAGACCCTCATTCCCCCCTACAAATTCAAGGAGAATTCCTTCCTAGCTGAGAAGGGGTCCTGCATGCCGAATCTCCAACAAGCAGTGGTCTGACATCCTTTGTGGGTTGTCATCCTCGATAAAGAGATGGGGTCCTTCATTCCCAGCCATCAGGGGAGGGGGCTGGTTCATCCCTAGGGGTTTCTTGGCTACAGATACACATAGATATAAGCATATACACCTACACAACCAAGTTAGGCTAGGTACCTTTAGGCAAATTTCTTAGGGCATGCATTTTAGGAATATGCAAGTGCTACTGTTTTACTTCTAAACTGCGTCTGTTCATCTTATTAGCACTATGGTAGAAATGTATCTACTATTTGTGATATTGGTACTAGCAATGTCTTTTTTATGCTTCTGTCTCCTGTTTGTCGCAGCTCATGTGTTTTACACAAGGCTGTCGCTGGACCAATAAATACTTATTAAAAGGTTCTTATCACCATCCTGTGTATTTTCTGAGAGAAAGCAAGCACGAGTGTCTGAGCGAAAAGTACTGTACTGGTTTCCACAATCCCTGAGGAATCAGGGTTGTCATGTTCAGTAGTTGCCAGAGAGTACCTACACCACTGTAGGATACCAGGGGGTGTGGGTTGGTGGTGGTTTATTGGCACTGTAGAGCTAGCTGGTCTAACGGATGGCATATCCTGTGGGGGTATCCGGATGCGGTTGGGACACCAAACCTTCATTGGACTCTAACTATTCTTGCTTTTTCTTGAACTGGGTTACACCCAGACATTAATTGCAGTTACTGGTGATGGTATACCTGCTCTGCACCCAAAACCATACTAATTGTTATGTGTCTTGGGGGAATAGTAAATGCACCCAGACATTACTTATTTTTGCTTGTGTTGGACATTTGCGTTTCAGCCCAAACCGTTTTTGCATTTACATATTATGGGGCATTTTTCATGCACCCAAATGTTTCTTGGTGGTGGGGCTTGTTAGTTGCTATCCAAACAAATACTTACTTTACAGCTAGTAACAGTTGCTAGTGATCCTGAAATCTGAGACTCCTATCTTGAGAATATCCTTATCCTGTTCCACTTGGGGTAACCTGGTCTTAACATGGCGAAACAAAGAGATATGCTTAATTTCTCCTCGTTTTTGATGTTTCTATGTGTGCTGCATTGAGCAGCAGACATAGAAACAGCAAAACGCCATGAATGATTGTTTTTGTGAAGGAAGGTGTCCCTTCTTGCACATAAACAATAATTTAAAAAATGACAATTTGCAACTTCTATGTGTGCTGTACAAAGCAGCACACATAGAAGTTACAAATCGCCCTTTGTGATGGATTATATGCAGGAAGGGACACCTTCCTGCACATAAACCCTCATTCCCTTAAAGCAGGCACCCTTGCACTATGGTGCAAACGTGCCTGCGTTGGCACTAGGCAACTTAATTTAGCGCCAGCGCAAGAGAAAATGCAGGGGTGCGCAGTATCTTTGTAAATACGGCGCACCCCTTCGTTTTCATAACGGCAGAGCGTGGAGCTAGCATTTTGTGCTTAACGCTATGCTTGGCCATTCCCTTGTAAATATGCCCCTATGCCTCTAGCACAGGCCTCTAACACAGCTTTAGTAATTAATTTCAAATATAATTTAATTTCATAATTGTGCCCAAACTTTTAAATTCACTTTATAATGTTGTATTTATATTATTTTAAATAATTGAAATTTGTTTAATTTAACAATCAAATAGTATCCTTTAAAAAGCATTTCATTACTTTATTCCTAAATTAGAGTAGTAACCTTCCCCTAATCTTTACAGATGTGCAATCAATGTTGAAATTTAAGCACATTAAATGTATTTATGATTAATGTATTTAATTATCTGACCTCTCTCTCGCTTCACGTGTGCTAAAGCAGGCGAGTTCTATGAACACCTTGGATGGCCCTGCCCTGTAGCCCAAACAATGTATGCAACTAGTCCTGCCAAGCAAGGCCGGTCCTAGAACTTCTGTGACCCCGGGGTAAAGGAAAGATGTGAGGCCCCTCTAATTTGCATGTAACATCACATGAACTGACATCATAGAAGGTGACATCGTAGGACTATTGATCTTATATGGCATCACTGGAGAGGCCTAACGTGGATATCAGTAGCATGGACAAAAAGATAAATATAGAAATTAAATAAGTTCATATATTTTAAAACTGTATCAAATGGATTACATTTGTAACTTTGGATGGGAAACCTAGGTGCAGGTCTCACAAAGATGGATATGTTTTACTCCGTGTTAACTGATTGTTTCCAGTTGAGTGCATGATAAAAATGCCAGGTCTGTCTCATAAATGGGAGAGATTTTGTTGAGATAATGAGGGGCGTGATCATTCAAAATAGAAAAGTACACAAGAGAAAATGTCTCACACCATGGATACAATAGCAAATTTCAAAAGTCTCCCATATCTTTCTGTTCCTTTATTGTGCCACCTTAGGATGACATTAATACTTAGTCATTTGTTTTAACGTAAATCCTCTCACCAGTCTCCCACACGCACATGCTAAAGGTCGTAGGGCAATCTTTTTTGTGTGTAGGCTATTTACTCGCCAGAATTATGGTAAGTGCAAAAACACAACACATATAATACAAAATTACAAGACACCATTGCAAACAAATAATGATTGTACATAAATAAAAAAGAGACTTAGAACAACCGAGGTCACTGCTAAATCATACATTGAGTTGAAGGTATGCTGCAGATTCAAGGGGTTTTCAAATCAACGTTTTTGTTTTGGTGTTAGAACTGTAGGAAGTGGAAGTGGCCAGCTTTAGCGCTGGCAGAGCCCTGTGCGACAATGTTTGTTGGTGCCACTCGATGACTCCCGTCTGCCACAGAACCCCTCACTACCATCCCTTATCAGTCTCCTTCAAGTCTCCAAAACCACATTCTCGCTCAGATGCATTTCATTTGATTTACAGTGTAGGGTGTCAGAAAACTTTCTATCACACACATTACATAGAGACAATCAATAATACAAGTGTAAATCACTGTATAGGAAATGCTACCTAAAACAAACAACTACAAGGCTTAGGAGTCACATGACAATCATACTAGTAGGCAGTATAGTTTAATAGTGATTGGTCTGGAGAAACACAAACTATGAATTTAGAGCGTAATACAATGGCTGGGGGTTCTCTTTATTAACCAGAATTGATTTCTATCCAAATTAACTTTTTTTCCAACCTTAGGATAATCAAAGACTGGAGAAAAAACCATTAATCTCTAATGTATACCTTGCAGTTTGCATGCAGCTCTTAAAAAACAGTGAATAGCTCACTGTTCTATTAGGATTGTGACTTATAAACTGCAAGCAACAAAAGTATCTCACTGGCAAAAGCAGTAACCACTGATCGATTTACACAATGTGCCCTTTGTGATCTGCAAGGTACATGGTCTTTGTAGCAGGCACATACACCGTCTGCTTTACCTTTCCACGAGTCAAAGCTTCCACTTGACAAAACTCCATCTCTCTCTAGGAAGAACATTAATCACCAGAGTTGTCATGATATATTTATTGTTGTCAAAAATTGCTGGAGGTCAGAAAGGAGGCAGCAAGGGCTTTTAAAACATAATATACTTGCAAACATGACGCCCCCACCCGAAGTCAGGACTAAGTGCGATCTCACTAGTTGCACTGCCCTAGAGCCTCTCTGATCAAGGGAACTGTGACCTCAGCAAGAGAGTCACTGTTGCTATAGGGTGTGCTTCGTAGGCCTGCCCAAAAGACTAGAGGTGAGCTTCAATAGGGGTGGACAGGCCTTCAAGGTTAACCCACACTTGCCACTGCAAGGGTCCACCTGCTGGTGCCAAAACATCAGGGCTTCTAAGGTCTTGCGGGCCTTCTAAGGTCTAGCACAGGAATGTGCTCCCTCAGGAGAGTGGACTGGTCATAAAGGCTGAACTTGAATCCCCAGCTCCAAATTCGGCAGCCCACTGAACACCATACTCCGCCACTGAGAGAAACACGCAATGCCTTTAACCCAATTGCACCCTGCTATAAACACCTGGATGTGACTCAATTCAAATTACGCACCAGACAAGAGCAATATGCTGCCTAAAAAAAAATTGCCAACATCCTGGAAAAAGCAAAAACTAATAGGGAATGCAAGAATAAATAAAGCATGTGAAATGTAAGAATAGGAACAATTTGGTTACCTTAATGCTTTTGCACTTATTTTTCAATAATCAGTGGGGGATATTCTCAAGAACGTGCGATAATCATCGCCAAAATCTGTTAACACAATGTTTCATATAGCCGTCTATCGCGGGAAAATAACTCAGTGTTAACGTCCTATTCACAACACGGCAGTAACATGCAATAGTTTCCGTTAACGCATCAAATGTATGCTATAAAGTCACTGGGACGGCGATAAAAATCTAAACTCGAACATGAAAAAGGTTGTGATGGGCCCAACTGCGATAAAAAAATCAGTGATAATCTTCCCTAGGCTTGCAATTCACACAGGTCAGGCGGGAAAAATCACTATAAAAGTAGAAGAAAAAAACACAAACAAAACCAAAACTACTTCGAAGCACAATTGAGGTCGCCGGAGCAAGTACAGAGGACAACCAGAACCCCACAAGCCCCACGGAGGACCAGCCTGGGACCTCGGGGTCAGGGAAGGGTAAGGAGAAGAAGAAGAGGAAGACTCGGTTCAGTCCACAGGAAAACAGGATCCTGGTAACAGGGGTGATAGAACACCATTAACTACTGTTCGTCACCTCCACTGTGTCATTGGCAACAAAAAATGAAATATGGCAGTCCGTTGTGGACAAGGTGAATGAAGTCGGAGTGCTGAGGAGGACAATGGAAGAGATCAAGAGGCGCTGGGATGATGTGACGCGCAAAACCAAATAGAAACTCAGCAACAACCAGAAGGCAGCAGTGCAGCCTGGAGGTGGGAATCCAGCGCCACAGGAGGAGCTGGATGAGATGGAGGAAATGGTATAAACAGTCATCAGTGTGGAGATGGTGGCAGGAGTTGGGAGACCGGGCACTGCTCAACATGACCTGACACAACAGCCACAGGGTGAGTAACGACCAGGGACTGGGGGGACAGGGGGAGATGGGCAGGATGGCACACATGCACAATTAATTATAGCACAGTGCACACCCACAATGACTCTGGATCATGTCCCTGACCTTCTTGGCACACTGCAGCACACCTAGAAACAGCAAGTAGGTAGACCCCCATTGACAATGTGCCCAGAGATGGCCCTTCCCACACATCATCTATCTCCCAGAGATGGCCCATCCCACACATCATCTATCTCACAACCAACCCATGCACATGTGCCAAACACAGCAAAGAGGCGTGTCTGTGAGCAACACTGACAATTCAAGTGACACTGCATGACGAATAGCATTGCTGCAGTCAATATATTAGGAAATGTTGCACACCACGACACTGAGGTGACTGAGTGTGGACCACATCCGTAAAAAAGGAGCAGGTCACAGTCTGACACATCCACTTGCACAAACAACCCCTGGCATCAACACATCTGTGGACAAACCATGCCCCAGACTCCCAACTCCCACCAAGAGCTCAATCTACCGAAGTCTGCAACATCTCAGCACTGTACAAGCACAGAAGTCAAAGGCACACCGCATGAAAGGGATATGGGGCTGCAAAATCAGAGCTACATGGGCGACTCTCCCAAACTGCAGCAGACACACATAACATTCAGAGCGCATCAATATTGACAACAATGTGGTACAAACCGCAACATGTTCACAACAGAACAGAGGACACAACTGGTGCTGCTTGTGTGTAGAAACTGGCAATTCACATTTGGCATAGCAGGGAAATGTGTCCTGCATCAAATAGGCAGCTCCTCCCAAACAGCCACAATGTACACTGTCATGCAGTCTGTTTGTAAACATGTACAATGCATCAGCATACATGTGAACACAATGTTAAACTGTATCTCCCCTACACATTTCAGAGGGAGAATCAACACCTTCTGCAGAGCAGACCCAACAACTCTTCACTGATGAGAAAGAGGACCTCCCCACCTTCGACACAGATGCCCACAAACAGCTCATGGACACCCTCAGCACCCCACCTCCGGGAGCAGGCAGCCCACCCACATTGAGGAGACTCCACTCCCTGCACAGACCACACAGCAGAAGCACCCACCACCACGGCTATCTCCCAGGACCTCCATGACCAACACATGGCCTTCCAACGCCCTGTGTTGGGGTGCCAGTAGAAAATGGCTGAGCAGGTGTGGGTGGGATTCGACCTCATGGCATCCATCTAGATCCCATACATGGGTATCTAAGTCCCATCAGGGACCACCCACTGTTCGCTCCATGCTCTCCAACGATCCATGGCTGACATTGCGGGAGTCCTGCCTTTGAGACAAGAACAACTGTCTAGTCAGAGTGGCTCTAGGGATGTCAGCCAGGAGTTGAGACACATGAGGAGGATCATGGCGAACATGGAGGGGATGCAGGTGGAAAGAACGGCTGCCACGGCTGCACACCAGCGAGAGGTAGCTGGGTTCTTACATGCCCTGCAGACCCTCATCATGGAATTGCTGCCACAAGGCCGGGGGGGATGAATGCTGCTGCTACCTCTCTATCCACATCTCTGCCCCTGAAGTGTCAGTGCCACACAGTGAGGCAGACATTCCACCTCTGGCCCCTGTTGTGTCACTGCCACACAATGATGCAGACAAAACAACACCACCCACATGTGAGGCACATGACACATCAGAGGACGAAGATGTGGAAGATTCTGCCTCAGTGGTAACAAGGACGCAGTAGCATTCATCTCCGCCATATGGCTTGTTTCTGCTTGGTTCTACCCTCTGCCTCATCAACTTCCACTGTCCCCTGATACACTCTGGGACACTCACCTTGGACCTCGACATGGACTGCCATACTCTGTTTGGTTACCAATGACACAGCAATTTGCATGACCCTGTACTCTCGAGCTACAACACTCCAGTGAATTTGCATTAAACATTCTAATTCACACTGATGTGTCATGTCTATAATCATTCAAGTGTGAAAGCATGGATGAATGTAGGGTCAGTGATTCTCCCTTACGTCCATGTTGCTCATGTTGTGGGACTTGAGTCACAAGGTGCAACATTACCGACTGCGATCCGGGTGGCTCTGACACTACAACAGAGACACATGCATTACTTACTTCCTTGTTATGCCCAGAACGGAACCACGCCCAGAGCCCTGGGGTCATTGTTCACACCCCTACGCTGGACTAGCATACGCCAGGCCAGCCCCCTCTGCTTACGCTTATAGGGGGCGACAATGCTACATGTCTCAGGTCTTTCCTGTGTTGATCTGTTTATCACAGGGCTAGTTGTCAGCATGCCACAGCCACTCCATGAGGGCTGGTTTACACCCACACCACACCCATCCAGCACAGACGTCACGGCCGAGTGCACATGCTCGAGGCCATTTCCACTACCTATCTGAGCGTGTCTGTGTGGTCATTATTTATGCTTGAGGGCCTAGGGCCCTACCACATCACATTCCTCACTGCCGGAGGTGAAATGATGGCGTCTGCATCACGAGACTCAATCATAAAGGGCCCATGACTTGCGGTGCACAGAGCTGATGGCTCCAGAGGCACTTTGGCCGGCACAGGCCTACCGCCATGTGACGTGGTGATGACTTGCGGTGCACAGAGTTGGTGGCTGCAGAGGCACTTTGGCCAGCACGGCCTACCGCCACGTGGCGAAAACTTGCGGTGCACAAAGTTGGGGGCAGCCAAGCACTTTGGCCGGCACGGGCCTCCCGCCACGTGGCGATGACTTGCGGTGCACTGAGTTAGTGGCTCCAGAGCTCAGCTGATGTGCAGCCTGCGATGATGTGTAGGCCTCGACACGCCATCCTGCCAATCAAGATTCAATTTGAATTGTGAGCCCAGCTGGACAGCAGAGTGCGCCGAAGAGAGCAGGCTGCACAGACATAATTACATGGCGCGGTGCAGCAGGGTGCGCTGGGGGCCTGTGGCGCGGAATCCAGTGATGGCTGAGGAGATTGCACTGGCATGTGGTGGGCCCTCTTGGAGACACGTCGGTGGGGGCAAGTGAGCATTGAGGCCTGGGTGCGCAGGGTCGAGCAGTCATCACTGGGTGGAGGACCTGTCTGGGTACCAGGGCTGGGGTGCTTGCGGAAGATGTAGGAATCATGCACACTGCCTCCGAAGTTTGCGACGACATCGGTGAACATGCCCCTGTGGTCCAGTTTTGCCTGCACATTGATGGATTGTGTGTGGTTTCTGTTGCAGTGATTGTGTGCAGTGTTGGCAGGGGACACAGGTGTGCAGTCAATTGCCCCAACAAGTGCGGGAAGCCTGCTATGGCATAGTTGCCTTGCTTGGTCTCCAGTTTTTCCTGCGCAGTGTGGAGGAAGTGAAGGTGCAGGGTTATCAAACTGATACAAAGCGTGATTCTTGCAGGTATGATAAATCCTGCCTAATGAGACCGTAACAGAAGTTTGTGTGGTCGTAGTCTTCCTTATCTTTCCTACTAAGGTTACGACCACACGAACTTCTGTTACGGTCTTTTTGTGCAGGATTGATCATACCTTTAAACATTCCGGTTTCTCCAAGTGCAATACACTGTACCAGATTATGTTTGTGACCATATGGAGGCTTGACCATTGTCACCATTTATCCAACAGGTTTCTGAATACGGACTTTCAAAATATGGAATTGTATTGGGGATTTCCGAGATCATATGCAGTTAATCGGATCCACAAGTTGCCCTGATGAAGTTCCCCGTTGGGAATGGAACGCGTTGGCTGATGTTTTCGTGTTGTTAATTTATGTTTTTGTAATAAAGAACTGTTTTTCCACTATTGTTGACTACTGGACTTCATGACCTGGCGTATACCTATTTCAGAAACTGCAATCTTGGATCTGGAGAACAGAGGCACCAGGCAACGGCTGGGGTTGGGGTTGGTTGCGCAGGAACACTACGAATTGGGACTACCATGTGGTGCAGATACAGGGTGAGGAAGTTTGATAGGGCTGGCTGTGAGACTCCTCTGGCAGTTGTTGGTTGGAAGGTACCAGAGGCCAACAAGTGCAGCACAGCCAGCAGCTTTGTCTGCGGAGGGATGCTGGTTGTCCAATGTGTTGGTACCGTCAGCCTGTGGGCAATGTGGGTCAGGATGCGGAGGATGGTTGTCCTTTTGAGCCTGTAGTGGACAATGACATCCTCTGGCGTTTAGTCTCTGAAGCTGGTGCGCTTTCAGAAGGTCTGCTGTCTTTTCTGCGCTGCCTCAGTGGTAGTCCGGAGGAGGTCCTGGGGTGGGGGTGGCCCTGGGGGTGGTGGTGGTAGGTGTTGTGGCCCTTTTGGGTCTCCAAGCTGCATCATCATTGGCTCCATGGCATCTGTTGGGCTTCAGTTGTGGCTTTTGGCTGGGCTTCCTTTCATACTGCAGGTTGTCGTCCTGCTTAACACCAGTAAAAGGCAGGTGTTAAATCCCTGCTGCTAACGCTCCTTATTGCCTGTTTTTGGATTGCATCGCAGATCTGGCTGGTCGTTGAGAATCTCGCGTAGTGGGGTTTTTATGTGTTTTTGCACTGGAACGCCTACTCTGCATATCATTAGCGTTAGTTGTCGCTCTCAACCATTACGATGTTTTTTGAAGACGCTACTGTCGGAAAACTGGCGAGGATGGCAGTTTGCACCAGCTTGAGAATGGGGCGATAATTCTTTCGACACTTTTGCTGCGATAAAGTGCCGATTACTCGGCGATAAGTCCTTGAGAATATGCCCCAGTGAGTGCTGTTGCATGAAAAGTTAAGGACATCACTACAGGGCCCAGAAGGGACTCATTTCAATGTCCATTGCTTATATCCTAACAAAACGTATACAGTATGGTTTAAAAAGACCACATTTGTGAATACAGAGCAATGGCATCCATTTTGTTTTCCAATCCGCCCATCAAGCAGGTATTGCCGTACATCCAGGAATGGGGAAACAATGCTGATCAGAGAAAAAGAAGAAAACATAAGTAGCGCGTCACTGGAAAACTCTGTAAAAAGACGCTAATGTGTTTTGAGTGTGAAAAAAAATGTGAAAGTGTGGCGTTTCACAGTGAAGCGGGCCCCCTATTTTTTGGCTGAGCTGGAGGTCCTGGGTAGCTGCCCACACTGCCCATGCCTAGCGCCGGCCCCCAATGACTCTACTCTCTTCATCAATGCAGTAAAGCTGTCACCTTGCTTCATGTCCGGTGGTTGATGGTCCTGTATTGCAGCTAACAGTACTGTGAATAGTGGGACTTGTAGTTTCACTTTTAACTTTTTCTCACATAGAGCTATTTTATAAAGAAAGATTATGCAAGCCTCTGTGCGGTTGTATACATATGACTATACATTTTATGTCAGTAGTTATAAATTAGTTAGGGCAGGCGCGCAACACCCATTGGGATCAGAGGGCTTCAGAACCCCCCCCCCTCCCGTCGTGTGTGGCAGCCCGGGCTAAGACAGCTTCCCGGGCTCACACACTGCCGCACCCGAGTACTCCACAGGTCTTTAAAAACCATTTACTTGCTTACTTGCTAACGAGGCTTTGTTGTTTTTCACCCCTTCTTAGAGTCCCTGCATCTCCACTCTGATTATTTCTGGATAAATTAGCCCCCCCGCCCCCCACCCCCGAAATGTGGCTCTAGTTGTTCCCCTGGGTTAGGGGGTAGGAAGAGCCGGTAATGTGAAACCCTTCGGAGTCACTGGCCTATCGACAAATCGCCATATATTGTAAATGCATTCAGGGGCAGATTTACAAGCCCCTTGCGACACATTTACGCCGCCGTTGCGTCACTTCTGTGACGTAGCGGCGGCGTAAACCATGCGCCATTTTGCACCTTATTTACAACGTGACGCATCTAGGGAGATGCGTCACTTTGTAAAGCCCTGCGCCACATTAAACCTGCATCAGGTTTAATGTACGCAGGATGGGCGTTCTGTCGGGAAAAGCCTCGGAAAAGTGACGCAGTGAAATCTACAACATTTCACAGAGTCATCTTTCCGATGCCACTGCGTCAAAACTCTGCGCCTGTTTGAAGCAGGCATAAGGCGTGACACAGCATGTTAGGTATGGGCAGCCCCTGAGCATTGCTGGACTTGCGTCGTGGTTGCGACATGACTCCAGCAATGTGCCACCCTTACATCATCAGATGCGTCACGCATCTGTTTATCCTTGCGCCACGATGCCCCGCATTGTAAATGCGGCTCATCTGTGGTGGCGCAAGGGTAAACTTGTACGATGCATCTTACCTGGTGCATCCCTGCTGATATGCATGGATGCGACAGTCCTTGTAAATCTGCCCCTCAGTACGTCCGGTAGACTGCCAAATCACCTATGTGGATCACGTGTGTGTGCGTGCGTTTAGGTTCTGATTTTGCTCCACTCAGTGTACACTTCGGAAGCTTCAGATAGCTTTCCCAGACTTCTGTGTGAGGCCCACAACGCTTCATTGCGGTTTTAAGTTGCATTTACAGATGCCATTGGTATCAAACGAAGTCAGGACTCTGAGTGAACTTTTTCACCACGTTTGATTACGTCTCGTGCTCGAATAGTCTTCACCTGTCTCATCCGAAATTGAAACGCAAGCACGTCTTTGAGCTTCTTTCCACAGCTGCAGCCATTCCTGCCCGTCGGGACCTGCTGCTGTTTACGTACTTTTGTCATCTGTACGACCCACCTTTCAAATGATTAAAGTATAAAACCCCCGGGCGGGTATATGACAATGTACAGGAGACACGTCTCGCACTGTCTTAATCACGGATTCAATGCCCAGGAATACATTGCCTTTAGCAGTGCAGGTGCATTGCACCGTCTGCAAATGTTTAATTTAAACCGATAAAGAGCTGCAATGGAGGTTTGTCAGATTGAGGCCCCGGGGCAAACAAACATTGGTTGATATCTATTTATTTCGTAATTGTCTTCCTTTTATTCCCTGTGCTGACAGCCGCATAGCATTAGTGACCTGGGGCTTAATGCAGGCACGAAAAACCTGCTGGTGAATCCTGGATGGACATTAAAATACTACTGTGATTGAGTGAAATGAGCTATTCTGGCTCTTGGGGACCGGTGGCCCTGCTGCAACATTGATAGCCGCGCCTCTGTACCCTACCTATAGTTCTTCAATTAAAAAAAAGAAGGATGATCAGGGGTCGAATGTATGAATAAGTCCTTATTTTGCATAGTTGTGATAAAGAATTAAACAGGATCTGTTGTGACTCTACAGAGAACAGCTGCTGTGTGCACTGAACCATTATGTAAAGTAAATTATACATATGCCTGAAGAAGGATTCCCATCCGTCTGCGGGGTCCTCTGGATTGAATTTGAGAGATTTTGGGTTCATAACCTTAGAATTGCTGATGAAGCTGAGCGGTTAACCAAGGTTCTCAAGTGGAAGTGTTGAGACATGAACAGAAAGCCACTATCCAGCTGCTCTCACCTACATCATATTCCCAAATGATCAGCCTTAGGTCAGAATATGTATAGAATGTACTTTAATCTGTCATAGGTGGTCAGTGCATGAGCGCCCCTCGCAACAGGTTGAGTGGCCCAAGAAGAGGTAATCCTCGAGAGGACCTCATAGAAGGAAGGCAAATGGCAAAGTCCTCAAACCACTGCTTCCCTCACATCCATCTTTCCCAGGTGCCAGCCTCCCCTCAGCATCTCTTAACAAAGGAAGAACGAACATAGGCATTGGTTCACACCTGGAGCCAATGGCAGACAACATCCTTGAGGTGGGGCCACTCAAGCAGTTTAAGAATTCGGTTGCACATAAACTATTGTTCACAGAAGTGGTTATGAGAGATCAGGCGCAGTTTCATTGCTCATGCAATTCAGCTTCTTTTTAGCTGTAAAAGTTCCAAAGTGTAGAAAGCACTGGAAATGGAAAGGCGTCATGGTACACACAGTTCCTCACGGGAATCATTGTCTCAAGCAATACTGAGGTTTACAGTACTTAAGGAGTCACTATAATTAAAATCAGTTGGTAAAGATATCATTCCACAGAATTTCCAGTTAAGATGCATACCACATGCAAAATATTGGCAAATGTGTGTAGATCCTTAGCGGAAGCTACGAAAGGGGAATAGTTGCCTTTTTTACATCTGGATTCATTTTTTAAAGACTTTTTATGTATGTGGAAAAGGTTTCAGCTCCCTAGCACGTTAAATATTGTATTGACATAATATTATGGGGCTATTTACTTATAGCCTCATGTACATAATGTGTATCCAAAATGTGTCCCATTAAAGACAATGTTTACATCTGCATCAGCTCATTTGTTAACCTCCTTCTGCAACTGAGTCCACTGACGTGGTACTTGAGCACAACAGATGCCACAAATATGACGGCAGTCAGAGAGTGACTCTCTATTTCCGATTAAAAACAGACTAAAACCAGAATTTAGAAAACAAATGTAGATAGCATTACAGAATATCTATAATTGGCATTGTGTGTGGAAAAAAAGTTAAACTGCTGACATATATAGATGATCTATATTTATTTGTGGCATGTCTTGAGATGTAAAGTGGTTCCATCTGTGATGAACTAGCAGGTTTGGGAAAATATCTGTAGACGTATCAGCTGTAATAGAACGGAAGATCTACCTCTCACACTGTTGTTGTTGTTAATCGATACTTTAAGAAATAGGTTTACAAATTGGTAATTTCACGATATATGTGAATCAACTAATTAGAAATGTGGCTGTTCAAGGGATGGGCCGAAATAGAAACTAGGAGGATTTATGTGTTCTGCAATTTTGCCTTTTATTCACTGATCAGAGATAATACAGGATCTGTATTATAATTTCTTCTCTCTCTCTGGGCTTTCCGGAGTTCTTCAGCTTGTTCACTCTTTCTTCATTCGTTTCGTTCGCAGGTGCTTCCTTCCAGGTGGGGAGCCCCAGAATGCTCGGGAGAAGAGGACAGAAGGGCGGTGAGTACCACAGCTGATTAATGTAGATCTCTGATAGCGTCCTTCACCACACCCAAGAAGGTGTCACAGGTGAGTTTCACACACGCTGGAAGGAGGAGTGATTGGTGGGTAGCGATGGAGTGGGTGGTTTGGTCTTGTCAGGGGGGTTTCTCCCTCACTCTCACAATGAAAATAGTAGGCAGCATAAATAGAATAGTAGGCAGCATAGATAGCGGTAGGCAACTCCCCCCACACAGTGCCAGATAAGGTCAAATAACATCAGATATGAGAAAACCAGGGAAAGAGAAAAGGAGAAGAAAGAAAAAAAGAAAAGAGGAAAAAACAAAGCTCTTGCTTAAGTAAACCCGCCAGGCTCCCTAGGACTTTGCCCTTTTTCTCTGAGTTCTCACCGAGCCCAGCAGGAGAGGTGCCCTATGTCAAGTATTAGTTTACTGTTCCCGGATGTGCTCTTGTTTCAATAATGTGCCTGTTTGTGCTCATGCTTCAATAATGTGGCAGTTTGTACTCATGCGTGTACAGCTGTACTCAGCGTGTCTGTCTGCCAGACTTCCCCCCACCCCAGCTGTGTTTCCCCAGGTCCCGCAGGTGTATTCACCACCCCGCTTTCTTCTTCCGTGGTTCTTATTGTGAGGAATGTCCCCGGTCACTCACAGCCCATGCCGCAACTTCCGGAGTTGCAGTGGCTGTTGCGCTCCCCCTGGGGGGAACTCACAGTCCTCACTCCACTCCTCGATCGGCTTCTCTTTGGTCTTGGGATCTCCTTCCTGTTCAGTTCCTTTGTTTGTTGGCGTACCACAAGGACCTTCTTCTTCGGCATCCTCTGGTGCTCCCTGGTCCCACCTCTCAACCTCTAGCTCCGACGCTCTTTGTTCCAGGGCTGTAATGGCAGGGTTTTTGGCTCTATTTAGCAGTGATATAGACTTTAATCTTGCTCACATCTAGGATAGGTATTCTTAGCTTGTGTTGGCCCTTTTAAGCCCTTTTTTCCAGACCTAGAAGAAGATAGCTGCTTAATATGATGATAGATCCCTTATTCCTGACTCTAATCTGTCTATTGCCTATTGGCTTTGACATACTTGATGGTTTATGTAGGTATTCTGACAGAGCTAAGGGGTATTTCATCCCTTTCAGGCCTACAGGCCTAGAAGTAGAGGGACTCCATCTTGATGGAGCTGAGAGGCTTTTAGAGTAAAGGTAAAGTTTATAGTTAAAGCTGTTTTTCACTTGGAGAGAACCGGTCTGGGCCAGCCCTTATCGGTAGGCTGTATTATTCTCTGTGTGGAAGACACAACAAAAGGCCGGCCGGCTGGGTGTGTGTCCTTGGCGCGGAGTGGTGCAGGGATCTGATGGGCGGCAGGCTGATGGCTGGAACTTTCCATGAGGAAACAGCATTCTATATCAGTGAAGTGCAGAGGCGGAGTCAGAGAGTCGAGTGGAATTGGAGGAGCGGAGAGGAGTCAAGCTGGAGTGGTAGAAGAGTGAGGAGCTGTTGGAGTAGGAGAGCGAGAGAGGGTTCAAGCTAGAGAGAGCTGAGTTGAATTGGAGGAGCAGAGAGTGTTGGTAGAGTTGGAGGAGTGGAATTGCAAGAGGAGAAGAGACAGGACATGCTTGGGACAGAGAGAAGACAAGCAGACAGTCAGTGAGCTGGAACTGAAGGAAGCAGTTACTTATTAGGAGGAGGTGTGAATAGCTGGAGTCTGAAGTAATGCCTTTTAGAAGAGACGGAGGAGAGATCGTGGATTAACCTGTGGGAGCAGCTGGAGTTAATTGGACATTGGCACAGAGACATTTAAAACAGAGTGAACAAGCTAGTGGAATGAAAGAAGATCAGAGCGGCAGAAACCATTAGGCTGAAGCTGGAAGGTGGAGAGAGTCCGTGGGGGAGAGAAGTCCAGTGCAAAGTGATCAGCGCAGAGGTGTATCCAAGAGTACAGGAGAGAGAGAGTCTGAGATGAGCCAAGGCACAGACGAGAGAGGAACCCAGATGACAGCTAGAACAAGACTTCACACTAATCAGGTGATATCGGTCCTGTCATATTAGTTTACTTTACACTTACATCTTAATCTTGTCTTTATTCCATAGGCTATTGTATTGCTAATCCTTTTCCTTGCAGCGGTGTGTTCTATCTATAGTCTTTGTCAGTTACATGTGGATGTGTCCATTACAATACAGATCTGTGTAGGTGTTTATATTGTTAATAAAAACAGCCCTAGTTCTTAGTGAACTGAAATGTGCCTTGTATTCTTGTTCAATTGGGGTAAATGGAGTTCCTAGTTGAGAGTTGTTTGCGTGAACGGATGTTCAATCCCAATCAGGTAAGTGGTGATCAAATAAATAGGGAGCGAGTGGACCTTTGATGCCAGGAGCAGAAGGCACATATTATTAATTGGCTAACTCCTAATATTGTAGTAGCAAGCCCTTAGTGAATAGGGAGAGAGAGACTTCCCAACATATAACTGAAGGTGTTCATAGGAATGTGGTCGTCGTTGATATACGGCGTTAATGAGAGCGTTGGGGAGGATTACCAGAGTGTAGGTCTGCCGGATTGCGACTGTGTGTAAATGAGAGCGCTGGGGAGGATTACCAGCGTGTAGATCTGCCGGATTGTAGATTGTTTGGAAAAGAGAGCATTGGGTTCTGCAGGCCCGTGTGTAGACACACCGGATTGTGTGTCATATCTGCCCTGGGGTAGATCAGTCTGGGTCTGAGTGGCCGCGAGACTAACTGATGTGAATAAGATATGGTAGAAAACCTATGCATGTTTATTGCTATTTCCCCATCCTTAGGTACGACTTGTACATATATATATATATATCTATATCCATTGTGAATACATTCTAAGGAGGGAGGTGAGTACGTTCTGGCTGGGTTAGAGGGGCCCCCAGGGGCTGAGCAGAAAATCCGGCCATTACAAGGGCGAGGTCTTCTTCTCCTCCTTGCGGGCTCGCTGATCGGTGCTCTCTCGACTGAGCCCCTTTGTAGGTCTCGGACCATAGGCTGCGCTTGCGCAGTCTCGCTCCGAGATTTACTGTTTCTTAGTATCAGGGCTTTAACCCGCCCATCTTCTCCATTGGCTGGCTTCCTAAACGGATGCCAGCCATTGGAGGAGAGGGGTGTCACTCCATTCAAGCCCCGTCTTTTTCGGATTCGGGGGCGTGTTTTTTGCAGTTTTTAACTCCGTGACGTCATCTGTCACTCAACAGCAAAAACCACGGCTCCGAATGCGAAAATGTCGGCGCTTTTATGACAGTAAATCCACACGGCCGCCAAAAACATCGCTGTGGAGGATGTTTATTAATAAGGACATGGATTCTAGTAAAATGCACAATTGATCTTATATGGAGTTATAATGACACTGTTAAATATTTTACAAGTCTCATTTTTTCTTAACTATTGGTTGAAAGGACTGACGATAAATAAGATGCATTAGGGGTAATGAAGTTCATGCAAGATAGAAGTAAAGGGCAACGCACTTTGTGTCATCACTGGGGCAGGATAACTAATGTAGTCAGCCAATCAGGAGACAGTATGAATACGGATTATTAGGGGTGGACTCACATTTGGTTCATTTCGTTCGAAATGAGGATTTGAGAAACTCACGTTGTGAAGCAGGTATGTGAAGGGAGAAACTCTGACTCTATGGGTACGAGCCGCGTGAATCTTTGGCAATATTAAAAGAAGGAATATGCAATATGAGTACAGGCACTGAAGCACATGAACTTAAAAATGAACAGCGAAATGAGGTTAACGGAGAAGTGTTACAGTATAGGCTGCACACTCATTGGGAAGTGAACACGGGGTCAGTACGGAGTAAAGAAGGATGGCTGGGAAGAAAATTCAGGCTTCACAAACATGAATAAGATGAAATATAGTGGTGTGAGTGTTGGAGCACAACAGGGAGGATACAAGACTAAAACCTTTACCTTAATTTGGTTATATGTCAACAGTGTGAGAAGTGAGAAATAGACGATATGGCATGAGGCTGCATTATGGAATTTAATGACTCGTGTTACTTCTGAACAGTATTTAGAGTAGTATGAAGATGACTTGTATATAAGAATTCTAGGTTTAACATGGTATTGTGTACTAATTGATATTATTTTGTTGTGTGATTACAGTAACCCCCGACGAAGGGCATTAAATAGCCCGAAATGCATTGGGTTTTTAACAAATAAACGCTTCTTCAAATGTACTTGGCACTAGTCGTGTTCTTTCAAGAGGTCCGGATGGACACAGGTTGAACACCAGAAACATGAAAATTTGGGATTATATTCCACGTGTGGATTTGAAATACTGATGAAAAAAGCAAGAAATTTTGAAAAAATTATGAAAAAGGAATACTATGGAGTTAAAAACAATGAATTAATGATGTTATATATGGATGAGCCACGTTGGCTACATTCCGGCTGTGCGTTTGGTTGGGGTGAGATGTCGCCCCACTTCTCATGGCGCTTTTATGACGCCATTTCTGCCCGACCGCCGCCGCAAGAAGTCGAGAAGCTGCTGAGTCCTCGGTAAGTGCTTGCTGTCCTGCCCCCTCGTTGCTCGTGCTTGCTGTCCTGCCCCCTCGTTGCTTATGCTTGCTGTCCTGCCCCCTTCATTGCTTGTGCTTGCTCTCCTGCCCCCTCGTTGCTTGTGCTTGCTCTCCTGCCCCCCTCGTTGCTTGTGCTTGCTCTCCTGCCCCTCATTGCTTGTGCTTGCTGTCCTGCCCCGTGGTTGCTCGTGCTTGCTCTTCTGCCCCCCTTGTTGATTGTGCTTGCTGTCCTACCCCCTGGTTGCTTGTGCTTGAGGTCTTCCCCCTTGTTGCTTGTGCTTGCTGTCCTGCCCCCCCCTCATTGCTTGTGCTTGTTCTCCTGCCCCCTCATTGCTCGTGCTTGCTGTCCTGCCCCCCTCGTTGCTCGTACTTGCTGTCCTGCCCCCTCGTTGCTTGTGCTTGCTGTCCTGCCCCCTCGTTGCTTGTGCTTGCTCTCCTGCCCTGCTGTTGGCATTGTAAATGACAATGCCATTTATTTATGTTAAAAAAAACCATAAATAAAAATAATGTCATGAGCAATGCCAATAGCTGGAAGTATCAGGCTCTCTCCCACATCCCCCTCAACTGACTTTCTTGCTTTCAAGAAACAGCTCTAATGGGTATCTAGTCAGATCATTAGTGTTTTTCTGATCTTTCCCTTTACTATGCTGGGTGGTGAACCGAAGAAAGGCTGTAAGGCCAGAAACCAATACAATATCCTATCATTATGTCCCTTGTTTTGGGAGAGCTATTCTAGTGGAGTATGATCGATCTATAGGGTGAATTTCCACCATCAAAGTAGTGTCTGATAGAGTCGATGGCCCACTTAATGGCCAAGGCTTCCTTCTCTGCTACAGCATATTTTTTTCTCGGGGAAACATCTTCCCACTGATGTATATTATGGGTTATTCTTGATCTTGGATATTTTTTGGGAGAGAGGACAGCCCCTAATCCTGACGTTGGTTTGTAATATGAAGGGTTTGGTGTAATCAGGACTGAGAAGTACAGACTTAGTCATCAGGGATTGCTTTAACTTGTCGAAGGCTTATAAGGCCCCTGATGAGGGCTGTTTGAGCTCTTTTTTCTGTTCTTCTCTCTTTCTTCAGGATATCCATTAATGGTGATGGCAATCTAGGAAAAAGAGGATATGAACTGTGTGAGAAGTTGGCCCGATATGCAGCGTTCGCTATTCTAGCGACCACTATGTATCGTTCCAACGACCCTTATGGTGACTGGTTGTAAGTCAACCTTAGACCAGCTATCCTAGTAGCGTGGATACGAGCAGTCTTCGGGCTAAACTCTAGAGGGCGTGTTAAGCCAGCTGTAATACCATCACATACCCCTTGAACACCAAGTGAAAGGACACCACACAAGTGTTATGAAAATAAACAGTATATTTATTAGAATCACAACAGCCCTGTACTCTTTATGAGGACAGGGTACTAAGCACAGAACAAAAGCTCTTAGAAAATACTTCAAGTGCACAATTAAAACAAGTGCCCGAGGGCACGGAAAGTTTAGTGGTCTCGGGCGGACCCGATAAGGCAAGTCGGAAGCGAGGGACTCGGGACCCTAGAGTAAGGAGGCTATGCAGGCACCGAAATGCCGAAGTTACCTAGCCATGAGGGCTGCAGCTGCACAAGTCTTACAGGCGTCGGGGGTCTTCGCTGGCGAGCCAGGAGCCGGAAGAAAAGGAGTTGCTGGCCGGCGACCAGTGATGAATAGTTCGTAGAGATCCAAGCCTGGATCAGTGATCGTTGATACCTGAAAGCAGAGGGGACCAAGTTCGTACTACTAGCCAGTAGTCAGAGGGTACCAGGAAGGCACCGGATGGCCGTCACCTCGACTAGGTGAGTGGGCGACGCTAGGCTCTGCAGTCTCACGGATCAGGAGGCGTTGTCGGCGACCAGGATGGAGGTGCGAGCTGTCCCACGAAGGTTGATGCTGTCGGCGTCGCTGGGCCCAGGATTGGGGCAACAAGCCTTGGCAGATTTCAGGGCCACGTGGTGGGCCTAAAATGGCGTCTTGAGTGGACCAGGAGGGTCCAGGGTGCTCCTCTCGAAAAAGGGAGCAAGGGCCGATCTGGAGCAACCAGACCAGCAGCGTTGGTTGTCGGATGTCGTCAAAGAAGGGCACAAGCCAGCGGCTAGTGACCAGACAACGTGCTGAGCAGCGAGCAGAAGGGCCCCACGCAGATCGTGGAGATGCTGGGAGACTGCACTTCGGTGCTGGAGCTACTCAGGGTCGGGGCTTCTCGGACCCCAGAGCACTCACCAGAGAATTGCTTCGATGGTCGTGCTGATTAAGAAAGCGTGCAGGTTTTGATGATGGCCGGTCCCTCGAGGTCTCGTCGCACCCACAGATCTCAGCTGAGCTGACGACGTGGGTAGAGGTCAGAGGTGCCAGGGAAGCCGGTTCTCGTCGAGCTGGGCCGTCGGATCCTTGAGGAAGGACTTGCAGCAAACCACAGAGTTCTTAGATGGTGCCTGCGGATGCAGGGTGACTACTCCTTAGCCACAAGGGAGAAATCTTGAGAAGAGTCTCGAAGTCCTTTCGTAGAAAGTATTCTTGATTCAAAGATGATCTAATTTGGAAGGGTCCCCGCTCCGGCCTTTATCCTAAAGAAAGGGGTGGGTACATGACTAGGTCCTGCCCTAAGGGTGGGACCAGGAAGGGGGGTAGTTACACCCCTCTCCCCCTGCTGGACTTTCCCCAGGTCAGGGGCTGCGCGCCCCTGGAACTGGTTCTAGCCGGCAGATGCGTAGTGAGCACCGGGGTGCCACTCCGCAGTCACCTTCTTGCAAAGCCCTACTTACCCAGAATACACAAACCCTGTCTGGGACGGTGCGAACACCGCCCTTGACAGGAAACCCTTTGTCCAAGCTCCCCTCGCTGGAAGGACTCCCAGCAGCAGGAGGTCAGACTCGTGTCTGTGGTGGCAGCGTCCATTTTGTGGAGCAGAGGCTTCAGTTAACTTTAACCGGGGTTCACAGTTACGTACATGTCGTGTCCCTCTAGCAGGGCGGAATGCTAACCTCGTCGCCAGAATTGGTGAGGGGGCAGCAGCCCGATTCGTATGACACCTTACTCGACATGTCTTGATAACGCGATACCGAAGTTACCGATATGATACGCGTTATCATGGAACAGCCATTGGGTCTTGGTTCCGCAAGCTGCAACCGGGCTCGGCTCGTGCCAGAGCCCAATTCACACGGTTCCATGCACTCTGCCTTCAGGATTGTCAAGGCCTGCCATAGGAGTGACTGATAGGGACTCGGGTGTCCATTTTAAGGTTAGGTATAGGGATACTATACCTACAGCAACGGGCGAGTACGCCACGTGGCCCCAGCTGTCGTGCAGCCAGTTGTGTCAGATTTAGGTGGCCAGCCAGGGGTGGCATAATACATGCTTCAGCCCCTGGTAGGCCCTGGGTACACCTATGCCCTGAGTTACAGGGTCTGATAAGGTGGCCCAGTACCAATTGGAAATGTACCTAGGGTACATGGTATCCATTTTACAGAGAGAGCAGTAGGCCTGAGGTCCTGATTGGCAGGGTCCCAGGCCAACTATGTCGTAAACCAGCTAAAACACAGGGCAAAATGTTGGGGGCAACCATAGTCAGGAGGTACCTTCCTACAAACTGTCTGTAATATCCTAGGATACACAAAAAGGCTCAAAGGTCCTTTTTTGTGTGGGGGAAGGGTAAGTGGGAGATGGCTGCCACTTTCGCCTCTTGTAGTTTAATACACCCTGCACCTACGAGATACCCAAGGTATTTTACTGATTGGGCAGCCAGACGGCTTTTGGCCAGGTTGATGGTTAGCCCTTCATCCTTTAATGCCTGTATCACCTTCTTGAGATGAGTCAGGTGTTGTTCCCAAGAATTACTGTCTATAACTATGCTGTCTAGATACACTGCAGAAAGGCAGCATACGGTTTCAGGATCAGATTCATAGGTGCCCGGAAGGTGGCATGTGCTTCGTATAAACCAAAAGGGCGCTTCTGGAATTGATATAGCCCTCCTGGGGTAGGAAAGTTTTTTTTTCCTTATCCTGTTTTGAAAGGCACCTACCAATATCCTTTACACAGGTTTAAGGTGCTTATATACTGGGCTTTATCCAGTCTTTCGATTATTTAGTCCACCCTAGTTAACAGATATGCATCGAACTGTGGTATTATGTTAACCTCAGTAAAGTCAATACAATACTGTATAGAGCCATCAGGTTTGGGTACTTTGACAATATGCGAACACCATTCACTGTTAGAGGGTTAAATTATCCCCATTTCTAACATTTGCTGTATCTAACTTTCGATGCCCTACTGCATAGACTTTGGGATGCGTTAAGGCCGTAGTCATATTATCTTCTCTGGAGTTGTGTCTTTCATGCGTCTCTGTTCGTGTTCGTGTTCCTCTCTAATTCTATTCTGGTGGTACTGTAACATTTGTAACATTTGTGAAGGCGTATTTGCTTGCCATGTACTCTCGACTTTCTGTACACGATTCTTAACTTGGGGCAGGGAATTTTCGACTAACTTTGTTACGAAAAGATGTGGATATGACTCACTACTTGCCTTCAGGCCACTATTAATACCAAAACATTTCTCAAATCGGGAATAAAAATCGCTAGTGTCTTCATCGGGTTTCTGTTTACAGGCTGAGATTGCATCCCAGTCCTCCTTTTTAGTTGCTAATAAACGTGGCAATACTTGTACTAACAATCCTGGTAATGCTTTAGATTTGTCCCCAAGCCCTGTTCCTGGGGTTCGAGTCTTTTCTTCGTCTTCTAATGCAGCCCAATCAATCTTTTGGTCTCCTACCTTCCAAACTTTTTCTTTGAGTTTCTCGTAAATACCGGCAGGCATTAATACTTTTAATATTTTCATAATGTCGGGGTAGGTATAATCCCCCATGAGTAACATGTATTTTATTTCGCGATGGAAACCTGCTGGGTCTTTATCGTGACTGGGCACTAATTTCTTCATTTCTAACAGTTCCATTTTTGTTATGGGCGTGTACACAAACACGCGTCTAAGGGTATTATCAGCATTCTGGACTGGATGCACTTCTCGCAAGGGGTTCTGTCTGTCTATGTAATACGTTTTTCTGTCTACGGGTGTAGCTGGAACAAACCGTGTATTCAGAAAAGTATTATACCTGTGTCGATGTTCTAGAATTACTTTAATCAAGTCAGTACCTAGACCTCTCCATTGTGGTGAGAGTAGTTCTATTAAAAGATCAGGTAAGGGACCTGGATCAGAATGTTGGCCTTTGAATAATGTAATGAGATGCTGAACCATGTATATACCAGCTAATTTCTGTTCATCAGGGGAAAGGTTTAAAAAGGTCTGCACTAAACCAGCATCACTATATTTATCAGGATCGTCAGTGCATTGTACGGCTGACCTGGCCAGTTCTTGTTCACCCATGGAATTGAGTACATGGTACCCCATGCGTTCTTGAAGTATTCTATCGGTAGCCTGGAATAGGTGTTCGGGGGTCTTTGGATTTGACATGGCAGCTTGAAAGATTCTTTTACTTTCCGGACGTACCGGACGCATTGAATTATTATAGGGTCTTCCCTTACCTACATATGCTATCATTTCTCTAGCTGGTAATTGTGATTGTCTTGTTGCCGTTTCTGGTGTTTCCTCCTCCCCTGAGGATTCGACCTTGTCTGAATCTATTTCTGGTTCTGGCTGTCTTCTTTCATGTATTTTTATTACTGCATTTCTGATCCTTCGGTACATGTTTTCTATACAACTCTGTTTATCATGTTTCCCATCGGCTATATTCTGACCCCATTTATTGAGTGCTTTCATTTCTTCCTGGTCTACACCCGGCCTATCTTGTTCTCTTATTAGGCAGTTTATGAAAAACCGTAATATCTTGCCTTGAGTGTCAACTTTCTGGAAAGCCATGGCCTCGCCAATACTTTCAGGGCCTTCCCCCATTTGAACAAAACGATATATTCTGTCTAGATGATCAACCATTCCTGGTAGTAACAATAAAAAGTTGGTAACTCGTCGTAATCGTACTGACGCGAGCATCATTCTGTCGTCTTTACCGGGTACTGGATCATATCTACAGTCTGAGAGACGTTCTTTAAATATGTCATAATCGACTGATTGAGGTGTACGTTGTTGCGCTATATCCCTATAAGTCAGTCTATGTGTTTGCGGCGGTGTTTGAAAACCTGTCGCACCTCCCGAAATGCCAGGACCAAAAGGGTTTGATGAGTGTATGATCGGAAGAATAGGTGCAGGAAGGGTTGGGGGAACAGGTGCAGGGGGTGGAACGGGAGAGGGAGTTCGTTGCGGAGGTGGGAGTAGATGATTTCGGGGTGGAGTACCATCAGCGGGTAGTGGTTGAGCAGGTGGATTTGTATATGCGGGAGCTACGTAGTCTAGATAGGAAGAAAGGAATATGTCCTTTGTGGTCTTGTGATGTACTTTAGTCGGGAGCAAGGGAGGGGGCAGATCCTTCGGTATTTCCGGAGTGGCCTTAGGTAAACCCTCGGCCAGCAAAGGATACATACCAGTCATAAGAGTGTTTCGTTGTCGGTCTACTTGTTCTGCTTTTACTCGTATCCCCTCCTCAACTAATACGTTTTCCTGGGCTTTGTCTGAATCCTCTTTACTTTTCTCTGCTTTTCTGAGTGCTTTCTCTGTGCGTCTGTGTGATTCTTTACGCCATAGTTCAATGGCGTCTTTCTGTGACTGTCTGGCTTTCTTTTTCCATAACGCTTCCTCTACTCTCATGATGCACTCGGCATCCCATGTCCCTGTGGCGGGCCATTTTTGATTCTCTGCTAAATCTTTAGTATAATCTACCCACAAATCGAGATATAATACAGCATCTAGGCCGTGTTTGTGGTACATAAAGTGCCCTGGAGTGTCCCTAGGTGGAACAGGCACTGCTTCTTCTAGAATCCCTTTTCTAGTTCCTATCTGTCTTAGTTTAGAGAACAGCGGCATGTTTCAGTCCTGCTACTCTGGACTTGATACTTACTCGAACTTGAACACAACTAATACAGGAAACACAATAATGCAGATCGAACAATCACTCATACCACGACATTAAAACATACTAAAACATTTCAGAGCGAACAATAATGATTAGAATAAAACTAACTAATTCCATACTGGATATACTGCTAAACAGTACAGATACACAGCTAAATAGTGCAGACCGGGTCTGCGTACCCAAACCCGTCTTGACCGGCACAAATTAATGCGCTCGTCTAGATGCGTCCCCAGCAACGGTACTCACCGGGAAGCACGGAACAGAAGGCCTCGGAAACTCGACACTGGACTGAACTCGACTGGACTCGACTCGGGACGTAAGTGCTTCGGAACTTCGGAACTGGTGGGCCTCCGGATACCTCGGACTTTGCTCTCTCAGCTAGGCTCTGGTCGGGATCCTCCGCACTCCTCACCGCCTCGTCTGGGTGTCGATCGCAGCCTCAGTCACCTCCGTTGGCCTGAGGGAGATACAGGAAATCCTGCGGGCACGCGTAGTTGTCCGTCAGCGCTGTGGCAGGGGACCAGGCCTGCAACGCACCGCCGGCGCGTGGGGTGGGGGAGGGGTCCCTATTCGGGCGCCAAATTATGTGGTAAATTTTAATTACCTATACGGAGTTTATGCGGTAAAGTTCAATAAGAATAACTCAGTCAAAATAAGAAGGCAGAGTCCGTGGTATCTGAGGTTTAAAAAGGGGTTTTATTCCTTAAAAAGGAATTGGTTCGAACCAATGGTAGCATGACCCATCGCCACGAGGGTTCAGGGTAGGAATTGCAATGGACATGTACAATGATTTATTAGCAGGTAATCATATATATAGTCATTTCATACAGTAACATTGAATGTAGAAGGCGTAACAGCTGAGAGAAACGAGATAAGAACAGAAATACGTAACAGAAGGCGTGCACTAGGGTGTACACAGAGGTGTGTGCTAGAAACGTCACATAAAGGTGTCATAAGTGGGTGGATCCCTAGAAGGATCCTGCAGAGTCAGCAAAACAGGTGGAAAAGATGCGCGCGCAGCAGCATGACGTATGATTGACGTGTAACTGGAGGGTGAAGGGGACTTGACATTTAGCCCTACATGTGGAGACAGAAGTCTGGAGTGTCAGAACAACCTAATCCCAAATCATATCTAATATCTTGTGTTTGAGGAACTGTATTATCTAGAAGGAAAGGTCTCTCGGGCAGAGGCTATTCTATACTGACTGCTAATCCGTGCATATGCGACTACGTGTCTACATGAGATGTGAGGGGCCATGGGCCTACCATGGTAACGGAAGCTATGAATTACTTGCATGGAGACAGTGAGGCCGGGCCCTTTGCTCTGCAGCTGGGAAGGATGTTTACCTAAACTACTAGACAGGAATGTATTTTTCGAGGAGCGGAGCAGATAACTTGAAGGCTGAATACGGTCTTGGCAAGCAAGGCTGGCTGAGCCTGGCACAGCTCGCCGCGCAGGGAGTAAGTCAAGGGTCAGGAAGCAGCAGGCTGCGGCTTTCAGAGGCAGAAAGCAGAAGGAGGCTCGATGGCAGAAATCAGGGCCTAACTCACCAGAGCTAGAAATCATGAAAGTGCACCCCATAAAGACGTTGGCAAGGCACACTTAGGAACGGAATATCTGACCCATTCATGGTGGATCTGAAAGAGGACATGTTAACGTTGGACGCAAATGTATTTGCGTCTTCATAGCTGGTTGGGGAGGGAACTTACATGTACTAGAAGCATGTACATGGAGCCGTTGGGGTCTACGATAGGGGACACAATTGACCATAAAAATTCATTTTACCTCAGCATCTTCCTCAGCATCTAAGATCTAATCCCGACATCCTCTCCTTCCGTAAACAGCTGAAAACGCTCTTGTTCACCACATATTAGTGGAGCTGACACTTCCTTTTCCTGACTTTAACCTCAGTTGGTATCCTTAGCGCTTGGACGCCTCAGGGCAGCTATGTGTGCTTTAGAAATCGAAATTCATTCATTCATTCATTCACCACTCACAGTCCCTAACGGACACCCACAGTCCGCTCCATGCTCTCCAACGATCCATGGCTGACATCGCTGGAGTCCTGCCTTTGAGACAAGACAACTGTCTAGTCAGAGTGGCTCCAGCGATGTCAGCCAGGAGTTGGGACACATGAGGAGGATCATGGAGAACATGGAGTGGATGCAGGTGGAAAGAACGGCTTCCACGGCTGCACACCAGAGAGAGGTAGCTGGGTTCTTACATGCCCTGCAGACCCTCATCATGGCATTGCTGCCACAAGGCCTGGTGCGATTAATGCTGCTGCTACCACTCCATCCACATCTCTGCCCATGAAGTGTCAGTGCCACACAGTGCGGCAGACATTCCACCTCTGGCCCCTGTTGTGTCACTGCCACATAGTGATGCAGACAAAACAACACCACCCACATGTGAGGCACATGATACATCAGAGGACGAAGATGCGGAAGATTTTGCCTCAGTGGTAAGAAGGACGCAGCAGCATTCATCTCCGCCATATGGCTTGTTTCTGCTTGGTTCTACCCTCTACGCTGGACTAGCATACACCAGGCCAGCCCCCTCTGCTTACGCTTACAGGGGGGGACAATGCTACATCTCTCAGGTCTTTCCTGTGGTGATCTGCTGATCACAGGGCTAGTTGTCAGCATGCCACAGCCACTCCCTGAGGGCTGGTTTACACCCACACCACAGCCATCCAGCACAGATGTCACGGCCGGGCGCACATGCTCAAGGCCATTTCCACTATCTATCTGAGTGTGTCCGTGTGGTCATTATTTATGCTTGAGGGCCTAGGGCCCTACCACATCAAATTCCCCACTGCCGGAGGTGACATGATGGCGTCTGCATCACGAGACTCAATCATAAAGGGCCCATGACTTGCGGTGCGCAGAGTTGGTGGCTGCCGAGGCACTTTTGCCGGCACAGGCCTACCGCCACGTGGCGTGGCGATGACTTGCGGTGCACAGAGTTGGTGGCAGCAGAGGCACTTTGTCCGGCACGGCCTACCGCCACGTGGCGAAGACTTGCGGTGCACAAAGTTGGTGGCAGCCGAGCACTTTGGCCGGCACGGGCCTCCCGCCACGTGGCGATGACTTGCGGTGCACTGAGTTAGTGGCGCCAGAGCTCAGCGGGTGTTCAGCCTGCGATGATGTGTAGGCCTCAATGCGTCATGCTGCCAATCAAGATTCAATTTGAATTGTGAGCCCAGCTGGACCGCAGAGTGCGCCGAAGAGAGCAGGCTACACAGACATAACTACACGGCGCGGTGCAGCAGGGTGCGCTGGTGACCTGTGGCGCGGAATCCAGTGATGGCTGAGGAGGTTGCACCGGCATGTGGTGGGCCCTCTTGGAGACATACCGGTGGTGGCAAGTGAGAATTGATGTCTGGGTGCGCAAGGTCGGGCAGTCATCACTGGGCGGAGGACCTGTCTGGGTACCAGTGCTGGGGTGCTTGCGGAAGATGTAGGAATCATGCACACTGCCTCCGAAGTTTGCGACGACATCAGTGAACATGCCCCTGTGGTCCAGTTTTGCCTGCACATTGATGGAATGTGTGTGGTTTCTGTTGCAGTGATTACGTGCAGTGTTGGCAGGGGACACAGGTGTGCAGTCAATTGCCCCAACACGTGTGGGATGCCTGCTATGGCATAGTTGCCTTGCTTGGTCTCCAGCTGTTCCTGCGCAGTGTGGGGGAAGTGAAGGTTCAGGAGTATCAAACTGATACAAAGCATGATGCTTACAGGTATGCTAAATCCTGCCTAATGAGACCGTAACAGAAGTTTGTGTGGTCGTAACCTTCTTTATCTTTCCTACGAAGGTTACAACCACACAAACTTCTGTTACGGTCTTTTTGTGCAGGATTGATCATACCTGTAAACATTCCAGTTTGTCCAAGTACAATACACTGTGCCAGATTACGTTTGTGACCATACGGAGGCTTGACCATTGTCACCATTTATCCAACAGGTTTCTGAATACGAACTTTCAAAATATGAAATTGTATTGGGGATTTCCAAGACCATATGCAGTTAATCGGATCCACAAGTTGCCCTGATGAAGTTCCCCTTTGGGAATGGAACGCGCTGGCTGATGTTTTCGTGTTGTTAATTTATGTTTTTGTAAAAAGGAACTGTTTTTCCACTATTGTTGACTACTGGACTTCATGACCTGGCGCACACCCATTTTAGAAACTGCAATCTTGGATCTGGAGAACAGAGGCGCCAGGCAACGGCTGGGGTTGGGGCTGGTTGCGCAGGAACACTACGAATTGGGACTACCATGTGGTGCAGATACAGGGGCCCGCCGTTGCTTTTGTGGACATGCATCCAAGACATATGTGAGGAAGTTTAATAGGGCTGGCTGTGAGACTCCTCTGACTCTGGCAGTTGGTGGTTGGAAGGTACCAGAGGCCAACAAGTGCAGCACAGCCAGCAGCTTTGTCTGCGGAGGGATGTTGGTTGTCCAATGTGTTGGTACCGTCAGCCTGTGGGAAATGTGGGTCAGGATGCAGAGGATGGTTGTCCTTTTGAGCCTGTAGTGGACAATTACTTCCTCTGGCGTTTAGTCTCTGAGGCTGGTGCATTTTCGGAAGGTCCGCTGTCTTTTTCTGCGCTGCCTCAGTGATAGTCCGGGGGAGGAGGTCCTGGGGTGGGGGTGGCCCTGGGGGTGGTGGTGGTGGGTGTTGTGGCCCTCTTGGGTCTCGAAGCTGCATGATCATTGGCTCCATGGCATCTGTTGGCCTTCAGTTGTGGCTTTCGGCTGGGCTTCCTTTCATACTGCAGGTTGTCGTCCTCCTTAACACCAGTAAAAGGCAGGTGTTAAATCCCTGCTGCTAACGCTCCTTATTGCCTGTTTTTGGATTTCATTGCAGATCCCGCTGGTCGTTGAGAATATCGCGTAGTGGTGTTTTGTGTGTTTTTGCACTGGAACGCCTACTCTGCATATCATTAGCGTTAGTTGTCGCTCTCATCCATTGCGATGTGTTTTGCGGACGCTATCGCTGGAAAACTGGCAATGATGGCAGTTTGCACCAGCTTCAGAATGGGGCGATAATTCTTTCGCGACTTTTGCTGCACTAAAGTGCCGATAACTTGGCAGTAAGTCCTTGAGAATATGCCCCAGTGAGTGCCTTTGCATGAAAAGTTAAGGACATCACTACATGGCCCAGAAGGGACTCATTTCAATGTCCATTGCTTATATCCTTACAAAACGTATACAGTATGGTTTAAAAAGACCACATTTGTGAATACAGAGCCACGGCATCCATTTTGTTTTCCATTCCGCCCCTCAAGCAGGTATTGCCGTACATCCAGGAATGGGGAAAACAATGCTGATCAGAGAAAAAGAAGAAAACATAAGTAGCGGGTCACTGGAAAACTCTGTAAAGTGGAGCTAATGTGTTTTGAGTGTGAAAAATAATGTGAAAGTTTGGAGTTTCACAGTGAAGCGGGCCCCCTATTTTGTTGTTGTTGGGCTGAGCGGGAGGTCCTGGGTAGCTGCACACACTGCCCATGCCTAGCGCCGGCCCCCAATGACTCTGCTCTCTTCATCAATGCAGTAAAGCTGTCACTTTGCTTCGTGTCCGGTGGGTGATGGTCCTGTTTTGCAGCTATCAGTACTGTGAATGCTGGGACTTGTAGTTTCACTTTCAACTTTTTCTCACATAGAGCTATTTTATAAAGAAAGATTATGCAAGCCTCTGTGCGGTTGTATACATATGACTATATATTTTATGTCAGTACTTATAAACTGGTTAGGGCAGGCGCGCAACCCCCATTGTGATCAGAGGGCTTTAGAAACCCCCCTCCCGCATGTGTGGCAGCCCGGGCTAAGACAGCTTCCCGGGCTCACACACTGCCGCACCCGAGTACTTCACAGGTCTTTAAAAACCATTTACTTGCTTACTTGCTAACGAGGCTTTGTTGTTTTTCACCCCTTCTTAGAGTCCCTGCATCTCCACTCTGATTATTTCTTGAAGAATTAGCCCCCTCCCCCCTGAAATGTGGCTCTAGTTGTGCCCCTTGGTTAGGGGGTAGGAAGAGCCGGTAAAGTGAAACCCTTCGGAGTCACTGGCCTATCGACAAGTCGCCATATATTTTAAATGCATTCAGGGGCAGATTTACAAGCCCCTTGCGACACATTTATGCCGCCGTTGCGTCACTTCTGTGACATAGCGGCGGCGTAAACCATGCGCCATAAACCATTTACAACTTGACACATCTAGGGAGATGCGTCATATTGTAAAGCCCTGCGCCACATTAAACCTGCGTCAGGTTTAATGTATGCAGGATGGGAGTTCCGTCGCGAAAAGCCTCGGAAAAGTGACGCAGTGAAATCTACAAGATTTCACAGAGTCATCTTTCCAACGCCACTGCGTCAAAACCCTGCGCCTGTTTGAAGCAGGCGTAAGGCGTGACACAGCATGTTAGGTATGGACAGCCCCTGAGCATTGCTGGAGTTGCGTCGCGCTTGCGACACGACTCCAGCAATGTGCCGCCCTTACATCATCAGATGCGTCACGCACATGTTTATCCTTGCGCCACGATGCGCCGCATTGTAAATGCGTCTCATCTGTGGTGGCGCAATGGTAAACTTGCGTGACGCATCTTACCTGGTGCATCCCTGCTGATATGCATGGATGCGCCAGTCCTTGTAAATCTGCCCCATAGTACGTCCGGTAGACTGCCAAATCACCTATGTGGATCACGTGTGTGTGCGTGCGTTTAGGTTCTGATTTTGCTCCACTCAGTGTACACTTTGGAAGCTTCAGATAGCTTTCCCAGACTTCTGTGTGAGGCCCACAACGCTTCATTGCGGTTTTAAGTTGCATTTACAGATGCCATTGGTATCAAACGAAGTCAGGACTCTGAGCGAACTTTTCACCACGTTTGATTACGTCTCGTGCTCGAATAGTCTTCACCTGTCTCATCCGAAATTCAAACGCAAGCACGTCTTTGAGCTTCTTTCCACAGCTGCAGCCATTCCTGCCCGTCGGGGCCTGCTGCTGTTTACGTACTTTTGTCATCTGTACGACCCACCTTGCAAATGATTAAAGTATAAACCCCCCCCCGGGCGGGTATATGACAATGTACAGGAGACACGTCTCGCACTGTCTGAATCACGGATTCAATGCCCAGGAATAAATTGCCTTTAGCAGCGCAGGTGCATTGCGCCGTCTGCAAATGTTTAATTTTAAACCGATAAAGAGCTGCAATGGAGGTTTGTCAGATTGAGGCCCCGGGGCAAACAAATATTGGTTGATATCTATTTATTTCGTAATTGTCCCCCTTTTATTCCCTGTGCTGACAGCGGCATAGCATTAGTGACCTGGGTCGTAATGCTGGCGCGAAAAACCTGCTGGTGAATCCTGGATGGACATAAAAATACTACTGTATTTAAGTAAAATGAGCCCTTCTGTCTCTTGGGGACCTGTGGCCCTGCTGCACCATTGATAGCTGCGCATCTGTAGCCTACCTATAGTTCTTCAATTAAAAAAAGAACTATGATCAGGGGTCGAATGTATGAATAAGTCCTTATTTTGCATAATTGTAATAAAGAATTAAACAGGATCTGTTGTGACTCTACAGAGAACAGCTGCTGTGTGCACTGAACCATTATGTAAAGTAAATTATACATATGCCTGAAGAAGGATGCCCATCCGTCTGCTGGGTCCTCTGGATTGAATTTGAGAGATTTGGGGTTTATAACCTTAGAATTGCTGATGAAGCTGAGCGGTTCACCAAGGGTCTCAAGTGGAAGTGTTGAGACATGAACAGAAAGCCACTATCCAGCTGCTCTCACCTACATCATATTCCCCAATGATCAGCCTTAGGTCAGAATATGTATAGAATGTACTTTAATCTGTCATAGGTGGTCAGTGCATGAGCGCCCCTCGCAACAGGTTGAGTGGCCTTAGCAGAGGTAATCCTCCAGAGGACCTCATAGAACGAAGGCAAATGGCAAAGTCCTGAAACCACTGCTACCCTCACATACACCTTTACCAGGTGCCAGCCTCACCTCAGCACCTCTTAACAAAGGAAGAACGAACATAGGCATTGGTTCACACCTGGAGCCAATGGCAGACAGCATGCTTGAGGTGGGGCCACTAAAGCGGTTTAAGAATTCGGTTGCACATAAACTATTGTTCACAGAAGTTGTTATGAGAGATCAGGCGCAGTTTCATTGCTCATGCAATTCAGCTTCTTTTTAGCTGTAAAAGTTCCAAAGTATAGAAGCACTGGAAATGGAAAGGCGTCATGGTACATACAGTTCCTCACGGGAATCATTGTTTCAAGCATTACTGAGGTTTACAGTACTTAAGGAGTCACAATAATTAAAATCAGTTGGTAAATATATAATTCCACAGAATTTCCAGTTAAGATGCATACCACATGCAAAATATTGGCAAATGTGTGTAGATCCTTAGCGGAAGCTACGAAGGGGGAATAGTTGCCATTTTTTTACATCTGGATTCATTTTTTAAAGACTTTTTATGTATGTGGAAAAGGTTTCAGCTCCCTAGCACGTTAAATATTGTATTGACATAATATTATGGGGCTATTTACTTATAGCCTCATGTACATAATGTGTATCCAAAATGTGTCCCATTAAAGACAATGTTTACATCTGCATCAGCTCATTTGTGTACCCCTCCTTCTGCAACTGAGTCCACTGACGTGGTACTTGAGCACAACAGATGCCACAAAAATGACGGCAGTCAGAGAGTGACTCTATTTCCGATTAAAAACAGACTAAAACCAGAATTTAGAAAACAAATGTAGATATCAGTACAGAAAATCTATAATTGGCATTGTGTGTGGAAAAAAGTTAAACTGCTGACATATATGGATGATCTATATTTATTTGTGGCATGTCTTGAGATGTAAAGTGGTTCCATCTGTGATGAACTAGCAGGTTTGGGAAAATATCTGTAGACGTATCAGCTGTAATAGAACTGAAGATCTACCTCTCCCACTGTTGTTGTTGTTAATCGATACTTTAAGAAATAGGTTTACAAATTGGTAATTTCACGATATATGTGAATCAAATAATTAGAAATGTCTGTTCAAGGGATGGGCCGAAATAGAAACTAGGAGGATTTATGTGTTCTGCAATTTTGCCTTTTATTCACTGATCAGAGATAATACAGGATCTGTATTATAATTTCTTCTCTTTGGGCTTCCCGGAGTTCTTCAGCTTGTTCACTCTTTCTTCATTCGTTTCGTTCGCAGGTGCTTCCTTCCAGGTGGGGAGCCCCAGAATGCTCGGGAGAAGAGGACAGAAGGGCGGTGAGTACCACAGCTGATTAATGTAGATCTCTGATAGCGCCCTTCACCACACCCAAGAAGGTGTCACAGGTGAGTTTCACACACGCTGGAAGGAGGAGTGATTGGTGGGTAGCGATGGAGTGGGTGGTTTGGTCTTGTCAGGGGGGGTTCTCCCTCACTCACACAATGAAAATAGTAGGCAGCATAAATAGAATAGTAGGCAGCATAAATAGCGGTAGGCAACTCCCCCCACACAGTGCCAGATAAGGTCAAATAACATCAGATATGAGAAAACCAGGGAAAGAGAGAAGGAGAAGAAAGAAAAAAAGAAAAGGGGAAAAAACAAAGCTCTTGCTTAAGTAAACCCGCCAGGCTCCCTAGGACTTTGCCCTTTTTCTCTGAGTTCTCACCGAGCCCAGCAGGAGAGGTGCCCTATGTCAAGTATTAGTTTACTGTTCCCGGATGTGCTCTTGTTTCAATAATGTGCCTGTTTGTGCTCATGCTTTAATAATGTGCCAGTTTGTACTCATGCGTTTACAGCTGTACTCAGCGTGTAGGTCTGCCGGACTTCCCCCCACCCCAGCTGTGTTTCCCCAGGTCCCGCAGGTGTATTCACCACCCCGCTTTCTTCTTTCGTGGTTCTTATTGTGAGGAATGTCCCCGGTCACTCACAGCCCATGCTGCAACTTCCGGAGTTGCAGTGGCTGTTGCGCTCCCCCTGGGGGTAACTCACAGTCCTCACTCCACTCCTCGATCGGCTTCTCTTTGGTCTTGGGATCTCCTTCCTGTTCAGTTCCTTCGTTTGTTGGCGTACCACAAGGACCTTCTTCTTCGGCATCCTCTCGTGCTCCCTGGTCCCACCTCTCAAACTCTAGCTCCGACACTCTTTGTTCCAGGGCGAGGTCTTCTTCTCCTCCTTGCAGGATCGCTGATCGGTGCTCTCTCGACTGAGCCCCTTTTTAGGTCTCGGACCGTAGGCTGCGCTTGCGCAGGCTCGCTCTGAGATTTAATGTTTCTTAGTATGGGGGATTTAACCCGCCCCTCTTCTCCATTGGCTGGCTTTCTAAACGGATGCCAGCCATTGAAGGAGAGGGGTGTCACTGCATTCAAGCCCCGTCTTTTTTGGATTCAGGGGCGTGTTTTTGGCAGTTTTTAACTCCGTGACGTCATCTGTCACTCAACAGGAAAAACCACGGCTCCGAATGCGAAAATGTTGGCGCATTTATGAAAGTAAATCCACACGGCCACCAAAAACATCGATGTGGAGGATGTTTATTAATATGGACATGGATTCTAGTAAAATGCACAATTGATCTTATATGGAGTTATAATGACACCGTTAAATATTTTACAAGTCTCATTTTTTCTTAACAATCGGTTGAAGGGACTGACGATAAATGAGATGCATTAGGGGTAATGAAGTTCATGCAAGATAGAAGTAAAGGGCAACGCACTTTGTGTCATCACTGGGGCGGGATAACTAATGTAGTCAGCCAATCAGGAGACAGTATGAATACGGATTATAAGGGGTGGACTCACATTTGGTTCTTTTTGTTCGAAATGAGGATTTGGGAAACTCACGTTGTGAAGCAGGTATGTGAAGGGAGGGACTCTGACACTATGGGTACGAGCCGCGTGAATCTTTGGCAATATTAAAAGAAGGAATATGCAATATGAGTGCAGGCACTGAAGCACATGAACTTTAAAATAAACAGCGAAATGAGGTTAATGGAGAAGTGTTACAGTATAGGCTGCACACTCATTGGGAAGCGAACACGGGGTCAGTACGGAGTAAAGAAGGATGGCTGGGAAGAAAATTCAGGCTTCACAAACATGTTTAGGATGAAATTTAGTGGTGTGAGTGTTGGAGCACAACAGGGAGGATAAAAGACTAAAACCTTTAACTTAATTTGGTTATATGGCAACAGTGTGAGAAGTGAGAAATAGACGATATGGCATGAGGCTGCATTATGGAGTTTAATGACTCGTGTTACTTCTGAACAGTATTTAGCGTAGTATGAAGATGACTTGTATATAATGAATTCTAGGTTTAACATGGTATTGTGTACTAATTGGTATTATTTTGTTGTGTGATTACAGTGACCCCCGACGAAGGGCATTAAATAGCCCGAAATGCATTGGGTTTTTAACAAATAAACGCAGCTTCAAATGAACTTGGCACTAGTCGTGTTCTTTCAAGAGGTCCGGATGGACACAGGTTGAACACCAGAAACATGAACATTTGGGATTACATTCCACGTGTGGATTTGAAATACTGATGAAAAAAGCAAGACATTTTGAAAAAATTATGAAAAAGGAATACTATGGAGTTAAAAACAATGAATTAATGATGTTATATATGGATGAGCCACGTTGGCTACATTCCGGCTGTGCGTTTGGTTTGGGTGAGATGTCGCCCCACTTCTCATGGTGCTTTTATGACACCATTTCTGCCTGACCGCCGCCGCAAGAAGTCGAGAAGCAGCTGAGTCCTCGGTGAGTGCTTGCTGTCCTGCCCCCTCGTGCTCGTGCTTGCTGTCCTGCCCCCTCATTGCTTATGCTTGCTGTCCTGCCCCCTCATTGCTCGTGCTTGCTGTCCTGCCCCCTCGTTGCTTGTGCTTGCTCTCCTGCCCCCCTTGTTGCTTGTGCTTGCTCTCCTGCAACCCTCGTTGCTTGTGCTTGCTGTCCCGTCCCCTCGTTGCTTGTGCTTGCTGTCCTGCCCCCTTGTTGCTCGTGCTTGCTCTCCTGCCCCCCTCGTTGATTGTGCTTGCTGTCCTACCCCCTGGTTGCTTGTGCTTGAGGTCTTGCCCCCTTGTTGCTTGTGCTTGCTGTCCTGCCCCCCCTCGTTGCTTGTGCTTGCTCTCCTGCCCCCTCGTTGCTCGTGCTTGCTGTCCTGCCCCCCTCGTTGCTCGTACTTGCTGTCCTGCCCCCTCGTTGCTCGTGCTTGCTGTCCTGCCCCATCATTGCTTGTGCTTGCTCTCCTGCCCTGCTATTGGCATTGTAAATGACAATGCCATTTATTTATGTTAAAAAAAACATAAATTAAAATAATGTCATGAGCAATGCCAATAGCTCTAACTTTAAGAATGCCGAGACCATTGCATTGTAAATGTTTGTTCTTCGTGCATGGGAGAAGTTGGGAAGGGTTTAACTCTTTCGTCCTCTCTCCAGGTTCGGGACTTTCTCTGGGCCATCGACTGTTAGTTTATTCCAGGTATGAGGCGGGAAGTATCAGGCTCTCTCCCACATCCCCCTCAACTGACTTTCTTGCTTGCAAGAAACAGCTCTAATGGGTATCTAGTCAGATCATTAGTGTTTTTCTGATCTTTCCCCTTACTATGCTGGGTGGTGACCCGAAAAGGCTGTAAGGCCAGAAACCAATACAATATCCTATCATTATGTTCCATGTTTTGGGAGAGCTATTCTAGTGGAGTATGATCGATCTATAGGGTGAATTCCCACCATCAAAGTAGTGTCTGAGGGAGTCGATGGCCCACTTAATGGCCAAGGCTTCCTTCTCTGCTACAGTATATTTTTTTCTCGGGGAAACATCTTCCCACTGATGTATATTATGGGTTATTCTTGATGTTGGATATTTTTTGTGGGAGAGGACAGCCCCTAATCCTGACGTTGGTTTGTAATATGAAGGGTTTGGTGTAATCAGGACTGAGAAGTACAGACTTAGTCGTCAGGGATTGCTATAACTTGTGGAAGGCTTATAAGGCCCCTGTTGAGGGCTGTTGAGCTCTTTTTCTGTTCTTCTCTCTTTCTTCAGGAGATCCATTAATGGTGATGGCAATCTAGGAAAAAGAGGACATGAACTGTCTGTAATATCCTAGGATACACAAAAAGGGTCGAAGGTCCTTTTTTGTGTGGGGGAAGGGTAAGTTGGAGATGGCTGCCACTTTCGCCTCTTGTAGTTTAACACACACTGCACCTACGAGATACCCAAGTTATTTTACTGATTGGGCAGCTAGACGGCTTTTGGCCGGGTTGATGGTTAGCCCTTCATCCTTTAATGCCTGTATCACCTTCTTGAGATGAGTCAGGTGTTGTTCCCAAGAATTACTGTCTATAACTATGCTGTCTAGATACGCTGCAGAAAGGCAGCATACGGTTTCAGGATCAGATTCATAAGTGCCCGGAAGGTGGCATGTGCTTTGTATAAACCAAAAGGGAGCTTCCGGAATTGGTATAGCTATGGTATAAAGGATTTTTTTCCTTATTCTGTTTTGAAAGGCACCTGCCAATTTTCTTTACACAGGTCTAAGGTGCTTATATACTGGGCTTTATCCAGACTTTCGATTATTTAGTCCACCCTAGTTAACAGATATGCATCGAACTGTGGTATTTTGTTAACCTCAGTAAAGTCAATACAATACTGTATAGAGCCATCAGGTTTGGGTACTATGACAATAATGAACACCATTCACTGTTAGAGGGTTAAATTATCCCCATTTCTAACATTTGCTGTATCTAATTTTCGATGGCTTCCTGCATAGACTTTGGGATGCGTTAAGGCCGTAGTCATATTATCTTCCCTGGAGTTGTATGTATGGTATGGTTAATTAAAGATGTTTTTTCTGGGGGTTAAGAAAAACACACCTTGTAAGGGAAGTAAAAATTCCTTTAGTTCTTGTTGACAGTGCCCAGGTAAATCAGGATCTACCCTTTATTGATATATGGGGTCATGTTTTTCCGACCTCCCACTTAGGACTGGTTTAGCCCCTTCCCATTTTTCTTAACAGAACGATGTGATGTATTTGGGTATTATTTTTGTTGCTGGGATCCAGTTCCAAATGATATGTACCCGGGGTTACTCTCTCCAGGACTTTGAAGTGGCCCTGCCACTTTCCTGTTAATGTACGGTCTGAGGTGGGCATCTTCAATAGGACTAGGTCACCTACGTGTAAGGTTCATTCTCGTGTTTTCTTATCATACTGTTCTTTTTGTGCCATCTGAGCCTGTACTAAATGAACTTTGACTATGCTCCGGATCTGGTGTAGGCAGCTCTTCGACTGAGCCCCTCCTTCTTCCTGCATGGATGATGTTGAGAAGGGTATAACTCTTTCGTCCCCTCTCCAGGTTAGGGACATTCTCCGAGGCCGTCGGCGGTGAATCTATTTCAGGTACGAGGCAGGCAGTATCGGGCCCTCTTCCACAGTGACACAAATAATGTTGGGAAATAACATGAGATTTAGAAAAGTACACATACAATTGCAGGAGATGAGAACCCCTAACGTTAATATTTGAGGGAAATGTTAAGGTATTACAAATGCTTACATTACCTAGATTTCTCTATTTTTAATACTTTGCCAATTCAACTACCTAATAATTTGTTTTAAGTTGTACAACAGTCATTAAAAACGTTTTTGTGACAAACTGGGTTATTGGATGAAGGCAGTGTTTACTAGGGGATGGTGGGCGATAAATTCCGCTCCCATGGCTGAGTTCGAGTAGTTTTGGCTACTCAGTTTCAGCCAAATTCTGCTGACTGCTGCATGGCGTAGATTTTTCTCATGTGTGACCCGCCAACGGTAAGTTGGTGTGCGGGAGCAAGAATTAGCATCCCCAGCATGATTTTCGGAAATATAGGACCTTGCATCACATGTGTTTACATTGCATACGATTACAACGCGGTCATTACAACAACCACATTGTTACATCGCAGTACATTACAATGCAAGTCATTACCTCGACTTGCTGTAGAGTGCGCGATGGACTTAGGAATAGTATATTTTAATATTCCAACTCCAGTGTCCGCTACAGTAGGGAAGGTGTTGGAATAGCAAATTATACTTTTCCTTAGGCTAGCGCGCCCCCTACAGCAAGTCGATGTAATGACTTGCGTTGTAATGTACTGTGATGTAACAACGTGGTCGTTGTAACAACCGCATTGTAATCACATCCATTGTAACACATGCAATGTAATGGCTGTTTCCTGATTTTCAGTTGCTCAGAGGGCACTCAGTGAGGTTTTCATAATGCATGCATCCGTTCATGGTGAGAAATCTGCTGCTTAAGTAGAAAATCTACTCAAGAGCCAGCAAAACCAACTCAAGAAGCGGTGCCCTCCGTGCGAGCAACATGGCATAATGATTAACCGCTCGTTGGTGTTACTCCACGGAATCTCACCAAGTTTTTGTGTAACTCCGTGGAATGAGTTCCGCCTACCCTAGTCTTAACTCTTTTTTTTTTTTTTTTAATTTGTTTTTATTGCAGAATTAGAAACCACAGAATACAAGTAGTCAACCAGTCCACTCGTGACATCCCCCCGATCAACAGTAAAGCGTATAACATACACAGCCATTCAGCCCGCATCCCGGAGGCCGGGCGGCATAATACTCTACTCAGTAGGAAAACATCACGGTGAGCGTCCCATAGGGACCATGGTCGAAAGATCGTTTTACGTATCTGCATTTTACCCCCCCCACCCTCAACAATACCTTCGTCAGCCATTCCGCTTGCGTGATCAATGCTACTGTCCGTTCCAGGGCCCACCCCGAGCGCTATAGAGCCTAACGTGTCAGGCCGCTCCCCCCCACCATTTCTAGCTCCGCGCGGTGCCTAACTGGCCTGCTTAACTCGAAGTCGCCCTTGCGGACAACCAGCTTCTCGGCTGCCGACCCACCCCAAACTCCCACTGAACAACCCCCCTATGTCCCCACCCCGGCAACTGCTAATGGTGTGTGCTTCGTGCTGATGTGTTGGATGGATCCACTACAGTGTCAATGACAACTCTGTGTTCGTTTGCCCCGCAGTGTCCACTGGTCCTATTCCCTCAGTCCTCATCCTCCACCAAAGAATCACGCAAAGCCTGCACCACCAACTCCCACGCACGCGCTGCATCCAAAGCCTTCTCATTACCAAGCTTGACAGCCTGCTTCATCCGGAGCACACTCTCGCATTCAGACCACCGCAGCAATTCATTCTTCCATCTCCGCAGTGACGGCCCGCCCTTGGACTTCCAATGCCATGTTATTTCTCTTTGCGCCAGTATCAGACCCAGATCAATAAATTTGCTCGTCACCTTGGTGTGTTTGGTGTGCGGGAACCAGAGCAGCAAGCACGCCGCCATATCAAATTCCACCTCCCTGTCGGTCACATCGTTTAATAGGTCCCCCACCTCTGCCCAGTAGGCCTCCAAATGCGAGCACCCCCAGAGCAAATGATCCATGTCCGCTCCTAGAGACGAACAGCGCGGGCACCGGGCGTCCTGTATCTGGAAATACCGTCGTATTTTTTCGGGGGTCAGGTAGGCCCTATGGAGCACATAGAAATGCACTTGCTGGAAGCGCGCATTTCTCGTGCCCTTCCACGTGCGCCGCAAGATGTGACTCCACGCCATGTCTGGAATGGGTCTGCCCACACTTTCCTCCCATTTAGCCTTGAGCCCCTGGAGCGGTTCCAGTCCCTCGTTCAGCATCCTATTATGGAGGCATGTCACAGCCTTGAACGTGCCCGCTGCCATCACCACATACTGGAACGCCATAGTCGTGGTCGGTTCCATGAGCCCCCCTTTCCAGTGCTTCTGTATAGCCGCCACCACCGCCGCGTGTAGGAGAAACCCCCCATCAGGCAGGCCGAACTGTTCCCGAAGCACCTCAAAGGGTACCAGGGCCCCATCGATGTACAGGTCTCCTATCACCTGCAGGCCCGCCTCCTCCCAATCCAGCAATGGGGACCAGTCACCCCCGTGCGGCAGGGCCGTCAGCATACCGATCGGGATCTCCGGCGCATAAGGCCGTGTCGCCTTTGCTCTCCTAAGGCTCCTCTGCCAGCACAGCCTGAGTGTCCGTTCCTCCATAGTAAGGCCCCGCAACTCAAGTCTCTGTTGCATGACGATGTAGGACAACACATGACGTTGTATCCCCAGCTCTCGGTCCGCCTCCGGTCCCCTAAACACCCTGGCCACGTTCTGCGTGAGGACCTGCAATTGCACCGCTAGATAATAATGCTCAAAGTCGGGTACAGCCATGCCCCCCTCGACCTTGGGGCGAAGCAGCGTGCTCAGCGCCACTCTGCGACGGCCATGCCCCCATAGGAACCCAATAATCATCGTCCTCAGATCTCTAAAGATCCCCTGAGGAATCCAAATAGGCAACGTCCGGAAGTAATACAGGAAGCGGGGGAGCGCCACCATTTTTAAAAGAGCTACCGTACCTAGAACCGTCAGCGGGAGGGTCGACCAGAAGGCCATGCTGCCCCTCAGCGCCCGAACGCACCGACCGATGTTGCCCTCCAATAGGTCCGCGGTCGCGTGGTAGATGCGGACTCCCAGATAAGTGAAGCAAGATGGCTCCCAGAGCACCCCCAAGTCATGAGCAGGGCTGGGCGACTCCGCTCTCAGCGGGAACACACAGGTCTTCGCCCAGTTGACCTTAAGTCCCGACAGCCGGCCAAACTCCGACAACAGGTCCATCGCTCCTTCCAGGGCCCGCGCCGTATCATCGAGATACAGAAGTAGGTCGTCCGCATACAGCGATATGTGATGTTGCTGCCCGCCGCTGGTTATTCCCGCGTACTGGTCACCCGACCTCGCATGGACCGCCAAGGGTTCCATCGCCAGTGCAAACAGTAAGGGGGAAAGGGAGCACCCCTGTCTCGTGCCCCTACCCACCGGGTATGACGCAGACACCAGTCCACCCAAACGCACCCGCGCCGTCGCCGAGGCATATAAGACCTTCGTCCAGCGGCGGAACCCCTCGCCCATGCCAAACCTCTCCAGCACTCCATCCAGGAAGGTCCATTCCAAGCTGTCAAAGGCCTTCTCGATGTCCACGGACAGGACCGCTTGGGCCCCGTCCCCATCCAAGATGGCGTCCATTATCCCCACCAGGCGGCGAATATTCAGCGCCGTGCTCCTCGTGGGGATAAACCCAGCCTGATCCCTGTGCACCAGGCCCGTCATGTGTGGGGCCAATCTGGTGGCCAATATCCGGCTCAGGATCTTGTAATCCACCGTCAACATGGACAGCGGGCGATAGGACCTCACGTCCGTTGCATCCCTGCCAGGCTTCAGGAGCGGGACAATCAAGGCCTCACGCATGGACCCAGGCAAGCTTCCTGACTCAAAGGCTTCCGTGTACACCACCAGGAGCCTGGGGGCCAAACTGTCGACATACTGCTGATAAAATTCTATTGGTAACCCGTCTACCCCGGGCGTTTTATTACGAGCCATATGTTCAATAGCCACCCGTATTTCAGTGAGCGTGATCGGGCCACCCAACTCCTTTGCGTCCTCTTCATCTAGGACCGGAAGCTGCCTCGCCCCTAGGTACTCCGCTATGTCCAGGACCTCCACTCCCAACTGACTCTGATACAATTCCTGATAGTACCCCCGAAAGCACTCCAACACCGCTGCCTGGGAAAACACCATCTCCCCCTGTGCGTTGCTAATGCTAAGGATCGGGCAACCCCTAAGTTCCGGGTTAGCAAGTCTGGCCAAGAGTGTGCCCACCTTGTCCCGTTCTGCGTGCGCTCTGATGGTGTACTGCCTGTAGTCGTAACACCTCAACCGTTCCGTCTCGGTGGCGACCACTTCCTTCGCTTCCAACAACTGGGTCTGTAAGTCCGGGCTGGCCGGCCCGCGGCGCTCCAAATCTCTCAAAGTCTCTTCCGCTTTCATAAGTGCATTCAACACAGTCGTGCGAGCATTCGAAAACCTACCCAGACATACCCCTCTCACCACCACTTTCATTGCATCCCATTCAGTGGACCGACTCGTGACCGTGCCCTCATTCTCCTCAAAGTAACGGCCGATACCCTGCTGGACAGCGTCATTGAATACTGAGTCCTCTAGCGTCTCCGGCCGAAGCCGCCATGTTGGTATCGCCGAGCGCTCCCGCTGCCACTGGATGTGTACCAATAGGGGGTTATGATCTGAAATGGTTCTGGCCAAGTACTCCGTATGAGAGATCAATGGGGCTAGGGACCCACTACAGAGCACCGAATCTATCCTCACATGCAGAGCGTGGAGAGCAGAGTAAAAGGAATAATCCCTGGTGTCCCTGTGCTGCTCCCGCCATACATCCAGCAACCCCCATCTGTCCTGCCAATCCTTCCTGTGCATGGCCAATTTGCGCACCGGGGAGTCTACTAGGGGGGATGGGACCTATCCAGAGCCACATCCGTAATCGAGTTGAAGTCCCCCCTAACACTATCGGGCCCGCCAGGAAAGAAGCCAAGGACCCAGAGAGGCCATCAAAATATCGAGCCTGATCAGTATTTGGCGCATACACACAGCAGAGAACCACATCCCTTCCATACAACCTCCCCTCCACTGCTACGAACCTACCATCAGGGTCCACCACTTGATTTAGCACCTGGAACGGTATCCCCGCTCTCACCCAAATCAGCACCCCCCTGGCAGATGCTGAGTAAGTGGTGCCAAACACCTGGCCCCGCCATCTTTTTTGCAACGCAGTGCACTCTTTTTTAGTCAGATGGGTTTCTTGCAGCATAGCAATCTGTACCCCTCTTCGCACCAGGTATGCGTGTACTTTGTGGCGTTTAACCATGGTTCGCAGCCCCCGGACATTCCACGTCAGGCATTTCAGGTTAGGTAATGTCCCCATACCAACATCGAGCAGTCCGATCCAAATAACAAAAGTTCACATCCCTCTCAAAGCAGTTGCCCCCCCCAGAACACACCCTGAACAAAAAAACACCCCAAACCCCACTCCCCAGGACAGAGCCTACAAACCCAATGTCAGCCCCAATCCAAACCTCGAACCAACTACCCATATTCCTACCCTGTGGTCTCCACCACAGCAGGCCTTAAGGGCCCAAGGGGGGTGAGTTATCGCCGACCCCAGCTAGCGGATCCCGCACCCCGCGCCCTTATCCCCTACTGCGCGCTCAGCCCCCCCCCGGCAACCCACTCATCTCCAACAGGATACCGCCCTACCATTAGGTCTCGAACAAGTCCAACACAGTCTCAACCGCAAAATATCCCATCAGAGGTCTGGGGGGTCACCACCGGCCCCTTCGAGCTTTCCGCCTCTGAGAGGTCTTCTCCCGTTCTGCTGCCCTCTCCGCCCGAGTCCGTTTCCACCCGGTCACTGTTCTGTTGCGACCCCGTGATGGCCGCCGTCGCTGCGAGCGCATCTCTCTTTTCCGCAGCCATTTGAGCCTCCCGTTTCTCCCGCTGGCGCCTGTTGCGGGACCTGATGCGCTGCGATTGTCTGATCCGGGGTTGCTTAGGCTGATCTTGCCTACTTTTATGTGACCTGTCCGTCCCCGCTCTATACGACTCCAGCCACTGCCAAACTTCGTCCGGGGTCTGGAAAAAGTGCGTAGTTTCGTCCAGTATGATCCGCAGCTTGGACGGGTAGAGCAAGGAATATTGGATGCCTTCCTCCCGGAGCTCCTTCTTCACCGCTAGGAACGATGCCCTGTTCTTCTGGACCGCCTGAGTGTAGTCCGGGAAGATCGTGACCTTGCTGTTTACAACCTCATACGGGCCCGACATCCTAGCCCGCTGGATGAGGAGATCCCGGTCCTTATAATGGAGGAGCCGCACCACCATCGGTCGGGGGGGGGCGGCCAAGCCCTGGTGGGCGAGCAGGCACCCTGTGGGCTCGCTCCAGAGTAAAGAAAGGAGTAAGCCCCTCCGGTGCCACCACTGTGCGAAACCAGTTCTCCATGTAGGCCACCGCATCCTCCCCCTCAATTCGTTCCGGCAGGCCTACGACCCGCACGTTGTTTCGCCTGTTGCGGCCTTCCGCATCCTCCGCCCGTCGTTCCAGCGAGTCCAACCGGGCTAATATATCCGTGATCCTGTGTTCTGCGGTCACCACCGACGGCTTCAGGTCCAACAGCAGCTGATCATGGTCCTTGACCCTATCTGCCAGCTTCGCATGATCAGCTCGCAGTAGCCCCAGTCCCGTGGCCACTTGTGCAATGTCCTGGTGCAGCGCCTCCTTGGTCGAGGTGATCGCATCGAGTATGGCGTCTAGATGTCGGTGCAGCCGCTGCTCCTGATCCAACTCCGGCGGGGGAGTCTCGCCCATCCGGGACGATGCCGCCAGGTCCCCCTCAGCGCGCTCCTCGGCCACCAGCCCTCCGGCCGCCGCCATCTCAGGGTACTGCGTCACAGGCCAGCAAGCCGACCAGCTTCTGCGCTCGTAGTCCGGCGCGAACTACCTGACACTGAACAGGGTCAAGCGCCGCCACCGATGCCCTCAGGACCAATGGCCAGCATGGCGGGCACTGTTCCGCCGGTCCCCTCGGAAACCTGAGGGGGGAAAGAAGGAGTCAGAGATGGCGGCCAGCGAGGGACCACAAGGCCCGGGCGGGGCGATTCACTGTTCCCCGACCTCAGGGACTGGCGCCTCTGTCCCCAATGTCTCGATCTATCGGCTGCAGGGCCTCCCGCCAGCCGGCGACAACTCGGCTCAAAGTTGATGTCCGGGGCTGCCCGTCCTCATCGGCGCCATTTTCTTCTCACTCAACTCGGTCTCCTCGGGGCCAGCAGTCCCCCAGCAACTTTCCGTCTGTGCCCGGCTGTCCCCTCACCCTTCAGAGGGCAGGAGCGTCGACCTCGGGTCGCCCAGGGTGCCAAAGACAGGAGAATTAGCGGGATTCCGCGCGGAGCTGCGAGCTCACGCCGCCATCCCGATCGGCGTCCAAGCCACGCCCCCACCCTAGTCTTAACTCTTCTCAAGCAACAACCACAATGTTTGTCTGAGTGAACTACGACAGTCACTAAATTAACCTGTTCTTAACCCTCTGTTTGCTTGACTCAAAAGCTGTCAGGATTAGTTTGCATAAAGTATTTATGCAGCACAAAATGAGTAATAAAGTAGAAACACAGCACAAGAAAAATCCCACTCTAATTTAGGGAAATAGAATAACATTTTATAAATTATTTAACACCAAAAAGACAAACACTCAATCATTAGAACTGGAGATATAATCAATGCACTTATAGGCCGTATGACGACCTGGCATTTCGGATTGATCGTTGGCTCCTCCCCGGGAGTGGGTTTGACGGTGCGTTGTACACGAAATCTCAGAAAATCACCTTGACCGGCCTGACCAAACATGCCGTGCAAGTATAGAAAGACGCTTCCAAAAGCCTGGGTTGGGATGGCAGGCTCACTCAATCTATGCCGCTTTGGCATTGTGACCAGCTGGGTCGGCTGTCGCGCTCCTTGGGCTTCAACAAATGGGATAGCATTGGTATTTCCAAAAATGGGGACCTCTGGAAATCGGGCAGCGTCATACCCTTCTCCCAATTAAGTCAGGAATTTGAAATGGCCAACTCTGAGCAGTTCCTCTACATCCAAATTAGGCATGCATTGCTTGCAGTTCTCCCTAAAGGTCCGATCCTCCCCCGTTTCATCCCCTCTGGAGGACAAGATCTTAGAAAGTGATTTGCCAGAAAAAGCCATATCTCTCATATATGAGAAGCTTATTAACAACATGACCGATCCCCTAACCCGCTTAAGAGGTAAATGGGACCATGACGTTGCTGGCTTGGAGTATGAGGAATGGCGGGCTGCAGTGGCTTCTCCCTGTGAAGTTTCCATCTCCTCTAGACTCCGATTGGTCCAGCTAAAGATCCTCCCTAGGACGTATTTGTCCGGCTGCTAGTTGGTCCATATGGGCTACGCCCAAGACAGTGGCTGTGCACGAAATTGCGGGCCAGAGGGCACCTTTATCCAGACATTCTGGGAATGTGCGAATATTTAAAAATTCTGGGAGGGGGGAGAACTCATGATTGAGGAAGTATTGGGGCAGCAGATACAGTGCAGCATCAAACTGATTTTGTTGAATGTATGAGACCCCACTGACCTCACAGCCAAAGAGAGGATCTGGGTCACTTTGCATTTTATGGTGGGCAAACAGAATATCGCACACTTGTGGAAGGCTCTGAACCCACTGTGGAGAAGTGTGGCTCACTGGTTAGAGCAAGCAGACCCTGAAGCAGAGGTCAGACCTGGGACCAGGGTTCAATTCCCGACGCGGCAGGGTCTTGAGCTCAAAATGTCCACGGACTCGATAATTCTTGCTTCGGTGCCTGACCTAATCAGGGGTTCACACTCTGCAACTCTGGGCATTAAGCTTGCTTAATCTCCACAACGGCCCCCCGCGGCGGGATGCCTGGCTTTCACCTTGGGGATGCCCTGTAGGGGCTATCTCACAAGGAAAAGCCAGGACGGGTTCCCAAGGCAAGCGCTTAGAGACCCCTGGGTGATAAGCGCTATATAAATCCAACATACAATACAGTACAATACTGTGTGTTGCTGAATGGGCCAGAGATATCGACTGGTGTATGGTGATAGAGATACCTATCTATGTTTCCAGGGGCTGCCCGAAAAAGTGGTTGCAAATATGGGGCCATGGAACACCTTCCATGGGGAGATATGTGTCCAGGTCTGACTTCACAGAAGAGCCAGTGTGCTTCTTGAGGTTTAGGATGCCGCTGAGAGATAGCCTCCTCTGCCTCCCTTTTGGCGGCAGCCTCCTTCTTAGCTGCCTCTAATTTTAGTGTGACAAAATGCAGCCTGAACTCCCTCTCACCTCTTCTGTCCTCCTCCTCTGTAAACACTGCTCTCAGCCCTGACAAGGGATTGCACTCCGGGGGTGAGATCCCACTTCCGCTGAGCGCTGCAGCTTAGAACCTGAACCCAGGTCCTCTTCCTGTTCCTCCATAACCTCCTCTTCTGATGTAGCTTGCTAATGGTGGGTCTCCTCTGAGGCGCTGAGGGTTTTCTGGAGCTCCTGCTTCTTGGAGCTCCTATGTGCTGGGAGACCCCTCCCCTTGCAGAATCCCTTGAGCTCAGCTGCAGTATAGCTCTCTAGATTGTTGAGCTCAAATTCCATACTTGCAATGTAGAATCACGGACACAGACAGTCAGGCAGAATGGGACTGATTTGAAAAAGCTGAAATTACCAATTAAGGAGAATTTAAAAGGAGGTTGAATCTGGTATCAAATTATTTATACTGGGACTTCAGTGTTACACAAAAATACTGAGTGGCACTGAACAAACACAAGTACTGAATCAAAGCACTGATTACCAATCTGACAAATTGAGTTATTAGTTGAGGGGGTGTTAACCCTTCTCAAGCAACAACCACAGTCCCTATCAGGGTGAACCACAATAGTCACTAAATTAACCTGTGTTTAACCCTCTTGGAACTTGGCCCAAAAGCAGTCAGGAGTAACTTAGAGGCAATGTGTAAACATTTATGCAGCATAAAAACAGCAATCAAATGAAACCACAACACAAGAAAAATCTCACATGAATTTAGAAAAAAAGAATAGAATGTAATATATTATTTGACACCAAAATTACAAAAAAACAATATATAGAACCATAGACATGAAATTTTAAAGATTGAGGTAAATATGGTGCACAAACACACAATGTGCCACCAGCGGTTATCTGGTCCTGCTAGACCAGGGGAAAGTCACAAGTTCAGCCCAACGATGATGGAGCACTAGCTAGATACAGGGACCAGGTATGTTCCACTGAAAAGGTTACGGTACCTTCTCAAAGTCCAGCATACAGAGTCCAGTTCAAAGTGTAGAAGGCTGCGAGGAGCAAGGAGTGTGTCATGAATATTCATAATCGGTGTAGTGTGAAAAGCAGGCCAGGCATCACTGCCGGTCATTGCTGTAGCATGGATATCCTGTCAGGCATTACAGACAGTTGTTGCTGGAGCTTCACACTGGTGAGCACTGCAGACTGGACTGTCATTGCTGTAGCACAAAAAGCAGGTCTAACATTGTGGTTTGTCACTGGGGGCCCCTGTAGTGAAAAGAGTTCGGTCCACTGGAGCTTTACATTGGCGATCATCGCAGTCAGCAAGTTCTCAGCAGGAACTAACGTGTATGCAAAGAACCCAAAACTTCAGTATTTCTCTCTTGTCTTCAGAGAAGTACTCGCTAATGCCACCCACGGATCCAGGACTGGGGAGGTACCTCTTGGGGATCAGGGTCTCACTCTAGCAGAGGCCAGCAGGGCTCAGGCAGCTCCAGTTGCAGCAAGTAAGTTGGGCAGTTGCAGGGAGGTCTCTGGAGATTGTTGTGCCCATGTAGCCCGAAACAGGAGGTCATCTAGCTGAGTCCCAGAGTCACTCTGCCAGGGATGAAGGGACCAGGTCCAGTTTTCCATCTGGAAGAGACCTTCACTTTCCCCCCATACAGAACAGATGCCAGTTTAAGATCCTCATGCAAGCTTATAAAGCCTCCAAGACCTAGGACCTGCCTACATCAACCACCGGTTGAACTTCCACCATCCCTTCAGACAGACACCTGCACTCCTCTTCACTCGCCCTCACACACAACGCCAGCATCTGTTGCGTTCGGAGTGGTGGATGCTCCTTCTCCCACATCGCAGCAAGACCTGGAACAACCTTCACCTCCAGCTTTGTGGAGCCCCCTCAGTGGCAGACTTCAGAAAGAGACTAACGAGCTGGCTCTTTGATGTAGACATAGTGCCCAGATACCCGTAAGGGTGACAGTGTTGAGAGAGAGCAGAGCAGGCCTCAGCATCAATGCAGTCCTCTGGAAGCAGGGCAATCCTTCTTCTGTAATTTTCACAGGTCTGAGAATGTACTGAAGGGTCAGATTTTTATTTCTGGCTCTTAAAGTGTGAGAAACTTGTAAACTTTACCCCACATCTGGTTCTGTAATTTCCTTCCTTCCCCTTCCTGGTTTCAAGATGTCTGTGTTCACAAAAAGGTAGTGTGAAGTTATTTGTGTGTGTGCTAAGGCAGCTCTTTTGAAGTGCCAAAACCTAGTCCCCCTCTGTGTCACTGTCTGGGAGGAATACCCAGTCAACTATACTTAGTCATGCAAACCAGGACACACACTGCAGGCACCAAATGGTTAGTACACAAAATGCCAACTTTCTGAAAGTGCCATTTCAGACTTGTGACTTAAAATCTCAATTTACCATTAAAGGGAGTTTTAAATTCCATTTCATAAGACCATCATGATATTTTTACCTGTTGCAAATCAAATGTTATCTCTTATTAAATGTAATAAAGTAACCACATTTTATCCAATGGGAGTGGTAAGTTTTGAACTAGTGAAAAACGAATGTCAGAGTTTTCAATACTAGAAAAAGTACATGTCCAACTTTTTAAATACACTGCAACCTCCCTCTGGACTGTTTAGGGCCTATCCTAGGGATGACTTATGTATGTTAAAAATAAATGCTTAAGCCTGGCAAAAGGTTTATTTTAACTGGTTCAAATGGCAGTTCAAAACTGCCCACCGGTTGCAATGGCTGAAAAGCGCTATTTACGTCACGTGGGAGTCATGATAAGTGGTTCAGTCCCACTAGTAACATTTTATTTACAGGCCCTTGGTACATGTATTACCACTTTACTAGGAACTTACAAGTAAATTAAATGTACCAATTGAGTGTAAGCCAATTTTACCAGTTTGAAGGGGAGAGCACAAGCACTTTAGTGCTTGTTAGCAGTAGTAAAGTGCACAGAATCCTAAAAAACAGCAAAAGTGGGTTCTGAAAACAGAAGGGGCGAAGACAAAAAGTTTTGGGGGTGATCTTCCAGAGAGGGCCAAGTCCACTAGTTTTATTGGGTGAAAAAGAAAGGCCATTTTCACGGGTTACTCATTACAGTGAAACACATGAGGGTAGTGAATTTGCATTTTAAGGCATAAAACAGCTTGAAAGGCATTAAACGAGCTTCTCAATGTCATGGCAAAATAATATTAGACTGATACGATATAGTAATTGATGAAGCTGAGAGCACTTGGGTAGATTCCTGTCAGTTGTCTTTTATATACGGTAATTGGTACAGACTTGTTTTGTTGCAGTTGCCGTCATTACACTGAGGAATCCCAGAAAGGCTGTTTTAAAGTAAGTTGCAACAACTTGTTCCATCTATCAAGGGTATACTGCAACGATGATTACATGCAGAAACATGTCATTAAATACATGGACTGCTGCAGACATATAAAAAATGAGCCAAATGTTTGCAGGGTATTAGAAAGGATATTTTAATGAATGAAAAATTCATATATAAGTTGGGAAATGCAGAATGGACTAGAAAGGTATCAGACATTTGAAACTTTACTTCTTCAGCTTTCGAAACTGATCATTGTGTGGATATCAGATGTACATTTTATGCCTGATTTAATTCAGAACCATTTTCTGCCAGCATTATTTAAGTAGTATTTTGTATCTGACAAATGAACAAAGGAGAGTGGTGAGATTAGGGTAGACGTCGGCAGACTCTTGGTATTTTAGAACATGAACATATGTAGTGGACATCTATAAATTTATCACCTCATGTAGAATGGATCTGCCCCTATATCTCTTTCGGACTCGTCTGTTAAGATAATGCGGAGAATAGTACTCGAGAGATTTTAAGGCATGGGCTGTGGACAACAATATCCTAACAGACTCCCAACATGGCTTTAGGAGGGATATAGGGACGGTGGAACACTATATTAAGCTGAACCTCCTTATTGGTAAATACACGCTAGCTAAGGAGGAACATGTCCACCTCTGCTTTGCTGATCTATACTGCGCCCTTGACTGTGTAAATGATGCTAAATTATGGGAAACTATGACCGAAATGGACGCCCTGTTGACATAATGTTGCATCTGTTGCAACTATCTTCATCCCTGACTGCACAAGTAAGATTTGGGATGGATGGCGAGTGCACCCCAAGCTTTCAGGTCTCTAGGGGCATCCGACAAGGCTGTGTCCTTGCACTCTTTCTCTTTTTATTGTATATCAATGGGATAGACAAAACTTTACAAGAGCTGAACACCGATGCCCCGAAAATTGCCCCCCACCCAACCCCTCTGCTTCTTCATGCGGACGATGCAGTTCTGATATCTAGAACTGCAAATGGTCTACAAAAGCTGATCAATGCCTTAGTTGCATACATGGAGCAGAGGGATTTAAAATGAAATCTGACTAAAACATTTGTGATGGTCTTTGGACGGGGGAGAGTCAAGAAAAAGAACCACTGTGAGGGACTTTAAACTGGCTGAAGTCCAAAGATTCACTTATTTGGGTGTACATTTTTTCTTATTACTGCAACTGGGGCCCTCACATAGAATCAACAAAACTAAAATTAGCTAGAGTTGTGGAGGCCATTTTTAGATTCTCAAGTAAGATAGGTAACAAACCTATATGTGACATGCTCAAATTATATAGCAGCACATGTATTCCAGTTGCAACATAAAGGGCAACTGTGTGGGGTAATGCCAATGTTTCCGTTTTAAAAACTATTAAAAATGCATTCCTTTGTCGCTTGATAGCCTTACCAAACAAATCTACCCTATGTTATAGACACAATACATGTGAGAACAATATGTTCCTGGTATAATATCTGGTGCAGGAAGGGAACAAAGCCCACCAGGGAAATAATAAAGGCTGTTTAGCCCTGGAACATCACAGAAAAATCCCATGGTTAGCTTATATGGACAAGTTACTAAAAGATATCGATGAAGATCTATCAGTTACAACCCCCGCAAGCATTTTGCATTAGTGCAAAAAAGATTTGAACATTTTATTCTTGGAGAAACAAGGCCATGTTAGAGATCGCAGAGAAGGGAAAAAAACAAATGTGTTAAGATATGTGTCTGGTATAACCCAATCAGGCCTACCAGAATACTTAGTAAAAGCAACAAATGTCCAAGAAAGAATTTATTTGACCAGATTGCGGTTCGCCAACTTATACCAACTTGTGGCATTCCCAAAAGATGAAATGTGGAAGAAAAGTATCCCTAGGTGCCCATGTGGCGGGAACGCATCTCAGTCCATGATACACTTTATGCTCTTTTGCAGGTTTTATAAAGACATTAGATAGACATTCCTACGATCACTTTGTGTAACCAAGAAACTTTTTTTTATAAGGATGCAATTACTTTTATATGCAGTCTTGAAAATGAAATAGCCTGTTGAACAGTCGCTGGCTATATTCTTCAGGCAGTAAAAAGAAAAGGAAATCACTTGTACATTTGTATAAACTGGTCTACGAAGGTGAAAGAAATATAGGCTATGAATGATGAGTTTTTTTATCTTTTTGATATCATATGAAGTTTTAGAAATGGATTTTAGCTATCGTTTTATTTTAGAAATATTAAATTATAATGCATGAAATTATTTTTATTGATCTATGAAATAGAGTTTTTTATAATGCACGTTTTGTGGATCTTTAAAAAAAGAATCTGAATAAAGTTTATTTGATTTGATCTGTCACTGCAGACAACTAATATCTGCTAGTCTTTCAATAAATATATTTTCATCTATTCTAAACCAGATTTTGTAAAGTAGCAAAATAGTAGGAATGCATTTCTCTTAACAATAACTTTAACATTAAAAAGCTGTGGATGTGCAAGGATTCTATAGGACAAAGCAAGTCAGGCTTTACTGCCCCAAGATTTTGTATTATATAGTGGTATCACTATCCTTGATCGCTTGGTTCTAGCTCCTAAAAATCCAATTGACAGACTTGTAAACTGGACACCATCCCACCTTTACAACATAGTCCTCCGTCAGAGCATGCCTTTATGCTCACTGGCTCCCAAATATGAGGTCCAATCAGCAGTTGGAAAGATGGCTACCTTAACGCCATGTTCTGAAATGGTGTGCCCCAACGCTGGTCTCCTGCTTTTCGAACACAATGTATTCAGAGACTTTAGTGACAAGATGGATCGAGACATCCCTCACTCCGCTGTCTCGAAGACTTAGTTTGTCTAAGGGATGGAACTCCTTTTATGAACGTTGCGCCCTTGACCCCTTCTTTGAGGTCCCACGAACTCAAAAGATCTCAAACTTCACATCACAGACCCTGATCTGGCTTGAGCATTCCAAAGAGCGACACTGATGCTTTCCAGACAGCTTATCCTCTGTACATATATACAACTGGACACCTGAAAAAAATGGGAAAAACTCTTAAATCGCTACATATGGAAGTATTGCTTTTGAAAAGTAGAATTACAAACAGATGTGTTATTGTTACTTTCATCTGTTTGTCGTTTTTGAAGATATCTGCTTTGCAGCCACCGGGTTAAAAAGAAGGGCAAGTGTTAATGGGTTGTGTGGATGTTCCCCATAGTCAGTATACCAGTGTCACATTTATTCTGGTAGTCATTCAGCACAGTGGTCCTGTTTAATTAGACCATTTTTCCTGGTTAAGACTGGAGTTGAGACATGCTTGGCAGTAGTGTCATAGCGTTATGATTTCTCGCATTCCCTCTGAATGCTCCATGGAGAAGAATTGGAAAGCTTAGCCATTTATTTGGACGAAGACGTGGCTGAGCAGGTGGATGAGTTTAAGGATTACAAGGAGAGCATTGGGGGTATCCAGTTCCAGCCACTCCTGTGGTAAACTAGAAATCAGGTGATCAGGTTGTGGTTTTCTGTTGACTCTTTTCCAAAACAATGTCAACTATGACAAAATGTTATGCTTATTTAATAAATGTTGTGAAACAGTGTTTTCCATTCTGGAAATGATACTAACAGAAGCTTATTTCGAGAATCAATATTTTTGGAGCTGTTTGCATTGAGTATCTAAGTTTTTGTTGTTCAATAGATACATTTCATACTTCTTCTAGAGTATGTAGATGCTTGCATTTTTTACATTATAGTAAAAGATTCTGAAACCCAGAGAGATACTATTTTATTTATTTGCCAATGACTACAGATTTAGCAATAAGATTATCATTTGCACTGTGCCCAGAGAGCATCGTCTTGAGATATTGATTTTTAAAGAGAGATATATTTATGTTTATGGAGGTGATGTGTTCACCACAATCCCTCTTCATTCACTTGGAATCAACAAAAGGAAGATGCATGTAAACAAGAATTCTAAAGACACATAGACGATGGACGGAATGCAGAGCACATCAAACATTCCCCCCAGTCAATAGATCTGGCTTAAATCTATCATTCTTTTGCTCACCATGCCACCCCAGATCAGACCCAACCATGCTTGTTTCCAATCCAGGGAGGACCTGGCCTGGAAGTTCGTGCTGGACTTTTCCCACAGGGGACAGGGTCAAGACTGATTTGCAAATGGCTAGGCCTAAACTGGAATGGCATGGATAGCAAAAAAAAAACCCAATGAATATAGCCCCAGATCTCTGTACTGGGGTGAATGTATGACATTGGTCAACATTCTGTCCATCATTTGTTCTTTTTGCATTTGTAAACAAGAATTGACCACATCAATAATACTTGATATTTGATGACTGCAATTGCTTCTTCGTTGACTGGCAAGTGTGTAGATAGAATTGTTGGACAAAGTAAAAAACTGAAAATGTAAAAATGAATGAATTGATGAAAGCATAATTGATGAGTAAGTGCACAGCAATCCGAGAACAGATCAGTTTCCAACTGGAGTGTGGCTGTTGCACCCCAAGCACCATGTGCTTGGGGTGCATTTACCCACCCATGCAAGCTGATTCATAACCTATTCTGCCATCCTTGCACTCATGCACTTGTCTGTCCGCCCATCCATCCATCCATTCACCAATTCAGCCAATCACACATTTACCTATCGATATGCACACTCACTCATCTTAAACCAGCAAATCACTCCTTCACCTATCCATACACATAATAAATCATGCTTTAACTGGCAATTCATTCATTCCTTCGACAATTCATTCATTCGTTCATCCATTTGTCTGCTCTATGACTCATTTTTACATTCACTCATGCACAGATCCACAAAGCACAAAACATCTGATTGTAAGTAGGTGTCATTCATGAAGCCACTTGCTCCTTACATTTACTTATGAGGCCACAGAGCCTGCAAGTATAGCATTGAAGCAAGCTAAACATAGGAATTCACTTCAAAATAAGAAAACCTTATTAGTCACAGTTTGACACTGCTCTCAGACCTAAAACATCTCTCTTTCATTTTAAAGACTGCAAACTCACCGCCACCAGAACAGATACAATGGTGGGTGCTTCAATAACATCATCATGACTTCTATGTCATGTGCAAGCAGGGAGTGACAGACCCAGTTCTTGCTACCTGCTGCAGTTGCCGTGACTGACTGCGAGGGGATGCGGGGGAGCACGTGTGTGCATATCCTGCAGCTGCTGCTGCTGTGACCGCAGGGAGCAGGACCCACAACCCCCAGCCCGCTTTGCTGCTAGGACGCCGCCAACGTACTTTGCTTGCACCAGGGGGCGCTCAAAAACTGGCCAGGGCTCCCACAGTGGCCGTCCGAGCCCCCTAACTTCATCAACCAGGTTCTTTTACCGCTGGACGGCGCTCCTCTGGTGTATATCGTGGTGGAGTAATTGTCTGAAGAGCCAGAAGACATGGTTAAGAGAAAGCAGACTATGCCGGGGCCAGGTTGGTGGGGGGGCGGCCGTATCGTCTCTTGACTGATTCCTGACCAGGGCAGCAAGTGTTCTGTCCAATGATATTGCCCTGACGGAAAGGAGACTTTCTCTGGAATTGACTAACTCGCCCCAGAGCCCGGTCTTTTCACATGGCTCAGTCCCAACTACAGGGCAAAGTGAGACCGTACCTACTCCATCAGCTGTTCTGCCAGAGGAACTCGAGGGCAACCAAGGGAAGAGTGTATCTATGCTAGAACCTCCGGTAAAAAAGAAAAGAGGTGGAGGCAAAAGACCCGTACAGCCTCCTAAAAAACAAACAGCATCAGTCATTCCGGATCCAGTAACTGAGGTTTTGAGCCAATTGATGAACAATTTTTCTAAAAAATTAGAAGAAATGTTTAAGTCCTATCTAGCCCCAATTGTTGCACGGTTGGATACGTTTGAATCACTGTTGCACCAGTCAAATGAGTGCCTCTCTAGTCTTGTAACTAATGGTAACGGGCAGGCACGGCCCGTGCCGGGCGTTATACTGGGGTGGTGACCTCAAGCAGGGGAGGGTCAGGGTGGGGGGGTTGTAAAATGTGGGATGTGGACCATTAGAGCTAAGTACCGAAAAAAACCAAAACGAATTTCGTTGCCCACGCTGCATCACATTTGGTGTTGCAGCGTGGGCAACGAAATTTGTTTTATTTTATTTTTTCGGTACTTACCTCTGATGGTCCACATCCCACATTTTACAACCCCCCACCCTGACCCTCCCCTGCCTGATGTCACCGCCCCAGTATAACGCCCGGCACGGGCCATGCCTGGTAAGGGGTTGGAACCGCAAGGGTTGAAGGTAGGGCATGGTTCTGCCCAGTTGGGTGGTCATGATGTCTCAGGGCCAATAATCAGCGGTCAGCAGTTACACCATGGGTTTAATAATCAACCTCCATATGGGTTGGGCCCCCAGGGAAGCGGTAGATGCCCCAAAAGAAACAGGGACAAAAAAGTTGCTCAGGATGGAGTTTCACACAGTATATTGGGGACTGATTCACAAGAAACCCGGGTGGTCCCAAGTACTGAAACACATGGCCTAAAATCCAGCCAAGTAGGCTGGATGAGAGAACCAACATTGTACATTTACCCTCTGAGTCTGCTCCTTTAGTGACCGTTCTGGTAAGTGTGATACCCTTGCAGGGGAATCCTAAGGATTCAACAATTGATTTAATACACAAGGTGACGCATTGGCTAGATAGATCACTAATTAATGGTTGCTCCATTGCCCCCCATATCATCATGGCTAGAAGAGTCGGCTGGGTGGGGAAAGCAACATATAAAGATTGGCGTGGGGACTGCATTGTAGTTAATGTGACACATCCTTTACACGCAAGAGCCATATTATGTAATAAGCCAAGATCAGACGCCCACACCAGTATCCAGGCCCTTCCGCTCTCCTTTTTCTACCCAGACGGTGCCAAATATCATAACTCCTGGGGCAGTATACCCAGTCGATCTCAAGGGTTGTTGTTGAAAAGTCAAAAAGTGTGCTTCAATACAAACAAGTCCATTCACCTCACAAATAGATTTCCCCTTTAAGGGATCTTGACAGTATTGACTGACTAACAACCCCTAATGACCACAAGACCAGCACAAACTCCCGCTCTTTAGCTCAAACGACTACTCAGACCCGGCCAGATAGTGACTATGAAATGTTAGACCCTTCTGTTTGCACCTTTATGTCTTGGAACATTGCGGGTTTGAGGGCGAAAAAAGATGTCATGCAGTAGACAGCTATATTAAAAATTTGCCCATATCATCGCATTGCAAGAAACTTGGGACACGTTGGATTCATTTGTGATGGATGGCTTTGCCTCCTTTTTTAAGGCTGCATCTTCCTCCGCTACAGGACGAGCTAAGGGAGGTTGCCTATTTTAATATCACTTAAATTATCATGCTCTATTAAGAGCCTGCTCAATTAATCTCCTAACCTGTTACCAGTTGAATTAACTTTCCCCAGAAGACCCACCCTGGTGATTATACATTTGTATGATTCCTTTTGTAGAGCAATTGATAATGAGCATATAGTCGCTCCCACAAGAGTTTTTTAGAGGAGATTGCAAAGCCCAGACACATCCCCTACGAAATAATTGTAATGGGAGATTTTAATGTACATCTTTGACCTTCAAACTGCTTACTGGACAGGGGAACAATGGATGACCTGGCCACCGTAGTTCATTTTGAACATTCACCCCAAGGTACCCTGCTAGAAAGCATTTTTGCTAGTAATAATCTACCCTGTCTAGAACACACGAATGCGGTGGAGACTATACCCTCCTTTTTTGGGAGGGGATGTTGGACAACTATTGATTATATTGTGGTGTCTGCCCCACTAATTCATAACACAACATGGACCGGCTATAGTGACCACAACCCAATCATTGCAGATTTCAAAGGTTTAACAGTCACCCGGGGTGCTGAGTTAAAGACCGTAGCAAATGTGGAAATTCAGCTTACTGATCAGGCCCGTAAAATTAGATGGAGGACGATCATTCCGGAGTACTTTTTATCCCAGTTATATGCGGAGGGTAATGAAGATATCAAGCAATGTCTCGACCTACATACTGAGGCTGAGGAGGTCCTACAAGCATTTGACAAATTGTCAAAACGGATTGCAAATAAGTTAACTGGTAAAGGAGGCCCAGTAGGTACAAAGGGGGGAAATGGTTTAATGCAGACTGTTCCAACCCACAAAGCCCTTATGGTAGCACTAAAAAATTAGCCTAGGGATTCCGTATTGATTAAAACACGTAGGAATGAATATAACAAGGATCTAAAGCTGAGGAAAAAGGAAATAAAGGAACAGGCATGGTAGGATTTAAAACAGGTAAGCACCCTTGCCAATAGTTCCAGATTTTGGATGGTTGTAAATAGCCCCTTTTTTAAGAATGACCACACGACAAGAACCGAATGTGTTATCCCCGCGGATAGATGGATCAGCCACTTCGAACAGATCTATGCCTAGGTGGCTGTAGATCAAATGAACTCATCCTGGGTACCCTCTACCGTACCGATTTCATTAGGTTTTAGAGTGAACATAGTTCAGAAAGCAATTGACGATACATCTGCACGAAAAGCCCAGGTCCTGGCGGGATAGCGGTGGATCTTTATAAAACAGTCTCAGGTACATTGGAAAATGTTTTAACCATGGTTTTTAATGCTGCTACAATGGTAGTTTTACCTCATTCCTGGTCTACGTGGTGATTTTGCCTATTTTTAAAAAGGGTGCTAGAGATGACCCAGTATGTTACCGCCCGATTTCATTATTGGATTCTGCAGCAAAAATAATGGGAAAGGTTATTTTAGATCGTCTAAGTAATTGGCTGGAAGAAAGAAATTTGTTATCAGAATTGCAATTTGGCTTTAGAAAAGGTATGGGAACAGTGGACCAGTGCATGAATTTATATATTATGATCAGTAAATACACCTTAGCCAAAAAAGGTTGTACGTTTATGGCATTTATGGATTTGACGTCCGCCAAAGTAAATAGATCTAAATTATGGCTTTTATTGTTAAAAATAGGTATGGACGCAAATTTGGTATTTTTCTTACACTGGTCTCTTTTTAATTTAACTGCCTCTGCAAGATACAACAACATTGGTTCATTAACAAATTCATGGAAGGTAAATAGTAATCCAATCAAGGGGGTTGGGATGAACACCACATATTCAGTGTTTTACAAAGTTTGTCCAGGTATTCCGAGAATGCGTGCAGACTGGTAATGCCCAAATTCCACTGGAGAGAACAACAACTGCTTGAGAAGGGGCAACCTCTTGCCCCTAACCAGACGCACAGCTGAAAGCTGCCTTCTTTGGCGATTATATATGCCTATTAAGGTCATCCATGTAACCATTTGAATCTATATTATTCATCTGTTGACCTTCATTTCGTTTTTATAATTTGAATCCACCTTCAGTAAATATTGCCTGTTTTCAGGTTTCTAATATTCAAACTGTGCCCATCCAGGCCTCTTGAAAGAATACGAATGATGCAAAGTTCATCACCAGCAGTGTTTTATTTAAATCCCAATGCATTTCGGGCTGCGAAGCGCCCTTCATCTGGGGACACTATGAAATAAAAATAATTACCAATTAATAATCTAAACTCAGATACACATTTTACAACATCTAAAGACACAAGCCAAAACTTTTTTGATCAAACACATTGTCAAATTTGCATTGCAACTTGATATTTTCATCAATGTAATCTTTTGTGAGCACTCCTAACCCTGTCATGCTGTTTGCATAATGAGCCAATACCTCCACTAAACCATGTCACTAACTTTTTACTCATCCCCCTCCCTTCGTTTATAAGTGTCCCTTCATTCCCAAACTACCCTCATTCCCTTTATCTTCCTTGATGCTTTCCTCACAACACTACCACCTGCTTTTTATGAAAAATTAAGGTCACCATGTGTTTTTTGAACATCATAAAACAACCTTTGCAATACTCCGTTTTGCGTCCTCAATGCCTCTCTGTTTTCAACACAAGCCCACTGATTCCAGCACCTCCGGGTAACCATTTATAAGTGAAGACATCATAAACCCTTCACTTTCTTACCCCTCTGACCTTTACATTTTCCACTTGTTTCTCACTTTACTCTGTGACAGCAATGTTTACTCATGTTTCCCCTACCTTATTTAACCATATCCTTGCAACAAGCATCAGAACCCATCCCATACCTGCTGTAGAAAATTAAAATCCTTCAGTTCTCAACATCGTCACAAGCCGTGATTAATCACCACATACTTCCTCCCTCTTATCAACACTCTAAACCTCCCTCCTTTCTCCCAATTGGCCCAAAGTGCAACTTGTCATGCCATTGCACCTGCATGTTAATTAAATAGACCACGTTGCTCCTGCATGTTAATCAAACAAACTACGTGTCCCATATTGCAATTCGCCGGTAATCCAATTTGCCGGTAAACTTTCCTTGAAAATGTTTCAAAACTGTGTATAGGATAACCATTGTACTGATTAATCATAATTCATCTGACCGCTAACAATCCATAAAAGTCTGTTTTCTATGCGCTGCAACTTCATGTTGGTGATGAACTTGATGTTTCGCCAACCATGTGGATTCTTAGAGCTACTTCCTTGTTCTCCTTCGTTATCCATGTTTAAACAGCGGGTGCAATCCCTGAGTAGGGCAACATATGAATCATTCAATCAAGGGGGTTGGGATCCACACCAGGTATTCAGTGTTTTACAAAATTTGTCCAGGTGTTCCAAGAATGCGTGCAGACTGGTAATGTGGCATGCCCAAATGCCACCGGAGAGAAAAAAAACTGCTTGAGATGGGGCAACCTCTTGCCCCTAACCAGACGCACAGCTGAACGCTGCCTTCTTTGGCGATCATGTATGCCTATAAAGTTTATCCATGTAATCATTTGAATCTATATTAATCATCTTTTGACCTTCATTTCGTTTTTGTAATTTGAATCCACCTTCGGTAAATATTGCCTGAGTTCAGGTTTCTAATATTCAAACTGTGTCCATCCAGACCTCTTGAAAGAATACGTATGATGCAAAGTTCATCACCAGCAGTGTTTTATTAAAATCCCAATGCATTTCGGGCTGCAAAGCGCCCTTCATCAGGGGTCACTATGAAATAAAAATAATTACCAATTAATAATCTAAACTCAGATACACATTTTACATCATCTAAAGACAGAAGCCAAAACTTTTTTGATCAAACACTTTGTCAAATTTGCATTGCAACTTGATTTTTTCATCAATGTAATCTTTTGTCAGCACTCCTATCCCTGTCATGCTGTTTGCATAATGAGCCAATACCTCCATTAAACCATGTCACTAACTTTTTACTCATCCCCTTCCCTTCGTTTATAAGTGTCCCTTTGTTCCCAAACTACCCTCATTCCCTTTATCTTTCTTGATGCTTTCCTCAGATAGAGGAGTAATGCAGGGATACATCCTTGCACCGGTCGTATTTACTCTCTATATAAATAATTTAGGGGCAGTGTTCTGTGATGCACGTATGGACACACGAGATTAGGTATTGAGCCCATCCCTGCCTTTTTATTTGCAGATGATGCAGTTAACTCTTTTATCAATTTTATGGTCACTTTAGACCTTTCTGCTAAGTTTTACTAAATCACATATAATGTCGTCCGCAATTCAAAAAGAACTCACTCATATGTAAAGGTGGGGTGTTTTTCAATGTAGCAATCTATCCATACCTGGGCGTGCTATTTTACGAAACTGGTACTTGAGTGGCACACCGGACACTTATGAAAAATACGTTAGCGAGGGCAGCACTTGCGACAGTGGACTTTGCCAGAAGATTAGGAAGTAAACCCTTAGTGCCGCTCTTGAAGGTTTACAATGAGAAATGTGTCCCCATGACAACATATGGCAGTGTGGTTTGGGGTTACCAGGAGGTCAACGTCCTATAAGGGGCAGAAAATAAATATCTACGGATACTTTTACCGGCCCCCCTAAGTACCCCTGCCTTTATGGTGCTTGAAGAACTAAGACAGGGCTACATTTCAGATTTTACTGCAGTGCCCCCCTTGATATGGTGGTTAAAAACATGGTCCAGACCAAAGCCCACCTTAAACCAAATTATTTAAGAGGACTGTCTGACGCTAGATAGAGCCTTAGACAATCATCCCCTGGTTAGGTTACATTTCTCAACAGCTCTCTGCTCTAGAATGTCCCGAGCTTTTTAATCAACCCAGACAGCTGCATTTTGAAGAAGTGAAAGACATAAAAAATCAATTCCTAACCAAGAGAAGAATGGAAAGAGAAACAAATGATCTTAGCAAACCCACATGTAGATACTATGTGATTTTAAGCCCCGGGATTTTAGATCAACCATTTTGGTCTTTTATCAATAATCTGCATCATTGTTTCCTTTTCTCTAGATTTAGATTTAATTGCGTTAATTGGCTTCTTACAGTACCCAGGGGTTTCTCAAAGGCAGGGTTCCTAAAGCCTTGTTTATGTGATAATTTTTCAGAACAAGATTTGGTGCATTTTATATTTTTCTATGGTTTTTATAATGAATTACGATCTAAACATATTTTACCTCTTTTATAAAAATTGCAAATTTGCACAAGTAAGACCAGCCTTGATCTATTTGCAAAGGCTCTCGTCCCCACTGATATATTATGGGGTTGCTAGCTTTTTATTAGGAGCAGTACGTAGAAGGAAAAACATGGATTGCCCACAGTAATGATTTAGGTTTTATCTGGCTGAACAAGAAATGCTTTACATTTTCATGATGAACTTTCTAATTATGTATTGATATTTGCACATGTACAGTAGTTTTTAATTCTATTTCAATGGCTTTCTTCCTGTGTAATTGTGCTTTTATGGCCAGAACGTGGCCAAATAAAGTTTTATTGACTTGACTTGACAGACCCCATAGATGTTCTGAGAAGACCTCTAAAACGACCAAAATTGCAAAATGAGGCTGAGCCTGACTGATTAGCATATCGGCTTGGTGCTGACACTCACGCACTCCCCAAATATTTGTGGTTATTCTAATAGCAGAATGAACACAGCGAGATGCTCTCCTGCAACTAGCTACAAAAGCAACCTGCACAACTTTAGGGGGAAAACGGCGAGAAACGCTATCTGGCCATGAAGCATTCCTGATAGATAGATTGAGGACACAGGAAGGCTGGTTCAATGAAGTTTATTTCATGAGAAAGATCCCATCCATCTGCAAGCCAGCATCAGCCTCAACTGACTCCTTTACTCTATCACAGTACCCCATGACATACATACAATTCTAAGCATCATAACAAAGACATGTTATAAAGGATGGAATTCGACACATCCCCCTTCCTTAACAAATTAAAGAGCAATACTACAAAAAGCATAAAAATAATTAACAACCAACAAAGAAATTATACATCATCATCATATCGAGCAGGTTGTCTAATAACCCTAGATGAACGTTGTGCATTCTGTATAACAGGATCTTTGTTGGGTGGATTATCATGAACTTCAAAATCAAAATTTCCCCTGACTGCTACCACTCTATTTAAGTTCCAAATATGTGTTTGTATCGCATTATTAAATACTTTAATAACTCTTATGGGTTTCATGAATTTAGACGAAGAACTTCCTAACAAACCAGGCCGCTGTATCATCACCCAATCACCAACTTTTACAATTGTTTTCATAACAGCTTTCTTTGAATCAAAATATTTCTTCCTAAGCTTGGCTTTTTCGTCATCTTTTTTTGTATTATCAGACCATCACACACACTCTTTTTGCCTTTAGATAATTCATACCTATTGACACAAGAAGGCTCCACCATAGTATTGGGCACTCTCCCTCTGATCAGCAGAAAGGGTGTTTTACCTGTTGTTGCATGTGGAGACAATCTATACTCCTCCACCTTCTTTACAACTTCTTTTTTTTCCAGTTAAATGATTGAGATTCAGCTAAAACAATAGTTTCCTTAATAACCCGATTAAATCTCTCAATCATGCCATTGGCCTCTGGATGATACAGAGAACAGGTCTTATGCAAAATATCCTTAGAAGGAAGAAAATCTTCCATTTCCTTGGAGATAAATTGCACCCCATTGTCGGCTAACAATGTTTCTGGAAAACCTACCTCAGCAAACAAATTTTCCAAACATTGAATCACATTATTAGTGTCAATAGTCGATAAAAAGAAAATCATTGGCCACCTTGAATACATGTCAATTTTAGTTAACATACATGAATGTGACACCTTACAGTGAATTGGTCCAACAATATCCAAAGCAATGTCTTACCAAGGTGTATTAGGACGCTTTCTTAAAAACATTGATTGTTCGTGCGTACATTTAGATTTGTCACTCAGCATGCATGGAATACAGTCTCCTATGATACGTTCAACCATCTTGTACATACCAGGCCACTAATACGAGCATGCGTAATCGCTCTTTATTCTTAGAAATACCTGAATGAGATCAATTAACCCAAAGTTCTTTCCGAAGACTGTAGGGCGGAATTAGTTTAGTACCACGAAATAATAATCCTTTGTCCACGGACAACTCATTAAGCATTAACCAAAATAGTTTTGTAAATTCAGAACCATCCTTGCTACTGTCCCACCTCCTTTGAACAAGAGAAATTACCTCACATAAAATAGGATCACAAACTATTTCCTCACACCACCTTTCCTCGGAGATAACATCATGATCCACGACACAGACCCACTCTTCATCATCATCAAATATATCTTCTTGTGAAAAAACCAGAGAAAACAAGTTGAGATAACACATCAGCAACACCTGGGATATATTTAAGCACAAAGCTACACTCTTGCAAACCTATGATCCACTTAGAAAGCCTACTCGAGATTGAGTCCAAGCCCTTTTTATTGAATATATCCACTAATGGCTTATGATGTACTTCTTGGCAGACCTCCATAGGGACCTCACAGCCACGGTAAGATACGACCGAAAAGGGAATTGCACGGGCAAGATTAGCATCACCAATGGTGTACGGCAAGATTGTATCTTAGCCCCCTTGCTATTTACACTATACATCAACGATCTGGGCGGTGTTTTAGGAGCCGCATGCAAGAATATACCACGGGCAGGGAAGTTTCTAATACCGGCATTATTATATGCGGATGATGCTGCCCTTTTAGCTCGGATCGCAGTGGGACTCCAATGTCTTTTAAATTCATTTTATGTGTTCATGTCTTCTTTTGATTTAAGTGTCAACTATGGTAAATCTCATGTCATGGTGGTGGGCCCGAAAGGTAGGGTTTTGAAAAATGTAAAGACATTGCAATGTAACGGGCAGAAATTGACAAGAATCTCCAGGTTTCCTTACCTGGGGGTTGTATTCAATGATAGTTCCACCTGGCACCCCCAATTGTTGGAAAAAAAAATGCCTTTGTCCGTTCCATTCTGGCAGTTTGGGGTTTTTCCCGCAAACTGGGGGTAATTCTGTCAGAACACCAAATGCGACCTCCCCAGGAGCAGACGCTAGACCCCAACACCCCCTGACCAAACACAGGAGACAGTGATTGAAATACTAATCTCCTGAATTCAACCAGAAGGGAAAGGGGAAGTGGAAGACAAACAAGAGAGACTTCAATGGTGATGGTACCGACCAGAACTCGTCTTTCTTCGGTTATTTTCTTCTGGCAATACCTGTAACAATGACAATAATGTAACTCTATTCTAAAACTATTAAATTCAGACTCTAATTATTCTTTAGATATTACTCTCATTACCTTTTTCACCATTGACTTTGCCCCACTCTATGTTTGCCTGAGCTTTTCTTTGATCAGTTGTAAGAGCTTCAGCTCCCGCTCAAGAACCGAAGAATGGAATAAGGAATAATGTTCTTTCTCGCTTTCGTGATAGGAAAGGTTGAAATTATAAAGTTCGATTCTCACGAAAGCTTGAGCAGTCTTGAATTGAACTCCAAGTCTATACGTGCTTCTGAGCACTCAATTCCATGAAGCAAGAGTTTTTGAATAGTCACTTAACAATTGTAATTCAGTCACTGTACTCCTCACAGGTTGCTGAGGTGACGCAGAATTCAATTATAAACTGAATATCTTACTTGGTTCTGAAGAATGGAAACCTTCTCTTCACAGAAGGCGTTCCTCCAAATAATAACGCTTATTTCATATCCTCGACTTCTCACTATCTCCTGTACTTGACAATAATAGTTCTCTGACGGCCAATGGACTCTGAAGATGAATTCGTGAAAGAAACAAATTACCACAAAACTCGAGTGTTACTCTAGAAATAGTTCTGAATACTTTCCTGGACAAAACTGCTCTGAAACTTTGAAGAAGCGCACTAAAACTCAGGCGCGCTGAGGAAACGCTGCTCTCTCCGTCAATCTTTTCAGTTGAAGTGCGCAGTTACCTGGGCGCGCATGCGCCAAATCGATGTTACTGATCTCGCGCTCCGGAAGACTAGAGCGAGAACCTTTGTCTTCTCGCAGTGGCATAGCTGGAGCAACTGAAGACAGACTCAAAACCCTGAGAATGGATTTCAGAGTGGTCTTCCAGGTAGGTCCTTGACGTAACCAGTGTGGATATTTATTGAATGATTTCTGGTTCTTGCAATTTCGTTTCTTGACCTTGCAGAAAGTGGGACTAGGCAATGGGGTCATGACAGTACTCCCCACCAAAAGGCGTCCCTTCATTCTTGGCTTGTTTGGATTTGACTGATGAAACTCTCGCACAAGTCTAGGAGCATGAACATTGTCAAACGGCTCCCAAGAGTTCTCTTCAGAGCCAAAACCCTTCCAACTGATCAAATAATGCAATTTACCTTTTCTGATTTGAGAATCTAGAATTTTATATACCTCAAACTCATCTACAGAATCTACTTCTATAGGTTTAGGTGTGGATTGCATTCTTAAGTGTTGTGGGCTTTTCTTTATCAAAGATACATGAAAGACTGGGTGAACTTTCAAATATGATGGCAAGTGTATTTCAACTGAGACTGGGTTGATCATTTTATCTACCTTAAAAGGTCCGATAAATCTGGGTTGAAACTTGCGGTTTTCTTTTAACCTAAGGTGTTTGGTGGATAGCCAAACCTTGTCTCCTGCTCTGAAGGGAGAATGTTTTCTTCTCTTCTTATCTGCTTGTGCCTTATAACTGTTCTTAGCTTTTTCGAGATTTTCTTTGGCTTGACTTAGGGAATCTTGCATTTTTTCTACAAAACCCTCAACTGCTGGAACTGGAGCCTCCTCCCTACTTAGAATTAAACTAGGATGTCTACCATAGTTCAAGTAAGAGGGGGAAAAACCTGTGGAGGAGTGTTGAGCATTATTGTAGGCAAATTCAGCTGACCAAACTAGATCTGACCATCCCCCCTCCTGATTCATCAAATAAAGTCGTAAATATTGTTCTAGCTCTTGATTGACTCTCTCGGTTTGTCCATCAGTTTCCGGGTGGAAACTGGTTGAGAAACGAGCGTCTATTCCCAATCTTTTGGTGAAGGCCTTCCAAAAGTGGGAAACAAATTGTGACCCTCGATCTGTGACTATGACTTGTGGAATGCCATGCAGTCTGACAATATGCTGAGTAAATATTTGAGCCAACTGAGGAGCTGGAGGGATACCTTTTAAGGCTACAAAATGAGCCATTTTAGAAAAAGTGTCCACCATCACTAATATTGTATTCAACCCTTGACTAACTGGGAGATCTACAATAAGGTCCATGGAAACCGTATGCCAAGGATGAGGGGGGTAGGCAAGGGCATTAACTGTCCCAAAGGAGCCCTTCGATCAGATTTGCCTCTCAAGCATCGCTCGCAGGTGGTAACATACTGTCGTATCTGTGATCTCATCTCCGGCCACCAAAAATTTCTCTCAATTAACTCTGTAGTTTTCTGGATTCCCTTGTGACCAGCTAAGGCTCCATCATGGCAAAACTTCAAAGCCTTCTCCTGTAACTCCTTTGTAGGAAGGTATAGGCTATTCTGATGATAAGGCAATCCCTTTCGAATACCTCTATTGGAGTCTTCTTTGGACCACACATTCATTTCATCTGAAGATAACGCCTTCTGTATCTCTTCGGTGAAATCAGTTGTAATGGAAATGGCAACAATTTTCTCCTCTGGAATTATCGATTGATCTTTTGGATTGACATCTCTGGAATTAGAATCGATTCTGGAAAGCGCATCTGCTTTAACATTACTGGTGCCTGGTCTGAAAGTGATAACAAAATTGTAATCCGCGAAGAACAGAGACCAACGAAGCTGACGTGCTGTCAACGTCTTTGCTGACTTTAAAAATTGCAGATTACGGTGATCAGTATAAACAGTAACCTTGTGAGCTGCGCCAAGTAAATAATGTCTCCATTCAAGAAAGGCCGCCTTGACGGCTAACAATTCTTTGTCCGAGATGGAATAGTTGCATTCAGGAGGAGTCAATTTCCGAGAGTAATAAGCCACTGGGTGCAACTGACCTGTAGTCGGATGGCGTTGAGATAAGATCCCTCCTATGGCGACATCTGAGGCGTAAGCCTCCACAAAAAATGGTTCTTCAGGTCTGGGATGTAATAGAATGGGAGCTTGAGTGAAAGATCTTTTTAAAAATTGGAAGGCTGTTTCCGCTTTCTCGTCCCACTCAAACTTGACTCCTTTTCTCAATAAGCGTGTAATGGGACTAACCTTATGAGAAAAGTCTGGAATGAATCTCCGATAAAAATTGGAGAAACCAATGAAACTCTGAATTTCTTTCACACTCGAAGGGGAAGGCCAGTCTTGCACTGCCTTGACCTTGGAAATATCCATGCTGACTCCTTTAGGAGATAATACGAATCCAAGAAACTCCACTTCTTCCACATGGAAGGCACATTTCTCCAGTTTTACAAAGAGATGATTTTCAAGTAATCGAATAAGAATTGATCTGACATGGGAAATGTGTTCATGAACATTTTTGGAAAAGATTAATATGTCGTCTATGTAGACCACAGCTATTCTGTCCAAATATTCTTGTAGGATGTCATTCACAAAATGTTGAAAAGCTGCTGGGGCATTACATAAACCATATGGCATAACCTGATACTCAAATAATCCATGTCGAGTCCGAAAATCCGTTTTCCATTCATCCCCAGCAGCAACTCTGATCAAATGATATGCTCCACGCAAGTCTAATTTGGTGTAGATTTTGGCATCTTTTACTTGGTCCAGGAGCACTGAAATAAGTGGGAGGGGATATCTTTTTTTAACTGTCACCTGATTGAGCGCTCTATAATCAATACAGGTTCTCAATTCACCATTCTTCTTTGGAATTAAAAATAAGGGTGAAGAGACAGGCGACTTGGATGGTCGAATGAATCCATTCTCTAAATATTGCTCCAGATATGTCTTTAAATACTTGTTCTCATCTTCTGTCAATGCGTAGATGCGACTACACGGAAGCACGGCTCCCGGTTCAATTTCTATCTTGCAATCATACGGGCGATGAGGAGGAAGTTTCCCCGCCTCTCTCTTATCAAAAACTGCAGATAAATCTCGGTATTCCGCTGGAATCTCTTGGGTTTCAATCGAACAAATCAGAGGTGGATGATCGGCCAACTTTCGCGCTGGAGAGTCTTCTTCTACCGAAGGGGAGCCAGAAAAACAATTCTCCTTACAAAAAATTGAGTCCATATCTACTGTTCTCTTCTCCCAATCAATGCGTGGATTGTGCTCAGTTAACCACGGAAGACCTAATATAAGCTGGAATTGTGGAGCATCGATAAGGTTAAAAATTAAAGTTTCAGTGTGACCCCTCAACCCAGTTAATTGAATCTTCTCAGTTTCATGAGTGATTGGGCCAGATGATAAATTTGTTCCGTCCACTGCTCTCACCGGCTCTACAACTTTCTTCCGTATGAATTGAATTCCAATCCGTTGAGCATACTTAATGTCACAAAAATTGCCCGTTGCTCCCGAGTCAATCATCACGGTGACTTCACTAATCTTGGAATTCCGAAACTCGATAGTAAATGAAACTACTAAATGAGGAGCAGAGGATTGAAGAGTATTAACAATCTGTTGGTAATTTGAAGCTGACTTTGGTTCTGCTTCCACCTGTGCAGCTCCGACTACAGGTGAAGCCGATCTTTTACCTGCTGAGACATCTTTGGCCTTTTTGGACAGTCTTTGACATAGTGGCCCGATAATCCACAATATAAACACAATTGCCCCGCTCTTCTTCTTTCCTTTTCTTCTTTGGATAAAGGCCCCCTGATAGATCCAATTTGCATGGGCTCCTCTGACTGAGAACTTTCGTTGACCTTTTGACTCTCAGTTTTCATACGATCGAATCGAGGTGGAGGAAGACGAAAATCTTTTCTCTTTTCACTCTTCCGTTCGTTGAGCCTATGATCCATTTGTAAAACCAAATCTATAAGCTCGGAAACTTCTGTGGGTCTTTTTGGAATCTGCGCTAAAGCGTCCTTGAGTTCATCTTTTAACCCTCGATAAAAGATGGCAGCTTACCATAGAGTAAATGGGCTGAATCATCGGATCTTTGGGGGGGGGAAAAAAAACTGTATTGAATGTCATTGTGTCTTCTGGTGTTTTTGGACCTCTATGTTTACATTTGTATACTTTTGTGGTTTTTGATATGAACCGAATAAAGTATTCTTGACTGACTGGCTTATGATCAGTATGCACCTCAAAATCAACTCCCCAAAGAATTTTTTTGTATTTTTTGATAGCCCAATTTACTGCAAGAGATTCCCTTTCTACCACAGAGTAACGAGTTTCAGGATTTCTTAAACTCCTTGACAGAATCATAACAGCTTCTATACCTAGAGGGCCATGTTGTTGAAAAACAGCACCTAACCCCTTTTCACTTGCATCAGTTATGAGAATCGGTTTAATGGTGGGATCAAAGCTTCTAAGATATGGTGCTTCATTGAGTTTTTCTTTAATGTTAACAATTTCCTCTTCACACAGACTAGACCAAACAAATTCTACACCTTTGCGTAGCAATAATCTCATATTAACAATAGAGGCAGAAAAACCTTTCGCAAATTTTGCATAATATTCAATCATGCCCAAGAATTTCATAAGCTCAGTCTTGTTCAATGGAAGACACATATTATTTATGGTATTGATTAGATCAGTCTTAAGTTTGACTCCATCTCCAGTTATATTGTGTCCCAGATAATTAATAGAGTTTGATCTAAATCTACACTTCTCAGCTTTGATGGTAAGATTATGATCACTCAAACACTTTAAGACTGATTTAAGTCTTGGATCATGCTCACAAACATCGTTTGCAAATATTAGAATGTCATCCTGATATACACACACACCAGGAAGACCTTTGAGCACGCTATCCATAACACGCTGAAACACTGAAGAAGAAGATACAAGCCAAAAGGCATACATATGAATCTAAATGTACCAAAAGGTGTAATAAAGGAACTGTAATCTCTGGAAGACTCATCCAATTCAATGTGGTGGTAAGCAGATGTTAAATCTACTGTGCTGAAAACTTTTACCCCAACAAGAAGAACCAAAAGTTCCGTAATGTTCGGTAAAGGATACCGATCTTCCACTACATTTTTGTTAAGTTATCCCAAATCAATACAGAGACGAAGATCCCCATTAGGTTTACGTGCTGCCTCAAACAGAGCCAATCATTCTGTTCCTTCAACTTCTTCAATAATGCCCCCTTCTTTCAACTTCAAGATCTCTTTTTTCATATCTTTCCTGACAGAAATAGGTACATTTCTCACCTACAACATACAGGCGTGGCATTTATTTTTCATTTAATCATATGACGGCATCCTTTAAAGCACCCCAAGTCCTCTTTAAAAACATTGAGAAATTCTGCCTTCACCTTACGTACAAATTAATCATCACTAGTCTTTGACACAGAATAAACTTCTTCTCTAAGTTGAATGGGTGGATCAGCATTTGGATCAAATCAACTCCTAAATCTCCTTAGTGTAACCCACTAATTATACTGTCACCTCTCTTGGATACGTAGATTTTCTCAGAAAACAACCTATTTTTATATTCTATGAGACCTACAAAATAACCATGTACTTTGATTGGCTCACCACCATATGCCAGGAGAGTTATGTCAGGCTTTAATAACACAATTTTCTCTTTTAACTACTTAACATAAAACTTGTTAGAGACTAAGGTAATTTTGGCGCCAGAGTCAAAAAGAACTCTAGTAGTTTCACCTTCAATCAAGATTTCATCAAAGGGACTCGCTGTGCAATTTTGTTTGCTTTAACCTTGAACTACTATCTGCCCACATTCAAAATCTTTAGAGCCAGATTCAACTTTACAATCATTATAAATTTCTATTTCCTTAACTTTTGGTTTGCTTTTGCACAATGATGGAAGATGTCCCTTTTTCTTACACTTTGTGCAAGTTTGATTAAGTGCATGAAACTTTCTATCATTAGCAAGATTTGCCACCTATAACACTTTCTTTCAGTCAGGTTTTATAACTTCCTTCTTATCTTTAGCAAATGGACTTTCATTTTTATCCTTAACAACATGTACCTTCAACTCTTTATTGTAATCTTTTTTTATAATAGCAACACATTTAAGAGAATGTTCTATTCTTTTTGCTACTGTTAAGACCTTATCTAATGTGGCCTCATCACACAGCCAGAGTTCTTCCATGACCTTTTCTATATTGCATCCAAACATAAACTGATAACGAATCCGCGCATTAGTTAGATTATCAAATTTGCCGGAAGAAGCAACCTTCCTTAGATGAGTCACATATGCTTCAATAGTTTCTTCTTCTGCTTGCATACATTTAGCAAACTTTCCAGTATTGTACTAACCTTAGGAAGGTAATGGTTATCAAGTTTTTTAATACAAATTTCATTAACAATTAAGGCTCTGGCTTCCGTGGGAGAGAGATCAGGTAGATGATCAAAAACGTCTTGATCTTCTGACCCTAAGCAGTGAAGAAGCAATGACGATTTTCTTTCCGCACTGAGTGAAGGGTCACACTCTTGCATATCTTTCAAAAACAACTTTCCACTTTTTCCACTTTATAGGTGGAGAATTTGGACTGGATAAGAAAAATGGAGCTACAGTAACATTCTGCATTATGCAAAAGTAACAAACAATAGTAATTACAAAATACAATCCTACTGTATATTAATATAAAACTACTGATGTACGAAGCAGAATGTATTGCTTTTACGACAGGTCGGTGTAAACCAACCCTGCTGTAGAGTGTACACCAATTAAGTAAAAAGGTTCATTAAGAAATGTGCATGTCTCTGAATTCCAAAAGTATATAACACTGTTGTAGTAGACACGCTAGTAATGTATTAAAAAAGTGAGCATCTCACTGAGTTCAAGTGTGTGTGCCGCTGAAATGTAAAACATACAAACACTGGTTTAAGTGTGTGCATCACTGTCTTATGAGTTACACACTGGATTTCAAATTAAAGTGTGCGTGTCACTGTTCTGCAGGAGACACACAAGATTGTGTATTCAAGTGTGCATGTTACTGTTTTGCATGAGACACTCAAGATTGTGTATTCAAGTGTGCGTGCAAGATTCCATACTCGTGTGCATGTTACTGCAAGATTCCACACATTGAAATTCACCGTTGTGCAGGAGACACACAAGATTGTGTATCCAAGTGTGCGTATCACACTGTATTCAAGTGTGGGTGTCACTGTTCTGAAGGACACATGCAAGCTTCCGTACTCAAGTGTGCGTGTCACTGTTCTGCAGGAGACACGCATGCTTCTGACTCAAGGGTGCGTGTCACTGCTTTATAAGCAACACAGGGATTCAAATTAAAGTGTGCGCGTCACTGCCTTGCAGAAGACACGCTGAGATTCTGTATCTGCGCATACAAAGCCTCAGGAACACAGCGATGAATGCAGGGTTGCCAAGCAACGAAAACCAAAATGGCTTCCACGTTTACATTGATGCGTGTTGACAGAGGACGCCCCTGACGTGCTAACACAGGACGCTGAACAACGCTGAAAGCTGTTTTGAAAGTTCCATAAAGAATGGCAGAAGTTCAGCGCTCCAAAATCTAAATGAGGTAAGACTTCTCAAAAGAGTTTTCTTTTAAATGCTACACGTGCAGCAGTTTGCTTTTAAACAATGTGGCGCTGTGAGTCAACAACCTCTGAAATACAAGACTGTACATGAGTGAAGTAGCTGGGTGCCGAATGAGCAGAGAGAAAACCTTGTATGCAGATAGCAACGGTGGCCATCTTGAAGTCAGGCAGCTTTAAGGACATACCCATTGGTCATTGTGGGGCGGCCATCTTAAAGTCAGGCATAGTGATTGGCCAGTGAAAACGACATGCACAAGTTGCAAAAAAGAAGCATAACAAGTGTGAGATAACACAAGTGACCAAAAATAAATAAGCACGAGCACAGTTAAATGAACATTGAAAGAGCAACGACCGCAATTAACCTATCCAGGCACCTGTGAACAGGTCGATCAGAGGCAGGAAAGGCGGGAAGCACGCGTCATCAAGATGGTGACCCCAGAGACATCCCCACAGCGAAACAAAGTCAAGCCCATTATTGCAGGAGGTTCGCACCTGCGGGCCCCGGAACCCCTAACACTGACCACAGGAGGGAGCATGGGTCCCAGGTGGCAAGAGTGGCTTGAAGATTTTGAAGACTACATTGAGGGATCTAAAGTGAGTGTTGATAAAGAGAAATTGATCGCCCTCCGCAACCTGGCAGGTCGAGAGATAAGCAAAATAATCAAAGATCTTCCCCCTGCAGATGCCGGAACCTATGACAAAGTACGTGAAGCACTGAACAAGAAATTCCTCCATAAGAGAAATGTGGACTACGAACGTCATGCGTTTCATCAAGCGCGCCAAGGGAAGGACGAGGCGATGAGCGCATTCATCACCCGACGGCGACGGCTATCCAGACATTGTGAATTTAACACCTTTTCAACAGATGCTGCCATAAAATCGTAAATCATAGATGGGTGTCACTCAGAAACTCTCAGGAGGCGACTGTTAAGAAAACCCCATGAACTAGACGACATTGAAGAAATGACTCGCGTCTATGATCAGGCCGAGGAACATGCCACCAACATTGAAACAGGATGCAACGTGAGCCATGAACAAGTGCGTCGCGTCCAAGCCAAAGGCAGCAGTCGAAGAAGCTCGAAAGACAAGCAGTGGAGATCACAACCGTCGTCTCATCAAAGATACCCAGAGCACAGAAGGCGAGAACCTGGGCGGAGAGAAAGGAGACCAGAGAGGACAAATAATGCTACAGGTGTGAATATGACTACCCTCATGCGGATGCCTGTCCTGCCATGGGTCAGAGATGTAAGAAATGTGGGCGGACGAACCACTTCGAAGCGATGTGTGGGGACTATCACAAAGAGAGGCGAAGCGAAACAACGAGGTCGTCTCGCTCTGACACCAGAAAACACCACATAAGAGTCGTTCAAGGAAAGACCACATTATCCTCAGGCTCATCACACTCTAGCCGAGAGTCGCGAAGATCCCGATGGGAGCGTAGATCACCATCCCGGGACTCCAGATCATCATCCAGAGACTCTGAATACACAGTTGAATACGTGAACATGATTGCGGACCCTGACCAACTCAAAAAATATCCACGCTTGGACATAAAAGTAGGGAATCATGACACTAAATTTGTGCTAGATAGCGGGGCTTCACTGAACTATATCCCGGTCACAGAATATGAGAGGATGAGCCCTAAGCCTCCACTGACATATGCGCCAGTCCGAGTTTTCACTTGAATGTCCAAGAGACCACTTCAATGCTTGGGAAAATTCCCTACCACACTCAAACACGACGCCATCACCATACAGGCAGTAATACATGTCATCAAGGGCAGAGAGGCCGACTGTCTACTCAGCCTGCCAACTGCGGAGCGTCTCCGCCTTGTTGAGATCCTCTTCAAGGTCAATGATGACCAAGACATTGTCAGCAAGTTTCCCAGGCTATTTCAAGGACTAGGGAAAATGAAGGGCTGTCAAATACATCTACACATCAATGAACAGATCAGGCCTGTAGCACAGCACCCTCGACGTATACCATTCCATCTCCAGAAAGCCGTCGAGGATGAACTTCATGACCTTCTGTCAGCAGACATCATTGAACGGACGGATGGTCCGACCCCATGGGTATCGCCAGTGGTCATCGTGCCCAAGAAAGGCACCACCAGCAAGGTGAGGCTGTGTGTCAACATGCGATTGCCCAACACTGCGATTGAGAGAGAACGCCATCCTGGGCCACATCTGAGCGACATGATCTCTGCTTTGAACGGGGCGAGGGTGTTCTCGAAGCTGGATTCAAACAAAGGCTATCGCCAGCTGGAATTGGACGTCAAGTCCCGTTACATCACAACATTTGCAACCCATTTAGGACTCTTCAGATACAAGAGACTGAGTTTTGGTGTCTCATCAGCTGCGGAAATTTTTCAGGAGGCGATCCGGCAAATCATTCAACATATCCCTAACACTCTAAATTACAGTGACGACATCCTTGTGTACGGCTCGGATGTCTGTGAACACGACATAGCACTTGATTGCGTCTGCCACGCCCTGCTAGATGCGAACCTGACATTAAACAAAGACAAGTGTGAGTTCCACCAGTCCACTTTGAAATTCTTTGGCCACATTTTCTCGGGTGCAGGGATGAAACCCGATCCTGACAAGATAGCGCCTCTGAACAACACCAAGAGTCCTCAGGATGTCAGAGAACTAAGATCGTTCCTAGGGATGGCCAGCTACTGTCCTCGTTACATCAGAGACTATGCGACCATCAGCCATCCTCTTCGCATCCTCACCAAACAAGGCCAACCATTTGACTGGACGCCCCAGTGTGAACAGGCGTTCAGGGAGATCAAACGTGCAGTGGAGTCTGCCGATAACCTCTCGTACTTCAATCCTAAACGGAAGACTGAAATCACTGTAGATGCTAACCCTGCAGGGCTGGGGACTATCTTAGCACAATATGACAATGACTCTGACCAGAGGCGCATCGTTGCCTATGCCAGTCGCAGTTTGTCCGATCCTGAAAGGGCATACTCGCAACCTGAGAAAGAGAGTCTTGCGGTGGTCTGGGCATGTGAACATTTTCATGTTTTCATCTATGGCAAGCACTTTTCTTTGATCACCGATCATCAGGCGCTAGTCACCATCTACGGCAACCCCAGATCCAAAATGCCTCCGAGGAACGAGAGATGGGGCCTGAGACTCCAGGAATATACTTTTACCATTGTTCACGAACCCGGGAAGGCAGAGAACCCGGCTGACTATATGTCCCGTCGTCCTCATGCATCATCGGACTCCAACCCTTCCATTGCCGAGGAGTACATCCACTTCGTGGCTGACCAAGCACTGCCACCTGCCATTCCCATGGAAGTCATCCGAGAAGTCACGATGCAAGATGCTATCCTGCAGAAAGTACTCCGCAGGATTCAAACCAACCGGTGGAGACATGATCCTCAAGAAGAAGACAATGACCCGGCTGTCAAGCAGGAGATGCAAGCATTCCGACACGTCTGTGACGAACTGTCTGCTATTACAGATGGAATAATACTACGAGGTCAGCGGATCGTGGTCCCCAGTCAACTACGGCAAGGCGTCATCGACCTTGCACATGAAGGGCATCAAGGAGTAGTATCAACATAGCGAGCCCTCAGGGAAAGCGTGTGGTTTCCCGCCCTGGATCAAATGGTAGAATCCACCTTGAAAGATTGCCATCTGTGCCAGCTGACCAACAAAGGTGACCCACCGGCCCCATTGCAAATGACCACCCTACCCAATGGAGTATGGCAAGAGCTCGCCATGGATTTCGACGGACCATTATCCTCTGGCAAATACGTGTTAGCCATAATCGACGAATACTCGCGATATCCCATTGCGCAATTCGTGCCATCCACAAGCGCCGCCAGCACTCTCAAAGTGCTGGATGAAGTGTTCGCAACATGGGGCGTCCCCAGAGAGGTGAAAACAGACAATGGACCTCCATTCAATGGGCATGAGTTCAGTGCGTTCGCAAAGCACCTGGATTTTAATCACAGAAAAATTACACCTATTTGGCCACTGAAAACAGTCGCTAACATCACTATCTCCTATAACCAACATTTGGAGATATTCGCGCTAAGCGCGAATATCTCCAAAAGCTAACACCTGCCCTGAGCAGTTCTTAGCCATGTTATCCAATGGGAGGTGGATAACATGGCTAAGAGCATTAGCTCGGTAATGCATGACTATCGCTGACTTTTCAGCGATATTCATGCATTGCAGCGATTTTTATCGCATTTGCGATAAACATTGGTAATACCAAGGTTTATTTGCGGTAAACATCGCCGCAGCGCAGCGGTAAATTTTTGTCTCTAACCAAGCAATAGCGATAATTATCGCTATTGCTTGGTAATATGCCCCTGTGATCTTTGTAACTTGACCCCAGTCCTCAGACTTCCATCCTCCTGGCAGCATCACCTTTATTTGTGAGTGACACAGAAAGAGGTTAGGTTTAACTCTTAGCTGATGTACAGAGGAAGGACTCCCAACCGTTATCGCTTTTATTACTTAAGGAAGTTGCAAAGGTGACGCGATGTATGCTTTGAAGCGGCACAAAGGGCACCTGCATGTAGCAAAATACACGTTAACAGCAAGTTAAATGCTTAGATGAATATACCCAAATACATTTTGATCACTACAAAACAGTTTAAAAATGAAATGACCAAGTTCCCCATGTCTGTTAAAACTTTTGCCACTTTCAACCATTTCTGAGCTTAGTTATTACACATTGCTTGAAAAATTCATGTGATCTCTCAAAAATAAAACCCCAAAATTGTCTTTCCACATGCCATTGTGATTATGTTAATTTGTTGTTTTTGACTTTTAAAGGGAGTATTTTTATATAAGTACATGCATCTTTTTTATGATGTCACATCCTTTGTTGTCATTTTGGATTGCATGTAAAAAATTTGCGGCCCCCGTAAAACATCGTTGTATATTTTTTCATCGTGGCTTTTTCAAACTGAGGATAGCATCATACAATCCAGAAGTCTATTCGATAGAATTGGTTCCATGTTGATGCTCATAGGTCACGTCTGTTCGTGTTTGTTGTTTAATAGCGTGTTTAGTCTATCTTTTTTGAAATTATCTGGTTCTTTTGTGAAAGCGCTCTGACACCTTTAGGTAAAGTTCACGCTTTAATATAAAACTTAAATAAATAAATAAATACATAAAATGGTGTAACAGTATGTGTGATTACGCCAGGATTTCAATAAAGGACTGTAGAAAGGCACTGGTACAGCCAGCAATAATATGGATTTTAATCACGGAGCGCCATCTAGTGGTTACATAGGCAATTATACATTACTGAAATGTTACAATTATTTAGGCTACTAAATCACATCATAGGTTTTTAATTATTGATTTGTACATAATAACTGGAATGTAGAGCAAGATACTGTGTTACATTGCTTCATGTTATGATATATTATTAGCCTTCTGAATAGTGTTTGGATGGATTGTGTCCTATATAAGAAAAGTGAAGAACCCTTAGCACACATAAATGAATGACTTATGGATAATGGATTTATTACAGCTCTAAAGCCACATTTTGATGAGAAATGTCACTGCTAGCAACTACTGGTACACTGGGCACTCCCTCACAAGTAACTCTATCTATATCAACGTTTTGGAATACAGTTCACCCTCCTTTACCAACACAAAAGAATCAAAAAAACTTTACAGAACAACAGAAAAACAACAAAGCATTATGAAAGATAACACTAGAGTGACGAAAGTGACTTGACACACCCTTTGATCTCTTTCCTCATCAGTGCACTCTTTTCACTCTTCCCCAAATGTACTTCTTTGGATCTCCCTCACTTCATCACATACTAACATACACTACACTCACATTTAAGCAATATATTTACTTTTGCTTTTTCTCAGTAAATATTTTGTAAATGGCTCTGACAACTTTAGGTAAAGTTCACGTTATACAAAACTGCATTAAATAACTAAATAAATAAAATGGTGAAACAAAATGTGTGATTACGTCTGTATTTCAATAGAGGACTGTAGAAAGGCACATGTTTACATGTACATGGACACTCACGCACAACCATCCATTCACAAGCACGCACACATACATCCACCTTTTACAAGCACTTACACACACACCCACTCACATCATGCTCACATGCAGTGGCGGCTGGTGACATTTGAAAGTGGTGAGGAATAACAGTTTGGTATGACTTTTATGTAGTGAGCAACGTGGGCAAGATTAATGGACAAACATTGGGTCCAGGCTAGATACTCCTATAGAAGAAAAAATTGAAAAAAGATCTGCACATCTTCAACCACCTCTTCCCTGAATGTACTTCTTTGCATCTACCTCACTTCACAACATCCAAACATACACTACACTCACTCACCTTTAAACAATATATTTACTTTAACTTTCTCCCAGTAAATATTTTGTAAAGTGCTCTGACACCTTTAGTTCTCTCTTTTCACTCTTACCCGAATGTACTTCTTTGTATCTCGCTCACTTCACCACATCCAAACATACACTACACTCACATTTAAGCAATATATTTACTTTTACTTTTTCCCCAGTAAATATTTTGTCATCTTTGCACCTCTTTGTAAAGTAGAGGTGGAGGCAGGGTTCCTTCTTAGTTCTTTATTTCAGATAAGGTAAAACAGGTGGTGCCAGGAAGCACAGCTGTACAGCAGATCAGTCAGGCTTCAACTGTTACACAGAATCAGAACACAACAAGAAGTAAGGGCATTCTAAAGATTGGCTCGCTCTTAACACGAGCCTTAAAGCAACATACTGTATAATTATAATAAGCACAACATAACACACCCCCCCTCACAAAGAAACAAAAGAAACAAGGAAGAGAAAGGAACAGAAAAAGAAAAAAGAAAAAAAAACAAATAAATCATGGTGAACTACCTAACATAATCTTTTAGCCAACTGGGCAAAACTCTTTTCCTTTTGGAAACTTCTGCAGCAGGTGAGGAGGGTACAGAGACTGTGTCCCTATCGGCGGAAGGAGAACCCACACCAGGAGGAGAACTCTCACTACCACTCTTGTAACTTGTGTCAACATGACAAGGTTCATGCAAGGACTTATTAACTTGACAGTCAGGAGAACCAATCACCACTTCCCCTTCCCTTAATTGAGGAAGCGAAACACAAGGCGCAAGCTGAGATTGTAACTCACTACCTTCAAAATAGTCTTCAACCCAATCGAAATCCGTTTGTCTGCCCCTCACAAATCTACTCTCATCATGATTTTGACAAATATCCAAGGCCACATCCTTCAGGTTCCAAACTTTACCATCACTTAATCTGACCGAGTTCCTAAGAACTTCAAGAACCTTTTTAGGCGAATCAAATTTATTTTCACCTTTCAAAACTTTGTAAGGTTTTTTAATCCTAACCCAATCTCCAGCTTTTACAATGACATCCTTTGCACCATGACGTTTATCATAGTATACCTTACTTCTGCCATGCACTAACTCCAAGTTTTTCTTTACCTCCTCAGGTGACTATTGCTGAACACTGTCTTTGAATAACCAACTAGGATTAAATTTGCACCTGGGTAGTCTACCTCTCATCATTACAAAAGGGGAAACACCCGTACAATTATTCAACGTCACCTTATAAGACCAAACAGCTTTCTGTATTGCCAATTTCCAATTTAAACCCTTGTTGTTAGCCGCCTGCAAAATGCCTTTACTCACTCTATTAAAGCGTTCTACAGTTCCGTTTCTGCTAGGATTTTACAATGAGGTTGTTTTATGTGTGATGCCGCACTTCTCAAAATATTCCTTAGCAGCCCTGGACAAAAATTGTACTCCATTGTCCGTTAAGATATACACAGGTAACCCTTCTACAATGAAAATCTTATCCAAAAACTTTAACACAGCTTGAGTGTCCACTTTATCCACAAATTTAACTATAGGCCACTTGGTGAAAAGATCAATAGCAACCAATCCATACTCCTTTGCATCACCAATTGGACCAAAAATGTCCACAGCGATAGTTTCCCAAGGCATACTCGGAATGAGTCCTTCACTCATCGTTGGTCTCAAAGTCCTCAAGGATTTATCTGCGGAACTACAAACAGAACAACCCTTAACAAAGATTTCTACCTCACTGTCAACTTTCGGCCACCAAAACAAATTTTTAACAGACATTTTAGTCCTTACTATACCAAAATGTCCCTCATGACACAACTGTAAAAAAAAATTCCTTAACCCAGAAGGTGGAACAATCCTGTCCCCCCTCATCAAAACTTCTTTTTCTAATGACAACTCAGACCGTACCTCCCAAAACGGTTTCAAACTGCCTGACAAAATTTTTTCTTTGGGCCAACCCTGACAAATAAACTTTGAGACTTATACTAACTCCTTGTCTGCATCATGCTCTCTTAACCAATCCTCTTTGTTGATGGCTGGGACACCAGAATCGTGTACAAACGCCACACTAAAGTTCCCCCAAGGATCATCCACACATTCTTCCAGCGGGGAAGGAAGTCTTGATAGACAATCAGCTACAACATTGTCTTTCCCTGGTACATAAGTGATATTGTATACATATTCCTTCATACGCATAGAGATTCTTGCCAACCTAGCAGAAGCAGTAGCAGTGCCATCCGTGGATAAGATGTGGACTAATGGTTTATGATCAGTCCTGATGTTTACCATCTTACCCCAAACAAATGCACGAAAATGCTCTAAAGCCCATGCACAGGCCAAAGCTTCCCTCTCTATAATAGGGTATCTGCTTTCTGCTGGTGACAATGCTCTGGACGCAAATAAAATAATCCTTTCTTTTCCATTTGCTCCAACTTGTGACAATACTGCGCCCAAACCTTTGTCGCTTGCATCAGTTGTCAAAAGACAATCCAAATTGGGATCAAAACTAGATAAGGCGTTTACTTTTTGCAATTCCCATTTGATCTCAGTAAACTCTCTTTCACCCTCCTTAGTCCATTCAAACTTTACATTTTTCTTTAGCAAGGACCTGATGTTATAAACCTTGGAAGCAAAATCCTTGATGAATTTGGCACAGTACTCTGCCATTCCCAAAAAGGATTTGATTTCCTCTTTAGATTCAGGTGCAGGCGAAGCAACGATGCTTTCTATCAGTGACGCTTTTGGCCTGACACCCTCTTCACTGATGATATGGCCAAGATATGAGACACTTCTTTCACCAAATTTGCATTTAGATAATTCCACGGTTAAACCTGCTGAATTAAGTGTGTCAAATACCCTCCATAGCTTGGCGTCATGATATTCTTTGTCAGTACCTGCAATTAGAACATCATCCTGGAAAAAACAAATGACATCCATATCACCAAACAATTTGTGCATTAAACGCTGAAACACAGCTGCGGCCGACGCAAGGCCAAATGGCATTCTTATAAATTGGAAACAACCAAACGGTGTGATGAAGGCTGTTAGATGTCTCGACTCAGGTTCTAAAACTACTTGGTGGTAAGCAGCAGAAAGGTCTATTGTGGAAAACCAAGTTGCTCCTCTTAAGGAAGAAACCATCTCGTTAATTTTAGGCAAAGGAAATCGCTCAATTACTATGTTTTTGTTAAGATGGCGTAAATCAATACACAAACGAATTTTGCCATTGGATTTCCTTGCTATGACCACTGGACTGATCCACTCTGAAGAATCTACCTCTTCGATAACACCCTTAGCCAAGAGACCTTGAATTTATTTTTTAACTTCGTCCCTTATTAACAGGGGAATAGGTCTGACCTTATGCACTTTAGGTTGTGCATCCCCCTTGAGCATGATTCTATGCTCAAACCCTTTCAACTTGCCTAACTGTCCACTCACCACACTGGTGAATTTACTTTTCAATACATCTTCTAATCTGCTACACTCATCTAAGACTAACACTTTCTCCTTACTGTTAGGGTCTAAGATAATGTGAAGATTCTTCTGGTCATACCAGCCTAGAACAGATGGCCCCTTATTGGCTATGTACAACTTGCCTCTAGTTACCCTACCTTTAAAGAGGAAGGTGAGCCATCTGAAACCCAACAAGCCAATCCTGAATCCGCATACACATTCACTTTGATGCCACCCAAAGATACTTCGCAAATTGGTTTACCTTCCATGGCTTCATCGGTGATATTTAACATATAGTTCCCCCTCACATTTTTCACACAACCATCTTCATCTTCACTACTTTCGCTAACATATGCATCCTCATTCCAGATACATTTGACATTACTACGTCTGCGACACATTTTACTAAAATGGCCTATTAGTCCACACACACTATATTTTTTCCGTAGAGCAGGGCACGACTTGTAGTAAGCGATATGTTCCTTGCTACCACAACGGTAACACCTTCTGTCTTCCATTCTGTTGTCTCTTCCTTATTTCCTGACAGGTTGACTCAAATTCTTGTTCTGAACTTGCTTATTCTGACTTTTTGTTGCTCCCTGAATCTTGAAAACAGCGGACGATGCTCCGTCTGATTCTTTAACTGTATCTTTGACAACAGTAGCACATCTACCTGACATTTCCGATTTCCTCATTATAGCAAGTACATCATCTAGAGGTGCATCACCATTTACCCAAAGGCGATCTTGAATCGGTGAATTATCGTTGTGCATGACTAGTTGGTCCCGAATGAGGTCATCGTGCAAATTTCCAAATTTACAGTCAATAGCAAGTTTTTTTAAATCATCAACCCATTCATAAACCAGTTCCTCCTTCTTCTGTTTCCTCTGAAAAAATGTGTGCCTCACTACACCTATACACACTTTAGGTGCGAAATACCTATCCATATCTGCGATGGCATTATCAAATTCATTTAAGTCAGCATTAATTAGCTTTTGCATTCGTGAATACGTTTTTAAACCTTTAGGTCCCAAAGAATGCAAAAGTATCCTTTTCTTTTGTTCAGGTTTCATTTTTGCATTCTCATCAATAGCACAAATGTAGTTGGTAAAATACTCTTTCCATTCCACCCATTTCATGTCTGGTTGGGAACCTGTAGCCCAAAAAGGTTGTGGGGGACTGATCACAAAGCTTTGTTGAGCCATATCTTCTTTTAAATTTCCTTGGGATTGATCTCCAGTATCCATATATTGTGAATACTTAAATAAGAAATTGCTTCAATAATACACAATAGTAAAAAAAAAATAATATATGTGCCCCGACAATCTCACCTGTTCTCCTTGAATTTGTTTCTTGAATGAAGCGTCGCTTAAATGCTTCTAATAAGTAATGGCACTTACTTAAAAAAAATCGGTGCTCCTTCGTTTTTTTTTTTTTTTTTAATCTTTGCCTCGGTAACTGTGAAAGACAGAGAAGCTTTCCGACCAATTTCCAAAATGGCCGCTACGCAGGGTCACGCAACGTGACCTTGCGCGAATGCGTCATTACGCGATTAGACAGCAAGACGTGACTGACGTGTGGATGGCTAGTGGGTCGCGCAGTAGAGGACCGTGCATGGAACTTAGCACAAGATCGAAAGATGCCGGCATGCGCCACCAACCGAAGCCAGTAAGTAAGTTCTCGTGTCCTGAGGCAACTAGAAACACGAAAAATAAAAAAAAACGAAGTCCTTTAAATTAAGTTGACGCCATAACTTGGATCGTACAAAAGTTAATTACCCAATTCAGGCGTTGTTTCCTTTTCCGTGAATGGGGAGAAAAGAGGAAAAAAAAAATGACAATAATCCTCACGAAGTTGATTGTAGTAGGATCCTGATCCCGATCGTCGCCAATTGTAAAGTAGAGGTGGAGGCAGAGTTCCTTCTTAGTTCTTTATTTCAGATAAGGTAAAACAGGTGGTGCCAGGAAGCACAGCTGTACAGCAGATCAGTCAGGCTTCAACTGTTACACAGAATCAGAACACAACAAGAAGTAAAGGCATTCTAAAGATTAACACAAGCCTTAAAGCAACATACTGTATAATTATAATAAGCACAACATAACACTCTTCACACATATTTTCACAAAATTGCAATTACAACTGGTATACATGACCATTGATATTTGTGCACTGCAGACAGTACAATCCACTGACAGGCACTTTGCTTTGGCTTCAGCATCAGAGCTCTCAATCAAAACCCCTCATAAACACATGCACAGCTCAAAGTATGCACAGAAAAAACACACAGAAAGAAACACAACATGATTAAATAGCTAACTCTTGAGGAAGGCAAGATTAAGTAAAACTTGAAATAAGAGAGGAACTAAATCTCTGATGTGCATTGCCTGAACATTTTTAACACTCATTGTTCATAAATCAATACATGTTTTTGGCATTAATTTTGTTAGTAACGGCATGCAGATCGGGTCAGTTTTAATGTCATACAGCAGATAACTGTCTATTGTTAGCACATATCTCTGCTTTGATCTTGACTCGGCTATTTGGATCAACTTCACAACAGGCGCGGCCCATGCAGGTATGAGCAAAGGGGCGGGGGTGATGGGGACGCGACAGACAATAACGAGGTAAACTTACATTTTTAAAAATGAAATTCACTTACCTTGCACTCGCCGCATTGCTGCCTCGGCAATGCGGCGGGCACAAGGTAAGTGTTTACCTAGTTGTCATCAGCCAACTCCTCCCATATTGCGCCTCCGCCGCACCGCTCTTATCTTCACGGGCCGCGCCTGCTTTACAAGGGAACAAGAACACTGGCCTGCTGATCTTTTGCATCCATTTCACAGGGGAACAAAAGCTGCAGCTCCACTTCTAACAAGCCAGCGACATGCAGCCAGGGCCACTGTAGGGGAGGTTCCTGTGGTGAGGGGTCTCAGCACAATATACATGACAGAAGATTATCATTCTAACACTTACCATTACAGAAGAATAGGCACCAAAACACATGTACACTGTGCTTGCATCTACTCCTATGTGTGACGAATGGGAAAGGGTGGGATCTATGCCTGGAAATGATGGACGGCTGCTCTCATGCAGGGACAGATATTCCAACACCCCCAACCATGATGCTGACAGCATCACTGGCCTAGAGAGAATACTGCCATAGACTACAGTAGCAATGATTCATTATGAAGGGCTTTAGAACAATAAGCCCTGCGTCATGCATCACAGTTCAGAAAGTTGATTTTCTGTCTGGCTTCCGTCTCTTGATTCAGAGCGAGGAAGTGCAGGCAGCCTGGAACACACAGCCCAGAATTACATACATCGGTTTGTTTAGAGAGACAGTCGCATATCTAAATAAATCGAACAGGAATGTGAAGGATATGCTTTTGGGGGACGCCGCCGCAGAGCCCTAATGAAGAATCTGCACCTGCACATGTGGACAATACACACATTCATACATATACACACGCACTCAATATTAAAATAAAACTTACTGGACAATGGTGGTGACATCGGGTGGCAGGAGAAAAACCTCAGTGGTTCCTGGAGGCTTCAGGAAAAGGGCTGCTGGAAGAACCCATAAATACCTTTCATTGACTGAGCTTTTCATGGGTCAGCCAATGAGAGTAGGACTTTCCCTGACTTATCAGAGAGTGGTATAGGATCAGTTGGATATACTTCCCCCACTGCTTCAGTGATAGACAGTCAGTCCTGAGCACTATAAGGCTTAAAACTGAAGCACAGCGGTCTGAATCTATTGTGACATGCCCCCTCATCATAAGAGGAAGGACCTCACAGTGCTTTGCCAGGCTGAGGTGATGACGCCCAAAGGGCTGTGAAATTTTCAACCCAGCAAAGATTGGCTCTGGCAGCTGGGCATCCACTCATGCGATAACATCCTAACTGGAGAAAATATGCAATTCAATTCGATAACCATTCGGGCGAAAGAACTATGGAATTGCAACACGAAAAACGTGATATATTTGATCATATGCCCCTGTAACTTAGGTTACGTAGGGGAAACGTCTCGCATGATTAAAACAAGACTTACAGAACATAGGTCAGCAATCAAAACAAAACGATTATCAGCCCCACTTGTGAGCCATTTCTCAGAATATAAACATAAACCAGAGGACATAAGATGGCGCATCTTGGAGAAAATTCACGTACAAGAGAACCAAGGTGGTAATGAAATACGAAAGAAACGTGAGGTATATTGGATTTTTACCCTTGGGACTTTTGAACGGGGTTTAAATCAAGATCTACCCTGGGAGAATGCGATTATATAAATACAAAATTATTGTATAGTCCTATAACCTGCTCCTCATATAATGATATCTAGTCTCTGGACATGTAAGAGGACAATATCCCTTTGAATGGTACCTCGTCCCCGTCATTGGGTTAGGTAAATCTGAAAATTAGGTGATATCCTTTTAAAAAATGAACCCCGCCCCTTCCCTTGGAAGGATATATAAAGTAATGGAAGAAGGACTTTCTGTGATCTTCCACTTTTTCTTTTGAACCCCTGACGGAAGGAACTGTTTGGCGCTGCTGCTTCGAAAAAATCGGTAAGAGCTAATGAATCCCCGTGGTTATGTCAGTTTGACTCGCTATAGTATATTAAATCGGCGAGAGTCAAGGTATCCCCGTGGTAATGTCAGTTTCACTCGCAGCAGGATATTATGTCGGCTTTTTAAATTGGAAGCCTTGTCTATTTCACTCATTACGAACTTCCTTGTCGGCTTATCACTCAAGGATCGTAACATTATGGCTCTAACACTAGATAAACTTTATATCAATCGCTAATCTATATAATTTAATCATATCCCCTCTAGATTTCGAATCAAGGTTTAACTATCCCGGGCACCTTCGATCAATTATATCTATACCCATATGAAAGTAACGGCAGGGAATAAGCCACTGAGAAGCACAGAAATAAACAAACGGCTCCACCTTGCGTCGAGATTCCATACCGAATCAAAAAGGTAAACAAACGCCAAGGGACCCGGGTGAATCTCGCTAACAAGCCGTAGCGTTTCTATGTTTAAGGGACAAATACTGTGTTCTTGTTTCTCCTTCTATCTTCAGGTCGTTTTTAATTCCTCCCGAAATTGAATGTTATTCTGGTTATACACCATCAACAATCGCTAGACACAAAGAGCGGGTAGAACTGTCTAAGCGTACTTGAAAAACCAGAGTTCCTCATTACGCACCTTTTTGTTTGAGATAACAGCCTTCCTTAAACAAGGTAATTTATGGAATAATCATTTCCTTTTTGGAAGTTGCCCAATGTAGTTTAGATAAATTGAACCTAAAAGCCAGGTAGATTTAATTCTTTTTTCCATTTATACAGGAACATCTCCCTTGTAGACAATCAAGCGTACCGTTTTGTGGTTGAAAACTAAAAGAAATCGACCTTATGTCAAAGAAGTGAAAAGTACGCAGCGTTTATTGCTTTTTCAGGTAAATCTGCCATTCAATGCACAATAGAGGGCAAAGTTAGCAAACCGTCTTGTATTTAATCCCAAAAATGAAATCTGAGTTACCATTAAGTTATGATTCTTTTTACTAAATAGACAATGCCTGCCGCTCACACCTGAGTATAGGAAAAAAACACTGCTTCCCTGTTTCAGTCGCCAACAAAACACTACACTACAGTGGAAGGTCACTACAAATTCCTTTTTTTAGGTAAGATATTTTTTGATAAAACTTTCTTGGAAACCAATGACTAATATAGATATTATAGATGGCCACCAGTCATTAAAGGATCTCTTTTAAATCACTGGCAATTTCAATCAGTGTCGGTTCTTAAGTATGATAACTTAGATATAAAAATCCAGTATAACGTTGTATAATAGGGATTAATTAATTTTCTACAAAATGTTACGCACCCTACGCAATATGGAGATCACCTCTCTCCTTTCTCCATTTTCGATTTTTAACAAAACATTAATCCTACCTGGTCTGCTATATTTTAGGCTCCAATTATGAATGTACTTTGGGGCCTCTACGATTCTGTACGATCATTCATACGACACATACAAGCCTGGCTAGGAAATCGAATTATTATCTATTGTTGCCTTTTGACTTTAACGTACAATATGTGTTCATCAAACATGGAAATTATCAACAGATTGTTGTAAAATGTTGTTATTTGATGGTCATCTCTGGTTAGCTGTAACAAGAACCGCTAGATGTAACCTAAAAAATGTTGACCATACATCTATCTAAAACTTGTCTTTATTCTGTTTAGAAGAAAGTGGCTGCATATTGTAAAGTCCTGATGAAGACAAAAGATTTGTCGAAACGCGTTGACACAGCCCAAGTCTAACGAAAGAATTTTTTGGATAAATAATTTTAAATAGTAACCTTTTATTTCTCTGTATTTTAACAATATATTAGAAATGTCATTCCTATTCAATGTATCATTTGTCTAATTACATATTTTTTATCAGATGGATCTCTTTATAAAAACAAATTAAAATGCATTTTTGATATCATAACAGTCTGTTGATTTTTCTGATTTTTATAATCTTTTGTGTTTTTATCATACGTTATCATTATAATGTGTTGTGATTAAGCCAGGTCCTTGTAACTAAAAGTCTGCCTGGGTTTATACCTTCTCAAAAATTGTTGTTTCCCTGACCCAGGAGCTAGATCCTTAACAGGGGGTCCCTGATACTTACCCAACATCTACTCAATTAGCTCATGCATTGCACCTGGCTGCCTGACCTGAACAGGAAGTGTGTCTATCAGGTTAACCTTTGCTCAGCCTGACCGACACTCTTTATGCCTTGAAAGAAGGTGGGAGTGGTGGGCCTCACCAGCCGTAACCACTGGCCGCACGTGACTTTAATCCAAATGGCATCAGAGGAAGTGACATTTTGCTATCTTTGACCTTCAATATTCCCAGAAAGTGATGTTACATGACCTTAATCCTGATGACATCACAATAATTGATATCACCAATGTTGCATGATAACTTCTTTTTTTTAAAATAAACTTTATTGGCAATTCAAAAAATACATGTAAGATCATTGACCAGCAAAGACCGTACAATAGCACTTCCAGCTGGTTTGTGCTCCACTGGTCAGTATACATATTTCTGTTACTTGCAAATTAAAACTTAATACACTGATGTTGAGGTCTTTAGGCTATGTCACTCTCCCGCTCTCTGATAAATCCCTTTTAATATCGAAGTTTCCTGCTTATTTACTGTTATGCCAACTTTTCCCTGTAACTGTATTATTTGACAAATTATGTGTTCATATGAAGAAGATATACTGCCGCAAAACAGAACGGACTTCGAAACCTAATTGTTTGTATCACAAACTGTCATGATTTAGTAGTTCTCCTAGTGTATACCACAACAAGAAATGTAGTGATAAATCGTAGGGAGAGAATAAACAAAGAGATTAAAAAACAACAGCAGTTACGTCCACTTGTATTATTTTGCTATAGACCATATATTGAGTATACACTATGTTGTTGCCTGATAATATTCCTTATTGTTAATGCATTTTGGTTGATGATCAATTTCAAGGCACTATCACTCCTGTGAAGCACAGAGATGAGGGCTTTATTCAAACACATCATTTTTCATGTATTCACAATAATGAGACATGACAATAACTTGCTTCATAATGTGTATTCCTAGTTTCATCAGAAGCATGCACTTTGCAGTGCTGAATGTATTTATGTTACAAAACCTAAAGTATAATGCCCCAGTTCCATCTGCAGATAGTAGACAGCACTCATCAAGACATTGTCTACCTTGTGTTCTCTGAGTATTGTATTGTATTGTATTGTATATGTGCTTGTATAGCACTGCTGCCACCCTTTGGGTATCCTGGCGCTTCAGATATCAGAACACTTACTCAGCATGATGGCGAGTAGAGATAAGGTCAGTTGGATCAGGCCTTTGGAAACAGCCAGGTTTTCAGGCTCTTTCTGAATTCAGTTAGGGAGTTGGTCTGTCTGATCCTTTGTGGCAACTCATTCCACAGCTGGACCCCTCCCACTCTAAAATTCCCCCCCCCCCCCAACCGGGAGCGTTTGAATCTTGTGGTTGCCAGTAAACTGGCACCAGAAGACCGGAGCTGTCTCTGAGGAAGGTACCAGAGAACCTTTCCTGCATAGGGATTGGGCCTATCCCGTGCCATTCTTTGAACACCTGGCATAGTGATTTAAAAATAACCCGTTCCTTTATTGGAAGCCAGTGGAGCCCTCGTAGTGCAAAGGAAGAAGATGAATTGCGCCTCAAATTTAGCACCAGTTTTGCTGCTGCAGACTGGACTCTTTGCAGCCCCTGAAAGATGTACTGAGGGGCCCTTAGGTACAGGGAGTTACAATAGTCCAGTCTGCTCAGCACTGTGCTGCTTACTACCAATGGGCGCAAATCTTTTGGTAACATCGGAAGTATCTGACGTAGCAGGCGCAACAGACCAAAGCAGACCTTAGCTGTCTTAGTTGCCTGTGACTTCATCTGGAGGTTCTTATCTATTAGGACCCCCAGATTCCGCACTGTACTGGGCGGGATCAGTGGCTCCTTCTCCAGGGTGAGCCTGAACTCCATCGGAACATGCGTAGACAGCCTCACCGGAGAGCAGTATAGCACCTCCGTCTTTCCACCATTGAACTGCAGTGAGTTCCTCCGCAGCCAGTCTGCGGTCTGCCGCATGCACCCTTGGAACTGGTCCAATGTGACTGCCTGTTTTACCTCCAGAGAGAATGCCAGCTGCGTATCGTCCGTGTAGTTGACCAAGTCAACCCTGAACGCTTTGATGATAGGAAGGAGCGGCTGCAGATATACATTAAAAAGGACGGGGCTGATGGCAGAGCCCTTTGGGACCCCGTGGTTGACAGATGATTTGCAAGATGTGAATGGTGTCAAGGTGACTGTCTGTTCTCTCCCCTTCAAGTAAGACCGTAGCCATTGCAAGGCCCATCCCTTCACACCTATTTTCTCCAATCTCTCTACAAGGATTGAGTGGCTCACTGTATCGAATGCTGCCGACTAATTGAGAAGCACCAACACTGTGTCATTCCCGTTATCGGCTCGCATTCGTAAGTTGTCCAACATAGTGGACAGAGCAGACTCCGTCCCATGCCCAGGCCGAAACCCGAACTGATCCCTATCCAGTAGTTGGTGTTCCTCCAAAAATCCCGATAGGGATCTGCTTACTACCTTTTCCAGAATTTTAATAGGAAAAGGGAGCAGGTAGATTGGACGAAAGTTAACCGGGTTAGTTGGGTCCAAGGTGGGCTTCTTAATCAGGGGTGACACCACCGCCTGCTTCCAGCCCCCCGGGACGGAGCCTTCTTCCAGAGAATGGTTGCAGATGCTTCTCAGCCAGGAGAAGGTTCGTTTGGCCATAGGTTTCCATATATTGGCAAGGGGTCGGGTGGAGACCCTGAGGATATACTTTGCGCCACAGTATTAAAAACAGGGTCAGTGAGGGCCTGAAACCTATCAAGAGTATATGGCAGATCCAGGCCACCCTCCATCTCCTGTGGCTCAGGAGTCTGGGAGATGGTATTAGTGTCCGTAAAGGAGCTGACGATCTTCTCCACTTTATCCAGGAAAAGCGCAGCAATATTATCGCATAATTCCTGGGAGGTCACCACTTTGTTGCTCAAACATATAGGAGCTGATATTTCTCTGACTATCTTAAAAAGTTCTTTAGTTCCGTTTGAGGCATGTAGGATGGAGTTGGCATAGAAAAGAGCTTTACATTTGAGGATCCGTAGCTTATACGTGCTCTGTGCTACCCTCAGCTCTAATTTTTCCACCCCTGAATATCTCTTCCTTCATTTCCTCTCCGCCTTTTTGCGTAGTAGACGTAGATGTTTCAATTTCTCGTTGTACTATGGAGCGGAGATTTTATTTCTAGTTCTAATTTTCTTTACTGGGATTACTTGATCCAGAGCCTCCCTGATAAATTCCTGATAGATGTTAGAGTTCGTCTCTATTGTGAGGGACGTACACAAGTTATTGTCAGTTGGAGGAGTTAATAGAGTGCCTAGACTGCCCAGCTTCGCCTATTCCCTCCCTACCCGGTAGACCACAGGCCTCTTAAAAAGGTCCCTCTGGCCAGGTAGTGTGAGTTGAAAATGAACTAGATGATGGTCTGTCCAGTTTTGAGGTATAATGTTCAATACCTCCGCGTCCATACCATTGGCAAAAATTAGGTCGAGAATATGTCCTCCTTGAAAGGTCGGGAGCTTTACTAGCTGTTGCAAGCTTAGATTTGTGCATGTTTAGTTCAGATCTCGCAGATGATTACCCAGGGTAGCATTCTCCCACAGGTTAAAGTCACCCAGGATGATCGTTCTAGAGTGCGTAAGGGAGAGATTGGTGATAGTGTCTAGAACAGATTGATACTGAGTGGCGCTCCCTGGGGGTCTATAGCAGACCAAGCCTGTAAGTTGACTGCCTTTGGGTTCCTGCAGTGAAAAACCCATGAGCTCCATTCAAGTGATCTCATCCACATTTAGAGGGGCGAAATTTAGCTCCTCTCTAAAATTCACTCCAACCCCTCCTCCTCTGCCCTCTATTCTTGGATTATGCAAGATTTTAAACCCCTCCGGGCAAGCGAGTCCTATTTCTACAACAGACCAGATCCAGGTTTCTGTTAAAAATAATGCATCCAAGTTCAGATCTTCGATCATCATGGAGATTTCCGTGTGGTGCTTAACCAACGACTGACTGTTGATCAGCCCACAGCCCAGCATGTTATTCTTAGCATTGCTTGCTTCTTTCTCATGGGAGCCCTGGTAAGTAATGTCAGAGTCTATCCTCTTACCTATTTCCATTAGTTGTTTCCTAGTATATTCAATGCGGGTCCCCTCGCAACCTAAATGGGCAGCGTAACAGGCACTAGGCGCGTCCGAGGCGCGGCTGGGCGCAGACCAGCTTGCCTCTGGCACGCCATCGGCGCGCCCACTGCGCGCTCGTGCTGCGGGCTTGCATTGCCTAAATTTAAATAGGCACTAAGCGTGTTCCCCCTTTGCCACTAGTGCGCTCAACAAGATGGCGCCGTCCAGTGGCTAATCCTCCCCCAAGATGGCGCTAGCCAAAGTGGAGAAAGCAATGGGTCCCACTTAAGTAGCAGGTGTGCAAATTCTTTTTTTATGTGCAAGTATGCAGGTTAAAACAAGTGATTTTTAATAGACCAACAATTTTAAAAAGCCGGGAGCGGCAAAATGGACTTCTGCTCTACAGCGTTCCAGGCACCGACTATCTTGGTGCGGACGCTCCAAGAATCCCCTCTTAGCTCAGCAATCAAGCAGCCAAAACACTAGCGTATCTGTCAGCTGCGTGCTCGCTTTGCCCAAGTTTAAATAGGCACTAAACGTGTTCCCCCTTGCCACTAGTGCGCTCACCAAGATGGCGCCGTCAAGTGGCTAATCCTGCCCCAAGATGGCGCTAGCCAGAGTGGAGAAAGCAATGGGTCGCGCTCAAGTAGCAGGTGTGCAAATTCTTTTTTTATGAGTGGTGGTCGATGGTATTTGAAGGTGGAGGGTCAAATGACTTACCCTGAATTGTAGTAGGTGAGTGAAGCAAGTGAACCCGATTTCTTTTATGGAGGACTCTATGGGACTCTCCCATCAAAAAAGTTTGAAAATTATGTGGTTAGATAGTGCATTTCACACAAATTTGCTAAAAAGCCATGGGCTCTGAAATGGCACTCATTAAATGCTCAAGCCCTCTCATGTTGTGCCAAGCCAATGACACCTTCTGCTCACAGGAGTTGACCACACTTCTTCCAAAATGTGCCATAGGTGCCCCCATATGCCAATAATTACCTCCATTGGTCCAGGCCGGAGTTTATCACAGGTACTCCATTAGGCCAAAAATGACATCAAATATGCCAGCGCCAGAATTTTGCCATTAGTGTGTCCTTATGCCATGGGTGACCCTTCTACTAAAAAATACTTCTATTATGTCTGAACTAGCATTTTTTACATGGTTGCCCCCCCTTCCCATATTCCATGGTTCTCTTACGTTATGCCAATATTATCTCCAATGTGTCAGCAAAAGCAGTTTTCCATGGGTGCCCCTAGGTCAAGAATTACCTCCAGTATGACAGTGGCAATATTTTGTAAGGGTGGCCCCACTGCCAAGATTATCCTCTAGTGCGCCCATATTTAGTCACAGGTGCGTGCCATGCGAAGGATTGCCTCTGGCATACAATTTGTCAAGGTTGTCCCCAAAGGCAAACATTACTTTCAATATGCCAGGGCCAATGACAAACGTGTAAGCAGAACAGCACATGCTCACTAATTCTCACTTACTTGTACTTTCTAATTAATTGTCACTCAACCGTACTCTACTCATTCTCACTTTCTGTCACTTGAGGAAATAGAAATTTTACGTGGCCAGTGTGTCCCCTACACGCACCCTATGTATGTACCTATGCCCCATGTATGTCCATGTCATCATGTAATTCCCTTCTCATGCCTGTAATAATAATGCCTCTGCATTTTCGTCCAATGTTAGCATGTCAGTTATTAGGCCCTCCATCAATGAAACGTTAATTCTGCACTGAGGCCTATGTTGCCATTGCATTTACATGGTGCACGTTTAAAAGTCGAGATGAACACGTTTTTGTGGCACAGCCGAGCCAGGACCCGAATTCAGGCTCCGAGCCTCCTGATACTCTGAAAGCTGCAGTTTAGCTATGTATCCCTGACCTCTCACTTACTTCCTGCTCAGCCGAGAGGTGCCCAGCCTGGCCTGCCAAAGACAGTATTTTGCCTACAGTTATCTGCTCAGCTCCACAGAAAACACATTCCTGACTAACGAAAGGGGTAAACATATTCCACCTGCAGAAGATAGGGCCTAGCCTTTCTATCTCCATCCAAGTGATTTACTGAACCTGTTCCATAGAAGGCCCATGGCCCCACGCAATGCACGAAGAAATATATGCACACACTAGCATTTAGTGATGAGCAGCCTTTGCTCGAGCGACCTTTACTTCAGACAATACATCCTCCAAACACAAGATATCAGATATGCCAAAGGTGCAGGTCGTTCTGACATCCCAGACTCTCCTACTAGCACTAAAGTCAGCTTCCCCCAGCTCTCCCCAGTTACACGTCAATTCCACGTCATGACCAGTTTTGCGCGCACAAGTAGGGTAAAGGTTCCTGCTGACCATGCAGACCCCCTCTATGCATCCACCCACCTATGACACACCTATGACTCATCAAGTGAACACCCACGTGTACGCCTCCTTACACGCCTTCTTTCACGCCCATGTGCTCTTATCTCTCTCTTTCACTTGATCCGCCTGGAGCGCTCCGCCTTCTCTATCCAATTCAATGTATGTTTTAACTATATGTAATGTGTTATGTGAATAAAGATTCAGATGACGATCCTTCCTGAACCTTAGTGGTGATGGAACCCGATTCTCCAGTGACTCGAGTCATTGTATTAAAGCCCTTCTGAATCGGACACCACGGACTCTGCCTCTCATTATACGCATGATCCTTATTAATGTATAGAAATTATGACAGGGTAATTAATTATTTACCACATTAATCTGGTGCCCGAATAGAGACTAGTCCCCTTCCCCACGCACCGGTGATGTAGGTCCAGCCCCCTGACCCCTTCTACAGCCGTGACGGACTTCAAGTGTACACGACAGCGGGACTTCCTGCCTACTCCCTCAGGCCCACGGAGGAGACGGAGACTGCGACCAGGCATCCACACGAGGCGGTGAGGATCGCGGACCATCCCGACCAGAGCCCAAGTCGAGAGAGCAAGGTCCGAGGTATCCCGAGGCCCACCTGTTCCGAGGAGAAATGCGCAGCAGAAGCAGTAGCAGCAGTCCAGTCCAGTATCGAGTTTCCGAGGCCTTCAGTTTTGCTTCCCGGTGAGTACCGTTATTGGGAACGCATAGAGACGGGTTCATTTATTTGAGCCCGGTAAAGACGGGTCTGGGTACACAGACCCGGTAAAGACGTGTCCATTTAGGTGGATGCGGTAAAGACGTGTCTCTTTACGAGACCGGTATGGTTGTACTGTTTTGCAGTGCATAAAGTAAACAGTTTTTTAGGCTCATGTTTTTTTATATGTACTAGTTAGAATGTATCTGTTTTTAATGTTTTAATGTCGTAGTATGAATGGTTGTTTTCAGTCTATTCTTGTGTATATTGTGTTTTCGTTCAAGTTAGTTCCAACATGCCACTGTTTTCGAAATTACGTCAGATAGGGACCAGGAAAGGGATACTCGAAGAGGCAGTCCCCGTCCCGCCTAGGGACACTCCTGGCCATTTCATGTACCAAAAGCACGGGTTAGATGCCATACTGTTTTTAGACTTATGGGTTGATTACACGAAGGATCTGGACGAGAAATATAGATGGCCTGCCTCAGGAACATGGGATGCTGATTGCATTATGAGAGTAGAGGAAGCACTATGGAAAAAGAAAGCTAGACAGTCCCAGAAAGATGCCATTGAGTTATGGCGTAAAGAAGCGCATAGGAGAGCAGAGAAAGAAATCCACAAAGCAGAGAGAAGTAAAGAAGCAGCAGAAAAAGCCAGAGAAAAAGAGTTACAGGAAGAAGGTGAACGGGTTAGGGCAGAACAAGCAGATAGACAAAGAAATGCCCTTATTAAAGGCATGTATCCCGTCCTCGCTGAAGGACTAATTAAAATGACCCCGGAAGTACCTAGTAATTTGCCGCCACCACTGATCCCGACCAAAGTTCGTAGTCATAAACAGACAGCAGCGGACATTTTTCTTTCCTCCTATTTGGAAGAGGCCGCTCCGGATTATGTTAATGCAAGTTTTCCTCCTCCTCCTCCTCCTGGTAATAATCCTTTCCTCCCTCCGCCCGCATCACAGGATCAGTTAACACCACTGCTTCCCCCACCGACCGTGAAAGACGATTCAAGCCAAGGGGCAATGGGAGGGGGGCCCACCACATTACCGCAAACACCACCTCCATCACGAACACTGCAGGAATTAGCACTACAACAAACGCCAAAAATGACAGCATCACCTCTTAAACAAAATGTAATGATTGCACATTGTATCTATGATCCAGTACCAGGTGTGGGCCCAATGCTCATATTCTCACTACGATTAAGACGCACTGTAGACTATTTGATCACATTACCAGGCATGAAAGAATACTTAGACAGAATATACCACTTCATTAGAATGGGGGAGGGACCCGAGAGTATTCATGAGGCCATGGCACAAATAAAAGTAGAGGTTCAACATGCACTTTTACGTTTTTTAATTAATTGTCTGATCAGGGAACAAGACCAGCCAAGTAAAGAAGTAACTAGAGGTATGATTGAATGGAGCGACAATATAGCTGCTTGTAAACATGATACAATGTCAAAGATAGAATGCATGTACAGGAAAATTCGTAAAGAAATTCTAAACTTACACAGGAATGAGTCAGACGAGAAAGAGGACGACTTACCATCTGATGAGGGTGAGCCCGAAACAGAGGAAGTGGATAAAATGAATTACGTAGGTAGAGCAAGACAGTTTGACAGGCCCAAGGGTCTCGATTACAGTAAACATGGCCCTCCCATACCAGAAAGATATTCTCTCGAACACCTATTCCAAGCTACTGAGAATGCACTGAGAAGACGAGTGGGGGGCGGGGGCGGTGGACCTCACACTATGCATGAACAGGAACTAGCCCGGTCAGCCGTCCAATGGGCTTGTAATTCTAACATATATAATGATGACGTAGTGGCGCAAACATTTTTAAGCCTTCCCCTGGAAGAACAGCGTTTAGCTGGTATTTACATGGTTCAACATCTGATCACATTGTACGAGAGCCAACATTCTGATCCAGGTCCCTTGTATAAATTATTGGACGATCTACTCCTAGAGAGATGGAGAGGCCTAGGTACCGAATTAATTAATGTCATTCTAGACCAACGACATAAGTACTTGACTTTTCTGACCACGCACTTGATTCCTGCCCCACACCACGACAGAAAGATTTTCCACATAGACAGACAGAACCCCCTACGAGAGGTACATCCCGTTAGAAATGCAGCGAATGAGCTTCAACGAGTATACGTTTACACACCCTTGACGAAAATAGAAATACTGGAAATGAAAAAATTACTGCCCTGTCATGATAAAGACCCGGGGGGGTTCCACCATGAATTAAAAGACATTCTCCGCATAGGGGATTATACATACGCTGACATCATTAAATTGTTAAAAGTACTGTTACCAGCAGGCATTTACGAAAAGCTTAAAGAAAAAGATTGGGAAGTGGGAGAGAAAAAGATAAATTGGACAGAATTGGAAGATGAGGATAAAACGCGGGGCCCTGGTGTTGGCCTCGGGGATAAAGCCAAAGCACTACCTGAACTATTGATACAGGTCCTGCCAAGATTATTAGTTACTAAAAAGGAAGATTGGGATGCTATTTCAGCCTGTAAACAGAAACCAGATGAAGACACCAGTGATTTTTATTCTAGATTCGAAAAATGTTTTACTATTAATAGTGGCCTTAAGACAAATAGTGAATCGTACCCACATCTTTTTGTGAGCAAATTAGTAGAGAATTCCTTACCCCCGATCAAAAATAGAGTACTGAAGGTTGAGAGTATCTGGCAAGCAAATAGCCCTTCCCAAATGTTACAAATGTTACAATACCACCAGAACCGAATTAGAGAGTAACAGGAACATGAAAAGAGACGCATGAAAGATATGAAAATGAAAGTGCTAGTTGCACAATCAGTACCGGCTGATGGACATAAAAAGGGCACGGCACCTGTTAAGGGGAACTGTAATTATTGCAAGCAACCAGGTCACTATGTGAATGAATGTGCTGTCCTGAAGCACAATATAGCTACAGGCAAGACAAAAGAAAGACCGCGTCTTCCTAGACAGGATAACACCCCGCAGAACACGCAAACACCACAGAACACGCAACAGACAGTAGCTGTACCTCAACCCATAGCTGCCACACAACATGTCACGCAACAAATGTACCAGTACGCACAGTCAGACTATCCAGAATATCAACAGTACTCATGAAATAGCCTAGAGAGGGAGGTTGGCTTGCCCCTTATTGAGGTTCCTGTAGATCAAGAGGGTCCCTATGTACATAGTCGTGTATTGGGAAAAGACAGAAAATTTCTGATTGACACAGGGGCGAGCAGAACTACCATCAGTCATGACGAGGTTCCAGGGGCACCCCTCTCAGGCTCACAGAATATTTCCCTGGGATTTTCAGGAAAGCCTATTGTTAATGAAGTGTCAAAGCCAGTTTCCCTAGGAGTCGGTCCATTGTCCCGTACCACAGACTTGTTACTTACTAAGTCATGTCCAGAAAATTTGCTTGGTATAAAGACATTGAAAGAATTAGGAGCAGTGATTTGTTGTTCTCCGGAAGGAGTGAGATTGTTTTTACGTGATTTTAAAGGACATTATGTGTTGAGAGATTTTGATCCCAGACTCCAGAATGTACCACAGCATTTATGGGCGCAAGGTCCGACTGATGTAGGTTACATGCACATTACGCCACACCGTGTCACTCTCAAACAAGGAGTTGTACTGCCACGAATCCGACAATACAAGTTACCACCTGATGCCGTAGTAGCATTACTGAAAATTGTTGACGAACTCATTGCACAGGGAGTGGTTGTAGAAACGGACTCAAATGTATGTAATTCTCCTGTCATCCCCATTCTTAAACGAACTGACCCTAATGCACCACCAGTCTACAGACTAGTGATTGACCTCCGAGAACTGAACAAGTGCATAATACCCCAGTACCCAGTGGTCCCAGACATTTCATCATTACTGACTGCAATCGATTCCGAAGCGACGTTCTTTACTGTAATCGATCTCAAGAACGCCTTCTTTAGTGTTCCGATACATCCAGAAAGCCAGTACCTTTTCGGATTCTGTTTAAATGGACGCAGTTTTAAATTTACGAGGGCTCCTCAAGGATTCACAGAAAGTCCTAGTATTTACAGTCAAGCATTGAAAAGACAACTAGACAGTATTCACATGCCTACCGACACCGCACTGCTCCAATACGTGGACGATCTCTTGATTACAGCACGAACAGAACAAGACTGTGAACGTGCATCACTGACAGTCTTATACTTTCTGGCAGACAAGGGGCACAAAGTGTCCCCTTCAAAGTTGCAATTCTGTGCACAGCAAGTGGTGTACCTTGGACACTTGCTGTCCAAGAGGGGTAGACAGCTGACACCAGACCGCATTCAGTTAATTGCAAATCTTCCACAGCCCAAGACACAAAAGGAGGTACGGGCCTTCATTGGCCTCACTTTTTACTGCAGACAATGGATTCCCCAGTATGTATATCTAGCCAAATCACTCATACAGTTAACAACACAGGAGGCAGCATCTTCGACTGTCCTCCCTTGGACTCAAGAACATACACTCACATTTGATGAATTGAAAAAAGCTCTATGTCAAGCACCAGTTTTAGCGACTCCATGTTACAGCAAGCCTTTTACACTCTTTGTCACTGAACGCGAAGGTACAGCATTATCTGTCCTTACACAAGATCAAGCAGGAAAACACAAGCCTTGTGCTTATTTTTCTAGTACATTGGATCCAGTGGCCCAGGCTCTGCCTGCGTGCCTGAAATCAGTTGCAGCAACAGCCCTAGCAATCAGACAGAGTGATTCCATAGTGTTAGGACACCCCCTGACAGTACAGGTTCCACACTCAGTGGAAGTTCTCTTGAACAGGACTCAGACTCAACACCTGACTATAGCAAGACTGACAGGATATGAACTGACATTATTCCAGCCACACATAGAGATCAGACGATGCAATACTCTAAACCCTGCTACACTCTTGCCCTCAAGCACAGCAGACACTGCACCACATGACTGTGTGGAAGTAATTAATACAGTAACAAAGCCAAGACAAGACTTGACAGACATTGCATTGCCAGACCCATACCTGACACTTTATGTGGATGGTTCATGCATGAGAACATGCACAGGAGAGTTAGTGGCCGCATATGCAGTGACCACTGATACTGAAGTCATAGAGACACATCGAATTGACACACTGTCTGCCCAAGCAGCAGAGCTCATCGCTCTGACACAAGCCTGTATACGAGCCAAGAACTTGAAAGTAAACATATACACAGATTCACAGTATGCCTTCGGAGTCGTTCACGACTTCGGAGTCCTGTGGCAGGAGAGAGGTTTTCTGACCTCTCATGGGGCCAAGATTCAGCATGGTCCCCTCATTCAGGCTCTGTTAGATGCAATACACTTGCCTACAGCCATAGCCATCATGAAGTGCAAAGCACATACTAAAGTCACAGACACCATTTCCCAGGGTAACGACCTGGCAGATCGAACAGCTAAACTTACAGCCCAGACTCCAACAGACATTCCCACAGACACGACAAAGACAGAAGTACCATCACTGACAAACTGCATGATAGTCAGGGATCCCTCACAAGATGTACTCGACATACAGACACATGCCACTCCAGACGAAATAAAGAAATGGACTGAACAAGGAGGGGTCCAGACTGACCAGGGTTGGATGACAAAAGGCAAAGCCACATGGTTTCTTCCTGACTCCATGGTTCAAGTTATCATAAATACAGCACATAGTCCAGCACACTTAGGAGAAAAGGCTATGTTAGACAGTTTACAGAATATCTGGTTCAACAAGCACCTGCGTGCAGCAGCAAAACAGAAAGTGCGTACCTGCATGATCTGTTGTCAGTTCAATCCAGGCAAAGGCATTCCCGTGGAACAAGGTGGATTTCATCCTCCTGACCACCCTTTTGAATTCCTCCAGATGGATTATATTCAGATGGACAGATGTCGAGGATACAAGTACGTCCTAGTAGTTGTATGTGCACTATCTAGATGGACAGAAGCGTACCCAGTCCCAGATTACACTGCTGTGACCACTGCCAGGCAGTTGGTCCGAGAATTCTTTCCGCGGTACGGCTTGCCCCGTGTCGTGTACTCAGATAACTGTCAGCCATTCTCCTCTGAATTAATGAAACAAGTATCTCTTCTGTTAGGGTACCAGTGGAAGTTCTATTGTGTACGGCACCCAGAGGCAGCAGGCCTCGTCGAGAGACACAATCAGACACTTAAGACAAAATTAGCGAAAGTCTGTGCAGAAAAAGGCGTGGATTGGATGGTAGCCTTGCCGGTTGCCCTCTTTTACATGCGTATGGTAGCTCATTCCAGAACAGGACTGTCCCCGTACGAGGTGGTTTTTGGTAGCCTGCCGAATATTAGGGGTACGCCTATGCCAAAAAGAATTACCGATGTTGACAGTAATATGCTGACAGATTACCTGGCTTCCTTGATGTCTGCACTCCTTTCTTGTCGTTCACAGGTTGCAGCCGCCTTCCCCGACAACACCCAAGTGAAAGAACATTCAATTGTCCCTGGGGATACCGTGTTTGTTCGGAACTTTGATCGTTCAAGTCCTCTCGAGCCCCGCTGGCGCGCACCGAAGCTGGTACTTCTAACAACGAGGACCGCCGTCAAGGTCGAGGGGAGGAAGGCCTGGATCCATGCCCACCACGTTAAACGATTCCATGGACTCGGAACAGTAAACAAAACTAAGGACTGCCCAGATATCAGTGACTCGAAACTCCCTTTGCTAGAAAAGACTCTGCAACAGGAGTACAAGTTAAAACTACGGTCTAGTAAGTCAGACAGCGTTTAATTGTTTAAGTCCCCCTTGGGTGAATCGGTTAGACAGGTTCCTGACATGTATAAGATCGTAGACCCGAATAATAGACAGAGAGATAGACAGAGAGATAAGAAAGAGAAATACTGCAAAACCTTACGCAGCAGATGCATAGTAACTCTGATCATTATGTTTTTTCTAAGTATATCGGTTATAGGTATAAGCTTGACGCTACATGTTTTCTTTCCTCCTCTTGGTTCACATATACATTCTTCCTTCAATGACACTGTAGAGCACACATTCAGTGATCTGCCACCCCATGAATTGTCATATCGACTAGCACTGCGCAACAATAATTTTATTCGCATGTTACACCATTCTCACCAGACCAGCAATATAACGAATTGCTGGGTATGTGGCCGACTCCCACCTTATCAGAAAACGAAGGGAGTTCTGCCCCTCTTTCCTTATCCGTTCTCGCACAATGGTTCGTGCGGAGCATGGTTTGCTTTAATGTCATCATCACAAGACAGAAAGTTCACAGATTCCCAGAGTGAATGGATTTGGGGAGATTTGAATATAGTAATGAATAAGGCATGTTTCCCCGACAAAAATGGTTTTTCCCAAAGGAAAGGAACAGATCTAGAAAATGAAGTGTACAAACTAGGAAATGTTTCCCTTAACCTTATGATTCTGAATGTCCAGTCCGAGACAAATATAGGTTCACCGTTCATAACAGTCTTACCAGTAAAAGGTGAATTATGCGTTAGAAAGAATGGTTCAGTACATTTAGGACACAGTGATTGTAATACTGTGGTCGAGTTCAATGATAAAGGAAAGTCTACTTTCAAAGCCTCCCGCCATTCCTATTTCATTTGCGGTCAGACAGCCTATGTACGTCTGCCCTTAGACTGGGGTGGGACGTGTTATATAGCGTTCCTACTGCCACCTGTTTTTCTAGCCCCATCCCATTATCATCGAGACTCATGACTAGTACATGTTAGACACAAGAGGGGGACCGATTCCCCAGTTGTCGATCAGACTGAGACAGCGTGGGAGCAATACTCAGATTTCATTAAAGGATATTTCTGGTTCATAGGTCCCGTCCAAAACAGTAAACTAATACGCAGATTGACAAGAACACTGGAAGCAGTAGTGAATGAGACTACTTCTGCCTTAGGAAACTTAACCGAGGAACAGTCTGCTATGAGACTTGTTCTTCTTCAGAACCGCCTTGTTCTTGACGTCATCCTGGCCGATAGGGGCGGGGCTTGTAGAGTGATTGGCTCCAGTTGTTGCGTGTTTATTCCAAATAACGCGCCATCCGTGTATGCAGCAATAACAAGGCTCCACAAGATAGCTCATGAAATGCATCAAGACCCATGGTCTTGGTCTGGTTGGCTCTGGAGTGTAATAGCGGGATGGGGTTGGACAGTGCTGTCCTTCCTGGGAATAATACTGCTAGTTATATTCAGTTGCTGTCTCTGTCTGCAATGTGGCCCAGCGATTTGCGGCTTGTGTGCCACTGCCTGTATTCCCCGTCCACGTTCACGTGCACAAATGAAAAAAGACGAACAAATGATGCTGTATGAACAAATAGATGGTCTCATGAATATAGATGTGTCCTGAAGGGCACAGTAGGGGACAAGGAGGGAATGAGGAAATAGAAATTTTACGTGGCCAGTGTGTCCCCTACACGCACCCTATGTATGTACCTATGCCCCACGCATGTCCATGTCATCATGTAATTCCCTTCTCATGCCTGTAATAATAATGCCTCTGCATTTTCGTCCAATGTTAGCAAGTCAGTTATTAGGCCCTCCATGAATGAAACGTTAATTCTGCACTGAGGCCTATGTTGCCAATGCATTTACATGGTGCCCGTTTAAAAGTCGAGATGAACACGTTTTTGTGGCACAGCCGAGCCAGGACCCGAATTCAGGCTCCGAGCCTCCTGATACTCTGAAAGCTGCAGTTTAGTTATGTATCCCTGACCTCTCACTTACTTCCTGCTCAGCCGAGAGGTGCCCAGCCTGGCCTGCCAAAGACAGTATTTTGCCTACAGTTATCTGCTCAGCTCCACAGAAAACACATTCCTGACTAACGAAAGGGATAAACATATTCCGCCTGCAGAAGATAGGGCCTAGCCTTTCTGTCTCCATCCAAGTGATTTACTGAACCCGTTCCATAGAAGGCCCATGGCCCCACGCAATGCACGAAGAAATATATGCACACACTAGCATTTAGTGATGAGCAGCCTTTGCTCGAGCGACCTTTACTTCAGACAATACATCCTCCAAACACAAGATATCAGATATGCCAAAGGTGCAGGTCGTTCTGACATCCCAGACTCTCCTACTAGCACTAAAGTCAGCTTCCCCCAGCTCTCCCCAGTTACACGTCAATTCCACGTCATGACCAGTTTTGCGCGCACAAGTAGGGTAAAGGTTCCTGCTGACCATGCAGACCCCCTCTATGCATCCACCCACCTATGACACACCTATGACTCATCAAGTGAACACCCATGTGTACGCCTCCTTACACGCCTTCTTTCACGCCCATGTGCTCTTATCTCTCTCTTTCACTTGCTCCGCCTTCTCTATCCAATTCAATGTATGTTTTAACTATATATAATGTGTTATGTGAATAAAGATTCAGATGACGATCCTTCCTGAACCTTAGTGGTGATGGAACCCCATTCTCCAGTGACTCTAGTCATTGTATTAAAGCCCTTCTGAATCGGACACCACGGACTCTGCCTCTCATTATACGCATGATCCTTATTAATGTATAGAAATTATGACAGGGTAATTAATTATTTACCACACACTCACTCCGAGTCACACACACTCATGTGCAATCACTCTTACTCATTCTCACTTATTCTCACCCCCTCCAAATTCTTCATTCGCAATCCCTTTCCCACTCACATTCCCTCTAAATGTGACTCACTTGTACTTTTACACTCACTTGCACTTCTTCTTATTTTCAGTCTACTCACTCAGTTACACTCACTCACAGTCACTCACTCTTACTCCTTCTTGCTCACACTCCACACTCTCTAACACTCCCTTGCTTTCATTAACGTTAGGTTAAGTTGATTTGTGCAGCACAATATCACCCTAGAAAGGGCATGCTGGCACTTGGAGGATTCATTCAGCTGGTTTGGGAAGAAAAGGTCAAAAGAGTGCCAGGACGCAGGCTAAAACAGCCAAGTGTTCAGCTTCCTTTTGAAAACCATTTATTCTCAGTCACCCACTCACTTACCGTGACTCTTTTTCGCACACACTCCCACTAATAATGAATGACTCTCAATCTCACTCCTACTCTCCTATTCTTACTGAGTACCTGACACTCACTATTCCTCTTTCATGCACAGATATTCTCATACCGACACACTCACACGTGCACAAGCTCTCTAACACAAAACATTCTCACTCACACAACACATATTTAAAGACATTGGGCCAGATTTACAAGCCACTTGGGCCTCTTTTACGCCACTGTTGCGTCACTTTTGTGACGGAGCAGCAGCGTAAATCCAGCTCCATAGTGTGGGGTACCTACAACGTGATGCATCTGGGAGATGCATTAAGTTGTAAAGCCCTGCACCACATGTAGGCGTTCCTGTGCGGGGTGGGGGCATTCGGCGCAGGAACGCCTCCTAAAAGTGGCTGAGTGAAATCTACAAGATTTCACTCAGTTACTTTTAGGGCCATTCTGTGTCAAAACCCTGCGCCTCCTTGAAGCAGGTGTAAAGATTGACGCAGCATGTTAGGCATAGGGGCACCCCGAGCCTTGCTGGAGCTGCTTCGCACTTGCGACGCAACTCCAGCAATGCGCCACATTTCCGCCAAGGATGCGTCACGCATCTGCCCATCCGAGCGCCACAGTGCGCCGCATTGTAAATGCGGCACAGCAGTGGTGGCGCACGAGTGGGCAGATGCGTTGCAACTCTTTTGGCGCATCTCTGCTGATTAGCAGAGATGCGCCAGAAGTCGTAAATCTGTCCCATTGTATTTTACTTACCAAGCTGAAGATCAGTTTCTATTCCACATTGTTTGTTACACTAATAATAAATAATACACACATTTTTACTTTTCTCCGGAACCAGGATGACCCAGCAGTGAAAGTACAGTGCAAATGAGGGAAACAGGTTTGAATCTTTGAAGATGGCTACGCATGTGATGGTTAGAGAATTTTGAAGAAACTGCAGCTCAAAATCAAAAGGTACAGTTGAGTTTTACTATTATTGTCCATTTAGGTTGCCTCTGAAAATCAAACAGATGAATATCAAAGTATTTTTTAGCGTTTTAACAGGGCATTTCTATAAACATCTTTAAAAGCGAGGGTTTTTTAGTGCGAGATGAAGGAAAAACTACTGCCCTGTTCTGGCAAACATAAATGAGAGCCAGAGATTGCAATACAATTCACAGGGGTTGTAACAGGTCGCATAGGGGTCGCAGTTAAAAGACTTGTGGGTCCCAAACTGGCGTTAGTAGAGGCCAGGTGAAACTCTCCCTCCCCACCCACCTACGCCTGACCCAGGACCACCTCGCCTTCAGGAAGCAACTCAAGACCTGGTTGTTCGAGCAGTAGCAGATCCCCCTCGCCAGCGCCTTGAGACCCTCTGGGTAAGTAGTGCGCTATCTAAATGCGATGATTGATTGATTGATTGATCTTAGTCAAGCCTTATGAACTCTCTGTGCACTTTCCCGCCAATCACCCCTTTCTCTTTCTTCTGCATCAACAGCAAAGTCAACAGTGCATCTGCCTTCCTAACGTGTCTCTGTTAACATGAGGCCTGGTGCGATATGTCAACAACATGTTTTCCACATTCTTACTCCAATCTTTTCCACCACAATCTGCCAGCTGCAAACTCGCTGTGAGCAAACCTTTTCATATTTCCACTATTCTATAGCTCTGAGGTAAGTAAACTGATCTCCAGACGTGTTTGATGCTCTAATGTTCAAGAAACACTTAATCTCATGAGAAATGTTCATCTTCCTTTTCCATCACCAACTCATCAGGAAAACTTGCCCTTTTTGAAAACTTGGCCATCTCTGCCGTGTTGAGCTGAGAAACAAACTTCCACTTCCAGCCATTGGGAAAACGATCAGAAGCAACAATCACGTATTTAGGCAATCCCCCCAGCACCTCATAGGGACAGAAAATGTACAGCGCCAACTTCTTCTAGGGACCTTCACTAACGCTCATTATTTCACGAGGATACTTCAGCCTTTAGCGACTTACCACTGCACCTGCAGTTCTACAAAACTGCACCTTCTCCCCCAATCGTTTATCTATTCCTAGGCACCAGCAGTCCACGTGTACTCTCCGCTAGGCCCCACTCCTTTGTGGGTGACATTTGTGACCAGGTGACCAAGAGATAATACTCTCTCCCATAACCTACAAGGTACCATCTGAAATTATCCTCCATACTGCATTTCATCTGTCCATGACAATCCATTCTTCAAAGTATAATATGGAAAAACTTCATCATTAAGGTTTTTTTCTGGCAAACCTTTTCTCAAGTACTCATCAACCCAGTATCATCCAGAACCACTTCATACCATTCATTCTTAAAATGTCTTCAGCCACACAGACGACCCCGTAACTATGATATTCCCATCATCAGCGGATATCTCTTTCGTGCCATTTTCAGCATGGGGAATTCCACAAAAACAATCTGCAAAACATTGCTGATACCTGGTGTGTACTATATTTTAAGTTCTTTTCTGAAAACTGCCACTTACTGGGGAAGAATATATACAAAGGGAGGGCTTCTCCTATGCAGAGTGACTGCCACTAAGCGCAAGAAGAAATAGCTTGTGCGACACGGCCAAAAGAAGTACGTTAGAGGGCCATCAACAGAGCTGGAAATGTGGGATAAAAGTATAATAATTGAGCATCCGGAAACGTGTCGATGGTGGGTTTGGAACTATGCTAAATAAATGTGAAATCAATTTGCAAGTGCGAAAATAAAATTTAAATCTTCATATTAAGACTCAGTATGCACGTGGCCCAATTCAAGCTGCTTACATCTGCCAATATTCAAAGTTGTGTCATAGAAACGTAAAAAAATGCAGGATGGCAATTAACAGAATATTGTGTGGGGGAACCTAAATTACGGACATTATGTGTTATAACATTTTATAATACTACGTCCTTGATGTAAAGGTGGTTCATTAATAACATTTCTGCTTTCATCTAGTGATACTAGGTTGTGGTAGCAGAACCATGTACCTGTGCCTGCGCACGCATGGTACACACATCATTAACTGGTGAATGAAAACATACAATGCAACATGTTGTCTTTGCAACACCATTGATGCAGGCATTCTAGAGATCCGAGCACCATGCCAAAAGTTGCACAGGAAGCTGACAACAGTCATATCAGAGATCATTGTGCCTTTGAGGCAGGATAATGAATTGAGAGGGAAGTGCCTGGTGCCCCAGATGAAACGTTGATATCCTGACAGGGATAATGTGGCTAAATCAGATCAATCTTGACACACTGAAACTTCGGGGCAGATTTATGAGGCCGTTGCGCCTCTTTGCGCCGCAATTGCGTCACTTTATTTGACGCAACTGCGGCCCAAACAATGCGCCCTATTTACAACGTGACGCATCTAGGTGATGCGTCACGTTGTAAAGTACTGCGCCATAAGGAGGCGTTCCTGCGCAGGGGGGGCGTTCCTGCGCAGGAACGCCTCCTGAAAGTGGCTGCGTGAAATCTATGAGATTTCACTTAGTCACTTTCAGGGCAATGTTGCGTCAAAACCCTGCGCCTGCTTGAAGCAGGCGTAGGTCTTGATGCAGCATTAGTAGAATGGGGCCCACCCAAGCCTTGCTGGAGCTGCGTCGCGCTTGCGACGCAACTCCAGCAATGCGCCACATTTCCAGCACAGATGCGTCACGCATCTGTGCCGTTTTTGCACCATGGGTGGCGGAGCTGTGGCGCACTGTGGCGCGCGTTAACTGGCGCATCCCTGGGGATGCGCCAGTTAACATAAATCTGCCCCTTAGTCTTTTATCAGAACAGACCAATATGTGTAGAAAAGATTGTAATGTAACTGCCACTCTCTTCCAGTTCCAACCTATGATATTCTTTATTCAGATAAAGGCAATAGAAGACCTTCTCTCCATTCAATTGTGTTATCATGTCAGCGATGTGCTGACCTAGATGTCCTTCTCATTCAATTGCCTTATTCACTTGACCCATGTCACCGCAGATGCGTACAACTCCTTCACTGTCGACTATTTGGGCACTACCACTATGGGAGAAACCCAGGGCGTTGGACCGGTGGAACATTCCATGATATCATGTTTGAGCAATGATTCAAGTACTTTTTCAACAGCTTCCTGTAAATGAGATGCAGTTCGTCTGTGTATTTGAGCGACAGGCTGGGCACCCTAATTAATGTGTAATTGTACTTTCATAGGGCCTGATTAAGATCTTGGCAGACAGGTTATTTCGGCACAGTAGTGACGGATATTCAGTCCTCCAAAGTATAAATCCCATTATATCCTATGGGATATATATATATATATATGTCGGCAGACAGGATATCCTTCACCGCTGTGACGCAGTAACTCATCTGCCAAGATCTAAATCATGCCAGAGTCTTGCGTTTTCCTAACCCATGAAACAATGAAGGGAGTTGACTTATTATTTCATGATGAGCATTCATGTTATTGTTAACTGATATCAGTCCCATATCAGCAGCTGTGCTGATGCTGTGCAAACAGGCACTTGATGGCGTTACCATGAAATACATGAATGCGAGCTTGTACTACCGTTTTCTTATGTTTCATCGTTGCTTCAAATGAACCTTGACTTTTTAATGGTATCAATGCAGCCCATGTATACATTTTAGTTTATGTTGTCTTAAGTCGTGGCATTGGAGATAGTTCATTGTATTTCTCCCCAGGCATTATGTTTATCAGTGTAGCACTGCCAATAATAAAAGGTATTGAGCAACTGTTTACTTTCAATATAATTTTTGGTCAATGTTTGAATGACTTTGGTGCTTTTTCATGACAACTTTTATTTGAGTGGTAATTTTCTTCATAAGTTGCCCGTCCAACACGCACACATGTTCCTGAGATAAAAATCAACTTTGCACAATCATCGTCTTCACTTTCACTTTGCTGTTGATACTGAAGAACTTTTTGACTATGATTTAGATGACGATCAACTTTGGTGTCGATTTGCCTCAATTGGTATGGTAGCTTAGCCTTGTGGGCATGTGTTGAGCTTTGCTTCGTAAGCTTTTGTGTATCCATTTTGTCTTCACGCCATGACACACTTTCCTTTTCCTTTTCCTTCGCCTAGCAAACTGTTACAAAACGGTTCTCCTTCCCACAGCCTTTGCGAATGTGTCAAATGGGGGGACATTTACCCTAGTGTGGAAATAAAAATCCACACCTGAAGCACAATTTCTTCATTCATGGAGACATGCCTCGTGCTTTGGCCTACTTTCCACATTCATGTCTGACTCACTCTGGGCACCTCAGCCCTCCATGTTAGCCGCTTGTTGATCAGCACACTCTTCAGCTCTTGCAGCTATGAGAACTTGCTCCAGACCTCGGGACATATTATCAAGAACGGCATTAAAATTATTGCCGCTTTAGCGGCAGGAAACTGCTGCTAAAGCGGCAATAATGGGCTTCATAATATGCCCTTGAGAATTCCAATAGAAGCCCATGTTCACAACAGAATAGGGGCTTCTATGGGAATTCACAAGGGCATATTATCAAGCCCATTATCACCGCTTTAGCAGCAGTTTCCTGCAGCTAAAGTGGCGATCATTTTAGCTTAGTTTCTTGATAATATATCCCTAAGAGTTTCTCTCAGCATTTGTCATCTGAATGAATCTGACAGCATTTGTCAATAACTTTGAAGCATAAAGTGTTTGATTGGCGTATACAGTCTCTCAAGAAATGCGTTGATGGTTTCACCAATTTTTTGTCGTTCTTGACTGAAAATATACCTTTCGTAATCTGCATAGGAGTGACCTTAAAATTCAATGCTTCTTTGATTTGACGGTATGTAATTTCGTCAACTCAAGACATTTTCTTTATGATTTCTTTTACACCCTCACAAGCTAGATTATTAAGGTATTCAATAATCTTCTTGTTATCTGTTTCTTCTAGCACATCAATGAAATCATTACATTTCTCTATCCAAGCAGTCTATCAATAAAATCATTAAATATCTCTATCCAAGCAGTCCATCTGTCACCAAGATTCATCTTTATGTTGGTAAGGAATAGTGATGGAGGGTTCAGGAAGGTAGTGGGATTATAACCATTTGTGTGATGGGCTGACTCTGAAAGTGGAGGTCTCTCAGACATTGTCTGCTGTCTTCTAGTACTTGCTTCATCCATACCATCTTCAAGGACTGGTGCTGTTCTGGCCTCTGAGTCATCTTGGCCAGTCGATGAGACTGTGACCTCCTTCTTGGTCTCCATAGCAGCCCTTCACTTTTCTGGAGACGTCTGGAGTTGTTCTGAGCCACCGCCCAGCAGCTTTGATTACGTGTTACCTCTGGTATGGACAGCTCCAAGACTTCTTCTGGGGCCACAACCCTAGCGCTGTGGCATCCTCTCTTTACTCAGTTCTAGTAAGCAGATGATGGTTTCTTGTATATGACTTGATTTGTTTTTAAGTGTCTCTTTGTACACTCTGACACCGGGTCAATCTCTGCCTCGCTGCATTATCTTGCAGTTGGCTGTTGATGTTTGCTGCTCTTTCAAAACCTGGTTGTATCCGTGTTTAGCATTATCACTTCATAGGATGTATAGCCTTAGGTTGCTTAGCAGCATGGTACGTCTCTTTATGGCCTTTCAAGCAGATTCTTTGCCAATGATGTGTAGACTTCTCAATGAAGCTTTAATTTATCTTCAAATGCTTTACACAGGCTGGAGTTGTGCTCTGCAAAAACAACAACTGATGGACAGAATGCAGAACAATGTCATACTTTCACCCCAGTACAGAGATCTGGGCCTAAATCCATCGTTTTTTTCTCACCATGCCTTTCCAGTTTGGACCCAGCCATATGCAAATCTGTCTTGACCCTGCACCCAATGGGAAGTGTCCATCCCAAACTGCCAGGCCAGGTCCTCCCTGGACTGGAAACAAGCATCCTAGGACGGGTTTGGGGCTTTCAGCCCTCATCAGCTAGGATAGCTTGACTTCAGTGGCATGGAGAGCACGGGACCCACGTCTGGGCATATCCGTCCCACTCAGGGTGACAAATGCAAAAACAACATTTGATGGACAGAATGCAGAACAATGTCATACATTCAACCCAGTACAGAGATCTGGGCCTAAATCCATCGTTTTATGCACACCAGGCCAGGTCCTCCCTGGACAGGAAACAAGCATCCTAGGACCGGTTTCGGGCTTTCAGCCCTCATCAGCCAGGATAGCTTGACTGCAGTGGAATGGAGATCATGGTACCCACATCTAGGCATACCCGTCCCACTTGGGGTGACAAATGTAAAAACAAAAATTGATGGACAGAATGCAGAACAATGTTATATATTCATCCCCAATACAGAGATCGGGGCCTAAATCCATCTTTTTTTGCTCACCATGCCATTCTAGTTTGGACCCAGCCATATGCAAATCAGTCTTGAACCGGCGCCCAATGGGAACAGTCCAGCCACAACTGCCAGGCCAGATTCTCCCTGGACTGGAAACAAGCATCCTAGGACCAGTTTCGGGCTTTCAGCCCTCATCAGCCACGATAGCTTGACTCCAGAGGCATGGAGAGCACGGGACCTATGTCTGGGCATACCCGTCCCACTTGGGGTGACAAATGCGAAAACAATAATTGATGGACAGAATGCAGAACAATGTCATACATTCATCCTAGTACAGAGATCTGGGCCTAAATCCATCGTTTTGTGTGCTCACCATGCAATTCCAGTTTGGACCCAGCTATATGCAAATCAATCTTGACCCTGCACCCAATGGGAGCAGCCCAGCCCGAACTGCCAGGCCAGGTCCTCCCTGGACTGGAAACAAGCATCCTAGGACCCGTTTTGGGCTTCCAGCCCTCATCAGCCAGGATAGCTTGACTGCAGTGGCATGGAGAGCATGGGACCCACGTCTGGGCATACCCGTCCCATTTGGGGTGGCAAATGCAAAAACAACAATTGATGGACAGAATGCAGAACAATGTCATACATTCACCCCAGTACAGAGATCTGGGCCAAAATCCATTGATTTGTTGCTCACCATGCCTTTCCAGTTTGGACCCAGCCATATCCAAATCAGTCTTGACCCTGCGCCCAATGGAAACAGTCCATCCCAAACTGCCAGGTCAGGTCCTCCCTGGACTGGAAACAAGCATCCTAGGACGGGTTTGGGGCTTTCAGCCCTCATCAGCTAGGATAGCTTGACTTCAGTGGCATGGAGAGCACGGGACCCACGTCTGGGTATATCCGTCCCACTCAGGGTGACAAATGCAAAAACAACATTTGATGGACAGAATGCAGAACAATGTCATACATTCAACCCAGTACAGAGATCTGGGCCTAAATCCATCGTTTTATGCTCACCATGCCATTCCAGTTTGGACCCAGCCATATGCAAATCAGCCTTGACCCTGCGCTCAATGGGAACAGTCCAGCCCAAACTGCCAGGGCAGGTCCTCCCTGGACTGGAAACAAGCATCCTAGGACCGTTTTCGGGCTTTCAGCCTTTATCAGCCAGGATAGCTTGACTCCAGTGGCATGGAGAACATGGAACACACGTCTGGGCATACCCATCCCACATGGGGTGACAAATGCAAAAACAACAATTGATGGACAGAATGCAGAACATGAGGCACAGGGTCAAGACTGATTTGTATAGAGCTGGGTCTGAACTGAGGTGGCGAAGTGAGCTAAAGAACAATGATTGATTAAACCCAGATCTGTGATTAGGGTGAGTGTCTGAAAAGTTCCAGTGCTCCGTCCATCATCTCCATGTGTTTACCTTGTTCGCCCTAAGTTGGCAGGGTATGCCCAGACAATGGTCCCTTACTCACTTTGCCACTGGATTCAAGCTAGCCTGGCTGATGAAGGGTGTTAGCCAGAAACCGGTCCCAGGATGCTTGTTTCCGGTTAAGGGAAGACCTGACTTGGCAGTTCGGGCTGGACTGTTCCCAAGAGGCATATGGTCAAGACTGATATACATATAGTTGGGTCTGAAATGAGGTGGCGAATTGAGCTAAAAAATGATGATGGATTCAACCCAGATCTGTGGCCAGGGGTGAGTGTCTGAAAAGTTTCAGCCATACGTCCATCATCTCCTTGTGTTTTCTTTGTTTGCCCTAAGTTGGTAGGGTATGCCCAGACGTGGGACCCTTGCTCACTTTGCCACTGGATTCAAGATAGCCTGGCTGATGACGGGTGTTACCCAGAAACCGGTCCCAGGATGCTTGTTTCCAGTTCAGGGAAGACCTGGCTTGGCAATTCGGGCTGGACTGTTCCCATGAGGCACAGTGTTGAGACTGATTTGCATATAGCTGGGTCTGAACTGAGGTGGCGAAGTGAGCTAAAGAACGATGATGGATTCAACCCAGATCTGTGACTGGGGGTGAGTGTGTGAAAAGTTTCAGTGCTCCGTCCATCATCTCCTTGTGTTTGCTTTGTTCACCCTAAGTTCGCAGGGTATGCCCAGACGTGGGTCCCTTCCTCACTTTGCCACTGGATTCAAGCTAGCCTGGCTGATGATGGTGTTACCCAGAAAGCTGTCCCAAGAGGCTTGTTTCTGGTTCAGGGAAGACCTGGCTTGGCAGTTCGGCTGGTCTGTTCCCATGAGGCACAGGGTCAAGACTGATTTGCATATAGCTGGGTCTGAACTGAGGTGGCGAAGTGAGCTAAAGAACGATGATGGATTCAACCCAGATCTGTGACTGGGGGTGAGTGTCTGAAAAGTTTCATCGCTACGTCCATCATCTCCTTGTGTTTGCTGCGCTCTAACACCACATATGCCAAGCGTCAATTCAGGACTCCGACCGAGGTACACGTGGCACGCACAAGCAGTTTGCTCGACCACAGCAAACTCTCTGGAAGAACAGTGGTGATCTTCCCCTATCTCATTGTCAGTTGTAGCGTTCTCCCCAGCCTGGGTACCTATTAATGACCTACTAATGACTAGCATAACAAATCTTTATTCTTTTGCATATAACCGCAAACTCAACATTCACTTTGCTTCACTCTAACGCTTGAGTCACAGCTCTACGGAGTCCATCTAGAGCCAGAAGCGTTCCATCATTGCTAACTCACACAACACTGCACACACTTCAGTGTGTGTTAGTGAGCAGCTAACTAATAGTAATTTGCAGTCTGCAGCCAGGAACAGTGTGAAGTGAATGATTGGAATTGTGTCCTTGTAAGCAAAGGTCACTCCCCTACTAATTGATTTGCAGTTCTTTATATGGATCTTACATCTGAAGGTATAGCCTTATAAAATATGGGTACACCACTGCCTCCTGACTAAAGAAGTTTAGGTCCCTGTTGGAGTTAGTGAAAAGGTCAAAGATGGTGTAGCATTTCTTGCTAAAGGGGCTTGTGTTAATAAGTGTAGATGGTCCTAATGATGTGCTCTATGCTCCTTATTCCCCAAGAACCTGGCTCACCAGGAGCTATAATACTTTTCTTACTTGACCCTGCCAAAATATGACCTCAATTGAGGACAGCTGCCACCTTAAGGTCAATTCAAATGAACATGCTGTGTCAAGGGAGCAGGGAAATGGTAATGGTAAAAATTCAAACACAACATCACTAAATGAGGTCCATATTATAACTGAGGAGCTAGCCCGCCCTACAGCAAGAGCTCCTTAGGACCCTTACAAAGAAGCTTAGCTGAAGGTATCAGACCCTTCTCCTTTCAAACTGTCCCAATCAAAGATGATACTTCTGAAAACATACTAATCCTATTCCTGATTACAAACTAGGGTGTACAAATCACACATTGCCATTTGGGATGTGCCCTACGTACATAGAGTTTGCATCACACTTTTGCATTTCCAGAGGGTTGCAAAATGACCAGCATTATAAATGTTAACAGGAAAACAACAATTTACCCTCTCCTGTGATTGGCTACAGATGCAGCGATTTTGGCATGCAAGGAAAAGAAGACTTCTTTTCGTGCTTTTTTTAAAGCAGCCCAGGTCCATTTAATAGAAAGGGGTGGCTTTAAAAAAATTAATCCAATTTGGGAAGGGATTGGGTGGAGTATGCAGTGGCACCTTGAACCACTGCCTGCTCTCCCTCGTGGCAGACCAAGACAGTTCCCAAACAGGATGCAGTCCATAGGACAACCTCCCTGGCAGCCAATTGCGGTCGCAAACCATTTGATTCATGTCATTGTGGAATGTAATTAGGAGGGGATGCCCACTTCAAGCCTCTTCCTACATGTGATTTGGAATGAGTTGCAGAACTCCTTTTGTGAGTGGGAAATGCTTTCCTAATTTTTAATTCTTTAAAATAGACAAATCAAGGATTGTAAATTACATACTTGTAGTACTCATATTCATACATTTAAAAGCTGTGATGGGTAACCAATGGATGGTCAATGACACATCAAACAGCGCTTCAAGTTGAATATGTGCCCCTATAGATTAATTACTTATTACCCATATCAAGTTCTTCATTGCACTATGAAAAGTTTCTCATAAGATCACAAACCTTGGAGCAGATAGTCTGCTGTATTATGCAACTCTGACTGCTAGATCTAGCTTGGTCTTGAGTCCCATTGAGAGGATATGGAAACAAATGCATGGAATGGTCATGGGGCTATGCAGTTCATTTTCCTTTAAAGCTAATCAACAAAAAGGATGTTGATTAAATTTCACATAGGCAATTTTCCACGTAAGGAATTTCTCTTGTTATAAGTCTGAGATGAGAATGTTTCTGCAGCACAAACTATTCTATAGTTGGGGATTAAATCTCAGGGTGATTGGTCCACTGTTGTTATTTCCCTTAAGGAGATTGGTCATCTGGAAGTGTGGCTCATAAGACACAGTAGCCTGCCCATGGTATGCTTCAGTGTTATGCCTAATCTCTAGCACTCCCAAGTTTGTTTATTGGCATAAAAGGCCTCAGCCTCTTTCAAGGCTCTGAACCCTGTGAGATGTCATATTGTATTATGCATTTTTAGTGTGAGTCTTCAGCCTAATCCTTCGCATATGATAATTACTCTTGCCATGAAAATAGAAAAATTAGCAGTATGAACCACTTGTGAGGTCGCTGACTCCTACTCGAATAGGGTGGCACCTTTTCAAGGATTAGGGCTCGTAGTCAAAGGCCTTCTCTACACCAGGAACATTGTATTTGTTTCAAGGACATTATTTCCTTATGTGAGTGTCTCCTTAAGAATACCAGTGGGAAGTAGACAATTAAAGGTTTGAGAAAAGAAGTACATCACTCTTAGATAGGCAGCATCTTAAAATATATTGGGGATGCAGGAAAGTAGTAGCGGCTTTTATAGTTACCCCCACTTTTTGCCTGGTGTTATGCTGTTTCTGATCGTCTGACTTGGATCCTGCTAATCAGGACCCCTGTCTCTGTGCTTTCTCCCCTAAATTGGTTATGGTGAGTACCTAGGTACACCCCAGTTTGGCTACTGGTGTACACTTACAAGTCCCTAGAATATGGTACTAAGGTACCCAAGGCATAGGTAAAGCTGGGGTCCGCTATGAGCTAAAACACGTCTTATGCCACCCATGGAGAACAATGCAAAATGGAACTATAGGCCTGCCATTGCAGCCTGTGTAAGCTGGTGCTAGCACCACTTGCAACATATATAGGTTTCCCTATATCTGAGGTCACTGCATCTAAAACCTATAAGTCAACCTGTGGAAACTAGCAGAAATTGCTGTTAGCATGAGCTGAAGCCTTTTTGTTTATGGCAGCCATTTTAGTTAGCCATGTACTCACCATGTGCTTCTCCTGTCTTCACTGTTGCCTGCCCTTGTATTTCGTTTGAGTCATCAACTATAATTAACTCTTTCAGCACTGAGCCAGAGCCTTGCGCATGCTCAGTAAGGCCTGTAGCTGCCAGAATGCATCTGTCTTAGTGTGTAACTCTCAGGCTATTCCAACTGATGGAAGGGTTTTTGTTACTCATCCCACTCTGTTGACTAAGTTGTTTCCAGTTGTCCATATATGTGAATAGCTATTTTTGTGTATACTTGTACCGCCTCTTTTTGTGTCTTCAAGCTTACTCAGCTACAAAACTGCCCATAAAATAAACCCATGGTTTCTGTACTCCTTGGACTACCTTTTACAGTGACCTGAGGGTACTGTATTGACGTAGCCTCCCTACTGAGAGGTAAATAAATCTATTTTCGTTGATATTACAGCTTCCATGCCAATCTCTATTTTGTTAGTCTAAGGACTTAAGGACAAAGAAGGGTGAACCCCTGCACCAGTGGGTCCCTGAAAAGGCTCACTCCCACAAATTGGCGCCTGTCACGTGGAGCTCATCGGAGATGCCGTCTCCCGACGGAGTGGTCTGGATGGAGGTTTGGAATCTCGCTGATGATGTAGACTGCACGAGGAGACCCTTGTCTTTGCAGACCAAAGTGCTTTCCAACTTTCCCAATTTGACCCTCCAGGTGGTGACCGGTTCCCGACTGAGGTCCCTTTGGCGTTCGTCTCACAGTGACCATTAGTTCGATTCAGAGCCTGACAGTTGAAAGCTGGAGACATTTGTTTGGTAAAGTCGCGATGCAACACTCTTGTTTTGGATTAACTTGGCCAAGATTCCAGTTTGTTTGTTTGCTGCAGCAAATAAAGGCAGGTAATGAGGAGATTTTTCTCTACTTTTGGATAATTCTTAGGATAAATACGCTTTGACTGTAATGGTATATCGCATTGTAATATTTTTGGCATGCCTGCTCCTAGCGCACTTCGTAGGATGTGTTGCTGTCTTGGTGGTACCAATATGGATTTAGAAAGTACTCAGCCGACTCCCCTATAGGGGATACCTAATAGGTTTATGTACATTAAATACGGTATTTCTTCCATAAAGTATAGTACACTGTGGAACAAATATATTTAAAAAAGGATCCTGATCTACGCACTTAGTAAAATTCATAAATGGTGATACAAAGCACTTTTGAGTGTTCCGCCTGCTCAATTGGTAATTCAGTGTATTTTGGAAAAGGTCTGGGGCTAGAGCCTGTCTTCTTGAACATGGCACAGTCTTTGGGCTGTTTACTTGTCTTGGTGCAGTCTCTGTACTATTTTTGAGAGCCCTTTCGTTTGTAAATATGATTTACAATAGGTATTAACAAATGGTTTGGTTTGAGTACAGTCTGTGGGCAGCCTCTTGTTTTTGTCCAAGTGTTGATTTGTGGGTTGATTGTTTGTTTGAGTGTCTATGTGGTTTGTGGACTGACACCGGTGGTGATGCTGGTGAAGTAGCAACTGTGCTTTTTGTGTAAGAATGGCTTGCCTTAGCAAGGAGAGTTGTGTGTTCTGAGTGTGTGGCCCCTTCTTGAAAATGTCTGGTTGGTTTGTTGTCGTCATTGTGTTCTGCAGATGCCATTGGAAGAATTACACTTTGAAATTCAAAGAATGAATTATACAAAATATGTTAAGTAGCTGCACGCTACTATTAAAAGTAAAGCAGTAACAAAGTATAGATGTCTGAACCTTCAATTATTATATAGACCCAGTGGTAAAACACTAAATTAGAATTAACACTCAATAGGGAAAAAATAGGCCTCACAGATAGAAAAAAAATGAATTTGTGTGCTTTCCACAAATAGGACTCAATACAAATGTTACAGCATTATCCTTAGATACATTAAATCAAATATTAAAAGGCATTCACATTAGCTGAGTAATTGGTTGCTACTGAAAATAAAAGCTTCCTTTTTTGTACCACACTGTTAAACGGTAGATTTTGACTGGGTTGGATTGCCTAGGTTTTAAATAGAATTAACCATACTCATTCCTGGCGCTAGAAAGAGAGCTTTTAATAGCTTCTAAAAGCTGTCTGTCCGAATGAAGCTGTCTGTCAGAACAGGCGGAGGAAATGAATGGTTTATCAACTTTTTTGGGTTTCTGTGAGAATGTTAGAATACAGCAAGTGGTTTTTTTCTCCTGAAAAAGCATAGGCGCTAACGCCTGCTGGTTGTGAAACACAGCTGAGTAAATAACACATGGCTCATAAGCTACAGATAAACGCTGTGGCAACTAGGTTTTAAGTTAGTACAGCATGGTATGAAGGCACGTGCATTAAAGACTATTGATTTTGAAAGTTAGAAATACAGCTTCATTATTTTGGATGAAAGAGAAAGGATAAAAAGTAAGCACTTCCTTTCCTGTTGCTTTTCTAATAAAGCACATCTGTGGCTCTGATGGTAAATAATTACTGCCCTCAAAAAAGTGATACAAACGATTTATGTTTCAGTAAAGCTTCTGTGCTTAGTGTTATAAATAAATGCGTTTAAAGGTAAAAGGAAAGGAATAAGGCTTGCTTTTCATACGTGGAAACAACAAAAAGAATAATTACCATTATTTTAAAAAAAGAAAAAATGACCACATGACATAATTGTTAAAAGTCATTGCACTAAAATCGTTTTTGTTTTATCATGATCTCTATAATGTTTAATAACATCACTGTGAACATTTAGTAGTATTTATCACTATATGAAAATTGCCCTGTGCAAAGTATGTATTCAAATTTCTATTTTCAACTGGTTAAAATATGCTGTTGCACCAAAGTAAAAGAGTGAATATTATTTTATCCAACAATGCCAATATTACATTGCACAGGAATAAAAACAAAAATAAGAGCAAAAGTTGCATCCTACCTTCAAATTATCAGTGCACAGGCACGGAGCAGGAATGCCCTTCAGCCGTGCTTCTCGAGAGTTACTTTGAATTGTAAAGGCCACGTGGGGATAGCCTTGCACAGCCATGGGACAGCAGGTTTAAGGGTCAGAGGTCGAGTTCTGTATTTAGCAAAGTAGCAGGGCGAAGGGAAAGGCTTGCTCTGGCACTTCGACATTGGAAAAGATTTTGCAGGAGGGGATGACAGCGCAGAGAGAGAGAGAAGCTTTGCTTATTAGCTTTGGCAAAAGACCAAGCAGTTTCTACGAAGTCACATGAGAGAAGGAGACACAGCTCTACCATGCATATAGAAATAATGGTTTTAGTTTAATGATTACTGTACAAGGGCTAAAATAAGGAGGCAATGAAATTCAGTTTGCATTCATGCGCCCTCGTGTTAAACTAGTACAATTGCTAAAGGGATTGGTAGTTAGTTATTAATGTTTTCTAGTTAGCTCAATGTGCTTGTACACCAAAATTCACAAAGTGGCACAGTCCAATAGTATTGGATATGGCCTACATGATATGGATTCCCCTAGCTATTTATCTCCAACAGGTCTATTTGTGCCCAGCTGCCAAAAGGGGGGTAAATATTGTTGACAGGAGGTCACCTGTTTAGGTTACCTACTGTCAAAGGGGGGAAAAGAGACTAGCTCCTGGGCAAATTAAGGGTACGCAAATTTAAGTAAAATTGTCCTTTTTTTATTTATGTGCCTATTATGTGTATTATTGTGAGCTAATCTGCGTGGAAAGTACGCAGGGCAGCTTGTTGTTGTGCTCTCTCTCTCTCTCTCTCTCTCTCTCTCTTTTTCTCACTCTCTCTCGAGCCTGTTTAAGCTGTATAGGACGGCCATGAGACTATTGGTTGGGCTCGCTTTACTCATTCATTCCACAGAATGCTGTGAATATGTTCTTAAATAAATAGAGACAAAGGCACCTCACCAGTGCACGTCTAATTGGCTATTAAGTAATACTGTTTGAACAAATTGTTAGAATTAATAAAAGAAATAAATAAATACGCCATATTCATGCCCATCCTGTCTGTAAACTGATGAAATTATGAAAGGATGGGTAGAATAGTTTGATGTTCCCTTATTTGACCTTTAAGGGGAACTATATATCGGGGTTTTTGTTTACAAATCTCAGGTAATAACACCATTATTGTTTATGTCATTCTCATGCTATATACAGTTTTGCAAATGCATCACTAGTCTCTTATTAGTTAGTCTGTGTAATTGAGCTGACAACCCTTATTAGAGCTGTTGAATAGGTTTTTTCTCTGAAAATGATGTTACATAGTCCAGATCGGGAAAAGTAGAATGCACAGGGTTCACAATGTTAGGAAAGACGTCCGTGTGATTCTCAGCAAACATTTTGAAGGAAAACATTGCTTTATAGGAGTTTGTGTGCCACAACAGCTTCTGCTGGAGAAATTCAAGTATCCACTATGTTGTTGTTTCGTTAGTTATTTATGAAGTAAGGATCCCTGTTAAATTAGCAGTTTTTTGATTTACCCACTGCGCCTATAACATGAGAGCATGGTCCTAAGTGTAAAATGTAGGTGTTTAATGTAAGAAAAGTTATTTTAGAAGTGTCTGCAGTCCCGTAAAAGTAGTGTAAGGTTCATAAGTAGACTTGTAGTGAACTATATGACTTATGCAACACAAGCTTGTTTAAGACAAGAATCATAAAAGAATGCTTGTTCTAAAAATTCCCTTTTTTGAGGTTCTTCAGATGAACAATATAGACAAATGTAAGGATCAGAGTATGTCTGTATTGTTTTGCTTTTTCCCTCAGAATTTAGTAAATAAACACAGACTTGCTTGGCTGCTTGGGATTGAGAAAAACAAATCAAATCATGTCACGTTTTACTCTTGTCAGTTCACCAAAAGTTCCTTTTATACTCACTAATAGGTTCAGGTTGTTTTTTACTTTCAGATATATGAAGTGCTTCTTTGGTGCCCTGCTAATGTATGGGGTGCCCTGAGACTAAAGACGTTTTCTGAAATAGAGTATCCTCTCTGTTGATAGATTATTTGTATGCCTTGACTAAAGATATTTTGTTCTGTTCACCAATAGATATCGGCTGCCCTACAACCATTGCCAGAGGGACCCGGACATCAGATCCAGCCTGGGGAGTCAGCTCCTATCCAGCTTGGAGACGAGGTAAAGGGAACCAGCACAGGCATTGCTGGCAACTAGGACCGCAGTGAAGGGAGAAGGCCGGAAGCACTGGGTCCATAAAAGCGACGTGAAGCATGTAGCCCTACCACTGTCTTGGGCGAAAGATGGGGTCACAAATACGGATGGAGAATTTATCATTTGCGTTGATCCAGTTTTTAATGCCCAGCTGAAAGAGTCACATACCGACAAGGACAGCAAGGAGGCTTTGCTTGAGGTGACCCTCTCTGAAACAAGGGTTGCTTCACATACTCCAGCATCAGACCTCTGAGTCCTAGTCCCCAAGTGAATGCAAGTCTGCACCTCTGTTTGTTGATCAAGAGGTGCCTGGGCACACTGGGTACAATCTGTGGCCCTGACAAAAGAACAGTGCGCCAGCGGAGCAATACAGGAGTTAGGGAAGGACTTGAGTTCAGGGTACAGGTGCTGTGCCTTTAGTGCTGTTAGATTAAAGTGAAGAATACTGGTGCACTGCCTAAGACACTGTACAGGATTGTTGAGGATGATTGCCCTTGAAGGTGATTGCCCTATCCTGAAAGAAGAAACTTTTCCCTTAAAACTGAGCTGTAATTTTTTTCTTGAGTTGCAAGTTGTGCAGCTCGACCATGGGAGAAGTGAACACTTGATGAACAATAAGAGCCTGCCTGTGAGGCTCACACAGACACAGGGAGAAGACTCCCCTCTGGTTGATTGTACAGCGGCTTCCATTCTTTAAGTACTTTTCAGTAATGTACCCCTTTGGTCGTCCCATTTTAGAGGAGGAGCAGCCCTTTGCGGCTCCTCGTCCTAATTCCCACGGCCCCATTTGGTCCTCCTGGTCCCCCAAAGCAAAAATAGTTTTTGTGATAATATGTTTATCTGCTTTAATATTTGCTTTACTGTTTATTCTGCAAGAGAAACGTTTTGTGCACACTTTAATAAATACTACTCTACCCTCCTCCTGAACATATCATTGGTACCCTAGCCCTCAAAAAGAAGAACACTGGAAGATTTATTAAAAATGTTTTTATGTAGACATTGCATCCAACATGTGCTGTTGGCTATTTCCAATCGGCCTAAAACAACCACTGAAATTCATCCCGATATAGGAACTTGGACTTTAATTGGCTGATTAGGGACATTGTTTGTTACTTGGGGCTGGAAACATTTGACAATTCTATGTATATTCTTTGTGATCCTACTGTCATGCTGTCTATGCATACAATGTGGCCCGATGCTTTGTTTCCTTTGTGTCTCTACTTGTATACCTACCAAGCGCAACATTAAGAATGTGAACGACCAAGAAGTTAGCAATATGATAAGAACAGATGTGTAGGATATTTTCTATATTCCTTCTAGATCATAGAGATGTTAGCATGAGCTGAAACAATTTTGGTTTTGGCAGCCATTTTAGTTAGCCATGTGCTCGCCATGTGTTTCTCCCTCCTTCACTGTTGCCTGCCCCTTGTATTTCACTTGAGTCATCAACTATAATGAACTCTTTCAGCACGAAGCCAGAGCCTTGCGCATGCTCAGAAAGGCCTGTAGCTGCCAGAATGCATCTGTCTTAGTGTGTTACTGTCAGGCTATTCCAACTGATGTAAGGGTTTTTGTTACTCCTCCCACTCTGTTGACTAAGTAGTTTCCAGTTGTCCATATATGTGAGTAAGTATTCTTGTGTATACTTGTACCGCCTCTTTTTGAGGCTTCATGCTTAATCAGCTGTAAACTGGCCATAAAAGGCCAGTTGGTTCCTGTACTCCTTGGACTACCTCCTACAGTGGCCTGATGGTACTGTATTGACGTAGTGTCCCTCATGAGAGGTAAATAAATTTATTTTCTTTGATATTACAGCTTCCGTGCCAATCTCTATTTTGTTAATCTAAGGACTTAAGGACAAAGAAGGGCGAACCCCTGCACCAGTGGGCCCCTGAAAAAAGGCTCACTCCCACAAACCCTCAAGCAGCCGTTTCAATCATGAAGGCAGGATGCTCGGTTCTAAGTGTGAGGGTGCCCCTGCATGAGCGGGATACCCTTACATCAGCTGTTACGATACATAGAGTAGCCATGGATCGTTGCGCGATGACCATCTCTAAACTGGCTGTAATAATGGCATGTTTGGTATCAAACAAGTTCAGAATCATACCTCCCGCACCGTGCACTGTAAAGCTCCTCCGGGAGGACCTCAGTAGTTTCGGGACCAGTCTTCTAGACCCGGACAGCACAACATGGCTGCTGCCAACCAGAGACACGAGTCTGCCTTCTTGCTGCTGAGTAGCTCGAGCAGGGGTAGGCAGAACAAAAGATATCCTGTCACAGGGAGGTCTGACCACCTCCAAGGCAGGGTTTAGTGTATTGGGGCCGGGTGTAAGGGCTTGCCAGCGCCACTCAGTCTGCTTGAAGGGCACACATGGTAGCCCCCTTGCATAGTTCAGTTCAAACCAACTCAGGGAGCTGTTGGCTCCCCCTCTGGCGCGAAACTGGACAAAGGACATGTGAGTATCCTCCCCACTGTCCAACCCCTCCCTGGGAGGGAATCTTGAATTGTCCCAACCCTCTCCTTAGAGTATTTAAGGGCTTACCTGTAGGTGGGTCCCTAGATTCATAACAAGACAAGATTCATTTCAAGACACCACTTCTTCTTCGACTGTCTGGGCACTTTGGACTTCGCTGGACTTCTCCCTGAGCATCAAGACTGCAACTGGAAAGACTCCTGCTGCTCCTGGTCTCATCACCCTGCTTGTCTTCTGCAAAGTCCGTATCTGTGCTCCATACAGGAACCTTCCAAGAACTGTGGACATCCAAGACACTTGAAGGAATCTCCCTTGAAGTGAAGGAGTCACTTCCCTGCATCTGCAGGCACTGCAACTAAGCTGACTGGTCTGCTGATCCTGGGCTCCCACAGACTTCGAAAAGCTCAGCAACACAGGTGGCAGTTCTTCACATCCCTTGAGTCCTACCCTGTCATCTCACTAATTTTGAGGCCAGTATCCCTTATCGGAGCCGTAGGAACTGAACCCCTGTGCATCGCATTGACTTGCTGTTGAAAAGGCTTGTGGGCATCCTTCCACCAAGATCTTCGGGCTCCAAGTAGCCCCAACCTCAAGCATCTCCGGTGAGCAAGATCTTTGTCCTCCCCACATCACTTGCATCATGGGCCTGCATCTTTGGTAAGCTGCTCAAGGTTCTCTTGCAACTCCAGTGCCTCCGGCCTGTAGGTCCTCTTGAGGGTCTTCTTTGATTTCAGCAGGCTACCATGAATGCTCCAGGCCTGCTCTGACGTCCCTGCTTGTGGTGAGTCACCTGCACCTTCCTGGTCCCGACACTGCTCTTTCTTGGCTTTCCAAGTTGTTTGCAGTTGCCAAAGCTTGTTGGTGCTCCTGACAGACGCCGACCCCTCAACTCTTGACATCCAACGTGGAACAGCTCCTGAACTGCTCCTGGTCTTCCCTAGCATTGCCTGGTCCACACAGCGGCAGCTCCAAGGTCCCCATCAGCTCTTCTGCAACTCCCGACATCGGTGGGTATTCATCTTCCGTGCCTCCTGGTCACTCCTGTGTGGCATAGACTCTGTTCTCTTTGCTTTTGGGTATTTCTCATCTTGATTCCACCTTGGTATTTCACCGAACACTTACATCTTCTCCAGCCGCTGCATCTTTTTGAAGTCCTCCATTGGGTTCAACTGTGGTTTCCGACGCCTCTTCTCACCTATGCACCGGCTTTCCTGGTGTAGGTATCCTGGTTCCTAGGGTATCCACGGATGCAGTGGCTCCCCAACCTTCTGTCTTCCACAGGGTTTCTTCAGGTTCCACTGGGAAGGGACTTTCTTTAAAATTGCAACCGCGAATTACCCATTGACTTGTATTGAACCTGCGGTAATGTTCCCAAAAAGATGCACTGGCTGCGCAAGGGGCTTGAAAATAAGCCCCATGGAGTTCTCTTTGAGGTTTCTTTTTCATGAGCAATATTGACAGAATGATCCTTAGAAATACAAAGATAAAACTTTGCATAAGCTTTTCTGACGACTGACCTCTTAAAATCACTTTCAATGTGCCTATTTGCTATAAGCTTGTACCTACTTTTTTTTTTTATTACTTTATTTGTCAGAACAGCAAAGTACAGAACATACAGAGCAGCTTGCCTACATCCCATCTCGGGCCGGGGATATTTTGAAGTGTCTCTTGAGTTGCTTAAGCCCGGTACGAGAAGACCAAGGGTCACATATAGCATAACTCCAGCTACAGACGGGATCACTCAGGCAAAAAGTCGCTGTTGGCAGATGCGTTTTGCTCTGTGCATGAATGAGCGGATCAGAACATTTTTAACATTTTCTCCCGCCCCGCCCTCCCCCCCAAAACAATCACCCACCCCAACCATTCCCCGTTTGCTGCCCCTTGCTTGTAAAGGTGTGTAGTCTATGAGTGCGATGTGGCCTGTGACGCGGTACCCGTTTGATAGCCCCAGTGTACCCCTTATGTGTCCTCACCCCCAAGCCTGCTGTACCTCCCCAAGTCAGTGTCGCGCTGCAGTGTAGCCGCCGCCCTGGCTGCCCTCGCTGGCGTCCGAGTCCGAGACGTGCCCTGACCTCGCCACATCTCCCTGCACAGTCTGTGCTCCTGCTCCATTCGGCTCTAGCTGTGCCTCCCCCTCCTCCGCAGTGGGTTCGTCATCCACGCCCCTGGAGGTTTAATAGGTCTGATATAGTCCCCAGAAGTTCTTGGGCCTACTCCGGGGTGGGAGCAACTCACTATAGAGCTCTGCCTGCGTATTGCAGAACAGCAAGTCGCTGGACCAACGTTTCAGCGTCGGTAATGGGCCCCTCAGCCAACACATCGCCACCACTCGTTTGGCAAGGAGCATGCCCATGCTTACCATTTTTCTCACTGGTAGTGGGATCTTTTTCGCAAATCCCAACAGGGCCAGTGCCGGGTCCATAGCCAATTCCATATCCACTATAACACTCATTTCAGCAAACACCTTGCACCAGAATCTCTGCACTCCGGGCACATCCAGGCCACATGTAAGAAATCCGCAACTGGGGCATGACACCTCTCACAGTGCGGCGTGTCGCGGAGACCGTACCTGTGGAGCCGCTCTGGCGTGTAATAAACGGGTTGCAGAAATTTAAAATGGACCAGGCGATGACGTCCATTCAATGAGATTCTTCTGGAGGCCGCGCAGCAGTACGCCCACATGCTGTCGTCTATGTGGGTGCTCAAGTCAGTCTGCCAGGCCAAGCGCGCTTTCGTGTATTGTAGTGCCGTATGTTTGTGTCCTATCTTATAGAGCTTAGATATTAGCTTTTGCGGTGTCTCGGTGGCTATGACACATGCGAGTTCCGGTATCCCGGGGGGTTCCTCCATATCAGGGCCCAGCAGATCAAGAAGTGCACTTCGCACCCTATGATACTGGAAGCGTTGAAGCAACGATGGCCGCTCCCTCCCCCGAGCCATCTGCTCCCATGTCTTGACCTTCCCCTGTTCGAACAGGTCCCCCAGTGTGTGGGCGCCCAGTATGCGGAGGGCCCTGCAGACTCCTGGCTCAGCCAAAGTGGGGAGCCATAGCGCCCAGTGTATCGGCATATTCGGTGCGTACATCAACTCTTTGTTCTGCTTCTGTACTATGGAGTGCCAAGCATGGTTAGTCGACAGGAGGGAGTCCAAGTTACCCACTCTGCGATCCCTTGGGCCACAGATTGTAGCTGGGAGCGGGGTCGGGTCCGCGAACAGCCTCTCCAGTATCACATGCGGGATGTTCTGATCACCGTGGATCCAAGTGTGGAGGTGGGAGGCTTGCGCGATTCTATAATACCTCTCCATATCGGGCGCTGCCAGTCCCCCCTGTTCATACGGTAATTTAAGGACCTCCCACTTCACTCTAGGTTGCTTTCCGGCCCAGGCTAGCCATATAAGAAGTTTGTCGAGAGTGGCAAAGAAGGCCCTAGATAGGACAATCGGGATATTAGAGAATAGGAATAGAAACCTCGGGAGGATCACCATTTTCATCATGGCAATGCGTCCCATCAACAACAATGGGAGCTTAATCCAGAGTTCCACATCGTCTGCTAGCTTGTTATAGGCGACTCCGTAGTTTTCTCTGAGCATAATTTCGGGGTCCGTGTGGAGCATTATGCCCAGATAGCGTATCGGTTCTGTGGGACCATTGGAGTGGGTATTCCATCTCGAAAGGTTCAGTGACGGGGGTCAGGGGAAACGCCACCGATTTGGGCCAGTTAACTTTCAAGCCCGAGAGTGCTCCAAAACGGACCACTTCCCTCAGGACCGAGGAGAGATTATTTACCGGGTCCCTGATGTACAGCAAGGTGTCATCTGCGTACGTGGATATCCCAATCCTGTAGGTGGGGTAATTGATGGCTTCATAGGAGTGATACTCCCGTATCGCGCAAGCCAATGGTTCCGCCACCAGGGCCTAAAGTAGCGGCGAGAGGGGGCATCCCTGCCTCGTGCCTCTGCTGATAACAAATGGGTCCGAGACCGCATCACCCAGTCGGACTCGCGCTGTGGGTTTGTGTTAGAGCGCGCCTAAGAGTTGGAGGAAGAGGTCCCCCAGGCCCAACTTCTTAAGGACTCTGCGCTAGAACGGCCACTCCACGGAGTCGAACGCCTTCTCCATGTCCAAAAAGACCGCTATGGCCTTGGCGTCTTGCCTCGTGTGCTGTATAGTCCCCATCACAGTGCGTATATTGTATGTGAGATTTCGTGCCGGTATAAAACCTACCTGCTCGGGCGCAACTAACTCAGGGGCCACAAGTGCCAGCCTGGCCGCCAGTACCTTAGCGTAGAGCTTGGCGTCCACGTTTAGAAGGGACAGTGGACGGTACGAGCCTGGAAGGTTATGGGGCTTACCTGGTTTCAATATGGTCACAATTATTGCCTCTATCATAGAGGGCGGCATAACACCTTCCTCGCAGATTTCGTCAAAGAGGGTGGAGAGGTGCGGCAACAGCTTATCCTTGTATGCCTTATAAAAGGACACTGTTAAACCATCCGCCCCGGGGGCACTCTCAGAACTCATTCCATCCAGTGCGTCTGAGATCTCCTCCTGCAGTATGGGGGACATCAGGAATTCCCTCTGCCAGTTCTCCAGGAATGGCATTTTGATATAGCTCAAGTAGTTGTCAATTTGGTCCTCCACACCGGAGGTCTTATTAGTGTATAGCTCCGCGTAAAAGTTCCTGAATTCGGTGAGGATGTCCCCCTCCACCGTAAGCACATCTCCCCCAGCTGATCGCAGTTCCGTAACTACCTGCCTTCTTCTGGCGCCCTTCATGATCCTGGCTAGGAGTGAGCCTGGACGCTCCCCCTCCCCATATATGCGCGCCGTTGCATATTTGCCTAGGTGACGTACCTCCCTGTCCGCCTCCTCATGGAACTCCTTCAGGAGCTCCTGCAGGGTCCCATCCTCTGTGGCGTTCAGGCCCGCTAAATGTTGTCTCTCCCGTTCTGCTATTTGCCCTTCAAGATGTGCCAGTCTGTGTCTGATGGCCTTCAGGACGCTGGAGTGTTTAGCCATGGCAACCCCCCTAATGTAGACCTTGAAGGTCTCCCACACCGTCCCGAAGCTGTCCACTGAGCCAACATTCGTTGCAAAGAACAAATCTATTTCTTCGCCTAGTTCGGCCCTAAATACCTCATCCAGTAGTGAGTAGGGTGGGAAGCGCCATGTGAATGGGGGTATCCTCTGCTTGGGGGTGTTAAGTACCAACAGTATAGGGGCGTGGTCCGACAGTGTGCGGGGGAGGACTCTGCAGCCCTTCACTGTCGCTAGGAGTGAGGCCGTGGACAGCCAATAGTCTATCCTGGTGTGAATATTGTGGTACGCTGAGTAGTGTGTGTATCCCCCCCTGTCCCGGTGTCTCTCCCTCCAAACATCCAACAGCCCCAGCCTCACCATTTCAGCTTGCATTTGCTGCGCCGCTGCCGCCGGGCGTCTGGGTGGTCCCGCTGATCTATCCAGCTCCGGGTCGAAGATAAAATTAAAGTCTCCCCTGCACAGCATCCTATCTGAGGCCCACTCCGCGCAGTGCCCTGCTACTGCCGCATAAAAGTCGGGAGAGTCATAATTTGGTCCATACACGTTCATGACCATGAAATTCTGCCCCTTACCCGTGCATCTACTTAGCACGTACCTCCCATCCGGGTCAGCTCGTATTTGTGTTAGGGACAAATTGGATCGTGGGTTGACCCATGTGAGTACACCCCTAGCATGTGTGGTGAAGCCCGCGTATGTGGAGTTACCCTGGAGTCCCTTGTGTGAAAGCATCTTACTGGTATTGGGTAGGTGCGTTTCTTGTAGCAGGGCCAAGTCTATTCGATGTCTTTGTAGGTAGTGCAAGACCTTGCGGAGCTTACGATAATCATTAAGACCCCGCACGTTCCACGTCAGGGCTTTAAGAGTCTCAGTGTCGCCTATCAGGTCCCCATGTGGTAAATCAGGCATTCTCAGTGTAGTAAGGTATCATGTGAGGACCCATGTGTATACTTCGCAATGCAATCAACTGTTTACATTCTTTGAGGCCAACAAAAGCTCGCGGCTTGGACAATGAGCAGCAGGACACAGCGACAGTCATATGGTACATGCAGCAGTCGCCAAACACCCATTCGTAAAGCAACAATTCGGAGCGAGCTAAGAACCCCCCCTAACCACCCCCTCTCCCACAACTTCCAATACCCCCTACCTCCCACAGCCAACCAACCCCAACCTGGTTTGACCGAATCCCCCGCGCCCCTCCCCCTCCAAAAAACTCACAACAAATCCCCAAGCAGGGCCCAAGTAGAGCCATAACTGCTAACAGCGCTGGGGCAGAGGTAGCCAGTCTAGTTCCTCTGCAGTCCCCTCTCCCACTGGGACCTCTATGTAATGTCCTTTGGCTGCCCCTCCGCCATCGCCCCGCCAGTAGTAACCCGCAGTGGTTTTAAAGCAATACAGCTTACCAGCGGTCTAGGGTCCCCCACCCCCCCCTCCCCAGGGACTTATACTCTAGTTCCAACTTAAGGCTGTAACGATAACTTAATGCAACCCCACAGCAGTGCTAGTACATATTGCTTCCATCTCACCCACAGTCCATCGTGCAATGTTCCAGCAGCTGCAGCTAACTCCTCAGCGTGGGCATAATCCGCCGCCCCGTGGGTGGGCCGCGGTGGTTCTCGGGCGGTAGGCACCGTGCAATGTTCCAAAAAGCCCCCCCCCCCTTCCTCAGTCTTGCTCCTCGAGGTCATCAGTGCCGCTCCGCTCCGTTGGTCGGGTCTCCGGACTCTCTCGGCGTTCTCTTGCCCAAACCTTCAGGGATTTGTGTAGTTCTTTTGGGTCGGTGAAGAAATGCGAGTGACCCTGTCTGTTGATACGGAGTTTCGCTGGGTATAACATAGCGTAGTCCAGGCCAAGTTCTCTGAGTTGCTGTTTGTACGGGGCAAATCTTCTTCTCTCCTCCTGTACCTTCGACGTGAAATCAGGATAAAGCGATATGTCCATTCCCTCGAACTGCAGTTTCCCCTTCTCGCGGCCTGCCCGGAGGGCTGCATCCCTGTCCCTGTAATTTAGTAGTTTCGCTATGATCGGTCTGGGGTTGGTGCCCGGGGGAGGCCGCGGCCCGAGAGTGCGGTGGCCACGCTCAACTATGAACATTGGCGAAAAAGTGTCCTCTCCCAGGAGCAATTTCAGGAGCTTTTCGACGAACAGTTCCATTTTGCCTGTTTGTGTCGTCTCTGCTACGCCCGTGACGCGTATGTTGGAGCGCCGGGAGTGCGCTTCCAGGTCCTCAGATTTGTCCTGGATGACTTGCAACAGGCGTCCGAATTGCTTGCGGTCGGCGTCCCACTCCGTTTGCGCTTCCTCTGCCTCAGTCAGCCGGCGCTCCGCCATGTCCAGCCGTTCGGCATCTTTATCTACCCTTTCAGACATGCGGTCCATCCGGTAGGACAGCGCATCAATCTTGGTTCCAATGGCTGACATGCCTTCCTGTAGACCTTTTTCCATGGTTGTGAGCATTCCTTTTATCTCTGCGCAAAGCGAGGCACCCGGGTCTCCAGCGGCACTAGGGGATGGGGTGACTTGCGGATCCGGCTCCTTATGACGCCGTTGGTCAAACGACAGTTTCGTTTGCGTCCTGTCCCCTTTGCCCATAGCTGTGTCTGGGGGGTCTGAAACCTTGCAGGCCGCGTCCGATTCTGAGGCTATTCGCTGCTCTCCGCCACCGTTGATGCTCTGGAGGAGGGTAGCACACCTCTTGGAAGCGTGCCCCCCCGGTTAACTGCGTCCCCCGCGGACTTGCCCACTGCTGTCGGTCACTCTCAGAGGCCCAGTGGCCCAGGCGCGGGCGTGTGTGGGCCCCGCTCGGTCGAAGGGCCAATCGTTCGTGCCCCCTGGCCAGGGTAACAGCAGAAGGCCCTTCACACTGCTGCGCGGCCGGGACTGCCCAGGGCTGTGTTAGGAGTCAATGTGTGGGGTGTCCTCAACGTTCGGACTGCTTCGCGCTCTCCAGCACATGGGTTACACCCCAGTGTAGCGGCATCCACGGGTCTCAGGGAGCCAGGGGCAAGCGTGGAACCTGGGGGGCTATGTCTGCAGTCTATCAGCTCTTCCGCCACACCGCCGCCTCCACCGAGGCACTCGTCGCACCCTGCGCCCCGCCGCGTACCTCCGCTGCCTGGTTCCGAGGTCTGGGGCTCAAGGAAGCAGGGTCTCCTCGGGGCTCCGTCCGCGCCCGAAGTGTGTGAGTTGCCGCGTCCGCACGTCGGTTGACGCAGCGCGGCCTCTCACTCAGGGAAGACCGGGGATTCAGGCCTGGTCCGGCGCCCGCCGGAGAGGATGCCGGATTGAAGGTTCACTGCGTCAGCTCCCGCCCAGAGCCACACCGGAGCCCAGCCGAGGTGTGGGGCAGCTATTCCCACCTTTCTTGCACGGCGGCCACTACGGGAAAAAGGATTACTGGAGGATATTGTAGGCGATGGCGAGGAGCTTCGCTCTTACGCGTCCGCCATTGACGCCGGCTAGCTCCGCCCCCCAAGCTTGTACCTACTTAAGTAGTGCAGAAGCAGTGGTGTATGCACTCCTTATGCTTGATGTCCTATTTTGGTATTCCTTCCCCAGGAAGTTCTACTGCTTTATATTCAGTCATTATGATTTGTTTGTTTTACAATTTGGTGGGCACAAATTAAACATACTTCACAGTTACACTTTGGCCACATTGAGCAATGTAAAAAAAACTTTTAATACATTAAATGGGTATCAGATCTTGAACTTGGTGTAGCACATGAGTTATATGCAGGCGTGTCAACAATCAAAACGTAAGCTTGTTTTGAATTCCTTGATTACATTTGCGTCCTGTTCTTAATGCTCTTTTTCTAGAAATTAATTTATTACAAACTTCTTGAATATCATATTAATCTAGAAATTAAATTATTTCAAGCTTCTTTAATATCATATTCCAACTCTTCCATTATTGTGTGTGTGTGGGGGGAATCAATAACACAGACTTTGACATGTTGAGTTGAAAAGGACTCCTAATGGGACTTACCAAAGTCCGTCATGATTTTCTCTCATAAAAGTCTTAATGCTGTGCATGAAAAAAATAATGATAGTCTCAATTATGCTGTGTGATGTTTTAAAAATGAACTCACTTTACAGGGAGGCATAAAAAACCAGAACTAGGGCATGATGTGTCCTATGTCACTTTGCCAAAATGTGAGAGAGCTTCAACAAAAAGGTAAATGGTATTCTGGAATATGGTGAATACAAAGAATTGTGATGTCCACAAATTCCGAGTAACAGTGTACTGAGAGTAAGGCTAATGAGGAACACTGGAAGAGTCTCACCCTTAGGTGATGGTGACATTTTGGTCCCTTATAATTGCTATCTGACTTAATGGGTGGACCTTTGGTTGTAGGAAACAAACATATCTCCAGGAACATATGCTGGTGGTAGTAAATACATTTCTGTGGTAATGTAGGGGAAATGGCATCTTCAAGAATTAAAAAACATGGATGTTGTACTTGGGCCCCTTTGCTGGGTCCCCCCAAACATTTTGCCTGAACCCTTCCTGTTTTCTGAACCCATTTTGGTTGGCTGTAGGAGTCTGTGTGTTTTACCACGGCTAACCAGTGCTTAAGCACTTGTGCTCACTCTCTAAAATATGGTAAAGTTGGCCTACACATGATTGGCACATTTAAATTACATATAAATCCCTAGCAAAGTGGTACAACGTAAATTAAATGGTACTAGGGGGTCTATAGCACTTATTATGCAACCCACTTACTCAGCCTTCTAAATTTATGTCCCAGGCCTGCCATTTCAGCCTGTGCACTGTTTTAAAATTCCAATTAGAATTGGCAAAATAAAGCTTTTGCCAGATCTAAAACTCCCTTGTTAAGACACCCCTAGGATAGGCCCTAAATTGACCATAGGGCAAGGTATATTATATTTAAAAGGTTGGATATGCACTTGTCAGTTTGACATGTTCTGGTAGTGATCAACTCACAAATTTCTTTTTCACGGCTGTGAGGCTTATCTCTGTCATAGGATAACATTTGATTACCATATTACATTTAATAGGTGATAGCTTTTTTGGGGAACAGGTAGAAATGTCATGATTGTTGTCTATGGAATTGTAATTTAAATCCTCTTTAATGCTGTAGTCTAATTTTAAGCCACAATTCTGAAAAATACAACTTTTGCAAACTTTAATAAACAAACAAGAACATTGATACTGACATTACTTTTTGACAAATGTATTTGTTTAAAGTGGACACAAAATTAAATCAACGTGATCACAATTTTATTTACAACTTATTTTGAACAATATGTTTTGCACAGGACAAAAATCAAACATGAGCAAAAGTATACACTACTATGTCCTAGGCCTAAAGTTTGACAAAAGCAAAGAGCTATTATTAACTATACCAGTAATGTGGGTTTATTTAGTGAGTGTTTGAGGTTCACCCTCAAAAGGATTACAGCTGTTGCTTGAGTAGGGTTTCACCCCCCCTTCAACCAACAACCAAGTTTCTCACAGTGGAATATCATTGTCAACATATTTTACACTATCTCTGTCCAAGCATGACACACATCACAGTGTCTGTTTTGCATAGACCAGAAGGTACAATTATAGATGATGGTACAACTGAAGTACAAGGAGTTTTATAAGACCAATTGGCATGTATGAAAGTACTGGAACATGGAAACATTCTGAAGGATAAAACACTACCTGACAAATACAAGGTTTAAAATGTATTGTGAGTGTGGGAGATTTGTGAAAGTCATTAGAACAAATATTCAAAGACTCTATGGTGGAACCTGTTAATTTTTCATTGTAGATTTCACCCATGACTATTACCAATAAATAGAATATTTGCATGTATGTGGATGCCTAAGATTATTTAATACATTTGATTAATAGTCACATGGAAGAAAATCACCTCCTTGTGCATGATCACCCTAATTTGTTTTGGACTGATGCTGCTGGTTGGTAGACAATGCACACTGAGACCCTGCCAACCAGGCCCCATTGTGTGTGCTTTGTCTCTTAAAACCTTAAACCTAAAACCACATTAGAGCATTTAGGGGCAGATTTATGTTGGACTTGCGCCATGTTTAAGCCGCCATTGCGTCACGCAACGGTGGCGTAAACGTGGTTCATCCCTGCGACCCATTTACAACGTGACGCATCTAGGCAGATGCGTCACGTTGTAAAGCCCTGCTCCACATGTGGGCGTTCCGGCGCAGGGTGGGCATTCTGGGGCAGGTGCACCTTGCAAAAGTGCCTGCGTGAAATCTACAAAACTTTGCACGCAGGCACTTTTAGGCCAATGCTGCGTCAAAACCCTGCGCCTGCTTGAAGCAGGCGTAAGGCTTGATGAAGCATTGGACAGATAGGGCCCCCCAGAGCATTGCTGGAGCTGCGTCGCGCTTGCTACGCAACTCCAGCAATGCGCCGCCTTTACGGCACAGATGGGTCATGCATCTGTGCCGTTTTTGCCCCATGGTGCGCTGCATTATAAATGCGGCGCACCATGGGTGGCGGAACTGTGGCACACAATAACTGGCGCATCCCTGGGGATGCACCAGTTATTGTAAATCTGCCCCTTAGTTTATCTACAAGTCCCTAGTGTGCCCAGAGCCTGCTAGTTAAACTTCACTAGTGAGCTGCGATACCTACTGTGCTTCTAAATAAGTGACAATACAAAACATGTATTCAGGTCTGCCACAGCAGCCTGAGGGCACAGTTTTAAAACTGCAAATTCGACCTGAAAAAATAAACCTTTTGTCAGGTCTAATCCTTTCTACTTGATACTTATAACTCACCCCTAAGGTAGGCCCTAAATCCCCAGATGGGAAGGTGCATTAGTATTTAAAACCTAGGACATGTGTTCTTAAGTTTTACATGTCCTGGCACTGGAAAATCTCTAAAGTTGTTTCTCACTGTGGCAAATCTGACTCGCCCTTAGAAGAGCCCTGGATTGCATTTTAACACCTTAAAATACATAACTTCAGTTTGGGAATAGCTAGAACAATGATTCAAAGACTCAAACTACTAGTAATTTGAAATCCAACCTAACAGTCAAGCTAGAATTTAAATTACTAAAAATTGACATTTTCCTGCCTAAACCAAATGTGTCTTTCTGCCAATGTTCAGTGTTACCGCACTGTTAATGGCTGTCCTGTGGTGAGAAGTGTATTGTCCAAGGCAGTGGACAAAATGCTTCGGTGTGGGCGGATGTTTCTCCCCTGACAAGAGGCTTTCTCGGCTGTGCAAAGGACCTTGATTATATTTCAAAAGTTGACTACCACGTCACAAACAGATGTAACTCACACCTAGACCTGCCCCCTTCCTTCTCCTGCTAGCCAGCCAGGCAACAATCCAAGAGAGAAAGGGGCGGCCCACAGAACCAGTTTTCAGTGACCTAAGACCAATGAAGACCAGGATGAGTTATGCTTCATACACTAGGTACACAATAGAATAAAGATACACAGAGTGGATTTTCAGATTCTATCCCTAGGGCACCAAAAGTAAGCACTTAAAGTATCTGATACAGCTGTATTCCGGGCCATTGCCTGAGGAATCAGACACTAAGGAGTGCTGTTGTATATCACATCTATAGTCCATATTGGCAAGGCTCCATGTCAATTTCTCCATGACAAGTAATGTCCACAGCCCTCCAGTCCGTTTCTGTATAGTGAGGGATTATCTGAGTCGTCCAGCGTAGCGCTAGGAGCTGGTTCGCAGTGAGGAGCATATTGAATATTATTCTCCAGTACGGTTTTGGTAATGTCGCCATTTCCACTGGGCAAACCCACAAAATAACAAATGAGAGGTCAGGGTTCGGTGAGTATCCCATCACTTCCCTGACTAAGAATCTCTTCCTAATAGCACGTCAGCTTGGGACACGACCACCACACATGTAAATAATTGCCCTCCACCCCGCACACCCACCATCCCATACATCTGCTTCAATTTAACAGGTGTGGCGGTCCATGTTATATAACACAGGACCCCCTGCATATGGGATAACAGTTTCTGGGGCAGAGCAAAAGCTATAATTAGTAAAGAATCCCCTGGCTTGCAGGGGGATTCTTTTCTAATTGTAGTGACGTGCCACAATGCCATGATCTTGTACATCGTTTCTTTGTTCTGCACACTCCTATGAAGTGAGGAGATATCAGGGCATAACTTCTCCCAGGCTGCCCTAGGAATGGCGTTAAGAAGTGTTTTCGACCATTGTGTCATAAAGGGCCACTCCTTTTCGACATTTTAGATAGGGGAGCATACATGGGAGATACTAAACCTTTGTGGGGCACCATAGGTATTGAATAGTGTCTCCCACTCTGTTAAAGAGTGAGTGTCAGCTAGTTTACTAGTCAGATGCATTGACCAATGGAGAATCTGCAAATATTCTAAGGGCCTCATTTATGAGGCTGTGTGTCACTTTTACGCCACCGGTGCGTCACTTTTTGTGATGCACCAGTGGCGTAAAAAATGTGCCTTGTTGCGCCATATTTACAAAGTGACACATCTAGGTAGATGCGTCACTTTGTAAACCCCTGCGCCACATTATACCTGCGCCAGGTATAATGTATGCAAGGGGGGCGTATTGACGTAAGGAAGGGTCGTTGTCCCACTGTGTAAAAGTCCCCGTAGAAAAGTCTGGGTTGCTCAAGAAGGGCGTTATAGGGGAAGGGGAAGTCCTCAGGATGCTACTCTTGGTGAGAGCCTCCCATATGTTAAAAATGGTTCTTAGGGTCTCTGAAAAATAACACACTGTGGGTCTATTGAACCAGGGCAGCCACAGAACCACCCAAGAAGCATGTCCAATAACCGCTGTATCCATGTGGACCAAGTGACCCTCCATTACATAGAGCGAGCATTCGTAAAATATGCAGAGTTGCACCGCATGATATACTACCAAACGTCCAGAAGGCCTAGGCCCACCGACGCCCTGGTAGCTTCCATTATCTTGAGACTTCTGCCTTTTCCCCCACCCAGATTTAAAAAAAGTCTATATTCCTTTGTAGGGTCCGGTGCTTCCTCTCCAGAAGGTTGATTGGTACTGTCTGGAATAGGTACAGCAGTCGGGGCAATACATTTTGATTAGCAGCAGCTACTCTGCCTAGCCATCAGACATAGAGACGTGTCCACCTTTGGAGGTCATTCCCAATTGAGTCCAGTAAATGCGGGTAGTTGTCTGCATATAACATGAGGTGCCATGACATCAAGACCACTCCCAGGTATTTTAATGTATTAGCAGGGCTGTAGTCCTCAGTGTACGTTTCACCTCCAGCAGTAATCCCACTCCAAGCTTCTCAAATTTAGACAGGTTCACTTTCAATCCGGAAACCCTCTCAAACTTCTCCAAAAGGTCCATTACCCGGGGTACCGACCATGACTAATAGGGGTCAGGAGGATGTCATCAGCAAATAGGTTATGGTGTGCTGTTCCCCTTCAAAGGATATTCCCACAATATCTTTGTTTTGCCTAATAACAGCCACTAGTGGATCGATGGCCAAGACAATAATACGAGGAGAAAGCAGACAGCCCTGTCTGTTTCCCCTCCTTAAGGGGTTCTCTGCTGAAGTTTTCCCATGCCCTAGGACCGAGACGTTGGGTGGTGATAATGTGGAATCTATTTTGTATTGTCTGGAATCCATTTTGTTTGTCCGTCTTTGTGATACTCAATGATAACAGGGCCTGCAGAAATGTGTGCAGAAGTCTTACAACCTTGGGTAAACTAATGTATTCTGCTGAAGAGCTTGTAATGAAAGGCCTGTTCTAGGACACCTCATGTGACACAATGTCCTCGCTTGCATAGCACATATATTGATGGCCACATTGATGCTTAGACCAAGTGTATGTATTTGATTAGACATGTATTGTGCAAATGCGCTTGGCATGTGGAAATCATACCGGCCACCATATTGTATCATGTCTATAGCACTAGCTGTTACTTTGCTCTGATTGGCCATATGCTTCATGATTGTGTAATTCTTGCCTCTTCTGATCAGTCACACACCTTGTATTTGTACATAATAGTAGTAAAAAAGAAATTATGTTTTTCTGTACTTTTTTTACATATGCATTAAACATGTCTTTATGGTTTTCATGTATATATGGCGGAACAAGAGTTCCCCAAGTTGGACATTGTGCTACTGTGAAGGGGCCATAACCCCTACTTCGGCTATGCCGCGCCTTCCCTCACGGTCCCGGCGCCCGCCCTCCGATCCGCGGGCGCCCATAGCAACCAGGACTCCACCCCTCTCTCCTTCTTTACAGGGACCAATCACGACGAGCGAGATCCCTTAAGGACTCTCCCGTGACCCCCGAAGTCCTTCCCACACTCCAGAGGTGGAGCACAAAAAAGCCGGAACCGAAGACAACAGGGCGTTCAAGCAGGAAGACTCGTGGCAGGAGACAGCGTGCGGAGAACCCCGGGAGCCGAGCGGTGAAGCGGAAGAATTGTGTGTGTCTTGTAAATTGTGTGTGTCTTGTAAAGCGCACTTCTACCCGCACCGCAGGCCTCGTAGCGCTATAGACCGCTGGGGAACCCGTCCTGGCTTTCCCTGTGAGATAGTCCCTCCTGGGAGTCTCCAAGGTGAAACCAGGCATCCCCGGCGTTTGTGAGGGGCCGTTGTGGAGATGAGGCAAGCTAATGCCCAGAGTTGCCGAGTGTGATCTCTGGTTGGAGTAGGCACCGATGCGAGAATTATCGAGTCCGCTGATCCTGGTCCAAGACCCTGCCGCGTCGGGAATCGAACCCTGGTCCCGGGGACGAAGTCTGGACGGAGGACTGGTGGAGTCCGGTGGAGGAAGCTGGAGAGAGGCCACAACTCGCAGGAAGAGTTGTGGCGGGCCAAGTGAGTACCGACTCCCCTTGATTGTAAATATCTTAGTGTACAGTAGACCCCCCCTCACCTCTTCACCTAGCACTGTAGGATATTGTATATATAGCACGGTTGTTGTCATTGACACTATTGTATATACTACCCCCTCACTTACCCGTCACTCAGTCACCCTTCTGCCTGCCCGTACTTCCTCTTTCCAGCTTCTACCCCTCCCCTCCCTACCTCACGTTCGCTTGACTTCCCACACAACCCCGGTGACGGTAGACGGCATTATATAGTTCTGAGGAGCAGCACTAACGGCCCCCTTTTCTCTCCTTTCCATACCTCCGAGGAGACACCGTCCCGCTGCTGAGACGACCAACCCCTCTCTGGGAGCACCAACCCGTCTTCCAACCAAGTACCATCCCTCAGCGAAGAACCATCTCCTTGACGCCGAAGTAAGCACCGATACAAGACTCTGTTCTCCCTTTCCCTCACCCTCGAACTGTGTACTGTAAATAAAAACCGGCTAAGGGATAGCCCACTACATACGGCCTCCACGCCTGTTATTCCGGTCCGCCCCCACCCCACAACCACAGGTGGTGTCAGAAGTTGGATCTCCCGGAAGCATGGAGGCCGCCGTGAAAAAGCTGGCAGAGACCCAGGAGCAACTGGGGAAGATGATGGAGCAGTTCCTCAAAACGGCCGAGGACGACAGGGGACAGTTACACGACGTCCTGAAAGGCCAGGGCACAGCCCAGGACCAAGCGTTGGGCAAACTCACCGACGTCCTAGGACAACAAAGACCTACCACTACTCTCCCCTCGGTGGTTCTCTAAAAGTATGTGCCGGGAGAGGACCCGGACTTTTTCTTCACTAATTTCGAACGACTGGCCCAAGCCGCTGCCTGGGCCCCTGATCGTTGAGGTCACTATCTGGGTCCCCTATTAACCGGCGAGCTACAAGCGGCCTACCAACAGGCCAATATCCAGGGACAGACCCCATATGGTGACATCAAGACCTGTATCCTAGAACGCCTGGGTATTGACGACGAGACCTATCGTGTGAGGCTACGCCAAGCCAAAGAAGGACCACAAGAAACCCCTCGGACCCTGTCATTTCGTATCAAGGGCCTGGCCGATCGTTGGCTGCGATCATCCACGGCCACCATGGAAGAAATTCTCTCCAAGATATATCTGGAGCAGTTCTTAGCCTCTCTCCATCCTACCACCCAAAAATGGGTTCGACAGCATGCCCGGCTCACGCTGGAGAACGCGATAGAGATCGCCAGCGCTTACAGTCGGGCACAAGACTATCTGAAACCAAAAGAGGAACATCCACACCGACCCCAACCCCATGGCCACAACCGGACCCCGAGACCTTTCTTACCCAGGAAACCGGAACCTCCCCCTCTTTTTCCTTACCCTGTTATACCCCGACCACCTCCACCCCGTCCTCAATGTTACCACTGCGGGGGTTATGGACACATTGCCCGGATATGTCCCCAGAAGGAAGATCCAATTGAGGTGGGTCTCGCCCGGAACTATGTCTGCCTCCCTACGGAAACAACCCCTCCAGCATATCACTGCCCCGTGCATATCGATGGACACCCGGTACTAGCCCTTGCTGACACGGGTTGCAGACAGAGCGTGCTCCGTCCCCAGGAGCTACCTCACCCGGTGGGGCTAGTAACCGGTACAGTAGCCATTCAGTGCGTGCACGGCGATACGAAACTGTACCCTACCGCTCGGGTCAGAGTTCAACACCCCCTGGACCACGGAAGCATGCTAACTGTGGGTCTTATACCCTCTCTTCCCGAGCAAGTAATATTGGGCAGAGTCTACCCCGGACTTCCCCGCCTTCTCCACGACACCACCACCTCCTTAGAAAAATGGTGGTCGGAAGCCCCGTCTTCCCATGACCCTCCACCTGCAGACCCAACAGCCGCCAGACAATACAAAACAAAAACCCAAAAGAAAAAGGAGAAGAGGAACTACTCTACGGCTTTTCCAGTTCGTGTGGAGGAACACCCCTGGGAAACCGACAGGGAGTTTCTTGCTGCCCAACAGGAGGACCCCATCTTGCAGGATGCATGGGGACGTGCCCTGGACAATGAAGACCCCTTACACGTAGGTCCATACTTCTATAAAAAGAACGGCATTTTGCATAGAAAGGGGGGAGCCCAACAGACACCCCAGTTGATAATCCCGGGACCCTTCCGCGAAAAGGTATTGTTTCTCGCCCACAGTCACCTATTGGGAGTTCACTTTAGCGATGAGAAGACCGGGCAGGCGATCCTAGAAAAGTTCTACTGGCCAGGCATCTACCAGCAAGTAAAACAGTACTGCCGCGCCTGCCCAATCTGCCAAAAAAACAGTAGATATTGGCCCCCCAGGGTGCCTCTTCAACCGTTACCCCTTATCATGTCATCCCCTTCAGTAGGGTGGGGATGGACATAATAGGCCCCATGTTACCATCGAGAAGCGGGTGTCGGTATGCTTTGGTCCTAGTCGACTACGCCACCCGTTTCCCTGAAGCTGTTCCCCTACGACAACCCACCACCCAGAACATAGCTAAGACGTTAATCTCGATCTTTTCCAGGGTAGGCTTCCCTATGGAAATTCTGGCAGACCAGGGTACCCCTTTTGTATCGGCCCTCATGAAACAGGTATGTTCCCAATTAGGCATGAAACAGATAAGAACTTCCGCTTATCATCCCCAAACCGACGGGCTGGTTGAGCGTTACAACGCCACCCTAAAACCACCCTAAAAAACACCCTAAAAAACTGTTGGCCTTGGAGAGCAAGAGGTGGGAAGAGATGCTACCCCTAGCGCTGTTTACAATCCGTTGCAAGGTCCAGAGCAGCACGGGCTTTTCGCCCTATGAGCTGCTCTATGGGAGACCCCCGGAGACCCTGCTGGATATGGCCAGAGAGGCCTGGGAGGCCGAACCCGACCGCACCAGACCCCTCCCGGAGTATGTAGAGAATCTTAGAACCCATCTGGGACAGATACGAGACATAGTGCGACAGAACCTGGTGATAGCCCAAGCAAACCAAAAACAGCAATACGATAAGGGCCCAAAACCACGGTCCTTTCTTCCCGGTGACATGGTACTTCTTCTGATGCCCTCCTCAGACCACAAGCTGCTGGGTCAATGGCAAGGCCCCTTTCCGGTCCTGAGACAGGTGACAACGGTTACTTATGAACTAGAAATAGACCCTGTCCGGCGAGTCACCCAGATATACCAAGTGAACCTATTGAAAGGATGGGTAGGCCCTCGTCCTCTTCTCTCTAGCCTAGCACTAGGAACGGTCCTTCCCTATGATGTCTGTATGGATGCAGATCTAAAGGACGGACAGAAACAGGAACTCCGCACCACCTTGAAGCCATTGCAATAGGTGTTCTCCTCATACCCTGGCCACGCGTCTGTCATTGAACATGCCATCCTTACAGAACCCGGTAAAACAGTACGCCCGCGACCCTATCGGGTCCCTGAGGCCCGTAGACCCGTTATCAAGGAGGACTGATGCTACGTATGGGGATCATAGAGCCCTCTATTAGCAGTTGGAACTCGACGATTGTGTTGGTGCCAAAACCGGACGGGTCGGTAAGGTCTTGCATCGATTTCCGCGAGGTCAATAAGATCTCATCCTTTGATACCTACCCTTTGCCTCGCTCGTGTTGATGAAATGATTGAGCGCATAGGAAAAGCCAAGTACATCAGCACGTTCGACCTTTGCAAAGGCCATTGGAAAATCCCCTTGAGAGCTGAACACAAACAGAAAAAGGCATTCTCCACACCCGAAGGACTGTACCAGTTCACCGTGATGCCCTTCGGCCTTCACGGTGCCCCCGCAACTTTTCAGAGAGCCATGAACCAGGTATTACGGCCTAAATCCCACTACGCGGGGGCCTATTTGGATGACATAATCATCTACAGTGATGATTGGGACCAACATTTACACCACCTACATGACGTCATCTCCTCCCTAGGTTCCTATGGGTTCACCATTAACCCCTCAAAAACCACCTTGGCAGCTCAAACAGTTAAGTACCTCGGATATCTGTTGGGCGAGGGACTGATCCGACCCCAAAACAAGAAGATCACCGCCATACAGTCCATTCCCTTTCCCCAAACCCGGAAAGAACTCCGAGCATTCTTAGGCCTTTTAGGGTACTACAGGAGATTCATCACTAACTTTTCACAGGTCGCAGCCCCCCTAACCGACCTCTTAAAGAAGTCTACCAATACAGAAGAGGCACTCAGGCAGCCTGACCCCTCCTTGTTACATGCATTCAACAACCTTAAGCACTCCCTGATGTCTGGTCCCGTGCTTATCAGCCCGGACTATTCCCAACCCTTTATTCTACAGATAGACGCCTCAGAACAGGGTCTAGGGCTGTCCTCTCTCAAAAAGACCACAATGGAGACGAGCGACCCATCCTCTTTTTGAGCAGAAAACTGTTTCCCAGAGAGAGGAACTACGCCGTAGTAGAAAAAGAGGCACTGGCCATCAAATGGGCAGTAGAGAGCCTCCGCTACTACCTGGACGGACGAGACTTTCTCCTCTACACCGACCATGCCCCGTTGGAGTGGATGGCCCGTAACAAGGGACACAACGACTGGGTTCTTCGTTGGTTCCTGTCCCTACAGCCCTTCAGATTCAGGACCTTACATCGGAAAGGCGCTGAGCAAGGGAACGCCGACTATCTTTTCCGATACCCTTACCCTCCAACCCGATCAAGAAGGACAGCTAGTGAAGGGGATATGAAGGGGCCATAACCCCTACTTCGGCGATGCCACGCCTTCCCTCACGGTCCCGGCGCCCGCCCTCCGATCCGCGGGCGTCCATAGCCACCAGGACTCCACCCCTCTCTCCTTCGTTACAGGGACCAATCACGACGAGCGAGATCCCGTAAGGACTCTCCCGTGACCCCGGAAGTCCCTCCCACTGTCCAGAGGTGGAGCACAGAAAAGCCTGAACCGAAGACAACAGGGCGTTCAAGCAGGAAGACTCGTGGCAGGAGACAGCGTGCGGAGAACCCCGGGAGCCGAGCAGTGAAGCGGAAGAAGAGGACGAAGTCTGGACGGAGGACTTGTGTAGTCCGGTGGAGGAAGCTGGAGAGCGGCCGCCACTCGCGGGAAGAGTTGCGGCGGGCCAAGTGAGTACCGACTCCCCTTGATTGTAAATATCTTAGTGTACAGTAGACCCCCCCTCACCTCTTCACCTAGCACTGTAGGATATTGTATATATAGCATGGTTGTTGTCATTGGCACTATTGTATATACTACCCCCTCACTTACCCGTCACTCAGTCACCCTTCTGCCTGCCCGTACTTCCTCTTTTCATCTTCTACCCCTCCCCTCCCTACCTCACGTTTGCTTGACTTCCCACACAACCCCGGTGACGGTAGACGGCATTATATAGTTCTGAGGAGCAGCACTGACGGCCCCCTTTTCTCTCCTTTCCATACCTCCGAGGAGACACCGTCCCGCTACCGAGACGACCAACCCCTCTCTGGGAGCACCAACCCGTCTTCCAACCAAGTACCATCCCTCAGCGAAGAACCATCTCCACGACGCCGAATCAAGCACCGATACAAGACTCTGTTCTCCCTTTCCCTCACCCTCGAACTGTGTACTGTAAATAAAAACCGGCTAAGAGATAGCCCACTACATACGGCCTCCACGCCTGTTATTCCGGTCCGCTCCCACCCCACGACCCCAGCTACATAGCCCTTGTCTCAGTGCTCATGTATATTAATTGCCTATGAACCTTGACATCATCTGTCTTTCTTTTTTTAAGGTTCTACAATAAATAGTGCCCAGCTAAGTTAGCATACTGGGGCCAAAGGTCACTGGCTCCAGTAACTTAGTGAGGAAGGGCCAGTTTACCCTGCCAAACACCTTCTCTGCATCTAAGAACAGGAGTCAGTACCTGCACTTCCCGGTAGTTGGTCTTCTTTATTAAGTGTAAGACTTTCCTAGTGTTGTCAGTGGCTTGTTTGAAAAGGCAAAGCCTGATTGATCAGGGTCTATGAGATATGGCATGTCAGGCAGTATCCTATTTGTGAGCACAGTTGTGAAAATGTTGGCTCCTGAGTTTAGTAATGCTATAGGTCGGCACTGCGTTCTTCAGCCAATTTCCCGGGTTTATGGATCAATGTAAAAGTAACTGTGGCCATCAAGGAGGAAACTGTCTGGGAGGTAAGTTGTGGAGATTAAGCAAGCTATTGCCCAGAGTCGCAGAGTGTGAACCCATGAATTGAGTAGGCACCGGAGTGAGAGAATTGTCGAGTCAGTGGACATTTTAGGACTCAAGACCCTGCCGAGCTGGGAATTGAACCCTGGTCCCGGGCTGACCTCTGCTTCCAGGTCTGCCTCCTCTAACCAGTGAGCCACACTTCGTGGTATTGGTTTTAAAACATAAATAAAAGACATTGTCATTTACAATGGCAATAGCTTAAACTTGCGTAAATGTGAGACCTATTGAATTGCAAATGCGTGTTAGCAATGTCGTAGCAAGGTTGCCACTGGGCCCAATGCCAACAAGGAAAAGGGGCACTGTTGGCAGCAGAAGACAGCCAATGACGAGGCTGAGCCCCTGCGCAACCTTTTGTAAATAATTCCCTTTCACTGTATATGTTTACGGAATTGGCAATTTTTTCACCAATCTATTTCACGTGGGATCGCAATATGCATTGTGCGCATTACCCAGAGGCATATCTATCAGGAGTGAAGCAGGTGCAGTGACACCGGGGCTCAGCAGTATAAAGGGCCCGTTGCCCCCTACTTATTGCTGATTCTGTTACCAAACCAGGACATGGAGGGATGGGTGGTGCATTCTACTTTCTTGCATTCGGGCCCCCGGTACCCTGGTTACTCCTCTGCTGGTAGTACCACAAGTCAGGGCACATTTCCGCAAGGAAATCTGTGCGACATCGTGTAAAAGTACACAAGCAGTTTTTACATATATGCTGTGTAAAGGCTGGATGTGTGAATAATGAGTTCTTGTTTACCCAGGGATGCAGAATTATAAAAAAACGTAGTGATTTCGGGCACGCACATGTCCTTTACAAGTCAGTTCTTGACTGTTTGCGTATCGGGACGAAGTGGAAGGATGGCTGTCAGATCCGAGGGTTGAAACCCAGGAAGAGGTGTGTGGTGGGTCCGAGGGAGAACCGGAAAGACAAAAGAACCCGAGCTGAATGTGGCCTGGTGCCAGGGGGCCGGACCCAGCAGGGAGAACTGATCTGCTGAGCCCGTCAGCATACTGAGACAGCACCTATCCGGGGCTAAGTGAACTAGGGAGTTTGAGAAACGGGAGAGGGGCGAGTGAAGAGAAAACAATAGGTGGTGAGGTGTGAGATGGGAACTTGAACAGTAGGTGAAGAAACAAGGAAGAAAGAAGGACAGGAGACCGTAGAACACAGAAGAAAACATCGGGGGAAGATGAAAGGCACAGAAGGGAGACAGCGTGGGGAAAGGGTCAGGAAGACTTCAGGGCAATAACGGGAGCGGAAAAGTGGAGCCTGGAGGGGGCAAAGGGCATGACCTGACGGAGGAGGGAGAGCAGAGAAGCATAGGGATGTTAGGGGGCAGCCTAGCACGAGAGAAGTTTGTAAAAGCAGAAGAAAGAGTGGGATAGCTTGTGTTAGTTAGAGCAAGAGTGAGGCGACCGGGCGAGCCAAATGGGGCATAACATGAAGTAAATAAATGGGAGGGGTGGGGCAGTGAACGCATGCTAAGCAGCAACTGTTTGCTCTTTTTCAAAGCCCACAATCGTGCTTGTGACAAACCGCTACGCATGTATTATATACACGACACTCCTTTGGTTATATGTGGATATGTGGGGTAAAACAGTGAAACCAAGATGATACGTGCTGGATTAAAGTGATGCCGGTAGGTGCAAATGAGGGGAAACTAGGAAAGGCTTGGGTCCTGTCACTATCCGGCCTGGACCACTCTTCATAAAGTAAACAAACAAAGTGGCTGGACAGCTTGAATATCAATGATCATTTACCACCTAGTTCTATTAGTCACTAGGTTGGACAAACATGTGTCTTGAATCACTTTTTTATTTTATAAAAAGATTTAGAAAAAGTTTTTAGCGTCAAAAGACACAACGAAACATTAACAGACTTTACAAACAATACATTCCATAAATTGAAAGCAACAATACGAAAGATGCAAACTTAGACCAAGGAAATTCAAACAACATAATTTTCATAGACAACTGTACTATGCCTCGAGTTAAATAATCTATGAGGCACCAATCCTGGATATGGAATAAACAAGTGGACTAACAGAATGGAATACTAGCCTACTTGTTATCATCTGCAAAGAATACACAGTGCATTTATCACCAAGTGCTGCAAAATAGGAATTACAAAGAGACTGCTCTACACTTTGCACATGTATTAGTTACATTCCTATTGAGCCTTAGAACATTGGTATCTTGCAGGTAAAGACGTTGACGCGTTTCGAACCCAGCTGTGTTTAACGGGTTCTCCTCAGGACATGGACTGGGGGGGCGTTGTCACTATGAAATAATTACAAAAAACTGTATCAGAGAAGAGCTGATTGGTATAGACTTCTTACATGGACTCACACACTTAAAAGATTAAAGGTACCTTTTTGGCGAGGGGTTCAGATCACTCCCTGCGTTTGAAAAAGTATAAAGATCCAAATTAAAGTCATGCCTCCAGAGAGCTTATAGCATATCAGAAAATGAACTACAACATCCAGGACATACCTCGAAGATGCGCCAAGGTGGCGATCACTGGGAGGGGTGCCGGCACAGATCAGTTAATCGATGTGCAGGTCAGGAAAGCTGAAAAAAGCGGGGGGCACCTGTTACTAAGCCTCGTGGGGTTTTGGGGATGTTAGGCAAGGTTTGAACAAGATTAGTTCCTACCTTTTTTGTGCGGGCAGAAATCCCTTTGTGGACGCTTGTACAAGCGGCAGCCGCCGCCTGGGCTTGTGCGCTGTTAAGACACAAGACAGGCGTTTTAGTAACGCATAATATTTCGCTTTCTTAGTGTGAACTCCATTAAAAGGTACGAGATCTTACTTCTCTGTGGCGTTTAGAAGTGCTTGGATCCGGCACCCAGCTCGTTGTGAAAAGACAGCTTGTGACTGGAGGGGGCGTGTCTAGCTGTATTTGAGTCCGCCGTATTCGCGATGTATCTTGGGAAACGTAGTTTTTTTTTTTTTGGTGTAAAAACTTTTATTGATGTTCATCATCCATTTTATAACAAGACAATTACACATTAATCATGACAGGAGAGAAGAACAGAATGTCCCGTAGTTATACACAGCTATTTAGCCGACAACCCTCCGGTCCGGCAGCAAAGGATGAGGACGATATGGCAGACCATGAGGAGAAAAACATCGGAGTCATGAAGTTTTACTTTTTTTAAAGTGCATTTTTGTTAACTGTTCCATTTATAAAACATTAGAAAACAAACCAAACAAAGTGGCTCAATAGTAGTGCTTAGATACTAAGCAATATAGAACAGAAGACGCTAGTAGAACACACCGACCCCCTACCCCAGGCCTAAACCCTCCACCCCCCACAGAACGTGAGCAAGAGTTCCAATTATATGAGTATAGTACTAGTCCTGCCCCGTAGTAGCCCACAGGCTAATCAATCATCCCCTCCTCATCCTCCGAGTCTTCGTCTTCAGCCTCCTGGAGCGGGTCGCACAGGTCCCCTCTATATCTATTCCAGGCCTCCCACACCCTGTTCCATTTCTTTGGGTTCGCTCTCAGTTTGTAGACAGTTCGTTCAGTTAACATCAATTTGTCCATGTTTTGACACCATAGCGACAAAGTAGGTAACTCAGCCACCCCCCACCTCTGTGCCATATCACGCTTAGCCATCATTGTTCCAATTGTAACCCACTGCTGTTGTCTGAGGTTAAGATCAGTGCCCTCCCAAACATTCAGAAGACAGAGGCGCGGTTCGGGTGTGAGGGAGGTGTCAAGGGCCTGGGAAATCGTGCGCATGACCTGTTGCCAGTACCGGGCAATGAGAGGGCAGCCCCACAACGTGTGCAGTAGTGTGCCATCCTCCCCACATCCCCTAAGACAACGAGGGGAGTCAGCCCTGTGCATTTTGTGTAGGGTGGTCCTCGTGTAGTACGTTCTGTGTAGTATTTTCAGTTGTATGAGTCTGAACCTGGCAGAAACCCCAGCCTCCCTCGGGGATGCCACAGCAGCGTTCCAGTCCGTCTCATCCATAACACCCAACTCATCCTCCCATTTTTCTCGCAGTGTCTGTAGGGGGTCAGAGAGATTGTTCAGTAATTTACGGTAGGTGAGTGAGGTGGCTCTTGTTTGCATGTAATCCGTGAGAAGCCGGTCCTCTAGGGGCGAGGATTCCGGGATTGTGGTTCCCGGCTCCAGCACCGCCAGGAGAGCGTGCCTGATTTGGATGTACCTATACGTTTCCGTGGGGCCCAGCGCATATTGTTGTTGGAGTTGCTCGAATGGTACCACCCCAGTGGACGTCCAGAGGTCCCCCACTGTAGAAATGCCTATATTGTCCCATTGGGTGAACCCTTTACTGGTCCTCAGGCAGCCCAGTTTTTTAGTATCCCAAAGCGGGGTAAGCTTCGTAATGACTCCCTTCCACTGTAGCTTGGTGAGTGCCCTGTACCATAGAGTAATTGTGTGTTTAGTGGGTCCAATCAGGTTCTTGAGGAGACTGGGATTATAGAGGGGGGCCAGGAGACTCTGTGTCCCGAGTTGGGCCCTGTCCGCCATGTACGCCGGGTCAGTGTGTGGTGCATGGATCCATTGGTTAAGTACCTTAAGTTGGGATGCCCAATAATAAAGCTGTACATTCGGTAGCGCAATTCCACCATCGTACCAGCCGCGGTTCAGTTTGAGGTGCGCTATCCTCGGGGGACGCCCACCCCAAAGTAAAGTGGTAACAATCGCGGTAATTTTCTGCAAGTAGGAGGGCGGAATCACGACAGGCGCATTTTCAAAGATATATAGGAGGCGCGGGAGCGTCATCATTTTAAACAGCGCAGCGCGGCCTAAGAGTGTGAGCGGCAGGGACGACCAGTGCCTCACGTCTGCCTTCAAACGGAGGAGGGGGGGCGCTAGGTTTCGATTGGTGAAGACGGTCATATCGTTAGTGACATGGATACCCAAATATTTGAAGGAAACATCTGTCACCACCAACGGACAGTGTTCCGGGAGGACTGGTCGAGGGCCCTTCAGTACATAAAGGACCGATTTCGTCCAGTTAATCGTGTAACCAGAGGCCGCACCGTGTTTGTCACAAAGCGCCAATAAAATCGGGACACTCAGTTCGGGTGCTGATACGTACACCAGCATATCATCCGCATACAATGATATTCTATCTTCCCAGGTCTCCGTCCACCTGATGCCCTTCAACAGTGGTGTCGTTCTGAGGACGATCGCGAGGGGTTCAAGGACCAGCACGAACAGCAATGGGGATAGGGGGCAGCCCTGACGGGTCCCACGCGCCAAAGAGATCGCACAGGAGATATGGCCATTGGCCGCTACATGAGCTGCTGGACCGGTGTAGAGTAGTCGGATCCAGGATAGGAACTTCGGACCGAAGCCCATCCGGTGCAGGACTGCGAACAGGTACTGCCACTCCACCATGTCGAAGGCCATCCTGGCGTCCAGCGACAAGATGGCTGCTGGCTCTGTCAGGGAGTGCGCACGTGCCAACGCGCCGTGTACTCTACGGAGATTTAATGCTGTACTCCTGTGAGGCATAAAGCCGGATTGGTCTGGGTGGATCAGCTGGCCAAGGTGTGGGGTCAGTCTATTAGCGATCACCTTCGCCAGGATCTTCGCCTCTGCATTGAGCAGCGAGATCGGGCGGTAGGATGCACAACATTCTGGAGGTTTCTCAGGTTTTGGGATAGGAAACGTAGTTTTTTAATATCTTTTCTCACGGGTAGAGCGAAAATGTGAGGTGCAGAAAAGAAAGAAGATTACTAGAGGCATAGACGGACCTGTTAAAACTTGATGGAGAAGCAGGAGAATCTTTTAACTGAACCACTTTTAGATTTGGTATGACAACGTCACATGAGCAGCAACAAGCAGAAGCAAGGGCACGTAGCGGGCATACAGGGTTTTAGAGGTTACTGAATTCATTGAGATCGTTTAGTCCGTCCATGGCAAATGAGCATCATGTCAGTTGATAAACCCACTGACTCCCTGTCGGGAAGTTGTCCTGTGCAGAGTAGAATCAGTACAATTCTGCGGAGGGAATCTCGTAAGTGGGTGAAAACGTAAACCAGTGGCTCACTAGAAGTGAAAAGCCAATACCAGTAAAGCGTGCACAAATCGGATGTGCAAACAAGAACATTGTCGAAAGAAACTTTTAGGGGAGGGGGATCCCTTTGAAGCACAGCGTGAAAGAAGTGTGAAACAGCAGGGATGTAATTAGGGGGGAGGAGAAGTGAGGCCGAGCGCGCACTGCGCACGCTGGGGAAGCAACAGATGCCTGTGGGAGGGAGGCTGATGGCTTGGCATTGCTGTGAGGCAGCTCGGGGAGCTAATGGTAAGCGCGTTCACGAGCACATGAACTCGATGTAATCCGCCTGGTGGTTTTAGAGCTTGTTTTGCCCTCAATACTCTTGTCCTATTTTTGCTTGCGCGATTAATAGGACAAGACCTAAACAGTGGCACACAGGCAGCTCAATGTGCTTGAGTATGTCCGGACCAGTCTCACCTATTGCCGGCCACACCTTATATTATTTGGTCTGGGAGTTCAAACCATAAAAATTTCAGGATATCAATCTTGCTATCTTATTGAGAAATTAACTTGATTATGATCAGGTGCATACTTCACTGTGCTACTCTGGAGTGAGTTTCCTGGCCCTCTATCAAGGAACAATCGTGCATTCAAAAATCTCCTTCTAAGGATAAACACATCAAACACATTTTCAAACCTCTCCAACCCACCTGCCCCCTTCCTATACCCCTCAAACCTTCAATGAACTGCAGTCCCTCCCTCATGTTGGACGGAGAGCAGAAACTCCTCCCACGCGATGATGAGTGACACTATAACCTGCACAACTCCCCGGTCATTCCACGTACCAAAGCAGATCAACAGTTCATATTACCACCAGAGAGGTTGCTAATCCACCAAGGGAGCGTTCTTCATACCCTCCTGGACAATCAAGTTAAACATTGCGCATCTCTTCAATTACAGCAATAACTAAGTCTGTGTCAATATACACCATCCAGCCCCCTATAGTAACTTTGCATGAACTGACATTACCAGCAAAAAACAGCTGAGCAGTTACTATCAACTTGTGTCCACTGTTCTTCAGTTCCCTGTTCTGTAGCTTGGGTTTCACGTTCTGTAGGTATTGCATCACTTGCGGGTCACTTGAAGGGACATCCCAAGTTTCTACCTCCGCTCCTTAGGTCAGACTGTACGCTTTTTTTGTCTCCTTCATGGAGGACTGCAGGCTCTCATGTGAGGGCGCCAAAATTCCCTGGGCCTCCTCTTGGGAGCATATTATGTGGACTTCAGCACTCAGTTGAAATCAGAGAGCAAATAAGAAGGCCTAACGGCATTGAATTTGTCCCTGTCGAAGTTATGCCATAACTTGAGCAAGGGTTTGCCTCTCATTGAATGTAGCATGAGAGAGGTCATGGTATATCTGAATGAGTTTTTCTTGAAAAACAAGATGATCAAGTTTTCTGTCCTCTTTCTTTAGCTTGTGGTTCATTTGGGAGGAGCCATATTTGGCGATGATATCCCTTGGCCTGGAGTCAGTAGCTGGTCGTAGTGCCCTTACTCAGGGTGCTCAGACAATAGGGATCTTCTAACAAAGAGCAAGCATGTGCAATACCGGACTATGTCGTCTCCCTCCTCCTTTCTCTACTACATGTTGTATCTGAATGGTGTTGCATCGTAATCTGTCCTCGAGGTCCCTGCACTTCTTCCATAGCATTGGTATTGCTTCATCCGCCCTGCTGCTCACATCCTGCAGTTACTCAAGCTTCTGGCTCATCACCCAAATATCACCCTCGTTGGTCGCAACTCCCAACAAGCCATTGGATAACTTTTGTGACCTCCGAGAGATCTGAGGCAGGGTTTGCATTTGTGTGGGCAATTTATCTGCTTTTTTGTCATGAAGGTCCACCAACAATGCCTGGAGGTCCTCCTTCGTGATTGTGGCCCACTTTCTCCTTTCTTAGCAGCCATAGTGGGTTTAAGTCAAACCTGGGAGGCCGTCTCTGCTGGGTGTGATGTTTTTATGGTGGTGTTCCCCCAATAATCCCTAATTGCTGGCTGTCATTTACAATTTCTGGGCATGAGCAGATACGCCATTGGGTGTGGGCAGTGGGTGCCAGTTGGGCAGATTAGTGTTGTTGTCTCTAGTCACTGCAAGTGTTGCACATTAGCTCTCCAAAATCTCCACCTAATAGCCCAAATGGGTGAAATGCAGACTATTCGATTCTGGCCTGGAAAGGGGACGATGGTACATGCTGGTAGATGCACCATGCTGGGCTGCAGCACGGGGTGACTCGCTGTTCGTGGCCAAAGTCCTGGAGCCCACTACGGAGAGTCATGTAGCCTTATCTGGTCACAACAGGTATATGGAGAGTAGGGCTGGAGCTGGGGACAAGTCCTAACAAGGCTGCATGCTCAACATAAACCCAGGAGACCGACAGAAACTGACATCAGAACGCTCCTACAGTGACATCAGGCCAACACTTACTTTCCCGGCCAATCGCTTCACTCCGGCCTCAGTTTAGTTTTCATGGTGTGAAGTGGAGGAAAGGCCCAAGATGGTGAACACTGCCCAGGCCCACCGCGGAGGCCAGCCCCGGAAAACGAACAGTGCTGCAGAGGTCCGAGGGCAAACAGCAGAGTCCACAGGGCGATCTTACTGCTCAAATGGGGCTCAGGTGAGGTATGGAGCTGCCGTAGGGATTTCGACCACCAGGGTCCTGGGCAGGAGCTCATTGGCCAGACGCCATCCTTGTCCGGCTGTAAAATCACCCCCACAACCCATGACCCCCCCCCCCCCCCCCCGTTTTGCTTTCCTTGCTTGTCATTCGTGTTAGCAATGATGGCAGCAGTTCTTCTGAAACTCATGTTTGTTTCCTCTTTTGTTTCATCAAAGCTATTACTGCACATTAAGCATGTATTTTCATTTTAGGTGAGAATATAAAGAAGAGCAATTTATCATTTTGAGGATTCATGGGCCTGAAAAGTGCACATTTTTATGATGAGAAAAATTAAATAGTGTCCAGCTAGAATAGCATGCACAAAATATCATCAATCACGAAGTTAAGTATTTATAGCAATGTCTAGATTTACCAATGTTGACTTCACATCTACTTATCTTTGTGTGAAGGTAAGTAGAGTAAATCTTGACTTCGGAGAACAGCGGGGCATATTATCAAGGCAGTCAAAATTAAATTATCGTCGCTTTTGCTGCCGATTTCGGCCGCAAAGCAGCGATAATTTCATCGCCCTATTAGCAAGCTGTCGCTAACATCAGTTAGCGACAGCTTTTAGGTGATAGCGAGCGGTTTGGGACCCGCTTTGCATGTCAGCGATATTTATCGCTAATGACATGCAAAGTGTGCGGACCCAACCAGTTAGCGACTGAAAGCAGTCGCTAACGTCGCTATCGCCAATTAGCAAGGCAGGCGTAGCGATAAAAAAATGTGCGCTAAGCGCAAATATCGCTAAAACTAATGCCTGTTCAGACCAGTTCTTAGCCATTATATCCAATGGGAGGTGGATTTTCTAGCTAAGACTCTATTGGCGATGATGCCTGAATATCGCTGGTTTTCCAGCGATATTCACGCATTTCGCCGCTAACGCCAGTTATTTTATCGCATTGGAGATAAACGTTGCTAATAGGATATTATCTCTGCGATAAAATCCGGCGATGCTTGGCGATAAAAAAAAATGTTGCTAAGCTTCTTTCGCGATAAATATCGCTAGTTGTTGATAATATGCCCCAGGGTACTTCCCTGCAAAGGTAACAATATACCCTATTTGCTAAACCCTTTGTCCCCTGACCTGTTTAAGGTGCACAAGTAGGGGCATATTTGTGAGCCCCTTCGTGTTACTCTTACACCACGGAATGTGGTTTAATAGCGATGCAAAGAAAAAATGAGATTTATAAAGTCACACAAGGCCACCTTGCGGTGCCCTGCGTGGCTTCATAAATCTCGAGTAATGTAACGCAGCACAAATCGCTGCATTACTCTGTGCCAGGAGGCGTTTTCATGGTTATTGTGTGGGTGCTCTTACACAACATCCATGGATTATGACACATTCAGCTCAAATAGAAAGAGGAAAAAGCCTCTATGGGTTGTTTTTGTGCAGACAGGCGCCCCTTCTTGCACAAACACAATCCTGTCTGCAATGCAGGCACCCTTGCACCATGGTGCAAGGGTGTCTGATTTGGTGCTAGGCAGCTCTTTTGTTTTGTGCAACAGCACATGGGAAAGGACAGGAATGGTCAGAATTTCCTTACCTACAGTGGGGCTTATTTACAAGCCCCTTGCGACTCCCGTACTTCACTTTTTTCAATGTTAAAAGTGATGCACTGGCAGCGCAATGGGCTTGTAAATAGGCACCAGTGTATTTCTGTCCTTTCCCAGTGACGCAGCGGAGCAAAGTGATTCGCTGCGTCAATTTTTCATCAATCTGGCTTGTAATGTCTTTCTTTTCTGGCTGTGAGGGTAAAAAAAAACGAATGATCCCCACACCCTGGGATAAATGTCCCAGGGCGTGGAGAGGGGGTGTCATTAGTTTTATAATTTTAAAAAGCAAACTCCCACTTTAGGAGTTTCTATGTGAAAAACAAAAACTTTGGAAAAGTTTAGTCAAAGGTCGTTAAAACAGCCAGTGGCCGTCCATCAAACTTTTTGCACATTGAAAAGAACCATGATGATGGTTCCTTTCAATGTAGAGATGAAAGCTGAATAATCTCTAAAGTTGTCAGATGGTGGCCCTAAATTGCCACCTCAGTTCTATCAGATTGTGGATGCCCGCACCAGATATTGATGTACTCCAATCCAAAGTGAGCGTGGAAGGGGCTAATTTGGGGCATGGCTACAATTTTGGGCTGATTGGTCCCTTAAATAATTGAAGTGATGGGGTGCTGATATATTTCAATCTTTGGCAGGTGTTAATTGCTGCTTGCCATTCTATCTTTAGTGAAATGTGCTGAATGTACATGGAAACCAATAACTTTTTTTGAAATCTGATAAGAACCCCGGAACAACACAATAGAGCAAAATATAGCTTATCGAGAATACAACAAAACAGAACACAACACAACACAACAAAAATAAACAACAATAGAATGCAACACATCAGATGAACAATTGTTAAACACAGTGACAATACACGAGCAAGGTGCACATAAAAATCAGTGGTGTAAATGTAAAAACCCACCGGCACAAAAAAGAACATAACTCTCTACCGATATAGCTAAATGCAAAACAATAACACAAAATAATAACAAATACACAACGTAGAAACATACATAAAAGTGCAAAACATTAAAGTAATGCAAACCAAAAATACACAGCACAAAAAAACAAACCAACACAGTACCAACAGAATAATAACATTAGAACACAGTGACACAGCAAATACACAAACATGGTACACTGCAAATACACACAAACACATGTTTACAACAGCACAACTAAGTGACACTACGGTACACAAGCATTGAAAAGCAAATAGATCTCACCTACAAGAAAGCTATTCAGCTCTTTCAATATTTTAGCTATGTCTGCACTGCTTTAAAAAAGTAAAAAGCGCTGGCTGCAATATCTGAAGCAGTTGGTAAGAGTCTCCTGGGCCTTAATCAATTGTAAGAGAGCAGCATTATAACTGCTCAGATATGCATCTAGCTCTGGGCAGTAGGTTCTGTGACACTGGGGCCCAGTTTACCCTAAATATTTGCTATTTCTATTGACAAATCAGGGGGCAAGGAGGTTTGAGTCGGAGACCACAGGGCTTACTTACTAGTTTTTGATGCAGGGCAGCGTAGAAAGTCACTTTTCTGTGATGCATCCAAAGAAAAAGGGCAGAAATGTGCCGTACCTATAAGATATAGCACATTCCTGTCCTCTTTCACCACACTGGTGCTCAATTAGCTGCCTTCAAGGGTGTCTGCATTGTATAAATGATTGTTTTTGTGCAGAAAGGGACACTTTCCTGCACAAAAACAATCTCAAGAGGGGTTTTTCTCGTTCTATTTGTGCTGCAGAATGCAACACACATGGAAAGAGGAAAAATGAGGAGAAATGGAAACATTTCTTCGTGTTAGCCCTGCTCTGGGGAGGCGTTTAATTTTGGCGCTGCTCCAGCTTTCTGTCATTTTGTAAGTCTGGGCAGCATCAAAATCAATGAGTGCAAACACCCATGCAATGCCTCCTTGATGCAGAGTAAGGCAAAGCAGTGCTTTGCACTGCCTACCTAACTCCACATCTATGAGACAATGCAAAGTCATGCAGGGCGGCTTTGTGCCGCCTCATAGATATGATTGAGAGGCCTACGCGTCAAGCAAAAGGGATGCTCTGGTAGTGCAGGCCTCTTGTAAATAAGCCCCACATTCCTGTCCATTTCTGTCCTGCAGTAGGATTCGTTACTCCTTTGTTACTAGATTGGCACCCACATTTATCACCATTGGGACTCAGCTCTTCAGCTCAGGTGAGAAGTAATACTTTTTGTGTTAAGTATATTTTATTGAATTTTATATTAAAACAAAGACAATACAAAAATAGATCCGAACCAGGTACTCATAGAAGAATCTTTAGCATGAGCATTAATATAAAATTTGCACCTATACAATAACAATTATAAAACGATATGATATGTAACTGAAAATTAAATAAAAAGTGAGGGCAAAAAATACCTATCATCATCAATATAAATGTCAAATGTTAGAGCTACTTACATTAACCTTAAATTTCCAATACATCAAAGAATAAATAACTCATTAAAAATATGTATTTATAAATGTTAAGATATATAATGATAAATCAGATTCCAAAATAAATGATAATTAAAATTGTTATGAATTACACCTAATACAGACAGATTAGCACCTCTTCTAGTAAAAATTATCAATGACCTCCATTTATGAAGTGATAATAAAGAAGTATCTTTCCAACTTGCAGTAATGGATTTAAAGGCAGCGGATAATAAAACATCTCATATATATGTGGAAAGAACAACAGATTTACCAATCAACATGTTATACGAAAGAGTATCAGAAAAATTGAATATTTTTAATGACATCCCAAATCTCCCTCCAAAATTTTGAGACAAAATTACATTAATAAAGTGTATGCTTTAACAAACCTGGATTTAGATTACAATACCAACAATTAGAAGAAGATAAAAGTTTAGCATGAAATGACTTTAAGGGAGTCCATAGGCAATTAAATAGAATGAACACATTTGTTTTATACAAGGACATAGGTAACCATCCAGAAATATTATTTAACCATATTTTCTTCCATACATCATGAGATAATAAAGGGGATAATTCATTATTTCAAAATATAGATATAACTTAGCAATATTGCTCCCTTGGAAATTATTCAAGAATTTATAAATTAATAATGCAGCATAAAATGAAGTAGCTACCGTTCGAATATAAATTTCTAAATCAGAAGTAACATTTGAAGGAAAATTATTAGGAAAAGAATCCATGATAGAATTACATGTAAGTTCATATTTGGAAAAATCAGAAGGAGGGAAACGACATTTTAGTAGCAGATCATCAAATGATAAAAAAGTGCTAATATGATATATATCTTTAAAGTAAAACACACCAGCTTTAATCCAGGACTGCCAACATTTTGCATTTACAGAATGTTTTTTAAGAGGATAACACTATATCTATATATTTAAGGAAGTGATATAGTAAACTGAAAAAACTAATCTAAATAATTTAATATTAACTTTGTAGATTTCAAAATAATAGATTTGTTAAGTAACATTGAAGCATTTGACATAGTTAATAAAGCAGGTACAGGATTTGGCGCTATTGACCATTTTTCTATGATAAGCCATATAGGAGGATTATTAAGGTGAATAAGACTAAGCCAAAGGGAACTTTGCTTTAATATAAATGCTTTATGAGAATTTAAAAAATCTGGTAAACCAAAACCTCTAATTCTTTTGGCAATTTTTCATTTTTTATAACTTATACGAGGAGTTTTGTTATTACAGATAAACGTGGAAAAGAGTTTATCAACATTTTTATAGAACTGACCAGGGAATTGAAAAGGAATCCAGGGAGTTAAAATATTTTTGGGGCTAATACCATTTTTATTTAATCCATTTTCCCCCACCTTGAGAGATGCAGTGCAGACCATTTGCAAAATTTGTCTGTAATATCATTTATAATACTATCCCAATTAAGTGACCTCAATGTTTTTATTGTATGGGAAAATAATATAAGTAAATCACAATAAGGAGCTCAAGAGGGAACACATCAAACAGGTTGCCTTCCCCTCACAAATGACAATGAATAAAAAAGACCTGATTGAATAGGGCAAAAACAAGTTTTCTTTTGTAAAACTGGAGGCGGGGGCCACAACCTCAATCCGGGAATGAGAAAAGATCTACTGATTGGGTAGACGCGGCACATTAATGGCAACCGCATGTGTGGGTGGGTGACTTACGTTTGAAGGCAATACCTCCTGACACAGTGGGGAGCCGATATGACTGCCCTTGGCTACCCCGTGTCACTCTCGGTATAAAGTTGGAGTCCAGTGAGGTGATCTGTGACCTCGAGCCCTGATGAAATTGCTGCAACAGTGGACAGGCAATGAAACATGTTAGCCCATCTTTAAGTGGTCTACAACGTGCAACTTGTTTGCAAAATTGGAATTTTTGGAGAAAAACTTTATTCTTATGCACATTTCGGGGTCTTCTTTAGACATACACATATCACTATCTACACCTATTTTCCTTTGACTGGCACCCATTGTTCTTTTCTTTTTCTCACTTGTGAGAGAGTTACCGATGATGAGAAACATGGGCAAACTGGTGAGAACCTACCAGCAGCTCCTCTGGTGAGGGACTCTCACCTTCACACAATTTTTTTTTTATTCACACACACCTTTTCAGTAGAGGGTCTGTTGTAGCGAGTGGACTGATAAACATATGTTTATAAATATTGAATTTTTCTGGGCTTTTGGGGACTGGATAAGACTGGTAATTGGATATAACAGCAAGCGGGTTGAGGTTGAAGCCCCCTGCCTCCAGTTTTACAAAAGAAAACTTGTTTTTGTCCTATTCAATCAGGTCTTTTCGGGGAAAATAATATACCAAGATACTGAAGTTTTTCCTTTTGCCAAATTATTTCCTTTATGGGTAACATATCAGGGGTGCAATGAACATTTAGAGGGAAAACTTAAGGTTTTGTTAGTATTTATCGTATGAACTGAAATCTGTGAATATGAGAAAATTAGATCAAATAAAGGAGGAAGGGAAGATTCAGGAATATTAACAAACAAAAGCACATCATCAGCTAAGGCTAAAGTTTTTATAATAATATTGTTGAAATTAATACCCTTAATGTCTATTCAGTTTCTGATAGCAGTGATTAAAGGCTCAATAACAAGAATAAAAAGTAAAAGAGAGAAGGGACAACGTTGTCTGATAACCCTTAAAAGGGAAACATTGATTAGAGATTTGACCATTGATGGAAAGTTGAGCAAATGGGCTAGAATAAAGTGCTGATATCATACGAATAGATGAATCCCAAAAATTAAACATGAATAATTATGACAAAAATATTGCCAATTAACTTTGTCAATTGCTTTTTCAGCATCTTATGCCAATACTTTATGCGAGGATAAAGAAGACCTTTTTTCAATAGCATCACTAGCATGTAATAACACTCTAGTATGGTTTACAGAGTATCTATGTTTCACAAAACCAGATTGATCAGTATGTACAATGGAATCCAGCACAGAGGTTAACCTGGTTGCAAGAATTTTTGAGTTTAAAACTTGATTTATTAAGGAGATAATTTAAAATAATAGTAGGATCTTTGTTAGGTTTTGGAAGAACTATAATCATTGCTTCAGAAAAAGACCCAGAAGTTGTTCCTGAGAAACTAAAATAGGAAAAAAACGTAAACAAATGAGGTATGGGGTGTAAAGAAAATTCCATCGAAAATTCAGCTGGAATGCAATCTTGACCAGAAGATTTCTGCGATTTAAGGGACTTGATAGCCAAATAAATCTCTTCTACTGAAAAAAGCCAAATCTAAAACATCTTTATCTGTTTGTGATATTTTTGGTAAACCACAACTGTGCAAGAAACAATCAATAAGTGACGAATCTTCAGAAGGAGGATTATTGTGTACGGTTGAATAATAATTTAAAAGTTAATTAACTATATATTTTTGGGATAATGCAATCTTTCCACTCAAACCATAAATTGCATGAATTTGAGTTTTATCATTTTTAATATGCAGATAATTTGCCAAAGAGATTCGAGAACTATTAGCATGAAATCAGAATTTTGCTTTATTATTAGAAAGATTTATACCAACCTTTCTGCTTAATGTTGAATTGAATTCATAACATCATATCTATCTGGACCAGGCGAAAGTAGATATTAGGAAGCTTTCTAGAGAGGAGCAAGCGCTCAGTGAAAGGATGGAGACCTTGGAAAACAAGGCGAGGAGGGGGAACCTCCGAATTTTGAATGTGCCTGAAGGTTCAGAGGGCTCAGACTTAAAACAATATATAACGGGCTTGCTAAAAGAGTCCTTGAGTTTAGACCTCTCTCTAGAAGAAATAGCATTGGACATCCAAAGAGTTCACAGGGATCCCTTTAGACGAAATCCCCAGAGATCCAAACCCCGTAAAATCCTAGTAAATTTCCATACATATGTTTTGAAAGAACAAATACTTAATCTTGCACTAAAACAAAAATCGCTGGTTGCAAAGGGGGTTACATTCTTAATAAGGTCAGATCTCTCAAGAATTACCCTGGAGAAGCAATGGGAGTTTGGGAGGCGCCTGGAAGCGTTTAGAGCAGCGGGTGCCCCAGCTCAATTAACATTCCCTGCTGGTATGAAAATAATGTACAATAATAAGATGACCAACATTAGAACAGTACAAGCAGCGGATGAACTCCTGATGCAGATGGGAAGCAATAAGAAGTCTTAATTATAAGATTCAGTAAGAAGAATTAGTGTCCATGGCCACCTCTTGACTTCTCCGAGCTCTTATGCACAAAGTATAAAATAATTTCTCCCCAAGAGATATCAAATAATATAATTAATTTAGTGTCACTATTAGTCTAGTCTTTATATTTTATATGTTTTGCATCTAAATAGGTGGGGTTTCTCTCCAGGAGTTCATGGAGGGGCGCTATCAACCGGACATTGCACCGGTTAGATATCGCAAGGGTTTTCCAGGCATTGGGAGGGGGGGGGGTGGGTGGCACGTAGCTAGGGTAGGTGGTGGGGGTTGGAAAAAAAGTAAAAATGTCCTCCAAAAGCCAAGATATAACAGTCTTGATAGTAAGAATGTGGTATCCTATGAAAAGAGTTTTAGACAAGTATGGGTCGGTCTAGCCTTATCTTTTTGCCTCTCTTTCTTGTCAGATATCTATGTCGAAGATGATTAACATAAAATATTTCTCCTGGAACATTAATGGCCTGCCCACCAAACAAAGGGCGAACAAAATTATGCAATATATACGAAATCTGGAAGCGCAGGTCATTGTTCTCCAGGAGACTCACCTAACAAACTCTGAGACGATGGATTTATTTAAAAGAAATAAGTGGATAGACTTTGCGGTCTCTACTACTCAGGCTAGTAATACCAGAGGGGTATCTATAATATTCAAGAAAGGAGCTAAAGCTAGGCTGATATCTCAACAGGTCGACCCAGGTGGAAGATGGGCCATAGCCTCCGTGGCAATAGCGGGCTCTCAAACCACAGTTTTGGGATACTATGGGCCGAATCAGGATGATCCTACTACATTGGAGATTATGTTTTTACATTTGCTCTCCTTTCCTGAGCCAACTATCATAGCAGGTGATTTTAATATTGTCCTAAATCCAGTTTTGGATAAATCACCCAATAGTCGATCCTTAGTTTTGTCAAAATCTAGGTCAGTGCTGCAATCTGCAATGAAAACTAATGGGTATGTTGACATATGGAGGGAGAGGTCTTGGGATCAGCAAGGAGTGTCTTTCCGGAATTATAAATATAAACACCAGTCAAGGATTGACTTTATCTTGATCAGCCGAAGGCTGGCTGAACATGTAAGATCCGTTGAATACTTACCTCTACATCTCTCAGATGACTCTGCAGTACTAATGGACCTAACCTATGTAATGGAGAGTTTGCCCTCTAGATGGTCCTTTGATCGTTCACTTCTCTCTTCACCTGATGACATACTATATCTCAAAAGAGAAGCACACAATTTTTTTTTGATTAATAACGATTCAGCAACTACAAGGATCGTCTGGGACTCGTTCAAAGCATTTTAAGGGGTCTTATAACAGCGAAAGTGTCTCACAAAAGGAAGCAATATAAAGAACAAATTCTGTCCATAGAGGGAAAGATAATAAATCTCCAAGGTGTTATCGATAGTAATACTGGGGTAGATGAGTCCACTATAGAAAACTATAGAAAAGAAATGGCGACCTTGAAGGCCAATCTGGGTTCAGTATTGAATCTTAGACTGCAGCAGAGATGGGAAGCAAGCAAACTAGCCCATTTTGAGTACAGCGAAGGTGCAGGCAAAATGCTTGCATGGAAGACTAAATCAAATCAGGTCAGGAACAATATCTCAAAAATCAAGGTGGGCAACGATTCCTTTACATCGGATATTGAAATTAGAAGGGCCTTTAAGGTCTTTTTTGAGTCTATCTATAAGGAGGATATTGTAACCTGATCTGAGGAGGTCGACGATTGGTTAAGTCATATGAATCTCCCCAGTCTTACACATGCTCAGTCTCAAGCATTGGATGATATTATCACTGAAGGAGAAGTTAGAGCCGCTATAAAAAAACAGCAAGAAGGGAAAGGCAGCGGGGCCCGATGGCCTACCAGCAGAAACCTATAGAATGCTATAAGATGAGATTGCCCCCTTCCTTACTAAGATGTTCAATCAGATCCTTCTTGAAGGCCAAACTCCCCCGTCATCATGGGACAATGCATCAATTACACTCATACTGAAACCTGGAAAGCCTAAGGACACCTGCGAATCATACAGGCCTATATCAATCTTAAATGTGGACTATAAAATCTTCACCACAATTTTAGCTTCTAGGTTAGCCTTGGTAGCCCCGGCAGTCCTTCACGTAGATCAAAAGGGATTTGTAAAGGGCCGGCAACTGTATGAACTAACATACGACCTAATAGGGGCTATAGATATCGCGGTGACACAGAATTTACCCTTGACTGCTCTCACTCTGGATGCAACCAAGGCCTTCAACAGGGTTAATTGGGTGTACCTGTCGGGGGCCCTGGCTAAATTTGGAGTGGGGAAGAGATTCTGTCATGCAGTTAGTCTATTGTATGCCAATCCATCGGCAAGCCTATTAATTAACCGTGAGTTGTCAGACCCCTTTAATATAACTAGAGGGACTCGGCAGGGTTGCCCGCTTTCCCTACTTCTGTTTGACTTTTATATTGAACCTCTCGCACAACAACTGAGGGGAGAGAATGCTATCATCCCTTTTTGTCACAGAGGGTGGGAAAAGAAGGTGGCGTTATATGCTGACGACCTGCTCGTTCTTACATCAGACGTAACAACCGCACTCCCGGTTATATTTGAAAAACTGCTAAGGGGTTTGGGAAAATATCAGGCTACCAGATCAACACATTAAAAACAGAGATGTTGGTTTGGAATGACAATCCGAGTTCCTTGGAAATACAGGAGGGCGAATCATTACGATATCTGGGCCTAAATATCATAAAAGACATCAATAGGCTCGCCACAGTAAATATTATAGCAATCATTAAAGAATGTAGGAAATTAATGCAAGCATGGTCTCATCTTCAATTATCTTTGATAGGGAGGGTTAACCTCGTAAAAATGGCCATTTTGCCTAAACTTTCTTTTCTTTTTAACACCATTCCCCTTTACTTTGATCAGACTCAAATAATTAAAATACAATCAGATATCACTTCTTTCATCTGGAACAAAAAATTACCAAGAATAGCTTGGAAGAAGCTTAGACGGCGTTGGGAGAAGGGAGGATTAGCCGCACCAGATTTAAAATTATATTTGTGGGCTTTTCAGCTATCTCACATACGAATGCTTCTAAATAAACCTACTGATTATGGGATAGGATTAATGTTTTCGGCCATGTTGAAAGGGGAAGGCCTCAGCCAGTTGGGATATTTATTTAAATTTGGCAACCCGAAATTCTTCAAAAAGATCAAGTTGAAGGTCCTGTATGGCTTGGCGAAAACCTGGTCTGAGGTAATAAAATCAATTAAACAGGGGTATTACTGCAATAAAACACCGCTTTGGGGGTTACCTGATAGCCCAGCCTGGTTGGAAGATTCCCTAGCCACTCCCTTGAGAGAGGCAGGCTTAAAGAATGGGGGGATCTCTTCTATGAGGGGGACCTGCTTTCATGGGAGTATTTACAGAAGAAAATAGGTCCAACCTTTTCGAGGTTTAAATACATACAAATCAGAAGTTGGACACAGGCATACAACGATCCACAAATAAAACGCAGCAAGTTTCCACTCGGAGGGCATAGTCAACTAATAACTAATTTGGTTGGTACCCCCTCAACCAAACGTGAGATTTCACAATGGTATAGACTCCTTTTAGATGAATCTGATGGGGAATTTAAGTTACCAACCCAACTTTGGGGTGATGTAATATTGACTCAAGACGTACAAGAACTCTGGTCCACCTCATTTGAGCTTTTAAAAAGTATGGTGAAACCCTCTTGGCTTCGTAGAAACCATCTTTTTACCCTTCATAGGGCGTATTACTCTCCCCAAAGATTATCCAAATTTGCCTCAGGAAACTCAGTGGCATGTGCAAGGTGTGGGCTGGTTGCAGCTTCAGATATTCATATGTTTTTTGAGTGTCCCCGAATTGCACCATATTGGGAGGCCATAGGAAAGACTCTTACGGCATCGTTAGGTACCCCAATTATTATAGATTTACCATTAGCGATCTTTGGAGTTCTGAGGACAACTCAAAATACAGCTAAAAGCCTGGTCTTCTACACGGTCCTTCTGGCAAGGAGAGAGATCTGCAGGAAGTGGATGGATCCTATCCCTCCCTCCCATGGGGATTGGCTGACATCAACTTTACAGACTGCACGTATGGATCTAGCCAGATCAGGAAACCAAAGCAAAAGGACCTTTTGGCATTTGATTGTATGGGCACAATAAAGATCCGGGTTTTTTTTTTTCCCCCGGGTCCAATGATTACACTACTATGGCGCCAATCCAAATGTTGTCCGGTCATACCCCGGCCCAGGCCCAGCAGTAGGCCTCCCCACTGGTAGCCTAAAAGAATATCAAGCTGAGACAGTTGTGGCATCTATGGCCTTCCCACTCGAATGAAATGATCCCTCCCAGTTATAATACTGTGTAAACTGGACTAAAGCTTATTCTAAATGGCTTTCTTAAACCATGGTGGATATGAGGACAAAAGAAAAAAAAAAAAGTTTTTGGAATTGTATTTTATATTTGAGATCATTGAGTGTTGTAAAGAGTCTTTCAAATTTTGCAACATTTGTCCAAATTTTTAAGTTTAAGGTTAAAAGATTTATTTTCATGAGTCATAAGAGAAATGGTCACCCCTCCGATATATGCTTTAAATGCATTCCATCAAGGTACAATAGACGTAGAGCTTTCTGGATTAAAATTAAAATAATCATGTAGTGCTGACAAAAGTTTTAGTTTATTATTTTCATTGAGGACAATGTTTGTATTCATTCGCCATCTGGATTGAGAACAACTGAAATGAGTGTGTGCTCCAAAATATCTATGTTATGTATAATCGGAGATGAAACTGAAAGAACTAATGTATGGCAAAGTAATAAACATTTCTCTCTTTTGTGATGTAACTACCAAATATCAACCAACTTAGATGTTTAAAAAAAGACTGTAAAGTGAAAAAAGCATTGGTGGACGATATTTAGTTTGTGATGTAACATCCAATAAAAGATCACATATGAGGTTAAAATCTACCCCAGTGATAAGAGGAACATTCTAGTTGAGCACCTAAGAAGTAAAAAGAGACCACAAATGTGGATGCTAATTTGTCGAACCATTTACCTTAATTAAATTAAGAATTGTGTAATCAATTTTAATCTTCACTATAATATAACGACCTGCATTAGAACATTGGTTCAATATATGAAGATGTAATCTTTTTGCAAAAAGAATAGCAACACCACTTTTTTATTAGCTGTAGGAGAAGAAATAACATTACCAACCCACTTTTTCTTCATATAAGTCAAAACTGTTTATCAATATGAGTCTCCTAGATCTCACAAATGTCTGCTTTCTGTCTTTCTAAGTAATCTAAAACTTTTATATGCTTAACAGGATGTCTTAAACTTTCAACATTCAAAGAAACAATTTTTATATAATTTATATTAGCCATTTTTAAAGATGAAAGTAGAGAGGAAAGAAAAGTAATGAGGATGAAAATGTAGAAGACTGAAAAGTAGCTTTAGTAAAAAATGACAGAAGAAAAAGGGAAGACGGGGACAAACATAAATAAGAGAACATAAAACCATAAATAATACAGCTGAATCATGCGCATGCACAACTAGAATGGTCTGCCTAGAAAACACCCTCAAAGCTGAGCATTAGAAAAAAGGCAAGTTATAATAAGGAAAAATGATGACACAGGATTCAAGTCTCAGGTCCATTCAATTCCGTAGAAAATGTAGATTGTTGTTCTAAGAAAGCAAGAAGTTCTTCCAGATGTTGAAATGACTTGAAAAACACATATTTTCATATTCGCATTGTAGATGGGTCAAAAAGACCATGTGTACAACCGGAACTTCTTACTCGTGGTCTAAGTTCAGTAAATTCATTACATATTTTAACAGTTTCCTTAGCAAAGTCTTGATGAATAAAGATTATTTTACCATTCACCTTTAAGGATGGAATTTCCATTGCTGCTTTCCTATCACTAAGGGGCTCATTAGGATGTCGGGCAAAAGCCTCCTCCAACAGTCGGATTCCCCTCGATTGCATTAGAATCCTTCTGACCAACTCGATCAGTTTACATTCCGACCAACCGATGACGATATTCGCAGGCAGAACGTAAACCATGCAGTCATTCCGACTGGGTTCCGACCGACTCACGGAGTATTCATGTCATTCGGAACCACATCGTACATCCATATGGACAGCGTTTCCTCCCTTTGGAGTACGATGTCGATTTTCATCAGCCTTTCCGCGTCGGCCTGTCTGACACAGAAAGGCTGTTGTGACAGGGCCCCCTAGCCCCGACGGCCTACGGTTGATGGCCGAGGGGGTACCTAAGGGACTGCCCGTAAATCCCTGCACTGTGTGGCAGGCACCGTGGGGTGCTGCGACAGGGTGCAGGGTTTTCGCACTCACCCCATTTCTCCGTAGGAGCCTGTGTTACAGATGGTTGTCGGGCGTAACATGAGCTCCCATAGAAAACAATGGGAATTCGACCGAACAGTGTTTGGTCGCAGCATAATCTGGCAGTCGGAACTGCCGACATCAAGTTGGTCGGTCCCGAATCCAAATCGGGGTCAGGCGGAGGCTTTCAGCCCGACATCATAATGAGCCCCAAAATGATGATGGCACAAAACTTTAAAAAAACATTTGTCCCGGTTGGTGATGATGTGGATTACCATGAGAAGGAATTTTATGTGTCTTCTCAATTTTATATTTCTCTAAAACGTTTAAATGTAAAAGACCAGACAATAACTTCTGTAGATACTGTCATTCTACCTTTTCTGGTAAATTAAAGATGCAAAGGTTATATTGTCGATTACGATTTTCTAAATCCAATAGTAGATTAGTCATTGGCAAAAAAAATAGATTTTACTTGTGGGAAAGATGTAGTCTGTTTACACGTATTATTTCCAATAAGAAAAATGTTTCCTTCCATTTTGGCTTAATTAACTATTTTTAAATCAAGCCTTGTTTGAATTAGAAGTATATAAGCAAAGAAAATGATATTCACAACTTAAGAAGAATGTGCAGCAGCTAAAACCAGTTATGGGAGTGTTTTACGCTTCAGCTGTGGCCTTTCCTGAAGTTAATCCCGCCTTCCTGACAAGAACTGCAGCTGAACTGGAACTGAGAGACTGGAGAAGAGCAGCTGCAGAGAAATAGACTCAAAACCTCCCAGAAAACGTCCTAAAAGGAAGTGCTAGGGTTGTCAAGCTGCACACATATTATGACGAAACCAGCCTTCGTCATAATATTGCTTGGTTATTCAGCACACTAGCGGGGCGGCCAACTTGTATCCCAAGTTTGCCCAACCCCAGCTCATGTGAGAAGTTCTGCTGCAAGAGGGTCTATTATATTCTGTATCTGGTTCAAAATGCCCTTCCAGTGTATTTTAAATATTATTTCCCTTCCTACTCCACACTTGATGAACTACAAACACTGCAGTAGCATGGGTTGTGCTCAACCGGCTGCCTCATGAGTGATATGGTTTTCAAGCTGGAAGTGAAGGGACACGGGTGTATGATTTTACATCACAATTTATTACCACGCATGGCAGAACAAGGCATACTTTACGCATGAGCCACTACCACGCTGACATTTACCACGCAGCTATTTATCATGCTGCTTTTTACCAGACTTCTTTTTGTTGCTGTAATCCATCGGAACACATAAAACGGCCCATTCCTCGCATTCCATTGTAATTAACATATTCCTCTTCTTTAACTGACCAATGTCACGTAAGTATTGTGTACGCTTGTCTTTCGTCACTTTCTGTGACCTTTACAAACGTTTCCACAAGTAAGATGGCGGAAATATCTTTCAAAGAAGGTCACTTGCCATTTTCAAACTGTAGTTTAAAATATACATTTAATCACTTTACTTATTTTCAAAAGTCGATCCTGAAACATATTTTGTTTATAGTTGTGTTTTACCCTCCTAAAAACATATTAAGGCTGTCCACCATTTTAACATCAGTGGTTCGCCGCCATCTAAAGAGAACACTGAGGGCCTGATTCACAGAACTTACTTTAGACAAAATCCTAAACTTACTATAATTGTGGTATTCTCAGAACGCACTTACACATTTTGGTATTCACAGACGGCACTTACTCATTTCGGTCTTCACAGAAGTTAGGAGTCCTAATTTTAGGACTCCTAAATGCCTTCTGTGAATACCGAAAGTCTTAAAGTTAGGATTTTTCTCAGTTTAGTAGTTGTAAAGTTAGGACTCCTAACTTTAGGACTCCTAAATGCCTTCTGTGAATACCGAAAGTCTTAAAGTTAGGATTTTTCTCAGTTTAGGAGTATTATAATTTGGAGTCCTAACTTCTGTGAATACCGAAATGAGTAAATGCCTTCTGTGAATACCAAAATGGTAGTAAGTTTAGGATTTTGTATTATGTTAGTTCTGTGAATTGGACCCACTGTTGTCATTGACTGGGGAAAACTGTTTCTCATTTGGAGCAACACTGCCATCTAGTGGCAGAAGTAAGTATATTGATTTCACTGAAAGAAATCAAGCAACATTTGTTTATTCCCTGTAACGTATTTTAGAAAATCATTTTTGTTATTTAAATTTATACATTTCAGGACTTTTGACTAAAAAGTGGCAAATTCATAGAAAGAACAGTTATCTACAGATCAGAGAGACAAGGTAAAGATGTTTTTGCACTGTTGTATTAAATTAGTTTTAATAGTGAAATGTAAAACATACTTGTTAACCTTAAAAACCGTACTTTGGAATACATCTTCACAACTTAAGTGTGTGACGTATGATATACATGTACATGTAGCAGAGGATGTGAAGATGCGAGAGGAATAAATTTTGTCAGTGAGCATGAGGCAAAATTTTACTTGTAATACAAAAATGTACTGGACAATGTTTTTATGGGAAAAAAGTATATTTTATTCAGTCTCAGTTTTCTCAGAGTAAGAACATATCAGAGAATGGTTGGTTGTCATTTAAATAATATTATTTATTCAATTTATATTGTACAGTAACTGAGAGGCAGTGATAGAATTTTTATCTGAGGTGGGTACTTCCCTCAGGGAAGGTGTTGGTCAGTGTCAGGTGACCAGTTTTTATATTCTTACTCCACCGGGTACTTACCTCATGGAAGGTGTTGGTCAGTGTCTGGGGTCCAGATTTTATATTCTATTCTAACTCCACCGGGTACTTCCCTCAGGGTAGGTGTAAGTCAGTGTCTAGGGTCAGATATATTTTGAATCTGTCGAGTACTTGCCTCAGGGAAGGTGTTGGTCAGTGTCTGGGGTCCAGATTTTATATTCTTACTATGCAGGGTACTTACCTCAGGGAAGTTGTTCGTCAGTGTCTGGGGGCCACATTTTATATTCTTACTCCGCAGGGTACTTACCTCAGGGAAAGTGTTTGAAACAGATTTTAAAGCTAAAATAAGGTATCTTTACTCAGTAAATTATTTCAAAGAAATTGAATAGTTCTAAAGTATATTTGTAACATGGACTTGACCTTCATGTTTGTTTTTCTTACCAGGAATTTCACAGAAGGCCATTTCCAAAAGTCTTGAGGGAAAAAGGAAGTGAAACCTGGAACATCAGTTGCTGAGAAAAACATAAAAAAATAACAACGAATCTTCAGGTACAAATGACACACCCTTATATTTTTCCATAACAACATTTTAATTTCAGCAGGAGCAACCATCTAAATCCGATGATCTTTAAACATTAAGGGTTTCTAAACTAATATTGAAAATGTTGAGATTGTTAAACTAACTTAAAAATTGTTTGTATTAATTTGCAGGTTAAGCAACATTTCTAAACAAACTTTTCTAATTGTTTTCTTGATACTTCTCATTCCAGCTACCTCTATAAAGAACTCCTGGAATACCTATCAGAGGTGAAAAGAGAGTAGCAGCAAAAGCAGCTCATCTAAAAATACTTTTGAAAACAAAACTACAGCTCCGAAGAACTAAGAAATACAAACCTCAGGTACAAGGGCAAACATTTCACTTGTCTACTAAAAAAGTACAATAATTAACTTTTCAATTTCAGGAAAATAAAACTGTTGATAAATAGTTTTGCACATTTAAAATGTGTTGTTTAAACTTTCTCTTGCCTCTTTTCTATTTCTAAATTAACCTCTTTTTTACAGTTCTTTTATGGAACCATACATCTTCTGTAAAAACACAAAAGTAGCTTCTTAAAATTTACACTCACTTTTCCTCATCCTTTTTTTACAGAATCATCCACAGTAGATTCCAGTCGCCGAGCAAGTTACTTACAATCACGGCGGGGTAACAGGTTATTGAAATTTGGTGGCTACATTTACTGCAAAGCAAGATTAACTGAGCCCAGGAGTCATTGGAGGTGCGTAGAATATTACTCATGTCATTGCAAAGGCAGAGCGGGGCACTTTAGAGGGAAAAAAGATGGCGTCCGTGATGGACGTGTGAGAGGTTAGCTCCGCTATAGCTCCTCTCTGCTCGGCAAAGGAAGGAAAAGAATGGAGAACAACCCGCACTGAGGAAATTATAAACAAGAAAGCTAGATTCTTACCATGTCTGGCTCATTTGGGCGACCGCTGGGGGAACTGGATTGAGTCCCGACTGAGTCCTGACAGGAATATCGGAGCTGACAGAGTGCTGCGGAGCGAGCTGCGGACACGGATACGGTGGTGAGCAGCGCTGTCATCCCGCTCTACAGCGCAACGGAGCTGCAGCAATCGGAGCAGCGATAGCCGTATTGCAGACGCGAAGCTTATGGAGCCTGTGCAGCAATTGGCAGCAGAAGACACGCCACGCCAGGCACAGCAGTAGTGTTTTGGTAGATGCATTGTGGTCTCACGGAAGTGGACTACAACTGTTGTTGTGGCACTGGAGCAAGCTGGAGGCACGATAACGAAGGATATCGCGGTGAGCAGTTCTGACTATACAATCTGACGGGCAGCGCATAGCTGGTGTGAGGTTGTCGGAAGGTGTACAGCAGCTGATAGCAGACACGGCAGGCGAAACGGGGCATTAGGATCATAAAGAACATTATAAGAACGGCGTGACTAATTGGTTTCTTGTTATTTTCACTACTGAGTCAACACACTGATTGCTATTCTTCATGGAATAAGGAGTATTGAACATTGAATGTCGTTGAATGCTGAATGCTGCGAGTTCTCTGAGGATTGAGGTTGAGATTGACATACAATACTATATGAGTAGGCGTTGTATGGCACTGGATGACTATATTTTGAACAACTATGACTTGCTAAAGTTTTAGATATTGGAGCTGCTGCGCTTTTAGAGATGCCACCAAAAACAGCACGGGGGAAAGAGCAGAGGAATGTCTGATACCCCGTTGAGCAATCGACTTCAAGACCCCCAGATAGGAGGCAATATTTAAAAAGAGCCTTGGAAGGTGCGGTTGGGGTGATGAATTACCCAAATACTAAAAGTGACCTAAATGAGGGAAAAAGCAAGAAAGTTCCACAAATGTTTTCAACTAGGAAGGATAAAATCAAAGCGGCATAAAATATGGAGAGTCAACAAAAGCTCCTACCGGAGTTAACAAACCAAATGAATGTTGGAAATAATGGAGAAGGATCAATTGGGAATTCAAGCAGGAACGGGTAGTCAGATGACAAGACCAATTGCGCAACACATTGAAGCGCTGGACTTTGTAATAGTCAGACCTCAGCGCCTGGACTGAGTCTAGAAAAGGGGTTACAATTTAACAGTGCGAGTGATTCAAGTGAACCCTTCCTCTCAATATCAGATCGCACAGACAGTTTGGATGAGGACCGAGGTGAAGGGCAGAAGGATGAGTCCTAGGAAGGTTCGAAAACTAGTCTGGCAAGTGAGCATAATGACTCAGTTATGGATTCTACATCAGAAGAGAGGACCCCAAATGTCACTATGGTTTGTAATAAAATGGTGGCACAAGGGGCTTCAAGTACAGACGTGCCGCAAGCTGGAACAGGCAAGAGTTTAGCTTGAGAGATATCTCTCTCCCCAGAATCCTTACCCGAAGCTCAAGTTGATCTAGAGCCCACCCCTGGAACAACAGTGGGAGCTACGGCAGAAACAACGGCAACACCTAATAATCCAGATGAGATATCACTGACCGCATTCTATCAACTAATATTGGAACACAGAGCAGAGACACACTGAGAAAGCCAGAAGACACATACGGCCTGCCGTAAATTGCAGAACTCAGGAGAATTGCGAAGACCTGCAGTGAATTATCAGAAAGAATACACACAGCAGAAGGGCGGATATCAGCCATGGAATATCGAATACTGGTACAAAAGACTGATATAGATATGATCTCGTCCGATCGCGAGGATATGCAATTAAAGATAGTTGACTTAGAAAATTGGCTCCGGTGAAACAATCTTAGGATATTGGGAATACCGGAGGGGGTGATAGGGATGGATGTCCGCAAGTTTGTAAAGGAACTTTTTCTTGAAGCCTTTCCGGAGTTAACAATGTGGAACTGGGCCAATGAGATACAGAGAGCCCACAGATTTCCATTTGAACTGTCCGAGGGGAAAAAAGGTTCAGCAGGTAAACACCCCAGAGCTATATTGATCAATCTGAATAATTTTCTAGCCCGGGAGGCATATGATCTGGCAAGGCCCAATAAGAAATGACAGGGCAAAGGATTTCAGTTTTTCGTAATGCCGGACCTTTGCCACCACACAGTGGAAAGGAGAGGGCACTTAAGGCAATTAATCAACCCCTTCCAAAACAAAGGCACACAGGCCTCTTTGCTGAACCCAGCAACTCTGAAAGCGCTGTATAAGGGATGTATACGCTTCTTTATATCAGAGATACAAGCTCAAGAAGATCTGAACATACTTTGAAATGTGAAATGTTAATGTATTTAAAATAGGAATGCTTAAAATAAGAATTTAGAATAAATTGCAGGATAGGCCTGTTCATATGCCTAACCTGGGTAAGATAATGAGCAAGTACAGAAGATGGAACATGAATAATAATATATTAGTATGCTGATAGCTGAAAGCGGTAGCTAAGGATTGAAATGCTGGAGCAGAGCGGAGACTGGAGTGAAGTCTCTCCCCATCGCTAGGGGCCATAAGCCCTTTTTCCTTAGATGCAGGGTGGAAGGTGGGGGGGGAAGGGGTGGGAAGGGGAGGGAAGTCACAAGGGGTGGAGGGGCTGGTGAGTGTTGGGGTCACGGAAGGGTGAGGAATGAGGGATGGTAATAGAGGCAGGGGGTGGGTGGGTAGCAAGAGAAAAAAACAGAAATCAAACAGATGCAGTTGGATGTGTAAAGGGATGTACTGTATTAGGCAAAGATGTCATAATTACTGGCATTGGTTATATAAGGTACTTCTATTAGGAAAATATGGGTAAATATAGGATTTGTTCATCAAACGTTGGTGGTCTGAATGATAAGGTAAAATGGGCAAAGGTGTTCGAAATAATCACTATGCTGAGTCCGGACGTCCTGTGTCTACAGTAGACACACAATCCATCGGTTAACCAAACATGCCTAGAGATCAGAGCCGTGTGCTCCACCCAAACAACAACAACGAGAGGAGTGGCTATATACATTAAACATCATAGTGGTACGGTCCATCAAACAAAGACAGATAAATGGGGCCGCTGGGCCAGATTGGAGCTATTGTTGGGCTTTACTGTGGTAAATATAAATGGGTTCAAACTTAGATGATCCTCATATTTGAGAAGAGCTAGAGGTGGAACAAGCACATTGGTCATGCTCTCTGTGTCAGGATTGCACTCCACAGGATCCGTATGCCGAAACAATGCTCCACCTCCGGACCTTCCGAACATCCCGAATATATATATCACAGGGTGTTCAGACGATACGGTGAGGGAAAAAACCCCAAAAGGGGAAAAAACCCAAAAGAATAAAGAGAAGAAGGAAGGGACAGCAGGGGATAAGAAGCTGTAAGATAAAACATACACTGGTTAATACAATTCTTAATCCTGCTCTCAGTACACTCTCACTAGCCAGAAGATGCTTTGATTCACCTGTAAGAAACCTTGTGCACCTTCTTCCCGCTGTCTCTTCTGCCTTCCTTCTATCCTGCACAAACATGTAAACCTTATGAATATATATGGTGAACTACCTCTGCATACATCACTAGTTCTCACTATAAACATACCCCATGGCCTGAATGCTGAAAGCTCTGAAGAGTGGTTCCAATGAGATGCACAAAACAAAAGTTCAGTCCAAGAAATGAAATGCACAATGTACTTGCAACAAACCCACTTGCATAGAGAAGAAAAAGAAAGAGTTCCAGCTACTGCCAGCTGAATCCTCCAATACTATGGAAGCGCAAAGTTTATCTCCAATGTACCAGTAGTATTCCAAATCAAACCAAATACGGCATGGCGTAGTTCCTTCACTACTGCCATCCGCTTTGGCATTTATAATCCACAAAGTGATATTACTTCCACGTCATGTATTCATGACGGTAATGCGGAGGTCCTTTTCCCCCCTGCACTCCGCCACTTGTATGAAATAAACAAACCCCAGAAATACAGAGCACACCTCAGCGTGTCACAAAACACAGTGCGCAATTCCCTCGAATGTTCGTATATTGTGTCCTCACAGCCGCGAGGCACAGAACTCGTTCGGAAACCGACCCGAGCAAAAGTAAACAAACGCGCTAGCCAGCGGGATATAAGATGCCGAAGACGATACCTTCCCTCCTGAAGGACGGGGACAGGTTTCAGATTCTTCTGAAACCGGACAGAATACCGGAGCTGTAGGGAACAGCCGTTCCTGCTGCAAACTATGAATCACGAGCCCCGATCACCCGGCTCCGCCCTGTGATATCCTGTGGTACCGCCGGGAACCATGGGAACTGTAGTTCAAACCCTATGAATCATGGGTACTGTAATTCTGGCAGACGCGCGATGACCTAAACCTGACACTCTGGTTATTTGTGGCGACTCTAATATACATTTGGATGGAGGTAACGCTGTTAATCTATATATAGGGAGGAAGCCTAAAGTATTCAAAGTACTTTGCTCACTCAAAAATACCCACGGGTAGATGATGTTTGGGTAGAGAAACAACAAAAGGACCCTGGTTCTACATACTACTCACACCCCCATAAACATTTGTTTGTTTAGACTATTTTTTGGCCCCTACACAATGGTTGGATAATCTGGATATAATAAAACTTCCACAGCTATATTCAGATCATAATCCGCAAATTTTGGAAATTAGGGAAGTTCAGGGTTTGAACAGACAAACTTCTTGGACTTTTGACAAAAAACTATTATTAGACAGTGAGTTTTGAACTCATATCAAACACTGGCGCAAGCGTTCTTTGTTCGCAATAGATATAGTGCATCCCGAGCAGTGGTTTGAGATACGTATATGCAGCTCTGAGGGGGGAAGTAATAGGGTTTTTAACTCACACTCTAAGGGAACATAAAAAACAGACGGATCAACTGATTAAGAAACTTGGTAAACTTGAATCAGAACATGTTCAAATAATTAGTAATGGAGCTGCGGAAGATATATTATCATAACATCTATGTAAGATAGCATTGGCTAAAGCTGAAATTAACCAATATTTTCAAGAGAAGGTGGCCCAGAAATTCCAGATATATCGCAAGGAATTATATGAATATGGCGAGACAACCGGGAGATTATTAGCTCTAAGAACGAGACAAAAAAGTGTTAGAATAATATATCAAAAAGCAAGATGAGAATGGTGTATTGGTATCAGATTCAGAGAAGATCATTAGAATCTTCGAGGAATTCTATAATAAACTATACCAAGCAGAACCTTTGATAGGGGATCAAGGGGGCCAAGAGGATTTGGAAGATACCGATAACAGTGTTATACCACTCCCTAGGATAAATAGTGAACCCTCTCAAGAATTAGAGCAGGAAATAACGGTAGAAGAAGTGTAGGTGGCACTGTCGTCTCTTTCATCTGGTAAAGCGGCCGGGCCAGACAAAGTCCCAATTGAAATGTATAAAATGCTTGCAGCACATATAGTACCTCTTATGCAAGATTTATTTTTAGATATTCAATACCATGGAATACCGCCAATGTCATGGCAGGACACATACGTTATAGTATTTTTAAAGAAAGGTAAACCTCCAGAGCTCCCCACGTCTTATCACCCGATCTCTCTCATGAATACAGACGCAAAAATATATTCCAACATTTTGGCCACCTGACTACAAAAGAATATAGTTGCAATTAATTCACCATGGCAACACGGCTTTGTTCCTGGCCAGGGGACCACAGACCACACGTGGCGAGTAATATCAATATTAGATATTACCGAGGTAGAGAAAAGAGTGGTTGCTGTGGTCCTCCTGGATGCAGAGAAAGCCTTTGATCAGGTGGCTTGGGGCTACCTGTAGGATAAACTAGCTGAGAGAGGTTTTGGTCTAGGATTTATTTGGGCAATACAGGCTACGTACTACAAGTCTCACGCCAAGATTCAAATAATGGGATATACATCTAAGAGGCTGAAGATAGAAAGGGGTACTGGTCAGGGCTGCCCTTGCTCCCCAATCCTGTTTGCATTTTATTTGGACCCATTTATCTCCCTAATTTTGAATAATCCTTTAATTAAACCAGTGTTTCTCATAGATATGAGACAAAAAAGTCGGCATATGCCGATGACATTGCCCTGCTAACATAAGGTTCACAAGAGGCAATTGCAGAATTACAAAAGCTGGCAGAAAAATTTGGGAGATCGGGATATCTTTTAAACAGCTCAAAGACACAAACCATTTGCTCCCCTCATTGTATATTACAAGACTCTCGAGTTGTGGAGTCAGCAACATATTTAGGAGTCATATTAACATCGAACGTTACCAATATATGGGCATTAAATATAGATCCAGTGATGGGCTCAATCAATAGGGAGTTGAAACGGTTATACCATCTACACCTTACAATAATTGGAAGGATAAATGTAATTAAAATGAAAATCTTTGCGAAAATGTTATACGTAATCCGGGCTATCTCACTAGAATTAACGGTAAAAAAATATGGAAAATAGAGGGGATGTTCTCAAATTTTATTTGAAGTTATCAGAAAACTCGATGTGCTTACAAATATCTGGTTCAGCCAATTGATCGGGGGGGTGGAATGCTCCCAATATACAGCTGTATTATTGGGCTACAGCCCTGCAACATCTAGGCATTCTTTATTTTTATAAGAATGTGCAAAATGATATGGCTTAAGTGCCAAGTATCTATCAATTGGCGATTGGGGAAGCAGCAGGTGGAATATTTCAACTTCATGATGACTTGAAAAAATATCAAAAAAATGGCCACAAATGTATTGAATGTGCTATAATGATTTGGAAAAGGGTAGAGAAAACCTGTAGGATAAGCAGGTTTACTAAGTACTCATCACTTTGGCACTCTGATCTCCTACGCCCCAATTATATATGAAGATATGACCAGAAAATGGAAGCAAATGGGGATTGTAACTTTGGCAGATGTCTACTCAAATCAAGAAAGGGTGGTGTTTATTGAAATTGTACAAAAATTCGGCCTGCAGAGCGATTCATGTTTTAAATATTTGCAAATTAGGAATTGCATAAGAGGAATTTCTAAAGAGAGTATCAATTTCTGGGTCGAAATCAATTCTGCAGCTTATGAGCAATTCTAAGAATAGAATTAAAGACTTCTATCAAGAGCTGTTAAAATCCATGGCCGATGATTTGGAAAAAACAGAAGTAAATTAGTCAAGAAAACTAAATGATGGGGAGGTTGATATGGATAAGGTGCTGGAGGTGGGAAAAATGTTTTTATGTCATCTAACCAAAAGGGTAACAATACAAAACGGTGTATAGCCTGTACTACACACCATCAAAACATTTCAAATGGGTAAAAAAAATATCGGACGGATGCCCTGGATGTCACATATGACCAGCTGACATGGTACATATGTTTTATTCATGTGTAAAACTAGATACTTTAAAAGAGGGGATTGCATCTTTTATGTTACAGACATTGGGGAGAAATATAAAGAGCTCCTCTACATTGATGTTATAGGGCTATGATTCAAGGCTGCAATTTGATGCATTACAGAGGGGTTTTGTGTTTTAATTAGATCAATAGCACGTCTCCTGATTGCCATAGTATGGAAGGATCAGGTACCACCTACATTCTATCAGTGGCTGAATGGGCTAGTATTCATTGGGAGGCAGGAAATCGCTCTGTATAAGTGTAAAGGGCTAAAAACTATGAAGAAAGGTATGAAAGTCTGGAAGCCACGTATTGTCTGGATAGAGGAACGAAATAGACAAGGGGTTGGGTAAAGGAATAGATAGTATTGTGCCCGTAACCAATGATAATGAAATTATATTGCTGGAATTTTTATTTTTTATTTTTTTTCTGGTGAAATTTTTGGATTAAGGGGAGAACAAAGCCAATCTAAATGCAGATTCAATAGTAAGAAATATGATTGATTTGGCAGAGCTCCATAGGCAGAATGTGCTTATTGTGTTTACTGTATTGTTTCCTTTCCCAAATTATCCTACTGTATTATGTCTGATTTCAATAAAATAAAATAAATAAATAAAAAATAAAAGCAAAGGCAGAGCGGTTATTCTGGGTGACATAGTGGAGAGGTCCACAGAGCATAACCGCTCTGCCTCTGCAATGGAGATTGAAGTTAGGAAAAATCTACAGCAGATTCAATTTTCGGCTGCCACCTCCAATGAACCCTGTGGCTCAGTTTTACGGGAAGTTGCCCAAAACATTCCCATGCATGTTGCCAGTAATATGCCCACAATCTCTACTTTAAGGCACAGGCCATCAATCCACACGCAATAAGACAACAAACTTTCACCGATATTAACATGGACCCAGACTGTCACTTTAACTAACAAAACTTTTCTTTTACATGATAATGAAAATCCTCTAAAACGTCTTCTAATCTTCTCTACAGCACGTAATTTGGTCACCCTTTAAAATACTGAAATTTGGATGATGGATGGCACTTTTAAGTCTACACCCCATCCTTCTACCCAAATATATATTATTCATGGCAATATTAACAACACAACTGTCCCCTTAGTATTTGGTTTTCTGCCTTATAGACAATCTTCCACTTATACTTTTAGTTGAGTTTTTATAAGTTATAAAATCCAAAACTCTGAACAAAAGTCCTAGGAAGGTAATAATTGATTTTGAGATACAAATGATAAATACTATTTCTAAACTATATCCTGACACCCAAATACAAGGATGTTTTTTTCACTTTTCCCAGGCGTATTGGAGAAAAATTCAGAAAACATCCTTAGCAGAAGATTATGTGTCAGACAGCAAACTTCACTATGAACCTAAAAAACTAATAGCTTTGTGTGTTGTTCCTCCTAAATGTGTAGATGACTTCTACACTACAATTGTTCAATCAGATTATTTTACAGCAAATGAAGAGAAATTGGCACCTTTTTAAAATTATTTTGAGGGAACATGGATTGGCCATCTGAGCAGGTCAGGTCTCAGGAGGAAGACAAGGGGGCATATTATCAAGGGGGTTTATCTCCGCTTTTTTGGCTTTAAAAGCCAAGAAAGCGGAGATAAAATTATCTCCCTATTACCAAGCTGTCGCTAACACCAGTTAGTGACAGCTAATAGGAGATAGCGACCATCTTGGGCCCCGCTTTGCATGTCAGTGATATTTATCACTAATGACATGCAAAGTGGGCGTGCCAAGATGTTAGCGACTGGAAACAGTCCCTAACATCGCTATCTCCTATTACCAACTTTTGGAGATATTCGCGCTAAGCGCGAATATCTCCAAAAGCTAACACCTGCCCTGAGCAGTTCTTAGCCATGTTATCCAATGGGAGGTGGATAACATGGCTAAGAGCATTTGCTCGATAATGCATGAATATCGCTGACTTTTCAGCGATATTCATGCATTGCGGCCGTTTTTTATCGCATTTGCGATAAACCTTGCTAATAGCAAGGTTTATCTGCGATAAAAATCGCCGATGTGCGGCGATAATTTTTGTCTCTAAACAAGTTAGAGACAAAAATTATCGCTAGTTGTTGGTAATATGCCCCAAGGTTCCCCAGTGAGAGGTGGAACTGCTACCTAACTTGCTTAGACGGAGGAGCAAAGACAAACAATTCCATCTAAGGATGGCATAACTCTTTTAATAAATCAATTGGTAAGAGTCATCCAAACTTTTATCATTTCTTGGAAATTTTGAAAAAAAGAACAAAGTTTCCAAGAAATGAGGATGGCTCAGTCACTTTCAGGTACTCTAAATCCTCAAGTGTCACCACGTAGCAGAGTGATGTGTGAAAGGCTTTAATCTAAAATTCAACAATTTCCTTTAATGGGCACATCTGACTATCTTGAAAGTATTGCTTATATTCTTAATTTATAGCTACCATTATCACCATGTGAATTAATCGCCTGTTTTACACAACTTCTAAAAGATTTAATTGTCATTTTCAAAATGTACCCAAATTCAAAATAAAAAATCATTTTGCAGTCTTGCCAACTTGTTGCATTTTTCAGAACTGACGGCACATCAATTGTGGTTCATTGCTTTTATTTTAAAGCATTCTTTTAAAATTTTCAATTTTTCAAAATGTTCAAAGTTAGGCAAGGTATGGTTTAATGAATCTGTCTGTGTTCATCTAAGATTGCATTTATATTAACAGTTTAATAGCCAAAATGAATTGTCCCAAAGTGTGTATGTTACGACAGCCTGTATGGGGATCAAAGTGTAGTTATTGGAAATTAAAAAACAAACTCTCCACAGTATTTGAATTTATCTCACACATCTTTCTTTACAATAAATGTATGTCCCACATGTTATAATGTAATGAAAAAAAAAACTTAATTTCCTAACCACACCCCGGCTTCATGCCATTGCAGTCTGAGAGCCACCACCGACTACAGAAACTAACGTGAAACAGTGTGCATCTACGAAGTTTCTATAACATTAAAATGGACTATTTTATCCATTATACTTATCGCCAAACAGTTGAATAAATCATATTAAGAAAAGATTGACAAGGGGCGTGGCCAACAGCCGAACATGGTGGACGTGAGCTAGGATCGCTCCGTCCAAGATTCCCCTGTAATCCTGACATCATCCTGTACCAGGGGTTTTGCCCCTAACCCCCCCCCCGCCTGAAGCTTGCAGGATACTGATCCGCGCTGCCGGTGCCTGGCTGCCGGCGCTAGGAACTCTACAGAGCGCCGCCGACCGCGGCCGCCGCACGCAGGAAAAGAGGCCTACCAATGCTGTGGAGACCGCGGCCCACAGTGAACTGACGGGCGGACCGGAAGTGACACGCGCCCGGCTGACTGGGAACGCCGAGCGCGGCGGAGCGGACCTGGATGCCTCGAACCCGTCGGAGCACCGCCACAGGCTCCCCTGCTACAGCGACACCCGCGGAGTGAACAGCGGACGTCGGGGCTTACTGGAGAGCCGCCGACGTTAAGGGACATCTGGCGTCTGAGCCCGGGAACACGGAGAGGAGTGGGGTGATCGGGACTGCGGCTGGTGCCCGACCCGAGGTGCCGCACACTGCCGAGGGACATAGACTGAGGGTGAACGGCCTGAGCGAGGTGGGAGGCGGACCTGCTTGTCGGCTCGAGCGGGGCTGCGGGACACAACACAGGCTGGCACTCGAAGGATTACAACGAGACCCCTTCGAACAGGGAGGAGGACGGAGTCTCTGGGGAGGGTCGGGCCCTTAATACAGAGCCAGTGGACACTTGCATGGCTGGGTCTGGATGAAAGCCGGCAGGACATTTGAGGCTACCGCTTACCGCCCACTGGAGTGACAGGCTTCCCTCACGACCGGCTCCAGCAGCGATGCCGAGTGGGCAACAGCGGCAGCGACCCCCCCAAGGGTCCCAGGAGTTACAGCAAGACCGCAGTGGCATCGGAAGAGCTACGCCACGGCACGTGGCCGAAGGGGGTCGAACACCGGTCAGTTACTGGCGATACCCACTAGTTAAGCGGACCTGGTTCGAACCTGTCACGGCCTGGACGCCCCGACACGGGGGGCTCACCACTTTGCGCTCTGCACCATTCATACATTGCACCGGGTGGCCATCGCGGGCCCACACATGGTTTGGGGTTCTGAGGTCACGACCCCACGGGTTGCCTGACCACGAGGAGAGAACACGACACCAGTCCTGGCCACGGACGTGCCTAGAACCACTGGGAGAACAGAACACTGGGGCACTGGACTACCTACACAGGAGCGCAACTGCACGGCACGCACGTGCCTGGCCCGACCCGGCAGGGAAAGACCGAAGGTAACAAGAGAGGGCAGGCAGGACAGCAGCATATCGCCCACGGGGAACGCTGCGAAGGTGCGAAATGGGAAGGAATAGGAACCCCCGTGGTGGCGCGCAGGCATCTGGTTCGGAAGATCCCCTGGCCTCTTCTAATGAAGACGTGATCCCGCCCACGGGTACTACCTCACACGAGGCGAAGCTGGACCTCATACTATCGGAGATCCGGGCATCCAGGGAGGCACTTGAATGTCGGATGGATACGATGTCGACAGGCCTGTCGCTCCTCAAAGATGACCATAAGAAATTAGCGGAAAAAGTATCGGAGCAGAAACTTGCGCTTGCAGATTTAATACCCCAACAAACGGAACACTCCACGAGACTAGAAAATCTGGAGAAGCAAATGCAACATCTGAGAGACAGGGTCGACGATGCGGAAGGGCGCTCGAGACGCAACAATGTACGCATCCTGGGCGTGCCGGAAAGCAGTGAGGGGACGAATCCGACCCGCTTTGTGGAGGAATGGCTAAAGACTGTGGCAGACCCGGCGGACTTAACCCAGATGTTCAGCGTGGAGAGAGCACACAGAGTCCCTCCCAGACCACCGAAACCGGGGGCTCCACCTCGCCCCTTGATAGCAAGCCTCCGCCACTTTAAGGACAGAGACGCCATCCTGAAGACCGCAAGGGAGAAAGGCCCTGTAAAATTTGAGAACCACTCAGTGTCCATCTACCCAGACTTCACGCAAGCGGTACAGAGGGCCCGAGCATCTTTCTGGGGAGTGAAGAAAACACTAAGGGAGCGCAACGTGAAATACGCCTTGTTCTACCCGGCACGCCTCAGGATCATACACGAGCACAGAACTTATTTCTTCGACAATCCGGAGGAAGCTTCGGAGTGGCTGGAGGTTACACTCACCCCGATGCACCCCACACGCGAGGAGCAGGAGGTGCCGGAAACACAGAGGTCGGACAGCCGGACGGAGTCTCAGGGTCGCCCCAGCCACCCGGACACGGGGGGACCCCGCATTGATTATCAGGACCGGGAGGAAGAAGACGGCTCGACAGCAATAGCGCGACTAACCACCAACGCACTGGCGGAACATGACGCACACATTGGGTCACCATCAGAGAGTCGGACAAGTTCCCATACAGCAGCCTCGGACACGGAAGGTAGTATACAGTTTTTCCCCAAATCACAGCACAGATGGCGGCAGACATGTGACCCTAGCCCCTGCAGCGACGGACTGGTAATGTAGTGGATGCCCTAATCTGTTTCGAGGGGAGGGGGGGGAATCAGGAACCTGGGACACTTTTGAACATAGGGGACAATGGTTACGAGACTTTCAGAAGTAAACTGTTGTGTGTGTTTGTCTGGGCTCACACCCCCGAGCTTAGGCACGGTTCTAGAATTCATATACCCATGTTGGGTGTTACGGTTTGGACCCCTGAGGTTGTAGAAGGGGACCTACAAGTTGGGGTAATGTTTGCAGATGTAGCACTGAAGATTTCCATTTTGTGGGCAATATTGATACGGACAATGGTTTTGGGATACTTTGAGGATATCCGGGGTAATGACGTCCCCTAATGATTATGTGGTCTGCACTTGGAACGTACGGGGATTGGGCTCAGTACACAAAAGACACAGAGTACTAGCACAACTACACGGCGACGGGTGCACATAGCGTATCTTCAGGAGACGCATCTGAATGAGTCAGAGGGGGCCAAAACGCTGCGGAAATGGAAGGGCCAGCTAATCGCCACTAAGTACTCTGCATTTTCCCGGGGAGCAGCCATCTGGATCAATAACTCGGTCCCGTTTAAACTCATTGAATCTAAGATAGACAGGGAAGGCCGCTATGTGCTTGCTAGGGGACTGCTAAACGGTGTGTGTGTAGTGCTTGGCTGTTTGTATGCCCCGAATGTAGAAAAATCACAATTTTTTGCGGAACTAGGTAGGGCACTAGCGGATTGGGTGGAGTATGATTGGGTTATAGGCGGGGATTGTAATGCGGTACTGGATCTCACGCTCAACAGATCGCATCCCCCTCTACATGCAACTGAGAGTAGGAGGCAGGCGGAAGCATTGGCACAGTGGGCTGCGGGGTGGGACCTAGTCGACACATGGAGGACACTGCATGCATCACACAGGGAATACACATTCAATTCCCCACCACACAAACTCCACATCAGGATAGATCGCATCTTTTGCTCCAAGACACTTGCACCGTCGATTGTGAAAGTAGGACATATGGGAAAGACATTATCGGATCACAACCCGGTGGAACTGTCCCTGAAGTGGGGAAGACTACCCACCCCCATACCGACGTGGCGGTTGTCCCCAAGCCTCCTAGAAGACTCGATTTTTAAGTCCACCCTATCGGACGCTACCGCACACTACTTTACCGAGAACATGGGCACGGCAAGCTCCAGGCAGGTCGAGTGGGACACTTTTAAGGCGACCATTCGCGGGGTGGCCATGGGCACCAAAGTCGGTATCAAACATCAGGTACTGCGGAGACTGCGAGAGGTAGAGAACAGTCTAGCGGCGCTGGAAACCGAGGCCGCAGGCACGGGCGGCGCCCTCACGCAACTACAGGAGGCTAATATACAGTATGCGGAACTTCTGGAGGAGCTAAGGGTTCTGGACCACAGGGAATACACCGCACGACAGCACACACAGGCAGACAGGGCGGGTGCGCTTTTGGCGCGCCTGACCAAGGACACACCGACAGCCACCCCTATCATGGAGATTCAGGACCCCTCCGGGGAATTAGTCCACGACGTTCCGGCGTTACTACGCCACTTTATATGGCCCACACGATCCACTCTCGGAACCAGCATTGGAGGAATTCTTCTCCGACATATGCGTTCCTCAACTGAGTGCGGAACACAGCAAGGAACTGGCAAAACCCGTTACGGTTGCGGAAATTAGAATGGCCATTAGGGCACTGCCCAGAAACAAAGCACCCGGGACAGACGGACTCCCGGCGGAGTTTTACCTAACGTACATAGACCTGCTGGCCCCCCGCCTTCATGAGTTATACAACGAGGCTCAGAAGAGCGATGGCCTACCTGACACGACGCTGCAAGCCCTAATTGTCTCCCTTCAGAAACCAGGAAGGGATGCTTTGCGACTAGACAACTACAGACTGCTGTCACTTCTGAACACTGACTCCAAAATTCTCAGTAAGATACTGGCAGTGCGCCTGTCTCAGCACATCCCGGAAATAGTACACCCCGACCAATGTGGGTTCGTACCGGGTAGGAGCACGGCGCTAAATCTGCGGAGGCTCAGTCAACTCATGTCTCCGATCGCAGAGGGGAGAGACACCGAGGGTTGTATCTCACTGGACCTGCAACAGGCTTTCGATACGCTCAGATGGGACTACATGTTTGCGGTCATGACCAAATTTGGGCTACCCGCCGAATTTATAGCCTGGGTGTCCCTGTTGTACCGGATGCCCTCTCTCGCCCTTGCTGTTTATAATCGCCCTAGAGCCCTTAATGCTGAAAGTACGATCTACTGCGGCTACGGTAGGGATTAATAGGCTTGACACCAATCATGTCATATCGGCATATGCCGACGACATACTGCTGTTCCTCAGAGACATGAATAACCCAGTGACGCCTTTGCCGCGGATCTTTGAGGTCTTCCGCCAGTTATCGGGTCTCGCCATCAACGAGACAAAGTCATACGGGTTTGGCTTTCAGGGCCCGGTGGCGGGAACGCAGGTTCAGTTTCCGCCGCACTGTTTCCAGGTGGCACCCGTGACATTTAAATACCTGGGTATCCAGATATATCGACAACCACAAGATCTGCTGGACGGAAATCTGGGGCGAGCCCTGACTACCCTGGCTATGCAGGGAGGGTGGCTATATAAAAAAATGGTGGTACTACCTCGCTTACTGTACTACTTTATGAATCTACCAGTCTCTATCCCTACGCCCTTCTTTAAGAAACTTAATACGCTACTACTCGAACTAATATGGGGGAAGGGTAGGAGACGCATAAGCATGACCAAACTGCAACTACCCACGGATAGGGGCGGCTTGGGAGTGCCTGATCTGTTCGCTTACAGCTGTGCGTGCCAAATGCAATGGTTAGCTTATTGGTTGGCAGGCCGCAATTTACACGAACTGAACATGACAGAGGGTGTTAGAAACCGGGGTGATATACATCGGCTGCTGCTGCCAGGGGCCAAAACACCGACAACGACTCCACCCCTTCTTAAACTGGCTCTTACATACTGGAAGAGGGCGATCAGATATACGAACAGGCGTTCGAATTATGCACCCTCGATACCACTGCTGGGCATCCCACTGGGGACAGGCCCAATGACTGAACGACGACTGCAGGTGTGGCAGGAGGCGGGTATAACACAGATCGGGGAATTCTTCTCGGATAATAGGCTACTGCCATATGAGGAGTTCGCCAGGCTCCATCAGGTGCAGAGGGCGCTTTTTCTGCAACATGCACAACTGACTCACTACATAGGCACCCACTGGCTGGAGGACGGGGCGGAACCTACCACCAACACGTTGATCACTATGCAGTACCTTATGGGGACGGGTAGTCACTAGACAAAATGGCTGACTGCTGGGATACGGGAAGGCAGGGCTGACCCACTACAACCCCTGAAACTAAGATGGGAGGTGGAACTAGGGGTAGCGTTGAGCGCTAAGGACTGGGACCTGGTATTGAGACTGCCAAAGAAAGTGTCCCGGAACCCTAGGTTTAAATTTATACAATTGATGATTATACACAGGGCATACTTGACTCCCCACAAGATACACATAATGTTCCCGGCCGCGGCGGATACTTGCCCCAGATGCCAGCAGGAAGATGCAGATCTGCTGCACATGTTCTGGGTATGCTCTAAGCTGGGACACTACTGGGGTACAATACAGCACATATTGAATGACATGCCACCAGATAGACCCTACTCATCCGCCTCATATTGCATGCTGGGGATAGGACACAAAGAGAAAAACAGGAGTGTGGAATCCAGATTTGTGGATCTGGCACTGTTGCTGGCGAAGAGGTCAGTGGCGATGAGGTGGAAATCGACGAGGCCGCCGGACATAGAGACCGGGAGCGGGGAGGTGGTCAGGTGGGGCAAGGCTGAGGGACAGGAACTAGGTAGGGAAGAACGCAGAGGTCTCAGGAAACATCCCATCTCAATGGAATGGAATGCCATACTTATAGCGTTCGAACTGGGCGTACAAGAGCACGGGGTCTAATACGAATCTATCAACCGGCACAGGGGGATATTGCACCCATGGTCGACTATACACGGGAACCAAGATGCAGACGCACAACTACCTAACTGATATACATGCCTAATGTAAACCGGGGACCGGTACCCCTATCGGATGCCGATTGAATTTGTAAATTGTTACAAAACCTTCATAATGCTGATATATGGAAGAGTAAGTGCTGGGAGGGGGAGGGTACAGAGAGGTAATGGGGAGTTGGGATGTTACTAAATCCAGAAAACGGAAAATGTAATGATTGAAATGTACACTGAAATATATGTCACGACGCAGAGATTTACTGTACGAAGAGCTACAACATATACAGTGACCTAACTTGCAAATAAAGAAATTTTCAAAAAAAAGAAAAGATTGACAAATGTTTTTGAGTTTGTAATTAAATATTGGTTGTGCTTCTTTATAAATTAACCGATACCTTTTTGGAAAATATTTAAATAAATAATATTTACTCAATAAATTAACCTTTTCACTGTTCACTGGCTGAATTTATTTGCTTACTTCATTTATAAATGTGAGATTCATTGTTATATATGTTTTGAAAAGATTTAAAATGTCCAAAATGTTATTAATAATTGCATTGATCTATTTTTTTGGGATAATTGATTGTATATAATTTTTTCAAATAAATTTAATACTCTGGTATTTTTTCCTAAAGGGGAAAAATACCTGGGTATTAAAACACTACCCCGCCCAATACGCCTATATCACAAGCATCCCTCTCCTAAAGGATGTCATGGATTTTTTTCTTAGAGCATTTTGTTCCTATTTTGTCAAAATTAAGAGATAGACATTTACAATTTAATACTCAGGGATTTTTTCCACGAGAAAAAAATACCTAGGTATTAAAACATTACCTCACCCAATTCCCCTGTATCCCAAGCATCCTGCTCCTAAAGTTTAGCGTACTACTTTGATGTTGTGTATTGTTCTTTTTTGTCAGAATTAAGGGATAGACACTTACAATTTAATGCTCAGGGATTTTTCCACCGGAAAAAATACCTGGGTATTAAAACACTACCCCACCAATACCCCTGTATCCCAAGTATCCCGTTCCTAAAGATTAGCGTAGTAATTTGATGTTGAGTATTGTTCATTTTTTGTCAAAATTAAGAGATAGAGACTTAAAATGTAATGCTCAAGGATTTTTCCCACCAGGAAAAAAATACCTGGGTATTAAACCACTACCCCACCCAATAACCTGTATCCCAAGCATCCCACTCCTAAAGGTTAGCGTAGTAATTTGATGCTGAGTATTGTTTTATTTTTTGTCAAACTTAAGGGATAGACACTTACAATTTAATACTCAGGGATTTTTCCACCGGAAAAATACCTGGGTATTAAAACACTACCCCACCAATACCCCTGTATCCCAAGTATCCCGCTCTTAAAGATTAGCGTAGTAATTTGATGTTGAGTATTGTTCTTTTTTTGTCAAAATTAAGAGATAGACACTTAAAATGTAATGCTCAGGGATTTTTCCCACCAGGAAAAAAAACCTGGGTATTAAACCACTACCCCACCCAATACCCTGTATCCCACGCATCCCACTCCTAAAGGTTAGTGTAGTAATTTGATGCTGAGTATTGTTTTATTTTTTGTCAAAATTAAGGGATAGACACTTACAATTTAATACTCATGGATTCTTTCCACCAGAAAAAAATACATGGGTATTAAAACACTACCCCACCCAATACCCCTGTATCCCACTCCTAAAGTTTAGCGTAGTAATTTGATGTTGTGTATTGTTCTTTTTTGTCAAAATTAAGGGATAGACATTTACAATTTAATACTCATGCAAGCATCCCGCTCCTAAAGGATGGGTATGTATTTTCTTATAAAAAAAAGTGTTCATGTTTGCATCAAAAAATGGAATGACACTCACATTTTAATACACAGGTATTTTTTTTCAACCCAGAAAAAAATACCCGGTATTAAAACACTACCCCACCCAATACCCGAACATCCCTCACCTAAAGGTTAGAATACTATTTTCATATAGATAATGGTAAATATTAGCAAAATGAACACAATGACTCCTCTAATTTAATTTAATACTCTGGGCATTTTACAAAGAAAAGAATTCTGAGTATTACACCAATACTCCAACCAATCCTCTTTCATCCTAAACATCCCACATAAAAATAATCATGTACTTCATCCAAAAAGTAATTCAACCTATTAAAAGTAGCCTTAACCATAGTAAGTTCAAAGTATTTTAATAAATAAAAAATGCTCAATTATTAAAATTCATTCTATTTTTATCCATCGTTAAAAAATACTCATGTACATCACCAAAACCCCTCCACACACACACACACACAAAACATGCCATCAAATTAATTTTTTTATATATAAGTGTGTCTGGAAATAGTGTTTATCATTAAAAAAATATGTTTCTGCATACAGCAAAACATGCGTTTACCTTCCAAATGTGTAAGTACAAACAAAAACTACCAATGCAAAATAAAGCATATCACCGGACAACTCAACTTGAAAAAAAACCTGCATAATTAGTCAAATGTGCTGAACAAAGCAAAACATTTATGTATGTAACATTCAATTAAAACAAAATACTTTAATGAAAGAATTGCATTTCTTTTAAAGTGTACTTTTATATTACATTAAAATGAATAAAAGTTAACTTTTCTTAGTTTCTTACCTGTCACCAGCATGCCTTTCACCAGTACCCTTTACTTCCACCAACCTGTGAAACAAAGGTGGAAATGCTGAGAGTAAAAAGCAAAAAGGACTTGTTGAAGTACGTATGTGCCATATGTATGTTCGTGAAAGACATGAAGAGACCGGTCGTAGAAGGATTTCCAGTGAAGAAGATGTGTCTGTGCCATCCAACACAGCTTCCGTTGTAAAGTCGTTAGTGGATGGCATACACGTGGAAAAGACGTTTACGTGGTAAGTGTACCATTGTAAACTTAAAGCCTAGTAAAGCCATCGTGGTAAGGGATGTTACCCAACGGACACGTGCACTGGGCTGGGCAGAATGAGGCAGTCGTAGAAATATGCAAAATGCTGCCTCTGCTGCTTCATCATGATATCTGTCTACTAATGCAAGCACAGCCACAGGCGAGGATGGGAAAATGAAAAAAATCCTGCCGGCATTTCAATTAGACTCTTCGATCTCGTGAATTACCTCTTTACTGAAGAGCCTAAAACGACACATGGAGAGTTGAACTACAGTGCACCTCCTACACCATGTGCTTAACCCCCCCCCCCCCCCCCCATAAAATTAGCACCTAAAAAATTTGCAGTGGAAGGACACATGTAAAGTGTCCATGCTCTAGGTGAGCGACAAACACAAGAAAAGGAAGGAAGCTTTTGACAGCTGACCAATAAGAAGCAAGCAAATAAAAGTGATGATAAAGTCAAGCAATGGTAAGTAATGGATAGCCTCCAAACCCACTGAAAGCAAAATGTCCCGAAGAGACAGTGCATGCGCTCTCTATGCAAAACCTAAAAATGGACAAAAATGCAACCACAAAACAGGAGCTCCACACAGCAGCACAACACAAGACATAAACACAACACAATCTAACACAGCTCAGTTGTAAGGCTAGGCTGAAATGTGTTGAGGTATTATTGTGTTGTTTCAGTGTGTTGGCATGTTGTGTCATTGTACTGTTGTGTTGTACTTTGTTGGAGCATTGCATTATGCTTTTGTGTTGTTTGTGGTGTAAGTAATGTTAATTTTTTTTGTTATGTTGTTACGTCGAGCTGTATTGTTGTTGTGTTATTATGGTGTTTTATTGTAACCTTGTGCTATTGACCCTCAAATGCAGTCCGTCTGCTTAAATAAACACAGATATCCTTGGCACATATCACCACCACCAGAAATCTGCATTTCTGGAAAATTTAGTAAAATGTGTTTTCACCAAGCAGTGCACTAGTTATTACTAATAACATGCAATAGCACAAATTAAAAATGTTTTGAGATTCAGCCGGTACAGAAATGGCACTGACATGTGTCAGACAGGATCTCCTGTTTTCACTGCATGATCTTTGCCTTTCTGACCGACAAGGTCATAGTGCACCAGTTATTCTTGCTAAACCCCTCATTCCAAGTGACCTGTTATTTAGACTAACATTTATAGGTAAACTTGTCTCTAAGTTTAGACCCGCCAACATATATTGAGGTAAAATTGCCGGGGTGCAGTGCTGGTTGCCAAACTCCTAACTGCGATATGTAGGACAACAGGGGCTTGCAGTTAACCAGGCTACATATAATGAGGGCCTAAGAGCCATGCCACAGGTGCAGCTGTTGTCGCAGGCTGCTGCACAGGGCCCATCACTTCCTCAAGCCCTCTCTGACCACGATAGTTCAAGGCAGTAACACAAAACCCACCATGCTAACCATGAGCACCACACTGCAGGTGTGGCCATCACAAATCGCGAAGTAAAAATCCTTTAGTATGTCCGCTTTCGCTCTGTTTATAGAAACATATTCAATTCTTGATATGTGATGTGGAACAATGTACATTGAAAACTCGGACACGAGGTAGCAATGCCCTTCAGAATTCTGAATTAGAGGTAAAGGCATTGTAGAAAATGACACCGATAATAATACGTCCAATGTTTGTGACAGTGAATCATTTCCTTCACTATTGCAGAGGAAATGCAACGATTATGAAGTAACAAGAACTCAATAAAAAACCTAAAGGTCTATATTAGAAAGCAGCAAAACAGCAGGGGGCAGCACAGGTTCATGATACAAAGATTACTTTTGCGTTTCAGTACTAAACAGGAGAACTTCTGCTTTAACAAGTATTAGAAAGGCCAATAGGCCTCGGCTTTGGGACCTACTGGCATTGCCTAGGGTTTTTGTTCATGGTGTACAGCACCGGCAACCAGGGCCGGACTGGGATTGCAAACTGGCCCTAGGGGGTGAGGGGATGGGGTGCTGACCGAAACACTGCTGCTCTGTGCGCTTTTTTAGGTCTCGTAGACCTATTGCTGCCAAGTTGCCTGTGAAGCGACCTACACAGGTGGACGAGCGCCGATATACCAGCGTGGACACGCACGCCCAGCCCCCGGAGCCGTGCACATCTCTGATCTCAGTCAGCCATGCCAGTCTCAGTTCTCAGTTGCGCGCACACACACACACTCTGCATACACACACACGCAGGCACACACACACTGCATACACCCACGCAGGCACACACACTGCATACACACACCCTCACCCCCCCCTTACTCACGGGCTCACCGCACACACACACAGTCACACACGCGCATCCACACACTCAAAGTGCCCATCTCCTGTCTCGCTAGCCTGATGCACCAAAAACACACTATTTACACGTCCCCCCCCCCCCTACTCACCGGGCTGACTCAGGAGTCCCCCGCTGCTCTCGAGGCCGGTCTTTCCTCCCCAGGTGTGCAGGGTTAGCGGCTCAGGCTCGGCAACAGCAGGCGACGCAGAAGGTGATGACGAGCTCCCTAGACGTCCGATGTGCATGCTCACGGCACATGGAAACGCGCACAGCGTGACTTGCTCCGTACAGCTGAGGTGCATGCTCCTGTACAACTGAGGTGCATTCTCACGTCGTTATCCTTCGCTTGTTTCCGCTTGTATTTATTTCATTTCGCGGCCGCAAATGCTTGTGCGGCCGCCAATGCTTGTTACCTGAAATGAGGAGAGAGCCCGCCGCAGCAGAGCCGTCCCGCTGAAAGCTCCAGCCAGCGTAGGACGCTCCCTCCGCAGCTGCGTGTCTCAGGCATTTCGAGCAGCAGGTGAATCCAGCTCTGATTTAATCACCCTTGTTTATTGTTAGTGCTTAGCCGAGTAAACGGCAGCCCAGTGCTCCTGTTGAGCAGGGGGCGCCCTCGGGCCTACTCCTAGTATCTACAATTAACAAGGAAGGGAGGTAGAGTACAAAAATAGGATTCCTACTCCACGGGCACTGATAAATAAACAAGAAGAATCCTACTACCAGTGTGTACCACAGGGAAGGGGAACACTCAATGTTGTGTAAAATACCCCTCACACACCAACAGGCCCCTTGGTGTCATGCTTCATCATCGGGGTCTTCGCATCCCGTTAAGGGGATGCGGCACGCTGCGACCTGCGACTACGCGGGAGCGTTGACAAGTTGGACTATGTGTGGTGTGTGTTGAGTGCAAGTGAAGGGATTTATGTGAGTGAAGGGTGTGGTGAAAAGTTAAAAAGTACCTGGCTAGTGGGTGATGTGAAAAAAACTTTATTTCGTACCCCTAGCTGGTGCTATTAAAAAGGGTGTGCAAAAGAGCGAGGTTTAATTGTCTTAATTAGGGACAGAACCTCTGGTGTGCGTCGACATGTTTCGGTACTGGTGTACCTTCTTCAGGACGGGGCACAACTTCCCAACCCTACTCACGTTTTTCTATAAAAAGTGTTATCTTAATTCTCTAAAAAGTGATAACAATTTAAAGAAGGCTACAGTGTGCCTACAGCGGTTCTCTTGGATCATGCAATTGCATGCCCTGCAAAAAAGAAAAAAATCCATAAGGTTTGGTTGCCATATAGGATTGGCTCAGACAGGTGCAGTCACCTGGAGCCCCAAACAGTTAAATAAACCTGTAAAAAAAGGGGACACACAAGACACACAACATATAAGACACACTTAAGGTTTTTGTTTATACTCATTTTCTTTGGACATACTCATGGTCTTTGTAGTATATTGCCTCATGAGCAAATCCTGGGCATCAAGGTAGGTAGGTGGATCCACAATCTATGGAGGTAGAGAAGTGGATTCAGTGTTGTTGTTCCTTTTACTCACTGTTTAACTCCACGCTACACCTGGACAAACTGGAGTTGCGTTTGTTGTAATATACTCACGAAATCCGCCTAAATTGGCCTCCTTCTACCACCCTGTGCTGCTCCGCTGTAAATACATTGGGAAACAGCTAGGCGGTATATATAGAGGATGTGGGTGTAATCTCATTGGTTAATTGGCGGAAATTAAAGGCGACCCTGTAGGGAACATCCGTGTTACCGCCTCTCGTTTACATGTGTTCTGATCACATGTAACATGTATCCCTCTGTCATTCGTTAATTACCGGGTTTTAGTTTGTCCAAATATGGACTATCCGCTCTCCAGCCACTCACGGGCTCGGGCTCCGTCTCCCGTTGTCAGAGAACCCTTCTGCGCAGGTTCGGCTCGCGTGTCTTTCTGGCGCGCGTGCGCACAACTGTATTTACCGCGTCTCCACCAACTGATTCTCGGCGCATGCGTGATCCTGTCTATGGGTAGCGCTGATCACTAGGGCTGTATAGTCCATCGGTTTTCCCTGAGAAATCGCTTTATTATTTCATCGTCACTCAGGGTGTGCCTGGGTGCGAATTACTACTCCGTTTTTCTTTTCCACAGAGGCACAGGGACAAATATTAAGTACACAATATCCTCATCCTTTACAGTGTTAGTTTTTTTGACTATAAGGATTTCATACACTTCACTGCAATAGCTGTTTGGAGAGAAGACCATTCAGATGTTTTCAGTTATAGCGGCCTCTTTTTGCTGACATTTACACAAGAGAATTTTTGTTGTTGACGTTCTCATATCTCAAGCATGGTCAGGTGATCTGGCTCCATGGGATATCGTCGTTGAGACCTGTGACATGGGTTCCTAAGCGGAACACCCATCGTTGTTCCTTCTGGAACAAGCCTGTTTCAGAGGGTAGACGTTCGATGACCGTCCAGCGTAAATCATTGATGCAATGCTGGTGTGTCGAAAAATGTGATGCCATCTTGGTCGTCGTTTTCTTGCAGCGTATATTGCTTTTATGCTCCCCTATCCTTATTTTTATGGGTCGGGTGGTCATACCTATATATTCCAGTCCACATGGGCATGTTATCATATAGACCACGTTTTTTGTATTACAATTGGAAAATTGGCGTTGTTCCCATGATGTGCCATTCCTAAAGGTTAGGGTTTTACTTTTTTGAGTTTGGTGACAGCAGCTGCAATCCCCACAGGGGAAGTGACCTTGAACACCCGTCATATTTTGTCTTACAGTGGGGTTTTCCCGTGGTCTAGTGTGTACCACAATGTCCTTAATGTTCTTGCCCCTCTGATGTGCATGCATTGGTTTCTCAAAATCGAGGTCTCCACAGTTCAATATTCCCCAGTGCTTGTTAATGACTTTTGATACCTGATTTGATATGGAAGTGTAAGTTGTCACACAGATTGGTCTTTTGTTTGTTTCTTTATCTTGTGAGTTGTTCTCTATGAGTGCCTCCCTGTGATTGTTTTTTGCGCGTTTCATCGCTTTGTCGATGGTTTTGACGGGATATTGTCTTTGTATAAGTTTAGATTTTAAGTCTTTTGCCTGCTTGTTGAATTCGTTCAGTTCTGTGCAGTTCCTTCGTAGTCTTAAAAATTGACCATACGGCAGATTCTCCCTTAGGTGTCTGGGATGAAAACTGTCGTAGCGCAACAGACAGTTCCTGGAGGTGGGTTTGAAGAGGGTAGTGCTTTTCAGCCTTCCATCCTCAGTGTAAATGTTCAGATCCAAAAAAACCATTGATGTGTTTGAAATGGTGCTGGTGAATTTCAGGTACTCATTCTGGTTGTTTAGCCAAGCTACAAAATTCGTGGCGCTGTTGACATCCCCGTTCCATATGATGAAAATATCATCTATGTACCGTTTCCAGGTGTCAATCTGGGAATGGTATGGATTACTTTCATGTAGGATTTTGTGTTCCTCCAAATGGTGGACGTATAGTCCCGCTAGACTTGGGGCAAAAGTACTACCCATGCTCGTTCCGTGGGTCTGCAGGTATAGTGTCTCTTTGTACTTGAAGAAGTTGTCTTTCAAGGCCATGGTGATGCATTCAAGCACCAAGTTCCTTGGTGTCTGATACTTCCATGCATTACTGAAGAGCACTTCCTCTATGATCTGTAGCGTCTCTTCATGAGGCAGGCTCGTATATAAGCTCTCCACGTCGAGGCTTACTAGGAGCTGTGCAGCTGGATCAAATACCTTTTCTTCCAAAAGTTGTAGGACCGATTTAGTGTCTTTCAGGTATGTGCTTGTTGCTTGTACCATTGGTCTGAGGAATGCATCTGAGAGTTTCGACAAAGGCTCCAAAATCGACCCAATCCCTGAAACAATGGGTCTTCCCGGTGGATTTTCGATGTTCTTATGTATCTTCGGGATACAGTAGAAGTATGGTATTTTCGGAGTGGGTTGTTGTAGGAAATCCGCTTCCTTTTTACTGAGCCAGTCATGGGCTAGGCCTTCCTCAACCATGCCGCCGATCCGGGTCCGAAGTCTTTCCGTTGGGTCTCTCTCCAACACTTTGTAGTTCCGTTCATCCGACAGTAGACGTTGGCACTCTTTGTCATATGCCTCAAGGGTTTGTAACACTATAGCTCCCCCTTTGTCTGCTGGTTTTATAACAAGCTCGCTGTTGGCCGTCAGTTCTCGTAGAGCTTGTTGTTCCTCACCACTTGTGTTATAGAAGACGTTTCTTCCTTGTGTGTTCAGCTTGTTGACCTCTGTGATCACTGCCTTTTCAAAGGTTAGGATTTCTACGGGAATAGTAGAGTCGGGTGGGGTGAAGGTTGATTTCAACCTCAAACCCGTATCTGTCTTCTCTTCTGGTATAGGCTTGTCTTTGAAAAAAGCCTGTAGTTTTAGTTTTCTGAAGAAATCCTGTAACTCCATGTTGAGTTTAAAAATATCTGGTTTCTGAGTTGGTACAAATCCCAAGCCTTTGTTTAGAACATTCTTCTATGTCGCTGTTAATGTAATGGGTGTGAGATTCACCACTAGGTCCCTCTCTTGCTGGTTGACGGCTGGTTGGGAAGTGATCCCGTCATGCTCCGAGTTGTTCGGGCGTTGGGCTGTTCCTGGTCTTCCCAAGCGACAGTGTTGCCTTTCCGGTTCTTCCCGCGTGTGTTCTGGCGTGCCCCTAAAAAAGGTTGTTGTGGCCCTCCATAGGGTTGTTGTTGTCCATAATAACCATCGCTGTATTCTTGGTTCCACATTGGTCCGAACTGAAAGGGGTTGAATTGTGGTGGGCCCATAAATTGTTGGAAATGGTTCGGTGGTTGATACCCCCGCCATCCCCTTTGTCTAGGGAATTGTTGCCTCCTCTGTCTCCATCCTCCTCTGCGTTGTATGTTTCCTTTGTTACCGCTTGAATTGGAACCTGAGGAGCCATTGTCCGAAGTGTCGCTGTCCGCGTCGCCGTAAGTGTTTTTGGAGACATAATCCACCTTTGTGTATGGATATGCATTTTCGGGAGTGAACTTTGCCACATCCTTAGTTAATTTGTTGGTTTTGCTCTGTTTCAGATTGAACTCGAAGTCGGTCATCTGTTGGTTTAATTCTTCGAGTCAGGTTTTCAGCTCTTCCGGGAGATATATGTTTTCAATTGGACCTCTATTTTATTTATTTCAATTTTGAGTTCCTGTGTGATCCTGGCAGCTGTCTTGATTATGAGTACTAACCAGTCTCTTGAACAGTGCCATGAGATTAATGACCACTCTTTTTTGAAAATCATATCATGTTGGAAAATCAGTGGTTCATTTTTCACAATTAGGCCAGGTGGTGCCATTTTGTTACGGAGGTACTGGGTCATAAACAGCCCATGTAAGGCTGCTTTTATTTGGTTACGTCTAAGGTTCAACAATTCGTTCCAATCATTTGTTTGTGGGCCTGTGTCCTGGTTACATAGGCAACAATTCCCTAGACAAAGGGGATGGCGGGGGTATCAACCACCGAACCATTTCCAACAATTTATGGGCCCACCACAATTCAACCCCTTTCAGTTCGGACCAATGTGGAACCAAGAATACAGCGATGGTTATTATGGACAACAACAACCCTATGGAGGGCCACAACAACCTTTTTTAGGGGCACGCCAGAACACACGCGGGAAGAACCGGAAAGGCAACACTGTAGCTTGGGAAGACCAGGAACAGCCCAACGCCCGAACAACTCGGAGCATGACGGGATCACTTCCCAACCAGCCGTCAACCAGCAAGAGAGGGACCTAGTGGTGAATCTCACACCCATTACATTAACAGCGACACAGAAGAATGTTCTAAACAAAGGCTTGGGATTTGTACCAACTCAGAAACCAGATATTTTTAAACTCAACATGGAGTTACATGATTTCTTCAGAAAACTAAAACTACAGGCTTTTTTCAAAGACAAGCCTATACCAGAAGAGAAGACAGATACGGGTTTGAGGTTGAAATCAACCTTCACCCCACCCGACTCTACTATTCCCGTAGAAATCCTAACCTTTGAAAAGGCAGTGATCACAGAGGTCAACAAGCTGAACACACAAGGAAGAAACGTCTTCTATAACACAAGTGGTGAGGAACAACAAGCTCTACGAGAACTGACGGCCAAAAGCGAGCTTGTTATAAAACCAGCAGACAAAGGGGGAGCTATAGTGTTACAAACCCTTGAGGCATATGACAAAGAGTGCCAACGTCTACTGTCGGATGAACGGAACTACAAAGTGTTGGAGAGAGACCCAACGGAAAGACTTCGGACCCGGATCGGCGGCATGGTTGGGGAAGGCCTAGCCCATGACTGGCTCAGTAAAAAGGAAGCGGATTTCCTACAACAACCCACTCCAAAAATACCATACTTCTACTGTATCCCGAAGATACATAAGAACATCGAAAATCCACCGGGAAGACCCATTGTTTCAGGGATTGGGTCGATTTTGGAGCCTTTGTCGAAATTCTCAGATGCATTCCTCAGACCAATGGTACAAGCAACAAGCACATACCTGAAAGACACTAAATCGGTCCTACAACTTTTGGAAGAAAAGGTATTTGATCCAGCTGCACAGCTCCTAGTAAGCCTCGACGTGGAGAGCTTATATACGAGCCTGCCTCATGAAGAGACGCTACAGATCATAGAGGAAGTGCTCTTCAGTAATGCATGGAAGTATCAGACACCAAGGAACTTGGTGCTTGAATGCATCACCATGGCCTTGAAAGACAACTTCTTCAAGTACAAAGAGACACTATACCTGCAGACCCATGGAACGAGCATGGGTAGTACTTTTGCCCCAAGTCTAGCGGGACTATACGTCCACCATTTGGAGGAACACAAAATCCTACATGAAAGTAATCCATACCGTTCCCAGATTGACACCTGGAAACGGTACATAGATGATATTTTCATCATATGGAACGGGGATGTCAACAGCGCCACGAATTTTGTAGCTTGGCTAAACAACCAGAATGAGTACCTGAAATTCACCAGCACCATTTCAAACACATCAATGGTTTTTTTGGATCTGAACATTTACACTGAGGATGGAAGGCTGAAAAGCACTATCCACTTCAAACCCACCTCCTGGAACTGTCTGTTGCGCTACGACAGTTTTCATCCCAGACACCTAAGGGAGAATCTGCCGTATGGTCAATTTTTAAGACTACGAAGGAACTGCACAGAACTGAACGAATTCAACAAGCAGGCAAAAGACTTAAAATCTAAACTTATACAAAGACAATATCCCGTCAAAACCATCGACAAAGCGATGAAACGCGCAAAAAACAATCACAGGGAGGCACTCATAGAGAACAACTCACAAGATAAAGAAACAAACAAAAGACCAATCTGTGTGACAACTTACACTTCCATATCAAATCAGGTATCAAAAGTTATTAACAAACACTGGGGAATATTGAACTGTGGAGACCTCGATTTTGAGAAACCAATGCATGCACATCGGAGGGGCAAGAACATTAAGGACATTGTGGTACACACTAGACCACGGGAAAACCCCACTGTAAGACAAAATATGACGGGTGTTCAAGGTCACTTCCCCTGTGGGGATTGCAGCTGCTGTCACCAAACTCAAAAAAGTAAAACCCTAACCTTTAGGAATGGCACATCATGGGAACAACGCCAATTTTCCAATTGTAATACAAAAAACGTGGGCTATATGATAACATGCCCATGTGGACTGTAATATATAGGTATGACCACCCGACCCGTAAAAATAAGGATAGGGGAGCATAAAAGCAATATACACTGCAAGAAAACGACGACCAAGATGGCATCACATTTTTTGACACACCAGCATTGCATCAATGATTTACGCTGGACGGTCATCGAACGTCTACCCTCTGAAACAGGCTTGTTCCAGAAGGAACAACGATGGGTGTTCCGCTTAGGAACCCATGTCACAGGTCTCAACGACGATATCCCATGGAGCCAGATCACCTGACCATGCTTGAGATATGAGAACGTCAACAACAAAAATTCTCTTGTGTAAATGTCAGCAAAAAGAGGCCGCTAAAACTGAAAACATCTGAATGGTCTTCTCTCCAAACAGCTATATCAGTGAAGTGTATGAAATCCTTATAGTCAAAAAAACTAACACTGTAAAGGATGAGGATATTGTGTACTTAATATTTGTCCCTGTGCCTCTGTGGAAAAGAAAAACGGAGTAGTAATTCGCACCCAGGCACACCCTGAGTGACGATGAAATAACAAAGCGATTTCTTAGGGAAAACCGATGGACTATACAGCCCTAGTGATCAGCGCTACCCATAGACAGGATCACGCATGCGCCGAGAATCAGTTGTTGGAGACACGGTAAATACAGTTGTGCGCACGCGCGCCAGAAAGACACGCGAGCCGAACCTGCGCAGAAGGGTTCTCTGACAACGGGAGATGGAGCCCGAGCCCGTGAGTGGCTGGAGAGCGGATAGTCCATATTTGGACAAACTAAAACCCGGTAATTAACGAATGACAGAGGGATACATGTTACATGTGATCAGAACACATGTAAACGAGAGGCGGTAACACGGATGTTCCCTACAAGGTCGCCTTTAATTTCCGCCAATTAACCAATGAGATTACACCCACATCCTCTATATATACCGCCTAGCTGTTTCCCAATGTATTTACAGCGGAGCAGCACAGGGTGGTAGAAGGAGGCCAATTTAGGCGGATTTCGTGACTATATTACAACAAACGCAACTCCAGTTTGTCCAGGTGTAGCGTGGAGTTAAACAGTGAGTAAAAGGAACAACAACACTGAATCCACTTCTCTACCTCCATAGATTGTGGATCCACCTACCTACCTTGATGCCCAGGATTTGCTCATGAGGCAATATACTACAAAGACCATGAGTATGTCCAAAGAAAATGAGTATAAACAAAAACCTTAAGTGTGTCTTATATGTTGTGTGTCTTGTGTGTCCCCTTTTTTTACAGGTTTATTTAACTGTTTGGGGCTCCAGGTGACTGCACCTGTCTGAGCCAATCCTATATGGCAACCAAACCTTATGGATTTTTTTCTTTTTTGCAGGGCATGCAATTGCATGATCCAAGAGAACCGCTGTAGGCACACTGTAGCCTTCTTTAAATTGTTATCACTTTTTAGAGAATTAAGATAACACTTTTTATAGAAAAACGTGAGTAGGGTTGGGAAGTTGTGCCCCGTCCTGAAGAAGGTACACCAGTACCGAAACATGTCGACGCACACCAGAGGTTCTGTCCCTAATTAAGACAATTAAACCTCGCTCTTTTGCACACCCTTTTAAATAGCACCAGCTAGGGGTACGAAATAAAGTTTTTTTCACATCACCCACTAGCCAGGTACTTTTTAACTTTTCGCCACACCCTTCACTCACATAAATCCCTTCACTTGCACTCAACACACACCACACATAGTCCAACTTGTCAACGCTCCCGCGTAGTCGCAGGTCGCAGCGTGCCGCATCCCCTTAACGGGATGCGAAGACCCCGATGATGAAGCATGACACCAAGGGGCCTGTTGGTGTGTGAGGGGTATTTTACACAACACTGAGTGTTCCCCTTCCCTGTGGTACACACTGGTAGTAGGATTCTTCTTGTTTATTTACTACTCCTAGTATCATCACTGGCGTAGCTAGGGGGGGCGAGGGGGGCGGTCCACCCCAGGCGGCACAATTTTGGGGCGGCGGCCGCGCGGCATTAGTGGCCCGTGGCTGCGGCCTGTACAAATTCTTTGGGGACACTCAAGTGTCATTAGTAACTTCACTGTCCACAAATAAATTATACCGGACGCCACAACGGGCCGCCAGTGCCGCGCGGCCCCCGTGTGAAGTGCAAGAAGCACATCTACTAAATTGTAAAAGCTGCCTGCATTGCACGTATGGTGCGCGTGCGCGATGTACCGCGTTTGTGGGTCCCTTGCCAGCCGTCAATCTCTTAGCGCGCGAAAGCGCTACCAATTAAGGGAAGGGCAATGCTGTAGTCCCGGTACTGCGATTTCTCGCAAATTAATGGGGTAAGTGGCACGTCTGCCGTGTGTTGACTGCAGCGTGGGACAGGCTCCCGCGTAAATCTGCACAGAAGCTGCTCCCAGGAACAGATGCAGGCACGGCGGCACAGGTGCTACGCCATGCTGCCCCCGCCTGACCGTGTGTCACTAGTGGAAGCAATCATGAGTCCGGAGACATCTAGTAAATCTGCAGCTGGGTCATCAAGGTTGCCTGACATATTCCTAAAGTAAGACTCAGATATGTTTATAGTCTATTGACCCTAGTGCCACTTATTGACTTTCTAGCAACTTCCAGCAATAGTAGCAGTAAGGAGTCGTTACCTCAGAAACACACCCTCTCTGCGGTATTTAGGGACATCATTTTGCGAACAACGAGAAAGAACGAGAAGCAGCAACAACCCGTCTGCAGCTCCGCCGAACTGCCATCTCCCCAGCCCACCTGGCAGCGACGCCTCCTACATAAAGTACCATCTGTACAAAGTCAGTGAGCGGCGGTAATTTTACTAAAGCACTTCTGGCATGATGGTAACCATATTTTGATTGCTTGGAGTGCCATGCACACTCACTCAGCCTTGTTAATAGCGGGTGGCATAGCATCGCATGCTGGACAACACCGGGGTCAGTGTGCTCAGCTAATCCCTTTTAATTATAATACTGCTCAGTACTGTCACGTAAGTGACATGCCTGAATGAGCGTGTATATTTTTCCTAAAGGAGTGCATTTGAGTCATGCTAACTTTAACCATAATTGCTTAGAGAACTAGCCCTTGCAACATGAAGTTGGAAAACTTTCATTATTTTAAGGAGGGTGAGTGAAAGTGCATGCTGGGTGGACCCCGGGGCCGTGTGCTCACTGCTAATAGATTTTAATTATTTATATTAGTGCTCAGTACTGTCTTCACTTTTGAAGTAATACAGCCTCCGGCCTGACTATCTGCTGCGCAGTAAAGGCTGACTGGCAGCTGTGAGTTCTGTGTTGGGGCCTCTCACATCCTGTTTGACTCCCCGGCCCCGGGTGTCCCATGTGGGATAGAGCGACCTCAGCGATGTTCCTGTACATGATTGCCAAGGAGGAACCCGGGGCCCAGCAGTCGATGTTACTCACCTGGTTAAACAGTACAATCAGGTTACAAGGGCACTAAATTAGTGAATTGTCTTTCCGTCTCTGGTGCTTTGTAGCATTTGTTTAAAGATCTTCTTAGAATTTCTCATTGCTAAAATTGGTGTAATTTCTGATATTTATGTTTCATTCGTCTTCATTGCTTGATTTTGTTTGCAAGGAAGTGTCACTCATAGTCGTTCAAATGTCACTCATAATTACACCGAAATTATAAAAATATCACACATTGCAATCTGAAACCTTAGCAGCTATGAGAGTACTGTTAATCTGTATTCACAGAGAGCGGCGTGTCTACTCTGTGTTCGCCAGGTCGGTGTAACATTCTGCGTGAAACAAGCCCTTAGCCTGACAAACTTCGCCACCACAGAGCAGCCCCCTCAACCCTGATTGCGGGGGTTCGACCTAGAAAAATCATGTATACTAAGGCTTATTCTAAAGTTCCACCCGGCACGTCTGTGCGTAGATCGTTTAATCTAAATGCTCGGATTTAGGGCCAGATGTAGGTAGCCCTTTACCGATCGGAAACGGCCGAAAATACCGATTTTCGGCCGTTTCCGATCGGTAAAGGGCTAGGGAGATGTAGGTGCACATATTCGGTAATTTTACCGAATCGTTAATATTACCGAATCGGTAAATTTACCGATTCGGTAATATTTAACGAATCGGTATAATTATTACCGATTCGGTAATATTTACCGATTCGGTAAAATTACCGATTATGCTATGTGGGTAGCCAATTTTACATTGGCAAATGGCTTACAGAATCGGTATTTTACCATGGAATACAAATCCATGGTAAAATACCGATTCCTGTGTACATGCACATCTGTGCATGTACACATGTGCCATGTGACAGACAGACGTGCCCTTAGGGCATGTCTGTGTGCCACATTGCACACATGCCCGTTTTGGGGGTGCTAGAGGGTGTCAAAGTGACACCCCCTGCACCCTTGACAAAATCGGTATTTACCGAATCGTTGAATACCGATTCGGTATTTGAATTGAATCCTATGGGCTTCAAAGGCCCATAGGATTCAATAGCAAATACCGATTCGGTATTTACCGAATCGGTAAATACCGAATTTTAAGGATTCGGAAAAGAATCCAGATGTTGGGACCTACATCCCATTTACCGATTTTGAAATACCGAATCAGTAAAATTCGGTATTTCAAAATCGGTAAATGGGATTTACCTACATCGGGCCCTTAATCCCGTAGGTTAATTAAAAAAAAATATGTATGTTGTTTGTTGCCTCAAAGTAGAATGATTTTTTTCTGTGTTAGGCATATTAGGTATGTATACGTGAATGTGATTATTCGCACTTATTATTACCCAAAGCCACAGCCTCCCACATTCCCCTGTCACTCAGCACATTATGTATAGGGGTGTATAGTTGCCAAATAAAGTGGCTGCTAGGGAGGTTGGTGTCCTCAATCAACAGGACCACTCATATTCAAAATCTAGCACTCCTCAGACTCCAGAATTGTGACCCTTCTGTTGCTCTGTAGTGTGTGCATGGCATTTTTCCATAACCCTTTTGCTGAAAGTTGCTGGCTTATGGCAGTGGTTGTTGGCATACAGCATGTCTGTACCCTGACTCCCCTGTGTAGAAGTCCAGCTATACTTGCAATGGGCCTGTTCTTGCATCTTCTTCCCAAGTGCACAAGGATCGCGACTGTGAGTTTGAATGTTCATTGTAAAACATAAATGCGTGTGTAGTCGGGTATTCAGTCCACCCTGCATTTCTGTTAAAGCCTGCAGCACAGCAAGTGTTGAAAGACCCCACAAATCCAACACCCCACCTTCAGATCCAGATACACGCAGGTAAGTGCAAAAGTAGTCTGTCTCGAGTGACAGTCACGACGCACGACGATGAGAGTACCCGTCTGTGAAAATGTGGCATTTCGGCTGTTTGGAAAGAGCTCAAATAATAAACCAGGAAAGAAGAATCACTAAACTCCATGCTGCTCTCTCTGTCCTACATGGGACCTCGGCCCAGACTTAACAGGGTGTGAGAGGCCCCTAACACAAATCTCAATTGCCTCAGGCCTATACCATAAATTCATTATAGTCAGCTGACTCACGGACTCCGACCGCCGCAGGTAGCATGTGAGTGATAGCATGATTGCTGGGCAAGCTTCGGTAGAGCTTGTGAGACACCCATTGCGGTCACAGTCAGGCAGGCTGACAAATATGTTTAAATGTATTTTTTTTTTAAATCACAAAAGTATAAATAAGCGAGTAACCCTGGGTTGCTGTACGCAGCCCTCTACAACTGCGAGTTCAGATAGTTAACACTTACTTGCACTTGTTAACAGACCAATGTAAAACTAGCATTCCAATGATACATGTGAGAAATATTTGTGCGCAAAATGTAACAGTGAGGTGAGATTCAAAATTCCTCACACAATCACAGGACTACGGATGCCATGTGCGGCAATCTGAGGGATAGCCCCGGGCGCCACAAGCTCTAGCTACGCCTCTGAGTATCATCAATGGGTTAAATGAATGCAGTTCAGTGTGGTAGTCCACATCACCACACTGAAATGCATTGTCACACATTGATAGCGCCTCAACTGTCTGCCGGAGCTCTGCTATTTTGCACCTACAAACTTCGCAAAGCTTAGCTGGCAGCGTGCAGTACTTGCAGCAGGCTTGGGGGCTGGCTACAAAGTTTTACCCGACACCGCGGACATTTCACTGACACCAAGGCAGTTTCGAGGGAGTCTTCACTCATGTTTTCATTGGCCCAATCACCAGCAGCATGATAGGTGGACCCAGCCAGCTGCCCATGCAGCAAGCAGCAGTTTGGTAGCCAGCGGGGGTCTGCAGCTGCAGGCAGCCTGCACAATGCGACCAGCCATTAAATTAGATTTGGACCGCAGACACTGCTGGAGAGTGTGGTTGTGTGCTGGAGCGCTGCTATTTAGCACCTCCACGGACTGGGCAAAGCTTTACTGGCAAAGCACGGTCCATGCACTGATTGCAACCCCTTCTTGTACAGTTTGGCAAAAGATCCCTGTGCCATTCATACTGCTTCATATAGCATGCGTCGAAAGCCTTGCCGGTAAATCCCCTCTGTGCGCCTGACACACGATCTTGCTTCCCCTTTACCCCGTTTGCCAGTTCGTGTATCCTTGAAAGGCAGAGCAGGTCATGGATTTACTACCACCAGGACCCAGTTTATTGTGCTAATGTGCGACCATGCCGATCCTTTTCCGACTGTCACACAGGCATGGCTTGTTTGTCCCGCTTCTTTAGAAAAACGACAGCAATCGCACATTTATTTCTTTTGACTGTATTTTCTTGGTGCGATTTACCGATGTTGAGTTCCAGCGTTCCTCAGCCTTCACTCGTTTTTTAAAAAAGACCTTCACACTTGAGCGAACAAGGACGCTTTGGAAGTTTTGATGGGAAAAGCCAACCTGCTGCCTTATTAACCCAGATCCTCCGCTGATGTGACGTTCTACCATTTACCTGGCCTCCCAGTTTGTATCGCAGTGCTCCCAGAATCCAAAGGTTCTCACCAAGTATTAGTATTCCGTGTTTGTCTGTTGTGCACAAAATCGGCCCAGGTGCAAGTATTTTTAACTCCGAAACTGCATTGTTTTTAAAAAAAAATAATGCGAATTTGCTTGCGTAAACTGAAGTTACGTTCGCTTGTTCTAGTATGTGGAGCATAACTTATTTTGGAATGCCAGTTTTGCCTTTAGCAATTCAGTGTTAGTGGATAGCTTGTGGTGGCCGTTTCCCTATAGAACTGATTTTGATTCCCGAATTTAATGCATTGTTTTTCTCTGTTTGTGGCCAGATTAAGCGCAGCTGCAAATAACTTGTTTTGAGATTTAGTAACATACTATAAAACTATATAACAACCGAATGACAGGTGGGCAGACAGTTTCATTAGTACCAGGGCTTTAAGTGTGCCTACCCCCTGCCAGTGTACTTTTATTTTTTACATTCAAGTCTGTTTTTTCCCTTGTTTTTCTGCCATTCTGCCCTCTATTAGACTCTTTTTTTGTGTGCCTTTCTGCCCTCTGTTAGACTCGTTTTATCCTTTTTTTCTGCCCTTTTACCCTCTGTTAGACTTGTTTTTTGTGCCTTTGTGCCCTCCGTTAGGCTCGGTTTTTGTGCCTTTCTGCCCTCTGTTAGACTCGTTTTTCCCTTGTTTATCTGACCTTCTGCCCTCTGTTAAGACTCGTTTTTGTGCCTTTCTGCCCTCTGCATCACCACATCATCACTCAGCGCTACCCCAGTATCACTCAGAACCACCACATTATCACTCAGCACCGCCCAATTATCATTCAGCACCAGCACAGCACCACCACAGCACCACCCAGCACCACCACAGCACCACCCAGCACCACCACAGCACCACCCAGCACCACCACAGCACCACCCAGCACCACCATGCACCACCACATTATCACTAAGCACCACCACATTATCACTCAGCACCACTCAGCACCACCACATTATCACTCTGCACCGCCACATTATCATTCAGCACCACCACAGCACCACCACAGCACCACCCAGCACCACCACAGCACCACTCAGCACCACCACAACACTCAGCAGCACCACCACATTATCACTCAGCACCACCACATTATCAATCAGCACCACCACTCTGCACCACCACATTATCACTCAGCACCGCCCCATTATCATTCAGCACCACCACAGCACCCCTCAGCACCACCACAGCACCACCCAGCACCACCACAGCACCACCCAGCACCACCACGCACCACCACATTATCACTCGGCACCGCCACATTATCATTCAGCACCACCACAGCACCACTCAGCACCACTCAGCAGCACCACTCAGCACCACCACAGCACCACTCAGCACCACCACAACACTCCGAACCACCACATTATCACTCAGCACCACCACATTATCACTCAGCACCACCACATTATCACTCAGCACCACCACAGCACCACTCTGCACCACCACAGCATCATTCCGCACCACCACAGCATCATTCTGCACCACCACAGCACCATTCCGCACCACCACAGCACCATTCCGCACCACCACAGCACCAATCAGCACCACCACAGCATTACTCAGCACCACCACAGCATCACTCAGCACCACCACAGCATCACTCAGCACCACCACAGCATCACTCAGCATCACTCAGCACAACCACAGCATCACTCAGCGCACCCACAGCATCACTCAGCGCACCCACAGCATCACTCAGCGCACCCACAGCATCACTCAGTGCATCCACAGCATCACTCAGCGCATCCACAGCATCACTCAGCGCATCTACAGCATCACTCAGCGCATCCACAGCATCACTCAGCGCATCCACAGCATCACTCAGCGCATCCACAGCATCACTCAGCGCAACCACAGCATCACTCAGCGCAACCACAGCATCACTCAGCGCAACCACAGCATCACTCAGCGCATCCACAGCATCACTCAGCGCAACCACAGCATCACTCAGCGCAACCACAGCATCACTCAGCGCAATCACTGCATCACTCAGCGCAACCACAGCATCACTCAGCGCAACCACAGCATCAATCAGCGCAACCACAGCATCACTCAGCGCAACCACAGCATCACTCAGCGCAACCACAGCATCACTCAGCACCACCACAGCACCACTCAGCACCACCACAGCACCACTCAGCACCACCACAGCATCACTTGTTCAAATATGTTCTCTCAATGTTTCAAGCTTTATTACAAATGACACAAAAAAAGTTAAATAATGCTATTGGTGTCACATTTGCAAATTCTATAAATATTGGCATTTACAATAACAAAATTAATACATTTGCTATTATAAAAACATAAACATAACTTAAAAAATTATTAGATTTACAAGACCAATAGCTCCAACTTTTCTAATGCGAGACCTATTGCATTTCCAATGCTTGTGTTACAAGGGGATGATTTTCCAGCACTGCTGCAAAACCGGCCCCCACTTACAAAAAACAGCCCCTCACCGCTCCAAACCCGGCCTCTACCCTTCCGGCCCACCAGGGAAACACCTGGTGCCTGCTACGGCCAGTCCGGCCCTGCCGCCAACATGCTATGCAGCAGAGTCAAAAGTAAATAAATACGGTGCAATGACGCAGGTAGCCACCTAATGTTGTAGGGGCATATATGTTCACCCTAGATGTGTGGCCACAAAATGCCTACAGGCATATTTTTTATTTTCTGATTCAAGATGGATCGATACATTTAAAAAAATTAACAGAAGAAGCGGGATAGGGAGAGGGGCTGACAGCAATTTGTTGCTTGAGAAGGTGGGTATGCTGTGGGAGCAACGTTAAGTGGGCAGGTCTGGGAAGCAACGTGGAGAGGGTATGGAGAAGAAAGAGGTGCACAGGAATGAAGCAAAACGAAGGGTGTGCAAGAAGCACACAGTCGAGAAAGCAACACAGAGACGGTAATTTGACGAGGGAAAGAAGCACACGACACAGAGCTTGCAGGACACAAGGTAGGCATCAATGTCAGGGAGGTGTATATTTGTAGGCAGGAGCACAAGAGGGAGTGCATGCGCTCTCATTTATGGGGATTTGGTGTAGGGCAGCACAGCAAGTCACCTTGCTGCTGCGCTGCCTTACATCAAGGTGAAGGGCTGGAATGCACCGTATTTCTTCAATACAGTGCATTTCTGTCCATTCCCCCTGTACTAGCGCCGTTTCGGCAGCCTAGCACCAACGCAGGCACCCTTGTACTATGGCACAAAGGTGCCTGTGTTGTCAACAGGATTGTTGAAGTGCAGGAACCTTCTTGCACAGAAACAATCCATTGAGGCGTGTTCCTCTTTCTATGTGTGTTGCAAAATACACCACATATAGGAAAAGGAAAAAAGAAGGAGAAATAAAGTTATTTCTCCTTGTCAGGCCTCACCTCAGGAGGTGTAAGGTTTTGGCACATTCCCAGGCTTACATGGTCTTGTAAATAAGAGGAAACATCAAAATCCATGGGTGTTGTGTGAAAACACTCACTGCAACCCCAATGGAGCGCCTGCCTAGCGCAGAGTAAGGCAATTCAGTGATTTGTGCTGCCTTGCCTTACTCCATATCTATGAGGCCATTAAATGCAGGGCCGGACTGGCTGCAGCGGGCACTGGGTGTTTGCCTGGTGGACCGCCAAGTTGGGGGTCGGTTTTAGGCCCCTGGGGGCCCTTTTTGTTACCAGGGGCCAGTAATATCACCCCCTTGTAAAAAATCAGCCGAAACCGGCCCTAGCAAACAGCTCGGCCGCACCCCCCCTCAGGGGGGCTAGCTGAGCAGTTTGCCAAGGCCGGTTTCGGTTCCCAGTTCAGCCCTCATTGAAAGTCATGCAAAGTGACCTCAAAGATATGATTTCAAGGTTTGCACCTCAGGAGTGTCTCAAAATGTGAGCTACAGTGGTGCAAAGGGGTTATAAACATGCCCTGCTTTCCTTAAAGTGAGCTGTGGAAGGATAGAGTCCAGCAAATCAGAGAGATGGTAAATAGACTGTGCTACAAGGGAACAACGAAAACAAGATAGGCAAGCTGGGAGAAGGAAACCTTTGACTAAGAAGCAAGCAAATGAGAGTTGCAATAATGGCAACAAATGGTAATCAAAGGGGGGGCTACAAGCCCCTGTACGTTCTTGGTAACCTCGTCATAGACCCTTTGTAATCAGGCAGCTGTACTGCTTTAAGGCACCACCTAAAAAGGACAAATATTAATTATACTTTGGGATTTGATAATATGATTCGTCTATTTCAATACATGTTCATTGGCAACGAAGCAGTAAATCCTGGTCGGACTTTCACACTACATACATTTAAAGCATTTTATACATACCACTGCTGCCAGGGAGGATCATATTCCAGATAATTGTTCTGTATTCTTTATTACACTAATAGTGAATTGTTTTTTTTTTAAACCGTTTTTCTCCAAACTGAACATTGCAGTCATCTCTACAGTAAAGTGCATTAGCATTTCCCCCCTGCTCCCACCGTCCCCCCAGTCATTACCCATAGTGAGGCATACAGTTCACATACAAGGGTGAGCACCAGGTGGGTTCTCCATAATATCATCATCATTTCAATTATCATAAAGTCTCTTTTTCCTCCAATATGCACCTCTCGTAATGAACCCTTACAGTCCGGAATCCAGTCCGTGATAGTTTCGCCATTTCCCCCACACTTTTCTGAACTTCCTAGGACACCCCCTTGCCTTGTATGTAACCGTCTCAGCCGCCTTATACATATCTAGGCCTCCCCTCCATTCCTCCAGGCGTAGTATCACTGGTGCCCCCCTATATTTCGCAATGTCCCTCTTAGCCACTACTAAAGCCAGTACCAGGAAGGTCAGCAGAGGGCGTGGAAGGTCCACATCGATTGTCATGCCCAATAGAGCCAGCTTGGGGTCGACCTGCAATTGAGTCTCTAGTACTGCAGACAATTCCGTGAAAACATCCAACCAGTACCCCTGTACTTTAGGGCACGACCACAGGACATGGAAGAAATCCCCCCTGGGGTCCTGGCATCGCAGGCATTTGGCATCATCTGTCTTTCCCATCTTCCGAAGCCTCACTCTATCAAAGTAGGTTCTATGTAACACGTTAAATTGGATGAGGCGGAGTCGAGATTTAACTGCCACCTCCCTGGGATGTGTTAAGACCAGTTCCCAGTCAATGTCTTCCATGCCTCCCACATCCGCCTCCCATTGTAGTCGTAGCCTGGCCAGGTCCCCCAACATGTTGTTCGTGCGGGTCTTATAGGTTAGAGATACCGCCTTCTGCTGGATCTGCTCCTGTAGGAGCCTGCCTTCAAGTGGGGCAAATTCTGCTAGGTCTACGGTGTCAAAATTCTGGGCTCCCCATGCATGTTTTAATCTAGTATATTTGTATCTCTGTGTGGGGTGAAGGCCGAATTCCGTGGCCAGAGCCGTAAATGATTTCAGTTGGCCTTTGGCAATGACATCTCCCAACGTGGAGATCCCTATGTCGTCCCACCTACTGTATCCCGTTAATTTGTGGAGCTCCGTCAGCCACGTGCAGTGCCAAATTGGTGTTTATTTCGTTGGCTTCCCGTCCCACCCCATGCGTTTCGTGGACGCCCTCCAGGCATGAATGGTAATTTCAGGTGCCGGTAGAAGACATTCCGGCCATACCCCCCATATAGATAGGAAAGGATGTGTCTGGGTGCTAATTTGTGGTGCTCTAGTGCATAAGAGGGATGGTCTGCCTGTGCGTGTATCCATTCGTTAATCGGGGCCAGATGTTCCGCCCAGTAATGTGCTTCCAGATTCAGGAGCGAAATCCCCCCACTATATTGGTGCCTCTGTAGGGTGGTCAGGGCCACCCTAGGTTGTTTGCCCAGCCATATAAAGGCACGGAGGTCCGCGTGTATCTTGGGGAAGACTTTTGGGGGGAGGGGATAGTACTCATTTTGAAGGGCGTACAGGTACTTGGGGAGAATAATCATTTTATACATGGCCGCTCGGCCTAGGAGGGTGAGCGGGAACAGTCTCCAGCGGTCCATATCTGCAATGGAGTTTACCATGATACGCTCAATGTTACGGGTGTATGAAATATGTCTATCCAGGGTGTGGTAGACCCCTAAATTCTGAAAGCCCTCCGCTGTAGTGAGCAGCCTTCCTGGAAGGTCCGACCACTCATCTCTCCCTGCGGAGTCGTATAAGACGACTTATGCCAATTTATTCTGTATCCGGCATGGTCACTGTACAGTTCCAGTTCGTGAAATAGCTGCGGGATCGACGTCTCCGGCAAAGTTACATACAGGAGGACGTCATCAGCATATAGCGAGATCTTTTCCTCGTTCACCTCTCCTTCGGTCCGCTGAAATCCCCTGATGTTCGGGTTCTGGCGAATTCTAGCCGCCGAGACCTCTATCGTTAGAGCGAATAAGAGTGGGGAGAGGGGGCACCCCTGTCTGGTCCCTCGTCGTATTTGGAATTCCCGCGAGAGGACTCCATTTACTCTCACCCTGGCCCTCAGTTCAGTGTACAGCAGCTGCACCCATTTCTGGAATTTCGGCCCGAAGCCGAATTTCTGTAGGACGCCCTCCAGAAATGGCCAGTGTACCGCATCAAAGGCTTTTTCCGCATTCAGGGACAGGAACCAGTGCGGGTCCTCCCTGTCCCTGACCACAGGGCAGCCAATTGTGAGTGCGCCTAAGATTTAGTCTGGTAGCCCTGTCTGGTATGAACCCAGTCTGATCAAGGAGGATCAGCTGCAATATCACCCGTCTCATTCTCATCGCCAGGATAGTGGCCAGTAGCTTAGTTTCCGAGTTTAATAATGAAATTGGACAATAGGACTCGCAAAGCTCTTCCGGTTTGCCGTCCTTGTGGATTGGGACAATGGTAGCCATGGTCAGATCGGGAGGGAGCCGTCCGTCCTGGAGGGCATCCTCATATAGGCCCTTCAGAAGTTTCACTATTAGGTCAGCCGTTCGTTTAAAGAATTCGGCTGGGAAGCCATTGGGGCCTGGTGTTTTCCCCGGTCTCAGTTTGGCCAGTGCCTCAGATATGTCGTCGAGAGCAATGTCGGAGTCCATCGCTTTTGCGTCCTCAACGGACAGAGTCGGGAGGTCAGTTTGGTCCATATACTGTAGCGCCTCTTCCCGTGTCCCTAGATCTCTAGACTCATAGAAGTGTTCATAGTGGTCTGCGAATGCCTCAGCTATATGTACGTCTGATTGGAGTGGCAATCCCTGAGGGTCTTTAATCTGCTCCACCCATCTAACTGCCTGTTCTTTTTTGCTGAGCCACGCCAGGAGCTTACCAGACTCGTCTCCTACATCGTATAGGCGATGTAAGGTAGCCAGTGCCTGTGTTTTCGCCTCTCCTGTTACCAGCTCTCTATATTGTGATTGTCTATCTGTGAGTCTCCTGATTGCCACTGGGTCTCTCGAGTTCTGGCATTCCCTTTCCAGATCTAATATGTCCTGCTCGATGATGTCGGCCTCAGAGTGGAGCTTTCTTCACTCCTCTGCCAACCTATTCTTCGCCCTATCCCTCATAACTGTCATGAAAGCCTCCCAGAAAACCACTTTTGAGGTCACCGAGCCCTCGATTTCGGCGATATAGACTTTGATGTCCACTCTGAGTCCCCATAAGACATTTGGGCTTTGCATATCCCATGCCATCAAGTGTAATTGCCGTCCATCTCCCTGGCGTTTCGCCCCCGTTGAGTGATCCGATACTCCTCTAGCTTTATATTCTGCTACAACTTGTATTGTCAAGTGTTGGCGGGCCATAAAGACATAGTCCAATCTCGAGAAGGCCTGGGTGGCGCCCGAGAAGAACGAGTAAACCCGCGCCTCAGGGTGCAGCCACCTCCATGTGCCCGTGAGACCTAGGTTGGTCGCCCATTGCAACAAAGGGGTCTGCATCCCCTTCCTCTGTGCCGTGCTTGATCTATCCTTAGAGACATCTAATACGTCATTAAAGTCTCCTCCTACAATCTGTATGGTGTCGGCTGTTTCCAGCAGTATGTCTGCTACTTTCTTAAGTGTGGGAGCCAGGAGTTTCGGTGGTGCATAGACTGAGACTATAGTCTAGGCGCATCTGTTCCATATCCCCTTGATAGCCACGTACGTTCCCTGGGGGTCTGTCCATGTTTGTGTTATGAGAAATGGAGTGGTCTTTTTCAGAATAATGGCAACCCCTCTAGAGTCTGATGTGTATCCTGCGTGTGCTAGCAGCTTAAAACGACCTCTGGCTAGGAAGCCGTACTTAGTACCTTTGAGATGTGTTTCTTGTAGGAGCGTGATGTCCGGGGCTACACGTTTCAGATACGAGTTAACCAGGCTCCTCTTAATCTTACTGCCCAAGCCATTCACATTCCATGACAAGATGCTGATCCCTCCCCGGCTTTCCCGGTGTGTGTCGTGGTCAGCTAACATGGTTCGGGCCTGAAGTGGTCAGGTGGGCAGCCCCCTCATGGTAAGCGGCCCGGGCATTCGTGTGGTATGTCGTGGTGCACCCAAGGACATCTCTGGGCATGTGGGAATGACTTTCAGTGTGGAGGCGCGGCATAGGGCACCAGTAAATTTGACTGCAGTTAACCAACTTTCCCCCCCTCCTCCCAACAAAGATCCCCCCAACAGAACTGTTTCAACTGTTTCCCCCCCGTCCCCCCCTCCCAACCTTTCCCCCCCGTCCAGCCCATTCGTGTAACTCGTAACCAATTGGACTTCCAGAAGGTGAAGTCCTGTCGCCCACCCACAGGATCCCAAATCAAACTACGTTCAGGATTCAAACCAGGGGTATAGTCTTTGCAGGCGCCCTGTGTAGCGTGCCCCGCCTCTCCGGAGATAAGCAAGACCACAGGGGCACCAGCATTACCCCGTGTATAGTGTTTTCAGTCAATAGACAAGATAATGAAATATGAAAAGGGTTATAACTTGCGCGGCACTAGCAGCGGCGTGCTGCTGCTACGGATGTAAGGTCCAAGCTTCCTCACGATTGCGAGTCCTGCGTTTCAATGTCCTGTTCCTCTGTTCCGCCAGTTGCACCCAGCTCAATCTCACGGATTACCTCGACCAGCGGGTGTGTAGAATGGTCGGTTAAGTCCTCCGCCTCCGATAAGAGTTCGTTGTCGAGGCCTCCGGTGTTTGCCTCCTGTGGATGAGACAGTCCACCAAATCTAGATCTCTGATCCCTGGGGTCGGCGGGGATCGTGTCACGGCCTCCTCTGCCTCGTCCTGCCGCATGCGGGTCCGGATTTGGCGACGGTTGTGAGCCCCGCTGCATTCTCGGAATTTGGGATCTTTGCGCCCTAGGCGAGTTCCTCCGAAAGTTCGCGGCCTCCAGATCTGTTCGGATTCTGCGGCCCTCCTCCTCGGCTTCTCAAAGCAAAGGTCTTTCCTCCAGCCAGTGACAGGCTTCCTCCGGGCGGTTAAAGAAGTGCGACTTCCCCTTGAACATTACTTTCAGTTTCGCCGGGAAGAGCAGCATATACAAGATATGGAGTTCTCGAAGTTTCGCCTTGACAGAGTCATATGATCTTCTCTGTTTTTGGACATCCTGACTGTAATCAGGGAAAATCATGATGTTCACGTTCTCAAACCTGAGCTCTCCTTTCCGTCTAGCTTCTCTGAGGATAAGGTCTCTATCAGCGTAGTTCAAAAAGCGCGCAATTATCGGCCGCGGCCTTGCTCCCTCGGGCGGTTTCGCTAGTAGTTCCCTATGCACCCTCTCAATGATAAAGCAGTTAGAGAACTGGGCCTGTGGGAAGGTGGAACGTAGCCAGTCCTGTAAGAAGGCCGCAACATCTGTCTTCTCAATGTCTTCCCTAAATCCTACGAATCTAAGGTTGTTTCGTCTTGCCCTGTTTTCGGCGTCGTCCACCCTCCATAGCAGTTGTCTGTGGGACGCCTGCAGCTCCGCCATTTCTTTACGGAGAGTAGTAATAGAGTCTTCCGTTCCGCTAATTCTGGATTCCGCCGTCGTCACCCTTTCGGTGAGATTTCGGAAGTCCTGGCGTAGCTTAGTCAAAGAGAAATCCCTGGGTGTACATTGAGCTGAATCTATTAAGGGCACTAAATGTGTTATGACCACTCATGCAGACATTCCTTATAAAGGTACAGAGGAAAGATATTTAAACAAAGTGAGATCTTTAGCTAAGGAGTTCCACACTAAAAGTAAACGTTTACACTCTTTTTATTAAAAATGAAATTTCTTATCGCACGAACATGGGTTAAAAAAACCAAAGTACAATTCTTTGGATCAATACAATAAAATATTAAACAACAGTTAAAAGCAATTCATAGTACATAGAAAACATAATATCACATTCATGGGAATAACCAAATAAAGGAGAAAAAATTCAATCAGTACAGTTTTACAGAAAAAAGACAATTGGATTATTATCACACACCCCCTAAACTTGTGGCCCTAATATTTTTTGCCACTGATCCTATAGATCCTCAGGTCTTTACATTAATGGTGTTGGTACAGTAGACAGTATCTATAATTTATGGATATTTGCTACCTCCTTGACCTTTATAGGATTCTAGCCAGAAAAAGCGTTGACGCGTTTCGGTGTTATTGCACTTGATGTTGTAACACCTTCATCAGAACTTGCCGTCTCTTTGGGGTCACCGGCTTCTACATATATATTTAAGTAATTTCCTTTAAATGTATGTAGGTTTCCCTGGGGTATCCTGTCCTCGGGGAAACTTCTATGAACAGTTTCAGTCGTTCACTATGGCTTGTGCCTTAAGATCAGTAAACCGGCTCAAGATAGGATGGCCCTTCCTTTGTATGGGCAGACTATGTTACTCCCTCTCTTCTTGAAAATTATAAATTCACACGGCGGGAAAACTCTTTGAGTAGATAAAACGCTCTCATGAACGGGCATATATTGCTGTCATTACTTCGACTTTTGAACCGGATGTGCTCTGTCGATCTGGAGTCTTGAGCTTTTGCCTCGTTCGTCTCCTTTCAAGTTTAGTCCTGGCGTAGCAACAGAACCTCGGAGCCCACCTCGCCTATTTTGGTCTCAAGTGCCGCACTATGATTCCTTGATATCAGTCCTAGAGGCCTGAATCGCCTCCAAAAGCATGGCTGTGTCTGTGAGCGTTTCCAGGAGGCTCTGGGGCATCTCCTTTTGTGTCCTCGCCGTGGCGTAGGTGTCGATGGTTTCCTGCCTGGCCGATCTTGCAGGCGGGTCTCTCTTCCCCATGTTCCTCCCCTTGAACGGCGAGGTGGTCCCGGGGATACGTAGGGCGCCCGGTTCGTGTCGGGCCGTGCGTCCCCCGCGGGTATGTAGTGTTCTCGCCAGGGAATAGCGACGGAGTGTCTCCGGAAGATTCGATGGAAATTCCCCAGGAACCTCTCAGTCCAGGTCAGAGTTTTTCATATCCGGGGACGGGGAGTGTCTCGCCTGTCTTCTCTGCTGCGCCGCCTGCCAGTCACACTCAATTGGCTTGGGCTCCTCTCCCCGGCCGCGTCGCCGGCCCCACCCAGGCTCCAGACGGGCACTCGCAGGTTGTATCTGTGCGGTGTGGGCAACCGCGACCCCCTCCATCGGTTTTGTTTCCTCCCTGGCTTAGATGTCTGGGGAGGCCCTCAGCAAGAGTCTCTGGTGCTCGGGCGGAGTCAAAGCCAGGCCGCCAGTTTTCGCCCGGTCGCCATTTTGCTGCGTCCGCACCGCTTCGGATTTCTCCTCTCCCCGGCCGATTGCCGGTCGTATTCCGCCAAATTACTTGGTTTTTCCGTGGCGAAAGTATCAGAGCCAGCCTAGGGCACAGATTTGGGCTGTTTTAGGAAGCTTTCGAGAGAAATAATCGTCGGATCAACGCAGCACGCCGGGAGCCGAGCCGAGGCACGTCTTACCCCTCCATGCTGCTAGCCACGCCCCCCACTAATAGTGAATTGTTGGACCTGGCTCTTTCTGCAGGGTCACCCCCAAACATTTTTCCTTCATCCTCCTATTTTTTCTGACCTAGTTTTTGTTGGCTTTAGGACTCTGAGCACCTTACCAATGCTAACCAGCTCTAAAGTGGATGAGCTCTCTCCTCTAAACACGGCAATATTGACTCATACCCAATCTGCTTTTTAATACATATAAGTCACCCTTAGGGTACACCCTAGACAGTCTGGAGGGCAGGTTGCAATGCATTTAAAAAGCACCACATGTATTTTTAAGTTTTACATATCCTGGCAGTGAAACACTTTTAAATATATTTTTCACTACTTTAACCCCTTCGCTACGAGGGTAATTCCCCCGCTGTGCTTGGGGGAGGAGGGCGAGCACAGCGCCCGCATGCTCATGACGAGCTCAGCTCGTCATGAGGCACAACCCTCCTGTGCTCATGACGAGCTGAGCTCGTCACAGGTGCACCGGCTCTCGTGGAACGCTCAGCACAGCAGGGGAATTCTCCCCGCACCTGAGCGTTCTACGGCTCATGACGAGCTGAGCTCGTCATGAGCACCGGAGCACCGTGCCTCATGACGAGCTCAGCTCGTCATGAGCATGGAAAAGGCTAAGGCCTATCTCTCCTATGGGATAACATTGGAGTTGCCTTATTACATGTTATAAGTGTAGCGAATGTATAACTGGATTAGGTTTCGTGTTATGAAATCCTAATTAAATGCTAACTAATGTTGAAGTCAAATGTTGAATTTACAATTTGAAATGCCACTTTAGAAGTTGATTATGTCAATTTGAAAGTTGATTTGGGACTAGGGTTTTGGTGTGAATGGTTTGGGGGGATTAATAAAATGAACGGAAATGCAATGCTGCTACTTATTTTATTAGTTTGGCAAAAAGGGAAGGAAATTAACAATCTCTCTTTAACGTTTTTTCAGTTCGAATTAATCAATTTATTTTTTCAATGTAGATTTTTTTTCAATACAATCTTTATCACATTTATGCAAGATTATACCCTATCTAAATTCAATTCCCATAGAAAGATTTTTTCGGAGTTAAGTTGGGGGGGGAAAGGGTTATAAGACACTTCCATCAGCTTCTCCTCTATCATACTCACATATAGTGACACATTCATACTAGTGTTCAGACTCATTTCCACATTCATACATACATCATACTATCAATCACTCGCAACCCACCTTGTGGATTCCAAAACAAATCTTTAACATTGCACGAATATCTGAGTTATTCAGAAAAATACACACAATTAGCGGAAAGTTTCTAATTTCTAATTTCAACAGAAGACCATCTATAATTTAAATTAATGCTTACATTTTTCAAAAGATGACTTGACTTGATTGGCCTAAAAATGTGGTCCTTATTTGGTGGGATTCTGGCGCATCGTGCCTGAATCAAAGTCTTCTTCTCTATGTAATTGTCAGTATGCGGATGTTCTGTAATACTCCAATTTCCTTGCTTATAAATCTCTCTACGTTTGGGATGAATCGGGTTTCTTCATTAGTTCGGCCGTGGTCTCCTCGTCTTGTTTGATATTTTTCGTCAAAATGCTTGGTACATAATATGCGTATGTTTTGCTAGTTCAGCCTGCTTAATAGTTAGGACAGACACTGGTCTTTTGGCTTACCCTTTCTACATCAGCCTTCAAACTCTGTCTTAACAGCCAATGTGGGAGTAAGGGCAGTGCTTCATTTGAGCCAGTATTTTCTGGTGCTAGGTACCAGCATTTAACTGTCAACATTTGCACTTTATAGCAGTCTGCCACATGGTGGCGCTGTATGTCTAATTTAGAGATGAGCACAACAGTTGTTTATTAATTAAATATACTTTAAAATGGCCACCTACACTGTTCTTTTAGCTTTAGGGGCCAGGAATAGTCAAAGTTCTCACACTCACAGGAGTGTAATACTTATTAGTTGTGTTGATACTGTCATTGGCAGCGCTGGCAAGGCCAATGGGCAGTGCAAGCTGCATTGGCCTCTGAAGCGGGCCCTGGTACATTTGTTTTGCAAACTAAGAACTGTAAGGGTGCCTTATAGGGAAAACAAGATAACAACAGAGTGAGAAGTTTAACAAACCATGTTGAAGGATATTCTGTAGCAAATTATGGAGCTGTGCTCCTCATAACTTATTCTAAATTCCATGTAAAATGCTTTGTGCATGATCATTTACTGATAATGTCCATGATCAAGTACTAAAAAAAGAGCAGATAAAAAAATAACAGTTTTCCCCCCAAAAATGGTTTCTCCATAAAAGGTCAAGACAACTGGCCATCCTACTGTTAGCACTTAACCTTCAAATGAGTGTTACTCAATCAACAACAAACATACCAGAAATAAAGTGTTTTATTTAAATTAACTTAATTATCTCCGCTTTTAAGAATCCAGAGAGAGGCTATAAAATATTGAAGAGTGTGTCACTAATCAAAACAAGGATAGAAATTTACAGTGCGAGAAACACAAGGGCAAATGTTTATTGTTGTTGAGGTTGCTATTGGAGCAGATGCTTTTTCTTCTAATAAGACAATTGGGTTAATCAACACCACACTGCATCTGCATAGGGTCCAGAGTGCAGCTAGATCTTATTTTTGGACACTGCTGAAGTATCTTGCTGCTGTTCAAATCAAATTTTGACTTCAAACAAAAATAATTCCCTTTTTATGTGTTGCAAATTGTTTGGTCTCTTAGGTTATTTTATAGCTTGGCAAGCCAGAGGCTCAGCTGTTCAGTGGCTTTTTTGAGGCTTACAGAATGACTGGGAAAGGCACTGAAGAAGTATTCCATTTCATAGTTATAACAAAACTCGCAACATTTTGGAAATAATGTCCTAAATATTCGAAACTTGGGCTCAAAATATTTATGTATGTTTTCTTCACAGGGAAGCTGTTAAACATATGACTTCACTCCATAATCATTCTTCCTCAGAAGTAGCCCAGCTGGACTCCACGGTGGATGGTTTCCAAGTAAAAGGAATGAACATATAAAAACTTGAAGCAAAGTTTTTGGCTCTTCTCATTGGAGAGGATTTAAAAAAAGGATCATGTTAAAATCTTTTTTTTCTGTCCCTCAACAAGAATCCCTACTGAAATTATGGTTTTAAATGGTATTTTCACAGGCGCAAAATTAATTGATATTTGGGTGAACATTGTTTTCGTACGAATTGTTCAAACAATTTGTCAAAAGGATTCACATTTTACAGTAAAGGGAATAACAGCCCACAATATTTATTCACGGCTACATCAGTTAGTGTAGTCAAGCAGTATTTTGTCCTTTTTCAAAAGGTGCTTGAAGCCCTCACTCACATAGTGTGGTGCGACTAATCCTACAGCTCTTTATCTAGCACTGGAATAAGCACTCATGTAGTCAGATATTACCTCTTCACCTTTCTTCCTCTCACAGTATGAGTTTATCTCCATGCATGTACAACCAAATTACCAAACTTGACTTTTCTTTCCCAATACAAGATGGCCTCCATACAAAAGGGTATAGGTCCTGGAAAAGTCTTCATTTTGGGCCACCAAGGGGCGCACAGCACTTCTTTAGCGGCCCGGTGCTGTGGTGGCGGGAGATAGGCAGACACATTGCATCTGCCTGATCTCATTGTGTTGCCTCTGTTTTTCTTCTGCAGCACGTCTTGCTGCTTCTACCTGTCCATTGTGAGCGCGGTGGCAGGCTCATGGGCGGCGTTGCTCTGGCAATCGTGCAATAATCACAAACCAATAATTCTTGTTATAGCAAAAAAGGCCACTTTATTAAGACACTTTATAAACAACATTGACATCATAAATCCCCTGAATTATCTTCACAAACCCCCCGAACCTTTGAGAATAAAAAATACCCCAAACAACTCAAACACATCTTCCAGAATAAACCTCATTTAATTGCAAACCCCCTCTTTTTGTTTTTTCTTCCCCTCTCCTGCATTCTGGCCTTCCCCCCTCACCCCGAGGGAGGGATAAGCCCGCTCCAGACTTTCCACCCCCCCCCCCAAAAAAAAACGCCTCTATTGAAGAAAAGGTGGGGAAAATTAATTACCTGTCTTAGAGTGTCGGGAAAGGCTTATTTTTTAATTAACTTTTTTATTCAACCAAGGTCCATGAACACCCTTGGCTCTGACGCCGCAAGTGTCTTCCTGCTAAAAGCCTCCCTCATATATAACCTACCTAAAACCTGCCCCCTCCCCTACCTACACCTATCGTGGAGCGTGTCTAATTCCACCATGCGAAAAAACCCAGGAGGAGACCGGCTCATGCCATGCTCCCCCTGGGTCCCCATCGCGCAATAATCACAACCCACTAATTCTTGTTATAGCAAAAAAGGTCACTTTGTTAAGACAGGTACATTGTCATCACTTTAAGCAAACAACTTTATAAACAACATTGGCATCATAAATACCCCGAATTATCTTCACAAAACTCCTCAACATTTGAGAATAAAAAATACCCCAAACTCCTCAAACGAATCTTCCAGAATAAACCCCATGTAATTGCAAACCCCATCTTTTTTCTTCCCCTCTCCTGCGTTCTGTCCTTCCACCTTACCCCCAAAGGATGGATAAGCCCGCTCTAGACTTTCCACCCCCCAAAAAGCCCCACCCAGGAAAACCAAAGAGTTTTTCTGGCGCCACCTTACAGATTGCTGAAAAGGAAAAAAAAAACATTAGAGACTTTGATTGCACCATAAATTTTCATTCCATAAGTTAGTGAGCAAATCCCTCAGTTACAACAAATAATAAGCCTGTCTCAGTTGGGATTAATGAACACCATCGTCTCGAAATAAGTGGCCCTCAGATCCTGTAATGTTGCTATGTGACAACACTGTAATGCCCAGGGCTTAACAGAATACCTTCATAACCCGGTTGTGCTTACGTCTGGCCTTTGCCACTGTGGCGTGACTACTTCCCCCTCTCCAGTGTTTCCTATATATAAATTCTGTCCAAATTAAACATGTGCCAGCCCAATTGTTCTTGAGAAAGGTGAGGTCCAGCTTTGTTTGCTTAATGAGAGACAAACCTGACAAAGACACTACATCGTTTCATCCCAATTAGATGACTGGCATATCAGGAAAAACCTGAGAAGAAGACAGTTTGGATAAAATAGGAAATAAAAACCTGCCCACCCCATATCACCTTTACACTTCAAGAACACTTCATGCCCAATGCTTGGAAGTTCAAGGGAACTTCCATAAATTTGTTGTTCTGCAAAATTCGCTGCCCACTTTATGAAAGAATGTCCCACTATCCAGGAGTGCATTTTTCCTGATAATGGGCCCTGCACTCAACCTAAATAGAAGAAAAAAAATATTAGCGAAGAGGAAATTGAAAAAACAACATATAATTTTCTAACATAATGTCCTTGTGTACTCTCCAAGTACACCTTCTCTCAATCCGGAGAGAGTGGCAAAGAGCAGACAGGCTACATAGAGGAACATGTGTTAAGCATTTCACATCACCAACATGGACAACAAGTAATTGACAAGAAGAGAAATCAAACACCAATTTGTAAAAATAGCTCTGATATATATATATTTTAGACACCAAAAAAAAATCAATACATCCAGTATAACCGGTGTTATCAATTTTAAAGCATTAAATAAATCAGTACTTTTTAATGTTGCGGTCAATGGGATAAACACATATATGCAATTGGTTACTTCAAGAGTGAGTTCTTAGGAACACACTCAGAGTTAAGGTCTTGTGAGGCCCTAAACTAGTTCATGACAGTTAGCACACTTTTACCATGGCTCTGGGTAGTGGGGTGCAGAGGTGCACTTTAGCTGTCAAACGGAGCTATCAATCAGGCTCGCAATGTTGGACCTGCCACCTTAGCAAAAAGGTACTTGTTGGGTGAGTTGAGCAAAACCCTTTGGAACTCAAGCAAGGAGCTAGCCCTGGAACAGGAGACTCCAGATTAATCTGATCTACCTGGTTCCGGGGACTCAGGTGCAGTGGTGCTCTTGACTATCCATGGCACTGGACTGGATCTGCGGCCAGAGGAGCTGGCAGGCATGACAAGAGAAGGTTAAAACTAATGCAGGATATTGAAGATGGAGCCACATGGGTGGTTGATTGAGGTTTACTGAGGGTCGGGACTACAGTTCCCAGAAGACAACTACGCAAGGACTTTGAGCATCCATGCCGGACGGCTCAGGGAACAGGACTCAAGTTTGTGGACTTTGCAGTTTGTGCCTGCTGCATGCAGGGGGCTAGTTCCTCTAGCCCAAGGGAGTTCCTGTGAAGTCTGGAGTTTGCAGAGGAGTTCACCTTCCATTTGGAACTGGTCTCTTGCCTTGGTTGAGTCGGAATCCAGTGGGTGCAGGGTGGCTGCCACAGGCACAGAGCTTAGCGCCTTTCTTTGTGGAGTCCTGCCTTGTTGTGGAAACAGGTCTCTTCTTGATATCACATTAGATCTGAGGTTCTGTTGTCTGGGGTGCCTGGATTTAGGGGGTGTTAGTGGGTGTGAGGATTAGCAGCCAATGCACATCTAGTCCTGTGGCTAATCCGCCCCAGTAGTGATGACATCCTTTCGATGTATGTCACGAAGACGAGTCAAAATCAGGCTTCTAACCTAAATTCAAGATGACCAGAAACATCCTGAGTCCTAACCCTCAGCTGCCAGCTCTAGAAGTGTGGTCAGCCTTGTGAAGATGGACACCTCATGCATAGCCAATTCCCCACCTGCCTGTAAAAAGCAGTGCCTGGGGAAGGTGGAGGCTTTGTCCTCAAGTGCGGGACAGTTTCTTTGGCCTGTGGTGCCAGTGAAGCATTTGAGGCTCACTGCTACAGTAATATAATCACTAGTCATCCTTTGTGGGTGGAGGTGTAAATTCCTGCTCACACAGGTAATTTGTCTCTGACCTCTGGGAGCAGTTCACACTCCCCATCATGAGGTCAGACTTCCGTCTTAGCGGCAAAGTTTCAAAAAAGCCTGCCAAGGCAAGAGAACACTGGGTTAACTTAGTGGACACTGTCTAAAATGGCACCTAGGTACATGGTGGTTAACTTTCTACACCACAATAATGTCAGAAAGCATGGTGTTTGACAACAAACATGAAAGAACTCTGCTGGGCCATTATGAAGCTGGACATATAGGTAATGCCCACATGCCAGCCCATGTTATCAGAAGGATCGCCAGTCACATGTGGCAGCATCACATTTAGACTGCTACTACTGGGCAATATATGATTGCACATATATTTCCACACATATAATATCATGCACCTTTCCTCCTAGGCTACAGGAGGTCTACATTAGGGGTGACTGACATACATTAAATGCAGTGATGTGACCATGTCACGCATGGTGTGTGCAGGATCAAACTCGAGCATGCAAGATGCTTGAGCAGGGCTAACATGGCAGACCTGCAGACTTTGGTTTTACTTGGGTCACTGAGGGTGGCACAATACATGCTGCAGCCCCGGTCCCCCTTTTACATTCCTGCCCTGGGTACCACTGGTACCATATACTAGGGCCTTAAATGGGGTGTAAAAGTACTTGCCAAGTGGGCGTACCAATTCACATTTACAGTTTTAAGGGAAAGAGCACGAGTTCTGGGTCTGGTTAGGAGGGCCCAGCACTCTTTCAGATCAATTACCAAAGCATCTAGCAGTTCAAATGGGGACAAACAGCGGGGAAGGCGGCATCTGCAAGCAACCCAGTTTATTACACATCAACAATTTCATCAATACTTTTACAGCAATTTAGCAACTAACTTTTTCTCCCAGTGCTTTCCCCGGTGAATATGTTTTTATGCGTACTTCAAAGTATCTCCACTGCTTGCAATTATTCCTCGTAGAGACCGTTAGTTTTTTTTAACCTCTTTGGAGGTTGTGCAATGAAGCAATATCCTAATGTGTGTGGCCGGACTGTTTTCATCAGAAATGTTTATACATTTGAGGTCAATCTCTTCCCAAATCCTAACATCAACAATGCAGATAACATTTAATTGGATTTCAGCTCTACCAGTGCTGCACAGCTGGTTGATCTGACAGCATTGATCTGTCTACTATTGACAAAGAATTGTCGTATACAGACCCTATATTCATTGCAAACCTCTGCAAAAGTCGGAAATTCCCCCTACTTGTATAAGTCACTAGACCTGCCATCCTTAGAGTGGTCTTCCCCCAACTTTTTGCCTCTTGCTTCCCTCTTCCTGTTGTATCTTTTTGTTGACCTCAGGACTCTGAGCGCTTTACCACTGCCATTCAGTGCTAAAGCATGTGTGCTCTTCCTAAACATTCTAATAATTGGTGTACACCTGATTGGATTATGTTTAATTATCTGTAAGTCCCTTGTACAGTGGTAAAATATACCCAGGGCCTGTACTTCAAATGCAACTAATGGCAATGCAGCATAGATTGTACTACCCCCATAAGTAGCCTTTCAAACCTGTCTAGGGTCTGCCAATGCAGGACCTGAGCATGCAGCTCACTGTCATTTAACTTGGCATTTAAATATGCTTGCCAAGACCTGTGCTTCTCTCTAATAGGTTAACATGGAGGAATGGCTGAAGTTGCAGTTGTGGCTTATGGAGCAGCCTCATACTGTTTACTATCACTGGATTCATAATGACAACCCCTCCCTTGTGGTAAAGGTGGATTTGTCATTAATAGCTTAGAAATACCACTGCTAGAAATTGGGCATTTCTCTGCGCTAAACTCTTAGTGTGCCTTTTAGTTTGACTCCAGTCCACACTGCAGGCTGGGGGGCACATCTGTGCATTCCCCAGGAGGCAACCATAAACTAGGGGATTAAGTCCAACTAGAGACCCCATTTCTAACATGGGTGCTCACCCAGAGGATATGACTTGTGTTTGTGCAATACCATACAGAAATTTTGTGTGCGCTACAACTCCAAACGTAGACCAATTCACACCATCCTCCTCTCGACATTACACTAGCGACCCCGCCCTCTGCTCCCAGAGACATACTACACCTGTACTTCAACATCAGGAACCTGCAACCCACCCTTTGACACGGGGAGACAGATCTACCAAGATCTACATGCCGCCTTCCATATAGTCACATCAGCCTAATAATTATAGAGAGAAGATCCCTGAACAAAGATTGAAGTCAAATAATTGGAAGGTTCGCAAAACAGTTTAATAATCAAGGAAGAATCTGGCACTTCTGGTTACCTCCGCATATATTGCCTTCAAATAAATCTTCTTTCATATTACTTATGTAAACCCCTGTATTTGAATGAGTTTGCGATCCGCTTTAATGGGGCTAGCTCAACCATCCAAATTTCTCCCTCTGATAATTAACATAAGGGAAAAATATTGAACTTTCACCTGTTCACCTGCAGCCAACAGGCTTCCAAAGTGATGTACAATTTTCATGTTACATTCCTTGCAAAAAAGACCTATAATAAGATGACTGCACAGAGAGCTATTACATACTGGTGCTCCAATACACTCTGTCACCTGTGCAAGCCTTGTTGTTTGAAACAGTAAGTCAAACGATGCATGAACAGGTAAACAGGATTAAAGACAGCAGCCATCGGCCAAAAGTCCACAGAGTGGGGGAAATAGCCTTTATTACAAAGTGTTTACTGCCAACTACCACAACCATACATTTTTTACACTGTAATTACTGTTTCTACACATGTCATTACTGCGCATGTTTTTACCATGCAAAGCCAGCAACTGCCATTTAAAACAAAAAAGAATCTTTTTCTTTTGTTGTTTTCTTGCCGGCACTGAGGGAAAGAGCCATGTACATGCCAAAGGTGAGGGTTCTTGAAACAAAAGTCAGTGGTAGTTGCTCTTTGAAAGCGTAGAGATGTTACCCCACTCATAGTTTGCCCCCAGCCTCCGAAATAAATATTTTATTTCCACCAATAGCCACGCGGGCCGGTGGCATCAATTTTCTTTTCTTTTGCTAGCTGGAGTCGGGTTGTACAGCATGGGGGAGGAGGGGCAGGGCTTCAAAGTAAACCTTCATATCTTACATGGTCGGAAAAACTCAAGCCTGAAAGTTGTGCGCATGTCAGGTTGGCCAGCTATCTTTATATGGCCTACCTGAAATGTTTGCTACAGGTCCTCTAGTTTAGTTGCCAATGCAATAGTGAGCGAGGGTCGGGGGGAGGGGGAATCACACCCGCAGCAAGGGGAAGCTCTAGGCTCATGGTGGCCCTGTGCAGGGAGCGTAGGTGGAGGCCCCGGAAGAGGGGGTCCGGCCGGGGTGGAGCTCAGGAAGGTGTTTTAATAATACGTCCAGAAAAGTCATTAGATGACCAGTACCTGCGGCTGCTCATACCCTTCCGAATTAGTCTCTGAACGATACAATTTAGGAGGAGGAGGGCATTGTGACACATGACGTCGTGAGGGACTGGGCGCACAGACACAGCTGCAGTGCCAGGGCAATGACAGGGGCACCGGACCCCCACAACCCCCCACACGGAAATAATCGGTGGCTCTTCCTCATCGCCCCCTCCAACAGTCCACAAAATTATAATAACAATAAGTCTAGCCTTATCCCATGCATGCATGAACATGAGAATGAAAGCCAGCACCCTAAGTCACGTGAAACAACTGGTTTGAACATAAAGTGAAGCCTCAAATATTTATTGTAAATTAGAACACCAGCTACGTGATAGCACTGATTTTAAATGCTCACACAATTTCCTTACTAGTTGTTGAAATTTTTTTTTAAAACACATAGATACAAAATGGATTCCAATGTTATAGAAAAAATATAGACATCTTAAGTACTGAAACGTCACAAATTTACGAATACCCCACCAGCCCTATGCACAGTGGCACGGCACAGCATGCGTCGCGCTGAGTGGAAGGTGTCCTTTCACCTGAGTATGACTAGGGAGCCCAGGTGATATCTTTCCAACACAGCCACAAGCTCCCAGAGGAGGAAGCGAATCTGGTGGCAGTGCCATGCGGTCTGCTGCAGACGTGTGGCAAGATCAACTCCCTGGACCCTTAATTACCTCTCTAATTTTAGATAATGTTAACATGAGGTTGTACCGCAGGTGTCGTGATGCCATAAGCGTATGTAACTCCTCCTTTTTGCGCCGCCGCCGGAATAAGGACAGTACTACTACTCCCACCCAGGGTTGCTCAGTGATACAGAATACAACCCCCTGCTACATACAGCGCTTAGAACAGGTGGAAATGTAAACCTTGGAGGGGAAGGTGGCAAGAGCGGGAGGGCATCAGAAGGGGCTCAAAATTTGCTTTTGTCAGGGCCCCTATCTGAGCAAAAACCCGCCGTGGCTGCAGTTAGAACTATTTAACAAGCATTTGCAATACAATATTCTCGCCTTTGGGAACTATATGTGATTTACCTATGTAGAACTGGGTGCTGAAATATCTACTGCTCTTTAACATGGAGAGAAAGTAAGCGCTAAACTACGTGAAAAATGCCTGGTATGGGATTACATGGAGAGAAATATTGCCTTTCAGTTGGAAATGGTATAGTCCAAATCTCTGTTTTTAATATAAAATCCGGGTCTTCGGTGGTCATATCACTGTACAAGATTTGAAAAAAATATTATTGTATATGGGTGCTCGTGCAATACAATTTCTATGGCCTGGAATCTAGAGAATGCTAAAGTGCACAGAACACTGCAGGGAAAAGGGCAGGCCTCAGAGGTGAGAGGAAAACTAATTATGCTTAAGGCTTTCTACAAGGCGGACAGAACCCCTACAAAATAACAGAGAGAGACGCCTCACCCAACTCTCAAAAAGTCGGAAAAAAATGGATTTTTACATTGGATGTTTTCCTTTATTTTGGATGTGTTCATATTTTCAATCTTACTTAGTTTTAACATAAAGGGCCCCATTACGATATCGGGCGGATTGCCTCCGCCAGGGTGGCGGTGGCCACCGCCACCCAGGCGGAGGCAATCCGCCCGACAACCACTCTCATGTTCCCCTCCGCCTGATTAGGATGGCGGAGGGGACAGCGGCGGACGGAAAGACCGTCCGCCACTTTACCGCCGCGGTCGGCTTGCCGCCACGGCGGTAATAGATTAATATGGTGGCGGTGTCCAATGGACACCGCCAGCCATATTACAATGGCAAAAAACAGGAGCCTTTCCGCGGCGGCAATGCCGCCACGGAAAGGCATGCGGTGATTGCTGCGGGGCCCCCTGCAGGGCCCCCACGTTGGCGCCACTGTCTGGGGGGCACATGGGGGGTACCTATGGTACCCCCCACATTTGCATATGCAAAGCGGCAGGCACCGCGCGGTGCCTGCCGCTTTGCATATGCAAATGCAAAACAGCATTTTTTACATTGTGGCGGGCGGTGCAGAGTGCACCGCCCGCCACAATGCAAAAACTACAGGATGTGCCCGCCACTGTGGCGGGCACATCCTAATTCCCCCCACGGGACCCCCGCCCTTATGGCGGGCGGTCCCGTTCTACGATAGGGTGGCGGGCGGACAATGTCCGCCCGTCATCCTAATGGGGCCCAAAATGTTATCACGGTCATCAGGGTAGCCCGGCTCCGCGGTAGTTAAGCATGGTGGAGTCCTGTGTGGACAATAAAGGCAAGGCATTAACCTGCTTCAACAAACGACATTAAGGCTGCGTAGCCTGGACATCTGTGACCGGGTCTGGGTGCGAATTCCCTCTAGGGGTCATTCCGGACTGAAGGCGCTTAGTTTGTTTCTGCACTCAGCGTCCGACCTCGCGCTGCGGGCCTCAGCTCGGCCGCTGCTGACAAAGCCAAGAAGATGTGAAACCCACCCACACCTTCCAGGTCAGGGTAGCCCGACTCCACGGTAGCTACGCATGGGGGAGTCCTGTGTGGTAATAGTGTTGGGGCAGCAGAAATAAACCCTGGACGGGTGATTGTGAACAGAGATTCTGAAGGGTCTCTTGCAGCCCCCTAATTATACTACCCTGCGTTACTGCACAAGTTATGAAAGGACAATAAAGGCATCCGACCTCGCGCTGCGGGCCTCAGCTCGGCCGCTGCTGACAAAGCCAAGATGTGAAATCCACCCACACCTTCATTCAGGGCGTTGACGCAGCAGTCAGTCAGAGTCAGTGACACTGCTGCAGAATCAGAATCGACTACATTCAGATCTGCCCCCCACGCGCCAGGTGCGTTATGCTATTACTTCACTTAGTTTACCTTATTCTGAGCTCAGCTTTAGGACCACCACCAGTGGCACCACCACACCACAGAAATGGCTGCACTGCAGAGATTAGAGAAAGAGATTCATATACGCCAAGGCACCACAACGCACGGGAAGCACTAGGTTAGGTTGAGTCTGTACACTCTGCGCGCTGCCGCACAGATCACTCTATTCTTGGCTTCCGGAGCGTCTATGCATGATTGAAACACCCCGGCGGCGCGCCCCTGCTGCTCAATCAGGAACGGGGAACAGAGGTCGGTGCGGGGCCACTGCCAGAGGCCAGCAGGGAAGTGAAAGAGTGGAGGAGGGGAGAGGGGGGGTGGGGGTGACTCAGGCTTTGGTTGGAAGTTACTGGAATGGAAGTTAGTAAAAAGCCAGGGGCCGCCAGTGCCACGAATATTGTATGATTGGTATCTGATGGATCCAATCCTCGTCGTCGTGGCGGCCCCTGGGGTTTGGCGGCCCTGTGCAGGTGCACACTTTGCACATGCCTTAGGCCGGCCCTGCTCTCCAGCCATCACAGTAAACGAGTGGAGCTCGCACATCCTTATAAATGCACCTTGAATATTGCTTCCCGTCACAATCCCATACAAAACCCTCCCGAGTTCAGTTCAACTATATACTGGTTGTCCTGCTTTTGCACATATTCTAAGGTCCAAGAAGGCTATGTCAAGACACCTAAGCCCTACATTGCATCTTCCCATACTATTACAGTGCTAGAATCGGTCAAAGCTCTGCAAGTACACCTTAGTTCTGGGCTGCCAGCCCACCCTGTTATTGCAATACTACGATCTGTGCTGTGGTGTAAACTTTGGGAAAAGGAAATCCAAGCCTTGCCTTTGATATTGTGACCAGGCTGGGAGTTAGCAGATCTGTGTTGCGCAGTGTGATCTACAGCAGGTGAAATGGCCACTACATTGCACAGAGGCATGTACCTATTGATAAAATAATAAAGGTTAAAATGAGTGGAAAAATTGCTTTTTGATCCTTCCTAACTGCTGATATGTTTTGAAACAATTGTACAGTTTATTTGAAGGCATTTATTACATTTTACTGTGTTACAAATTTATTTTAATAATGCAGATTTTTCCTCAGTTTCACACCTCCTTTAGCATAGCAAGATTGTCAAACATTTGTTTCCCATTACAAAATCCTCTCACTTTGCAGTCAGAGTCAACATTAATGTGAATGAGAAGAGAATAAGAAGCAATTTGTCAGAAGACATTGCCTGACATTTCACCTCTATCTTTAAACAAATCATGTGCATGTAGCAAGTTAAAGACAATATGTAAAAGTGTGTTTACTACATATTTTACTGATTTCCGGCATGTTTATTGTTGCCTAACGTGTATTTGGCAACACTCAAACTACTAGGGAGCCCCTTCAATCCCATTTCTCTTAAGAATTTTCACAGCATACTATAAATTGACTTGGAAGAAATCTGTGAAGTACTCAGCATTGTTATCTCAAAGTCTGTTATGAAGTTATGTGGTTATACTGAATAAGCAGCTACCTATGTTATCATATGAATTCTCTTTATTGATGTCATAACTACACTTTCACAATTAATTTATTAACCTTCTTGCTTTCTCAAATTTGCTTGAAAATGCACCATTGACCCACTTTTTTTGCAAACGTCCCTGGGGGTAGAACCCCCACAAACCCTTCTTATGATGGTCTGGCAGGCACGCTATGCTCGCTCGCAACAGGGCACTCATCGCAAACTTTTACACCAATCCACTTTCAAATGTCACAAGCGGCCACTGTTTAAAGTGCAAGAGTTTTTATAGGAGTTGTTTATGGGTTTCAGGCAAGCTCCATGTTGGTGGTAAAGGTTAATCGTGGAGACCCCGTGTCTTCTTGAGGGTATAAAGCAGGAATATCGACGGGATAATATCGACTAGCATAAATATCGAGGTAAGAATATCGACTTTAAAAAATATCGTTGAAGTAAATATCGTTGTTGTAAATATCGATTTTGTAGAATGACAAAAATATCGTCAAAATAAAATATCGTTGTATAGAATATCGTTAAGAGAAATATCGTTGTATATAATAGCGACAAAATAATTTAATGTGTTATATAAGTGTAGGAAATTATGTATTATGTTTAAATATAATTAATTAAATGATTATTTTTATTATTATATTGATCAAAATGTTAAAAAAAATATATATTAGTAAATATTTTAGGAGAGGGTTATTGGTATTATAGGGGATAAGGGTGGGTAGTAATTTAAAAAAGTAGTGTAAATAATTTTTATAGAATTACAAAAAAATAGAAATTAATTTTTTTTTATTTGAATGGCGAAATTAGAATTTTTTTTAAAATTACTGAATAATTTATTTAATGACTTTTTAAAAATATTTAGTAGCGGGTTGTTGGTGATATAGGGGATAAGGGTGGGTAGTATATTAAAATATGTTTATTAAAATTTAAATTTAATTTAAAATAATTATAAATTTAAATACGAAAAAAAAATTGAATTAATTTAAATGAATGTATAATATAATAATATTGTAATTAAGTGTGAGATTTATTTAATATAGTATTAAAAAAAATTGCTATTAAAAAAACGAAATTCGAAATTTCTAATTTTAAATTAGAAATTTAAAATTTAAAATTAGAAATTAAAATTTTAAATCACAATAGAATAATTCAAGTGTGTAATATTTTATGTCTGTGTTTTTGTTATAATATATGCTAAAAAAAAATATTCCTAAATTGTTGTTAATAACTATAAATTAGTGAAAATTATGTAAAATTTTAAAAAATAATCGACATTTGAAATTAAAATTTTGGTTAAAAATGTTGTTATTGTTATGTTAAACATATTAAATTGTGTGATTGTAATTTAATAGTCTATTTTGTAGTATAATAGATAATAGTGGTTAATAATATATATAAAGTGATGTTTAAGTATTATAATATAACAATTATTATGGTTTACTGTCCAGCATTTTTCCATACTCATGTTGGATTGGAGTTAGAATAGTTATGTATTATGGTTTACTGTCCAGCACTTTCCCTGACTTATGTTGGATTGGAGTTAGAATAGTAAATTATTATGGTTTACTGTCCAGCACTTACCCTGATTTATGTTGGATTGGAGTTAGAATAGTAAATTATTATGGATTACTGTCCAGCACTTTCCCTGACTAATGTAGGATTGGAGTTAGAATAGTAATTTATTATGGTTTACTGTCCAGCACTTTCCCTGAGTTTTGTTGGATTGGAGTTAGAATAGTAATTTATTATGGTTTACTGTCCAGCACTTTCCCTGACTTATGTTGGATTGGAGTTAGAATAGTAAATTATTATGGTTTACTCTCCAGCAATTTCCCTGACTTATGTTGGATTGGAGTTAGAATAGTAAATTATTATGGTTTACTGTCCAGCACTTTCTCAGAGTTATGTTATATTTGGAGTTAGAATACTAAATTATTATGGTTTACTGTCCAGCACTTTCTCTGAATAATGTTAGATTTGGAGTTAGAATAGTAAATTATTATGGTTTAATATCCAGCACCTCCTCTGAGTTATGTTGGATTGGAGTTAAAATAGTGATTTATTGTTGAATATTGTTAAGTATTTTGTATGAGTTATGTTTTATATATTTTATTTTTTATAAATTGTTTTTAATTTAAAAATGTTTTTATAATAAAAAAATGTTTTATATATTTTTTAATTATTATTATATTTAATGTTGCAATATTATTTATATAAATCAACATATATAAATATTTTCAACATTTTTACAAACATATCACAAGTTTCAACATTTATAAAGTACAATAGTCATATAGTTTTGTACACATTTTTTTATTCATACTTTCATTTGTTGAGGAAAACATTTACATAATTTTAATACACAATTTTAAATTATTTGTTCACATTTTACATTGCAATTTTAGTCATATATACATTGGTATATTACATTAATTAGTATATTAAATTTTAAATGTATTTATTAAAATGTAATACGTTAATTAATTTACATGTAATTGTATTTTTTAAGTATGTACATAAAATAGTGCTTATTTTTATACATATAAAAAAAATATTTAACAATCAAAAACATTTTTAATATACAATAATTAATTAATATATAATTATATTAAAAATCTTACTGTATATTTTACATTAATCATATGTTTCTTCAAAACAATAAGACAATTATTACAAAACATGGGGAAAAAAGCTATTTATCACAATTTTTTATTTACAAAAATGGGGATTTAGTCCTATTTTAGTTTTTATTCTGCTGCCATTTTGTTTTGGGAACTTCACTTTTTAGTCTATCGGCATCGTTGTTTGGGTCATTTCAGAAAACGGAACCTCGCGGTTGGGAGCTGCTTCGTGTTGGTGAAGGTAAGTTCATTTTACTTTAATTTTAACTACATTTTAAGACATTATAGAGCTAGTTGTAGTGTGTACGTGTTGCTATGTGTTGTACTTTACAGTTTATGTGAAAAGTACGTGTTATTTAAGGTCGTTATTGATAACTTACTTTGTTAGATATTTCTTATGAAAATAAGGTTTATGTATTGTATATATGAATTAGTTTAGGTGTTTCCCTATGTTTTATATGTTATGTTTAGGCTTTGTGGGTTTCGTATTTATTGTGGGTGGGTTTTGTTTCTATTTATTTACAGGTGTTCGTTTTGGTGAGCAGATGGATTTTATCTCGTACTTTTTGTAAAATACAGGTAAATGTTTAAGTACGTTTCCTGATTTTTCGGGATTTTGGAGCGTTTTTATCGTGATAAATTTTCGGGTTTTTTATGGTTCCGTTCTCCAGAGGATTGCTACGTGGGACCCTTATAAAACAATTGTATTTTTTGCATTTTGTGGGGATTTTTTTAAACCATGTGGATTGAATTTGGTTCTATTCGTGTGGAAACCATCTTCTTAGAATACATTCTACAGCTGCAGAACCGTAAGTTATTATTATTTTTTAGTTTGGGGTGGATTGTGCTATATTGTGCAATTTTGTGAAATGTCGTTTTATTATGTCTTGTAATAATAGATTACATTTAATTTTACATGACATAATTTAACTACATTAACAAAAAAAAGGTATGTTTGGTTTATTGTTTGAATCGTTTTTATGTGTTGCTTTTTAAAGGATAGATTTTGCTATTAGGTCTAAGTATTCAAGACCTTCGATACTTGGGTACATTCTAGTTTTTTGCTGTAGGTATTCGTACATATTTAATGTTTGTTTACTTAGTTTAGGGCCGATTTTAGATAGAGATTGCTCTATTCTTAGTTCTTGGTAACTTTGCTCTTTTTTGATGCTTAGGATTAGTTTATGAAGTGTGGGTTGTGTTCTTCCTATTGTGGCTTGGAAGGCATTATGCCATCCTTCGACCGCGTTGTTGGTTTTGGCTTTCTGTGCTATAGTACTAGCATACACATTCCACCATGGAATTTGGAATTTAGGTTGTCTGCGGTGGCCAGAACGATGTAATCTTCCCACCCAGGTATCTTCAAAATAGTCTAAGAAGGGAGTTAATTTGTTCTCATTGGTGCGGTAGAAAGGGCTGTCAAGTAGTAAATTGTAATAGTTAGCAACTTCTGTTGTTGGCACATATGCCAAAGCAATTAACTTTTTAATCTGATAAGCAAAGTTACTGTTTGTTGAATATTCAATGCTTAAAGTTGATTTTTGTAAGTGCCTCCATATACTTTGGTTGTAGTGATAATAACACCCTTGTATTGAGGTATGAGGATATATTTTAAGTATAGCTTGAATCATGGCTATTTCAAAGTCAATTATGATTCTTTGTGGATAGTAATTATCAGTAAAATCTTTGATAGTTGTTAAAATTTCTACGTAGGTAGCATTTGTTTTATTAGGCAGCAGTGTATAAATTAAAGGGATATTTGTTTCTTGGTATTCACCATGGATGGTGTAAAGTTGATAAAAAGGTTTGGGACATACTTTAAAAGTTCCGTCCATCATCCAGGTTTCACACGATTTTAGTTTTTGCAAATTGCTATTTATTGCAAAAAGTAAAATTCTTTTATCATGACTGTGGTTATCATACATTAAGAATTTATCTTCATTGTGTGTAATAGTATATTCAGGATATATTTTAATGGCTTCAAAAGTTTCAGGTGCTGGTGGAGTTGGAACAGAAGCTCGTTTTGTTTTAGCTATTAATCTTTTCAAGTTGGGGATTGAAGGTAACTGTCCTGTTACATGTTCTGGCACCTTGCTTAAAACATTTTTCAAAATACTGGTGCTTGTTTCTTGTGAGCCTGTACTAGCTTCTCTCAATGTCTCTAGTGCTTCTCTTACTTCGACTTCTGTTACATTGGGTGGGTGGTTATGCTCACGTACATTTACAACATTGTTATCAACAGTAGTTGCTCTACCATAGCATGCAGTTGAGTAATATTTACTACATTTCCAATGGGTTTTATTCCCTTTGATTCTTTCTTGGGTGTAGGTGTAACCCATGTAGCTCAGCATTATTTTCCCTTTTTGAGAAGTAATAAAAGTAGCTCCTGTTGCCATGTCTAAGGTAGATCTGTGAAGACATATATATGTTTTTTTAGTAAAAGTGATAAACATTTCTTGAGATGTCTACGTTAAAAGGAAAAAGTGCAAAAACGTACTTACAATGTTGTTTTCCTGCTAATTATATGATTTCTGTTCTTCCATGTAGAGTTTCACTCTTTAATGTTCTGTAGTTGTGGTAAAGAATAATACAAAAAAAAGATTTAGTTTTATAGTTGTTTGTTTTTACTTTCTGATTATTAATATACACAGTGGGTATACTTACTTAATGTAGTAGAAGATGTTGTTAGTGTAGTTGTAGATTGGTAGATGAAGTTTGTATAATCTGTAAAAGAAAGTTAATTTGTGTTATTTATTGTATTAGGATATATTAGTTGGTAATAACATATCAAGTCTTTTGCAACTGTACTTTGCTACTTTTTTAAATATTTAAAAGCTTTCTAAGTAGACATGGATAAGGCAGTTCATAATTTCATTTAATTATTATCTTGTGGTGGTTGTTGATAGGATGTTGTAGTTATATTTAAAAAAACATAAAGACCATGTTTTTAGTTTAGGGAGTTTAGCTAGTTTTCGACAGGTTTGTATGATACATGAAATGGGACTTTACTTACTTGAGTTGTAGTATGCTGTGTTGTAGTCATTGTAGTAGGTGTGTATTCTCTTATCTTCAGCAAGGTAACCGTTTTTCTCCAAGTTTGGGCCAAAAATGGTAATTTAAGTTAAGTCTGTAATTGTATTTATAGTGGTGAGTTAATTAATGGTTGTATTTGATTGGTTCAAAAAAATATTTTTTAAATTCATTGGCTGAGAACATTAGTTTGAATTTGAAAGCCGTTATTTTGTAAAGAGTTTGTAGCATCAATAATTGGTATTGATTTTATATTACAAAATGTATTATATGTGTTTTAGTTTAATGGTAAATAATTATTGCAATGTTAAAATTAGTGAAATGTGATTTAAAGTAATCCGATAAGAGTGTATGATAGTGTTTGGTAATGTTTATATTACTAATGTATTTTTTATTATTATATATAAATAAATAATAAATATTGTATATACATATATGTTAGAAAAGCATTTTTTTCATTTAAATAACTATGAAAAAGTGAATAACTGAAAGGTATTGTGTATATAAGGTTATAAACAAAGTGACGATATATTTTGTATATTTATGTAAGTAGAGAGATAGTCGATATTAGTGTTGTCGATATTAGTGTAGAAGGTAATGTTATTTTAAAGATAGTCGATAATGCAGTCGTCGATATTTATGTAGTCGATATAATTGTTAACGATATTAGAGTAGTCGATAAAAATCTATCGATATTTGTGTAAATCCTTGTTTAAGTATATGGTGATGATATTTTTGTAGACGATGTATTTGTGACGATATTTTTGTAGGTCGATGTTTTTGTAATCGATATTTCATCATGGAACCCTTCTTGAGAACTCTCTTTCTATCAATGCTTTAATTTCAGAGTATCATTATTAACCTGGGAACACTGACTTGATGAAACCACAATTAGACTTTATAGTGCATGATTAATTGAAACTTTTACACATAATATGACTTAATAACATGAATGATACCTAAATTAGACATAATCCAGTATAACAAAAAACATAAATAAAATATGTTTCTCTAACTAATGCACTTCCCTTGGAATCCTCGCCCTCTCATGAAACTGAAAAAACACGCTGAACATTCTTCAGTTAATGAGCTGTAAATGGGAAACACTCAAGAACTGAAATCATACCAGAAAAAACGCAAGCCTAACTGTAACATTACAATATAATCATCCAAAGCTGTTGTTTTTACTTTTGATCCCAGCAGCTCGGATCTCGCAATTGTTGTTGTGTTTTTTTTCATTTTCAGTACATCGGCATGTGTGTGGTGGTAGTGGGAGAGTGGGAGGGGCATTAGGAAGCGGGCGTCAGCAACTGAAGCAAGGAAATCAAGGGCCATATGTATCATCAAACTATTTTGCATTTCCTAAATAGCGAATTTTAAGGAATCGCTATTTAGGAATTGCAAAATGGTATGTATGAAAAAAATCGCTTTTTATTTGCGATTCCTTAAGCTTCCTTATTTGCGAATTCGCAATTTGCGAATTCGCAATTAAGGAATAATTTCCAATGCATTCCTATGGGCCAGGAGGCCCATAGGAATGAATGCAAAATAATTCTCAATTTGCGAATTCGCAATTTGCTAATAGCACTTTGAGAGTTATTGCAAGGGTGCAGGGGTGTCTCAAAGACACCCTGCTGCACCCCTGTAAAGAACATGTGTGTGCATATGGCGCACATACATGCCCTATGGGCATGTGTGTGCATCAAATGCCACCTTTAAAATGGCAAATTGTGCATTTCTGGAAGAATTTGCAAGTTACCATCAACTAAAAGTTGGTGGTAATTTGCAAATTCCTAAACAAAATTCGCAAGCCAAAATTGCTACATACATAGCAGTTAAGAAATCGCAAAATTGCGGTTCCCTAAATGCAATGGAAAAATAAGGAATCGCACAAGTTTGCAATTCCTTATTTTGGGAATGTTTCATACATTCTAAAACATGCAAAACAGCCGTTTGCGAGTCACAAAGGCCGAAATTCTGCGAATTTCGGCCTTTGCGATTCAAAAACGGCTTGATACATATGGCCCCAAGTGCCCAATTTACAGTGCTTTTCCATTTTTGAGGTCTAATCAACATTGCAAGTGTAAAAAACATTTAAAAGTAATATTATTAAAAATCCAAAGTAATGATATGTGTGGTGACAGTGTGAGTGCTAGTCGTGTACGTGGCAAATGTATTTTTAATGTATGCAAATGTGAAAGAGTGCTAATGGTATGTGTGGTAAAAACTATGTTGTAAAGAGGTGTGTAGTAAAACCACACATGTTAATGCCATACAACCTTGAGTGGAATACGTGGCTCCTGTATATGAATTCTAGTAGAGGGGCCAGCATATATTAGGGAAATCATTTTCCTAACCAATAGTGTAAATACACCTTCTCTAGTATGGCTTGATGTTAGGACAGTCCCAACAAGTCAAATGTCGTCTTCCATATTGAAAGAGGTCACTGCTGGAGGTGGACCATTCAATTGAGTCAGTCACATAAGATGAAAAAGCCAACATAACAGCATCTGTAACTGTTAGGGATGGTGTCTAACCTAAACATTAATTGTCCAAATTAAGCAGTGAACGAGGTCTAGGGGATCTCCTGTTAAGCTTATCTTTTCCAGGTTTACAAAATACCACTATGACAGTGTCCATCTAGAAGGAGGCAGCGATCCCTTCTCTTTATTCTTGTTCTACATATTCAGAAATCCGGAGCTCAGTAGGAATCTGAGTACATCTTAAAACTTTGGAAGGAGCCTAGACCTTGGGGACATTTCCCTGCCCAACATTTCTGCTGCCTCTTTTCTTTGCTGCACCCTAATGAGGCAATGCCAAACCATGAGTAGATGCTTGGGTAAGGGAACCAATTTCTTACAGTTATAGATACTCAGTTAATTGGACAGCACAGGTGGATGGAGGCTATATATACAATAGTGGATAATACTCTCAAAACATGTCATTTGACACTTGCTGAATGTGACAGTTTCTCCTGTCGGAGGTCCTAGTGCACAAGCCACATTCTTCCTGGCTTGTGATTTTAGATATACATGGCTATCAGTGGACCCTTAAGGAATCAGGAGGAAGGACCATTAACCTGGCTCACATGTTTTTGTCAGACTTCCACTTCTTATTATCTAATACCCCAAAGAGTTTGTGGGAGAACGTTTAGTGAATAGCATCTGAAGGCCAGAGACACTCAGTATCAGATGAGTGCACATGGTAGGAAAGTGCCCCTTTTTGCATGGTTATCCCCACTTTTTGCTGCTTCTGATGCACTCTGAGTGAGTGTGCACTGGTCCCCTGCTAATTAGGTTCCCAATTCCTGTGTTCTTTCCCAAAACGGTACCTTTGTGTCCACATTTGGCACAACTCTGGCATACATATAAGTCTTGTGTAAAAGTTACCACTCGAAGCAAGGGCCTTGTGACCAGAGAGGGGTTCTTAGAGCTGCAGCATGTATTGTGCCACTCTCAGAGACCCCTCACCAAACACATAAACACTGCCATTGCAAACTGTGTTTTCTGGTGCAGCGAATACTGCAGAGTCGATATGGCACTGTGTGCCAGACCCACAAAGGACTGCCTGTGGCATAGGCAAGTCACCCTTCCAGCAGGCCTCACAGCCCAAAGGAAGAGTGCACTTTACCACAGGTGAAGGCATAGCTACATGAGCAATATGCCCCTACAGTGTCTAAGTCCATTCTCAGGCATTGTAATTTAAGTGAAGCCATATTGAGTACATGAGCTGGGAGTTTGTCATCACACACTCCACAGCTCCATGATGGCTTTACCGAATGTTAAGAAGTTTAGTATAAAATGGCCCAGCAAAAAAACGACCAAACTGTCTAGTGTGCAGCTGACTGGTCTGCACCAGTCTGCCACAATCAGAAATGTTTCTGAACCCCTGAGGTGCGAGACCTTGTGCACTTGTGAGTCAGAAACAAAGCCTGCTTGGTAAGGAGATGCTTCTCTCCTACCCTCAAGCAGGAACAGCATTCAGGGCAGTGACCCTCAAAGCTTTGTGCCCTTTGTTATGCTAGCCTGGGCCTCTCCAGCTAGTGGACATGCCCGCCCCTCTGACCAAACTTCACTTTTGACAGCAAGGTCGGTGGGGAAATTAGTAAGCAAGAGATATGTGTCCCCTCTCAGCCATGACTACCCCTAAGGTGTCCTGGAATGAGGTGAACCCTCTTTAGAAAATCCTCCATATTGGATGGATGGATTTTAGCCAATCAGATTAGGGAATGCCAGGGAGGGGACATACAAAGGGTGTATTTGCCCTAAAGGTAAGTAGCCCATTAGCTACTACCTACTTGTGCCTGTAACACCCTTAAATTCAGTATTTGGGGCATCCCTGACCCTCAGATTCCTGGTTTACCTAATGAAGAAGAACGACCAAAGAGTTGTGCAGTAGTGATGACTCCAGACTACAACTGACTTGCCCCTGGCCCCTCTGGCCTGTCTGCAGCTTTCAAGGATACCTGCTCAAAAAAGCGACTTGTACTGCTGGCCCAGCGACCTCCACAACCCTGGGAGTACTGCCTGCCTTCCCTAAAGACCAAGAAATCCTGAGGACAGTGGCCTTGTCCACAAAGAACTCTACAACACGGACTTCTTTGCCTACCTGAAACCGTGAGTCCTCCCCACATAGCACCTGATGCCCACGGCCCGAGTCTGAATGGCCCACCTGCCCAGTGTAGTCTCCCCAGTGATCCTTACCTCAAAACCATCTGTTGCTGACCTCTCCTGGACCCACGGAGTAGCCTGAAACCTCATCTCGAAGGGTTTTTCTGACCGTGACCGGCCCAGTAAAGAAAAATCTGATGCCAACATCCCTATTTACCTGTCCAGCTGTTAGTCACCTTTGTCCAACCTCCTAATCCGGGCCTGCATCCTCTTTGTGCGACTGAGATTCCCAAATCACTTGCATTGGTTGACTAACGCTGATTTGCACCCTGCACCCGGTTGCCCCTGTGCCGCTGGTGGTGTATGTTTGGTGCTGCCTTGTGGCTCCCCTGTGTTTACTTTAACCCCCAGGGCCTGTGCCCTGAAACCTCAGGTACCTACCTGCAACGAGCCCCTCTTGTGGGTGCCCCCAGTGTCCATTGACTAACATTCGACCCAGTGACCTACTGCCTGGTGGTATAGTAACTACCTTTATCTGACCCTTGCCCAGTGTTGGTCTAAAACACTGCAGACTGGATATGTAACTCAAGTACCTTCCCATAAATATGCATAATTGTTTTCCTTCCATAGGATTGCATTGTGATTCTTGCTATTTGCACTAAGTGTCCATCTTTTCCATTGCTAAGTATTGCTACTGTTAACCAGGAACAGGAGGGAGGTGTTGAAGCAACATAAACCGACCACAACACCCTAACATATACAGATCTGGAGGTTTGCGTGAGTGTGGCCTCAGGTGTGGCATACGGAGAGTGAGACCCAGACCACACGTAAGGCGGGAGCCAAAGCGCCAGGTTAGTCAACAGCACCGAGGGGTGGGGGAAAGGCAGGTTGTGGGCTGTTGGGGAGGAAATATTAGATTATACTGTATGAAGATTCCTTGCAACTGACACTGCATAGTACGGTGGAATTTTTCACGAGAAAAGGGGTATAGACAGAATGCCAGCTACTCAGTTGGGAATGGCACCTTGAACTGTTAAACAGAATTGTGAATGAACAGGATAAGACATGAATATGTATTGCATAAGCCTAAATGCAAATAAAATATGTCTAAAAATTAAAATTAAAAAAAGTATTGCTGCTGTTAATTGACACCACAAAGTATTTTCAGTACCACTGTAAAGTATTCCTATTACTTTTGCAACACAATTCCTGCTGTACCTGAAAAGTATTGCTATTTTAAACTGATACTTACCTGCAACTGAGTTCCCCTTGGTTTTAAAATAAAAGTTAAGAAGCCATATTTTTTTACACAAAACAATTGGTCTTGAGGGGCAAGATGGCGGCCGTGACCTCGGCTGAGTAAGCTGGTGTTCAGCTCCTCTGGTCCGTGGCTACCCTCCTGGCTGGCGCCCCTCATTCCTATCCCAGATTACTCGCTACAATATCTTAGTCTTTAAAAGCCTCAAACACAGAGTTTTGTCGCTACCTTTATGGCGCTGGTTTCCCGACTGAACTCTGTGAGACTGGGACTCACTGCTAAGCTGCTCTGGGCCTGGCGCAGGGGCGTAACACAGGCCCCCGCAGCCCCCCATTGCTGGGGGGCCTCGGCCCCAAATCCCCACCCAGGTGCCCCCCGGGGGCCCCCCAGCCTCTTAATAAATTAAATGGTGACGTACACAGCACGCAGGCGCAGCCTTTGCCTCGGCCAGGCCTCAGAGGTTCGTTCTTCATTAATTAAATGGCGCGCAACTGCTGCGCAAGCGCGTCCCCGGCCAGGCCTCTCTGGAGCCGGGACTGCTACACCAGAAAGCTCTTCCGATTCCAGGAAGTGGGCTGAGGGGTCAAGGGATAACTGTCTGAGGACCCCTGTTCTGAGGAGGGTGTGAACTGTGAGCTGTAATCACCAGATTGGACTCGGACCCTCCGGACCCTCCGGACCCTCCGGACCCTCAGAGTCGAGGGATGCTCTGTGCAGGCCTCTGAGGGTCTCACTCTGCGGACTTCACCTGCTACCGAGCCTAGCCCCAGAGAAGGCGAGTGAGATGTGAGAGTTGCCCTCACTCCTGGGCCTCAAGGCACCAGAGGAGACGGTGAGTGAGCTGTGAGGGGCCCCTTGCCCTCCCCCTCGTTCCCCGGGTCACTCACTCTTCATCCTCTGCCCTCCCCAACCCAAACTTCATTCTCTGCTCACCCCTTCCTCCACCCCACGACGACTCTTCCACCTCCTCTCCCTCACACCACTTATTTCAAAGTTGCTGTTTTGTTTTGAAATGTTTTGCACTGTTAGTGTGTAAGTGAAGCATATGTTTCCATACATGTGTGTGCTGCAAAACACGGACCGACTGCCGCCTCGCCCTTCATCCTCTCCTCCTGTGCACCAGCAAGAGCTTCACTGGCGTTACTAGCGTCACTGGGGTCAAGTCACAAGATGCCTTCCCCTGGAGTCATCAAAAGTAAACAGGGTTTAAGTAATTATTATACACAGCTAGTCAGAAGAAGCATAGGACACCAGACGATCTGCCGTTCCTATTCCTAAAGCCCCCCCCCCCCCCTGCAGACAAGCAGCCAAAGGCCTCTGTTGGTCCTTTTCACAGTTTCTTCTTCACAGAGCCCTGGTCCCAGCCCCTGAAGTCACAATGCAGAATGACGCCCCCCCCTCCTGAATGTGATAAGGGACTCGGGTCACCAATGTCTCACAAACACACATCGGCTTTGAGCTGAATGGGGCCCTTGAAGGCACCCCCTCTCTGCACCGAAGGAGTTACAGGGACTTATGTGAACCCTCTGGTCTACCAACCACTCTACACACCGCCATCCACCCTTTCCCTTCTCCTCCACTATCCTTGAAAGCATCAACCCGCCGCTGCACAATATTTGGGACATTTGACAGTGTTGGTTCATCCCTGGGTGTTTGACAACGTCTGTTTGTTTACTGGTACTTGATAGTAACAGGCCATCTCTGGGTGTCTGACCGTTTCTGTCTATGGGTATTTGGTACTGAAGGTTTATCTCTGGATGGCTGACAGTGTCTGTTTGTCCATGGGTAGTTATTAGTGATGGTTTATCTATGGGTGTCTGACAGTGTTTGTTTGTCTATGACGATTTGATATTGACTGTTTATCTCTGGGTGTCACAGTGTCTGTCTATGTGAATTTAATAGTGACGGTTCATCTCTGTGTCTGACATTGTCTATTTGTTTATGTGTATTAGATAGTGATGGTTTATCTCTGGAGTAATTTACAGTGTCTGTCTATGGTTAGTTGACAGTGTTGCTTCGTCTCTTGGTGTCTGTCTGTCTATGGTTAGTTGACAGTGTTGCTTCGTCTCTTGGTGTTTGACAGTGTCTGTCTGCCTATGGTTAGTTGACAGTGTTGGTTCGTCTCTTGGTGTCTGACAGTGTCTGTTTGTCTATGGTTAGTTGACAGTGTTGGTTCGTCTCTGGGTGTCTGACAGTGTCTGTTTGTCTATGGTTAGTTGACCGTGTTGGTTCGTCTCTGGATGTCTGACAGTGTCTGTTTGTCTATGGTTAGTTGACAGTGTTGCTTCGTCTCTGGGTGTCTGACAGTGTCTATCTGTCTATGGTTAGTTGACAGTGTTGCTTCGTCTCTGGGTGTCTGACAGTGTCCATCTGTCTATGGTTAGTTGACAGTGTTGGTTCGTCTCTTGGTGTCTGACAGTGTCTGTTTGTCTATGGTTAGTTGACAGTGTTGGTTCGTCTCTGGGTGTCTGACAGTGTCTGTTTGTCTATGGTTAGTTGACAGTGTTGCTTCGTCTCTGGATGTCTGACAGTGTCTGTTTGTCTATGGTTAGTTGACAGTGTTGCTTCGTCTCTGGGTGTCTGACAGTGTCTATCTGTCTATGGTTAGTTGACAGTGTTGCTTCGTCTCTGGGTGCCTGACAGTGTCTATCTGTCTATGGTTAGTTGACAGTGTTGGTTCGTCTCTTGGTGTCTGACAGTGTCTGTTTGTCTATGGTTAGTTGACAGTGTTGGTTCGTCTCTGGGTGTCTGACAGTGTCTGTTTGTCTATGGTTAGTTGACAGTGTTGCTTCATCTCTGGATGTCTGACAGTGTCTGTTTGTCTATGGTTAGTTGACAGTGTTGCTTCGTCTCTGGGTGCCTGACAGTGTCTATCTGTCTATGGTTAGTTGACAGTGTTGCTTCGTCTCTGGGTGCCTGACAGTGTCTATCTGTCTATGGTTAGTTGACAGTGTTGGTTCGTCTCTTGGTGTCTGACAGTGTCTGTTTGTCTATGGTTAGTTGACAGTGTTGGTTCGTCTCTGGATGTCTGACTGTGTCTGTTTGTCTATGGTTAATTGACAGTGTTGCTTTGTCTCATGGTGTCTTACACTGTCTGTCTGTCTATGGTTAGTTGACAGTGTTGGTTTGTCTCTTGGTGTCTGACAGTGTCTGTTTGTCTATGGTTAGTTGACAGTGTTGGTTCGTCTCTGGGTGTCTGACAGTGTCTGTTTGTCTATGGTTAGTTGACAGTGTTGGTTCGTCTCTGGATGTCTGACTGTGTCTGTTTGTCTATGGTTAATTGACAGTGTTGCTTCGTCTCTTGGTGTCTTACAGTGTCTGTCTGTCTATGGTTAGTTGACAGTGTTGGTTCGTCTCTGGATGTCTGACTGTGTCTGTTTGTCTATGGTTAGTTGACAGTGTTGCTTCGTCTCTTGGTGTCTGTCTGTCTATGGTTAGTTGACAGTGTTGCTTCGTATCTTGGTGTTTGACAGTGTCTGATTGTCTATGGTTAGTTGACAGTGTTGCTTCGTCTCTTGGTGTCTGTCAGTGTCTGATTGTCTATGGTTAGTTGACAGTGTTGCTTCGTCTCTGGGTGTCTGACAGTGTCTATCTGCCTATGGTTAGTTGACAGTGTTGCTTCGTCTCTTGGTATCTGACAGTGTCTGTTTGTCTATGGTTAGTTGACAGTGTTGGTTCGTCTCTGGGTGTCTGGCAGTGTCTGTTTGTCTATGGTTAGTTGACAGTGTTAGTTCATCTCTGGGTGTCTGACAGTGTCTGTTTTCCAAGGGGTGTTTGTTAGTGATGGTTTATCTCCGAGTAATTTACAGTGTCTGTCTATGGTTAGTTGACAGTGTTGCTTCGTCTCTGGATGTCTGACTGTGTCTGTTTGTCTATGGTTAGTTGACAGTGTTGCTTCGTCTCTTGGTGTCTGACAGTGTCTGTTTGTCTATGGTTAGTTGACAGTGTTGGTTCGTCTCTGGGTGTCTGACAGTGTCTGTTTGTCTATGGTTAGTTGACAGTGTTGGTTCGTCTCTGGATGTCTGACTGTGTCTTTTTGTCTATGGTTAGTTGACAGTATTGCTTTGTCTCTGGGTGTCTGACAGTGTCTGTTTGTCTATGGTTAGTTGACAGTGTTGGTTCGTCTCTGGGTGTCTGACAGTGTCTGTTTGTCTATGGTTAGTTGACAGTGTTGGTTCGTCTCTGGGTGTCTGACTGTGTCTGTTTGTCTATGGTTAGTTGACAGTGTTGCTTCATATCTTGGTGTCTGATAGTGTCTGTTTGTCTATGGTTAGTTGACAGTGTTAGTTCGTCTCTGGGTGTCGGACAGTGTCTGTTTTCCAATGGGTGTTTGTTAGTGATGGTTTATCTCTGAGTATATTACAGTGTCTGTCTATGGTTAGTTGACAGTGTTGCTTCGTCTCTTGGTGTCTGTCAGTGTCTGATTGTCTATGGTTAGTTGACAGTGTTGCTTCGTCTCTGGATGTCTGACTGTGTCTGTTTGTCTATGGTTAGTTGACAGTGTTGCTTCGTCTCTTGGTGTCTGTCAGTGTCTGATTGTCTATGGTTAGTTGACAGTGTTGCTTCGTCTCTTGGTGTCTGTTTGTCTATGGTTAGTTGACAGTGTTGGTTCATCTCTGTGTCTGACATTGTCTATTTGTCTATGTGTATTAGATGGTGATGGTTTATCTCTGAGTAATTTACAGTGTCTGTCTATGGTTAGTTGACAGTGTTGCTTCGTCTCTTGGTGTCTGACAGTGTCTGTTTGTCTATGGTTAGTTGACAGTGTTGGTTCGTCTCTGGGTGTCTGACAGTGTCTGTTTGTCTATGGTTAGTTGACAGTGTTGCTTCGTCTCTTGGTGTCTGTCTGTCTATGGTTAGTTGACAGTGTTGCTTCGTATCTTGGTGTTTGACAGTGTCTGATTGTCTATGGTTAGTTGACAGTGTTGCTTCGTCTCTTGGTGTCTGTCAGTGTCTGATTGTCTATGGTTAGTTGACAGTGTTGCTTCGTCTCTGGGTGTCTGACAGTGTCTATCTGCCTATGGTTAGTTGACAGTGTTGCTTCGTCTCTTGGTATCTGACAGTGTCTGTTTGTCTATGGTTAGTTGACAGTGTTGGTTCGTCCCTGGGTGTCTGGCAGTGTCTGTTTGTCTATGGTTAGTTGACAGTGTTAGTTCATCTCTGGGTGTCTGACAGTGTCTGTTTTCCAAGGGGTGTTTGTTAGTGATGGTTTATCTCCGAGTAATTTACAGTGTCTGTCTATGGTTAGTTGACAGTGTTGCTTCGTCTCTGGATGTCTGACAGTGTCTGTTTGTCTATGGTTAATTGACAGTTTTGCTTCGTCTCTTGGTGTCTGACAGTGTCTGTTTGTCTATGGTTAGTTGACAGTGTTGGTTCGTCTCTGGGTGTCTGACAGTGTCTGTTTGTCTATGGTTAGTTGACAGTGTTGGTTCGTCTCTGGGTGTCTGACAGTGTCTGTTTGTCTATGGTTAGTTGACAGTGTTGGTTCGTCTCTGGGTGTCTGACTGTGTCTGTTTGTCTATGGTTAGTTGACAGTGTTGCTTCGTATCTTGGTGTCTGATAGTGTCTGTTTGTCTATGGTTAGTTGACAGTGTTAGTTCGTCTCTGGGTGTCGGACAGTGTCTGTTTTCCAATGGGTGTTTGTTAGTGATGGTTTATCTCTGAGTAATTTACAGTGTCTGTCTATGGTTAGTTGACAGTGTTGCTTCGTCTCTTGGTGTCTGTCAGTGTCTGATTGTCTATGGTTAGTTGACAGTGTTGCTTCGTCTCTGGATGTCTGACTGTGTCTGTTTGTCTATGGTTAGTTGACAGTGTTGCTTCGTCTCTTGGTGTCTGTCAGTGTCTGATTGTCTATGGTTAGTTGACAGTGTTGCTTCGTCTCTTGGTGTCTGTCTATGGTTAGTTAACAGTGTTGGTTCATCTCTGTGTCTGACATTGTCTATTTGTCTATGTGTATTAGATGGTGATGGTTTATCTCTGAGTAATTTACAGTGTCTGTCTATGGTTAGTTGACAGTGTTGCTTCGTCTCTTGGTGTCTGACAGTGTCTGTTTGTCTATGGTTAGTTGACAGTGTTGGTTCCTCTCTGGGTGTCTGACAGTGTCTGTTTGTCTATGGTTAGTTGACAGTGTTGGTTCGTCTCTTGGTGTCTGTCAGTGTCTGTCTGTCTATGGTTAGTTGACAGTGTTGGTTCGTCTCTGGATGTCTGACTGTGTCTGTTTGTCTATGGTTAGTTGACAGTGTTGGTTCGTCTCTTGGTGTCTGACAGTGTCTGTTTGTCTATGGTTAGTTGACAGTGTTGGTTCGTCTCTGGGTGTCTGACTGTGTCTGTTTGTCTATGGTTAGTTGACAGTGCTGGCTCTTCTCTGGGTGTCTCTGACAGTGTCTGTTTGTCTATGGTTAGTTGACAGTGTTGGTTCGTCTCTGGGTGTCTGACTGTGTCTGTTTGTCTATGGTTAGTTGACAGTGTTGGCTCTTCTCTGGGTGTCTGACAGTGTCTGTTTGTCTATGGTTAGTTGACAGTGTTAGATCTTCTCTGGGTGTCTGACAGTGTCTGTTTTACAATGGGTGTTTGTTAGTGATGGTTTATCTCTGAGTAATTTACAGTGTCTGTCTATAGTTAGTTGACAGTGTTGCTTCATCTCTTGGTGTCTGTCAGTGTCTGTCTGTCTATGGTTAGTTGACAGTGTTGCTTCGTCTCTTGGTGTCTGACAGTGTCTGTCTGTCTATGGTTAGTTGACAGTGTTGCTTCGTATCTTGGTGTCTGACTGTGTCTGTTTGTCTATGGTTAGTTGACAGTGTTGCTTCGTCTCTTGGTGTCTGACAGTGTCTGATTGTCTATGGTTTGTTGACAGTGTTGGTTCGTCATTGGGTGTCTGACAGTGTCTGTTTGTCTATGGTTAGTTGACAGTGTTGGTTCGTCTCTGGGTGTCTGACAGTGTCTGTTTGTCTGTAGTTATTTGACAGTGTTGGTTCTTTTCTGGGTGTCTCTGACAGTGTCTGTTTGTCTATGGTTAGTTGACAGTGTTGGTTCTTCTCTGGGTGTCTCTGACAGTGTCTGTTTGTCTATGGTTAGTTGACAGTGTTGCTTCGTATCTTGGTGTCTGACAGTGTCTGTTTGTCTATGGTTAGTTGACAGTGTTGCTTCGTAGCTTGGTGTCTGATAGTGTCTGTTTGTCTATGGTTAGTTGACAGTGTTAGTTCGTCTCTGGGTGTCGGACAGTGTCTGTTTTCCAATGGGTGTTTGTTAGTGATGGTTTATCTCTGAGTAATTTACAGTGTCTGTCTATGGTTAGTTGACAGTGTTGCTTCGTCTCTTGGTGTCTGTCAGTGTCTGATTGTCTATGGTTATTTGACAGTGTTGCTTCGTCTCTGGATGTCTGACTGTGTCTGTTTGTCTATAGTTAGTGTGGCTCACTGGTTAGAGGCGGCAGACCCGAGAGCAGAGGACGGCCCGGGACCAGGGTTCGATTCCCGGCGCGGCAGGTTTCTGGACCAGGGTCAGCGGACTCGATAATTCTCTCGCCTCGGTGCCCACTCTGATCAGCGATCACACTCGGCAACTCTGGGCATTAGCTTGCCTCATCTTCACTAACGGCCCCACCAGACCGCCGGGGATGCCTGGTCTCACCCTGGAGATACCCATTAAGGGACCATCTCTCAGGGAAGCCAGGAAGGGTTTCAAAGCGATTGAAGCGCCTTGGGACCCTACGGGTAAGTAGTGCGCTATATAAATGCCTATACACATACACATACACAGTGTTGCTTCGTCTCTTGGTGTCTGTCAGTGTCTGATTGTCTATGGTTAGTTGACAGTGTTGCTTCGTCTCTTGGTGTCTGACAGTGTCTGATTGTCTATGGTTAGTTGACAGTGTTGGTTCGTAATTGGGTGTCTGACAGTGTCTGTTTGTCTATGGTTAGTTGACAGTGTTGGTTCGTAATTGGGTGTCTGACAGTGTCTGTTTGTCTGTGGTTAGTTGACAGTGTTGGTTTGTCTCTGGTGTTTGTTAGTGTTGATTCGTCTCTGGGTAACTGAGAGCGTGCGTTGTTTTCAGAGTGTCTGATGGTGTGTTTGGGTCTCTTTGAACTTGATTGTGTCTGCTAGGTCCTTGCTGCCTGAGTGCTGTGTTTTTCAGTCTGTGTGTTTGGTTGACGCCAATGGTGGCTCAATGCTTCTATTTTGACTTTTTGCTGAATGTTAACCTCCGACTGTGATAGTTTTTAGTGGTCTGTGTCTAATTTGATCATTGTCTAAATATATCTATTATTCTTTGCATTGTCTAATACTGTTTGTTGATCTGCTTGTTGATCTGTTTTTACTCTAGAGTCTGTGTCTTAGTCATCCATTTTCTGATAGTATCTACTGGTGTTTATGCGTCTGGTGGCAGGCATTGAGTTGGCTTGTTTGTGTTTGATAGTCTGTCATGTCTAGGTGTATGACAGTGTGTATTATTGACTTAGTGACTTGTAGAACACATTGCAATTTGGATGTCTGACATTACTGCTGATTTCTAATATCAATGGCTAAACTCTTGATGTCATTGTGCTTTAGTGTTTATTGAACTCAGGGTAGATGGTAGCGTATGTTCCTTTTTGGTGTTTGATGGTAGATTTAGTCATTCTGTAATAGTGTTTGTTGGTCTCTGAGTCGCTTGTAGCCTATTTTACCTTTGGGTGTTTGATGGTGGGTTTAGTCATTGTGGGATAGTGTTTGTTGGTTTCTGGGTAGCTGGTAGCATATATTACTTTGATAGTGTTTGTAGGTCTCTGGGTGTGTTTGACGGTAGGGTTTGGTAATTGTACGACAGTGTTTGTTGGTCTCTGGGTAGCTGGTAGCATAGATTACCTTTGGGTGTTTGATGGTGGGTTTAGTCATTGTGGGATAGTGTTTGTCGGTTTCTGGGTAGCTGGTAGCATATATTACTGTGATAGTGTTTGTTGGTCTCTGGGTGTGTTTGACGGTAGGGTTTAGTAATTGTGTGATAGTGTTTGTTGGTCTCTGGGGATGTTTGCGATAGTGTTTGTTGGTCTTTGGGGATGTTTGCAGTGGGGTAACACAGGCCCCGTAACCCCCAAGCTCCAGGGAGCCCCCACAGCACAGTAGTCTGTCAGAAGAGCTCCCGATTGAGTCTGGAGGGGGCCCCTCCACATACTTTGCAGGGGGGCCGCCTCAAGTTTCGTTACGCCACTGGCCTGGCGTGCAGCTCTCCATTCATGTCCGCACTCACCTGGCTCGACATTCCGACCAAATCACCAGATCCACAGGAATAGCTGTCTCTGGGGTCAAGACACCTCACCCCTAGCGCACAATATGCCTCCAAAGCTGATCACAAAGGGAGCCGCTGTTGCTCTGAAGACCCGTGGCTCTGCTCGAACCAACATGGAAACGGAAAGCAAAGCTTCTGTGGGGTAACTGAAAAGGGAAGTGCAGCAGCTACCGCAAAATCTGACCCCCCCCCCCCCCCCCCCCCCCCCCCCCCCCCCTCATCTGCTACCCCAGCGGCAACAGCCAAGAAAGAGCAGACATTACCGGAGCTTTTCGACCGGCTCGGGTCAAAGGAAAAAGTTGTAATATCTTTAAGTGGCGTGGGAATTGCTGAGAAGCCGCAGGACCCTTCAAAAGGACTAAAAGGACTAAAAGGGAACAAAGCCATAGTCGGTAAGGAGGGGGAGGCTACTGTTGCTACTTTGTTGCCGGAATTATTACAAATACATCCAGCTCCATAACAGCTTCAGATGTAATCGCTACCAACGTGGCTGTACAGAATAGCGCTGAGACATCTCATACAGTATCACAACCTATAGCTGACGCTTTATTAAAAAATGCAGTGCTTTCTGACCCTAATATACACGTGGTGGTCCCATCTGCGCAAATGTTAAATCCTGTTTCTGCCATTATTTCGAGCTGCCTCCCCCAATGTATTCTGGGAAATGCAGTCCAGCCTAGTAACCAATTAACTTCTGCCTTGGAGCTGGGTGTTAATTCATTGACCCCTCATTCTAACGATCTTCCTGCTGAGCAAAGGGGGCCTGAGAGCACTGAGGCCACCGAGAAATTCTATTCAGTTTCAGATCACTCATTATCGGATGAGGATGAGGATGCTGAGCTCCAATGGTCTGATTATGACAGTGAAGCTGGCGACTGGTGCCTCAGCAAGGCTTCTAAGGATGTGAATGCAGCACATTCAACTAATACAGTTCGCAAAGCCTTTAGCTCTAAGGCATTGGTATTGGCAAGTGATACAAGCTCATCACCAGAGCAACCTACAATAAATAATGGAGCTGCGGCTGGCTATTCCCTTGGCGGTGCAACAGAAGCCCTAGAAGAGGTGTCCCTCTCAACAATCTATCAAACCGTTATCATGCATAGGGAGGCAACAAGACAGGAGAATATGCGTACGCAAGGCATTGAGAAAAATAAAGAAGGCGAGGATGTTAGACAGTTAATTGTTGAGCTTTTTGCTGAGGCCTTCCCAGAAGTCACACAATGGGACTGGAATCTGGAAATACAGCGAGCGCATAGGTTTCCATTTCGCAAGAGACAGACTTCATCCAGCACTAACAATGCCTATCCTTGAGCTATTCTGGTCTGCTTTAACAACTTTCTTGCTCGCGAGAAAATATTCGACTCGACTAGACCAAACAAGAAGCAGATGGGCAAGAACTGTCAATTTTTTGCTCGGCCTGACTTTTGCTCAGTAACAGTCAAGCTGCGATGGCATCTTCGTCAGCTGATATCTTTATTTCAGGCCAAGGGAGCCCAGGTCTTTCTGCTCTTTCCGGCAAAGCTAAAAGTTATTTTCAAAGGCCAAACAAAGTACTTTCTCTCAGCGATACTTGCAAAGGAGTTCTTGGACTCCATCTAGTTCAAACGGTCTTATGTATCCCATTTAACTGGGATAGGAATATCTTCAAAATCTGCAGAGATAAGATGACCTAATTGTTGTATATTCATTAGTATTTTCATTCTTGATGGTAGGGTAATCTGTAATTTTCAGGCAGGGGGGACCATGGATACAGGGGAGCGCGGGTGCTCACCAACTTAACCATCATAAGCACTATGGTCCTGTTGCTCCACATGGGGGGTGAGGGGTTTGGGGGGGTGTCGGGAAGTGTTCGTATTGGGGAGGGTTGGGGGGGTGGTGTTCTGGTGGTGGGTGGTGGTCAGGAGACTGTCTTTTTTCTTAGAATCATGCTTAAGCTTCGAAAGTAAGTTCTAGACTGTGTCTTTGGAAACACTATGCAAATTCAGGTTTAGAAAATTGGATATCTGTTGTATCAGTAAAATGGGTCTTTCAGGTTGCTGGTTTTTGCTATTTGTGTATGGGGGGGATAGGCTCAGCTTTGCGACTTGGAACATTTGTGGGCTGAATGATGCTAAAAAATGCAGGATCTTCCATAAAATTCTTCAAATTATGCAGATAGACTTAATCTGTCTGCAGGAGACCCATATCCCATGGAGCAGTCGAGGATATTTAAGATTCCCCGGGTATGACTTAGTTGCCTGTTCTCGCCAAACATCTACTATCAGGGGTGTGGCCATCTTGTTAAAAACAGGGGTCAGCTCCGTTAAAAGAGTGAAAGAAGGCAATCTTGGAAGGTGGGTCGTTCTTGAATTGGTGGTAAATCGCCATCTTTCGATTTGCACGATCTGCGCTCCTAACCTGGATGACCCCCAAGTCTTTAGGAATTTAAATGTGGAATTAGTAGGGTGGCCCATCTAATGCTATTTTTTGGTGACTTTAACATTAATATATCCAGTCAAATTAATATATTAACGTATCGTGGTTATGTTGGTCGGAACCCCCAAGTATTTAAGGCTCTTCAGACCCTTCTTGTGGAACATGGTTTGACTGATGTCTGGCATTATCATTATCAAAATAAGGATGGCTACACATTCTATTCCATTTTGCAACATAAAATGGTGCGTCTGGATTATGTTTTTTTGTCTGATCAAACTGCTGGGTCTGCTAGAATTGAAGTCGCTCCTAGGACTATATCTGATCATAACTCTATAACTGTTGATCTCTTATGGGAGCGCCCTATTAAACAGATCAGATCATGTACCTTTGAAAGAAAGCTGCTTCTAGATGAGCAATATCAGGAACAGATGGCTGCTTGGATTTCAGAATTCATGAATATCAATAGGGGGACCGCTCCTGACTGTGTTGTCTGGGACACATTCAAAGCTGCTCTGCGCGGAGAAACCAAAAGATTTGCTTCTTATCTGTGGAAACATGCGCAGCAGCAAATTAAGCATAGATTAGAAGCATTACAACAAGCAGAATTCGATCTGAGTACTAATAACCGTTTGGGCCAAGACATGTCCAGCAGTCAGAAACGGCTGGCAATAGCAAAGTCCAATCTGCTCGAACCACTGTATAAAGATCTTGCAGTTAAATATGACCAATTTTGAACTTTAATGTACGAATTTGGGGAAAATTCAGGGAAGGTCCTTGCCAAGAGACTACAACAGGGGGCTATGGCTAAACGGATTGTCCGAGTTATGGATCAGTCTGGTACTATTCAGGAAACTCCTAGCGGTGTCATGCACGTCTTTGTGAACTTTTATTCTAGTTTATATACAGAAGACCCCACTATTATTCAACAACAAGCTAGCTTGGATCAGTTTTTTTACCCTTTAGACACTCTGAGGGTAGCAACGGAATAAAAGGAAGCCCTCTCGGCACCTATTAGTTGGGAGGAGGTTGAAAATGCTATTAAATCCCTTTCCAATAGCAAAGCAGCTGGCCCTGATCTTATTCATCTAGAGTTTTATAAAAACCTTTTCATCAGTATTTAAGCAAGAAATGCTTGCCGTTTTCAGGTCTGCTCAAGCCAGGGTTGTTCCCGACTCTTGGCGACTGGCGATAATCATTCTGTTTAAGAAGAAAGGCAAGGACGAATTGAATCCCTCTTCATAACCACCAATAGCACTCATTAACACCGACAGCAAAATCTACTCAAGAATTTTAGACTTTAGATTAGCTCAAATTATAGTTACTTTGCTTTCAGCTCATCAACACGGGTTGATTCCCGGCAGGGACACAACCGACCATATCCGGCGTGTTATTGCCCTCCTGACTGGGCTAAGGCCACGGGTTCGTCTCTTGGGGTGATCCTGTTGGACGCCGAGAAGGCGTTTGACAGGGTCTCCTGGGGATTCCTGTGGGCCGTTATGCGCTGGAAAGGATTCCCTACTAAATTTATCCAGGCCCTCCAGGCCCTCTACCTGGCTCCAACTGCTGCAATCCGTATTTCAGGGAAGGAATCAGAGTACTTCCCCATCAGCAGGGGGACTAGACAGGGCTGTCCCTGCTCCCCCCTGCTATTTGCCTTGTTTATCGATCCCTTCCCGAGTATGATTGAAAGCTCCCAGGGTATCTCTCCAGTCACTGTCCAGGGGGTGGAGTACAAGGCATTGGTATATGCCGACGACATTGTCGTACTAACGGAAAATGTCGGTCGTTCTTTCAGTGCCTTGGAGACCCTTGCGGGTTGATTCGGTGCCATATCTGGTTATAAGTTAAACGTTGCAAAGACGCAAATTATCCAGTCTGCAGCCATGCCCTCTTCACAGGCTCCTGCAGTTAAAGAGGCTATGTATTTGATCCCTGATTTAAATTACTCTCCTATAATTGACTCACTTCATATTAAGCTAGAGAGACTGGACCATCTACATCTCTCTCTTTTTGGACGTTGCAACATCTTAAAAATGCTTGTCCTTCCGAAACTGGTATATCTTTTTAGGTCTATCCCACTTCTAATTCCCAAGGTAACATTAATAAGAGCAGAAAGGATATGTCAACGGTTTTTATGGGGCTATCGCAGGCCAAGAAGGGCGGCAAAGTGGACTTATCTACCTCAACAGCGTGGTGGCTGGACAGTCCCGAATTTGCTCTATTACTATTGGGCCGCTCTGATACATTTCGGCATTCCCCTGCTCGGCGACTCAGCTGATATTCCTCTGCATATGTCCCCATCTATATATGAAATACCGCTTGGCGATGCCGCTAAAGGAGTTTTAACGCTGGTTCTTGAAGCAAGCTACTTTAAAAAAACAAAGTTTAAGGTTTGTTGGGCCTTATTCTCGGTCTGGCAAAGAATCCGTCGTCATTTTCTTATCTCAAAGCTCAATTATTATACCCCATTTAATGCTTCAGGACTGTTACCCCAATATTTAAATATGGTATGATTATCAAATGGAGTTCTATTGGTTTGAAGGAAATTGGGGATCTGGCTCAGTTAGGTCAGATGACTTCTTTCTCCTACTTGAAGGAGAGGTTTCATTTACAATCTACTCACTTTTCTAAATGTTTACAGGTCAGAAGCTTTCTTGATAAAAATCTCCCCAGAAATTCTAATATGTTCGATAAGATCACTATTCGTAGACTGTTTAAGAAACATCATGGCTGTTAGTCGTTTAGACATGTTGTGTGGCGGTGAAAGTGCCGTTATAATTTGGTCTTCACTAAATGCATGGTCTGAGAGATAACACTCAATGAGTCCAAGGATTATGCCAGAGGTTTAGTGGTCCTGTCCTCCCAAAGTGGCAAGGTACATCGTGAATGGGAGTTGAATTAGGAAACGACCTACCTCTGGGTGACCTTCGTCGGCTATCCACAGACTCCAGGGCGGGAACAGTTGGTTTGTGCTAGTGGCCTGGAGAAAGCCCATCTAGAGTTGACATTATCTGGTGGCATTTATGAGGACAAAAAAAAGGAGAAAAAAAACTATTGTCGAATTAATATGGAAAAAATCTAGAATAGGTGCTCTTTATCAATGTCTTCTGTCTGAACTCCCTGACGATCTAGCTGTTCAGAATAGTAAGTGGGCTGGTAAATTTTGGGTCCCATTTATAGATCTGAAATTTCCACTGGAATTAGCTAGATCTGTTTTAGTTTCTGGCACTCTTTGTACTCAAAGCTATATGTCAATGTTCAATCTGTACCATACCCCTGCCAAACTAGCTAGTTGGGGAGCTGCCAGAAGAGCTAAAGGGACCTCTTGTGCTAGATGTAAATTGTTTTCTGCTGATTCCATTCACATGTTTTACGCATGTCCCGATTTATGTTCTTTTTTAAATGAAATTGAAGTTTTTATTAATCAGTTAATTCAAACTCCTGTCAAGATTTCAGCGGAATTAATAATAACTGGGTACGAATATTCAATGGCTTCTGAAAGAAAGAAACACATACAAGCGTTCCTGTTTATTGCAATGGCTATGATTAGATTATGTATAACATCACAATGGTTGAGTGCTGAGCCTCCCATGTTTTGTCACTGGAAAGCAAAGATGCTTGCATGGTATAAATTAGAGTTATCAGTCCAGTTGTTGAGAGGGAGGAGAAGGCGTTTATTTGCTTCTAAGAATTGGGCACCTTTTGCGAATTGGCTCTCTCACTAAAAATTAGTTTATTGTATTTTATAACCGTCTTTTTTGCCCTTTTTTGATGCCCATCGATTTGGTTATATTTAACCTGATGTATATCTTTAGCTTTTTTTCCCATTTTTGTTTCTTTTTGTTGTTTGTTGTTGACTTAAGTTTATTAAAAAAAAATGTACTTCTTATATTTAATCTTATGCTCTACTGTCTCCTGACACCTTGTTTTCTTTTCTGGAAAATGATAAATAAAGTTAAAAAAAAAAATTGGTCTTGGATTCAGTCTTTGAGTGTGTGTAATAATTTCTTGCCTATATGTGTACAACAAATGCTTAACACAGCCCTCTGATAAGCCTAACTGCTTGACCGCCCTTTCACAGAAGAGAGCATTGGTATTATCTACTTTAGCCTTTATAAAGCCGCTGGAGATCCACTGGACTCCGTGCACACTATACCTTACTTTGGTATAGAGTACACAAAGCCAGCTTGCTACACACAATCCATGCCAGTTTTTGGAAGAGGCTGTCCCAACCATTCATAAAAGATACATGGCACCTGTTGTAGTTCTCTGTACATTTCTTAAGAGGAACTGAAGCTGGTCCAACTGAATTTTACACTGACCGACATGCAGTGGTCTTTTTAAAAAAATAGGTTAGTTTCCCTCACACTGTGAGTACATGCGACTAGCAAATTTGTTTTTGAAATAGACATGACTATTTCATATATTTTACATACTCGACTGGAGAAGACTGGAGACAAAGAAGTGCACACAAGAAAAAACAAGACAATAGTACTTCCCCATCTGTGTACCTTTGATCTGGAACAACATCCCATAGTCCTCAAGGAGATCACCATCTCTAATCCAATTAAGGAAAAAGCTTAAGAAACCCTTCTTTAGAAACACTATTTCACTATGCGGAAACAGTCCGCCCATGGTCTTTGAAACCTTCTATCCGTTCATTCACTCACTGATATTGTTCTTGCCTTTAACTATGTACAACAGTCCACTGCCCTTCAAACAGTTTTACATAATAGAAATGCTAAATGCATACACACATTCATTTGGGATGCAAAATGACAAAAATAAGCAATTGGATGATCTATCCCAAAATGTTATGTTACAGTAGGTGTGCTGTTTCTTTATTTGCTGCATGTGGTGTATATATTGATATATATATACACATATATTTCTATATATATATGAAGGCAAACAAAAAATGTAGGGGCATATTACCAAGCAATAGCGATAATTATCGCTATTGCTTGGTTAGAGACAAAAATTTACCGCAGCGCTGCGGCGATTTTTACCGCAAATAAACCTTGGTATTACCAAGGTTTACCGCAAATGCGGTAAAAATCGCCGCAAAGCATGAATATCGCTGAAAAGTCAGCGATATTCATGCATTAGCGAGCTAATGCTCTTAGCCATGTTATCCACCTCCCATTGGATAACATGGCTAAGAACTGCTCAGGGCAGGTGTTAGCTTTTGGAGATATTCCCGCTTAGCGCGAATATCTCCAAAAGTTGGTAATAGGAGATAGCGATGTTAGCGACTGTTTTCAGTTGCTAACATCTTGGCACGCCCACTTTGCATCTCATTAGTGATAAATATCACTGACATACAAAGTGGGGCCCAAGATGGTCGTTATCTCCTACTAGCTGTCGCTAACTGGTGTTAGCGGCAGCTAGGTAATAGGGAGATAATTTTATCTCCGCTTTCTTGGCTTTTAAAGCCAAAAAAGCGGAGATAAACCCACTTGATAATATGCCCCGTAATATTAAGTGACTGATTATTTTCTCTCTGTTAGCTTTGTCATGGGCTGGATGCTTGGATCTAGTAAGTGACCGTAGATTAAATCTCATCTTTGCACATTGTAAGCTTTAGCAGAAATACTCATTAATCCCTTATTCTCTCATTTATATTTAATATTATGTAGGGCTGGAGAGGGTGCAAAACAGGCAATACCTCCCACTTTGCCACAATGAAGACCCATAAACGTTAGAACAAATAAAGTGTTGAATTAAGTAAATCGAATATCGAATCATGTTGGAGAAGTAATGTATCTCTTTCTGCTATCATATAAATTATGTTCAGTAATGGTAATGTGCTTTTAGTGCTTGCACTATGAAACCACCATACTGTGTGTCACACTGTGTCTTGAGAATCACTGTTTACTTCATTAAAAAAAGAAATACTGATATGAAAATACTAATTTCTTGATAATTGATTGAACCATGGTCATGTATACTTTTATTTTGACATGATTGATACACTTTGAAAATCATATCAAATGAAAAGATGGAAAATCAGAGACATGAGCAATCCATGGTGCAACATTAAATTGATGTCTAAATTAATCTTAGTGAACCAGCGTTTTTGCACATACTAATTTACTTCTCCATGGCATAGATGTTGTTGTTGTAAAATAAATTACAAACCCCCTATTTCCTGGAAAGTAACGATGATATCATCTCATCCACATCTTACACTGCACAGCTTATATCAAAGAATCAGCACAAAGTGACTCATGGCTATCTCAAATACAGCAGGTATGATGTCAGCTCAGAAAGGTGTGCTATGTCTGCTTGAGACAAAACTACTAGAATCCTAGGCCGAAGAATAACCTAGGGATCAGGTGGATCGAATGGTATGAGAGCGGCATTCTCGGTGATAACTTGGGCACTTTGTCCACTATTTGTGAAACTTCAGTCAGGTAGTGAGTATCTAGTCTATATATTTTAAGGAAAGCTAAGGCTATGAGCTTAGCAGAACATTCACATTTAATTAAAAGAAACTAAAAGATCCACGCGTTCAATATCCACAGAGTGCAAATAAGTGAACTGTGAGTGACTCCTTATGTAGGTCCCATATGAAAATTTGTTTGCTATAATGATGCATTATTGCTTTATCTCAGAGTCTTAACAGGGATTAATGACAATCATGTAACCCATCAGTATTCTTTTTCACTATTTGGGTTGAATTTGGAGAAAATGGACAATAAAACTCAAGGTTTGTTGGGGGGATTCTGTGTAGGCACAGAACTGTGCGCAGGAAACCAGGACTTCAGTCACTTGTAATGTGTACCAGAAACTCACCTCAGTACCCAGAACCCCTATCCGACTAGCATCAGTGTCTCATTAGCTCTCCATCCTACAGCGAAGCTACCAATGATTAGACAACCCAGAACATGCGACTTAGGGTACTCTCAGGAATGGTGGGAATCAAGAACACTCTTTCATTTTTATTCTCATACCAGTTCACAACGTTAGTACTCAGAGACACGGAAAAGTTTAAAATGTTTATTTTTAACGATGTACTCTAAGATGCAGTATTTTGGCTAACATAAGCAGGCATATGATTAGAAATAAAACAATCATCATTGTTACAATTCCATAAAACACAAAGGGAGAAATCATGTTACAATGATAGTGGAAACAGGTCATATAGTGCCTTGTGAACCACCCTCCCCTGCTAGGAACTAGGTTTTATAATAATAGAAGGTCTCTTAGGCTTGAATGGGCAACCCCATACCTCAAGATCAGCAGAGGTGAATCCCATCTCAGGATCAGCAAAGCTCTCTGTCTCTGGTACGTTTTTTTCTCCAAGTGCCAGAATCATGCATGCAGTGCAATATAAAAGGCACCTGAATTTCAGTTGGTTGCAGCTGTGTGCGTGTTGTGTCTAGAGCGTTGGCCGATCCAGCAGAATCAACAGCATACATTGTTATTATGACCTTGAAGACTTCTGCACGCAGTTTAGAGACTAGGGCGCGGTGTAAGTCTGGGGATGTGAAAAACAGACCGTTCTCATGTGAAGAAAATCAAGCAGTTTAACTTACAACAACAGTTACATGTAGTGTCATGTGCAAAAGCTGCATAGTGGCAAAATGGCGTTTAAACTTCTAATACACTTAAGCTAACATAGCAAAGTGCCCAAGCAGAATCTTGTCTTCACTACACCCTCCCCTGATCGGACCACGAACAAGAAGGGAAGCAATTTAGGAATGCAGAGTTCAAGTTCGAGTGAGACAGACCAGAGTTCATAATTTGCCAAAATGTAAAATTGGAAGTGCTAAGTTCGAAATTGTTAGATAAAAAAAGAAAAGCAAGAAGGGGCGGTATAATGCCCATTATGGAGATGGAAAAGAAATTGGAAAAAGCAAAAAAGAAATTTTTCTAGTACAGTACACGTTGAAGATGGACAAGTGCCAATTTAATCCATCAGCGTATAGGCACAGTATGTTGCAACAGCCTCCAAAAAGATGTGATTGTTGTCGTCAGCAAACGATTCAGCCATCCAATTCAATAAAGAGAATGAACACACATGTTCGTCAATTACCAGATCCGCTAGCACCATCAGAGGACAACTTGCGTGTTATACGAGGTAACTTTATGGCAGGAATTCTTGGGCTACAGCCCATATGTCCCAATTACCTAGAACTTCATGCACAGCTGCAAAGGCCATAATTCCGATAACAGAACAGTCCAACTCATGGGTCAGTCGATCATAATCCGGGGCAGGAGACGCCATATTTGTGAGACACAAATCCAAAGCCCATTCAAAACAAAACTCCAGGCAATGGAAAGCAGGTTGCAAGCAAGTAAAGTATGAGAATCGGAATGATAATCCATAAACTACACTCAAGGTGGCCAGAGGTAGCGTTCCATAATATTCAAGCATTCGGTTGCGAAGCTGGACCAGCCGGGCAGGCTGTCTTGTGACACAGATTGTGCAGCCAATCGCTGAGCAAGCAAATCAACAGGGGCACACCGGCAACCAAGGCGAGATTTAATGGTAACCCGCCGAAAATGCTGGAAAAAATAGAATGAAAAAATGCCGGTATCACACCAAATATAGTTTGGAATGAAGTCACAAGATCGGAGCTCCCAACTTTGAAAAAATGCGCCAAGCCAGTTGTTGACGAGGCATTGAATATAGTGTGAATCAAAGTGACGAAATGTAGTGGGAGATCAGTATTCAAAAGCATATGCACCTCTGTGCGGGTGTTAGCCACGTGAAGGACAAATGTTTCACAGGTAAAAGTTAGGGTGACTTCCTTTTGTGACAATAGAGCCCTTATTCTGCTCATCTTGTTGACCTCTGCTTTCAATGTCGGAATAGAAGGCCAGATGGATACATTGGGTCTCCCATGCGGGGGCGGGAAAAGCACATTTTTACAGCAAACTACCCGTTGGGAGACAGTCACAATGTAGGGAATCCCTGCCAACATACCACAGCAATCTTCATTATTTAAAAGTAAATAGTTACCGTTAGTTAGTAGAGTGAAAGTTGGTGTTATTGCTGGCACTGGATTACCCTTTAAATTGCAAGCTAAATTCGGGGCTTGAGTGTTACATGAGCCGTGGAATTGTATGTTCTTGCAAACCAGTGAGTGATCAAGTGTAGAAGTGGACTCCTCGCCCTTCAAATAAACTTCTTTACCCTCCCTCAGGCACCTATATGTGAATGGCAGAGACCAAACTTCATGGAGATAGGCGCTTCCCAATGGTTCAAACCTACCTATGGCCTAGTGTTTTATACACAAACTGAATTTAAACAAGGGGAAGGGCAGTGTTAATAACCCATGAATGAGCCATACAGCTGAATTAATTTCAGCAACAGAAAAAGGTAAATGTTCCAATTTTTCAATATGCAAAAGTGAATATGTAGCATCATTCATGGACACGAACTGCTGGTTTTCAGCCAGATTAAACAGTAAAAACAGAGATGAGGTACTCATGTAGTCCCATGGCACCTTCCCTGACTTTAAAGTTTGTAAAGTCCAAGCAAACTGCATTACAAATCGCAATTGATTTTGACCATGGTACAAAACAGACACTTCATCTTGTACAATACCCTCAACAGATGACACAATATTATCCAAGGTGCAAAATCTGGAAGAAAGCGTATTAATGCTATTGCAAAGACAGCAAGCACTTTTTCCAAATTGGCTTGATCAATAGCCCTTAACCTAGAACCAACTTCAATTTGGGACAACTTCCAGACTTCATTGTAAATAGCATATACCCATCTTTTGGACCTGCCTCCTACAGGGCCTTTAACAAAGTCATTCAAATCAACATCATCAGTCAATTGGGCCAAATGAAGTTTAACTGAAGCCAGAGTGGAGTGTTTAAGCCAGTTCTGACATAGATTGCCCACTGAATAGGTAGTAACAGAATGGGCGTTATAAAACGGGGGTCCACCCTAACCTGTGTGTAGCCTGAGATTAGACCCAGAAAACAATGTTGGCTTGAATCTGAAGTTTTCTGCCATAATAACCAACCTTGGGGATCCAAGCTGGAAATATTAAAGGAGCAATTTGTCATTAGGGGCTGCAATTCATCCAGGGACCTATCGGTGTGATTGTACCATGTAGGATATTCTCCCAGATCAGGAATGAAAGGGGCATTTAATGTTTTAGATGTAGCCAACCCAAAGCAAGTCGTCTGCAAAATTGTAGAGTTCAGAAACAACATGTGGTTAGGGATGAGACATGCGCAATGCAAAGCTTCAGTGCCTTGCACTTGCAAGGCTTTCAAACCCCAAATAGATTTAAGATCAATAATATCTTTCCATAGCTTATAGCCCTCTATAGCTAATTGATCGATAAAGGACTTGGAATACAGTAATTTAGTATGGGTAAGTCTAACTTTAGAAGCAGACTTTGCAGCCAATTTAAAATTAAAGGATTCGGGATTGGATTGATTAAAATCAGTAAAATAAGTAAACTTTTTCAAGAGAGTTTTCGAGCAACCTCAATTGGAGACGGGCAATGTTCCCATTGTGTACAATTAACCACATTCTTAAATGTGTTAGCTTTTTGCAGGAAATGATTTCCATAGTGCTGGCAACAGAATAAGTCTGCATAGTTTGCAGAGTCTAAGTACAAATCTTCAGCATAAAACGCAGCATAATATTTCAAATCAGAAAAAAGAGCCTCTACTGCTTGGACATCCCAATCATCAGAGCGTATGTTTTGTTTTACAACATCCCCCATAGAAACACGAAGTTCATTGGGGACATTAATAACCTCTATAGGGCCATGAATTTGACATTTTACTGCATCCCATACAATCCCATCAAACACAGGCTAGGCAGTGATGTTCACAAATGTCTGGTCCCTCTTCGTGGAATATAGGATGTTACATCCTTTTCAATGCTTGGATTACACGCAAGTCATTACAACGACTTGCGTTGGAGGGCGCTGGACTTAAGAATAGTATGATTTACTATTCCAACTCTAGTCTACATACAGTAGGGAAGGTGTTGGAATAGTAAATCATACTATTCCTTAGATTAGAGCGCCATCTACTGCAAGTCATTGTAATGGTTTTAATTGTAATACCCACGTTGTAAAGGTATTGCGGTGTAAACACTGCAATGTAACCAATGTTTACCCTCTTCATGATCTGTGATGAGGAGTGGGGTGCCAAACTGCCATCAATTAATCTAATTGTAGATCTTTCTTTAACGTAATGTCCATTCACTACAAATCAAATCGACATGAATAAAAGATTGAAAAAAGCACCAGCCATATGTAAGTCCAAGGGGGTAGCAAAAAATGTCTCTTAAACCAAACAAAAAAAATAGAAATATTCAATGGAGAACTCAATGTTTTAGAGTTAGTGTCAAATGAAAAACAGGACTGGTCAACTGCACTTGTTTGCACACCAGGCAACGACACATCTGTGGGATAAGTATACTCAGTATCTTCATGGGGATCACCAGCCGATGGATTCAATAATGGTTAAGTAACTGTATGCATCTCAATGGCAATGTCAGGCCTGATGATATTTGCCGAGGCCAAAACAGAATTTCTCAGCATTGCTGGACTAAAGACCGCTGGAGTCATAGTATGAAGAATCGGCCACTCATAATTTGACATTGTCAATGGAGAGGTACCTGTTATCCTTGCGACCAGGAAGTGGAGGTAAAATTACTGTTCTTGTACCCTGCACACCAAGCACTGGAACAGGTGCACCATAAGAGGGGCCAAACTCCTTCTTGTTCTCCACCTTCTCAGCTACCAGGTCACCGACTTGTGGTAGCCAGCCAACTACTTGAATCTAAAGTGAAGCATCAGTTGTGGAGGGTAAGTGTTCCTTTGCAAGACTGTCTCAAGTCTCTTGTAGGTTCTGTAATACAGTAAAATGATCATCTCCGTCAAAGGATGCGGCAGACACCGCCATGTCTAGACCCTCAAGGTCCGGGACAAACATTTTTATGCCAAAGAGCATCTCATATGGGGTCTGCCCACCCAGAGAACTTCTAGGGAGATTATTAAGTGCACATTGAAGGCTATACAGATGCCCAACCAGTTTCCTCCAGTACCTAAAACCATAGCTGTCAAGGATTGCTTTAAGTCACGGTTCATTCGCTCCACAACTGAATTGCCTTCAGGCCTGTATGGAGACGAAAACTTGACCTGCACCCCCAAAGACCTCATGGCATCCTTGTACGCCTTAGTGGGGAACGCCAGACCCTGGTCGGAATGGAGGGTGTCACATGCAAAAATTCCCACAAAGACACGAAAATCTCTGATGACAGTTCGAGCATCAGCACTGCATTGTGGCCAGAGCCATAGAAAGCGTGTGCATGAATCCACTGCAACTAAGATGTATTTATTTGCAGAGTCTGAGGAGAAAGGACCGCAGTGATCTAAATAAATAGACCCAAGTGGTTTATTAGATATGTACAGCTGTGTCTGTGGTGGACACGCAGCAGTCGAAGGTTTAATCTGCTGGCAAATGTCACAAGTAAGGACATAATCACAAGTCTGTTTGTACAATCCGCACCACCAGTAACGTTGCTGCAAGATAGTGACAGTCGCTGAGATGCCTGCATGGGTTGAGGCAATACCTTTGTGAGCAGCTGTTATCAAGAAGAGCCTGCGGTCCGCATTGGCAATCAATCTGCCACCAATGTCGTTAATTCTCACAAGGAGAACGTTATCAGGACTTAAACGATAAGAGTATTTAGAAGGGAAACCCCTAGGGTAATCACTTCCCTTCTCTGTTGCAGCAATGGCTGCCAAGATGTCATCATCAATCTTACTTTTGAACCTTGTAACTGCTGCTACTAAATATGTCGCCACTGCTGTCATTGCTGCTTAGTCAGCAAGACTTTTACCAACAGCGTGTACTCCTACGCCCTGGTGTCCAAGATTATGAATTACATTCACGAGAGGCAGACATTCTTAGTTCTGCGACATGAACCCAAAGCATTTTGTGTTTGATTGTGCTGTCTTTGGAATCACAATACTCATTCAAAAGAATAAATTGTCATTGAAAGACTGAACACAGTGGTAAGAGTCACTTACAATGAGAATAGTCACACGAGGATCAGCAAACTCTAGTGCAAGCACCAGAGCACATAGCTCTGCCAACTGGGTGGTACAGTCTAATCAGGGCCCCAGGCTATCTGCTCTCTCTGTAAAATGGACTCCATGTACTTTAGGTACATCTCCAATTGCGTATTGGGTCACCTTATGAGCCCCTGTACAGTGTACTATAGGTACCCAGGGGATAGGTGCATCCAAGGCCTACCAGGGGCTGCAGCATGTATTATGCCACCCCTGGCTGGCCACTCACATTGACACAACTGGCTGATCACTCAGCTGGGATTCAGAAAAGGGGTGGTGATGAACAGAGTGTCTGAATTAAGCAGACCACTCTTACCCAGTCCAAAGATCAGGGCTTGATCCATCGCCGTTTTTTAGCTCACTGCACCATCCCAGCTCAGAACTTGGCTATATGCAAATTAGTCTGACCCTGGCCAGTGCATCATGGGAACAGGGCAGACCAAACTACCAAGCCAATTCTTGTACTGGGAAGGAAACAAGCTTCCAGGGACCGGTTTCTGGCATTTCAGCCGTCTTCGGCCCGGCTTGCTCGAATCCTGATGGTGCAATGAGCAAGGGACTCACATCTGAGTATACCCTTCCACGATTATGGTGGACAAAAGTGATTCAGAAAAGGGGGTGGTGATGAACAGAGTGTCTGAATTAAGCAGACCACTCTTACCCAGTCCAAAGATCAGGGCTTGATCCATCGCCGTTTTTTAGCTCACTGCACCATCCCAGCTCAGAACTTGGCTATATGCAAATTAGTCTGACCCTGGCCCAGTGCATCATGGGAACAGGGCAGACCAAACTACCAAGCCAATTCTTGTACTGGGAAGGAAACACGCTTCCAGGGACCGGTTTCTGGCATTTCAGCCGTCTTCGGCCCGGCTTGCTCGAATCCTGATGGTGCAATGAGCAAGGGACTCACATCTGAGTATACCCTTCCAGGCTTATGGTGGACAAAAGTGATTCAGAAAAGGGGGTGGTGATGAACAGAGTGTCTGAATTAAGCAGACCACTCTTACCCAGTCCAAAGATCAGGGCTTGATCCATCGCCGTTTTTTAGCTCACTGCACCATCCCAGCTCAGAACTTGGCTATATGCAAATTAGTCTGACCCTGGCCCAGTGCATCATGGGAACAGGGCAGACCAAACTACCAAGCCAATTCTTGTACTGGGAAGGAAACAAGCTTGTGGCAGGGTATACTCAGACATGAGTCCCTTTCTCACTGCACCATCTGGATTCAAGCAAGCCGGGCCGAAGACGGCTGAAAGGCCAGAAACCGGTCCCCGGTAGCTTGTCTCCTTTCTGGTGAAGAATTGGCTTGGTAGTTTAGTCTGCCCTGTTCCCATGATGCACTGGGCCAGGGACAGACTGATTTGCATATAGCCAGGTTCTGAGCTGGGATGGTGCAGTGAGATAAATAACGGTGATGGATCAAGCCCTGATCTTTGGACTGGGTAAGGGTGGTCTGTTTAATTCAGACACTCTGTTCATCACCACCCCCTTTTCTGAATCGTTTTTGGCCACTATAGGTGTGGCAGGGTATACTCAGACATGAGTCCCTTTCTCACTGCACCATCAGGATTCAAGCAAGCCGGGCCGAAGACGGCTGAAATGCCAGAAACCGGTCCCCGGTAGCTTGTCTCCTTTCTGGTGAAGAATTGGCTTGGTAGTTTAGTCTGCCCTGTTCCCATGATGCACTGGGCCAGGGACAGACTGATTTGCATATAGCCAGGTTCTGAGCTGGGATGGTGCAGTGAGATAAATAACGGTGATGGATCAAGCCCTGATCTTTGGACTGGGTAAGGGTGGTCTGAATAATTCAGACACTCTGTTCATCACCACCCCCTTTTCTGAATCGTTTTTGGCCACTATAGGTGTGGCAGGGTATACTCAGACATGAGTCCCTTTCTCACTGCACCATCAGGATTCAAGCAAGCCGGGCCGAAGACGGCTGAAATGCCAGAAACCGGTCCCCGGTAGCTTGTCTCCTTTCTGGTGAAGAATTGGCTTGGTAGTTTAGTCTGCCCTGTTCCCATGATGCACTGGGCCAGGGACAGACTGATTTGCATATAGCCAGGTTCTGAGCTGGGATGGTGCAGTGAGATAAATAACGGTGATGGATCAAGCCCTGATCTTTGGACTGGGTAAGGGTGGTCTGTTTAATTCAGACACTCTGTTCATCACCACCCCCTTTTCTGAATCGATCACTCAGCTGGGGCAAGGTTGTGTAATCACCCCTTGCTTAGATATAGTATTGCTATATCTAACCTTATATCTAGACACATATATACCTATAAGTCACTCCTATGGCAGGCCTTATCAATCCTGGAGGCAGAGTGCTTGGTTTTATGTGAGATGGTGCTCTAGCATGAGCTGAGCATATCTGCAGCTTTTGGAACCATGTCCTTATAGCTGTTCTAGGATATTGCCATACCATATACTATTAAGTGCATTATGAACCTCACGGTTAAATGCTAACTCTGGTTTGGCTTTATCAAAACATGTCGAGTAAGGTGACATACATTTTGGAATACTACCCCCTCACCAGTTCTGGCGACGGGAGTAGCATTCCACCCTTCTAGAGGGAGAAGACATGTTGTTCCGACTATTCCCGGTTAAAGTTAACCAGAGCCTCAGCATCACAAAATGGATGCTGCTGCCACAGACACAAGTCTGACCTCCTGCTGCTGGGAGTCCTTCCAGTGAGGGAGGCTTGGACAATAGGTTTCCTGCCTTGGGAGGTGCTAGCACCACCCAGACAGGCTGTTGTGTATTGGGGAAGGGAGGGCTGAAAGAAATGAGACACTGCCTGGGGCACACAAGGTGTCCCATGCATAGTCCAGTTCAAACCGGTACTGGGGCTCCCCAGCCCCAGCTCTGGCACAAAACTGGACAAAGGGAAAGGGGTGTAACCACCCCCTTCCCTGGTCCCACCCATAGGAGGGACCTAGCAGGTAATCCAGCCCCTAGATTTGGTATATAGGTAGGAGCTGAGTCCCAAGACTTTAGATTTATCCTGACTGAAACTCTGAAATGAAACTCTGGACCTTCGACAATCTACTTTGCAAGAAGACGACTGAAGAATCTCCCTTGTGGTCAAGGAGTGACCACCCTGCACAAGCAGGCACCATGCAGCGATCAATGGCTTGCTTTGTTGACGCTCCCGCTGGAGCCCGAGCACAGAGCCTGACAAGAACCGGACTTCCAGACTTCCTACAGCCCGATCCACAGTCCCAGCAGAGCTGAGAGCTGTGGAGGCGACGAGAGACGTGGGACCGGCCATCTTGAAAAGTCTGCGACTTGCTAATTGTGCAGCACCGAGGCACCCTCAAAGCTGTGCATTGGGGATTGAAAAGCCCCGGCTCCGAGAATCATCTGCACCATGACGTCACCTGATTGCTTCACGACATCGCCAGGTTCCTTCCTGGTTCCTTCCTGGTCACTGGCAAGTGACCCAGACTCTGTCTCTTCTGCTTTCAGGTCCTCTTCATCCTCGATCCACCCTTGGATCCAAATGGACACTTCTCTCCTGGTCGCCTGCAGCATCTTTCTTCCAGGCTCCATAGGATTCAGCAACGAAACCCGACACACTTTGACACCTATGCACCCGCTTCCTGTGGGTGAGGTAACGCGAGTACTCCGGTGCTCCTGTGGGTATTTACTATCCAACTGTCTAGGTTTCAAGTAACTTTCATCGAGTCCAGTCAGAAGTGCCCTAAAAGAACTAGTTTCCATCTTTTACGTTCCCATTCATTCTCTATGGTAACCCGCATGTGTGTTTAGACAATGCACACGCATCCCGTGGTCCTCCTGCTTCCTAACTCTTGGTAGTTCAGCGTAGCCCCAGCGATTCCCTAGGCCCTAGGCCTATTCACATTCCGTGTAGTGGTCCTTAAACCACTATCTTAGTATATGGTTTAGCGTGCCCCTAGGGCCCTACTGTACTTTGTGCAACTTATTGTATTTTAATTGAATACCTTGTATAGTGCTTGTGCCTCTGACCTCATAAAGAGTTCAGAGGGATTGTCTAGAAATAAATCACATATATATTTTATATATATCCTGTGTGGTGTCCTTTCATTTGGTATGAAAATGGTTACATATGTTAAAACAGCTGGCTTCACATGCCCTCATGAGTTCAGCCTAAGACTGCTTTGTCCATGCTACCACTAGGATAGCTGGTCTATAAGGTTGAATTTACAACCATCACCATAAGGGTTGTTTGGACTGGTGCAAGGTGCTCACTAGGATAGTGAATATCATATACCAGGCCAACTTCTCACAAATATCATCAACTTATGAGTACGCATCAGGGCCGATGCTCTCCAACAGAGAGACAACACGTGCGGCAAAGACGCCTGGGCTGTTTTTATAGCCCATGGCTAATCTTTTGAACTCTTTTTGTTTGCCGACAGCAGTAAACGCTGTCCATTGACTACTAATTGAGGACAGGTTTTTACTGAAAAAGCCATTTGATATGTCAAGCGTGGTCTTAAACCTTTTTCTCACAAGACTATCAACCAGGGCAGAACTGTGGGTATTTTGAACTGCACACGTTCGACAATGAGAGTTCAAATGCTGATAATCCAAAACTAGGCAGTACGACCCATCAGGTTTGGATACAGTGAAAAGAGGATTATTCATGGGTGACACACATGTCTCAATCACACCTTGATATTCCAATTGTTGAAGGATTTCTGCAACAAAAGCTTTTGCTACTTGCTGTATGGGATATTGGGGTTGAGGCTATGGCATAGACCGCAATGGAATCTCATGTCTGGGCATAAGTTTGTCCCATTCGACTTGAGTACGGTTCAAAGCCGATGCAAGCACCAGAGCCCACTCTTCTGCAAGATTCTGCGCTTGCTCCTGCTCCTTTGGCACAGTGTGTGCGAAACTAGGGAGGATTACCTCCTCCCCCCTTGGAGCAGCCAAAACTAAAGGGGGGGGGGGCAAGTTCATATGTAGAAGTCAGATTTTCCCCAAAAATCCATTTTATTTTACGTTGTAGGTCATCTTCAATCAAAAGGACTATGTTGGGGTGTGGCCAAGATGACGACCTAGGCGGACATGCCTTGAGGAGGCTCCCCGCTCCTGACCAGCTTCTCCGGCCTAATCGGGTATAAAGTGTCCCCCAGAACCACTGTTGGGGGTCGCAAAAGCAGCGGAGCATTGGGGTTGCCCCAGGGGAAATTCCCGGAGAGCTGCCAGTTGTCCGACATACCTTCAAGCAGCGGGCCGTGTGCCCCAAAATGGCAGCCGTGTAGAGGCGGAGGTCGGCGACCGGTGGCCCCCTGCAATCCACATCGCCAGCCGGATGCCCGACATCATTCTGACCCGCCCAGTGTGTGGGTGTGCCCTGTCCTGTTCTCCGTTGGCCGGTGACGGGCCAGGTACTCGCAGCGGGAGGAGCGGTTGTGGATGGAGGAGGCGGGGCCTGCAGCAGAGTGAAGGTACACCAGCTGGGACGCAGAAGGCGAGTGGAGCTGCGGAATGTCCGGGCTTGTGAGGAGGGCGGCGCCGCCACGATCGGGCACGAAGCACCTAAAATGGCGCTGTGGCAAGAGACCCGCGTCTGAAACCGCTGTGGGTCCACCGCCGGCTGCGCTGAAGAAGCGGCTGCCCCCCCACCCACCTGAACCTCGCTGGACTGCCGTTTGTCTGTGGGGGCCCCTGCAGTCCAGTTGGCTGTCCGGTGGTGCCCAGCGATTCCCTAGGCCCTAGGCCTATTCACATTTCGTGTAGTGGTCCTTATACCACTATTTTAGTATATGGTTTAGCGTGCCCCTAGGGCCCTACTGTATTTTGTGAAACTTATTGTATTTTAATTGAATATCTTGTATTGTGCTTGTGCCTCTGACCTCATAAAGAGTTCAGAGGGATTGTCTAGAAATAAATCACATATATATTTATATATATCCTGTGTGGTGTCCTTTCATTTGGTATTAAAATGGTTACATATGTTAAAACAGCTGGCTTCACATGCCCTCTTGAGTTTAGCCTAAGACTGCTTTGTCCATGCTACCACTAGGATAGCTGGTCTATAAGGTTGACTTTACAACCATCACCATAAGGGTTGTTTGGACTGGTGCAAGGTGCTCACTAGGATAGTGAACATCATATACCAGGCCAACTTCTCACAAATATCATCAACTTATGAGTACGCATCAGGGTCGATGCTCTCCAACAGAGAGACAACACGTGCGGCAAAGACGCCTGGGCTGTTTTTATAGCCCATGGCTAATCTTTTGAACTTTTTTTGTTTGCCGTCAGCAGTAAACGCTGTCCCTTGACTACTAATAGAGGACAGGTTTTTACTGAAAAAGCCATTTGATATGTCAAGCGTGGTCATAAACCTTTTTCTCACAAGACTATCAACCAGGGCAGAACTGTGGGTATTTTGCACTGCGCACGTTCAACAATGAGAGTTCAAATGCTGATAATCCAAAACTAGGCAGTACAACCCATCAGGTTTGGATACAGTGAAAAGAGGATTATTCATGGGTGACACACATGTCTCAATCACACCTTGATATTCCAATTGTTCAAGGATTTCTGCAACAGAAGCGTTTGCTACTTGCTGTATGGGATATTGGGGTTGAGGCTATGGCATAGACCGCAATGGAATCTCATGTCTGGGCATAAGTTCGTCCCATCCGACTTGAGTACGGTTCAAAGCCGATGCAAGCACCAGAGCCCACTCTTCTGCAAAATTCTGCGCTTGCTCCTGCTCCTTTGGCACAGTGTGTGCAAAACTAGGGAGGATTACCTCCTCCCCCCTTGGGGCAGCCAAAAATAAAGGGGGGGCAAGTTCATATGTAGAGGTCAGGTACCTTTGGCGCCAGAGGCGGATACATCTAGGCCGGGGATGAGGGCCTAGCACTGCAGGGCTTTCAGAGCAGCGGACACTACAGCAGGTGAGAGGCGTGAGAGGTACTGTTGCCTGTGGGGCCAGCACCGGGCTTTTTGCCGGGCCAGCCGTGTCTAGCTAAAGTGAGGATCTAGCTGTGGGAGAAAGCATGGAATTCGGGCCCCGGATCGGGGCTGGCACACCTAGTGGTGTCGTAATTGGCTCGCTCGCATTAGCGATTAGCTGAACCTACACGTTGTCCTTCGTAATTTGGCTATATACGATAAACGCCATTTTGAATGTTGCAGCGGCCATCTTAGACCATGAGCGGCCTCGTGGCCGACGTGCCCTTTAGTCCTTCGTTCATTCCACTGACCACTCTCATCTGCCCAGCAACAGGCTATTTTTAGTACTGGTCAAACCACACATGCGCATTTCCCACTGACCCGTAAACCTTCAGGAATGTGCCGCTAACTGACCAGTGGGTTTGAAACCCTCCTATGAGCTGGCAGTATTCCAAAACATGCCCATATATGTCCTTAAAACTGTGTCTTTACTTGTGCCGCCTATCTTTTATTGCCCCAAAATTGTATATAAACGGGGTCACACCGGTGTTCGGTGTGATACCTCTAGCATTACCGAAGGGTGCTGTTTGAGTGTACCACCACCCCATGGGGTCTTAATAAACTTGTTCTTTGCCTTTTACAGTTTCCGTGCCAACAGTTCTTGTGTGTAAGTGGGTAATCTCTGGAGCGTGTAGGCCTTGGGAACCCCGAATACTTCAATTGGCTACCACGAAGGGACTCATCGGCGACTCGGATGCCCGAAGGAGAGGTCGTGACGAAGGCTTGGAAATCCGCCATGGGCGCGCGCTGCCACGAGTGACCCGAGTCTTGGCTGCCACGGTGTTTTTTCCTTTCATTCCGATCTGACCTTCCAGGTGGCGCCGGTCTCCGACTGAGTTTTCGAAGTGTCTGCATCGCTGAGAAAGTGCCGTTTGGCTGATTTGGCTTACAAGACCTTGGCAGTTGGAACCTGGACATTTGAGTATTTGGTAAGCTTTGTGTTCGGTAAGGTAGTATTTGGACGCTTACTGAAAATCTGTGTTTTGTGATCGGTGAGGTAGTCTTCGGACGCTTGCCGAGTTCTGGGAACTTTGATTTGAGTTAGCTAACATTGTGAATTTGTGATCTTTGAACTTATATGTGTAGTGCACTTCACATAGGCAGGCATGTAGAGATGTTTCTCTAACTTTGTTTTTTTTCCTTGGAGCGGCACAATCGTGAGAAGAATTGTAAGTGCCATTTTTGTCTGGTGTCACGCTTTTGTGATACTTTTTGAACATGCCTGTTTTCAGCACACTCCGAGGAATGTGTTGTCTTGGAGAAGGTACCTCAATTAGGTTAGCGGAATCACAGCCGGCTCCCCCAGAGGGAACTCCGAATAGGGAAATGTACATAAAACCTGGCCTTCCCCCTATTATGTACAGTAAATTATGGCATAAGTACACCAAGGCCGATCCCGAATTGCAATGGCCCCTACACGGGTCGTACGATTTGAGTAAAATCCAATTTGTAGAGCAATGTATGTTTCAACGTAGGTCTAGACAAAACATGTTTGATTGCGTGCGAATGTGGGAGAAAGCGGCGCGTGAGCGAATGAAGCGTGAGGTTGCCTTGGTGGACAAAGAGCAGCGCAAGGCTGCTCGGGATAAGGCTTTACAGCTTGAGGAAAAGGAGGCTCAGGAAAAGAAAGACAGGGAGGAACGGGAACGTAATTTGCAAACGACTGGTCAATTTCCTATTCGCCGACCGCTCTATCCTGTCCTTAATAATGAAATTGATGATTTTTCTTTGTTAGATCGGTCACCGCCTCCGTACGTTCTGCCGACGGCTCCGGCTGTGGATCTTGAGGATGATGGACAGGATCCGTCGAGTCAGAAGGGGGTATCGGCTCTCAGGTTTACTGCGGATAGGTCCGCTCATTTACGCAGTTGGGCTCGTAAAGTGAATAAGCATTGTGTTACTCAGGAGCAGTTGTTAACGGAAAAGAAAGGGTGGTCGGATCTTGAATTAATGTATTTTCTATCTAGTCTGGCGGATGAAGTTGTAAACGCATATCGTGAACTTTCTGATACGCTTGAGCCTAAAGTGTTGTCGGTGTATCGTGAGAATTTAGCTAAAGGTGATTTTGATCTTTCAGATGTTGATGACCTGTTCAAGCAATTGATCAAGCTGCGGGATGACACAACCCAGTTGCGACAGGAACGGAAAAGGAGGCAAAAGGAGTCCGAATTGGAGAATAATGGGCAGGCTAAAGAGTGTTCTCTCCGTGGTTCAGATAAGAGTTCTGCGTTGCATGTTATGCCTATGCGTGAAGCTGCGCCTTTGTATGTCCCACCAAAAGGGGAAGGTACGGATGATGATAAGTTGTCAAAGGATGCGAAAGGGTATTTCGTGTATAATTGGGTATATACGCCATGGAATAGAGCAGATGTCATGGCATTGAAAAATTCTTTACCTGATCTTCGGAAGAATCCAGCGGCATTTTATGAAGGGGTGGAAGGGGCTATATCGTCTTGTGTAATGACTCTTGTAGATATAGATTTGTTTTTTGGGCTAATCTTACCACCCGATATGTGGAGGCAAATTCGTAAAACTAATGACGAAACGATTTTGGGGGGGACATGGAAAGAAATAAGTAGAGCAGATTTAGATAGGGAACCAGCATGTAAGCCTTGTCAGCTAATTCTAGATCTCCCGGCAGCTATCCTGCATAAATTAAAAACGCTTGTTCCCTCCAAAAAGATTGATTGGACCATGTTAACGTCGTGCAAACAGAAACCCGATGAAACGGTTTCAGATTTCTTTACGCGCTTCGAGGAGGCCTTTCATGATTACAGTGGTCAATCTTTAACAGACGATACGGGTCGGCATTTGTTTGTAGATAAGTATGTGGCTAATCTCCTACCAGAGATTGCAAAGCGATTGAAGTCGAGTGAGAGTTCCTGGGCCACGGCGACCCCTGCGTCCTTGTTAACTATGGCTCAGTATTATGAGCGGCAGGAAGTGGAGGCTAAAGAAAGTGTAGAGAAAAAGACAAAGGAATTGAAAACGAAGGTGATGTTGGCGCAGGTTCGGGGAACACAGGGTAGAGGGAATGATAGAGGTAGACGAGGTGGCGGAAATGCATTGTATGGTCGTACGGACATTGCGGAGGATCAGTGTGCTTATTGTAAGGAGTTTGGGCATTGGGCCGAAGATTGTCCGGTACTTCGTGAGCAGCGTAGTCAGCGTGGTCGAGGCAGTGGAAGGTCAAGAGGAGGTTATACTGGAACGAGAGGTGGCGGAGGTGATCGCAGACAGGTTGAGGAGAGGGGCCGTGGCCAGGACGAACGGAATACGTTTGATAGACGGAATCAATATCAGATTTTGGAAGGAGAGAATGTGGAACATCAGGATTATGTGCATGCATAGGATTGCGTAGGATGGGGTAAGGAATCAGTTGAAGTGCCAGTAGATCAGCAAGGTCCGTATGTAACAGCGGGTATTTTGGGTTCTACTGATCAATTTCTAGTCGACACAGGAGCTACTCGTAGCGCGCTGTCGAAAAACTTGGTTCCGAGGGCTCCCCTGTCTGGCGAAATGATTACGTGTGTAGGGTTTGATGGCACACCCTCCCCCAGCCCATTGTCCAAGCCCCTTGCACTATGCATTGACAAATACTTTAGTTTTGGGCAATTTTTGTTATCACCCCATACCCCAGACAATATCCTGGGCATTGATTTGCTTAAATATTTCCGAGCGACAATACGCTGCGCTCCAGAGGGAGTGCGGGTTATCCTGAATGACAACTACCCTGACCCTGAGGATTGCCCTGACCCTGACAGATTTTATGCCATTTTAGACATCCCTGCTTTGGCCTCTCTGCCGCACACGTTGTGGGCGACATCAGATACGGATGTGGGTGAGATGCGCATTCCACCAATACACATTACGGTTAAGGAGGGGGCCCCTCTACCACGAGTGCCACAGTATAAGATTTCGAAGGAAGGTGAAATTGCACTGACACATATTGTTCAGGATTTGATTTCTGCAGGGGTAGTGGAGGAGGTCCCTTATAATGTCTGTAACAGCCCTATTCTACTGATTCTTAAGAGAGACTCAGATGGCAAGATCTATCGATTTATTATTGATTTGCGTGAAATAAACAAAATTGTCATTCCCCAATACCCAGTGGTGTCCGATATCACGACTTTGCTTACTTTGGTTCCACCGACGGCCACCACTTTTAGTGTTATCGACTTGAAGAATGCGTTCTTTTCTATCCCTGTTCACCCAGATAGTAGATATCTGTTTGGTTTTACGCTCAATAATAAATCGTATAGATTTTGTCGTGTTCCCCAAGGATATACTGAAAGCCCTAGCATCTACAGCCAGGCTTTGAAACGACAACTAGATTCCTTTAAATTGCAGTCTGGCATTGCGCTCATCCAGTACGTCGATGACCTTTTGCTTGCCGCCGACTCCTATGCACAATGTGAACAGAGTACACTTGCATTACTTTCCTTTTTGGCACAACACAATCACAAGGTTTCTAAGAAGAAGCTTCAATACTGTAGACCCCAGGTGACCTACCTCGGTCATCTGTTGTCTAAGGAGGGGCGGGCATTAACATCTGACCGAATTCAAGCAATTTTAGACACACCAGTCCCCCGCACGCAGAGAGATGTGCGTGCCTTTATAGGGTTGACATCCTTTTGTAGACAATGGATCATGGGTTTTTCACATATCATAAAACCTTTGCTAGCATTATTGTCCAAAACTACACCGATGCCTCTTGAGTGGACAGACGAATGTCAGAAAGCCTTTGAGCAGTTGAGACAGGCCCTTTGTTCCGCACCCGTGTTAGGAACACCAGACTACACGAAACTTTTCACATTATATGTGCACGAAAATGATGGGTGTGCGTTGTCAGTGTTAGTGCAGTTACACGGGGATAAGCAGAGACCATGTGCATACTTCTCTGCCATTTTGGATCCTGTAGCGCGAGGGCTGCCTGGGTGTTTTCGAGCAGTAGCGGCAACAGCAGTAGCCATACGACAGAGTGAGGGCATAGTGTTATCACACAAATTGTTGGTGTTAGTTCCTCATGCAGTAGATGCTCTGTTAAACCAAACAAAGACCCAATACCTTACGAGTGCACGACTTACAGGATACGAGTTGACACTCTTAGCGCCACACATAACACTGAAAAGATGCGCTACTTTGAACCCAGCCACTTTATTGCCCTATCCGGTCGAGGAGGGTCAGGAAGAAAAACATCATGACTGTGTTTTCCTGACCGAGGAACAGACAAAGGGTCGTGTCGACTTACAGGATGTGCCACTTCCTGATGTGGATGGGGAACTGTGGGTTGATGGATCGTGTTTGAGGCTGCCAGATGGTACGACCTCCGCAGCATATGCGATCACGACTCTTAAGACGGTGGTCGAAACAGCTAGAATACCACAAAAATCGGCTCAAGCAGCAGAGCTGATAGCTTTAACAAGAGCCTGCGAATTGAGTGCTGGCCTATGTGTGAACATATACACAGACAGCCGGTATGCCTTTGGAGTGGCCCATGACTTCGGGCTTCTCTGGAGGGAACGCGGGTTCCTGACGTCACACGGGGAGCACATTATGCACGGAGAGCTAGTGCGTGATCTCCTGAATGCGTTGCTCAGTCCTAAAAAAGTAGCGATAGTGAAGTGCAGTGCCCATAAAAAGATCACGGATAAAGTGGGTCAAGGAAATGCCTTTGCAGACAGCATAGCAAGGCAGACGGCTATGTCCCGAACCAGCTCCCCTATGTACGTGGTACAATCACAGGCAGAGAGATGGAGTGATGCTAGAGCAGAGATACGGGATATTCAAAAATCAGCTACAGAATCTGAACTTGCGGCTTGGGCAGCAGATGGGGTGCTAGATGACGAAGGTTGTTGGAGAAGCAAAGACATGGAGAAGTGGAAATTGCCTGCGGCTTACTTACAGGCGATGGTCCAGATGACGCATGGACTGGCACATGTCGGAGCTCTTGCAATCGCTCGTCTTTTAACACGAGTTTGGGAACATCCTGGATTTGCAAATACTGCAAAGAGAGTAGTGCAGACCTGCCTGGTGTGTTTGCAACACAATCCTGGGAAGGGGACCAATACTCCGAAAGGAGGGTTCGTTCCACCTTCTGCACCGTTTGAAGTGCTTCAAATGGATTACATCCAACTCGAGCGCTGCAATAACCTGAAGTATGTCTTAGTGGTGGTGTGTGCTTTTAGCAAATGGGTTGAGGCCTACCCCACGAAAGACAATACGGCTTTGACAACAGCTAAGGTGTTGCTTAAGGAATTCTTTCCTCGCTTTGGAGTTTGCAAGTTTTTGTGGAGCGATAATGGGCCCCATTTTGTTGGAAAGATTGTGGAGTATGTACTGAAGGGGTTAGGGATTCAGCAAAAGTTTCACGCCGTATTCCACCCTCAGTCAGCAGGTTTGGTCGAGCGGTACAATGCCACGTTGAAGCTTAAGCTGGCCAAAATTGTGGCGTCTACATCGTTGAAGTGGCCAGATGCGTTGCCGCTAGCACTACTATCTCTCAGATCAGTACCCCACTCACGAACCGGCCTTACGCCCTATGAGGTGGTGTTTGGCCGCCCTATGAATATCTGGGGGGTGCCCAAGCCGCGATTAATACATGATGTGCCTTGTGTTATGATGAATGATTATTTGGCACGATTAACAAATGATTTGCTCTCTATTCATCAACAGGTTCGAGAAGCGCTCCCTGATAACTCCACTGGAGAGGGCCACGATCTTCGTCCTGGGGACCATGTAATGGTCCGTTCGTTTGAAAGAGCAAGCAGTTTGGAGCCCAGGTGGAAGGGCCCTGAGCAGGTCCTCCTGGCAACCCGCACCGCAGTACGAGTGACGAACAGGAAGCGGTGGGTGCATTCGACACATTGTCGCCGTGTCTCTCCGGATCTGGTGACTCCTGCTGTGTTGACTGATTACAAGGAGATCTTGGATAAAGAAAAGAGCCCAGCTGTGACGTCGGCCGAAGTGGAGGGAGCCTTCCCGGACCAATCTGCTACCGGGAGAGAGCGCTACAATCTGCGTCCACGATAAAGAAGATTTTTGTTCTCTTTTTTTTTTTTTAATGACTGGTTGGTTACCGCTCCAGGTTTGTGAAACGGAAACCGGGAATTCCAAGGGGGGGGGATCAGTTCTGCCAGAGTAGCGACACCCGTCTTGGCCCGGAGAAGAAAACAACGGCTACCTCGGAGTTCAGCACCGCATTTTTCTTTTTTTAGGTATACACGTACGTGTATCTGAGACAATCTGTGAACAATTTTGTGAACAATTTGTGCCACTTGAGACTTTGCACGAACTTTCTTGAACTATGGCATCAACGGCATCCCGTGATAAGAAAATATTGGGTGCCTTTCTCTTTGTTCTAACTATTGTGGTGATAGCTGTTATAGCCTGGGTAGTCGAACTTGTGGTGCCTGTACGTGAACATTTGCTGCCGACTACCCCGGCGCCGTCTGAACATTTTCATTTTACATTGCCTTTCCATGAAGAGCGCCATCGCCAAACGTATTTAAATAACAGCTTCATTCAGATTCTTCACCACACGCATAATATGACCAATACCTCTAACTGTTGGGTGTGTGGAATGTTGCCTGGGCATCAGAAGAGAGGGGGCACCCCACTTATTCCACTTCCGTTTTCGCACAATGGGTCATGCAATGCCTGGTACACCCTCCTCTTTACTTTGAGATGGCCAACAAAAGGGGGGGGTGCTTTTCCGTTTGAATAAAGTATGCTCCCATGACAAGGATGGGTTTCCCCGGGCTGAGGGCACACGTTTCGAATGGGAAGAGTACAGGCCTGATAATGTATCTGCTCCACGTATATATAGCAATCAGCGAAATGTGAATGTATCCAGTGCTCATGTCATAAATGTCATTGCCACAAAAGCCGATTTATGCATTAGAAACAAGGGTACGATTGCAGTGGGGAAAAGCGAATGTAATATTACTCTCACGTTTGATAGCCCGAATGGCATTTCATTTGTCGCATCTCGAAACACCTACTTTATCTGTGGAACGAAGGGGTACCATCAGCTTCCAGTGGGATGGTTGGGCACGTGCTACGTATCGTTTGTGTTACCCCCTGTATTCATTGCCCCTCCGATGTACCACAATGATTACACTTTGTACCACGATTTCGTTTTGAACAGGGTTAAACGAACTGTTGCACTAGAGGACATTGATCAAACGGACACTGCATTACAACAGTATGTGGATTTTAATCTGGGACTATTCTCCTTTGTGGGGGCTGCATTGAACAGCCGGAAAATAAGACGACTGACACGCGTTGTTGAGGCTGTTGCGAATGACACTGCCATTGCCCTGGGGAATATCACTGAGGAACTACAGATTTCCAGAATTGTCACCCTCCAGAATAGAATGGTATTAGACGTAGTTTTGGCTGATCGTGGGGGGGCATGTAGAATTATCGGAAGCAGCTGCTGTGTTTACGTTCCGGACAATTCCCCATCTGTGTATGATGCTATTTCCAAGCTGCATAAAATAGCTGCCGAAATACACCCGGACAATGGAACTTGGACACTTTCTGGATGGTTCTGGTCCATGATTGCAACTTGGGGCTGGAAACTGTTGACAATTCTCTGTATACTTGTGGGAGCAATGTTCTTTATATGCCTGTGTATTCAATGTGGCCCTGCCTTGTGTTCAATGTGTTTATCAGCTTGCTTACCATCGAGGCGAGCTCTTGCCCATGACAAAATAATGCTACACAAAGAGGTGACACAAATTATGTTAATAGACATCGAGGACGAACATCCAGACTATGTTCATTATGAGGTAGATTCAGCTAAACGCTAAAAGGGTCGTCTGTCGTAATTGGCTCGCTCGCATTAGCGATTAGCTGAACCTACACGTTGTCCTTCGTAATTTGGCTATATACGATAAACGCCATTTTGAATGTTGCAGCGGCCATCTTAGACCATGATCGGCCTCGTGGCCGACGTGCCCTTTAGTCCTTCGTTCATTCCACTGACCACTCTCATCTGCCCAGCAACAGGCTATTTTTAGTACTGGTCAAACCACACATGCGCATTTCCCACTGACCCGTAAACCTTCAGGAATGTGCCGCTAACTGACCAGTGGGTTTGAAACCCTCCTATGAGCTGGCAGTATTCCAAAACATGCCCATATATGTCCTTAAAACTGTGTCTTTACTTGTGCCGCCTATCTTTTATTGCCCCAAAATTGTATATAAACGGGGTCACACCGGTGTTCGGTGTGATACCTCTAGCATTACCGAAGGGTGCTGTTTGAGTGTACCACCACCCCATGGGGTCTTAATAAACTTGTTCTTTGCCTTTTACAGTTTCCGTGCCAACAGTTCTTGTGTGTAAGTGGGTAATCTCTGGAGCGTGTAGGCCTTGGGAACCCCGAATACTTCAGTGGGGGGTCCGCTCCCATGCAGCTGGGGGTGCTTGCCCACCTGGAATCTGCATCGAAATCGCGGGTGAACTTTCCCCCTGAAAACTGTAGCGTTGGAAGGGCGGGCCTGTGGGCCCAGTGAAACAATCAGGCGCGCCCGCGTGTTTCCCTAGACATTGGCCTCCATCAAAGTTGCGCAACTGACGCTGGGGGAGACACGCAGAGTGTGGCTGTTTGGGAAGAGCACTGCTTGGGAGTGCTGTGGACCGCAGCTGGGGGTAGTTGAACATTCCTAACCAACCGTTGCGGCTCGGTCCAGGCGTGTCCACGTCGGGGTGCTCCTGGAGGGGCTAGCCAGGTCCCGGGTAACAGACACCGCTCTGAGAACAATGGGCCAGAAGCAGGAACTTGTCGGTGCTCCAGGGACGCTCAAGGCCTCGGCACAGGAGCTCAAGCACGGCAGCAAGGGGTGGGGAAACCATCATGGCCTCCACTCGCAAAAAAGGGGAGCGGACCCTTGTGGACATGCTGCTCAAAGTTCCTAGCAAAGGTGATAAAGGCCCTCCATCCCCGGCTCCACCCAAGCCACAATCAGACAATGCAGACGGGGAGGCGCGATCACCTGCACGTTTCTTGAATCACTCTTTAACTCACTAAGAGAGGACTTCCACACACTCAAACAGGAAGTGGCGGGGGAGGTGAGAGAGATACGGCGCAACGTGGATTGACTGGGAGAACGGGTGGCAGTTCTCGAGGGTAATGATCAAGCCCGGAGCGAGAAGGTGGAGCTACTTCAACAGGAACTGCTCTGTCTTAAAGAACAACAGGTGGACCAACCAAGCACACGCAGAGGATCTTGAAAATAGGTCCCGAAGTAATACCTAAAGGGTCCGTGGAGTTCCACCGTCCGCAGAAGGAACGGACGTCACACAATACCTGCAGGGTTTGTTAAGGGACATTTTGGGGCCTGGCCCAGAACTGGACATCCGGATCGACAGAGTGCATGGGGTAAGCCCTCCGCGGTGGGGTTCTGCCCCTCCCCTAGACCTCCTCGCCTTTCTACCGGATTTCCCTCTGAAGGAAAGGATCCTCAGGGAAGCCAGAATGAAACAACCTCTGCACTACCAAGGGCATGTGGTGGCCCTATTTCAGGACCTCTCCATTATCACACTTCAGAAGCGAAAAGCGTTCCGAGAGGTCACCTCCTTCCTCAGGGACAAAGGTGTGGCATACTCATGGGGCCACCCATTTAGATTGATCTTTAACTGGAATGGCGTACTCCAGCATATGAGGTCCCTCCAGGAGACCTGTGACCTCATGAGCCTGGACTGCGCCGACAAGGGAGGTTCGCCTCCCCAATCACAGCAATCAAGAGATAGAGGATGGCAAACAGTGCACAGAAGGCAGACCTCGACGGCGCTGAGTATGAAGCCGGACCCGACCACCTCGTCACAAGAGAGAGAAGCTGCTGTAACTGCAGTGCTAAGAGACACATCTCCCACACCCTAATTGAATACCTAGCGGGGACACATCAAATGCGTTCATAGCTGGCCGGGGGCTTTCGCAGTTGAGGTTGCACGCTCCTGCAGTTACTTTCTCCACATGTCTGCGAGGAGGGGTGACAGACATGGGACTTTGATTGAGTGTTGGGGGTATCCAGTTGGGGTTAGGGAGGGGGGATGGGGTGTTTGGATGGGTGGGGGCCAGGGAAGGTGGGAGGGGGACAGTTGGGGCTGGGTTTGGGGGCTGGAGGAAGGGGCAGAGAGGTAGGAACCGGTGTGTCACCTGGGAGGGGCCCTTGTCAGGGCATCCAGCAGAGAAGGGTAGGGCCTGGTCAGTCCAGTCAACCATACTCTGAGGTTGGGATGGATCCTACAGTGAAGATAGTTACTCTTAATGTGAAGGGGCTCAATAAGCCCATCAAGCGTAGAGCCATTTTGTCCTACCTGGAACAGTCTGGTGCATTCATATGTCTCATTCAAGAAACACATCTGTTGTCTAAAGACTGGCAAAGGATGCGGTCCCATGCCTTTCCTCATCAATACTACTCCTCTAACACGGATAAGAAGGGGGGGTAACCATACTGGTGGCCAGACATTTCTGGGTCTCGGTGGAAGACAAGGTGGCGGAGGTCAGGGGTAGACTGCCAGCACATACTTTCAAGGTGGGTGGCTTGACGTTAGTAGTGGGGTCTCTCTACGCTCCTAATTCAGGCCAAGAATCCTTTCTTAGAGGTGCTGTGTCAGAGGTCTTATTGTGTCCGGATAAACATGTTCTCTTTGGAGGGGACCTCAATTTGGTAATGGACTCTGACCGGGATAGATCAGGACACCGCCATGGTATGACGAGGGCTGTCTCACCGGAGGGGAGGGCCTGGCTGAATCAGAGAGGGCTTATGGATGTTTGGCGGGAGGCCCACCCCACGAGCACATAATGCACATTCTACTCACCTTGTACATCATACGTATGCTAGGCTGGACAACTTTCTTAGCTCCTCAGAACTTTACCCATTGGTGGCAGAGGTGGACATAGTCCCGCCGCACTCTTGGCTCATGATGCCGTGTCGCTCTCCCTCTGGGTCCCTTGCGGGCGCACACCTAAAGGTAAATGGAGATTAAGAGAATCCCTACTGCATAAGGAGGGGCTGCATCAGCAGCTCAGTAAATGTATCTCCGCGTACCTATCGAGTAATGACCTGCCTAAAACACCTCTCCCTTTGCTTTGGGGGGCACTCAAGGTGGTAGTACAGGGGGAACTGATTGCCCTTTCCGCTGCAGACAACAAGGAGCGGGCGGAACAACGGGAGTTGCTTATGGCCAAGGTTACGAAACTCGAACGGGTCCACAGCCGCACGGGGGCCCCTAGGATCTGGCGTAAATTGAAGGCGGCATGGGCACAACTGGCTGGCCTGGACCTCGACCGCGTGGAATTCGCGGCCTTGCGGCTTAAACATACTTTTATGTGGGGGGTAACAAGACGGGGCATCTTCTGGCGAGCAAACTTCGGGCTCGCACCCAGCAGGCCAAGATTACAACCATCACTGATGCGCGGGGGAAACGGCGACGACGGATGACTCAATAGCGGACGCGTTCAGGGAGTATTACTCGTCACTTTATAGCAGAGATCTGACCGCCGACAGGGCGGGAGAGAACTACCTCAGCTAAGTGGCAACTATGGCTCTTAACTCTTCGGGGGACGCGGCTCTAGATTAGGATAGAGGAAGTGATCGGAGCGATCTCAGACTCAAAATGTTGAAATCTCCAGAACCTGACGGCTTCTCTGCGGGTTTCTACAAATCATTCTGTCCATTCATAGTGCCAATCTTGACTCGCCTTTTCAACTCATTCCAGGGGCCGGGCTCTATCCCATCGGATATGCTGGAAGCTGATGTTATCGTGCTGCCTAAACCGGGGAAGGATGCTACCCAGTGCTCAGCCTACAGACCTATCTCCCTACTCAATCTGGATTTAAAGATCTTTACCGGGGTTCTAGCCTCCAGATTTGGTCCAAAGATGCCTGGCATTATAGAGCCCGACCAATCTGGCTTTATCCCGAACCGCCAGTGTAGTGACAGCACCAAACGCCTCATGCATCTCATTGACAAAGCCCATTATAATAAGTTGGATGCCATGCTACTGTGGATCGATGCAGAGAAGGCATTCGACAGAGTGGACTGGGGGTTCTTAGATAAGGTGCTGGCACACTTTGGCCTCGGGATCGTTTCAGGGCCTGGGTCGCAAGTTGCTATGCTGAGCCGAGAGCATCGATCCGGGTGAACGGTACGCAATCTCGCCCCCTTGACATCCAGAGGGGCATGAGTATATTGAACCTCTCGCCCAGAGAATACGGGATAACCCTGGCATCCGGGGAGTTTCCTTCGGAGGGGAGCCTCATACACTTAGTCTGTATGCGGACGATATTCTGGCTGCACTGGAGACTCCTGGGCAGTCCGTGCCCGAGTTCCTGCGCGAGCTGGAGGCCTTCGGCGCTGTGTCGGGCTTTAAAGGTAATACTGGGAGATCTATGCTCCTCTCCTTAGGTGGCAATGCTTCCAAGTGTGCGACCAAGAGCCCAGCATTTGGGGACCTTCACATTTGTCCAGAAACCCCTTATTTGGGAAATACTCTAACTCCATCCACGGAGCAGACTGTCTCCTCAAACTACGCCTGCCTTGCATTCCAAGTCCAGAGTGATTTACGCCGATGGCAGCAGTACCCGCTGTCTTTATTGGGCCGCATTGCGGCGATATAGATGTCTATACTGCCTAAAATCTTATACGTATTTCAAACTATCCCCGCAGGTCCTACCCCGGGCACTCTCCGGAAGCTTCAGGACCTCATCCAACACTTCATATGGGCAGGGAAACGGCCGTGGATGCGTAAAGCCCTGTCTCATTGTAACCCTGATGAGGGAGGTTTGGGGATCCCCAACCTTTTACAACACTACCAAGCAGCCCAGCTCCGATACTTGGTGGAGTAGAGCCGGCCCGAATCGGAATAAAGTTGGCTCTTTCAGGACCGGGCGATGGCACAGACTGCACTTTGGAGGGTGCCTTTCCTGAAGAGCGCGGATAGGCCGAAATACCTTAATAGGTCTCCTATCACTCGCACCGTTATGGGTGTTTGGGACACCGTCGCTAGCCGGTGGGAGCTCACTACGTTTCCCTCATCAATGACGCCACTGCTGGACAACCCAGACTTTGTGCCTGGGATGGACAAGCGGGCCTTCGCGAAATGGCGCACATCCCCGTGCAAATTGGCAGGTCACTTATTCGATTTAAAGGGGTTTATGCAACTCGCGGACCTTCAGCAGTTCTACGACTTTCATGACCTGAGCAGGTACCGATATTTCCAGCTCAGACACTGGCTGATGCACCCAGAGATGCTCCCTTTGGTGGGTAGAAAGCTATCCGTCTACGAGAAATGGCTAGTCACTAAATATACGGACCGGAAGTTGATCTCAGAGCTGTACATCATGCTCCACCAGCCACTTCCCGCATTGCGCTCAGCGGGTCAGAGGCGCTGGGAGGGAAACAATGGCAGGGCTTTTTCCGATCAGGAATGGCAGGCCATATACTATAGGGCGAATCATACTGCAAGGAATACTGCGAGCAGGGAGGCGGCAGTTAAAGTCTCCACCTATTGGTATCTGACGCCGGCCCGCCTGCACAGAGGCAACACTGCCCGGAGTCCTGCTTGTTGGAGGGGTTGCGGAGAGGGCGGCACACTGACACACCAGCTCTGGGAGTGCCGGGAGGTGGAGGGTTTCTGGACAGAGGCTCTTAATGAAATTGATATTCACTTTGGCACCGAGATCCCTAGGTTCCCGGCATACACGCTCTTGGGCCTGCCCAACAAACTCACCTTCCCTCTGAAATCAGTGCGGGTAAAACAGATGGGTTTAGCCTTAGGGGCGGCAGTGCAGCACATTCTATCACTTTGGGGCACACAGACCAGACCGACACACAAAGGGTGGCACCACAGACTGTGGTTCATAGCAGGCATGGAGCGCATTCAGGCTTCCCTCACCCAATCGCTGTCCACCTTTGCCACCACCTAGCAGCCTTTGTTAGCAATTCTGTTGGCAGAATTTAACAAAATCACTTGCCCGAAATACCTCCGCCTTCTGCGACTCACAGAATCTCCACACTCAGAGGATTCAGCAGAGACATAGGCGCACATACGCCGTTACATTCACGACCCACTCAGGAATAACGCAGACACACCGGTTCCGGGAGGAGTGGGAGGGGGGTTGGGGGGGTTGTGGTTTCAATTGTAAAACTGAGTTTCTGCTTGAAGAACTTAATAGAGACTTTTTGCCAGTCAGGCCTCCTGGGACATTTCATTCGCAATTGGCCTGTACGACTGCTTCATGAAGGGACTAAGGAGGCGGAGGGGGGACATTGGTTGGTCTGAGGTTGGTTGCAGGGTTGCCTGATGCCTATACCATGTATTTTTCTTTGTCAGAAACTCAATGAAACAAAGTTTACCAAAAAAAAGGACTATGTCACTCTAGTGTCACTCTAGTGTCAGCAGTTCTACAGTGATGAACATGTCAGTTGCTGTCTCCTTCAGATGTGGACACAGTGCTTGCCACACTACTGTAACCTCCGCTGCGCTGTCTAGCAGCTTTAGCGCCCATGTCAGGTTCCAAAGCTGTGCTCTCACTATCCATGGCATACCTTACGGTTAACGCAGGAACCATCTTTTTCTGAAACTGAGGGTGTTGACGTTGAAAATCGTCCTGCTTGCTTGCTCTTACTTTCAGTTGGGCAGGGCTGCTCACACCCTTATGGGGTACCCCGGCCTCTGCCGCGTTCTTCTCTACCGATTTGGGAGACCGATGTTTCCTTAAAGAACGAAGAGAGCGTTGATCAGGAACCTAATTCTTGCGCTGTCACGCAAATCATATGTGTGCTCAGTAGTCACAGGTATTTGTGATGCAGGACGTGACCCTTGTTTCTGTTGCTGCTTCTCCAGTTTTTTATTTTTCCAATTCTGTTTAGGAAAACCTGCTTGGTCGTCTTTAGTACACTTAGCCGTCTGAGTTTGCAGTTGAGCTGCAATTTTAGCAAAAGGATTAACACCCAAACTATTGCGGCCAATGGTCTTATAAGCCTCCGCAATAATCTTCAGCAACTGCCGGGGTTTATCGGCTTTGGGGACAGCTTGCAAAGCATTAGATACCTGTAAGTTAACTACATCTCCCTTGACATTAGCAAGGATGAGATCGGAAACTACGTTAAACACTCAGACAAGACTCATTCCCAACTCGACAACCGCCTGCGGACCGTGTTGATCCTGAACACGCTTCATCACCGAGGGCAGGAAGTCATAGACGGTGTGCCGAAGCACTTTGCATAGATTGCTGCAAAGATTTTACCCCAGGTCTCACAATTAGTCCCCTCAGGTACCAAGTCTTTCTGCAAACTTATGGTTAGAATCCTGCGTTTCTCCACAGGAGTCTTATTAGGAAATACTGCTTCTTGTTCGTCAAATTTCTCAGCAGGCAAGAAGGCATCTTGTCCTTATCCTGGGGCGCTTGCTCATAATCGAATTCACCATGACGGGACTAATTTTTATCCCAGCTGGTCCAACTGGTTGAGACGCAGCACCAGGTGCCGCCACCTGGATGTTGTGGGAGACGTATTGCACTAAAGCCCTGTGTATCCCGACAATGGAGGCATAGAGTAAACGTAACTCAGCTATAAGGACTGTTAGATAAAGCGGATGCAGTGTGAACCTGGCCAAGACGAGCCAAGTGGCCCCAGGAATAGGCAAGGGACCTAACTGAATCGCTGACACGGTGTGGGGAAGGGCGCCATTGAACCAAACTTGATGCTACCAATCAGAAATCGGAATGTCCTGTGTCCTATATGGTGCATAGGCCGCAGGCACCACTGAGTGTGTGTATGTATGGAATGTACCATAATCCGCATTCACAGCAGGAAACGTAACTCAAGAGAAGAAAAGCTCAAATGGGTAAGCTGCATCAGCACTAACCACAAAGAGCACCGCCATACCATCAGCGGGTACTCGGTACTGCATTAAATGATTCCGGAGTGGTACGCGACTATGCTGAGCAATATCAATATCACCCATGAGGACACAGTACAGAAAAAACAATCTAAATAGATTGTAGCACAAAAGGGTAGTAATTCAAAGAATGAACCTCTTTAAAATCTCAAGCTTGAATGGACCTATAACTTATCCATATAGGCAAGTTAATCCTTCACAGCTGTCTATCCGGAACAGGAGTGAGGGTGTTGTGGAATAATATAAGAACTATTCAAGTGTTTCAAATATAAGACCAAATGTTGGGTTCACCATGTTGTGGGGATTCTGTGTAGGCACAGAAATGTGCACAGGAAACCAGGACCTCAGTGACTTGTGGTGTACCAGAAACTCACCTCAGTACCCAGACCCCCTCTCCGACTAGCATCAGTGTCTCATTAGCTCTCCGTCCTACAGCACAGCTACCAATGATTAGACAACCCAGAGCATGCGACTTAGGGTACTCTCAGAAATGGTGGGAATCAAGAACACTCTTTCATTTTTATTCTCATACCAGTCCACAACGTGAGTACTCAGAGACAAGGAAAAGTTTAAAATGTTTCTTTTTAACTACGTGCTCTAAGATGCAGCATTTTGGCTAACATAAGCAGGCATATGATTAGAAATAAAACAATCAGCATTGTTACAATTCCATTAAACACAAAGGGAGAAATCATGTTACAAGGATAGTGGAAACAGGTCATATAGTGCCTTGTGAACCACCCTCCCCTGCTAGGAACTACGTTTTATAATAATAGAAGGACTCTTAGGCTTGAATGGGGAACCCCATGCCTCCAAGATCAGCAGAGGTGAATCACATCTCAGGATCAGCAAAGCTCTCTGTCTCAGGAAAAATGTTTTCTCCAAGTACCACAATCATTCATGCAGTGCAATATTTAAGGCACCTGAATTTCAGTTGGTTGCAGCTGTGTGCATGTTGTGTCTATAGCGTGGGCAGATCAAACCGAATCAACAGCATACATTGTTATAATGACCTTGAAGACTTCTGCATGCAGTGAACAGAATAAGGTCGCGGTGTAAGTCTAGGGATGTGAAAAACAGACCATTCTCACGTGAAGAAAATAAAGTGGTTTAACTTACAACAACAGTTACATGTTGTGTGCAAAAGCTGCAAAGTGGCAAAATGGCGTTCAAATTTCTAATACGCTTATGCTAACATAGCAGTGTGTGCAAGCAGAACCCTGTCTTCACTACAGGTTGTTCCGAACAAGGTCTCCAAAATCTGTTTTGCTCAGGTCCAAAAAATCCTTAAGCTGAAACTGGTTTACACTGAGCCTCCCCAAGTAATACCCCCTTGACATAAACCAACACAAGTGCTGTGAAGAGGTCACCTTTCTAGCCCAGGACACCTTTTGTGTTATATAATGGATCACAGCTGCCATTTTGCACTGGTTATGTGTCTCAGACTTGTGCTAGAACGGGCGCAAAGGATTAGTGAATGTGGGTGTGGAGAAGAAGCAGCCCTTACCTCCCCGGGGCGGCGTCCGAGCGTGGGCTCCCTGACCTCCGAGACCGGTCATGCAACGTCCCTATCAACCAGTACCCCTCCTCTCTCTCTTCCCCTACAGGAACCGGCAGCAACAGCAGAGCACGAAAGACCGGAAGCGAACTCCCTTGACCCCGGAAGTGAGGCGACATTCGAAAGACCGGAAATGACTGCCTTTGACCCCGGAAGTGTTTTCCCAGATACCTGCCCGGAACACAGAAAAGCCGTCAGCAAGGAAGGAGAGGCGTTCTAAGCAGTGGACTCGTGGCAGGAGGCAGCAGCAAGTGAAGAACCAGTGGCAGTGAGCGGAGCGGAGCGGAAGAACCGAGACGAGGACGAGGAGGAGGACGTCTGGTCCGAAGACTGGTGGCGTCCTCAGGAGGTGGCTGGAGAGCGGCCGAAAATCGCAGGAGAGTTGCGTCGGGGCACGTGAGTACACTTTAACCTTTCTCCGTGTTTCCCTTGTAATTAGTTGTTATATAGTGTACATAGGACCGCACGATCACGGAATTACTGTATATTGTATTCAAACCTATCACTGGCACTGTAGATTGTATAGAAGACCTGAGCACCGTTCCCCCACACGCAACACCCTCTTCCTGTTCCCTCTCTTGCCTTCCCTTTCCCAACCTACCCTACCGTCCCTTCCTCACGTTCGTTTTCAAATCCCTCACTCCCCGGTGTAGGTGGCAGTACTCAGAGGTCCTTTCGCCCAGGACTAACCGCCCTGTACTTTTCTCTCCCCTGTATACCTCCGAGGAACACCAGTGCCTCTCCCTGGACAAGACGACATCGGCCTAGCAGAGGATCTCATCTAGACGACCCCACCTCGCCAGACCCTCATCCTGATGACCCCAGCCCTGCATATCCACCCGGGACTCACCAAACAGCACTTGTTCTTAAAGGACAATGTTCCTGTACTCTTAATAAAACCTCGTTGATCATAGCGCACTTCATCCGGCCTCCCCACCTGTTATTCCGGTCCGCCCATACCCCTGCTCCACAGTTGGTGTCAGAAGTGGGATACACCGGAAGCATGGAGGCCGCAGTCAAACAGCTGGCTGGAAAGTCAGGAGCAACTAGGGAAAATGATGGAACGATTCCTCAAGACGGCTGAAGACGATCAAGGACAGCTGCATGATGTCCTGAAGGGCCAGGGCACCGCGCAGGTTCAGGCCCTTGAGAAACTTACCAACGTCATGGGGCAGCAAAGACCGGTTGCCTCTCTACCCTCTGTGGTCTTACAAAAATATGTGTCGGGTGAAGATCCTGATTACTTTTTCACGAATTTCGAGCGCCTGGCCCAGGCCGCCGCCTGGCCTGCCGACCAATGGGGCCACTACCTAGGTCCTCTTTTGACTGGTGAGCTGCAGGCAGCCTACAAGCAGGCCAACATACAGGGACAAACCCCTTACAACGACATAAAAACCTGCATCCTGGAGCGTCTAGGGATTGAGACAAAACGTACAGGGTTCGTCTGCATCAGGCACGGGAAGGGCCCCAGGAAACTCCCCGGGCTTTGTCGTTCCGCATTCAGGACTTGTTCAATCGATGGTTTAAGCCCGCCACCAAGGAAGACATTCTATCAAAGATTTACCTGGAGCAGTACTTAGCATCCTTGCATCCGGCCACCCAGAAATGGGTGCGCCAACACGCTCACCTGACACTCGACAGTTCAGTGGAAATTGCCAGCGCCTATAGCAGAGCCCTGGAATCCCAGCGAACCAAGGTCGAACATCCTCTCCGCATACCACATGGCAGCCATCTCCGGGCCCAAAGGCCCCCTCCCGTGGCCAGGAAACCAGATCATGTTCCCTTGTTACCCTACCCTGTCATGCCTCGGCCAACCCCGCCCTGTCCTCAATGCTACCATTGCGGAGGATATGGGCACATAGCTCGCATATGCCCACAGAAGGAGGAACCCATGGACATTGGACTTGCCAAGAACTATGTTTGTCTCACCACTGAAGCAACCCCTCCACCTTTCCGCTGTCCAGTAAGGATTGATGGCCACCAAATGATGGCGCTCGCCGACACGGGGTCTCGGCATAGCGTTCTACAACCTCAGGAATTGCCACATCCTGTCAGACCAGTGACCGGTACCGTGGCCATCAAATGTGTCCACAGTGATACTAAGAGTTACCCAACAGCAAGAGTGCGTGTGCAACACCCCACAGACGAAGGAAGCCTGCTAACGGTTGGTCTGGTACCCAATCTACCAGAACAAGCTATCCTGGGTAGCGACTACAGTGGTCTTCCCCACCTCCTTCGTGACACCACAGACTCCCTGAGGAGATGGTGGGCGGAAGCCCCCTTTTCCCATGTCTCTCCTTCATTAGACTCGCCTTCCAAACCGTTCAAGTCTAAAAGTCAAAAGAAGAAAGAAAAAAGGGACTTTACCGTGGCTTACCCCCCTCAGGTGAACACCCATCCGTGGGAAACTGATAGGGAATTCCGCGTAGCCCAGCAAGAAGACCCTGTGTTACAAAACGCCTGGGGCCGTGCCCTGGATAATGAGGACCCACTACAAGTAGGTCCTTACTTCTTCATAAAGAACGGACTCCTGTACAGAAAGGGAGGGCCCCAGCAATCCCCCCCAGTTGGTTATCCCTGGACTGTTTCGTGACAAGGTACTGTTTCTGGCCCACAGCCACTTACTAGGAGGGCATTTCAGTGACGAAAAGATGGGACAAATGATCCTGGAGAAATTGTATTGGCCTGGTGTGTATGGGCAAATAAAACGATATTGCCGGGAATGCCCGGTGTGCCAGAAAAACAGCTGGTATCGTCCCCTGAGGGTTCCTCTCCAACCCCTCCCTCTCATTGATGTCCCTTTTGCCAGAGTAGGGATGGACCTTATAGGCCCCATGCTACCCTCTAGGAGTGGGTGTAGGTATGCTCTTGTGTTGGTAGACTATGCCACACGCTTCCCGGAAGCAGTACCCCTGCACCAACCCACCACCCAGAACATAGCAAAGGCCCTCATCTCCATCTTCTCTCGGTGGGTTTTCCCCGCGAGATCTTGATCGATCAAGGGACGCCTTTTGTCTCATCCCTCATGCGCCAAGTATGCTCCCATCTGGGTATCAAGCAAATAAGAACCATGGCTTACCACCCCAAGACTGACGGGTTGGTAGAGCGCTACAACGCTACCTTAAAAACCACCCTTAAGAAGCTTTTAGGCCTTGAGAGCAAAAGGTGGGAGGAGATGCTTCTCCTTGCCCTTTTTGCCATCCGGTGTAAGGTCCAAAGCAGTACCGGATACTCACCGTACGAGCTGTTGTATGGGCGAGCACCCCGGACCCTGTTAGACATGGCTCGGGAGGCCTGGGAAACCGAAGCAGATCGAACCCGGCCTCTACCCGAATATGTAGATAATCTCAAGACCCACTTAGGACAGATAAGAGAGATTGTGAGGCAGAACCTGGTGGCCGCCCAAATCACGCAGAAACATCAGTACGACAAAGGAACCAAGGCCCGTTCCTTTGTCCCTGGAGACCTCGTATTGTTACTCCTGCCATCTTCTGACCATAAGCTGCTAGGGCAGTGGCAGGGCCCGGTCCCCATCCTAAGACAAGTGACTCCTGTCACCTACGAGGTCGAAACAGACTCCACCCGAGGGATCACCCAAATCTACCATGTGAACCTCCTGAAAAAGTAGGAGGGGCCCGTCCTGTCCTGTCCGGAATGCAAACCCTTCCTTTTGAAGGTTGCATTGACCCAGACCTGTCTGAAAGAAACAAACAGGACCTCAGACGGTCCTTGTCCTCTTTGCAAGCAGTGTTTTCGTCCCTACCGGGACACACCACCGTAGTGGAACATGCCATGCACACGGAACCCGGAAAAACGGTGAGACAATGGCCCTACCAAATCCCTGAAGCACGCAGACCCATCATTAAAGAAGAGACAAACCAGATGCTGAGAATGGGCATCATAGAAACCTCCAGCAGCAGCTGGAACTCACCCATCGTCCTGGTTCCTAAGCCTGATGGCTCTACTAGATTCTGTATCGATTTCAGAGAGGTGAATAAGATCTCTGCTTTCGACTCCTATCCCCTGCCCCACGTAGACGAGATGGTGGAGCGCATAGGCAAGGCCAAGTATATAAGCACCCTTGACCTATGCAAGGGTTATTGGCAGATCCCCTTAAAAGAAGAAGACAAACGGAAGACTGCGTTCTCAACCCCAGAGGGCTTGTTTCAATTCAAGGTAATGCCCTTCGGGCTTCACGGAGCCCCGGCTACATTTCAGAGGGCTATGAACCTGGTGTTACAACCCCATTCACAATACGCCGGGGCTTACCTAGACGACATTGTCATATATAGTGACAGTTGGGAACAGCACCTACACCATTTGCAGTCCGTTATATCCTCCCTTGGGAAACATGGCTTCACCATCAACCCCTCCAAGACCACGTTAGCGGCACAGAGTGTGAAATATCTGGGATACCTGTTGGGAGAAGGGGTCATCCATCCTCAGGACAACAAGATCAAAGCCATCCAAGCCATACCCTTCCCACAAACCCAGAAAGAACTCCGTACCTTCCTCGGTTTGCTGGGCTATTATAGGAGATTTATCCCCGACTTTTCCCAAAACGCGGCCCCATTGACCGACTTGTTAAAAAAAGCCACAAAAACAGAAGAGAAGCTACAACATTCCTCTCCCCTGCTGTTACACGCATTTCCCCTGCTCAAGCAATCCCTAGTTTCCGAACCTGTATTAATCAGTCCCGATTATACGCAGCCATTCATCCTGCAGACTGACGCGTCCGATCAGGGATTGGGGGCTGTCCTGTCACAGAAGGATCCGAAAGGGGTCGAAAAGCCGATCCTATACCTCAGTAGGAAGCTCTTCCCACGAGAAATGAACTATGCAGTTGTCGAAAAAGAGGCACTGGCTATTAAATGGGCAGTAGAAAGCCTTCGGTATTACTTGGAGGGACGTTAGTTTCTCTTGTACACTGACCACGCCCCGCTAGAATGGATAGCACGCAACAGGGGCCACAACGACCGAGTACTCTGGTGGTTTCTCTCTCTGCAGCCCTTTCGGTTCAAAACATTACACCGGAAGGGGCTGGAACAGGGTAATGCGGATTACCTCTCCCGTTATCCGCCTCTATCAACCCCTACAAGAAAGACTGCTAGGGAAAGGGGATGTGGAGAAGAAGCAGCCCTTACCTCCCCGGGGCGGCGTCCGAGCGTGGGCTCCCTGACCTCCGAGACCGGTCATGCAACGTCCCTATCAACCAGGACCCCTCCTCTCTCTCTTCCCCTACAGGAACCGGCAGCAACAGCAGAGCACGAAAGACCGGAAGCGAACTCCCTTGACCCCGGAAGTGAGGCGACATTCGAAGGACCGGAAATTACCGCCTTTGACCTCGGAAGTGCTTTCCCAGATACCTGCCCAGAACACAGAAAAACCGTCAGCAAGGAAGGAGAGGCGTTCCAAGCAGCGGACTCGTGGCAGGAGGCAGCAGCAAGTGAAGAACCAGTGGCAGTGAGCGGAGCGGAGCGGAAGAACCGAGACGAGGAGGAGGACGTCTGGTCTGAAGACTGGTGGTGTCCTCAGGAGGTGGCTGGAGAGCTGCCGCAACTCGCAGGAGAGTTGCGGCGGGGCACGTGAGTACACTTTAACCTTTCTCCGTGTTTCCCTTGTAATTAGTTGTTATATAGTGTACATAGGACCGCACGATCATCACGGAATCACTGTATATTGTATTCAAACCTATCACTGGCACTTTAGATTGTATAGAAGACCTCAGCACCGTTCCCCCACATGCAACACCCTCTTCCCGTTCCCTCTCTTGCCTTCCCTTTCCCAACCTACCCTACCGTCCCTTCCTCACGTTCGTTTTCGAATCCCTCACTCCCCGGTGTAGGTGGCCGTACTCAGAAGTCCTTTCGCCCAGGACTAACCGCCCTGTACTTTTCTCTCCCCTGTTTACCTCCGAGGAACACCAGTGCCTCTCCCTGGACAAGACGACATCGGCCCAGCAGAGGATCTCATCCAGACGACCCCACCTCGCCAGACCCTCATCCCGACGACCCCAGCCCTGCATATCCACCCGGGACTCACCAAACAGCACTTGTTCTTAAAGGACAATTTTCTTGTACTCTTAATAAAACCTCGCTGATCATAGCGCACTTCAACCGGCCTCCCTGCCTGTTATTCCGGTCCGCCCATACCCCTGCTCCACAGTGGGACACCAGCGTCTAACAGTTGCCTACCTGTGCCAGCCTTTAGCACATATTTTGCATGTGCAGTGAAATGTTGCATCACACTATTGTTCCAATTTTTAAAACCCATTAAGTAAAATACACATCATACAAGTGTCCAAATTGTCCAGCACAAGACGGAATTCCAAATACACGCGGCTCTGGGTCAAGCGACTTCCCTGATGCAAGCAAGAGTTTCTCCGGTATAAGAAACCGGAGGAGCCAATTTTCCTAAAATAAAAACTGGAAACTACTTAAAACTACACAAATGGTGTGAGTAAAAAGTCCATTGTTTATGTGTATGTGAGTCCTGACGAAAGCTCTATAGACCCCTAGGGCCCAGAGAGCTGAAACATGTCGACGTTGTATATATAAAACTACCCAGATCCAGTAACTCGATCTACCAAGTAGTACCGTAACCATTTTAATCAATCTGGTAATCACACCAATATTAAAAGTCTCTAAGGTTGATTCTCCAGTTTTTTAACTATTTCTTCATTTTGCACACTTTCTTCACTTCTCTGGACACTGCACAATAGACCAGAGGTGCCTCGGGCTGAGGCGGGCAACACCACTACTTTTGGAGTACCCGATGATAACTGCCAACAACCCGAATGCGGGGCGGATGAACCAGATATACCGCACAACCACATCAGCATTGGGTTTTTTGAGGTTACTCTAAAATCTTCTATACCAACGGTCTAGAAGTGTAACAAGTGTCTGTTTCTCCTTTCTGATTAATTACTTAGCTTCCACACAGCCTTTGTTTGCGAATCACTTTCCAAGAATAAATGTAGAAATATATTTTTTCATTTTCTGCGTAGCTGTGCAAGGCTCACTCTGGTCAGGCTTCAGATGTCCTTTTTAGAAGTAGGCCTCAAGCCTTTTCGCAAGGAATGCAATGCAATGAGGGTGTCTAGTATGCAAAGAAACACAAGACAATAATTAATGTAAGAAATGATAATTATTCTGTTACCCACCCTTTTCCCACTAAGTTTAACCCATTAGCTAGGTTACCTAATTTTGCATTACAAACAAATAAACAAACACATACACGTGAGATGACAATACATAAACAAAAGCACATTTAAAGAATGCACATGCTATTATTTCAAAAACGGCTGCAGTTAATAAATGACAAACAAAAGACAAAGTGAATGTTTTAATAAAAGCAAAACGATAAACATAACAAGAGCACAAATGGTTATACCCACATGTTCATGATGGTGCACTTTAATCTAGGTTGAATAAGTAAACATATATATCATGCAACCCACATTAGTAAAAATAAAAATCACAAGAGTTTCATTTGCCACAAACCTTTTAGAAATAAATCTGAAAGTCCGCTCCATCAACGCCATGTTTTGCTTCCTATATGAGGATTGTGTTAGAAAAGCAACTAATATTTTCAAAAAGGTTAGGGGTTGTGTGCACTATTTTAAACGCCATCATTGCATATTTGCATAAAGGTGTGGGTGTGGGACTGCATGTACATGCACACATATGTGTGTGTTTATGTATGCACGCTTAAAAAATTATAATCATCCATCATTTTAATATAGAATGAGTTAAAGATAGAGGTTAAGTAGCTTTTTGACTGGTAAGAAGCAAGTTCTTCACATGGATCTAGTTATTAAGAGATTGACAACGTATAACACCCCGGAGCATGTTTGCAGGTTGCACTTGTGCTGGGTAATTTTGCACCACTCTTGAATAAACATTTCTTGCATCGTGGAAAAAATATTATTTTTGCATAGAGAACGAGGTTTTTTACCATGGACACAGCTATTAACAGGACTGTAAAATTGACTGGAATTGGTTCACCACTGCCTGGGAAAACTGCTGAATTGCCCAGGATGGTGCAATTGACATAACCATAGACCAATCATGGATGCAAATTCATGAAAAATGCTATGGATATCAGCAATGACATAATGCAACCTTTAACCCGAATAATATTGAAGTTTGCCCCATTTCTAAGGCTCAGTACCCCAATAAAATCGTAATTATTGCAGGGGAGATAAAGGAAGGACATGGAAAGGAAACAACAGAAGACAAAAATGGGTGTACGGGGCCTGACTCCTTTCATTACCCAACACTGCCATTAAATCAGAGGCAAAGGATGTGCCTAGGGCACAACAGAGTGGAAGTTTCTGTTCGAAGCTACCTCTAGGAATGTAAAAACACACAAAGAACAAATGTGCCCCATCTATAGGTTCTGATATGTGAGAGCCCCTCATTCCAATGTGTGGGAAATTACCCAGTCCAGAATGATTTCAAATACCCAATTTCAGTGGGCAGAACATAGAGGGCATCTATAAAAATATACGGCCCCTGAAACGCTGTGGGGCGTACCCCCTGTGACTGGCCATTACCTTTCTGGTATACGTGCAGTTTGCCCTTTTATCTAGCACTACAAGGAAATTGACATAGGACCTGATCCCCCTAGATCATGAAGAAGTGCAATCTTGATCCCATCTGAGATAATGTAGGAATGCATCATACTCACGTATAGCCAGCACTAAAAAATACTGTCATAACTAATGTACTAAAAATAAAGTACTTTATTTGAAATATAGTTTTAGAGCAAAATTTATAAAGTTATTTGACAAATTACATATTAATATGTTAGAAGAAATTAACGTGAAATGTCTTAGTGTGAGATATTTAACTAGGATGTGTGCGATTAATATTTGACAATTCATAAGTATAACCCGAATTATTCATGTGTAGGTATGATTATAATGACAATGTCATATTTTGTTCATTATATTCATGCTCATGAGAAACTGTATTTATTTTATTTTATTTTATTTTGTTTAAATTGACACGTATTTGTAATCTAGTGCATTAGCCAAAATCGATATTTAAATTGCGGCCTAATGTGTAGGTTAGCCTAACTTCATGTGTTACTTCATCCTACCCTAACGTTCTCTGTTTGCAAGCTCACGTTGTAGACCCATGCTTTGTCTATGTTCAGCCTTTGCTGTGGAATGTTTTGTCTTATTTTGTTTCTACTGCAGGTGTGTAGAAGCCTCATTAGTTAGAATAAAGGAGTTTTGTCTTAGTAGATAGCAAAGCATGAGAAGAAGGAGTCGGCTTAGGAAATTGCAGTAACGAGCGAGGAGAGGAGAGGAATGATCGAGGACAATAAGAGATTGTATTTTCTCTAGGTGGTAAAGGTGCTTAAAGTATCCAGTTTTGCCAAAGCTATTGGAATTTCCCAAGAAGAAGTCAAGTGGGAGTGTCTCAATTAGACTGTAGTTGATATTATGTGCTGTCTTTAGTGAGGGAGAGAGTCCATCTTAGGTTTTCTCAGAGAGCAGGCCAATGCTTCTCCTTGCGTGGCTTTATGCTACTTGAGAAAACACAAGGAGATGATGGACAGAGCGCTGAAACTTTTCAGACACTCACCCCCAGTCACATATCTGAGTAGGATCCATCATCATTCTTTATCTCACTCTGCCTCCTCAGTTCAGAGCCAGCTATTTGCAAATCAGTCTTGATGCTGTGCCTCATGGGAACAGTCCAGCCTGAACTGCCAAGCCAGCCCTTCCCGGAACAGACACAAGCATCCTGGGACCGGTTTCTGGATAGCACCCTTCATCAGTCAGGATAGCTTGAATCCAGTGCCAAAGTCAGCAGGGGACCCACATATGGGCATACCCTGCCAACTTAGGGCGAACAAAACAAACACAAGGAGAGGATGGACGGAGCGCTAAAACTTTTCAGACACTCACCCCCAGTCACAGATCTGAGTTGAATCCATCATCATTCTTTAGCTCACTTTGCCACCTCAGCACCTCAGTTCAGACTCAGCTATATGCAAATCAGTCTTGACCCTGTGCCTTATGGGAACAGTCCAGCCCGACCTGCCAAGCCAGGTCTTCCTTGAACTGGAAACAAGCATCCTGGGGTCGGTTTCTGGGTAGCACCCTTCATCAGCCAGGCTAGCTTGAATCCAGTGGCAAAGTGAGCAAGGGACCCAAGTCTGGGCATACCCTGCCAGCTTAGGGCGAACAAAGCCAACACAAGGAGATGATGGACGGAGCGCTAAAACTTTTCAGACACTCACCCCCAGTCACAGATCTGAGTTAAATCCATCATCATTCTTTAGCTCACTTTGCCACCTCAGTTCAGACCCAGCGATATGCAAATCATTCTTGACCCTGTGCATCATGGGAACAGTCCAAGACTGATTTGCATATAGCTGTGTCTGAACTAGGGTCGCGATGTGAGCTAAAGAACGATGATGGATTCAACCCAAAAATTCTAGTGGCACTGTGAGCTAACCAACGCAAACAGGTTAACGTATCCAGTGGGGGTACTCTGAAGAGGGTCTCAACGAGTCTGACGCTGAATCTGAGTTCGATGAAGAAGCGAGGGCTGTGGGACCATAAGTGGTGGAAGAAAACTGGCCAAAGGCCAAGGAGTGGAGAAGATTGAATTTATCCTCAGAAAGAGCTCTTGCACCCATATCGGAAGCCTCTGGGCAATGGAAAGGGAGCAAAGACAAAGATGAAGAGTCAAGTCTCCGAAAATCTAAAAGACTGATGGTGCCCTGTCGGAGGTACTCTTCTCCTCAGTGGACATATCTGGTTACTAATGACAATGAGGAAAGGAATGGGAGTTCCGGACTAATACTAGAGGTCCTGTTGAGGCTTCCAAAGACGAGCTTGAACATTCTTCTTACATTTGCCCTTCAGTACCCAACAAGAATGAGCCGTTTAAAAAACTTAATATTAAATTAAACTGAATTTCCTCATTTGAATTTGGAGGAGTTTTCTGAGCAAGTTGCTGAACTGAGAGAAATGCTACTGGAGATGCTCATTAATTAACTTGGTCCTCACAATATCAGAGATGATGAGTGAACTTTGTATTGTTGCTTAAAGAAGAATACCTAGGTTCGAGTGGAAGAAGAAGAAGAAAAGTAGTAATTACACTTAGAAGAATGCAGAGTATGGTTGGGGAAGTCTTACCAAGAATGTACATAGTGTGAATAAAAGTGAAAACAAAGAGGGATGTGGCCAAGGCAGCTATCAAGGTGGTTGCTTGAAGCCTGAGCTCCTTCTCGAACCAGCCTGATCCTAACTTCATCCTGACTAGCGGCTGCCACAGAGCTCCCATCCGTGATGCTGCAGGACCGGAAGGTGGCTCCGGTGACTCCTGAGGTTCCGGGCGGCCGCTGTGCTGCTGAGACACCAAGCAGTTCATGAGGCCAGAGGCCGGGGCTGACGGCACAGCTGGGTGTGTCCAGTGGCCCTCCTGAAGTGGTGTTTGATGTTTCTGTCCACGGTGCCTGGATAAGATGTGGACGGGCACCATTTCCCAGACCCTCGCTAAGAATAGGTGAGCCCATAACGTTAGAGCTAAGAGGCGCTCTGGAGGGCATTTGCGAAGGTGACCAGGGGAGCCCTTGCTGCACGGATCGGTGCAGTGCTTTCCCAGACGAGGCCCTCTCGCACCCCTCCTCCAGGACCCTGAACCGCTGCCTCTGCCTGCAGCCCTCCTCCCCAAATGGGCCAGCAATTATGAGCCCCTGGTGACTGTGAGGCCGAGAAATCAGCGCTAAGCTCTGGGGTGAGGCTGGAGGTCAAGGTATGACCTGGGCCTGGTGAGGAGGTGGTGCTCCTGGTGTCTGAGGGCCCGCTTGTGCAGTGATGTGCTTTGCCTCTTGACCCCATTGGCGCATTGGGGACCTACTTTGTCGCACCCAGAGGTATCTTCATTACACTGGTCAGTGTGGTACCCCATGAGTGGGTCCCCCACGAGGGCAAAGAGAGGGTCCGACTCGCGGGGGACCAGTGGGTCCACTCCGCACTCGAGAGAGGGATGCAGAGGAGTCAGGCTGCCCTACTGCCTGTCTGACCAGTAGTTCCCAGGAGGATTGATGGGCCCTGCTCAGGTTGTCAGGAATTGCTGCAGCAGGGGACCTTTGGTATATCGGAGGGCCTTACCTCGGCCCGGCTTGTGGAGCGTTTGCTGCATGGATCGGTGCAGTGGCCCCCTTGAGTGGGCCCCCTTCAGTGGTGAATTGGTGGTCGCCCATGGCGGACTGCTCTAGTGGGATGTGGCAGAAAGACAACACCTGGTGGACTGGAGAGTCTATGCCACATGCAAGGATTATTTCAAGGCCCAATGGACCCAGGCCTGACAGGAGGATCCACTCTAGTCTTCGGTACTATGGACCAGCGTACCCCGCTCACCCACACCTGACATCCATCATCCGGTGTCCTGGGGGCCTGGGGAGGTGGCTGGTGATGCCCGGTGACCGAATAGCATCAGAGGGACCAGTGGGGTTAGTTCCCTGCTCGGGTTGGTGCAGGGCCCCTTGGAGGCCTGGTCCCCATCCCCCGACACACAAAAAGAGGTGTCAAAACACCCTGGTATTCAGCTGCTGGGAAGCACCAGATAGCTCCTAGAGGTGCCCCAAGCCTGAGACCCTCACCATGCAAACGCCGAGAATGTGGAAAACCGCTTAAGACGCAATATTATCAGCATTATAGGGAACCCCGAATCCGTGGAGGGGGCATCCTCACAGTGAAAGGCAAACCTCATTGAGACATGAATTAGGTCCTGGATGCCTGAGGGGCCACCTATCTCGTTGGTTCGCAGTCAAGAGGACTCACTGATCTCTGGCTCCCAGGCCCCCTCCCGGTTCCACACCATGGCCGATCATCATTAGCTTCCTAAACGTTCAAGACCGAGAAGTACAGCAACGAAGGCAATCCTTTCTTGACGTTAAGCAAAAGCTGAGGCTCCAATATAATCTCTTATTCCTAGCCAGACTCCGAGTCATTTTTCCATCGTCTTTGATAAGCCTAGGCTTTAATGTTTTCAATCAATCAATCAATCAAGAGATTTGTATAGCGCGCTACTCACCCGGAGGGTCTCAAGGCGCTAACAGCCAGGTCTTGAGTTGCTTCCTGAAGGAGAGGTGGTCTTGGGTCAGATGAAGGTGGATGGGGAGGGAGTTCCACGTCTTGGCTGCCAGGTAGGAGAAAGATCTTCCTCCCATGGTGGCTTTTCGGATGCGTGGAACGGCGGCGAGGGCGTGGCTGGTCGATCGTAGCTGACGGGTGGGAGTGTAGAAGGTCAGGCGGTTGTTGAGGTACCTGGGGCACAGGTCATGGAGGGCCTTGTGTGCGTGGGTGAGGAGTCGGAACGTGATTCTCTTGCTGACGGGGAGCCAGTGGAGGTCTCTCAGGTGTCCGGAGATGTGGCTGTGACTGGGGATGTCCAGGATGAGTCGTGCGGAGGCGTTCTGGATTCGTTGGAGTCTTTTCTGAAGTTTGGCTGTGGTTCCGGTGTAGAGGGTGTTCCCGTAGTCCAGTCGGCTGGTGACGAGGGCCTGGGTGACCGTCTTCCTGGTTTCGGTGGTGATCCAACGGAAGATCTTACGGAGCATGCGTAGGATGTTGAAACATGATGATGAGACGGCGTTGACTTGTCTGGTCATCGAGAGTGAGGAGTCCAGGATGAATCCCAGGTTGCGTGCGTGGTCCGTTGGTTTGGGTGGGCTACCAAGGGCCGGGGGCCACCATGAGTTGTCCCATGCAGAGGGTGAAGATCCGAGGATGAGGACTTCCGTCTTGTCTGAGTTCAGTTTCAGGCGGCTATTCATCATCCATTCGGCTACGTCTTTCATCCCTTCGTGTAGGTTGGTTCTGGCGGTGGCGTGGTCGTTGGTGAGGGAGAGGATCAGCTGGGTGTCGTCGGCGTAGGAGATGATGTTGAGGTTGTGTTGGCGTGCGATGGCCGCGAGGGGGCTCATGTAGAAGTTGAAGAGGGTGGGGCTGAGTGATGATCCTTGTGGTACACCGCAGATGACTTCGGTGGCCTCAGATCTGAATGGGGGGAGGCGGACTCTCTGGGTTCTTCCTGCGAGGAACGAGATGATCCATTCTAGAGCCTTCTCTTGGATTCCGATGTTGCTGAGGCGCTGCACTAGGGTGCGGTGGCAGACAGTGTCGAACGCTGTGGAGAGGTCCAGGAGGATGAGGGCCGCTGTTTCCCTGTTGTCGAGCGCTCGGATGTCGTCAGTGGCTGCGATGAGGGCGGTCTCGGTGCTGTGGTTGGCTCGGAAGCAAGTGGTCGAGGGATCCGTTCGTCTCGAGGAAGGCGGCGAGCTGTCTGTTGACTTCTTCTCGATGACTTTGGCCGGAAACGGGAGGAGCGAGATGGGGCGGTAGTTCTTGAGGTCGGTGGGGTCTGCTGATGGCTTCTTCAGGAGGGCGCTGAGTTAGGCATGCTTCCAACTCTCCGGGAAGGTGGCGGTGTTGAAGGAGCAGTTGATTATGTCCCGGAGTTGGGGTGTGATGACGGAGTCGGCCTTGTTGAAGACGTGGTGGGGTCATGGGTCGGTTGGTGATCCGGAGTGGATGGTGTTCATCGGGTGGATGATGTCTTCGGTGCTGACTGGGGTCCAGGCGCAGAGGGTGGTGATGGTGGGCGTTGGTTCGGTGGTTGGGTGCGTGGTCTGTGCGCCGAAGCTGATGTGTATGTGGGTGATCTTGCTGTGGAAGAACGAGGCGAGCGAGTCACAGAGTTCTTGCGAGGGGGTGATGTCGTTGGTTCCGGCGCTGGGGTTGGAGAGCTCTTTCACGATGCTGAAGAGTTCCTTGCTGTTGTGTGCATTGTTGCCTAGTCGTTCCTTGAATGCTGTCTTCTTGGTGGTGTGGATCAGCTGGTGGTATTTGTGGCGTGCTTGAGGGCAGTCATGTTGTCTGTATTCGGGTCTTTGCGCCAGGCTTTCTCGAGGGTATAGCAGTTCTTCTTGGAGTTCTTGAGATCGTCGTTGAACCAGGAGAGTTTCTTGCTGCAGGGTCTGCTGGGATGGTTTTTCAGGGGTGCCAGGTCATTGGCACAGTTGGTGATCCACTGTGTGAGGTTGTTGGCTGCTTGGTTGCGGTTCGTTGAGCTGGCGGGAGGATTCTGGTTCAGGGATGTGGTGAGCTGGTCGGCGGTGATCTTGTTCCAGCTCCTGCGGGGGACCTGTTGCGGGTGGCGGTGAGTCGTGGTCCTTCTGAAGCTGAAGTGGACGCAGCTGTGGTCTGTCCAGTGGAGTCCGGTGGAGTTGCCGAAGGAGACGCACTTGCTGGAGGAGAAGACTGGGTCAAGAGTGTGGCCGGCGTAGTGGGTGGGGGTGTTCACCAGTTGCTTGAGACCGAGGTTGGCGAGGTTGTCCAGCAGGGTGGTGGTGTTGTTGTCGTTGTTGTTCTCCAGGTAGAAGTTGAGGTCCCCTAGGAGGATGTAGTCAGCGGAGGAGAGAGCGTGTGGGCTGATGAAGTCTGCGATGTCTTTGCTGAATTGCGTGCTAAGTCCTGGGGGTCTGTAGATGAGGGTGCCTCTGAGGGTGGTCTTGAGGTCGGTGTGAATCTGGAAGTGAAGATCTTTGGCGGCAGTGAGGGTGTCCTCGGAGCTGGTCATGATGCGGATGGTGTTCTTGTGGACGATGGCGATGCCTCCTCCAGTCTGGTTGACGCGGTCCCTCTGGGTGATCTTGTATCCGTCCGGGATAGCGATGGCGATGTCGGGCGCTGAGTAGGCGTTCATCCAGGTTTCCGTGAGAAAGGCGACGTCTGGAGATGTGGTGTTGAGGAGGTTCCAGAGTTCCACGGCGTGCCTGTGGACGGAGCGGGTGTTGAGCAGGATGCAGTTCAGGTGGTTGCTGTTGGTGCTCGGCTTGGCGGGTGTGGGTGCGGTGCATGTCCGTATGCATGAGAACTTACAGGATTGGCAGGTGAAGAGTCCGTGGGTGCGTCTCGGGATGGCTCGGTAGCAGCCGGGGGTCTGGCCGGTGTTGAGTGCGTTGAGGGTGGCGTCAACGTAAGTCCGGCGGGTGGGGTGGCTTCTGCGGGGGCCAGGGGTTCCTGCGCTGGGCGTGGTCCAGGTGTGGACGGGCGTAGATGGGCTTGCCTTTGGCGCGCCTTCGGTGCACAATCGGCGCGCCCGCTGCGCGCGTCCACTGCGCGGTCGCTCCGGGGGCGTCATAAGAGGGGAGGAGGGGTCAGCTGGGAGGCGGGAGGGAAGAATCCAATGGGTGTGGGGGGGGCGGGGCCGCACGGGAGGCAGCGGCGGGAAAAACGGGCTGAGGAGCCCGGCGGACGAACCAGTCACTCGGGGGTACAGAAGAGAGAATGGGGCGGGCAGGCACACAGGCACTCAGGCAGTCCAGGCGGGGGTACAGAAAAAAGAGAATGGGCAGGCAGGCACACGGGGGCACTCAGTCCAGGCGCACACAGTCCAGGTGGAGCTCGAGCAGGGTAGGAGAGCGCCTATCTGGAGGGAGGAGCAGAAGGCAAGAAGACTGGCAGACGGAATAACAGAGGTGGGGAAGTGACCTACCCGAGGGTTAGGGTCACTGTCTCTGCCGCGCTGCGGACACCTTAAGAGGGGAGGAGGGGAGGAGGGGTCAGCTGGGAGGCGGGAGGGAAGAATCCAATGGGTGTGGGGGGGTGTGGCCGCACGGGAGGCAGCGGCGGGAAAAACGGGGCTGAGGAGCCCGGCGGACGAACCACTCACTCGGGGGTACAGAAGAGAGAATGGGGCGGGCAGGCACACGGGCACTCAGGCAGTCCAGGCGGGGGTAGAGAAAAAAGAGAATGGGGCAGGCAGGCACACGGGGTCACTCAGTCCAGGCGCAGGCAGTCCAGGCGGCGTTCGAGCAGGGTAGGAGAGCGCCGATCTGGAGGGAGGAGCAGGAGGCAAGAAGACTGGCAGGCGGAGCAGCAGCGGTGGGGAACTGACCTACCCGAGGTTTTCAGTTTCTATTTTTGGTAAATTCTGGTGGGGTTTATTCAGTGTTTTCAAGTGATTTCAATACCTTAAAAAAACTGTTGTTATCAGTAGTTACGAATTTTCGCGCCACTAAAAAACAACGGAAAAAGTGTTTTTCGGGTGTTTATGGAATGTTTTGCTTTTATTATTGCTTGCTTTCTGCACTGATAGCACATGGTATATAGACAGTGTACGTATATTGTATTTGAGGTCCACATAGATTTTTGCAAACTTCTTCAGAGAGTCTTTTGTCACGTGCGCTCACTCTTTCTTTCAAATGTAAACATCTGTGAAAAGCCTGAGGCATTGGCAATTCACCTACTATCAATACTGACCCACTAGAAACTGGGGGCTGATGTATTAAGGGTTTTTACCCATTCTGAGTGGGTAAATGTTATGACACATATTGGTAAATATTCTTATGAAACCAGACATTTTACCTATCAGTAAAAGAATCAAACACAGCCGAAATATCAAATATGATTTTGATATTCCCTGATTCTCTACAGTTTATGAAATAATTAAACAAGGTCTAAAACATGCTTCTAAACCCTGCATCTTTAGACAAAAGACCACAAAACCTAAAAAAGCAAATTGGAAGAAGAAACAATATTATTATATTTATTAGTTGCAGCCCTAAACAACAAAACTCAAGCAGAATAATGTTAGCCCAGTCTTTCTTACTGCTAGCTTGTATAACAAAGAAACATTGCATTGGCCCCATCAGGAAGAAAAAAATGACTCTTTCCCTTTCTTTTTCTTTTCTTTGAATGGCATTTAGTTTGTGGTTGTGCAGATGTTTTTTTCAGTGTTTATATGTTTTCACTGGTGAGGGCTATTTTTCTTTCAGTGGGGTTTTATCAGTTATTATAGGTTTGAACCTAAAACCCCCACAGCCTAGATATGCCTGAAGAGGTTTGGCAATGGCTTATGGAGGAGAGACCACTGCAGGGATGCCTTCTACCAGCGCCCGTGGGTTGACGCCCGAGCGGTCGAACCCTCTTCATCCTGGCCACCATAGGACATTTCAGTTCCTCAACCAGACTCAGACCTCTCCCGCACTCCAAAACTCTGTCCGTCTTCTTCAAATGGGGCCGGTCCTTGAGGACATTGTCCAGTCCCACCTAATCCTAAGCAGGCAGATTTGGTCCCCTGCCTAGCAACTCCTGGCCAGAATGATCATCGGTGATTTAGCAGCAGCTGGAGTTGGCAAATTCAACAAATAGATTCAGCCCATCCTTTCTTTTGAAGACTCAGTAATGTGGTGCTCACTGTGGGTTCCACTGTTTTTGTTCTATTGGGTGATAGATGCTTCTAGGGTAGGAGTTTTTGTTTATTGTTTACCCTTTTTCCTCCTCTGTAGGTACCGGCACACCTAATAACATCCACTGTGACCATGACCCCACAGCCATGTTCAATCTCAAACTCTTCCAGACACCCACCTCGCTGTCGTGTCTGCCGCCCCAGGGACCCTCCCTTGGGGCGCTTTTGGCCTTGCTAATGCACTCATTCACACCAAATGACCTTCCCGGTTTTATCATGGAAATTCAATGGTATGTTAGACCAGATTAAGCATTTTACAGTCTTTGCATTTGCCCACTGTCACCTTCCTGAAGTCCTTCTCATACAAGAGACCCATCTCCAGGGCTGTATTAACGGGTTTTTGGTTCTATTTCTGAGTGATGGTGACTTTAGCTTGCTACCATCCTAGATCCCTATTCCTAGCTTCATTTGGTCCTTTTCAGGCCTCTTTTCAGACTTAGAAGCATAAACTAGAGGATGGCCACTTTATATGATGATAGATCCCTTATTTCTGACTCTAATCCATCTATTACCTATTGGCTTTGACATAATTATGTGTCCTTTCATCATTCTCAGGCCTGAAGACCTATAGTAGAGGGTGGATCTTGTAGTTTTGACTTTATATTACCTATTGGTAGGGTTTGTGTATGTATCTTGATAGAGCCATGTGTCTATTTCATCCTTTTCGAGCCTACAAGGCCCAGAACCAGAGAGACTCCATTTTGCTTTCTGCCTCTGCTGGCTGAGGAGCTTGCAGGGTAAAGGTAATGTTTATAGTTAAGCCTGTTGTGTGCTAGAGGAAAGCCAGCAGAGACTGGTTCTTATCGAAAGAATGTGTTTGTCTCTTGGGTCCAGACGTAACATGCAGATGGTCACTGCGGTTGCGCGGAGAGCCTTGGAGCTGGCACAGGAATTTGGTGGGAGGCAGCTTTCTGTTGGAAATTTCCATGAGTAGAGAGCACTCTATATTATCGAAGTGCAGAGAGGCAGAGTGTTCAGATGGATCTTGGAGCGGTCAGATGAATCTTAGAGTGTTCAGATGGATCTTGGAATGGTAGCAGTCAGTTGGTCTTTGGAGTTGAAGCGGTCAGAAGCAGTTACTTTTCAGAAGGAGTTGTGATCAGAGGGAGCTGGTCAGGATGAGATGCAGTCTGGAGAAGATGCAGTCAGAATAAGTTGCTTTGCAGTTGGAGTAAGATGCCTTGGAGACCGAATGAAGTTACATCATGAGAGATCAGTTGGAGCAGGCAGTTAACAGCTGGAGTTTGGAGTGAGATCTTTTGGAAGAGACTGAAGTTATATTGTGGATTAGTCTGTGGGAGCAGCTGGAGTGAGTTGGATATTGGAGCTGGAACAATCAGACAGAGTGAAGAAGCTAGTGGAGCAGATGGTTATCAGAGCGGCAGAAACTATATCATTAGACTGAAGTTGAAAGGTGAAGACAGTTCGTGGGAGAGAGGAGTCCAGTGCAGAGTGATCGGCGCTGATGTGTGTCCAAGAGTGCAGGGGAGAATCTGAGATGAGCCAAGGCACAGACGAGAGAGGGACCCAGATGACAGCTAGAACAAGACTTCATAACAATCAGGTGATATCTGTCCTGTTATATTAGTGCCCATATATATGTACATTAATCCTTTCCTTTATTTCCTAGGCTATATTCCCTACTGTATTGTTGCACTGATTAATCCCTTTTCTTTCAGCGGTGTGCAGTCCTGTTATAATCCATTATTTCCCTTTTTAGCTATCTACAGTTCCTATCAGCCATATGTGGATGTGTTAGTAATAAAGCTTTATGTATTCCTTAGAAATGTGTCTATTTCCCTTTACTTTTCAGGCTATGTCTAGATTACTAGTTATTGTGATGTTATAATTTGCTATTGTGTAATAAAGGGACCCCAGTTCTTAGTGAACAGCTGTGCAAGTGTTATTTCTTGATGAGACTAACCTTTCTTCTAGTCAGATGCTGTTATGTGGACGGATGTGTTTCCCGTCCGGGTAAGTGGTAACTGAGCAAGGGAGCGCCTAAATCAGAGAATAACCTTTGCATGTTCTGATTTGGCCATTCTTGTGTGAGAGGATTGAACTGTCTATCTACCACATAAAATATAACAATTGTGTATGAGACATCCCCAGTAGATATTAGACATATAGAGAAACTTCCCAACAGAGAGAGAGAGAGTTGAAGGTATCAATAGGACAGTGATCGCCGTTGTGTAGCGGCGTTAGTGAGAGCACCGGGGGGATACGGTGTGTATCGTCACCTGATTGTGGCGGCAGCGTGAGCACCGGGAGGATACGGTGTGCATACCCACAGGATTGTGGCTTGAGTGAGCACCGGAGGGATACGGTGTGTATACCCACAGGATTGTGGCTTGCGTGAGCACTGGTTGAGATCAGTGTGTAATGGTAGATGCATTAGAACTGCTCTCCACCATGAGGAAGAGAGTAGCATGGTCTGGGCCAGATTGCCGTGAGACTATAAGGTGAGATCATAGGATGTGACATGGAATTCCTAAGTAATCAGTGAGTATTCCTAGTAATCCTATAGATTAAGTGGTGTTTTTGATGATGTGAGCTTGTATATTGCTTATTCCCCATACCCAGGAAGGTACCTAGGTACTGTGGTAAGTAGGCTCTGGGGAGGGAGATGGGTACGTTTCGGCTGGATTGGTGGTGTCTTGGTGAGCTGGTGATATCTGGTCCGAAAATCTTGTTGTTACAAGGGCGAACGCTGTCCTTTCTTAGCCTGTAAAGGCTATGGCAGGGTTTTTCATGCAGTATATTCACAGGGGGCAAGAGGAGTTGCTATACTCGTGCACCGTTCCTTTCCCTTCGTGGTCTCGCAGGTCATCCATGACCCACAGGGCCATTTTATAGCCTTGGATAGCACCCTGGAGGGACGAGTGATAGTGCTGCTGTGCGTCTAAGTACAGTTGGCCGCCCTGTCACTCTGCCTTAGAGACCTCTCAACACCTCTTTCCTGCCTCCAACAAGGACTTACAGCTTTGGGTGGAGATTTTAATGCAGTCCCTGCATCTTCCTTGCATAGCATCAGTCCTGCCACCTTCAGAGACCCGGGGACTTGGCTTCTTGTGGACTGGACTTCTTCCTGGGTCCTCTGCACTCCGTCAATTCACACACACCTAAGCTGCTCACAACACGCACACTCTCAATGATCTGATTCTCTCACCTGCCCTGGACTGTGAAGCGCTGAGCTACATGGAAATATTACCCAGAGGGATCTCAGGTCAGTCCCCACTTCTCCTATGCCTTGGGCACTCTTCCCCGGCATCGAGACCTATGTGGCGTATTAACTCATGGTATCTCCAGGATAAAACCTTTGTTCATGCATAGGAAAAAGAACTTCAATCTTACTTTCTTAACAACAAAGGAACTGTAGTCCGAGTGAGTCATCAAAGCAACCCTGCGTGGATTTGCTAAACACCTAGTTAGGACCCGGGAGCATGAGCTCCTCTCCTTAATCACCCAGCTTTAGGCCCGGGCCTTGCGCATGGACCAATGCCTCACATCCGACCCCCAAGAAGAAGTGTCCAGTCAATTACGCCGCAACGGCGAACCTTTACTGCTGAGGTGATAAAAATGGAAAGTTGCTCTACTGGCTGGCCTCTCACCTGCAAGTAAATAGGATAGTTCCTGAATTCATAGATGTGACAGGCTGTATGCAATGATCCCTACCAAAAATCGTTCAGACTTTCACCCACTATTACGTAAAACTGTACTCTGTACTGGTAGACAGGGATCCGATAGAGCATTGTCTCTTCCTGGACTGAGTCATCCTCCCGGCCCTCTACAGGGAGGACTCCCAACTGCTGGATGAAGCCTTCACGGTGGAGGGAATTAGGGAGGCACTTTTGGGTCTGACCCCTGGGAAAACACCTGGCCCAGATGCATTCCCCTTGGAATATTTTGTGAATAACCATGACCTATTCTCCCTCAGCTTCTAGCACTGTTTGAAGAGGTGTGTCACTTTGTTCCCTTCCCAGGAGACTAGGGGCTAGATGTAGGTAAATCTAATTTACCGATTCATAAATACCGAATTTTACCGATTCTGTATTTGTGAATCGGTAAATTAGAAGGAGGCAGATGTAGGTAATTTTTAAATCACAATTACCGAATCTGTAAGATTCGGTATTTACTGATTCGGTAAATACCAAATCGGTATTGCCCATTGAATCCTATGGGCCTGGAAGCCCATAGGAATCAATGGGAAATACCGATTCGGTATTTACCGAATCGGTAAATACCGAATCCTGCAAGGGTGCAGGGATGTCACTTTGACACCCTCTAGCACCCCAAGTACAGGCTTGTGTGACATGTGGCACACATACATGCCCTAAGGGCATGTCTGTGTGTCACATGGCACAGGTATGCATGCACACCTGAATTCGGTATTTTACCACACAATAGATTGGGTGGTAAAATACCGACTCTTAAGGGCCTGTGGCATTCTTAGGAGTGTCAGCTACATATGGATTTACCGATTCGGTAAATATACCGATTCGGTATTTTACCGAATCGGTATTTTTACCGAATCGGTAAAATTACTGAATAGGCCCCCTACATCTCAAAAGCCAAATACCGGTCGGTAACGGCCGAAATCGGCCGTTACCGACCGGTATTAGGGCTCCTACATCTGGCCCCTAGACTCTGCCACAATAGTAGTGATTCCTAAGACTGGATCACCTCCACAACCGTCCCATCTCACTACTTGACTGCAAAATCAAGGTTTTCAACATGGTGCTGACTAACAGATTAAAAAGAGTATTGCCGACAATAGTCCATCTTGGCCAATGCAGCTTTATACCTCAGAGAGGCACAGCACTGCATTAGACGCCTTCACTTAGCCCTAGCCCACCGTCACTCATTACCACAAGACTTAGCCTTACTTCTCATTGATTTTGAAAAGGTGTTTGACCCAGTGAACTGGGGCTATCTCCAAAAGGTGCTGACCTCTGCCGGCTTCGGCTAGCGTTTTCAGAATATGTTTGGTGTCCTAAACTCCCATCATTCGTCCCGTGTGCATGTGAATGGAGTTCCAGTGGACTCCTTCCCCATAAATCGAGGTACAAGTCAGGACTCTATCTCCTCTCTTTTTTGCCCAGGCAAAGGAGCCCCTGGCCCAACTTGTCCGCGTAGAACCACGATACAAGGGATGGAGGTGGAAATTCAAACATGAAGACTGTACTGCCCTATCCACAGATGATGTTCTCCTTTACTTGGCAGACCCAGCAAGGAGTAGTCTTAGATGCCTCCAGTTGCTTGAGGTTTTCAAGAAGGCCTCAGGCCTGAAGATTAACCCCTCTAAATCTGTGCTGGTCCCCCTGGCAAACTCAAGGGACTGCTTTGGCTGGCAGCCATCATCCCCCTTTGGAGACTGCCCTTTAAGTACCTGGGCATGTGGGTGGAATTGCATCCAGAACTCACCTGGGTCCTCAACCTGCAACTGCTGCTCAAAAAGGTGAAGGTTGACCTAACAAAATGGCAAAGCCTCCCCCTTAACGTAATGGTTCCTATAGCACTGTACAAGAGGATGGTACTGCCCTGTTTCCTCCACATCTTTCAAAACCTGCCTTTTCAGATCCCTAGGTCGTAGTTTTGGGGGCTGGAGGGAGACATGCAGACCTTTTTCTGGCAGGGGTCCTAGCCCTGGTTGGCACTCGCCCACTGCCAACGAGGCCTTTTCGATGGTGGCCTGGGCATGTCCAACATTTAACTTTATTTCTCCCCGCTCACATTCTCGTCTTCCATGACTGGTTCATTGGGTCGGTCAGACCCTGCTTATAAATTGGAACTTTCCCTATTAGGTTTCCCTGCTCTGCAGGCATCGCTGTATGGTTCCCCGATCCTCTCCCATATGCCTTTGGTTACTCAAGCAGTGTTTCTAGCCTGTCGGGCTGCACTACGTTGTGTGCAATGGGACTAAACTTACACAACAAACCCCTCTATGGCACGGTACCTGGCTGAAGGAAGTGGCAATGCTCAGCAGATTTAAAGCATGGGACACCATCAAGATTTCCCAATTAGGAGATGTGTGGTCAGGGGCGCACATACGTTTCTTCTCAAACCTTTTAGAGTTATACACCCTCCCCCATACCCAATTCTATAGATATTTTTAAATTAGACACGCCCTTCATAGCCATGTTCATAAAGGGGAACTGCTCCCGTAATTCAATCCTCTAGAGGCCAAACCCATAATGGGCAGCCTCGGTCATGGGTGAGTCTCCCAAATCTACCGAATTCTCATAATAAACACTCCTGGCTCACTTGGCCACCTCAGGACCTAGTGGTAGGGTAGGGTGTGTCCCTTGCAAGAGGAGGTCTGGTGTCATGCCCTGATGGCCCCTCTGTGAGCACACCATCCCTACAAAAGTACCGTTATGCAGCCTATCGGGCAACCTCACGCCTACACAAGGCAGGCATTTGCTCCAACTCTGCCTGCCCTGGGTCCAAAACCACTCCAGCAGACTTATTTCATTTGATATGGTCCTATGCGAGAATACAATTATACTGGACCGCAGTGACTAAAGACCTTGCTGAGGTGCTTGGGTGAGCAGTACCCCTTTCCCATCTTCTGATCCTTTTGGGGTATTTGAGGGTACGGGTGGCACTAGGGCTAAAAGGGCCTTTCTGGGTACGGCCATCCTTGTTGCAAAGCCTCATGTTGCAGCAAAATGGCTGAGTAGCTTCTCCGCCACCATTGCACAGTGGTGTTGTGGAGTGGAATGGTGTGCTAATCAGGAGCGAGTGGTGTTTGAGGCAAGGGGCTACCCCCGAAGGCATGATCGATTGTGGGGAAGTGGCTGAACTTATGACCAACTGTTGCTGCATTTGTGAGACCAGCCATTATTTGTATGCAAATGCACTGGTTTTCATGGTCGCAATATGAGCCTGTTTACTATGTACTATATCTGTGCAATTGTCTGTTGTTGGGCACTTTGTGACTGTTAACATCTAATAAAATTGTTTATCAAACAAATAAGTGAATACAAAAAGACTGTTTCTCAAATTAAAGACTGTTTTCCAATTTGCACAGGTGGAGACTGGCAGAGAAAATTATGTTGCTGCTTTTACTCTGCCCACTTTGTCTGAATCTAAATAGCGTGGAATCGAATAATAATAGTCATAGGCGTAGGTACATAATAGTTGCACTACTAATCATATTAGTGATAGGCCTAATAACACTAATTGTAGAATACAGCTTTAGTCCAACTAAGGAAGAATATGAGAAACACACAGTTGTACAGAAGATGAAACAAACAAGGTGGAGGGTTGTATTCAGTAGAGGGGTAAAATGTACATACCGATTCATCAAGAGGAGATCACGCATGTAATACATACACTAATTTGCTTTATGAATATATTAAGACTATGGAAGCCAGAGATCACTATGTTTGCATGCAATTACCTTCTTCAGTGACTGAGGGCAATATCTATCATCACATACTGTTGACGTATGGCATTACATGTAGTCTGCTGTTGAGCCCAGGGAGTTGTTTGCAACAGTGAATGGTAGCAGCCGGGTGGCTCACTACACATGTCAAAGACTTAATGTTTTTATTTTCGCCTGCATTATGTCTTGTCGTTAAGTAGCAGACTGAAGCAATTTGAAGATAAGTAGAGGTTTATTCTCATAAATAGTAGCACCACGGGCAACAGCTCTACTGGCAGCGGCAGACTCTAGGAAACTGACTCTCTCAACTCACTGGCCCGATCAGATGCTCTATTCTAAAACATCATGATCTTGCCAGGAGATTCAAAGGAAAACATACAAAGAATAAAGCGTGCATTCAAGCACTTGAGGAAACAAGAAATGTGGAAACAAGAAATTCAAACACAATATACAACACACCTTCCCCCCTTAAACATTAAAAACAAAAAAAAAGTTAATTTGACAATTTTTTCTTTGATAAAAGAAACAAAATCAGACATCCAACTAGGTTTCTTTTGTGAGCGTTTTCCAAGTTCTTCAAAACCTACAACATTTTTTTGAAAATTGTTATTACAAGGAATAGAAACAGAAGTTTAAACCGGGTTATCATAATTCGTACTGTCTAAATAACTGGTATCTTTAGTACCTTGTTCGTCATGACTGCAATTGTTAGTATGCAGATACACTTCTTTGTCAGATTTGAGAACAGCAATTCTGCTCAAATTCCAGACTTTGTCATTAGTTAGTTTCACAGAGTTTTTTAAAATTTCTTTAACTTTAAATGGACCCTTGAACTGGTTCGCACCTTTTTTAACTTTCCAAGGTTTCTTCACCTTAACAAGCATGCCGACCTTGACAACTGGAACTTGTTTAGAAACTTTCTTTTTGTCAAAAAATTATTTATTAGAAGCATGGGTCTGAGCAATGTTTTCCTTGATAGCCACTAGATCTAAATTGCAAGAAGTGGAAGGAACCAACCAAGCAGGATTATTTTTTGTTCTAGGTAATCTGCCACTCATGATCTCAAAAGGAGAACAACCAGTCATGATGTTAGTAGTAGTCCTGTACATCCACATAGTTTTAAAAACTTGAAATTCCCAATAAACATTATCTAAACCGGCTAGCTGTATGGCATTTTTGAGGACTCTGTTAAACCTTTCTATAATACCATTACCACTGAGATTGTACAAAGTAGTGGTGCAATGAATTTTACCAACTCTTTTAAAATATGTTTTGGCTTTATTGGATAAAAACTGTACGCTGTTGTCTGTAATAAGATGTACAGGAAGTCCTTCCTCAGTGAAGATTTCACCCCAAAAAATATAAATTTTTTCAACAATTTTAATAACTGGCCATTTAGAAAAAACATCAGTGACAGCTAGGATAAATTTATGATTTGATCCAATGGACCCCAAGATATCCATAGCGATAGTATTTGATGGATTTACAGGAATTATGTCATCTCCCATATTACGTTTGAGTGTAATGAGAGATTTGTCCGAATTAGCGCACAAGATACAATTCCATACAATGCGTTCAATTAATAAGTCTACACCAGACAACCAATTCTTTTTTTAGTTCTGACAATGCCACTATGGCCTTCATGACCATGCAGAACTATGCTGTGCCTTAACTTGTTAGGAGGGATGGCACGATCTCCTTTTCTAAGTATATTGTCGGTGCAGAATGATTCATTTCTAACCTCCCAATAACATCTTAGATCAGAACGGAAGTATCTTTTGTTTGGCCATCCACTCAAAACATAACTGTCCACTTTTTTTAATAAGACATATTTGGCAAACTCTTTATTCCACATTCCCTGGTCAATGGGCATACACCCTTCATCATGCACTAAAGCAATATGAAAATCATCCCACTCATTGTGAATATCTTCTTTAAGTGGTAAAGGCATCCTAGAAATCAGCTGTGACATTGTTCTTGCCAGGAACATAGACAATAGTGTAGACAAAATCTTGGAGACGCATAGATATGCGTGCTATGCGAGCAGAAGCTTTAAACATGCCTTACGTTGTGAGTAAATGTATAAGGGTTTTATGATCACTCCTTATTAAACATTCTTTACCCCAAACAGATATCCTAAAGTGCTCAAGAGCCCAAACATCTGATAAGGTTTCTCTCTCAATAGTTGAATACTTCTCCTCTACAGGAGTGAGTGCTCTGGACGCATGTGCAATGATGAATTATTTTCCAGATTCAGATTTCGGTGCAAGAATAGCTCCCAAACCCTTTGAGCTAGCGTCAGTAGTAATGATGCACATTAATGAAGGGTTAAAACCTAAAAGAGCAGTGGCAGAACAAATACCCTTTTTAACATCAAGAAATTCAGTTTCACACTCATTAGACCATAAAAATGTGTTCTTGTTCTTTACCAATTGTCTCATGATAAAAGTGTGACAATAAAAATTTGGAATGTATTTCGAGTAGTATTCCGTTAATCCCAGGAGTGACCTGACATCGTCTTTGGACTAGGGGTGAGGTGCAGCTTGAATAGCTTCAACCAAATCAGTTTTAGGTTTAATGCCCTCTTCACATAGTTCATGACCCAGATAATTAACAGATTTGGGGGCAGATGTATCAAACTATTTTTTGTTACAAACGCTGCAAATCGCAAAATAGCAGCGTTTGTGACATAAAAATCGTGAAATGCGATGTACCACTGAAATTTCCTCGCAAAGTTAAGGAATTGCAACATTTGCGATTCCTTAACTTTGCGTCAGCATTTAAGGAATTGCAAATTGCGATTCCTTAAATGCTATGCATCAAGCACTTCAATTTAGCGATTTTCCCTTAAGAAATCGCAAAATACCACCAACTTGTAGTTGGTGGTAATTAGCAAATTCTTTTACTAATGCCCTTTTTGGCATTTGTAAAGGTGCCATGTGGCGCTCATACATGCCCTTAGGGCATGTATGTGCACCATATGCGCACACATGTAAATTTCGGAGATGTAGCAGGGTATCCTTAAGACACCCTTGCACCCTTGAAATTATTCTCAATTTGCGATTAGCAAATTGCGAATTGCAAATTGAGACTAACTTCCCATTTCTTCCTATGGGCCTCCTGGCCCATAGAAATGAATGGGAAATTATTAATTAATTGCGATTCGCAATTTGCGAATCGCAATTAAGGAATTTTAAGAAATCGCTAAAAAATAGCGAATTTCTAGATACATGCCATTTTGCTATTCTCAAATAGCGGTTCGCAAAAAATCGGGTATCTTGACACATCTGCACCTTAGTTCCGCGTCCGCTAGATCCCAGCCCTCAGCCCAGCGTGCTAGTGCATCTGCTTGTTTCCTGCTCTCAGTGGCCAACAGGGGGGGGTGGGACCTGTCTAATGTAAGATCAAGTACAGCATTGAAATCCCCGCCAATAATCCACTGGTGGTCAGCCCAATCAGCAAGTATCCCATTTAAAGTTAGCAAAAAGTCCGACTGGCCCGTGTTTGGTGAGTACACACAACCTAGTACAATGGCATCCCCATCCAGTAAACCCCGCACAAATACATATCTCCCCTCCTTATCAATCTTTTGTTCCAACGCCTTGAAGGGGACAGAGTTGCGAAGCCAGATCGCCGCCCCCCTGGAGAACGCAGAATAGGAGGTAGCAAAGAGCTGTCCTCGCCATTTTTTGCGCATCTTTACGTTTTCAGCATTGTTCAAATGTGTCTCTTGCAGACAGGCAACCTGAGTTCCTCTACGGTTAAGTTGAGCTAAAATTCTGTGGCGTTTGTGAACTGAGCCCAGTCCCCGTACATTCCAGGTGCACAAATGATAGGCATTAAGAGGTCCCATAACCTTCCGTGTGTGGTAGTAGAGCGGAGCTCATGAGCGACCATGTTAGGTCCGTCGTGGTACTAGGTGAGAGTGCCTTGTGAACATTTATCCCCTTAACTAAAAGGTCCCCAGGCCAACGGGCTCGGGAGCCAAACAAGGGTGCCCAACGTGGGCACAAGTCAATGTGTTCCATATTCAGGACGGGGGGAGCAGGCCTCTGTTGACTGTCACTTGATGGCCCGCTCTGGCGAGGTAGCCCTTGACAGGGTGTGCCCTTCTGCAACCCACCAGTAATGCGAAAAAAAAGGGGGGGGGGTCAGTTATACGTTACCACCCGGAGAGGGTCAATCGTGTCGCCAATCAGAACTCCTCTGCCATCTGGGCTGTAATCTTTGGGAACAGTTGCAGACTGTCCACTGACCCGGAAACCTCAGTGTGGGTGTCGGTGGTGACTGTGATCCTATCCCCGGTTGCTCCCGCGTCGTGAGCGGCCAGCGCTTCCTCCGTCAGTCGCATCCGTGGTGATGGAGATTGACCTGCTGCCCGGTCCCTCGGCGATTGGGTGTTCATTGGCGCGCTCTGTGGGGGGTGTTGGTTGGAGGTGGAAGGATTGTCTTGTCGATCCTGCGAGGGCCTGCGACCCTCACTACGGTCGCCTGCGATTGGGTCTTGGGAGGTTGGAGGGGTGAGTGTGACTTCCATCCATTCCTCCGCCTCCTCCGGCGAGTCGAAGAAGTGGGACTTGTTGCCGTGCAATATCTTGAGCCTTGCGGGGAATAAAAGCGCATATTTCATATCTCTGTCCCTGAGTTTGCGCTTCACCCCCATGAAAGTGGATCTGGCTCTCTGTACCGTGGGTGTGAAATCGGGGTACACCGATATGTTCTTATTTTCGAAGCGTATGGGTGCCTTCTCCCTCGCTGCTCTTAGCACAGTGTCTCGATCTTTGTAGTGGAGTAGGCGCGCAATCAGCGGACGAGGGGGTGCCCCGGGTTGCGGGAGTCGCGATGGCATCCTGTGCGCCCGTTCCACACTGTACAGGGCCGTGAGGTCTTCCTGGCCCACCAGATTCCGGAGCCAATCCTCCACAAATCGGGTGGGGTCCCTCCCCTCGCTTCTCTCTGGAATGCCCAGGATGCGGACGTTGTTGCGGCGGGCACGTCCTTCCGCATCGTCCACCTTGTCCCATAGCTGTTTCAGCTGCTTCTCCACGGTCCCCAGTTTCGTGGAATGCTCCGTCTGCTGGGGTATGAGGTCATTCAGCGCTATCTTCTGTTCCGAGACCCGCTCCGCCAACTTGTTATGGTCCGCCCGCAGTAGGGATAGGCCAGTCGCCATGCTGTCTATGTGTGATTCCAACGCCTCGCGTGTGGCGCGTATTTCGTTAAGGATGAGATCCAACTTGGCGTCCTGGGAGCCCTTTCCGGTTGGCGAGGAGGCCAGTGGGTCTTCGGAGCCCGTGGACTGCATGTCTGCTGCAGCGCCATGGTCCTGGTTCCTGCCCCTGTTCCTACCCATCGACCTGGTATGCAGGGCAGCGCCGGGGTAGTTGCAGCCGCTGATCTCTCCCTCCGCACGTGTCCACGCAAAGTGTGCCCAGGCTCAGCTGGATGCAGGCTAGCACGGTACAGACCCCGGGTGAGTTACGAAGTACAATGGCCAGCTCTTGCAAGGTGTTGGCTGGCTGGTCGCGGCGTTGTCACAGGGCGGAGTGGTGATCTGCTTGCGGCCTTGCTAGTCGCTAGTGACCTGGCCGTGCGAGGTACAGGGGGGGTCCATAGGCCTTAGATCACGACTATGAGGGGTCACTTTAGTGGCTGGTAACGTAGCAGGTGCCGGGTACACAGCGCGCGTCTTCTTCCATCCGCGTGTGCCCGGTCACCCCAGCTCTGGTGCTCGAGGTCGCAGGCCCGCTGCAATATTGGCGTGTACTGACCGTGGGTGCGTGCCGCCTCAGGTTCTCCCCCTGTGTGATGCCTGCCGTCGCTGGAGCCTGAGGTGAGCAGGGTGTTGAGATCTGTATCCCGGGGGCCCGGACCCAGCTCCGGGGTGCAGTCAAAATGGCGCCCGCAGGATCGCTCTGATGTCAGCTGTCCCCCGCCTCTCGGCGCGTTGCACAGGTAGCGGACTTTGGGCCTGAAGCGCCGATGGCGGGTCCCGTAGTTCTCTAGATCCGTCCTCCCCACCGGTGGAGTCGAGGGAGCGGACGCTTCAGCTGGGCTCAGTCCGGTGACGGCAGGGGCCGGAGTCCCGGGCGACGCAGAGGGTCCCACAGCGGGGGAGGCCACCGGGCATTCAGCAGCCCAGTGTAAGGAGCTGCGAGGCTGCAGGTGGGGCGGGGGGACCTTTCTGTGTGCCCCTGTAACGCGGTGAAAGATCCGCCGCACCTCCGGTCCGGGGTCCGCCCGGAGTGAGTCGGCAGCCCGGGACGGGACAGGCAGGTCCCAAATTGAGGCCGAGGCCTCACTCTGCTCTGCAGGCCGTAACAGGTGCCACGGACTCGGCGCTTCACTGGCGAGGTCCGGGGGGGGGCAGCACCCCTCCGCTGCACTCCGCTCGTTCCCGGGGCTTCAGTGCACCGTGTGTAGGTGGGTTGCTATTTAGGATCGCAGGATAATTAGCTAATATTATGGGCTAAAGACGGAGCTCCGGAGCTACACGTCCACCATGATCGGCTCTTGGCCATGCCCCCCGATCAAGTTTTTTCTAACAGTGGCAAGCCATGGTATATCCCTGCCCTTATCACATTCAAGGCAGTCAGCTATAATTTCTCTCGTTAAGGTCGTTGCCCGTTTTTGCCAAACGTTTAGCCAAAATGTGGCCGGGCGAGACCTATTGTAGTCTTCGGTATAAGACAGTTTTAATTCCTTATGGCAAACAAAATGTGGGGAAGAAATTGGAGCCCCCAGGAGTTTACGACAAAACCTGTTTTCCTCTCCCTGTATGCTACTACAATTTGTAAAGCCTCAAACTTCAGCATCGTATGTTGCGGTGGGGATACACTGTGTTTTATAAATGTTAGTTATACAGAGCACTACCTCAGTTCTTTTAGGTTGTGGGAGGCACAAAATGTAGTTGGTGGCTTTTAGAAATGTACTCCTGCTGTGCGCCAAATGGGCTGCCCAAGAACCATTGTCTGAAAAAACTAGCCCCAAGTATGGGAAACTGCGAGTGCATAACAAGCGTTTAGATCCTGAGGTAAATAAATTAATGAGGTGCTTTTTGGGGCCAAAACTCATTATGAATGATTTTTTAAAGTTAGTCCAAAGATCTAGGACAGCCATAAAATCTATGAAGCCCCTAACTAAAGTGCGTAGTGCATTCATAGTGTCGCCCATTAGCACTGCATCATCAGCATATAGCAGGACGAGGAGTATATTGCCATTGGTTCTCGGGACGTCATTAGTAAGTTCGGACAGTACATTGTGTAGATCAATAATGTATAAAATAAATAGGAGAGGGGCCAGTTCGCACCCCTGCTGACCCCTCTACCAATACTAATGTCTCCTGAAACCTCCCCGTCCTTACCAATCCCCACCTGTGCCTTCAAGTCCCTGTTCAAATATGCTAAAAAATTAACTAGAACCTCATTCAACCCATATTTTAAAAGGATCTCTTAACAAAACCAAAGGCTGAGGTAAGGTCCATAAAAGCCAGGTAAATAGGAGATTGCAGAGCTATAGTGCATTTGCCAACAATCAGATTGAGATTTAGTCATTGTTCCACAGTTCCCAATTTACTACTAAAACCTAGCTGGCACTTGTTTAAAATGTATTCCTCCTCAGCCCAGGACCTATTTTTGTTAAACAGGATCCGCCCAAGTATCTCAATTGTGTTATCAATCAGGGAGATCGGTCTATAACAACTAGGGTTGGATCGGCCCCCTTTTTTAAAAATCGGAACGATAATGCTGATAGACCATGTGCTAGGAATAAAAGCATTTGTTAAATTATTAAAAACATTAAGTAAAAGGGGTGCCTAGAACTCCAGTTTATGCTTGATAAGATCAACGGAGAGCCCATCACGGCCGGGGGCCTTATCACCTAGGTTTTGGTGAATGGCGTCCTCGACTTCTGATACCAATATCTGGATCCGCGAAGCATCATGAAGGTTAAAGGGTTCTTCACTCTGAGATGGAGCTGTGTAAATTTTAGAAAAGTGGGCTTCCCAGGCTTCACTAGTTATGTTGCAGCTGAAGGGGGTGAGTGTAAGGCCCATAGATCTCATGTATTTGACTGCTGCCCAAAAACGTTTTCATTATTGAGTCTAGTAGCACAAGCAAGGTTGTCCCAGCGTTCTTTTACAATCTCATCTTTTTGCTGCCTGGCCGCTTGTTTATAATGTCCCCTCAGGGAACTAACAAGAGTTACATCCCTTGGTACCGCTCCAAGTGCTACATGGAGCTCTCCATTTGCTCGTGAACAAGCATTATTAAACCATATTGGGTTCTGGTTAGTATCAAATGCAGTCCTCAACATCAATTGTTTAATACCAGCACATAGTTGGCTGAAAGCATTGATTACCTCAGGGTTGGGGTCAATAGACGACATACAAATCTCAATGGGTGAAGGGTATGCTGTTATCATTTTAGGAAACAAATTGCTGTTGTCAATGCCTTTCCAGATCACTCTCAGATTATCCGTCGAGGGCGCTAAATTACTAGCCCCAGGCTCTTTGACAAAATTCTAGTCTAGGAGCAAACCTGATTATAGTCAAGACTGGGTTGTGATCGTCCTGCACAGTAGATACGACCTCAGCCTTTAATACAGAGTCTTCTAATAGGCAGATATAAAAACATAATCTACGGTTGAGGCACAACCGCGACCTCTCTTTGTTGAAATTAAACAAGTATGGTTATGTTGTACAGCAGCAATTTCCATCACATTTAATAAATTGTGGTTAGACAAGTGATCCAGCAGTTCTGTCCCCCTTTTACATGAGTACACGTGAGCTGGAGGGACAGTAACTAATTCATTTGCCCTGGAGATCCTAGCATTAAAATCACCACCCAAGCAGATTCCAGCTAAATTGTGGGAAACCATTGGGCTTTGTAAATCAGAAACAAAGTTAAACAAATTAATAAAATTCATATTTGGCGAGGTCAAAAAATCAATGTTATAAAAGTTAATGAAGCAAATTGAGGCCGCCCGTGTATAGATCAGGGCTTGAAAATTGTTGTTGTTCGTGACAAGGATTTTAGCACTACCGCCTGAGGAGATAGTAACCCAAATAGAGAGTCCGCCCGATGGGGGGCCTAGTTTGGGGACGAGTACAGTTATATTAAAACATACAAACCCCTCTAGGTATAAATCCCTTGTTGCCCAAGTTTCTTGAAACATGAGGATGTCATATTTTTTTACTATATTTACCTAATCTTCAGAACTTATTTTAGAAATTAATTCTGCAACATTCCAGCTTAGCACATGTACTTTTGGGTCATGTGGTTCTGTGAAGTCATGTCCCAAGGAATTGGGCATGGGTCTAATGGGAGCAAGCTCAACTGATGTTGGAGTAGGCGGCAATCAATCCAGACTGTCTAAACCAGACAGAGCGGAAAACCTGTTATGCGCCATGTGCAGGGGGATAAGAAGTGTGTTTGGCCCCGGGGTCGGTTTATAGAAAAACCCAGGGGCAATGACCAAATAAGAGTAGGAATGGTACTGTTGAGTTCCTGTGTCATTAATATCAATCTTACCAGTGACGGTCGTCGAAAATTAACGACAACACAATCTCCCTCAATGCTCTTAGATGAGGATCCAACCCGCCCTACCCTGCACACTATTATGATGTCACTAATATTTGCCACCCAAAGCCCTTTGGGTTTGATAAGCCAGTCAGCACTTTTGTTTTGCAATTGGTCCCAAGTCTCCGTCAGATTTTTTCTTAGGGGAGGAACACCTGCTAAGTCTAAGACATAGGGGCAAGCTGCCGGTGACAGGCTGAGAACTTCTTTACTGGCCTCAGCAAATGACCCGCTAGCATTCTTCTCAATAGTGGAGGCCGTGCTCTGAAAATTACGGACTAGAGTGGCATTATTTGCGGAATTTGTGGTGGTAGCATGGTAACCTGGGCGAATTGGTGGGTGTGGACTGTTTGTGCCTCCTGTCGTCAGTAATTTTTTCTGAGCGGGGATAGATTTAGATAAAAATCATTCCTTGACTTTACAACAAGTATCACAAGCACTAGTAGAGGGAAGGGTCATAGGTGTCGGGGTTTGCTGTTACTGATTGGAACTAGTTGCACTAGAGGACTGCAATTTGGAGATCTCCCCTTGTTGGGAGGTCAATTTAGGAGTGTTGATGTGTGTACTTAGTTTGTTTGTTAATGACTCCAAACGAGCTAAGTGTTTCCAAAGTGCAGTGAAATTCTTATCTACAAGGTCGCTAATAGGCACATTCACAGTGTCCACTATAATATCAATTGAAGTATCACCAAGTCTAAAGCAAGTTGAAGGAGCTGCTATGGACTCAGTCTGGATGGAGTGATTTAATGTTTCAGGTGGAGTTAAACCGACAATGAAATTGGCAGTTGCCATCTCCACTGGGATCACTTTACCTTGAATCCATGAGCTCAGGGTGGTGCATTGATGTTTTATGTGAGGGGGTTGTTTCCTCTTTGAGCTGGTGGGTTTGGTCAGTTTTCTTTTTCTTTTTGCCCCGTTAATTACTGTGTTCGGGGAGACATTGCCCTGATTACTTTCCTTATTACAGCCTCTTCCCAAGACTGGTGATTGCCTAATGGTGTTGGATGATAAATTCAGCGTCAAGGGGAGGCTAATACAATCACCTTCCTCTACCAAAGAAGAAGTCTGTGGGGCTGCAGGTCCCAAGGACAGTCGCCTCTCGGTTAGCTCGATCTCAGTGGCAACAATATTATCTGCTCTCTCCAGCATGCTGTCTATGGAGGTAGAGGGGCGGGAGCTTGGCATAATGGTGCGTTCCTCCATAGCGTGATGTATCACAAAATATGTGTGGCTCACCACAATAGAGCTTAGAGGATTTAGACTGGCAGAGGGGTGGCCCAGCCCTGCCTACTCTGGTCACTAACGGGCATAGACGGGCCTGCCCTTGGCGCGGGCATGCCCGCCCGCATCCAACCCTGCGGGAGGTCGGCGGTGCTCTTAAGGCGCCTCCGGGAGCAGGTGCCGCGTCAGAGGCACAGAGCTGCTGGGGGCTGTAGTTTTAGCCGTTCCCCTCACGGCTTGTGTGTAACAATGTTGGCCATTCCCCTCATGGCAGCAGTGGTGAAACCGGACCTTGGGCGTCCCGTGCTGTGGGAGGTCGGTGGTGCTCTTAACGCGCCTATGGGTGCGGGTGCAGCGTCAGAGGCACAGGGCTGCTGGGAGCTGTAGTTTTAGCTGTTCCCCTCATGGCTTGTGTGTAGCAATGTTGACCATTCCCCTCACGGCTTGTGAGTGGCGATACTGGCCATTCCCCTCAAGGCAGCAGCAGGGAAACTGGACCTTGGGCGTCATTTATTTGACCTCCATTTCTAATGTTCTCTTCTGCTTTCCTCTTCATTTCAGGATAACGTCCAAGTTGGACAAGTATTTCAAAGTCGAAACTTATTGAAACCCTGATTTTGACAACAGTGCAATAAGAGTGGGTCTGGTGCAGTCTTAATGAAATTAAAAAGAAATCAAGGGGAATGGCTTAATTTAGCAACTGTACTAAAGACAATCAAACATAATACTTTACAAAATTGCCAGATATCCAGTGATAGTGTCTAATGCTTTCCTTGGTTAGTTATGTTTCAAGACATTCTTAGGTGTTTGGATTTTACCACGGTTAAAAACAAACTCAGCCACCATGGGTGACTAATTAAGCCTCGGCTTGGTTTTCTAACTGTTATTTAATATATGCATCCAACATGAGCAGTGCATAAAGCCTGATTTGATGGGAATTTGCCCACATTTTCAAAGGAGCTCTGTAGGATGAATCGGTTGGGTGAATGGAAGCAAGTTACCAACTACAGGCACTGGTGATATAGTGACCCTGTCTACTGTACCTGAGCACTGTAAATGGAAGTAAATTAAAATGCATTAATTAAGTCCAAACTACCCACATATTTGAAGTTTTTGATTCAAAATGTTATATTAGAAAATCCAATCATTAGTGTGAGTGGTGCTTTGGCTGAGAACATAAGTGCCAATACTTTTGTGCCAAAGTCCGCAACAGTTCTGGCAATCCAGTACCCAGCATAATATTTCTGACACTATCAGTGTTAGTTTTGCTTGTGCAAGCTGTAGAAACCCAGTCACCATCAATGCACCTGTATCATAGTGCATGCCTTAGTAACCCATTTTCTGTCACTGGTGTCACTACAATATACGTGTCTCAGTTACTATCTATCCTAGTAACACAGAGTAAGTTTTGTTACCCCAGTTACTATTACTGCCATTACCACCACTACATGCTTTTAAAACTTTAATGAGTCCAGCACTAGTCATGCAGTCTGTAGAAATACAGTCGCCATCAGCAGCATCTTCAAAGAAGGCAACCATTGCTAGACCTAGGGCTCTATTAAGGGGAGAATGTGAAGAGAGCGCCACCAAAAAGTGATCGAATACATTCTGCACACTGGTGTTCCTCTCCTTATTCTAAAGAGGGAGATAGTTTGACATTCAGATCCCTCATGGTACGGTACCAGGATATTGTGTTCAGATTATCGTCTGAAATAAATATCTTGTCGCAAAGATTGTTTACAAAAATATCGCCTTATTAGAGGTAATGATGGAAAATATGCAACCAATGGGACAATATTTTTTCCAAACTATATTTGGGACGTGTTTATTTTTTCGGTGCTGTATTCTAATATATGGCCCTCTAAAATAGCTTACTCATGGGTTCATCATGGTATACTGAGAATGCTTTACCATGAGCAGGATTTACCCAATATTCCCATAGGGGTTTAGTTGTACACATAGTAGCAAAAATAGAGCATACCTAAAGAATTTGGATATGTTAGTTTCTGTTAAATAATTTTAACTACCCACACAACTACAGTTAAGTCACAGGACTTCTCTTTTAGGGGCGATCAATAAATGACATATCAAACAGATACCCATTTATTTCATGATTTTGAGAGTAAGTAGAGAAACGCTGCACACAAAAAATACCTTTTTACTACTAACAGTTAATCTATATAGAACAGTAAATATATTAAAACACATAGTTGGACCCTTCAAAACATCCAATACACAATGCATTTGCTTAAGATGATTCCTATTGATTGGCCTAATTGATATGTCGAATTTCAGTCCCCTTAGCGGTTTAAAATACCCATCATCAGGACTGTATTGTTGTGCCACAAATAGAGATACTCAATCTTACCCTATTTCACAAACAGGCTTTCAAAATCGTTCCAGTTAAATTTCTATGTAATGACCAAAAAATTGCTGATCACATATTCTGTAACCATTTCCAAATAACCCAATTCATAAATTTAACAAGGGTTACTGAAATCATTCTCCTAACTTCCTAAAGAACATATACACATTCACCACAAGGCAATTATATATTAGATCTCACATGATAGTAAACTATCAAACAACATGTAAATTAGCTTCATTAAGTGCAGATTATCGCAAATATCTTTTGTACTTTCCTAAATCCAGGAACGTAGGTTGCATAGACTTTGAAGAGATTTACCTCCATTCCTAAATTCATGAAATATAAATTCCTAATTGAATCTAGATCTTTCACAATATGCAGTTATATGAAAAAATATTATGAATATATTACATAATTACACAAGTTCACTCATCCAAGGATTGTCAATTTGCACAAGACGTGAATCAAATATATTCCAGTGCTCCCAATAGGAAGCCTTGATGTTTGGGTGAACATCAAATAATCCTAGAGTGTCGGCCAAGTAAAAACTTATCTGTTTCACAAGAAGACTTGAATGATCTAGCAGCAATATCGAGTAGAAAGAATTATAACAAGAACTCAGGGTAATTAGGATTCAGGCAGATCATAGTTTGAACTGTCTCTCACCCAGCATGAGTGGAATTCCTACTAAACAACAGAAACCAAAGCTACTGCAAGCCAAAAATGTCCAACCATCAAAATCATTATCGCAGAAAGAGAATAGTGCATTAAGAGGGTCACTTCTCATACAGCAAACTACCCAACAGATAAGCCAGAAAGATTCACTCTAACACAAGCAAACAAGAGGAGGAGTCTGCAGATCATGAACATGTTTCCTTGAAACCTTGCTGTGCACCATACTTGCACAGCAAGGTTTCAACGGAGCGAGCTTTCCACCTCCACATCTAGCCAGCAAGTGATTCACAAGGTTATCACTCTATGTATGATAGTGATAATTGCTCATTAATTTAGGTATAACACTACTAATTAAAAGATCTTCTGATACGTGGCCGACCATGGCCTATCTACCAATGACGGTTGGTGCTGAAAGCATAGCCGGAAGGACTCGGTACAGAATCGGTCAATGACTCATGAAAAGAATGAGCTCATTTTGGAGTGAGGCAGGAGGCGAAACGAACTAATGGGAGGGAGTAGAGATGCAGTTACTGATTAGCTAACAAGTGGAGGACTGCAAGAGGACTAGTAAACAAGGACAGAGTGTGGAATAATCTGATCAGTAAGAACTGTATTGAGTTTCCTGCATGCTGTGATTAGAGCTCTGGCCCAGAAGAGATTATCTCCTGTTATTCAATACTTTGTTAGTCAATTAGGGAGGTAAAAATGGCCCCTGCGGGGGGAGCTAGAGGGCGCCAGGCAAGATAGCCGCGCTTTAGTGCAGCTCCGCCTGGCTGATCTGCAATCTGCCTAGTATCTGCACAATAACGAGGCATCCAACCTCCTTCTTTGGCATCCGGGGAGTAACAATGCCCCTGAGGTGAATGGTGTTGAAATAACGTCTGTCAAACGCGGTGGCGAGATGCGGGTCGATGACGAGGCTTCCCTGCTAGTGGCAGTGAAATGGCGGCGTGAGCAAACAGAGGGAGAATCCCGAGCGCCGTGTGGTGAGCGGAGCAGTGGAAGATGTAGCGACCCTGTGCTGTATGGAGCATTGACCCGTGCTTGCCGTTGGGGCGAATTGACAACATTGACCTGCAGTGGTGTGGGGGCGGTGTGACTGCTCCTCGCTGCGGCTTTTCGGTGGATCTGTCATTGCGGCTGAGGTTCCGTGACGATTTGAACCCGTGTTTTCAACATTGTCGTAATTACATAATTTTGGTATCAGTGAACCGCAAATGATCCATTTAGTATATCCTGGTGTTTTCGCTATGCTACGAGCAAGAGCACTCCTGTTACGAGCACATTTCTGATCTACCCATGGCATCCATCTTAGATCACGGAAGCCATTTTGTGTTTCTTGCCCTCACATAGACAATGGACACGCAGTGACCTCTTTCACTTAAGGACACGTAAGCTTTAGCCGGAGATTCACCTTGCTAGTGACACGTGCACCTTAGAACAGAACACGCCATGGCTGCATGACTCGACAGAAGTTGCCTCCTCTGCCTGAGGCCAGTCCGGCTATACTGGTTCTCGTGTATGTTGGCCTGATCATGATTAGGCGGCCGAAGCTGGTAGCCTTGCCCATTTACGACCCACAAACATCTCTTATCCTGCTTTACTATCTTCTGCACCTGGCTCTGCTCCTTTCCTTCTGGGCCTTTATTAGGGGGAGGTAACGAAATTTACGATGAGGCGGTCCGGCTCTTGAATGAAAAGTTGACACAAGATTATGATGGAACAGTGGGAACCCCTCATTCGTAATGTTTTGACATCAGATATTGTTGACGATTCCTGTGCAACGCCAAATATTTATTGTTTAAGATACAAAGGTTTAGGAATGTACTAACATGTAAAGAATTTGCCCGAAGCCCAATATTTGGTATATAAGGAGCAACCCTCTTTGTACAAATCAAACAGGCTCCTAGACACTGCCCGTGTGTAGTTTCTGTGACTTCTGTGTCCCTGCAGTAATAAACCTTTGGTCTTTGACGCCACCATCGAGAAGCCCGTGTTTCTGTTTATTTGTGCACCGAGACAGGTAGAACTCCGGGGTCTTCGGGTGTTATCCCTGACACCTCTGGACAGAACCAAAAAGTCCAGAACTCCAATTGGCGCCCAACGTGGGGCGACGTCATTCGGTACCGGTCCAAAAGCCTGAAGAGTTCGAGAAGCTTCGTGAGAAGATTCCTGAGGGAGGCGCCCCACTTCATCGATCCCGGCATATCGCAAAAGTGGCCCGACGTTCTCTTCCACGAGGGTTCCCGTTCGGACGGCTGCAGTGGTCCGTTGCCTTGACCGTCGCCCTGTCTTGGACCCGAGGTGCAGTCCTTAGTACGGGGAGACGTGACGGGTTTCTCCTTGGTGACGTCTTCAGTGCCTCAGTTAAGTATTGAGTGGTTGCTAGTTGTTTATCTCGTAAGGGTTGTTCCTGTTAGGATAAAATCCTTTTTAGTTCTTGGTTTGGTTTGGTTTCGTAAGATTATCACTGGTTGTTCTAGTTACGATAATCATTTGGTTTAGTTTTGGGTATCGATACATTTGTTCGCTTTTGTAGGCCTAAGTTCTTGGTTCGAGTGCGCACCTTTGTTTGTGTTTTTGTCTGTTCAGTGTTCCGGGTTATAAAATGGTAAGTCGGAAAAATTGTATGTTGTCGTGTTTTGGTTGCAACAGTGATTCCCGGTTGGAGGACTCATGTCTGGTTCCTCCGATTGGAACTCCTCTTTATGATCTGTATTGTAAGTTCGGAGTGGGTCCTATATCTTATAATGAGGTGTGGGTCCGATATACGGAGAAAGACAGTGTCCTTAGTTGGTCACTGTATGGTAGTTTTGAACCCCAAGTTCTTGATAATTTAGAAATGAAATTGTTCAAGAAGAAAGCACGGCCGGCAATGTTTGATTCTCTTCGTTATTGGCGAAAAGAATCTAAACAGAGAGAAATTAAAAAATTGAAGAAAGAACAGAAAGAACAAGAGTTGACTTTAGAACAGTCTGCTAAGCAGCTGCAACTCAACGAGTCTGAGAAAGCAATGGAGGTGGCCAATAGAGAGCGTAATTTAGCGATAGACAAGTGCTATCCTGCCTTGCCATCGAGTACAGCTAAGATAGTAGAGGACCCCAAAAACGATCCTCTGTTGTCTTACTTGCTACGGTCACCCCCACCGTATGCACAGGGTGCTACGGCTCCACCTTTACCGGTTGCTGGACAGCCTGGTATACCTGCTCCTGCTCCCCCGAATCAAGCTCCTGTACCTCCTGTGGTCAATGTTAATGTTCCTTCGGCACCCCCTCTTCCAGGGTTGCCGGCTTCTCTACCTATACCTGTATCGCTTACACCTGCTATTTCACAGGCTACTTTGCCTGCTACTCCTACTGCTCCTGTTCTATCTGTTCCGACCGCTACTTTATTTTCTGCTTCTGCTAGTGTTATGACTCCGCTTTCTGTTCGTCGGAGAATCACTGATTCTGTCTCTAATATTCTATCTCCCTTCTATAAAACTTTAATTAAAACTCCTGCCTCTGACTCTGTGCAGAGACGTAGTCAGCTTCCCAGTACTGAAGAACGGGGAATATTAGATTCCACAGCTCTTAGATGGATTTCGAAAAGTGGAAGATATAGTACTAGAGATGTATTAGATACATTTATGCAATAGAATGAACCAACACAACGATATGTGTTCGATGAAATGTGCTCCCTTTTGCGTGAGGAATTGGAAGAGGATGACTCTGAATCAAATCTAGAAGAATTAATTAATGTTCAGAAAGGGTTTGCTGCTGGTATGATAGTTGGTCAAAATATAAAAGAAGCGATGGAACTGATTTTAGGTTATAGGAATGATCCATCACTTCGTTCACCGAGGGAGTTAGAGAAACGTAGTACGAAGCAGAATCGCCAATATCCAATGAGGGAGGTTCCTCCAATTTGGCGCGAAGCTGTACAAGCTGATGCACATCGTGGTATTGCTGCCGCTCCGGCGCAATTCCAGAGAGTGTGGATACACATTCCATGGAAGCGAGCCGAAGTGTTAGCAGTGAAACAGGCCTTGCCTGATCCGCGTAAGAATCCAGCCGGATATTACAAAGAGTTAGCACAGACAGTTGAAGCTTGTGTGATGAATTTAGCGGACATTGACATGTTATTCGGGAATGTAGTTCCACAACCAATTTGGGCTAAAATTCGTAAAGAGAATCATCCAGTTGCCCTAGGTGGTGATTGGGCAGCTATAATTGCAGCGGATGGTCAACAAATAGGTGGTTCCAAACCCGAACCTCTAATTGCTGATTTACCAGGTAGAATAATTGACTTAATGAAGACTCTGATGCCAGCATTGCGCGTTAACTGGGATAAATTGTCCGCATGCAAGCAAAAGAAGGACGAAAGTGTTTCCGACTTTTTCACAAGGTTTGAAGAGACTTTCGTAGATCATAGTGGTCAGGATATGAGTACTGAAGGGGGACAGAGACTATTCGTTGATAAATTTGTGCACAATCTGTTGCCAGAGCTTAGTAATAAATTGAAAGATTCCGAGAGTGCGTGGGCTGTCTCTACGACTGCGCAAATACTTGCAACTGCCCAGTACTATGAAAATAGGGATAAAGAGGAGAAGGAAAAGTCAGAGAAGAAGACAAAAGATTTAAAAACTAAAGTTCTTTTACAGCAAGCGTATCCGCCTCGCACAAATCAGACTAATACACAGCAAGGGTCATATCAAAGGACATATTATAATTCTCAGAGACCGCAATACCAGTGGAATCAGTGTGCATATTGTAAGAAAGAAGGTCATTATAAAAATGAGTGTCCAGTCTTAGCACAAAAGAAATGCTGCGGCAGCTCAGAGAGGTCGTGGTGGTTATATGCAAAATTCTAGGGGTCGAGGACGAGGTGCTATGCCTCCACAAACGAACGATCGCCCTTCTAATCATTTTGATCAGCGAAATGGACAGTCTGCTCAACAAAATAGATCTCAGCAGTATCATGTTGAAGACTATTGTGAAATTGGTGAAGGATTTCAGCAGAGTGAGTACTACGACAGCCATGGACAAAGAGAGGGAGTAGTATCAGTTCCAGTAGATCAGAGTGGGCCTTATGTCGCAGTAGCAACATCGGGTGTAGTCGAACCGTTTCTGTTGGATACTGGTGCAGCAAAAAGTTCTATCATACATGAGAAACTCCCTGGCGCACCTTTGTCTGGCTTAACAAATGTTTCTGTAGGTTTTTCAGGCGCCCCCGTTTACAACCCCGTATCTGGTCCTTTGTCTATTTCTGTTGGGCCCCGTCAATTGAAAGCACCCTTGATTTTGACGACAGGTTGTAATGAAAATCTGCTTGGTTTAGACTTGTTAAAACGCCTATATGCGACATTGTACTGTTCTCCGGAAGGAGTACGGCTTACGTTGGGTAAAAGAATCACCTCCCCGATGTACTTGTCGATGGATGCGCTCCCATCAGAGCTGCGTTCTCTCCCTGATACTCTTTGGGCGACTGGTCCTAACGATGTAGGTCTTTTAGAAATTCCACCATATGTAGTTACTTTGAAAGCGAATGTCAAATTTCCACGAATCCCGCAATACAAAATCTCTAGTGAAGGTGAACGCGCACTTTTATTAATTGTGCAAGATTTGATCAAGAAAGGTGTAGTAGAAGAAACTAGAGGAAATGTCTGTAACAGTCCTGTATTGCCAATTCTGAAACGTACTGATCCTTCAAAACCTCCGGTCTATAGATTTGTAATTGATCTTAGAGAAGTCAACAAAATTGTGATTCCACAGTTTCCTGTGGTTCCAGACATAACTGCATTGTTAACGTTGATGCCTGCTACAGCCACATGGTTTTCAGTTATCGACTTGAAGAACGCATTTTTCAGCATTCCGATAGCCGAGGAAAGCAGGGATATTTTCGGCTTCTCTCTAGGAGGTCGAAGCTTCAGGTTTAAACGTGCTCCACAAGGGTATTGTGAGAGTCCGTCCATTTACAGTCAGGCATTAAAAAGTCAGTTAGATTCTTTTGTACTTCCTCCTGGTTCTGCTTTAGTGCAATATGTAGATGATCTTCTAGTGGCTGCCGATGACAAGGACACTTGCAAAGCAGCTACAATTTCCTTATTGCATCATTTGTCTAGTTTGAATCACAAGGTGTCACCTTCCAAGATGCAATACTGTTGCCAAGAAGTGACCTACCTAGGTCATCTTTTGTCAAAGGAGGGAAGGAAGTTGACCCCAGAGAGAATAAAAGCAATTACGCAAATGAATGTTCCTACCACACAGAGAGAAGTACGTGCCTTTTTAGGTATTACCTCATACTGTAGGCAGTGGATCCCAAATTTTTCTCTTTTAGCAAAACCGTTGGTAGCTTTGACTGGGAAAAATGTTCCGAGTCCAGTGCCATGGTCTGCCGAATGTCAGGAGAGTTTTTCTGAGTTACGAAATGCATTGTGTTCAGCTCCTGTGTTGGGTACACCTGACTACAGTAAGCCGTTTACGCTCTATGTTCACGAGAGAGAAGGTTGCGCGTTGAGTGTTCTGACACAGAGATTTGGTGATAAACAACGTCCTTGTGCGTATTTTTCATCAACATTAGATCCGGTAGCTAGAGCGTTGCCTAGTTGTTTGAGAGCTACAGCGGCAGCTGCGGCTTCCATTCGACAATCTGCTGGTTTGGTGATGAACAACATGCTAGTGGTCATGGTTCCTCATGCTGTGGATACACTCATGAATCGAACTAAGACGCAACACCTTACCAGTGCTAGATTATCTGGCTATGAGCTGACACTGCTAGCGAGTCATATTCAGATCAAAAGATGCAATGTATTGAATCCAGCAACATTGTTGCCGACTAGTCAAGAGTCGAGTGATTCCGAACCTCATGACTTTTGCTTCAGAACCGAGGAAGAGACAAAAGGACGAATTGATCTTAACCCCTTCGCTGCGGCGGCTATTCCGCCGCAGCGCTAAAGGGGCGGGGCGGCCGCGCGGCCGCCGCATGCTGGTGACAGAACCGCTCCGTCACCAGCTACAGTTGAGCTGTGCTGGTGACGGAGCGGTTCCGTCATGACCCGCCCCGCTCTTTAGAACGCCCGCGCAGGCGCGAAATCAGCGCCGCGCTGGCGCGGCGGCCGGGCCATGACGGAACCGCTCCGTCATCAGCACAGCTCAACTGTAGCTGATGACGGAGCGATTCCGTCATCAGCATGGAAGGGGTTAAAGACACTCCGTTGTCAGATCCAGATGGCACGTTGTATGTTGATGGGTCTTGCTTTAAATTAGAGAATGGTGATGTGACTGCTGCCTATGCAGTAACGACTTTGAGTACGATCGTGGAGACTGCAAGAGTGAGTCAGAATTCTGCCCAAGCTGCGGAATTAATTGCCCTAACGAGAGCGTGTGTTTTAGCTAAGGGAAAGAGAGTGAATGTGTTCACAGATAGTCAGTACGCGTTCGGCGTGGCCCATAGTTTTGGCCATTTGTGGAAAGAGAGAGGTTTCATTACGTCCCATGGGACTAAGATTCAACATGGTCAACTAGTTAACGACTTGTTAGAATCTCTAACCTTGCCGACTGAAGTTGCGATTGTGAAGTGCAGCGCTCATAAAGCAATCACGGATGATGTTGGACGTGGGAATGCTTTTGCTGATGAGACTGCTAAACAGACAGCTAGAAATATGATGAGTAGAATGTATGTTGCTACGTCTGCAAGATGGATTTCTGAGTCTGGAATGTGTGAGGACACAGTGGAAAGTGTGAAAGAAATTCAGAAAGAGGCGACTGAGGAGGAAAAACTCGTATGGAAAGAGAGCACGGGTAAATTGGACTCGAGTGGGTGTTGGATTGATTTGTCGGAACAACAACGTTGGTTGTTGCCTGATGCGTATGTGCTTGCAGTAGTAACGATGGCACATGGAGCAGCGCATATCAGTTCTAAAGGGATTTGTAAGATGTTGGCTCCAGTCTGGAAGAATGATGGGATTAGCAAGTGTGCAGAGAGAGTGGTGAGAAATTGCATGGTATGCCTGATGCATAATCCTGGCAAGGGAATCCCCACACCCGCTGGTCATTTCGCTCCTCCTTCCTGTCCCTTTGAAGTGATTCAGTTAGATTTCATTCACATGGATCGTTGCAACAATCTAAAGTACGTTCTAGTGGTAGTTTGTGCCTTTTCCAGATGGATCGAAGCATACCCACTGAAGGACAATACTGCCTTGTCCACTGCCAAAATCCTTCTCAAAGAATATTTCCCCAGGTATGGCATGCCATGGATTGTATGGTCAGATAACGGAAGTGAGTTCGTAGGGAAAGTTATGCAGAGTGTGTGTGCCGGTTTAGGGATCAAACAAAAGTTCCACAGTGCGAACCATCCCCAGTCTGCTGGTTTAGTTGAGGGTTATAATGGCACCCTCAAGCTGAAACTTGCTAAAATACAAGCATCCATGGGTTTGCCCTGGCCAGATGCACTACCTTTGGCTCTGTTATCCACGAGAGCGACTGTACATTCTAGAGTAGGACTTAGTCCATACGAAATAGTGTTCGGTCGTCCTGCTAATGTTTGGGGGGTGCCTAGGCCAAAGGAATTCAGACAGCTGGAATACCCAATGTTAATTGATTACCTTTTCGACTTGACTGCTAAATTGAGTCTTATTCACCAACAGGTTTTCGATGCATTGCCAAAGCCACCGGAGAGTCCAGGTCATCAGCTGAAACCAGGGGACCAAGTAGTCATCCGTAATTTTGCAAGGACGAAGAATCTTCAACCCAGATTCGTCGGCCCATACCAGGTGTTGTTAGCAACGAGAACTGCTATTCTTGTGGCTGGACGAAAAAACTGGATTCACACAACACACGTCAAACGTGTGCCCCTGCCACTTCCTTACGACAACTGGGTGAAGAAGGGAATCGGTGCCTCTGAAACTGAACAAATACCCAGGTTTATCCCTTTCAGCGATGCAGAACTAATCACTGACACATCGAACTCTGACTCTCCTCCTGAAACTGCTCTTTTGAACTCTGAACATTTGCCATCTGCATCAAAAGAACATTTGCCATCTGCATCAAAAGAACATTTGCCATCTGCGAACGTGAACATTGCAACGTCGGCTGAAAATACACTGTTTCCAGATCAAACAGCTCCTGCAAAACTGAGATACAATTTACGATCTCGCAATATGGACAAATAAAGCAGGAAACTGCCTATTTTACACATTTGAATTTTGATACATTGCCTCCAGCCAGGAAGTTTGCTAATACTTTGTATTGTTTTGTTGTTTTAAAATTGCCTTGCCGTCTGGGTAGCCGTAGGGTCGTGGCTGTGTGCCTAGTTGAATCTGCGGGGGTCAGACACAAGGTCGATCTTTCTGTTAGTTCTGGGAACTCCCAGGGCTGATAGAGGCATTTTCATCTACGTACACATCATCAGTGGTCGCGAGCGGATTGTAGAAGATGGAGCTTCCTGAGCTGCAACGAGAGAATGTAATTTATGTTCGCAGAAATAGACTGTACAAAATTCTTCACAGCAAATGCTTTCTAACGCAATGTGCAGTTACGTTTTTGATTATTTTAATAACGTTGGTGGGTGGAATCGTCTTTGGTGTGCATTTGATTTTTACGCCGGTAACTACAGTACCTCCCCTTGATCCTTCTTCTTCTACTGTTTCTTCTATGCATTCTTTTCACTCGTTTCCTGAACACGAGCAAGCTCGACGCTCAGAATTTATTAATAACACTTTTGTACAGCTCTTGCATCAACACCAACTGGTAGTTAACACTACAGACTGCTGGGTGTGTGGCTTGATACCCCACACTATGGATAAAGGCATTCCCTATCTAGTCTTGCCTTTTAGCTATAATGGATCATTTCAGGCCTTCCAGACCATTTTTGCCTATGCCCTTGAGACCTATCCTCCGCGTCCACCACGTTCCACTAAATACAACTCTGCCAACAAAGCTTTAGTCCAGGGAATTATTGACATGATTAAAGACGTCAATAATACTCCATCTTACCCTAGAGATGAATTACGGGTATATTTGAGTTGGAACTCCACAGAGTATCGCCTTAGTTTGGGAGAAAGCAAGCGTAAAAGCTCAACTCCAGTCTGGGTCGTGCCCCACCGAGGTCAAGTCTGTTTGCAAGGAAATGGGAGAAATCCGAAAGCTCAGCTAGGGAGGAGTGAGTGCGTTGAGACTTACGTGTTTCCGTCTAACTCTTCCCCTGCCTTTCTCACTGCTAGGGGTACCTATTTCATCTGTCAAGACAGAGCGTATACATGGCTGCCTGCTGACTTTTCAGGTTCATGTTATATTGCTCGACTGTTGCCTCCAACGTACACTGCTTCTTCAGATTATCACAAGACCAGAGTAGCAAGGGGTGTTTTCAGCAAGGAAGATACCGCTGGTCAGGAAGCTGGAGACTTTTTCAAAGGTTTCCTTCCGTTTTGGGGGCCTATGGCCAATAGTAGAAATCTACGTCAGCTAACACGGGTAGTTGAATCTACTATTACAGAAACTGCTGGTGCCCTTAGTAACTTAACAGCTGAGCTTCAGGCGGATCGTCTCATGACGTTGCAGAACCGTATGGTTCTAGACGTAGTACTTGCAGATCGAGGTGGGGTATGCAGAATGATCCAATCGAGCTGCTGTGTTTTTATTCCCAATAATGCTCCGACTGTCTATGAAGCGATCTCTAAGCTACACAAGATTTCCGACTCTATACACGTAGACAAGGGAAACTGGTCCTTCATGGAGTGGTTTTGGACTTTGCTATCAGCATGGGGATGGAAAGTCCTGATGGTCATTGGTGTCAACCTAGTATTTCTATTCTCATGCTGCCTGATTATCCAGTGTGGTCCCGCTTTGTGTAGTCTTTGTGCTGCAACTTGTTTTAGAAAACCACCTGCGTTTGGAGAAAAGGCGCGAGAAAGAATGATGATGCAACAGCATGTCACTGACCTGATGAGCATAGAGATAGACTCGGACATAGAGTAATTGCCTATGTAAGGGCAAAAGGAGGGTCTGAGGTTCCGTGACGATTTGAACCCGTGTTTTCAACATTGTCGTAATTACATAATTTTGGTATCAGTGAACCGCAAATGATCCATTTAGTATATCCTGGTGTTTTCGCTATGCTACGAGCAAGAGCACTCCTGTTACGAGCACATTTCTGATCTACCCATGGCATCCATCTTAGATCACGGAAGCCATTTTGTGTTTCTTGCCCTCACATAGACAATGGACACGCAGTGACCTCTTTCACTTAAGGACACGTAAGCTTTAGCCGGAGATTCACCTTGCTAGTGACACGTGCACCTTAGAACAGAACACGCCATGGCTGCATGACTCGACAGAAGTTGCCTCCTCTGCCTGAGGCCAGTCCGGCTATACTGGTTCTCGTGTATGTTGGCCTGATCATGATTAGGCGGCCGAAGCTGGTAGCCTTGCCCATTTACGACCCACAAACATCTCTTATCCTGCTTTTCTATCTTCTGCACCTGGCTCTGCTCCTTTCCTTCTGGGCCTTTATTAGGGGGAGGTAACGAAATTTACGATGAGGCGGTCCGGCTCTTGAATGAAAAGTTGACACAAGATTATGATGGAACAGTGGGAACCCCTCATTCGTAATGTTTTGACATCAGATATTGTTGACGATTCCTGTGCAACGCCAAATATTTATTGTTTAAGATACAAAGGTTTAGGAATGTACTAACATGTAAAGAATTTGCCCGAAGCCCAATATTTGGTATATAAGGAGCAACCCTCTTTGTACAAATCGAACAGGCTCCTAGACACTGCCCGTGTGTAGTTTCTGTGACTTCTGTGTCCCTGCAGTAATAAACCTTTGGTCTTTGACGCCACCATCGTGAAGCCCGTGTTTCTGTTTATTTGTGCACCGAGACAGGTAGAACTCCGGGGTCTTCGGTTGTTATCCCTGACACCTCTGGACGGAACCAAAAAGTCCAGAACTCCACGGCCTGTCACCTGGATGGCGGATGCGAGGCGTTGAAATACTATGGAAGACCCTGGGCCCCGGAGGTGAAGGTGCGGCGTTGCCAGCAGACGGCTGAGGTAGGTGGGTGCAGCCCGGACCTTGGCCTGTGGCTGTGGAGGTGTGTGTGTGCCCGGGATTTGGGCCGGGGCCTGCCACCAGAGGTCTGTGCACGCGGCCAGTGTGTAGCTGCTTGGGGGCCCTGCCGGCGGCTGTTCCCCCCAGGGAGAGTATACTGTGGGCTGTGGTGGTGAGGTACTCATCTCTGGGTGCCGGCTGCTTCTGAATGCACGAAACCTGCAGAGGATTGACAACAGGCTGGTCGGACAGCACTGGGGAGGTGTGCTGTGCTTGATCTGAGGCCGAGCCTGGAAGTGCATCGCGATCTTTTTTGACCCCTCACTTTTACAGCATTTGAGGCCGTTGTTGGTGCTGGTAGGTCCTGCCTGACGGACTGGTATGAAATAAACACAGCTACTTTACTGTCACTGGTGGCAGCTGTTACCATACGTGTTGGGCTTTGTCTGCTTGCATTTTGGAGGTTGCTGTATTACAAGGTCTGCGACGTCTGGCAAAGTGATCTGTAACCTGGTTTTGTGACTGGTTGCTGGGGGATTGATACCTGCCTGGAGGATTGAATCTTTACTATATCTGGAGAACTGTGAACTTGTGAACTTGTGCTAGGGCTGTCTGCCTCAATAATCTGACTGCATACTAAAACTTTCATCCTGGCCATAAGGCGTGGAAATGCTTATTTGAAAAAGACTGGCATACGAATGCGTGTTGCAGTATAGCGCTACTCCCGCTTGCCTGCGGCTAGTAGCCTTTGGAACATACCCTGGTAGGACTAAGTGTATTACATTTCCTGCTGTTAGCCATGGGTAAGCCAGACAAGTCACAGCACAGCCTCACGTTTGAGGCACGAAAATCGGGCAGGGCCCAGCAAAAGGCGGCTTCTGGTTCGGAAGCTGAGGCCAAGGAGATAGACCCCTAAATCTGGAATCCACACTGCTGGCCATGCAAAAAAGCCCACAGGCTATAGAAGGTGGCATGTCTACTATAAATCATTGACTAGACCACATGTCCTCGCAATTGGAAAAACAATCGACGAGAGTGGGAGAGGTCAAGCAAGGGGTCTCGAATGCGGAGGATGGTCTGGTTGAGGTAACTAACAAAACTCTGAATATGGAAAAAGTGCTGTCCCTCATTCAGGCCAAGAATGAGGATTTGGAGGCCCGGTCGCGGAGGAACAATCTTCGCATAACGGGCCTGCCTGAGTTGACAAATTCTGGGAGGATGGAACAATTCATTGAAACACTGATTAAGGATATCTTTGGTTCTGAGCATCTTTCATCCATGTTTGTTGTGGAGCGCGCTCACCGCTCCCTGGCGGCGCGCCTGGTTCCTGGGGCTCCTCCTCGCCCCATAATAGCTCGGTTATTAAACTACAGAGACCGAGACACTGTCTTGCGATTAGCTAGAGAGAAAGGTACCATCAACCACCAAGGAAATGATTTGTCCTTCTTTCCTGATTTTACGGCTGCGGTACAAGCCGCGAGACGAGAGTATGGTGTGGTAAAAAAATGTCTGCAGTCTGAAAATATCCCTTACGCCATGTTGTATCCTGCAAGACTTCGTGTGGGGACGGAGGGGAAATTCAAGAATTTTTCCACCCCCAAAGTGGCGATGGAACATGCGAAACACTTGAAAGGACACCGACGTGAGGCAGACGCTGGGGGGGAAGAGGACGACTGATCATAATAACCTAGAAGTTGTGATGTATCAATAGTATGATGTGTAGAAATGTTGCCTATGGTTTGCCAACTATATATACACACTGTTGTTATTCTTATTGGGGCCGGTAAAGCCCGGATGTGCTGTATATCAGAACTACCAAAGATTAGAGATGCCTTAAGTCTTGAGTATTCAACTGTATACTGTAACACAGGTAATAGACCTGATCAGCCACCTCCTATGAAGTGGGAGGACAGTAGCACTCTGACGCCCCCCAAATGGGAATACCCCACGTTATGCTGTTTTGTGGAACAGTTAATAGGGTTTGGTTAGATACACTTGGATGGCTTTGGTGAATTGTTGTAGCCAAAGTGGGTGGGGGGTACGTTCGGGGTAGGGGGTGGGATGGGTTGGATGGGATTGTGTAGTACTCAAGAATATTGCAGTTTACATGTTCATTGATGGCATTGCTTTAAGATTCTATCTGACTGATCAATGCATAGTATGAGTGGTGTAATTAAGTTTGTCACTTGGAATGTCCGTGGTCTTAATTCACGGAAAAAAAATTGCTCAGTGTTAGCTCAGCTGGATAGATTGGGAGTGTCTGTGGCTTTCCTTCATGAGACGCACTTAACTAAGGCATCGGCGCAGCGCATAGGTACGAAATGGGCTGCAGTAAGACTAGACTCATCCTACTCAACCTGTTCAAGGGGAGTGATGATACTTATAAAAAAAGGATTGTGTATGTAACAAGGACCCCCTGAATAGACGAATTACGTAATTCCTAGGTCAGGGAAAAAACATATTTGAGAAGTAACAACCTAGGCAATTTGACACATTGAATCACATATAAATCAAAAAATATATAGCAATGGAATACAGCTAGCTTAAAAACAAGTTTTTATTAATCAATTAACACAAGTAAAAAAGGTTCATTTATATGACATTAAAATAGCAGTAAAAAATTCCATAGGGTATAATTGACATTCACACGTTAACAATAAACAAACAATAAAAAATGGGAGTAGGTGGCATGAAAATTCAATCTCTACGCGCGTTTCGGCGGCCAGCGCCTTCTTCCTGGAGCAGCCACACAATATTAATTGGTAATTTTAGCAAGAAGTAGTTGTTTAAAATAGATATTCAATTTCTTTTTGGAATCCTTTCAGTGTCAGATATGATAAAACTGATTGTTTAGATGTTTAAGTATCTAAGCCCGCCAACCGGAACCCTTTAGCGTGGATGAGTACTTGATAAGATTCGGTCCTGGATATTCTAGATTTCAGATCTATTATACTATTTCTATTTCTTTTAAGATGTTGGAATGAACTTGCTGTTTGTTGATATATTCTTTTGATACAGTTCTGAGCCCTAAAATGGTAGGTACTTTTCTTTTATAGTTCTCAGGAATGTAAGAAGTTTCTTGATCCTCAGTGGTGCTGACTTTAAAAAGTTAAAAGATCTCCCTGCCTAACGGTGGTCGGCAGGGCTCCCTATGTCCGGTGGCGGGCGGTACGTCTCGTTGAATGGTGAGCGCGGCACTTTTTGCCGCGCTCACCATTCAACGAGACGTACCGCCCGCCACCGGACATAGGGAGCCCTGCCGACCACCGTTAGGCAGGGAGATCTTTTAACTTTTTAAAGTCAGCACCACTGAGGATCAAGAAACTTCTTACATTCCTGAGAACTATAAAAGAAAAGTACCTACCATTTTAGGGCTCAGAACTGTATCAAAAGAATATATCAACAAACAGCAAGTTCATTCCAACATCTTAAAAGAAATAGAAATAGTATAATAGATCTGAAATCTAGAATATCCAGGACCGAATCTTATCAAGTACTCATCCACGCTAAAGGGTTCCGGTTGGCGGGCTTAGATACTTAAACATCTAAACAATCAGTTTTATCATATCTGACACTGAAAGGATTCCAAAAAGAAATTGAATATCTATTTTAAACAACTACTTCTTGCTAAAATTACCAATTAATATTGTGTGGCTGCTCCAGGAAGAAGGTGCTGGCCGCCGAAACGCGCGTAGAGATTGAATTTTCATGCCACCTACTCCCATTTTTTATTGTTTGTTTATTGTTAACGTGTGAATGTTAATTATACCCTATGGAATTTTTTACTGCTATTTTAATGTCATATAAATGAACCTTTTTTACTTGTGTTAATTGATTAATAAAAACTTGTTTTTAAGCTAGCTGTATTCCATTGCTATATATTTTTTGATTTATATGTGATTCAATGTGTCAAATTGCCTAGGTTGTTACTTCTCAAATATACTTATAAAAAAAGGAACAAACTTCACATTGCTTAGGACAGATGCAGATGACCAAGGGCGAGTGGCGATCACGTATGGCCAAATGGGGAAAAGGCTAGTTTTATTGGTTACTGTTTATGGCCCAAATATAGATGACCCCTCATTCTTTTCTGATGTGTGGCGTCGTATCCTAAGTTTTCCATCAGCTGAAATAATCTGGTGAGGAAATTTTAATGTTTGTCTGGATGCATCCATAGATACAGAAAATACTGCAGGCAGAAGCAGAAAGGCGGCGGAGAGCATTTTTGGACTCCCGCATGCGGGCCCCTTACTGGATATTTGGCGGCTCCAGCACCCAGGACACCGAGAAAGTACGTTTGTCTTTTCGGTGCATGGGACTTGGTCCCGTCTTGATTACTGGCTTGTGTCGGAAATGGTTGGGACTTGGGTTGCTAGTGAGAGTCATGAACCACGCACACTATCAGATCATTCTCTGTTAGTTCTAGCAGTGCAGATTCCTCTCTGTGAGAGACCGCCATTTGCATGGAGACTGCAACCTGCTGAGCTTGCGGACCCGGTTTTTGAGCAGACTATTGATGAAACTATTCTACATTTTTTCCACGAAATGGAGGGGACAGTAGACAGTGCTGGTTCATTATTCATTCATTCATTCATTAGGCGACAGTGCGTGGTGTATGTATTGGAGCGCAAGCGGGGCTATTGAAATACATTAGACGCAGGATTCATAAACTGGCGCTTGAGATATCTACACTTGAGCGTGACTATGAGTCGAACCCCTCATCTCATTTACTGGATAAAATTAGAGACCTGGTCTCCGAATATAATGATACAGTTGACCAGGAACTGCAACACCGTTCCCAGCGAGCGAAGCCTCGTTATTATGGTGAGGGGGGATGCCCGAGTCGCTCATTAGCACAGAAATTGTCGAAACCCCGCAATCAGGACCACATCAAGGAACTAGTAGATAAATATGAGGAAACGCATTATTTGAACTCTGATCTTAGCAAAATTGTGTTAAGATTTTACACTACTCTATATGCTACTAAAGAAGGTCCTCAATCAGAGGAAATAGAATCCTATCTCGATGATGTGGCGTTGGGGTGGCTTTCCAATGCGTACAGAGAATATTTAATGCAGCCCTATGATGAGGAAGATGTCAAACTCGCTATCATGGCGTTATCCACTTGTAAAGCAGCTGGTATAGCTGGATTCCCTAGTGAATTCTACAAAATGTATGTTGATGATGTAGTGCCTCGCCTTTTGGTAGTATTTGCAGAAGCTTATGATACAGGGCAGCTTCCCCCTACGTTACGGGAGGCTCTAGTAACTCTACTGAAGCCTGACAAGCCCTCAAACAGATACGAATCGTACAGGCCCCTTTTAATTATTAATATCGCCACCAACATTTTGGCGAAGATGACTGCTACCCAGCTGCAGCCATTGATCCCTCTGTTGGTCTTGCCAGATCCGTCTGGATTTGTGACCGCTAGATCGACAACACATAATCTGCGCACTGTGTTCTCTACGCTGCATTACTTTGAACCTGACTTTTAGGCGGTGGCTGTGCTGCTCGATGCCGCAAAGGCCTTTGATTCCCTCCGTTGGGACTTCATGTTTACGGTCTTGCAACGCATGGGCTTCCCTCCTTTTTTTCTTAAATGGCTCCAGGTCCTATACACGAATCCAGCTGCGAGGGTGGGGGTTAAAGGGTGGGTCTCCCCGACGCTCCCTATAGAAAGAGGCACTCGGCAGGGATGCCCTCTATGACTGATGCTTTTCTCGCTGGCTTTGGAACCTTTAGTGTGTAAGATCAGACAGCTAAATGCGCACGCGATATTACGATTCAGACAACGCCCACTCTGGGTTTGTTATATGCTGACGATATGATGCTATATGTCCGGGAATCTGCCGTTTTTTTACTGGCCCTTTTGAGGGAGTATGTGAAATTTGAGCGCTACTCAGGTCTGGGAATCAACTGGTCAAAGTCTGTGGTGTTTCCATTGACGGCTAGTACCCAAAAAAAAAGACCTAGATTTCCCTCTGACGTGGACGTGGGTCTGGCTGCACAGGGACCTTGAAAGAGTGATTACGGAGAACTATGGCCGGACCATCACACATGTAACTGAGAAGGCGGAAAGGTGGGCCCACTTGCCGCTCTCTCTTGCAGATCGGCTTGCGGTTATTAAAATGACCTTCCTGCCTAAGCTGCTATATTTCTTTGTTAATATACCCATCAAATTGAACATAGCCTTATTCCAGACATTACAATCACCACTACTTGCCTTTGTGTGGGCAGGGAAAAAACCTAGATGTAGTTGGGAGGTGTTGGTGCAACCATTTAAACGGCGCGGATTTGAAGCTCCGGATTTCTGTCTTTATTATTTATGAGCTAAGGCGCAATTTGCACATTATTGGCATTACCCGACGCAATTTTTACCCCATCTTGCGATTAAAGCAGATGCTATCCGAGCCATGTCCTTACAGGCAGCGACCCTCTCTGGAGGATCGGGGGGTCCTAGGACTGAAATTAATCCAGATTGAGGAACACTCGTCTTATTGTAGATGGCAGGTGGTACTGGGAACCGCACTCACACTCAAAATGTTTAAGGACTGGTGTGCATTCTCATGTCGTCTCACGGCAATCTGTAACTTGCGGTTGATTCATTTCAAATATTTGCACCAATTTTACTATACCCCATTGCAACTTCACAGATATGGTTTGTGTGAGAATGCTAATTGTGTAAGGTGTGGGCAAGATGACGCTGATTTTTTACACATGTCACGGACCTGCTCTGGGATCTCCGCTTTCTGTTCCAAGGTTGTACATATTCTTACAGAGGTTGTGTTTGAACGGGTACGGTGTGAGCCGGAACTCTGCCTGCTAGGCTTTGTAAAGCAGTTGAAACCATGCAACAGGTGGATAATTGCTGTCTCTACTTTGTTTGCAAAGTGGTCTATCACACTTTGTTGGGGGCAAAAACAACTCCCACTGTCAAAAGCTGGATCAGGGATTTGATTTATATCAGAGACCAATTGAAGATATATGCCGTGGAACTGTCTGAAACCTCGCGCCCCAAAGACTTCTGGGCGCCTCTTATGAGTTACTTACATACTCAATCAAATTTATTGTAACTTTATAGTGCACTGCTCATGGTCACTGAGAGTTTATTCCTTTGAAGATACGGACCACGCTACCAGTGTTATCTGTCACCTCCTAGAGTGCATTCTGCTCAATGCTGTTTCATCTGTGTGCAATGTACTGCAAGCCACTTTGTTGGGGGGGTTGGGTGGGGACGGGCTCTCTGGGAGGGGTTAGTATAAGGGAAGGGAGTTTCGACTGTATCATGTTATTACAGTACTTCTGCTTTAAGTATATATGTATCCGTTGACTGCTGAGCCATATGTAAAGAGGCTTGTATCGGCTAAAGTTCAATGTGAATTGTAGTCCTAGATTGAGTTGTTGCTTATTTATTATTACAAGCTGCCTAATAAACAGATTTTTTTTTAAATGGCCCCTGCACGGACCTCGAATTTCACATCCAAGATGGATCAGCAAGCAATGCTCCAAATTTTGTCAGAGCACTTAAGCAAACACCCACAATTCTGGAGCTAGATGCCTATAAATCTCTCCTGGCAGCTACTGGCAGCAAAGACTGTACATCTTTCTAGCAGGTGGTTTATTCCCTGCATTTTAAGTACTGTCCTGCCAGAGGGCTGCATACTTTAATTCCACCTGACCGCTAGATTGCACACTACACTGGGGTTTACTTTGACTCAACATCCAGGTTGGACCTTGTAGTAAACACCACAAACAAGGAGGAGATCCTGGACACCTTGATAATTGATTTTCAAGATGTGCTGGTAGCTCTAGATAAGAACTCTAGTGGCTAGGCACCTTGTCCTGATGAGGTTCCATGTGATATATTTAAAGATCATTCTTATTCATGGGATCCTCTTCTGACTAATGTTTTTAAGGCTGTAACTAGCTCAGTTCCTCCAGCTTCATGCTTACATTTGACAATAGTACCCATCTTCAAGAAGGAATGCGAAGAGGATGCAATGTGTTATCTCCCAATCTCCCTGATTATTCTACAGCCAAAATCAGAGGCAGAATCCTATTAAACAGGCTGGAGCAGTGGGCCATGGTAAATAACATCTTGTCTGACGTGCAAACTGGCTTTAGAGTTGACTTTGGGACTTCTGAGCAGAGCTTAAACCACCACCTACTGATTAGCGTAGTGGTTTGCTTGTGGCATCAATAGACTTACGTTTAGATTCTGACTTTGTCAATCATGCTATACTCTAGAAGATGTCTGGTATAGGGGTTGAGGATTGCATTGTCAGCTATTTGAAGCATCTTTTTACTGGGGTGACTGCTGGTATGAGACACGGCCTGAGTGGTAAGACAACCAAGCCCTTTAAAGTTACCAAGGAGGTTTATCAGAAGTGTGTACTTGCCCCTTTTCTTTGGGCCATACACATTAAAGGGCTCAATACATTTCTTGAAGCTTTGTTTAGGATTTGCCAAGAGTAGGCACATGTCAAATACCATCCCTACTCTACGCAGATGATGCAGTGCTAATAGCCCAGACTCTGCTCGGCCTTCAGAGGCTTCAATATAGATCTTTTTTATTCAAGGAGAGTCTAGATCTCACCATTAACCAATCTAAAACACATGTAATGGCTCTAGGTCACAAGACACAAAATAAAAAAAAATGTAAACCAAAATAAAATGTCCTCTGTCCTGACCGCTCTCTATTAGTTATAAGGGTTGACTTACGCTATAGCAGAGGTAATAAGATCCCTTATATGGGGCAGAGGACCACACCTAGCTGTGGGTAAAAGTTATTGCGCATGGTTGACTAGAAGTCAAATCACAAAAAAAATGCTCACCTAGACCGCGATGTAATTGACCCGGGACCTACCCGCCTCTGTCGAACTATTGTACTCACCGAGGCAGGACAGATTATTATGTGGAAACATTACATAAGGGGCATTATTACGTCAACTATAGGGTAAGTCAACAATGAACCCTTAGCACTGTCCAGTACTATACAGGAACATTCACTTAAATACTCTGGGTTATATCACATTGGTGGAACTAGTGCCATGGTTGCCCAGCACCACTGCTGATGTTTTTATATTACTGCCCTTCCCGTGTGTTCAATCACCGATTAACAGATTTGTGTCATATGTGTTTCTAACTGTACACATTGTATAGGAGGGCTAGTAGCTGACAATGGCAGCATCTTGTCTGAAATGTATATTTAAATGCCACTTAGCACATAGTGAGTTGAGATCCCTTTCATCGAAATCCATGGAGTCACTCGCTTAAGGCAGTCTTCTTGCTTTTCTTTTCAACAGGTCAGATCTCAGTTGTCCTGCTCTGCAGCAGGTGCATTACAACTATTTATTATTGGATACCCTCATTGCACTACCCCGGTTTCCAATCAATCGTACGGTATGTATACATACCTAGACCTGATGAAAAACCATTGACCCTCCAGGCAGTTAGGCATGAAACATGTTGACCGCAAGGGGACCACTCACTTTACCAATAAAAGTCTCCCTGGTTCTCCTGAGGCTATTATAATCGCCTGCACACCACCCTACACTTATACACCTCTCACTTGCATGCATCTATACAGCTAAGATCAAAAGATTTCTGCTAAAGAGCCTCCGCCAATGGGCCCTTTGAGTATTGTAGCACTGGCCCGACGAGGAGCAACCCAATGATGAAGCATGACACCCTTCTGGGTGTGTGAGGACATTACTCGGATCCCCCTGGTTCCGACCCACCAGGTCCTTCTGACAGCCTTATCTCCTCCCTCTGAGGAACTGAAAATTCTTTTTGTGCTAGATTGTCCATTTAGGAGCTCAAGTGCTGGACCTACTAAATTCGCACCATGTCTCACCTTTGGTTTATTATTTCACCTCCAATACTAACCACAATTCTTCTTATGGTGCATCACTAAAGTCACTAAATTAACCTGCACTTAATCCCTTCGTAGCTATGACACAGAGCAGATAGGCTTAATGTAGAGGCAATGTGCAAAGGATGTATGCAATAACAAAACAGTAATAAAGTCAGAACAAAGCACAAGAAAAATACTAAACCAATTTAGACAAATAAAGAATGTTTTAGATAAATAAAATGACAATAAAACAACAAAAATCGAATTAGGGAAACAAAAAATATAATTTTTTTTATGTTTAAATCTAAAAATAGTGCCATAATGTGTTAAGCGCCAACTGCAGTCATCTTGTTGTGCTTGACCAGTACTTAGGTGTCATTTAAGGCCAACTGCAAAGAAGCGGGGTCGGATACAGAAGCCAGGTTCGACCCAGTCAGATATTTTACCTTCAGACATTAAAGCCGATTCACAAAGGGAAACTTACACTTTTGTCTCCACACATAGAAAGATAGGGCTGTTGTATCATTTTATGTGCTGAGACTCTACGGTCATAAAGATACTACTAGTAAAATACCTTTGTGAATAGCAAACAAAAACAAGCTTACACAAGTGTGAGTTTCCCTTTGTGAATCAGGCCCTTAGTTTCTGAAATGGAAGTCATAAATCTTCAGCTGAGCAAGGCAGCAGGATGTGGCAGAAGAGGGCTCCAGGTCATTGGATAGGCGCTGGACAATTAGTGTCTAGTGTATATTTGTGTGCATATTAAACTTTTCCTTTTTAAAGTAAAAGCACGGTCTATGCATTAATTTTTTTAATGATATTGATGTGCATTGCTGAGTCTTGAGTTTCTAACCAATAGCACCTCATTTGGTCATCATTGGATTGCCCTACTCGTTAATCAGGTGCTAAAATTGGTACTTGGTGCGCAGTTTGAAAACGTGTGGTACGGTGGCCTCGGAGCATTAAAAGTAAAAGGCACCCATTGATACAATTGAGGCCAGATAATGCCCAATTGCCCTGTCACTCCAGAACCTGATTTCGCTCCGATTAAAAAACAGATTAAAGTTACCACCAGTAGTTGACTTAATAGACAAATTCTCACTGAGAACCCACCACAGAAGCAGTCCACCGTATACCCTACATTCACATACTACTAGTTAGCAAATAGTAGGATTTATCGCACTGTACAATCGCATGGAGACCCACCATAGTGTTCAAGGTTAAAGAAGCAGTTAGAATTTATTATATCAAACTCAGTAATATCAGCCTGGTTTAATATTGCATTCACTATAACACCAACTACTATATCACTATGATAATTACTCCTACCTTCACCTATGCTTAACTTGTGATGTACCAGGTAGATCAATGTAGTGGACTTGTGTTGATATTGACTTGTGACATAACGCACACACTATAGTGGGTGTGTATCAAAAAAGCACAAGCATGAGAAACAATGTCTTGGTCAATTTACCATACCCCTTTCTGATTCTGAGTGTGCATCTGCACTGTTATCTTGCTTTGAAAGTAAATACTGAACCTGCTTGAACATTGATGACTGCCATGTATCCCAATGCTTTAATTAACACCCCCAGCAACGTCGCTCCAGCCTTATCAAATCCCACCTTCATGTTTAAAGGCTGTAACTGTACAGCTGCCATGCATTTAAAAGATGTGAAATGACAGTAGATCTCATTTCAATGTTCTCACTCATTCCCCAAGCTAGTAAGAGAGGGCAAATATTGTGTCACCCAGAAATGCTTCACATATATGGTGCACTTCAATAGAATTTATCTGAGGTAGTGCATTTCTATGCTGAATTTTGCTGTACCCCACGATTTTATCATTTAAAAAGAAATCTTGAACCTTGGATGCAGTAGCAAAGCTTAGTCAGTGAGGTGGAGGGGGGGGGGGGTGAATCTCAAATTACCCAACTAAAAAAGCAGTGGGCTTCAGAGTGTAGGAGTGAGATGACCAATGTTTGGGATTGACTGTTTCCATGAGGAACAGGGTCAGTGCTGGTGTATATTAACTGGGATCCTCTTTTTAGAGTGAAACAGTGGATATAAAATGATGGGATGGAATCCTCCCCGAGTGAACGTCACTGGTACACTGTTTGCAAGCAAGTTTCCACATCAACTTTTGAGTGTTTGATTGCCAAAAGTATGCTTGGAAGCATGAGCGTGGCACAGTTTTCCAAGTGTATTACTGCTAATGTTATAGAATTCCAAAAAGTAGTACATTTGCATTCATTCAAGGTGTCCTTATATATGTGCGCAGATTTACTACCTTTTTGGTAAACCAATGCCTATATATATATTTAAGATCCCAGTCCAACAAAATGAACAAAACCGCTTAGTGAAATTTGAATGATGAGAAAAATCCACACAGTTCACGTGCTACAAAACAGCCTGGAATACTGTTATGATTTACCTATTTTAAATGTATTTTCACTAAACGCATGCATTTTCTCTGCTACAAGAAGTGTCAGTGGTAGATTTGTCAAAGCAGTACATATGGGCAGGGTTCCATATTTCTAGTAAATACCTTTTACTGATCATTTGTTATCATGTGACCAACAGGTCCCATGCACTTAGGGGCCAATTCCGATGTCGGACCGACCTGAGTCTGACCGACATCGGCCAGGAGCTGTAACCGACCGACCTGCTGTCGTCAGTTACAGCCCTGCTAGAACGATGGGACCGAACAGAGTTCAGTCGCATTCGTATACTTCACAATACACGCATGCATTCTGAGTAGAATGCATGCCTGCGTTGTTGAAAGCAAGGGTGCAGTTCATTCCTGCACCCTGCGGCCGGCACCCCAAGGTGCCTGCCACTGGGTGCAGGGATCAACGGAGGGGCACCATAGGTGCTCCCAGGTGGCCATCCGGTAGCCTCACACCCATGGGGACCCTGCTGGGGGCCCCCAGAGACAGCTTCCGACTGCCTTTTCGTGCCAGACACACCGGCACGAAAAGGCAGGACAAAGCTGCCATCGTACTCCCTTGGTCGTAAAGAGGCGATCGGGAGAGTACTGAGGGATTTCCGGACTGCGGACAGGCTCTCCGAGCCTGTCGTCCGCAATCTAGAAATCAGAGTCGGATTCCTTTCCGACCGAGCCCATCAGAATGGCTTGGTCGGAAAGGAATCCGGCACACACATTCTGGTTCGGTCAGAAGGGCTCCGACCATCGTTCGGAGCCCTTCCGACCGAAATCGGAATTGGCCCCTAAGTCGGAGTCGCAAATGGAGAAGAGCTTGTAGCCATATAAGTTGAGTCAAGCCATAGATCTGGCTCGGCTGTCAGAGTCCGTGCATGAACTGAGCCATGAACACATTTGCCATTTATATAATAAAACAAACATAATGTAAATATATGATACAATATGTGATAAAGAAAAAGGTGGTTCTGTGAAATAAACTGTTTCCGTAGGATCACACAATTTGGATGAGCAGGGAAGCTGGTGTTGATTACAGTTTTTTTGGATATCGCGTTTTGAAATTTAGCTACTGGATGGGTATCTTTCCCTCTCTCTCTATCCTGTTTACATCAAATGTCACTATTTTGTCTTTAATTTTTGGTTCACAACAAGAAAAACTAACAGACTGCATACCCGACTCGGGGGCCCAAGACCCAAATACCAAGCCAAGAATGCATTTATTGGGGGGTGTCATACCCTAAACACTTCCCCCCCCGAGCTAATTAGCCCTTGCATGAATGCAAAACATTGAGATGGCAGACGTTGAGATTAGTCCGATTTGTCATATATCCTCATGACTCGGGCGTATTTCCTCACTTCTCCTGTTGGCTAAGTGATCTGAATGCACTGTTGAATTACCCAGTTTTTGTGCAAATGTAGTGACATGGTGGCACCAGCACTACAACTAGTTATTCTTCATCATATCACATCATTGCACATCTCAATTCCCAATATGATATCACTTACTGCTATTTTACATCACATAAATGTATGCATAGCACCACAACATAGTCTTTAAATCCGCCCTACCATCAAATATACTCCTGACCATGATCACCACCTTGTAACATAGTACAAAAGCAAGAATAAAAAACCATACAATACCAGCCGCTGATTACACCACACAATTCAAAAGCACATCATATCATTCCATAGATTACAAAAATAAAAAATGACATGACTTCACTCGACACAGCACATGAAGCAACACCTTACTGCACTAAACTTTACCTGCCAAGCCCACAACACATCAAACCTTTCTGCTCAACACCAGGTCATACCATCAAACATGACACCCCAGTAAACCATATCCTAGAACAGTAAACTGCACCACAATACACATGCCACTCCTGATACCCTACTATACTATATCCCACTACACTAACAGAATGTAGCACTCTACTACACCATATCCCAACTCACCACACCAGTGTGCTGTTTCTACCTACCTAACATGGGTCAGCTGTGAAACGACTGAACTTGCACTGTGTTTGAAAGTCTGACTTTTGTAGCTTAGGCGAAACATAATGAAGTATCATTCTTGTGAAATTTTTGGTTCAATGACAAACAATTCCCTAGTGAACTCAGGGGCATAATATCAAGCACAGCGATAAAATTATGGCTGTTTTAGCGGCAGGACCTGGGCTGCTATGGGAATTCACAAGAACATATTATCAAGCCCATTATTGCCGTTTTAGCTGCAGTTTCCTGCCGCTAAAAGGGCGATAACTTTATCGCCGTTCTTGATAATATGCCCCTCAGATTTTTAGTACACATGACCTAAAAGATTTTTAGGATATTTTAAGTTCTGCCTCAGTAGACAGGAGTAAAAACGAGTCCAGCTATGCCAGGAACCTCTTGCAATTACTATAATTCAATGTTACCGCCGCCCAGATTTCCGTCCGGAAAAGTTTGAACGTCTCTAAAGAAGTGCTCTGCCTGCAGGGCATGGAACTTGTGGTTCAGAAGCCTCTTCGGTCGGCCACTTTCAACAATACAAGAGCTAACATATGATTAAGAGAGCAAACAATTAGTTGTGATGGGCAGGCCTTTTGTTTTCATTAGCCACATTTCAAAGTCAGGACTCCTCTGTGCCATCTTAAAATAGTACTTTCTGGGATAGCTGCTGCCAGAAAGTAGAAAATGCTTGAAAACATAGGTAGGAGGTATAGTAAAAAATCTTAAAGGTCACCTCCAATCATTGCTGGGCAACTATTTTAAATACAGCTGTCCAGCATTTGGAAATCCAAACATTGTTGGAATGTGGTGAAGTCAAAAAGAAAAATCCTTACACTTTAAACTTAAAAAAATAAAATATCCTATTTCTGAATAATTTGCAAAATTATAAGCCTTGCCCTTTGAAAATATTGAAATTTAAAAAAAGTGTTCAAATCACAATGTGAACCGAAGAGCAGGAAAATAAGGCAAAGCAACCCCCATGGAGAAATGACCTCAGCGGCTACAATTTTCATGATCATCCCATTTGGAGCATTGGTTCTAAACTTTAAAGTCTTATCGCGACAGCAAATATGATGTGCTCACCCTAATAAAGGCCATTGGAGCCACAGCATCCTGCCTTACCGTGCTTTAGGTTTTTGGCTTCTGAAAAAGTTTGAGTTCGGCAGAGACGGTACTCCACCACAAACATGTGGAGTACTCTGTCTGTTAAACTAATAGCCTGCCCTCTGTATTTAGAGTTGGGCAGACCATTATGTTTCTGTCAGTGAGGCCCCCATTGGCTCTGCGAGCAGAAACTTTGGGGCAGATTTATGTTAACTGGCGCATCCCGAGGGATGCGCCAGTTAACGTGCGCCACAGTGCGCTACAGCTACGCCACCCATGGTGCGCCGCATTTATAATGCGGCGCACCATGGTGCAAAAACGGCACAGATGCGTGACGCATCTGTGCCGGAAATGTGGCGCATTGCTGGAGTTGCTTTGCAAGCGCGACGCAGCTCCAGCAAGGCTCGGGGGTGCCTCATTCTACTAATGCTGCATCAAGACCTACGCCTGCTTCAAGCAGGCGCAGGGTTTTGACGCAGCATTGCCCTGAAAGTGACTGAGTGAAATCTCATAGATTTCACTCAGCCACTTTCAGGAGGCGTTCCTGCGCAGGAACGCCCCCCCAGCGCAGGAACGCCTCCTTATGGCGCAGTGCTTTACAACGTGACGCATCTCCTAGATGCGTCACGTTGTAAATAGGGCGCATTGTTTGCGCCGCAGTTGCGTCAAATAAAGTGACGCAATTGCAGCGCAAAGAGGCGCAACGGCCTCATAAATCTGCCCCTCAACATCGACAGCCTAAGAGGTTTTGGACCATCGGTTTAAGTACATCAGACTGATCGACTCATATGGCCGGGATGCCTGTCACCCCCTCCCAACACAATCCCCAAGGATGGGAAGTCGGACACAGTTCTGAACTTTTGGAAGGCGGGAGGGAGTTACCCTCTCGGCCGTATTTATTAAAATATGAAACAAAATTAAAACATTAAAATAAAAGTTTCATATCATGTACAATTTTCATTTATTACATTTCGATGAAGACATGTTCATTGGCTAACCTTAACAAATCTCTAATACAAAGGTTTACCTAGCCGAGTCTAACATCCTGCAAATGCATACTTTCTAAATTAAAATTGTACATCCTAGCATTACGGGCCAACGGCAAGGTCGCAACCGGTGTCAGATCCCTACTACCAAAACTCTCGCCCTCACGATGTGAGTGGCGGCCGCGCAGAGGACTGTACCCTCTGTGCCAACTCCAATTTCCCTTGTCTTGTTGGGGGCCCCCCATTACAACTCGACGCCATCTTAGAGGTCGTCCGAGGACCCGTGTAAGGTGTCTGTAAGAAGGCAGCGTGGACTCCCCCCCCCACCCCACACTGTCTATCACATCCGCCGTCGCGGATATCCGGGCCCCGGGAAATTCATAGGCGGGGCATATAGCCGCCACCTCCCCTGGAAGGGGCCTATGGCCTTCTTCCCCTAGGCGACCCATCCTTAGTGGGTGCCGCCTCCCTGTGGGAGGGGCCAATGGCCGCCTCCCCCGGGCGCTCCCATCCATAGTGAGTGGCGCCCCCCTCTAGGGACCTTGAAATTACTGCTCACCGATCATGACCTTACCGCCACAGGCCGGATAGTTGACCGGCTATCCGGCCCCCCCCCCAAACTCCTCCTAAAGGTCATGTTCCATTAAACCCTTTAGCCAAGCTAAGAAGTCTCCTATGAGTAAGACATTCCCTTTCCGGGACAAGTGAACCCCATCATCGAGATACATGTGATCACCCCGAATACATCCATGCAGAATACTGTGCAACTGCGCCGAGCGAAACAACCTACCAATTTTGTTGTTGACCTTCTTCACTGAGTGGTTCAGTGCTGCCACCGAGATGCCCCCTCGCCATACCTTCCTGGGAATCATGTGGGACCATGCAATCGTGCACTCCGGGAATCTTTTCGCCAGCCAGCTAACGGTAGACAAAACTCGCTCGAGTAATACTCGCCTACCGAGTGTCACCATGTCATTGCCCCCCAGATGTACTATAATTACAGATGGCGGTGACCTCTGCCGCCCTAAGAGTCCCTCGACAAAAGATTCAAACTGGTCAATACAGAGCCCGCCCCTTCCGTGGAAGGTCACTCTGCACCCGTATTCCCCAGCTGCGTGAGTCGCGTCACCTGCTTTGAATACGTCCCCGGCCCGCCTCACGTATGAGTGGCCCACGACCCACACCACTCTCTCCTCAGCCGGTGATCTCTGACCGCTGGTCCCCTGGTGCCGGGTCGACTCCAAGTTCCGCCCCGCATAACATGCTCGCGAAACTGTAAATCAAACAGAAGACAAGAAGCGTGAGTGCATGTAACTTGACTTCACAACATGTGCAATCGCACATACCTTTTAAAACAATTCGAGGACCATCGTCCTAACAGTTTCACCTCTTCAGCACTCTGACCCCTGGCTGTAGCCTCAGTAGCAGCCCCTATCCTGAAGGAGTGGGTCCCAAAATCGCACGGGTCCAAGCCCGCCGCTGTGATTGCCATTGTTAGCACCCTCTGAAACTGGAACCTTGTCAGTGGGGTGGCATCGATGTGTCTCAGCAAACTCCCACCCCATGTATCCGCCCTCAGTGCCAAATATTCCTCAATGCACTTTATCGGGCACACGGGGGACCCTCGCATGCGCTGGACCACCACACTGTCTCCCATAGCTCTCTGGTCAGTCTTGGACTTAGCTATTGTGACTACCATTGAATCACCCCTAATTAGGATGTGATCCCGACACAGACCTCCCTCAACATCCTTCTTATTCTTTGCGACCAGTTCGCTCACCCGCATAGCCCCATGGAAAGCTAATGCGAAAGCGGCCCGGAACAGAACTGCCTCGAATTGGGAGGAACATGTCGTGGGTAGTATCGCCATAAGCAGGGACAACCTTTCTAACCCAATCGGGCGCCTCTCGTCCACTCTACGACCCTCAAGGCGCTGCCAGCCACGAAGGGCTTTCCTTGCCTAAAAGGAAGATGTTGGGTCCTTGATGCCATGCACCTGCGCCATGAATGAAATGGCCGCCCGGTGCCTATTGGCCGTTGCCACTGATCGGCCTTCCCTATGTAATGCTACCAGAAACCTTAGGAAGCAATCCTCCTGACCCCATTTCTGATCCCCCGCCGGACCCAAAAATGCACAATCGGAACGAAACGCTCCTTCGTATGCCTTCCTCGTCCTGGGGGCTAAGCTTGCTGCCACGAGGTCTTGTAGTCCGGGGCACCGAGTAGCCAGAGTACTTCGGGGAATGGTGCCGCCGCTAGGTCCGCGGTCGGTAGATAACCCCTGAACGCCTGCATATGTGAACGAGAGAGTGCATCAGCAGCATGATTCAGTACACCCGGCACATGTTTCGCCCTGAACTGTACATTCAGTCTCATGCAAAGTAGTACAATTTCCTTCAACAATCTCAATATCCACTTGCAGCGTGCTGCCTGATGATTTATACATTCAACAACAGTCATATTGTCGGACCAAATTACCACAGAGCGATCTCTGAACTCGTCCGGCCATGCCATCAGAGCCACAAAAATAGGGAATAACTCAAGGAACCCAATGTTACTTGTGAGACCGCTGGTGTGCCACCATGTCGGCCATGTTTGCGCCGACCATCGGTTACCAAAAATGGCGCCAAATCCCACGCTCCCCGCAGAGTCAGTCCACAAACCTAGCTCGTCCGAAGACGCTGGTGGCTTGTTCCACACTACTCGACCGTTGAAGTCCGCCAGGAATGCCAACCAAATGCGCATATCCTGGCAAACCTCTGCAGACAGTCTCGTGCGGTGGTGTCCTTCCTTGAGACCAACCATAGCTTGTGCAATAGAGCGTGAAAAGGGGCGGGCCATTGGTATCACCCTCAGGGCAAAGTTAAGCTGACCCACTGTTTGTTGTAACTGATGCAGGGTCACTTTCTCCCTACTAAGGCACAGTTCCAAGCAAGCCCTAAATTTCGCTACTTTCCCTACCAGCAAACGGAAACATCCCTCCACAGAATCGAGCTCAATTCCCAGAAACTCCAGCGAAGTAGCTGGTCCTACCGTCTTACCTGGTGCCAATGGCACTCCGAATTCCCTCATGAGGATGCAAAATTCCTGTAGCGCCTGCGCACATTTCGTGTTGCCGGCTGCCCCCAAGAACAGAAAATCAACTAAGTAATGCATAACATGGCTATGCCCAGTGGCCTCGGTGAATGCCCATTCCAAAAAGCAGCTGAATTTCTCAAAATAAGCACAAGAGATGGAGCAACCCATTGGCATACATCTATCCATATAGTAACGTCCTTGGAACACAAAGCCTAACAGACGCTGATCCTGTGGGTGTACCGGGAGCAACCGGAACGCCGACTCGATATCTGACTTCGCCATCAGCGCTCCGGGCCCCAGGCGATTCAACATGTTGACGGCATCATCGAAGGATGCGTACCGCACCGAACAAACTCCCGGGTCAATCGCATCGTTCACCGAGAGACCTTTCGGGCCGACAAGTTATGGATCAGCCTAAATTCTCCTGGGTCTTTTTTGGGGACAACTCCTAACGGGGAACAGATTAAATTTGAGACTGGCGGGTGCCGATATGGGCCCGCAACCCGGCCGAGGGTAACCTCCTTTGCAATCTTCCTCTCTACCACCGCTGGATTATGCTGAGCCGATAGTTGGTTTCTACAAAGTGGTTCCCCACGAAAATCCCCCGCCGGGATGTGAAAACCATATAAGAATCCATTCCTCAACACCCCAGCGGAGACATGATCAGGGTATTTGTGTAGCCAGGGGATCATTGCCATGATATCCACAGGGGTAGGTAACGGTACACAGTGGTCCCCCTCAGTCTTGTTTGGACCCTCCTCTACCTCCTGACCCGACATTTTTGGATCTGCACGAACTCTCCAGGTGCGAGGAATTCCCACAACCCGCACACGCATGTCTGAACTTACATGTCCCTTGTGGTCTGGTGCAGTTGCCCCTGTTAAAGCTCCAACAGACCCCCCTCTTTCCCCCATTCCCACCAGTCCTTGTTTGGTGGTCACCACCGGCGCCCGCTCGAAAGGGCACCGCGGGCTGTTGGCGGGAAGACCCCGACCCATTCCCGCCTGGCGAGGACACCTTCGTCGCGCCCGGCAGGAGCTGCTTCTGCCAAGAAATCGAGTCGAGACAATCCCACGTCAGAGATGAATCGTACTCTTTGGCCTTACGGAACTTCATGTCATAACCCATCCATTCATTCCCCTCATATGTTTCATAAAAATCCATTATTCGTGCCTGATAGCAAGACAATTCAGGCAAAACCTCGGGCTTACGTTCCCCAATAATTGCAGTAAACATCGCAAAGGCCTTGGCCCAATTTGTTATTGTCTCATCCACCCTGAATCCCGCCATCTTGGCTCGCCAGACACTCGGGTGCCACAAATCTTTCTGCGTCTTAGCATACTCCATCTCGCGATGGTCAGTCAACAAAGAAAACATATTAACATACTTGTCAGCCCATATCAATTCTTTTGTGGCCAACGGGATATGTTGAACCACTCTCTCCCGTCTTGAGGGCAATGCGCCCTCCCCCGCAATTGGCAATGCCTGCTTACCATTTTCAGCTGTCGTTCCCGCCTTTTTTCCGATGCCAGCTGCCGGTCCTTCCGGGGTCACCTGTGGGGGGACAAGAGGGAGATTCGCCTTTGCGGCATCTCGCGACTGCCGCAACTGCTGAATTAGTAACCTGGCCTCTTCGGCCGTGTGTCCAGGTGCCGTAGCACCCCCTGCCTTTTTGCCGAGCCATGCGGCCAACTGGGCGGCCAATTCAGGTGGCATGTCCTCCTCGTTGGCGGGCGTAATCACAACCGGAATCGGCTGACCCGCATCCGGGATTGGTACCGGGGCCTCGACTGGAATGGCAGGGCTCACCGGGGGTACCTCGGGGACCGGAACCTCCCCCCCGCCGCCCTATTCCTGACCCGTTTCCCTCTACCCTCAGGGGTGACTCCCGGCAATGCCGGGCCTATTACCTTCTTCGGTTTACCCGGCTTGTTCATCACAGCCATCTGCTTCTTCATGTTCGCCATATCACGGCCAAGCGCTGGGACCTGACCAACGTTCCACTCGATCTTCGCCAATCTGCTTACCAACATGCGAAGCACCTGGTCAGTCTTGGACCTCTTTCCTTTTCCTGCCTTCTTGCCAGACATTGCTTTTCGAATATTCGCTCCAAGTCGATCAACACGGTCCTGAATCCTTAGCCTCGAAGTCGCTGAAAGAGAAACACAAGAATTACAAGTTCTCAAAATTGCTCCTTGTTCCGTCGAGGGCTCACGTGCAACGAGTGGGTGCAGCTTCCAAGCACAGGAACAAGAGGACGCTTCTTCGGATTCCCGCTCTCTTTATTCCTCATCGGGAGGGCGTGAACCCTCCGCTGGTATGCCTACTGGGCGGGGCCATCGGTGTAGGTGTCTAGGACAACCCTTCTTGGGCGGGAAAAAGGCGCGCCCCGGCTACGCCGCTTTGGGCATACCAGCCGTGACACGCCCCCCGCCCAAAATGGTTTCCCGGGAGGATCCGGGCCCCCAACCATACGTTCGGGGGGACCGAGTGGTCGCCCCTTTCCATTTAGAGCGTATGGTCTTATGTACTTTTTCTTATCTTTGGGATTTCCAGTAAAAGCTTTGTGGTCCTGCAGAGAACAAATATTTACCCCACACCCTGAAGGAAAAATCTAGAGTATCAGGGTGATCGGGTTTTGACTTACAGAAGCAATAGTATGATTTGCCCCCCACCCAGCCTTTCTCTAAATCGGTCCCTATGTCAGAAGGCAACAATGTTTGCTTGGGCAAACCATTAGACATAACCAACCCACACACTATCATGTTAAGCATGAAAAAGGCCTGGCCCCCAATGCCTCATATACCAACAACGTATTTGTTTCCAGTTCTTTTCTACGGTGAAGTTTATCCTTATATTCAAATTATTTTAAGCCCTTAAACGATTTTTTTTGTTTCAGTGTTTTAATCATGAGGTTCGCCTTCTTTTTATTAGGTTGATTTGGGAATTTATTTGGTGCTTTGAAAGTTGTTTTCTTGCTGTTGAATAATCTACAGTCATTTTCTCTGAGGAATGTCTTTTGTTTGTGCCAAACAAATAAGGAAAAAGCACGAATTCCTCAGATCGCTGCTACTCCTTTCTATGTGTTAGATTGTTTGGGGCATATAATCAAGGGTGGCGATAGGGAATTTTCGCCGCTTTAGCGGCCGTTTTCAGCCGCTAAGCTGCGATAATTCTATTGCCCTATTAGCAAGCTGTCGCTAACAGCAATTAGCAACAGCTTTTAGGTGATAGCGAGCAGTTTGGGGCCCGGTTTGCATGTTAGTGATATTTATCACTAATGACATCTAAAGTGGGCGTACCCAAACTGTTAGCAACTGAAAACAGTCGCTAACATCGCTATCGCCTATTAGCAAGGCAGGCGTAGCGATGGAAATATTCACGCTAAGCGGGAATATCTCCAAATACTAACACCTGCCCAGACCAGTTCTTAGCCATGTTATCCAATGGGAGGTGGATAACATGGCTAAGAGCATTTCGTCGCTAATGCATGAATATCGCTGTATTCTCAGCGATATTTACGCATTTCGCCGCTATTGCCGGAAAATTAACCGCTTTGGAGATAAACATTGCTAATAGCACGTTAAATTCCGGCAATGCTCAGCGATAAAAAAATCGTCGCTAAGCCTATTTAGCGATAAATATCGCTACTTGTTGGTAATATGCCCCCTTAACTTTTTAGGAGCCCTGCCTAGGGTAACAAAGACTGAAGCCTCTCTCTACTCTAGTTATCAATGTAGGGGCATATTAACAAGAACCTTTTTTAAATTATTGCCGTTTTAGCGGCAGGAAAAGGGCGATAATTTTAACGAGGTTCTTGCTATTATGCCTCGTAGTTCCTTATGCACGTCACACAAAACCTCATTGCTTCATCCAACCACATCACACAATAATAAAATATTATGTAAAATTATGTAAAATTTGGTGACTAAGGGTGCCTTACCCAAACCATAACTATACCTATAAAAGAAACCAAGGGGCATATTATCAAGGGGGTTTATCTCCGCTTTTTTGGCTTTAATAGCCAAGAAAGCGGAGATAAAATTATCTCCCTATTCCCCAGCTGTCGCTAACACCAGTTAGCGACATCTAGTAGGAGATAGCTACCATCTTGGGCCCCACTTTGCATATCAGTGATATTTATCACTAATGACATGCAAAGTGGGCGTGCCGAGATGTTAGCGACTGGAAACAGTTGCTAACATCGCTATCTCCTATTACCTACTTATGGAGATATTCCCGCTAAGCGCGAATATCTCCGAAAGCTAACACCTGCCCTGAGCAGTTCTTAGCCATGTTATCCAATGGGAGGTGGATAACATGGCTAAGAGCATTAGCTCGGTAATGCATGAATATCGCTGACTCTTCAGCGATATTCATGCATTGCGGCCGATTTTTATTGCATTTGCGATAAACCTTGGTAATACCAAGGTTTATCTGCGATAAAAATCGCCGCAGCTCTGCGGTAAATTTTTGTCTCGAACCAAGCAATAGCGATAATGATCGCTATTGCTTGGTAATATGCCCCCAAATTACTGACATTGAATAGAACCATAGCAATCATCACACAGCAATGTTCTTGACAAGTACCAACAGAGATAATCTAATCACCTCTGCAGATATGTGCTCGGTCCCACTAGTTAATATGTCTTAGGTAAAGGACCACAACCCCAATACACCTCCTTTAGACACCCACATGAATAATCATGACGTAGTTTGCTCCCATATGGGTTCAGTGAGCACGTAATAAATGCCCCAAAAAACGCTCACAAACGACCTTGGAAACAGACCGAAATTATTGGACTAGGCACTATATTGAAATATAACATATAATAATGCAAAATGTGTTGCTTCATCCTTAATTTCATCAGTGTTGTAATTGGTGATGACACCTCTGATGTCATATGACCTCATGAGCAGGTAATGAGATAATTATGGGTATACCATTAACCCTAGCAGGGATATTTCGGTGGTTTTTATGGTTTGGTTTGCGAGCATAACGCCCTTCACTTAAAGTTTTTCACGGAATGTGTATATATTGTAAAATGTATTGTTGAATGCTTACTGTTTTTAATTGGAAACCACAATTTTTGTTAGTTTTTTTTCAATTACAACCCTGTGCGTGTGTTTTTGAATGTTCATTAATTTCATGTGTACGTGAATATCTTCGTATGTATTCCATTGGAACATATGTTCTGTACCGGTTCAAGGTGGTGCTTCAAAACGCTCACATTCATAATTTATGTGTGTTATAAATGCGCCTGCCTGTTTTGCCCGTGGCAATTCGCATAGTAACCTGCTCATAAATGACAACATCTTTATATAATTATATTCCAAGGTAGAAGGAAACACATCTGTCTAGTGCAGAAACTTCAGAGGTCAACCTGTGTACAAGCACACCACCCACAGGGTTGACACACACATCGAAAGTAAATACTGGCAGATGTTCCAGAGAGCCTGAGCTATTTGAATTTACAAGCACTGCTGATCCTCTTGATGGGATGAGTGGGATTAACCACTCTTTAGTCAGTGTTGTATCTGTAATTTATAGGTTTCAGGCCTCTGTAGTGAACCTTGGACAGAACCAGATTTGAGTTAAAGGGGATGAAGGCGTCATAAGGCAAGAGTTCAAATCATTAAAAAAATGCTAATAGAACTGTTAAGTCAACACTCTTTGGCAGCTATCCACCATCATTTGCAGTAAGTAAAAGGTTTGGCTTTGGAAGTTAAATCCTGAGTTAAAGTGAGATATTGTATTGAGTACATTATTCTAAAATGTATTTCTCATTTTAGACTCCTCTATTCATTGTTCTTCATTGCTGTTGATGTCTAATGGCCTGATTTTGAGTTTGGCAGATGGGACCCTTCATCAATGTAGGAGAGTACCCTGTACATCAAACTGACAGTCCGCCCACTCTATTTTGAGTGGTGGACTGCTGTGTTTCTGACTGTGTTGCCCCTCCTGGCTGTGTAGGTGGAAACCCTACACTGATGTAAATGTAAATGTACAGGAATTTATATAGCGCAAATCACCAAGCGGTTTCTAAGCGCTTCCTTTGGGAATCCGTCCTGGTATTCCCCTGTGAGATAACCCCGGCAGGGAATCCGCAAGGTGAAAGCCAGGCATCCCGCCGCGAGGGGCCATTGTGGAGATTAAGCAAGTTATTGCCCAGAGTCGCAGAGTGTGAACCCGTGAATCGAGTAGGCACCAGAGCGAGAATTGTCAAGTCCATGGACATTTTAGAACTCAAGACCCCGCCGAGCCGGGAATTGAACCCTGTTCCCGGGCTGACCTCTGCTTCCAGGTCTGCCTCCTCTAACCAGTGAGCCACACTTCTCCACTGATGGCAGGTGTTGGGGCATTGGTGTAGATGCATCAGAAGGTCCGCCATATCGTTCGCTTTTTTCTCACAGGATTCTGGATATTAGTGCCTGGACACTTCATGTGAAGTAGCTGGACGCTCTATAAATTTTGTTATTAATATTTTTATTATTTAGAGCAGATGATCTAATGTATTACTTTCCCTGCTCATGATTGAAAAGGAAATGCTAGATGTACTGAAATGAAAGAAAAAAAATCAACACCTCGTACTGGGAGAAAACTCCCCAGTGTCATTATTTTATTTGTTTTTAAAAAAACAAGCTCCCACTTTGGGAGTATGTTTCAGAAAAACAAAAATGTTTGATGATCGGCTGCAAACAGGGCATCCTGCTCAGCATACTTTCAATGCCTTCCCGGGAGGGTATATGGCTCTCCGCATGGATGGTGGAGATCTCAAAATACGATGGTAGCCCGTGGCAGAGGCAATGACTTCAGCCACCCGATGAATGGTGCGCCACCTGCCATATTTAAAATCAAGCTCCACATCAAGAATCTAATTAACATGCAGAAGAATTGCTGACATTGATTTGGCTCCACAGGGGAGCTACATTTTTTGCAAACAGTTCTTATTTTTCAAATGTAAGGTGCTATTCCTGCCTCAACTCTCTAATTTAATTAACCCACCTATGGTTGCTAAACTCACATGAGGTCACTTAGACAGATACCATGAAAATCAATCGAGATAGTAGCACTATCTCACAATTCTAAATAAAAGTATGTGACATTAGAATGATGAAAGGAACTCTACAAATCACCAGCTTGATATTTGTCACGTAATATTTCCAGGAAGTCTGCCCTTTGACATTGGGCATAAACCTTCAATTGCTATATCACCTTCAACACCTCAGTCAGAATTTTTCTAAGCGCACAATTCTGGCATCTAAGGAAGATTTAGATCATACCAAGATAACACAATTTGGTAGAATGAGGAGGCCGTTTTTAGAAATCTAGGGCCAGATCTACAAATCCTGTTGTGATTTTAAACCTTGTGTTAGACCTGGTATACTTGGCGTTGTTTCCCCTGATTCTTTTGCCTCTACCTCCTGTATTTTTGACTGTGTGCTGGGTTTTGTTGGTTCTGGTTTAGGTGCTCTGGGCACTTTGCCACTGGTGATCAGTGCCAAAGTGCAAGTGCTCCCTGTGTAAACTGTAATTCTGATTGATCATCCATGATTTGCATCTTCGACTTACTGGTAAGTCTCTAGTACAGTGCACTGTGTGTGCCCAGGGCCTGATAATCAAGTGCTACTAGTGGAACCAGCAGCACTGGTTGTGCCAATCACACAAGTAGTTTTTCAAATGTGTCTCAGACATGGCACTGCAGTATCTGTGAGTGCAGTTTTAAACTGCAATTTTGACCTGCAAGTGCACCCAATTGCTGGGCCCTAGCCTTCCATTTTCTTACATGTGAGTCTAAGGTAGACACAGGGTGCTCCCATGGGCAGGGTGCAGTGTATATGAAAAGTTGGGCATGTGCTTGTGTGTTTGACATGTCCTGATAGTGAAATACTGGCAAGTTCGTTTTTCACTATTGCAAGGACTACCTCTCCCACAGCTTATCATGGGAGCTGCCTTGTAACATTTTTACAAGTGTAACTTTCCATTGAGAACAGCAAGAGATATGGAGTTTCATCTCTCTGAACTCAAATTTAATAACACGCCTTTTAGTGAAGGTGGTTTATAAAATGTGTGTCTGAAAATGCCACCTTTAGAAAATGGGCATTTTCTTGTTTAACCATCCTGTGTGCCTCTGCCTGCTTGTGGATTCATTGTCTGGGTTTAGATTGATATTGGCTGTTTGTGCACTCACTCCAGACACTCAGACAAAGGGACCTGAGGTGTGCCCTGGATATGCTGATGAGTTATTCTGGGCTAGAGTGTTGTGAAAAGTTGTCACTGACACCTGAATAGTCTGTAGCTGCTCTGCAGAATACGGTCTCCACCTCCACTAGTGGAACTGGACCAGGGAGGACAGAACTGGTTTTATTGAGCAAGAGAGACTTTCTGAACAAAGACTTCAAAGGGGAAAAGGGATACACATATTAGACCTGAAACCCCTACACTTTAGAATACTTCTGGAATCAAGAAGAACCTCTGCCAAGGAGAAGAGATGAAGAGCTGTGAGGAGGAGTACTTCCCCTTTGCTGTTTATTGCTTTGCTGGGTTGGCCTACAGTTGATGCTTCTGCCAAGGAGAGGAAAACGAGTTGACTTTGCTTTTTTCCTGATTGTGAAGTTTCTCCAAGGGCTTGTGTGTGCTTGCCTCATGTTCTGAAGTCTCAGAGATAGAAATACTTCACCTGCAGCATCCCTGAACTACACTGCTGGGAGTTCTGACCTGTCTTGTGGTGCCAAATCCATTTCTGGTCCATTGGAGGCTGTTACTGCTACAAAGATAGATATGAAGAAATGTGGAAATAAATCCACGCTTCACTCTTTTTGTTTCAGAATTTTCCAAAGCAGCACCTCCCTGCGAGAGAAAATCCCGATGCACAGCTCTGTGCAGCCAAAGAAGTCAGCACAATGCCTGCCCAAGACCCTAGATAATCGCTGCACACCGGTTTGCAAAGTCCGATACCCAGCAGCGAATCTGGTGCAGGCCCTGCTGTGCGGGTAAAAGAATAGAAGCATCACCCGTGTGCAGTTGCAATGATGGTCTCAGAGCCTGGATCACCTCCACTTCAACCCATAGCACCTGAATTTTCTCACGCACTGCACCTGTGTCCCAAATCGTTCCGACGCGACATACACAAAGACCAGAATCGTCTTGGAAATCAACGCCTCACTTCCCCCTACAGACTGGATTAGACTTCCCACTTTGCCTCCCCGAGGACTCAAAAACTGATGCCTCACTGAATTTTCCAGCGCTTCTCCTCTGTACAGCTGTTTTCCCTTGTGGATTTTGACACATTTATGGTATTTTGTGTAAAAATCCTGCATCCATAGATTACTATGGACAGAATTGCTTGAAACTTTTTAAAAAGTCATATTTTATGTTGTACATGTTGGATTTTGGTCATTTTGGTTTTGCACGTTTTAGTTAAAGATAAGTTATTTTTCTAAACTTGTGTGTCTAGTTGTAGTTTTTTTTACTGTTACTGTGTGTGTTAGGTACACATGGTTTACACATTTCCTCTGAGATAAGCCTGCCTGCTCTTGCCAAGCTGCCAAGGGCAGGGGTTATCGGAGTGTGTGATTTCCCCTTACCCTGACTAGAAAGACTGGTGCCTACTTGGAGAGGGTGCATACCACTGCCAACTAGAGACCACCATTTGTAACACCTTGTGATTAGCTAAACACTTGGTTAGCTACTGCAAAATGTTTGTTTTCAATGTACTGCACCCATTTTTCAAGTTAAAAGAGCCTTTCTGACTCAACGAATGAATTCTGTAATCCATTCCAAATCCCAATTAAGAGAGGGCATAAGAGGGACATCTTTCTTAATGGGATATGCTATAGCATTGTCAGAGTAGTACCAAACGATGAACAGAAACAGAATGACGTAGTTTCCAATGCCCCCCCTCAAACTTGCCAGTCACACTTTTTACTGAAATGTGAATGCTGAACCCAAAGGGAGGAAAGGGGTAGGGGACAGAAAAGAGACTGCCACTCCTTCGTCTGATTCTTCTCCTGCTAGTGCTTGTCGTCTATCCTTTTCTGATTTTCCTCAAAATATTTTGCATAGCATTGGAATGTAACTGAAAATACAATAAACACTGTGATCTATAAACTCTATATTATACTAAAATGCAATTCAGAAATGTTCTTAATCCTTTATGTACCTACCCAGCTAAGGAGTGACTATTGCCTTTCTTCTGTAATGGTCGCTTAATTTTATTGATGAATCACTAACACTACTGTTTTCTTGGATAGGAATATGAATTTTGATTACATTTTCTTTTGTTCTTTTTCTTTTCTGTAGGTCACAGACACCTCCAGATATTCGAGGACATATGGATATTCTACTCTATATTCTACTCTATGCGCCTGTAAAGGTAAGTGTGATTTAGTATGTACAATAACTTATGTTCACTCAAATAAATTTACCAATAAGTCGGCAAAATAACTCTCAGCCATCTCTCTAAGGAATATAACCATTCATCCTTACTCATGCTGAAATGAATGCTCATGCTAGGTTTTTCATTATTTCCCAACTAGAGTCAATAGGATTCAATACTGAAACTAAACCAGAACTTGTTCTGACTCTACTTACACACCAATAGAGCATGAGCTATTCCAAAGACTCAGTAGAGCTGAATAATGCAGGCTCCCTCTATCTGGCAAACTTGTATCGACAACACTCAGAATTTCTCACAACGGGCATGCACAGATTGAAACACTACACAAACGCCTTACCGCTAAAGCACATGACAGCAAGAAATTTGCCTTGGAACATTTCCTGAAGACACGGTGCAACTCAAAACGTCTAGTTCAGCTACGCCTGCTACCCTGACTAGCTTTTCGTAGCGAACACCAGAACAAATCCTATTCCCTCAACATCCTCAGGTGAAGTGCACAGATCATAGAACAAATGCTCCTAACGTACTAAACTGCCTAGGCCTGGGCGAAAAACTACGCTACGCTCGCGTAGTTTGCGCAACTACACGCTACGCAAATTGCAAATAGCACAGTGCAAAAACACGTAGCGCAGCAGGCATTTTTTGCTTGCTCCTGGTCCTCAACGTCAAGTTGGCGACCGCGAGCGAGCAAAATGACATCCCGGCGAGTCTTTTTCCTGGTTCATGTTCAGCAACATCAAGTTGCCGATCGCGAGCATGGAAAATAAACCTCCCGGCGAGATACTCAATGCGGGTAGGTCAGGTGAGTGGTTGCGTATGCTTGCGACCGCTCGCGATGAGAAACTACCAGTCTGCTTTGAGAAAACTGCAGCTCGAGTACAAATCTACTCGAGCGGCAGAAAACGACCACTTGCACTGTGGAATATGCTGTTTGCAATGATTGCACAGTGCGGACAAGCATCCGGCACTGTGCAATCATTGCGAACAGCATTTCCTAGCACACTACACAGTTCGCTTAGTGCTACACATAGCTCGCGTAGTGCGAAGTGCACTTCCAGTAGCTACGCGTATCGCTACTACGCGAACTACGCCCAGGGTTAAAACTGCCTTTTTGACTTTCTAAAAGACTAGTATGCTCCTCAATGGACGGCGCGCTTGGCAGCCATCTTGAATAGCCTCCTATGCCTCTTCCAGGATTTAGTTATCCTTTCATTGAAGGACCTTAAGGAAATAAAATTCACAGAACGCAGAATTTTAGCAGATGACCTAGGGGTTCTGACAGGTATGTATCAATGGTTTGCGGTCACAAATCATTGATCATATATCAACACCCCAAAGGAGGTTGTAACGGATTCTTAAAAATTGTCGCTCAGGATACCTTTCCCTTTGTGAACTGTCCATTTCCTCAGGGGTGTAGATAGTGGTTCGGGCCCCTCATGATGCTTTCAAAGACTGAATCATCTTTTTAAATTAGTACTGGTTCCTTCAAGGAACATGGGCTGCATTAAAAAAATGTTTGTTTGGAAATGCAAACAAGAGTGTCATTCTGTTATTCAACCAAAAAAGTGCACACGCAGCAATCTTCCTAATTAATATTTATAAGGGAGGTCAGTCGGTGATGTCATGCAACTACAGAGTTTGCGTTGAGAGAGATGGGTCAAAACAATTCAGTATGCAATTTGTGACCACTTTTTGCGACCTGTCTTAGTACATCGGCCCCTTATCTTTGTGATCCACAATTGCACACACTGTCATGAGGCCACATGTATGTGTCATGGGGCTGGCCATGTTTTGCTCATGTATTGTCTTAATCAACATATAGTTCATCAAGAACAGTGTTTACTGCACCTTACCATGCAAGTTATGAAATTTTGTATCATTGTACTAAATGTGAAACGTGAAGGTATTCGTATTAATACGTCTAAACAACAAGAGAGTGAGTGTATTGAGAGGTCACTCTTCTACCCCTATCAATATTCTTGCAACAACTAAAGAGTGACTACCAGTGAATTTAGAAAACAAAAAAACTTGGAACAAGTGCAGAAATCAGGAAAGAAAGACAAACCTATTAGTAAAAGGGAGAACTCTATTTGTAAAAAGAACCCTCACTCACCCTAGTGGTGACATGCTTCATCATAGGGTTCCCACGAGGGAGACCGAATGTCCCCCCGTGTGCTTCGACGCCTGCAATTGCAGCGGAGCAGGTTCTTTGTGAAACAAACAGTGTGTGTTCAGTGACATGTGTGCTAATTTTAAAAGATCCCAGCAGTACCTTTAAATAATTTTATTCTTGGGCTAGCTGGTCACATTAAAAACAAGTGAGGACCATATAGTGATTATTTTGGAAACCACTGTGTCCTAAAAAAAGGTCAACATGTTTCTGCTGTTAATTGCCATGTTCAGCTCAGCTTTCATCAGGACCATTGAGTGAAATCCACGGGCGGTCCGTGCTCGCTAAGGCACGTCCAACCCTGAGGATATGTATGTGAAAAAACAAGTATAAGAAAAAACTTTTTCAGAAGTTTCTATGACAGACTCACGGTTTTGTACCGTCTCACAAAGCTCCCAGAAAATCACCAGGAGTCCACTCTGTAAAGAAATGACATAAAAACAGTACAAACATTCAATGTCATGTTTTCTATTCATTCATTCTGCCTTCATTAATACTCGAAAGCAAACTACCCTATTGTTTTGTCTCTCGATCTAATCTCATAGTTAGAGAGTACCTGGCCTTATTTTAAGCGAACCTTATTTCCTCTTCCAGAACAATCAGTTAATCGGTATTGTTAAGACTAATCTTTTAGTCCCACTTCACGCTAAATTATAATTTTACAACTAGCGTTGCATTTTACATTTAAAAGAATTTTAGATTTGCGTCCAACCCCTGTTTATAAAAGCGTCCTTAGCGGGACCGCAGGATTAAAGATTCAGACAAAAGGAAGAATACGATATATGTTGTCATCAAGGGTGTCATTATTTCACCCGGTACTTACAAAATGCAGAGAATTTAGTCTCCCCCATGAATTAGCAGCAGGGCACAGTTTTTCACGCTGCGTGTGATCTAAAAACGCAAACAGAAACAGACACACAGTTTCGAGATAGTTGGCAAAGATCCTTTCCTTAATTAGCGTGCCAGTGGTCAAACGGAATAACCGTTTGGAGAAACTTACTAAATACGCCGCGAGTCGCCACCATCCACCTAATTCGGTAACTGCTGCTATCCGAAGATGGTGTTCGGTTCTAAAAGCAGCCATTTACAAGGGCGGCCACGTAATTACGTGTTACGTATTCCAAATCCAGGTCAGCTGACAGAGGTGGCGTCCTCCGCAGCGTCTACCAGACCTGAAACACTAGTATGTTAACCTGCTCGCCAACTCGAACTTTATTGACAACAGATAGTTTTTACATAGAATGACATAACGTTTATTAATAAAGACCCGAATGCCCACAGTGGACGTAATCCCAATTTTTAAAAACGGGGAAATTGACAATTTATTTTATCAAAACGAAAGGGGTCCTTTTATAAAGAGTGTTAAGCAGATCGACCCGCTGACGCAATCTGACATTCTGATTGCCGGTCATAAACATTAACAGGTTGTCCTTGAATAACAGAATTTGTGTTGCCAACAAAGTAACATCTATGTACCATATGGAAACTGTATGTGCCTTCTTCGTCCAGGTGCTTATCATGTGTGATGAGCATTCATAAGGATTTTATAGGGACATGGAGCTTTGATTCAACGTCTCAAGACCGACCCCCAGGGGATGTCATCATTAAGGCCAGTCACATGGCTTGAGAGACGGTAGACCCATCTCTGCTCTTTTTCGAAAAGTGTTGTTTCTGTTCCCTGGTCCAAGTGTTCTATCACCGTCCAATGAATGTCTGTTGGAGAATGTTTGTGCTCCATGAAATGTGTGGTGAGTTTGGTGTTACTCTTACCACATCTAATGCTACTCCGGTGTTCACAGATCCGGAGTTTTATCATTCTTTTGGTCATCCCGATGTATTTTAGACCACAGGGACATGTGATTAAATACACAACATTGCAAGTATTGAAATTTGTGTGTTGTCTTTGTGGCCATGTTTTCCCTGGTTCCAGGTTCAGTGTTTTAGACATTGAGGTGAGTGGACACACACTGCAACTCCCACAGGGATGATGCCCGGTCACAGGTGGTAAACCCCAGGCATCCAGTACACTCCTTGTGATATGTTGTTGTTGTTTCGGGCGTGTGTGAACAAGGGAGTCCTTCAGGCTCCTGGCTCTCTTGTAAGAGAACAGTGGTTTGTCCCATGCGCCATTGTTAGATGTCAAGATTCTCCAGTGTCTCTTGATACTACGACTAACCATGTTGGATGCTGTATTGTAAGTCGTAACGCATGTCAAAGGTGTCTCTGTTCCAGTTTCTTTAGGGAGGTCCTCCAGAAGGGCCTCTCGGCTCTGATTACGTGCCCTCTTATAGCTTTTAGCTAAGAGGTGATTTGGATAGCCCCTCGTCTGTAATTTTTTGGTCAGGTCCTGTGCCTGTTCTTTGTAATCAGAAACCTCACTACAATTCCACCTAATATGGAGGTATTGACCAAACGGAAGGTTCTCTCTCAGAGGTTGTGGGTGAAAGCTTGAATAATGTAAAAGGTTGTTTTTTGCAGTGGGTTTATAGAAGGTCTTAGACTTCAATTGTCTACCTACTCTGGTAATAGTCACATCTAGAAACTCAATCTTGGTTCTGTCAAATTTATGTGTGAACTTTAGGTGTGTGTCTTGATGATTCAGCCAGACAAAAAAGGAACGTAATGAATCTTTATCACCCTTCCAGATCAGCAAAACATCATCTATAAATCTTTGCCATAAAATGATGTTGGAAAAATGGGGGTTCGTTGATGGTAAGATGTTCTTACGTTCGAAATTGAACACATACAACCCCGCCACACTAGGGGCAAATGTGCTCCCCATTGATGTACCGGTGGCTTGTAGGTAAAGATCTTTCTCATATTGAAAAAAGTTCCTCTTGAGCGCCAGTGTATCGCAGTCTATTACAAAGGAACGAGATGTTTGATATTGCCAATCAGTTTGCTCGAAGATCTCAGCAACCACCTTAATTGTTGCATCTTGAGGTATAGAGGTATAAAGACTCTCTATGTCTAACGTGGCCAGAAAGCAGGGTTCCTCTGGCATTGTGATGGTCTGTAACATAGCCAATAGACTTTTGGTGTCTTTTATGTATGTGCTGGTATTTTCAACAATAGGCCGTAAGAAAAAATCACAATATTTTGATAACGGTTCCAAAAGGGAACCCAAACCCGAAACAATAGGCCTCCCTGGAGGTGGATGAATGCCTTTGTGGGTTTTGGGGAGGGTACAAAAGTATGGAATCTTACCCTCCGTCAGTGTCAAAAAATCGGCCTCATGTTTACTTATTTTGCCCTCACATTCAGCCTCCATTACCAACTCAATTATCTCTGTTTTTGGGCTGATTGATAGATCCTCTGTCGAAGGTATGTAATTTGTTGGGTTGCTCAAGAGGCGGCGACACTCTTGATCATAGTCTTTTTTATCTAGTATGACTATCCCGCCCCCTTGTCCGCACTCTTAATCACTATGCTGGTGTTGTCTTGTAAGGAGCGTATTGCCTGGGACTCATCCGCAGTTAAATTCTTAAATGGTGTTGGTGTCACCAAGGATTCAATGTCATTGATAACTGCCTGCTCAAAGGCCAGTACCTCTGGTGAAATGGTGTGAGGTGGGGGGGTAAAGGTAGATTTTGATCTGAAATCAGTGTCACCTCGTGACAACTGGGTGGATTCCATTGTCTGTTTCTCAAAAAACTTCTTTAATCGCAATTTGCGAAAAAATTCGGTAAGTTCACATCGTAATTTAAATTTGTCAAATCCAGGTGTGGGGACAAACCCCAACCCCTTTTCCAGAATTCTGATTTCTGATTCCGTCACGAGCACGGACCGCCCGTGGATTTCACTCAATGGTCCTGATGAAAGCTGAGCTGAGCATGGCAATTAACAGCAGAAACATGTTGACCTTTTTTTAGGACACAGTGGTTTCCAAAAAAATCACTATATGGTCCTCACTTGTTTTTAATGTGACCAGCTAGCCCACGAATAAAATTATTTAAAGGTACTGCTGGGATCTTTTAAAATTAGCATACACGTCACTGAACACACACTGTTTGTTTCACAAAGAACCTGCTCCGCTGCAATTGCAGGCGTTGAAGCACACGGGGGGGGATTCGTATTAATACGAAAACCAGGAGACTTTCGACTCTTGAGATGAAAAATCCTTAACCTCTGGGTCCTGATCAGTATTTTGTCTTGGAGTCACTGTGGTAAAAAAGATCACTAGGGGTCTGATTATTAGTTAAAGAGCTGAATTCCCATGTGGAATACCTATCCACTCAATCATAAATTGGCTGGTATTCGCCCACCTGGATTTTCTGAGTGCTGGCGCAATAGACCTAATTTTACATGCCAGAAATCAGGCCTGGAAAATCCAGTCACTAAAATTACTTTGGAGATATATATTATATGTCCCACACAAAGAGTCGCTCGCAGAACCAGCGTTGACACAGGGTCTTTAATCAGGTACAAACATCGCCTGCAGCACGCTTCTTCCTCAGAGGCTGGATGGATCAGGTTTGTGCATGCCACACCTCCTCCCAATATATGCAAATGTCCACGCCCCCAGATGGGCTGGTCCTATGACTGAGTGGGGCCTTATGGGAGATGCGATCTGTTGAGTTTTTTAATGCTCGCACTTCATTCTGTCCCTGGAATTTATGAGCCCACAGATGAGCCTCGTGCGGCAGTGTCCGTTCTAAATCCTTCGTCGGTTCTCCACAACTTGGCTCCGTATATGCAGAGCCTGTGGCCTCCCTGTTTCTCGGGATGGTGCGGTCTCGACTGCTGGGTCCGCCGCCAAAAATGAAAGCTCCAGTTTGCCCATGCAAACAGTCACATGCAGACCCAGCGTTGACACAGGGTCTTTAATCAGGTACAAACATCGCCTGGATCACGATCGGGATTACAGCCTTCCCATCCCTGATTGCCGGACGCATTTCAAAGGATAAACCTTCTTCCTCAGAGGCCGGATGGATCAGGTTTGTGCATGCTGCACCTCCTCCCAATATATGCAAATGTCCACGCCCCCAGATGGGCTGGTCCAATGACTGAGTGGGGCATTAAGGGAGATGCGGTCTGTTGAGTTTTTTAATGCTCGCACTTCATTCTGTCCCTGGAAGTTATGAGCCCGCAGATGGGCCTCGTGCGGCAGTATCCGTTCTAAATCCTTCGTCTGTGAAGTTACCAGCAGTAACACTGAGTGCACCCATAAGGGGCTTAATAATTGCGACATGGACTACCTATCCCAGAAATCAATCCAAATACTGCATCGGCGGAAATAAGGGCGTGCCAAAGCAAGCACATCACTGAACTGTCGATCCTCTGAGGAAGGAGGAATCAACCTCTGAAACGCGTCAGGCTCGTCAACATGTAAGCTGCCAAACGGATTTGACATGTTGGTGCCCGTTTGTACCTAATAAAGGGCTTTAAGCTGGGTACAGTCTGAGTGCATCCTCAATCAGTGGGCAACCTTGGAGTGTGAATGTACTTGCGGCAGTCCAGCCGTAGAGGATGCACCACCACAAAATTGGGGCCATGCAGCTTGGGATTTACCTGGCTGTGGGATTACACTGCAACGAAGGATTTAAAACGTGCCCTACCTGCTGAGGCTCATCTAAGGGCTTGGAGAAGTTACCAGCAGTAACACTGAGTACACCCATAAGGGGCTTAATAATTGCGACAAGGACTACCTAACCCAGAAATCAATGTGAATACTGCATCAGCGGAAATAAGGGTGTGTCAAAGCAAGCACACCACTGAACTGTCGAGTCTCTGAGGAAGGAGGAATCAACCTCTGAAACGCGTCAGGCTCATCGACATGTAAGCTGCCAAACGGATTTGGCATGTTGGTGCATGTTTGTACCTAATAATGGGCTTTAAGCTAGTTACAGTCTGAGTGCGTCCTCAATCAGTGGGCAACCTTGGAGCGTGAATGTACTTGCGGCAGTCCAGCCGTAGAGGATGCACCACCACAAAATTGGGGTCATGCAGCTTAGGATTTACCCGGCTGTGAGATGGGACTGCAACAAAGGATTTAAAACGCGCTCTACCTGCTGAGGCTCATCTAAGGGCTTGGGGAAGTTACCAGCAGTAACACTGAGTGCACCCATAAGGGGCTTAATAATTGCGACAAGGACTACCTATCCCAGAAATTAATGCGAATACTGCATCAGCGGAAATAACGGTGTGTCAAAGCAAGCACACCACTGAACTGTCGAGTCTCTGAGGAACTAGGAACCAACCTCTGAAACGCGTCAGGCTCATCGACATGTAAGCTGCCAAACGGATTCGGCATGTTGGTGCACGTTTGTACCTAATTAAGGGCCCGATGTAGGTGGCCATTTACCGGCCGATAACGGCTGATTTCGGCCGTTAACGACCGGTAAATGGGTTTTGGGATGTAGGGGGCCAATTTTACCGATTAGGTACATTTACCATCTATTTATGAACTAGCAATTGGAAAGAAAGCCCGAGGGCTCTTGCTGAGACAACTAGAGCCAAGTTATTTAAAAAAATGTTACATTTAAAGTCATTAGCAGTGCATGGAAGGTATGGATGAAAATCTCTAAATACATGCTAATCCCTAAATTCAATAGATATACTCCCTTGTGGCACTCCTCGCTATTGCCTGTGCAGGCTAATGATGACATTGCTAACAAATTGGAAAGCATGGGAATTATTACAGCATGGGACTTTCTGGGAGATGATTTAAATACCAAATTTTTTAATTTACAGAGAAACTTTGAGGTCTCTAATGATGATTATTTCAAATTTATTCAAGTTAATACTATCCTGAGACTAAAAACTCCTAGTATTACATTGGGAAAGATTTCTTATTTAGAGACTATAAGTAAACATACGACCAGAATTGGTATAATATATGGTCTGCTTCTGGAAAAACTGCAAGATCACCTGGAACATACAGAAGTATTATGGGCTGGTAAACTGGCTAATCCCAATGTTGATATTGACATGAGTCTGCTACTAACATCACTCTTGCTCTTATCGTCTAACCTGAAAGCCCAGCTGTATAAAACCATCTATATTTTGTATTACACCCCTGCTAAGCTGCACGCATGGGGTAAAAGGATAAATGACGAATGTCCCAGATGTGGAATGGTTCCAGCTACCCTAACACATATGTTTTATGAATGTGCTAAATAAACACTACTTAAGAAAATGCTATCAGAATTCTGGGAGGAGGTGTTTGGGCATAAAGTGGCAGAATCGCCCACCCTTTACATTCTTGGCTATGATAGCACTCTTGAATTAAGCATAGAAGAGGAATCATGTCTTTTTGTTGGCACAGCAGTGTATAGAATAATACCTGCAGCATGCTGGAAAGGCGTAGATCCACCGAGCTTTCTAATGTGGCTAACTCGCTTCTTGGGGGTGTATAACCAGGATAAAAGCCATTTATGCTACTAGGGGAAGACACTCTAGAATATGTGGTAGTAAGATCTGGTCCCCAATAGCAGCATGGAGCTCGGTTATAAGAACCATATAAGATCAAATGTTCCCATTACAATATGTATATTATTGTAGTGTTTGAATATAATGAATGCACTGTATATCCTAGCTTTTTTGTATTGATCATGAAATTCTTTCTTTTTTTTATATCTGATACTGATGTATGTATATATATCTTCATTTTTTCTACTTGTATCAATTAGAGTTGTTCAATAAAAAAAAAAAAAAAAACAAAGGACTTATGGACTGAGCTGCACATAATATCCCCTAAGGTTGAGATACTTATTGCGTCTCACTACCGAAACACCGACAGAGATGCTACCTGGCCAACGAAATTCCTGCCCATAACCGTGTCAGCTGAGTCAATTGAGGCCACCAACCCATCTGCGGAGGTGCCCTCTTCCATAAACGGAGCACTACCTGTGTCACCGGGAGAATACGCCTCCCTATCCTGCCACTGTAGAAAAGGTCTAAGAGGGGCATCTAACCCATTGCCCAGTGCTTCTTTTGCGAATGCCGTGTCCGTCTGCTGTGCATATCACCATTCATTTATTTACCGCCCCTCGCCCCAGAGGAACTGTATGAGAACTGCAGTTACTTGTTCGAACTATATTTGAGGAATAGTGAAGGGGTAATTTTGGAGATGTTATAAGATCTGCAGCATGGGTACCATTTTGAATATCTTATGATGGCCCAACAGGGAGAGGGGCAGCGAGGATCATAGTTAAATTTAGTCTCTCAAACGAGGCAGGATTGTTGTAATATTGTGGGCCCAAGACTTAGCGGAATCTGGGGCAATATATACCCCCAGATATTTAAACTTGAAACCGCTAAAGTCATTCCAGAGGGCCCAGTCCCTGTCACCGGCCGTCTCCCTCATAAAGAACACCACGGATTTCAGTATTTGCAACAGTTGAGGGCCAGAAGATTGGGGGATTGGTAAGGAAGAATAATGCATCATCGGCATAGAAGGTGAACCTATCCGACAGTTCCAGTGACCACTCAAACCCCCTCCCTAGAAGGTCCGAGCGCACCCACGCTGTCTGAGGCTCTATCGCCAGGATGAACAATTGCAGGGATAACGGGCATCCTGTCGTGTGCCCCTGCCTATATCAAAAGGATTCGAGGCTGCTCTGTGACTCGAACCAATGCAGTCAGACCGGTATACAAAAGTTGGACATAGTCTAAGAAGCGCTGAGCAAGGTTGATGCTCCGAAGCAGAGCGAGCTAATTCAGTCAGCTAGCAATATCTAAGTCTTTATCCATGTCTGCTAAGAGTACAGCAGCCGGCTTCCCCAGGTGGTCCACCATAGACAGAGCATTATAGATGTGCCTTATGTTACGACGTGTGGATCTCTGGGGCATGAGACATGCCTGATCCAGTTGAACAAGATCTGGCATATGCAGCAAGAATGTATTGGCCAGCATCTTGGCCACAAGCTTCACCTCGATATTGAGGAGTGAGATTGGTCAATAGGACGAGTGTACATCTGGTTGGTGACCGTATTTCAGAAACACCACAATCTCTGCATGTCCCCAATCTCAAGGGAGTATGGCGCTATCCGATGCTGCCTGGATAACCTCCAGCAGAGCACTGCCCAGTTGTGACATAAAGCGCTTTCAAAATTCACTTGGAAAACCGCTGGGCTCAGAGGCCTGCCCGGTATGCAACTTGGCCAGGGCGGACGCCAGTTCCACCTACGGAATATTTTCTTCTGGTTGTGAGTGACCAGCGGCTGTCAAGGTGCACCATGATCACTAATTTAACTTTAATTGCATTACCCTAATGTGACATTCATGGCACTTGGCAGGACTGCAGACACCAGGCAGGTGACCTTCCTATTGCAGCAGTAGAGGAGCCACAAACTCTTTACTGTGCCATGTAGACTGCATGCGCAGCCCAGAGCTCTTGTCTAGCTTCTAGTTATACTTGCCTGCAAATTATTACAAGCCAAGAGAATGAAATGCTGCTGCTTTGAAGGAGGGAGTAGCAGGCAGGTTTACTTGCAAGCAGTTTGTGGTTGCTTTTCCTCCATTTTCACATGCGTGTGACATAGTACATGGAAAAAATTACCCCTTCTGCCACTCCCTAAATGGATCAGCAGCAATCGTGGCTGTTGATGGACCACAGCATGAGCAATGGATGGGAACTATAGGGAGTAAATAGGGTTATCTGAAAGAGACAATTAGTTATGGATTCCTCACCTTAGAATTACCCCCAGGCGTCAGACTGGATCCAGAGAATTTTTTCCTCAGCAGTACCCCTGCGCATCGATAGGTGGTGTTGGTCAACTCCACATTCGTCGTTGATGTCGTGGTCGCAGAATGATGTTGCGGTATCTACTTAGATGCCGCCCTTGCGCGCTGACGTCAGTTCTTACTTTTTCCGTGCCAGCCATGCGCAGGTCCGGAGAGCGGTACCTCAAATCACTTTTTTACTCTGTTTTTTGTGACTTTTGCCAACATCTTTTTGAGTCGTTTTACTCCTGGTGCATGGAAGGATTACACGTTGGATCGGCTTAAAGGCTTTTGACTCCTTTTGCACATTGATGAACGTCACGGACCCTCACCTCATGTGCCTTTGGTGCTTGGAGCATGACCACGACCCAAAGTCGTGCTCCGACTGCCAGGCCATGAACCCAAAGTCATTGTGGGAGTGGTCCCGAAAGCTTCTTAAGGCCCGGCAGTCCCAGTCAAGAGGGAGGTCGCGGGACCGGTCGTGGAGCCACCACCACCACCACACGTCATCGAAGTCTTCGGGTAAGTCAAAGTACAAGAAGAAGGCGAAGAAGCATTGTCGCTCTTCGCCTTCTCACTGGCCGACGCGATCCAGGAAGCGGAAGGTAGTCGTCCAGCTCTGCCTGTGGAGTCTGATGGGTTGACTCAGGCCTTACCTCTCTTTACGGGAGCCGGAGCGACCCCTGCCCAGCTTCGCAACTTTTAGGAAGCCTTGCATTCCATCTTTTGGCAGCCCGAATTAGCTGGCGCACCCTCGGGCCCCGCAGACTCGGTTGGGGATTCTCGGACATCAATGCCTGCGGCTGCGGCACCAGCTCTGCAGGGCACCCAAGGATCCAGGCCTGGATCCGGATCAGCTCAGGTCGACTTGTGACACCTACTCCGGCGCCGAATCCAATGGCAACACCTCCGCCCTCTCCGATGCCGGTTGTCTCCCCAGCCGGTGTCGACCCCAGAATCGCACTCTATGAGGACATGGAGCCGGACCAACGTTGTCTGACCGGTACTTTTGCACCCTTGTTCTCCCCTGATGTTTCATACCTCCCTGAGTGGCTATGAGGAGAGGGTGAAGAGGACTGTGAGGGGTCTGTGGACCCTCTTGCAGACCAGTTAGAGGTACCGGACAAGAGAGAGGAGTTAGGTGATGCCAGTGGTCTGGACACCTCCCCAGACCTTGGAATGCTTTCTTCCCCTACCGTGGCTATGGAGGAGGGTGCATCTTATGCAGTGGTGTTGCGTAGGGCGGCCAAGGCCTTAAACTTTGAGCTTCCTATGGTGGTGGTCAGAACTAACCTCCTGACCGAGGTGTTTCAGCTAGCTGGGGCCTCTTCGGAGCCCCTGCTGCCATTCAATGAGGCCTTCACAGACATCCTTTTGGGCACTTGGTCCAAGCCCAACACAGGGGTTCCTATGGATAGGATGATTGGCCAACACTACCGCCCGGCCTGAGCAACCCCATTTTCCTCTCTCTCCACCCCACCCCTGAGAGCTTTGTAGTCCAAGCCTCAACTTCCAAGGGCACATTCCTTAATGCACCACTTAATAGAGAATCCAACAAGCTGGACCAGTTGGGACGAAGAGGTTTTCTTCCTCCAGCCAGAACTACGGTCCGTGAACACCGCATGTCTTTTGGGCCATTACTCCCACTCGATGTGGGACGCGGTTGCGAGGTGCTGCTGCAGTGCACGGAAGAGGCCCAACCGTGCTCCCCCAAGCAGTTGCCAAGGGGAGAGTCACAGCAAAGTTTGGCATCCGATGTGGGCTGACTCACTAGGCAGGACGATTTCCACGTTGGTAGCCCTTAGACGCAACACCTGGTTGAGGTCTACTGGCTTTTCAGGTGATGTCCAAGCTGCACTTTTTGACATGCCCTTTGATGGCCGTTGCTTGTTTGGTGACAAGGAGGACAATGTGCTTGAGAGCTTTAAGGACTCCAGGACTATGGCCAGGTCCTTTTGCTTCGCATCCACCTCCTGGCCAGCGCAGTCCGCCTTTTTTCCCTTTTGTGGCTACAGAAGGGGTGCCCCACCAGGTTCCGCCCAGAGCCACAGGTCTACTCAAGATATCCAGCCTCTGTGGGGCCGGGGAAGTGGGACCTACAGTCGTAGGTCTGGGGGCCAATGGGCAGGCCACTCCACCAGCGCCCCCTCTACAGCAGCCTCAAAGCCCACCTAGTCCGAGCTTTTAGGGCCACCTTTTGCCAAAGGGTGGCAGGATTGGCGTTCGCCTCCCCCACTGGCTCACCATCACGTCGGACAGGTGGGTTTTGCAGATAGTCTGAAGGGTCTACTCCCTACCCTTTGAGACTAATCCTCCATCCATGCCACCTCATACCCAACACATGTCGGAGTATCACTCGGCCTTTCTCCAACAAGAAGTTACAGCTCTCTTGGACAAGGTAGCCATTGAGTGTGTTCCTGCCCCAGAGGTAGGTTGTGGTTGTTATTCCCACTACTTTCTGGTGACCAAGATGGACAAGGCCCTGCGTTCTATCTTGGATCTCTGTAACGTCAACCGCTTCCTCTGGAAGGAGAAGTTCAAAATGTTGACATTGGCTCAGGTCCTGTCTACCCTGGACCCTGGAGACTGGATGGTAGCCTTGGACTTGCAGGATGCTTATTTTCACATCCCCGTCCAGCCGGCCCATCGACTTTACCTACGGTTCACGGTAGGCTCCGAGCACTTTCAATTTACTGTACTCCCCTTCGGCCTTACCAGTGCCCCTCGGGTGTTCACAAAAGTGATGGCGGTGGTTGCAGCTCATCTGCGCAGATCAGGAGTTTCAGTCTTCCCCTATCTTGATGACTGGCTGTTGAAGGCGGGTTCGTTTTAGGCTGTCTTCTCCCACCTCTAGACTACGGACCACCTCTTGCATTCACTGGGGTTGACCATCAACGTGCCAAAGTTGCACCTGATTCCCTCTCAGAAGCTCCTTCTCATCAGAGTGGTTCTGGACACAGCCCAGTTTCAGGCTTATCCTCCCGAGCAGCGAGTTTGGGATACTCGGGCTATGATTCCAATCTTTCAGAGTCTATCCTGGGTTTCGTTCAGAATGACCCTGAGGCTATTGGGTCTCATGGCCTCCTGCATCCTGCTGAAGTTCCAGTGGGAACAGCATCAGGGGAATCTCTCTGATTGTCTACAGATCTCAGAGGGCACTGCACGTCAATTGCAGTGGTGGCTATCAAAATGGAATTGGGTCAAGGGCAGATCCCTCTCCTTTCCTCAACCTGAGTTCACAGTGGTGACAGATGCCTCAATGCTGGGGTGAGGTGGCCACATGGGAGAGGCGGAGATCAGAGGCCTCTGTTCTCCGGCGGAGTCCGGACTCCATATAAACCTTCTGGAGCTTTGGGCGATTCCTCGTGCACCAAAGGCATTCCTTCCCTCTGTCAGGGGAAGAGTAGTGCAGGTGTTCACGGACAACACCGCCATGTGGTACTGCAACAAACAGGACCGAGTGGAGTTGTGGACCCTATTTTAACCCCTTTACTGCTAAGGCATTATTATTAATCTCATATAATTTCCATTGAAATCAATGGAAAGTTCATGACGAGTTACCCTTGTCATTAGCAGCCAAGAGGTTAAGAGGCTCTCCGCCTTTGGACATGGCTAGAACATCAGGGCATATCTCTGGAGGTTCAACACCTTGCAGGTTCTCCGAACGCTAGGGCAGGCGAGCTCAGCTGCAGGTGCATGATGGATCACAAATGGCGTCTTCACTCGGGGGGGGGGTGCAAGGTCTCTTTCAGCAGTGGGAAGAGACTTGGTCAGATCTATTCGCCACCAAAGAGAACGCGCAATGTCAGCAGTTCTGGTCGTTGGAATTTCCAAGGCTGCACCCGCTAGGCAACGCTTTTCTTCACAAGTGAAGTTGCGGTCTTCTATGTGCCTTTCCACTTATACCACTATGTAGTGATGAAGGTTCACACAGGAGGTTGATATTCAAGATGTTTATTTTATGAAGATAACATGTAGAAAAGTTAGAACATCAAGTAGTTAATGTTGTAGATCAGAGCCCCACCTGGAGCAGCCTGTCTGCTGCTCAGTCCACGTCCAACTGTCACTTCACCTCTCTGTGTCCCAACATTCCGAGGCTCATCCAGACTCCAACATTCTATTGGGCACAGAGCACAGGCACTGGCTGAGCAGGAGGAGGAGAATACTAAACCTTACAAATGCAGGATCCTACATATCCCCTGTCCTTCCAACAGAAGCACAAACCCATAGTATGAATAAACTATAGCGAGACAGAACCAAGGAAGAATAAACTAGGTAGAACAACAGAGGAACAGAAACAATGTCAAGGAAAAGAGTAAGCAAAGCAGAGCGAAGAGACAGGTGGAAGAATTCAAGGGGGAAGTAAAGAGCAAGTGTACACAAATGGGAAGGATCCAAACTCTCCAACAACGAATACAAAAAGGAAGCAAAGAAGAGACCAAACAGAAGAGAGCGAGAAGATAGATGAAAGAAGTGAAGAGAGAAAATGCACGAAAGGAAAAGACGCATACCCTCCGAGAAGGAGTAAGGAAGGAGAAGGAAGCAGAGATAATGCGAAGTAACATATTAAGAGAACAGCAAGACATAGACGTACCCAAAACTACCCCCGAACGCACCCACTGGCCAGGCAGGCAAGCAAGGAAGGAAGAACAAGGCATGACGCAAACTAGTCACCAGCCTACACACAAACGCAAAAAAGTGGGAATAACGGATCTCCTCCAGAACAGGGAAGAAATAGAATGCAAATATGAATGAGGGAAGGCTGGAGACAAAGGACAACAACTAGAAATGAAAATTCAGAAATCAAGGATGAGAATTAGTATGACATCATGAGGAAACTTAATAATTAAGAAAACAGAGGAGAAGAATTATAATACAATAAGTATGAAAAAATCTCCAACACATTCTAAAGATAACAAAATGAATGAGAGAAAAACATTGCATAAAGACAATGTAATAAAATGTAAACAAGACATTGTAAGAAAATTACAGTCTAAAAGGGTAAAGAGACCTATGGCCATCCTCTACTCTTAGGTAATAGTGTGAGGAGCACTGTAAATGGGACTGTGACCCATAGTGTGAAAGCCTGTGAAAGGACACCCCCATGTAGAGTTCACATGTACAATAAGAATGGAACAAAGACCCATAAAAAGCACCCTGTGTGAGGGCAGCAATGTGAGTATAGAGGGGACTGTAACCCATGAAACGGTGCTCTGTGTAAGGGGTGAAACCGTGAGTGGCCGATGTAGGCAAGTGTATATGGGCAAAAGGGGCTTGTACCCATTCCCAGACAAGAGTAAATGGACAAATGGCGATAGTACCCATTCCCATCCCTGTGTAGGGAAAAAGGAAGCATTAAACGTACACATGTAAGATAAAAAATGTGAACCAAAAGAGGTTAGTACCCCAGGTCCTTGAGCGTAACAAGATGAGCCAAGAAAATCCCCCCTACATTTACAAACAACCCAAACAAATGTGCATTTGATGTAAACATGGCAACGCATGCTGTAAGCTCACATAACAAATAGCATTAATCTCACATAACAAATAGCATTAATAATAACATAACAACTACACAAATAATAATATTTACAAACAAATATTATTAACATATTCAAGATTTTAAACATATTTTATACATTTCTTTTTATATGATCAATTCAACATCTCCTTCCTCACCTAAAAAAAATACCCTTTCTCTCTATTTGCATTTTCCATACAAGTAAAACAATTACCAAACAAAAAAAATATGTAAATGAACCGATAGAAACACAGAAAAATGAAATAGACCAATGATTTTCAACAACCAATTAAGAACACACTTTATAAACAAAAAAACTGGCTTCTTTTACACCTTCAACAACAAAAAAATCAGGAAGGAGAAACTCTGCCGGATTTTCACCACTCTGAAAGACTTCTCTAAAATCAAGCCTACTACACCTATGAAAAAGTAAGTAAATTAGCATTTCTAAATAAACTGTTAACTTAAAATGTAACCCAGATTTCAATTGCTAACTAAAAATACTAACTTATATATTTAATCTCTTTATATTTCCACAACAGATATTACTCCAAAAACATGAACAAAATATTCACGTTGCAAAAACAGCTAACTAAAAAAGTAAGTATACTTCTCACTAAATGAGAACTGAACACCTATAATGTCCTAACCACCAAAAAGACCCCATTTACACTTTTAATTTTTTTTAAAACTTTTATAAAATGAAACTAAAACTTTAATAAAACCTTACTCTATCCTAAAAATCAACACCACCATATATAAATTAAAAACATAAAATAAAATATGCTTTACTTTCTTTTTTCAGAGCACTGAAATAAAACAGCATTCATTGAACAAGAAAACGTCTTCATTCAACTACAAATAAATAACAGTTGGTAAGTATATAATGAAAATGCATTTGTTACTATTCATACAAAATGTATAATATTCTGTTACAAATACGTTCATGTACATTTTTTATAGATTTTGCCACCTCACAACGACTGAAGATGCCCAATTTATAACATCTCAGAAAGGGAAATTTTTACTGTGTTATATGGGGTACGTCTCCACCCAAGAGAAGCAAACAGGCCTTAAAGTGAACTGGAAATGTTCAAAATATTACTCAAACAAATGTTAAGGTCGTGCTACCACCAGGGAAACAACTGTATTACATACAAGTGAGCATAACCATCCGCCAAATATCTCTGATATTGAAGTGAGAGCAACCCTTGAAAATATTACAGAATTAAGTAGCACCTCAGAACTTCCTACAAGTGTTATACCTAAAGAACTATTAGCTAAAGTACCTAGAGAAGCAAGAGGTCAATTACCAACAATAGCTTCTATTAAAAGAACAATAGCTAGAACCAAAAAATCTACAAGACCAGCAATAACTACACCTAAAACATTTCAGGATGTTATAATTCTCCCTGAACTTAGTATAACACATAACGATTAACCTTTTATCTTCTTTGATAACAAAAATAAAGATAAAAGGATTATTATGTTTGCTACAGCAAACAATATAAATAAACGTCAACACAGCCAAACATGTATGATGGATGGCACCTTTAGCATATGCCCTAAACCATTCTACCAACTGTACAGTATTCATGGGCAATATCATAACACTTGCATTCCATTTATATATGCTTTGTTACCAAACAAACAGAATACAACATATACTGAAATGTTAGGTAAAATAAAGCAAGAAACAAACAACTTCTTCCCTCAAAGAATAGTAAAAGACTTTGAGCAAGCCATGATAAACTCTATCCTCAAATTATACCCCCACACACCTATACAAGGATGTTACTTCCACTTCAATTAATGTTTGTAGAGACATTTACAGAAATCTGCCCTTAGGGGTCCATTATGATTGGGGGCGGATCGCCACCGCACATATGGAGGTGGCGATCTGCCTGCAAAAAACTCCGCCCGCTCTGAATTCTCCCCCCGCCACATTACCACGGCTGGGGGGAGCACAGCGGACGGAAATACCGTCCGCCGGTTTTCCGCCCGTTAAAGGAGTTGAGGAATCGACCGGGCGGAAAAGCTGCTGACATGGTGGCGGTGTCTGGGAGACACCGCCATCCATATTAGCATTATGGCGGGGACATGCCTTTCCGTGGCGGCAACGCCCCCTCAGAAAGGCAGATGGTTTTCACAATTGGGGGCCCGTAGCGGGCCCCCAGGGATTCTAGGGGGTGGGGGTGCACAGGGGGGTACCTTTGGTACCCCCCTGCACTTCCATGCACAACATGGCAGGCACCATGCAGTGCCTGCCACGTTGTGCATAAAACTGCACAACATTCCTTTCTCTGCATTGTGGCGGGCGGTGCTGAGATCACCGCCCGCCGGAATGTCAAGTATGCAGGATGCGCCCGCCAGTGTGCCGGGTGCATCCTAATACCACCAACGGGACCCCCGCACTGTTGGCCGGTGGTCCCATTCCCCGAAAGGATGGCGGGCAGGCAAAGTCCGCCCACCATCCTAATGACGCCCTTAGTGTGGAATATGGAACAAATATTACCTTTATAAACCAAATTAAACACCTAATAGCCCTGGCCTATGTGCCAGTCACGGATGTGGCTGAGCACTATGACATTTTAATACAAAGTACATTTTAACAACAAAATGAACAAAAATGATCTGCCTGCCTAGATTATTTTGCGGATACCTGGGTGGGGAGATTACACAGATCAGGCCATAGACTGCAACCTAAATTCAAAATTCCTTGGTGGAATGTGTACCTAACTACACTTAACCAAGAAGCCAAAACAAACAACGCAGTTGAGGGTTGTCATAATGCCTTCCTATCATCTACAGGACGAAGCACTCCTACCCTACATAAACTCTTCCTTGCCATACAAAAAGAACAAAGCTTCCAAGAATTAAAATGGAACAATCTGTCATACAATTAAAACCAAAACTATCTAGACAAACTGCTCAAATATATCAGTATCTTCAACAACAAGTACAACTTTATCCTTCAACAAGAGGCCTAGAGTACTTACAAATTATAGCAAAAACTCTAGTCTAAAGCATTAAACTATTTTAATTAACCAATCTCAACAAACAATAATTGGAATAAAAACAGTGCATTTTTTTTAAATCAACAACATTTATTTTGTCTAATATTTTATTTTATTTTATAAAAACATATATATATATCGACAAAATAATTAAACAAAACAACAAAACAACTACAGTATTTAAAATAACATAATTTCTTTCCCACAATAAAATGTATTTAAAAAGACTTACCTTTTCCACTGCTGTAATACGAAATTCCACATCATCCAAAATAATCCTAGTAGTTCAACATCCATATTTAAAAATAGACCCCAAAAATGCAAAAATACAACTGTGCTAAAAACTCGATCCTCCAGGTAAAAATCGACAATCCAATAACCATAACAAACCCAAAAAAGTTGAAATAAAGGTTAAAAATTGCTCTAGGAAACCAGAAAAAAAACCGCAAGCCTCTGTGATACCAAAATGCTTCGTCAAAAAAACTAAAATAGAAAATAAACATTCCCACTTACACAAATGTACAAATAATACACTTTAAAACACCACTACAAACATCATGAACACAATATTAAAGTAAAGTAAACACAAATACAAATATTCTAACTAGGCCTCAAATCCAAAACACAACGCTAACAATTAATACAGAAGTAAACAACTACTAACACCATAACTTCCAAACATAACTCCACACACCCTAATCACAACACTACTACCTTCAAAACACTCTTAAAATAGTTATATTTAAGAGAAAATTACTCTTACCTTCTCAGACGCAAAGCATCTCCCAACGCGAGCTTCTTTTTTCCCAAATAACACAAAAAGACAACTAAATTAAAGGCCCAAATAAAGATGTCAACTATGAAAAAAAATAACAAATGACTAAGCAATTCATTTAATATTAAATAATCATTTATAAATTACGATTGCATTGTAATAAAATATATAAAAATATACCTTATATTTATACAAATATTATGTTTTTATCTATTTAAAATTATAATACATATTATGACATACTCATATTTAATATTATAATGATAAATATATATATATGTTAAAAAATTACTAAATTATTGCATTAATATTTTTTATTGTTTACAAGTTGTGAAAATGTTAATAAAATGAACAAATGTTATTATGTGTAATAATTCTTCATATTAATATTTTCTTATTAATATTAACAATACAAATAAATGTACTTTGTATAATAAAATTGAACTATGTGATTGTTTTGTGAACTTTATTTTAAAATATTTACAGTATATTATGTCAATACATACTTACCAATTTCTGTAAAAATGTGTAACAACATTAAAATTGAAAAACAATATGTTGTACTGCTAAAAAAATTACCAATTTACAAAATGTCAATTAAAACAATAAAAATGCATAATGCTATATTTACAAACTATATACAATTGTAAAATATAATTTTGTTCATTATATAAAAAGAAATTCAATATTGTACTTGTTGCAAGATACATTCTCCTGCAAATACTTATTTTTTGTGATTATTTTCCTACTGTTTAATAAAAAATAACATTTTGAATTTACTTATCACCTCTATATTTTATATAATAAAAGGTGTTAAATAAAAAATCTCTTTATTTTTTTAACTACCTTTTCATTACTATCACTTTAAATTTACTTACAAATAGTTTTTCTAATAATAAATATATTTAAAATATATAATTTCAATGTAATAAAATATATATAAAAAAATATAATCTTGTAGCACATATAAATAAATATATTTCAAATATATTTACCATAACAAATATTATTACACTATATTTAACAATTGCTCATCTAAATTGTACTCATAACTCAACTCAACATAAACACAAAATACTATTTTTTATTTAAACTCGAATTTTAATTATAATAGATGCTGGACACTGACCCTAATTAATTTACTATTCCAACTCTAGTCCTAATTATATTGAGGTAGGTCCTGGACACTGATTTAAATAAATTTACTATTCCAACTCCAATCTAAATGAAACTGAGATAGGTGCTGGACACTGAGCCTAATTAAATTACTATTCCCACTCCAGTCTAAATTAAATTGGGGTAGGTGCTGGACACTGAACCTAATTAATTTACTATTCCAACTCCAGTCAAAAATAAAATGGGGTAGGTGCTGGACACTGAACCTAATTAATTTACTATTCCAACGCCAGTCAAAAATAAAATGGGGTAGGTGCTGGACACTGAACCTAATTAATTTACTATTGCCACTTCAATCTAAATTTAATTGGGGTTGGTGCTGGACACTGACTTAAATTAATTAACTATTCCCACTCCAGTCGAAATTAGGTTGGGGTAGGTGCTGCACACTGACTTAAATTAATTTACTATTCCAACTCCAATCTAAATTAAATTGGGGTAGGTGCTGGACACTGAGTCAAATTAATTTACTATTCCCACTCCAGTCTAAATTAAATTGGGTAGGTGCTGGACACTGAGCCTAATTAATTTACTATTCCAACTCCAGTCTAAATTAAATTGGGGTAGGTGCTGGACACTGAACCTAATTAATTTACTATTCCCACTCCAATCTAAATTAAATTGGGGTAGGTGCTGGACAGTGAACCTAATTCATTTACAATTCCCACTCCAATCTAAATTAAATTGGGGTAGGTGCTGGACAGTGAACCTAATTCATTTACAATTCCTACTCCAATCTAAATTAAATTGGGGTAGGTGCTGGACACTGAGCCTAATTAATTTACTATTCCCACACCAGTCTAAATTAAATTGGGGTAGGTGCTCGACACTGACTTCCATTAATTTAATATTCCAACTCCAATCTAAATTAAATTGGAGTAGGTGCTGGACACTGAGCCTAATTAATTTACTATTCCAACTCCAATCTAAATTGAATTGGGATAGGTGCTGGAAACTGACCTTAATTATTTACTATTCCAACTCCAGTCTAAATAGTATTGAGGTAGGTGCTGGACACCTACTTAAATTAATTTACTATTCCAACTCCAGTCTAAATTTAATTGGGGTAGGTGCTGGACACTGAGCCTAATTAATGTACTATTCCCACTCCAGTCTAAATTAAATTAGGGTAGGTGCTGGACACTGAGCCTAATTAATTTACTATTCCCACTCCAGTCTAAATTAAATTAGGGTAGGTGTTGGACACTGAACCTAATTCATTTACTATTCCTACTCCGGTCTAAATTATATTGGGGATGGTGCTGGACACTGGGCCTAATTAATTTACTATTCCAACTCCAGTCTAAATTAAATTGAGGTAGGTGCTGGACACTGAGCCTAATTAATTTACTATTCCCACTCCAGTCTAAATTAAATTAGGCTAGGTGCAGGACACTGAACCTAATTTATTTACTATTCCAACTCCGGTCTAAATTATATTGGGGATGGTGCTGGACACTGGGCCTAATTAATTTACTATTCCAACTCTAGTCTAAATTAAATTGGGGTATGTGATGGACACTTAACCTAATTAATTAAAATGTTTAATTAATTTCAAAAATAAAATTCAAATGTAATTATTTTTTTTACTTTAAAGAAAATATCTAAATATTTTTTAATACATTCCACACCCTTATCCCATATACAAACCCAAAATCCCATTCATAAAATTAAATTACAATTTCAAAAATTAAAAAAAGAATTTTATGCTTCAATTTAAATAATTTTTTAAAATAATGTACAGTTTTTAAAACACTCACCACTCTTATCCCCTACAAACCCAACATCCCACTCCTAAAATTTTATTTAAAATTCGAAATATAATAAATTAATTTCATATTTAAATTAAAAATGTTATAAATTTAATTGAACTTTTTTAAATCACTCCCCACCCTTATCCCCTATAAACTCAACATCCCGCTCCTAAAATTTAATTTGAAATTCGAAATGTAATAAATTAATTTCATAATTAAATTACACATTTTATAAATTTAATTGAACTTTTTTAGTACACTCCCCACCCTTATCCCCTATAAACCCACCATCCCGCTCCTAAAACAATATTTTAAAAAACCCATTATTTTACACATTTTAAAAACAATTTATTACTTAACAATAACTATAAAATATTTCAAAAAACATACAAAAACTATATTTTTACATGTCGATATTTTTCCTTTCGGTAATACTTACATCAATATTTCACTAAAGACATCAAATCGATATTTTTTACATCAATATGCAGAACATTGATATTTGACACTGTTGATATTGTCAACTCGATATTGCTGTATATCGAAATAAAAACTCGATATTTTGACTGTGCACCTTGCCTTGCTTGCCGTTATTCCTTTCTTTTGGATACCCTCTCTTGTGTACATTGTGGTTGTAACCACCATAGTTTCTGAAGATTGAGCCATCTCTTGGTCCTCTTGTTCATCAGGTACCTGAGATCTGCTTGCAGCTGTAGGTTCGTCACCATCCTCGTCGCCATAATATGTAGTGATGAAGGTCCACACAGGAGGTTGAAATTCAAGATGTTTATTTCATGAAGATAACAAGTAGTCAAGTTCAGAACATCAAGTAGTTAATGTTGTAGATCAGAGTCCCACCAGGAGCAGCCTGTCTGCGGCTCAGCCCATGTCCAACTGTCACTTCAACTCTCTGGGGCCGATTCCGATGTCGGAGGGACTCAGGTCCGTACGACATGGGTCAGGAGCCGTAACCGCGTAACCGCGTATGCTTCACAATGGAAGCATGCATTCCGAGCGGAATGCATGCCTCCATTGTGAAATGTAGGGGTGCAGTTCATCCCTGCACCCTGTGGCCAGCACCCCAAGGTGCCTGCCACCGGATGCAGGGATCAACTGAGGGGCACCATAGGTGTCCCCAGGCCGCCCACGGGGGCCTTGCTGGGGGCCCCCAGAGACAGTTTCTGACTGCCTTTTTGTGCCGGGCACACCAGCATGAAAAGGCAGTGAAAAACTGCCATCGTACTCCCTCAGTCATAAAGAGGCGACCGGGGGAGTACTGGAGAATTCCCGGATGGCAGACGGGCTCTCCGAGCCCGTCGTAGGCTATCCGGAAATCCGAGTCGGATTCCTTTCCGACCGATGCTTCACAATGGAAGCATGCATTCCGAGCGGAATGCATGCCTCCATTATGAAATGCAGGGGTGCAGTTCATCCCTGCACCCTGTGGCCAACACCCCAAGGTGCCTGCCACTGGATGCAGGGATCAACAGATGGGCACCATAGGTGTCCCCAGGCCGCCCACGGGGCCCTTGCTGGGGGCCTCCAGAGACAGTTTCCGACTGCCTTTTCGTGCCGGACACACCAGCACGAAAAGGCAGTGAAAAACTGCCATCGTATTCCCTCGGTCATAAAGAGGGGACCGGGGGAGTACTGGAGAATTCCCGGATGGCAGACGGGCAGGCTATCCTGAAATCGGAGTCGGATTCCTTTCCGACCGAGCCCATCGGAATGGCTTGGTCATAAAGGAATCCGGCCGACACGATCCGATTCAGTCGGAAGGGCTCCGAACATGGTTTGGAGCCCTTCCGATCGGAATCGGCCCTCTGTGTCCCAACATTCCGACGCTCATTCAGACTCCAACATTCAATTGGACACAGGCGCTGGCTGAGCAGGAGGAGAATAATACTAAACCTTACAAATACAGAATACTACACACTTCTGCGCAGAGTGCTGAAGAAGATCAAGAAGATCAAGAAGATCAAGCGCGACCGGGCCCAAGTCATTCTTGGGGCACCGGATTGGGCACGAAGAGTGTGCTATTCTGATCTATTATAAAAAACATACAGGGGGGGAAGGGTCAAAGGGAAAAGATTAAAGACCTACTACTGGTTCATTTCCCCAGCAACATCATATGAATCACAAACAAGAACCCAGGAGGTCGATAAGCCAAACATTATACTGGCCAGACTGACAAGTCTTTCACTATGTTAGTTGGTGCTACAGTCACCATATAGTAAATTCAGAAGGTTAAACATAAAAGAGCAAGAGACACGTGTGTAGAAGACAAAAAAGATTGTGTCTAGAAAACTAGAGACTATGGCCATCGATCCTCTGATCAGACTGCCTCTTCAGAAGGATCTTCTGTCTCAACAGCAGGCGCCGGTCCTCCACCCGAGCCTGTTTAGACTCCACCTCCTTGCATGCAGATTGAGTGGTGACAGTTGACAGCTTTCAACCTTCCTCCCGAAGTCTGTAATGTTATCTTGGCATCTTGGCAGCCAGGCGTCCCTCAACTAATATGGTATACACCTGTAGATAGAACAAGTTTGTGGCATGGTGAGCAGCAAAGTCTGTGGATCCCCTTTCTGCCCCCCTGTCAGAGGTTCTCCTCTTCACTCTTTCGTTGGCCCAGCAGGGCTCTGCTCTGGGCACTCTCAAAGGCTATTTTTTGGTCATTTTGGCCTTCCTTCCGCTACCTGACCGGCCTTCTCTTTTCAAGTCACCTATTGTAAATCACTTCCTTAAGGGCATTATTCACTTGTTTCCTCCAACTCCTTTTGTGAAGCCCAATTGGGACTTGAACCTGGTTCTCACTTTTCTTAGGTGTGCTCCTTTCGAGACGCTACATAACTGTCCTTTCAGAATCCTGACCCTTAAAACTGCATTTCTGGTTGCCATCACCTCTGCTCGCAGAGTGAGTAAGGTGCAAGTTCTTCTAAACCTCCTTTTCTGACTGTGTATCCGGACAAGGTTGCCCTTAGAACTCGCTCTTCTTTCCTTCCCAAAGTTGTTACTCCTTTCCATATTGGACAGACCATCACTTTCCCACCTTATTTCTGCCACCTTCTAAAGAGGAAGAGAGGCTCCACTGTCTGGATCCAAAACGTGCGCTTTCGTTCTATCTGGATCGCACACAATTCTGGGTGGATGACCAGCTCTTTTTTTGCTATGTGGGTCCCAAGAAAGGTCGGCCATGCAAAAATTAACCATCTCCCGATGGGTTGTTCTTTGCATCAAAATTTGCTATTCCTTAGCGAAAAGGGAGCCTCCAGTGCAGTTGTGTGCCCATTCCACCAGGGTGACTGCAGCCACTATTGCTTTGGGACGTAGAGCACCCCTTCTTGACATTTGCCAGGCAGCTACGTGGGCTTCACTGCACAAGTTTACCAAACACTACTACCTGGACAGACAATTCCAGAGAGACGGCTTCTTCGACCGTTCTTTTCCTAGGATTTTCTGGTGTGAACTTGGCTCGCAGACCCACCACCGGGGATGGTATTGCTGAGGTATCTATTCTAAGGTGAGAAATCCATAACTAATGGTCTCTTTCAGATGAACAAGTTACTTACCTTCGGTAACAATATTTCTGTAAGAGACATAGATTAGTTATGGATTCCTCACCACACCACCAATTCTCTCCATTCTGCGAAATGATTTCTAAGGTAAGTGACTCCCTTTCAGGGCCCTAGTTTTTATGTACCAGTGGTTTGTGTCTGGCATGGGTCTGCGCTTCTGGCGTGGAATGTTGTGTAAAGAACTGACATCAGCATGCGAGGGCGGCGCCTAAGTACATACTGTGACGTAATTCCGGTGACCACTATGCCAATGACGATCACGGAGTCGAACAATGCCACCTATCGACGCACAGGGGTACTGATGAGGAAAAAATTCTCCAGATCCAGTCTGGTACCTGGGGGTAGTTCTAAGTTGAGGAATCCATAACTAATCTGTCTCACAGATATATTATTACCAAAGGTAGGTAACTTGTTCCTCAGTAAGCTTGTTAGCTCTCTATTCCTAAAGCTGTTCTGGTATTTCAGAGTTAGGAGTATTGAACGCAATACCAAAGGTTGAATAGCAGAAGTCTGGGGTAGCAGTTTTTAACTCTAGCGACTCCTAAATGCCGTCCAATTCAAGTCCTATTCTTTTTTTTTAAAAGAAATGTAAACCATTTAAACTGGCAGCATGTGAGAATATTAAGATTATCTACCATCAAAATATTGTTCTTCACAAATATCATATCCAAAATATAGATTCACTTAATCTAAACACACACACACACATACACAGACAACAAACCCATCGTAGACAGTGGCACTTCAAGCTTCCTTTGTAAAATGCACATACAATAAATGCAGTGCAAGCTTTCTTTGTACATGCACACACATAAACACACACACACTGCGTGCATAATTAGTTTGTAAGTTGTGTTCACAAAAAAGTACATCAAAAGCAGTGCAAACTTTCTTTACAGCCACATATTCACACCCAGCACTAGCTTCCTCCCAAAAGCAAGTTGCATAAAAGTCAAAGCAAGCTTCCTTCAAACATGCAGGGCATTGGGACCCCCAATACAAGCATTGCTAATTAAAACGTGATTACAAAATGGTCAGAGACTTTATGCTGGTTTACACTTCATACACTAAGGGCCAGATGTAGGTAAAGTACATTTACCGATTCTAAAATACCGAATTTTACCGATTCGGTATTTTAGAATTGGTAAATGCTATGTAGCCAAAAAAATCGATAAACATTACCGAATCGGTAAGATTCGGTATTTACCGAATCGGTATTTACCTATTCGGTAATTGCCATTCATTCCTATCGGCCTGGAGGCCCATAGGAATGAATGGTAATTACCAAATCGGTAAATACTGATTCGGTAAAATGGAGGAAACATTCAAGGGTGCCAGGGTGTCACTTTGACACCCTGTTGCACCCCTAAATCGTGCTTGTGTGCAGATGTGGCACACACACATGCCCGAAGGGCATGTATGTCTGCCACATGGCACAGTTGAAGATGCACAGATTTGCATTTTTAAAGGTATTCGTTATTTACCACCAACTTATAGTTGGTGGTAAATTACGAATCCTAAAATGGGAAAAGCACTCATTTGAGTGCTCCCTACATTGCAAATTCAGTAATTTACCAATTTGGTATTTTAAGGAATCAGTAATTTACCGATTCCTTAAAAAACCGAATCGTTAAATTACCGAATTCGCAATTTAGGCCACCTACATCTCAGTAGACTAACACTGGTTGGTAACGGCCATAGGGCCCGATGTAGGTAAAAGCGATTTTCCGATTTCAAAATACCGAGGCGGTCCGAATCGGTATTCTGAAATCGGAAAACGAGATGTAGGGAAAAAAAAGCGAATGAATACCGATTCGGTCGGCATCGGTAATGAGAATCAGTACGTTCCGAATCGGCACGGACCGAATCGGGAAGTACGGAATCGGCTAACAACGAATCGGAAATTACCGAATCGGCTAACACCGATTCGGATAGTCCTGATTCGGCTAACACCGAATCGGTAAAAGCCGATTCGGTAAAATCCGATTCGGCAATCATAGAATCGTAGCCATGAAAACACACCTATGGCGAAAAAGCCCATAGGAATGCATTGAAGAAACCGATTCGGTAAAATACGAATCGGATAATACCGATTCGGATTTTACCGAATCGGTAATTTCCGATTCGGTAAAAGCCGATTCGGCAAAAGCCGATTCAGCCAATGAGGTGGCTCCCCCTCCCCCGCCCAAACAGGGAGTGGCAACCCTGGCAGGTGCAGCTAATTAAGAAGTTTCTGGAGAGCCAGCCTGAGCTCAACACTCACAGTTAGCAGCAGTGGGAGTAGGAGGTTGTCAACTGTAGTGAAGAACATGGCAGACCAGAGCGAGAGCCAGAAGTCCTCCCAGAAGAGGAAGCCGAAGTTCACCACCACCGAGCTTCAGGTGTTGGTCGAGGAGGTGGTGAGGGTGCACCGCCAGCTGTTTGGAAAGCTGTCCCTCAATGTGCCAGACAGCACCAAGAGGAGGATCTGGGCCAAAATCGCCCAAAAGGTGAATGCTGCGGGTGTCACCCCCAGGTCCGTGGAAGAACTCAAGAAGAGATTCTACGACATCCGCAGCCTCACAAAAAGGAAGATGGCTGAGATACAGAGGCAGGCTGGAGGCACTGGAGGAGGCAGGAACCCGGCGCCACCCCTCACCGAGCTGGAGGAACTGGTCTCCAGCACCATTGAGAGGGAGAGTGTCAGTGGAATTGGGACCCTGGACAGCTCTGCGAGAGCTACAGCTACAGGTAAGAAGCATGCGCATCATGACACACCCTACCAGACACCTCCCCATTAGACACAATGCATAGGCAAAGCCCAGCACAGTACTGTCACCAACATACAAGAGACAAGCATCATGGTACATGTAGTCAGCAGAAGTTAGCAAAATATGGCAGTGCAGAATCACAAGACAGGAAACAGTGTGACACAGTGTAAGGAGATGCAAGGACATGTGGAATGCTTTAATTGAACTGACTGTAATACATCGGCACTCAGTTTACAAATGCTTCTTTGTACCTAGGGGCACCATCAGGCGGACCAACATTGTCATCAGAGGGAGCAGCACCGTCTGACACTGCACTCGCAGGGCCGAGCACCAGCCAGGCTGCCCAGGAGGAGGAGGAGGATGGAAACACCCTAGGGCTAGGTATGGAGGGAGACCTGGTGATAGACTTCGACGCACTGCACTCCCCACAAATGGCCAGCACACCCCCCTTGCAGTTCTCCCCAGAGAACTCCCCTACAAGGGACACCATTCCACCTACACCAGCTCCTGCCACAACCATGGCTTTTCCACCTGTACAACCTGTCCTGGGAGCAGGGGCTCAGGGACCGGCCAGCACCACACCCCCACCAGTGGCACCCCAGCCCACTCAGCAGGCCGGCAGCAGCAGTGCCCGGCGCCGTGCCATCACCACCACTGCTGCACCAGCACGGGAGGGCAGTGTATTCCTGGGCCTCGAGGGAAAGATGGTGAAGATACAGAGGCAGCAGGCAAAATCCACGATGGCCTGCCAACGCCAGCTCCTGCAGCACAACCTGCAGATGGGAGAAATGGTAAAGGGATTTCAGGCCTTCGTGGAATCGAATAAGGAGGTGGCAGCAGGGTTAGGCAGGCTAACCACTGCCATAACCCAGTTGTGTAGCAGAATGGAGGAGCAGGAGCTGGTGCGCAGGCGGGATGCCCGTGTACAGAACCGCTGCATGAGCCGCCTTGCTGCGGCGACGGCACAACTGTGCCAGCGCAGCGCAAACATGGAATCTAGCCTGAGTCAGAATACGGCAGAGCTCACAAGGGGGATGGCCCGGATCACCACTGCTATGGAGGCCATGATTATTTCGAACACAGCCTCCAATCCTGCCCTGGACCTGGGTGATGCTGGGGACAGCAGCAGCCGCAGCAGCCCGGCCAGCGCTGCGTCTGAGCCACGTAGGAGCACCAGGCGCTCCGCAGATGCTGCTGGTCATTCAGAGGGGGCTGAGGGACACCCCAGTGGGTCTAGCAAGCGGGCAAAGAAATAGCCTTGCAAGGGCGGGTGAGGCAACCTGAACCTTGGACTTTAGTTTTTTTTCCTATACACCATTTTTTGTTGCACATCAGTGCTGTAACTGTGTTGCAACAGTATTAAAATTTGTTTTTTCCCAACCACCATTTAGCTGTCTTTGCATCTGTACTCACTCAGAAATAGTTCTCAGTAATCTCCTCACGTCTGTATCTGCCATCACTTGGCGTACACACCCCAGCTGGCTGTGTCAGTGGCACAGCTTCGTCGTCGTCATGGTCCTCGTAGTCAGACAACTCCACCTCAGTGCCCTTCTTCACCGCTAGGTTGTGTAACATTGCACATACAGCTATGATCTTGCAGCAGGTGATGGGGGTATACTGCCTTGGACCTCCACTCTTGTGCAGGCATCTGAATCTACTTTTCCAGATGCCAAAGGTCCGTTCGACAACATTCCTTGTGCGTATGTGGGCCCGGTTATACCTCCTTTGGCTGGGTGTGGAGGGGTTGAGGTAGGGGGTGAGTAGAATGAGCGGAGGGCATATGCACTGTAGCCTGGAAGACAAAGGGGTTACATTATACACATGCATACATGTATTACACCTAGCTACTATGTGTTATGGGGGTCTGATGATGTGTCTCACCTAGGAGGTATCCTTCACCAAATTCGCCAGCCATCAGCCGTGCATAGATGCCGCTCTGTTGGAAAATATAGGAGTCATGGGTACTCCCTGGAAATTTTGCTACCAGGTCTGTGATGGTGCACTTTGCATTGCAGATCACCTGCACGTTGATGGTGTGTGTAGACTTCCGATTGCGGTATATGTATTCTGTGTCCGCTGGTGGGCAAATCGGAATGTGCGTGCCATCTATGCAACCAATGATTTGGGGAAATTGTGCCATCTGGTAGAAGTCAGCTTTAGTTTGTAGCAGTTCTGCGTGGGTTGCAGGGAAAGAGATGTATTGGTCCATCCTGTGTATCATGGCGTCAAGGAATGTGTGGAAGAACCTTGACAGGCTGCTCTGGCTCACCCCTCCTGCTGCTGCAACTCCACTTTGATAGCTGCCAGACGCTAGCAGGTGTAGGCTGCATAGCACCTGGATGTGCGCAGGGATGGCGTGTGCCCTTGGGGTGTGGTGGTCCAAGAATGGTTTGAGATCCCTGATGAGCTCAAGTATGGTGTCAGAGTCCAGCCTGTATCTCTGTAGTATCTCTGCCTCTGTGAGCATGAACAGGGTTATCCTCTGTCTGTAGACCTGTTCATTTCTTAGCCATTCCCTCTGTCCTTCCTGCTGTAGCCGTAGCCGCCTCGCAATGACATAAAAAGCTGCCATCCTGCAAGTTGCAATGCATTTTGGGACTGTTTATATGGGTTGGAGTTGGTTACCACCTGATTGGAATCCATGGTAAATACCGAGTGGATTCTACCGATTTTGAGCCGATTTCGGTGTTTCTGTGCCTCCCTACATCTCCCCATCTGTCGGAATCGGGGAATTTCCCGATCGGCGATTCATACGAATCGGTATGTTTTCCGATTCGGCTCATGTCCGAATCGGTCTATCTACTGATTCGGTACATGGACCGAATCGGTCCATGTCCCGATTCGGTGTCACTACCGATTCGGTACATGGACCGAATCGGTAATTTTCCGATTCGGTGTCACTACCGATTCGGTACATGGACCGAATCGGTAATTTTCCGATTCGGTGTCACTACCGATTCGGTACATGGACCGAATCGGTGTTTGCATCCGATTCGGTGTTTTACCGATTCGTTACATATCCGATTTTCGGTATGTACGTATCGGATTCTTTCCCATTCGGTACTCATTCCGAATCGGATTTCACTCCGATTATGTATGTTTTTTGTTCCCTACATCTCGATGGCTGTTTACCGATCGGTAAGGGCCAAAAATCGGTATTTTCGGCAGTTACCGATCGGTAACGGCCTACCTACATCGGGCCCGAAATTCGGTAATTTCGGCCGTTACCGACCGGTATTGGGCGACCTACATCTGGCCCTAAGAAACACAAAATGCAACTGCTTGTGGTTTGTGCTTTCTTAAAGATCACCATTGATCCTCTAAGGCATATCACCTACTGCTCTCCTACTGTATATTGCTGTACTTCCTTAATCCACATCACATTACTAATCCTCTGGTCACATCAGTGTGCCCCTTGTTAAACATCATTTTGTTTTCGCTATTACCGTCTGTGCCTGCAGATGATCCAGGCTGCACAACACTAGGTATGACTTTTAATCAATGTGCACATTCTCTGTGTGCATGCATGCCCATAGCTGGTGTGTCTGTTTCCATACACTATGAAAACATCAAACCTGTTTCTTGTTCATCACTTTCGCATGGAGGAGATTGTTTACAATCTATACACTGATACATTGATTACCATTTAGTAAAGGTATGAAGGCCCAGTAGAGTGATGGGGCACATTGCTTGTGAATGAATGTCCAGAAACCAAAGGTAAATACGCCCAAAATGACCCGTGACCCCTCTAATATGTATCCTACTGTTACAGTCAAGTCTTAGGACATAGACTGATATGCATTATGAGCGCCCCACATTCACTCATTCACGCACACAGAGTAGGTTAAACAAAGCTGTTTATTGTTTAGTTTAAGGGTGGAGGGAACATTACCCCATTTTGCAGCAGCTCTTTAGTGGTAAATGAATTAACAGCAGTATCTGTAGAGAAGAGATGGTGGCTTTTGGCATGCCAGATATGTGCCCTTTACACGGTCATTTAAATGCCTGCCTGAGAATGATAAAAGGCAAACTCCCATTGACCCACATAAATTAGTAACTTAATCCTCACCAGTGGCTTGATTTGTTTTGGAATTTGTTATGAACTAATGTATTCACTTTGACGTCTTGCATGGTTACAGTGGATGTGAGGTTTTAAACGGCGGATCAGTTTCTAAATCCTCACAACTGGTGCACTGCAGCTTCCTCTTTGAGGTACAAACAAGCATTGGCAGAGACTGGAGTTCGGGAATTGAGAAGCTGGTGGGATGTTTTTTTCCCACAAGCATATGCCACAAGAATAAATAGAAAAAAAGAAAACATGCAGCCATTCAAAAGCTTGCAATAAGAATGACAGCATTAATAATCGAGACAAGCAACACGGCCACATTAGTGATATTGTTAAACTAGTCTTACAGTCGTGCCTGTATTTTATTATTATTGTTTATGAAGAAGACAAGAATACCTTTCTCTGCCTCAGAATACTTCAGATATCTCCAAGTCAGACATGGGCTGCAAGCAGTAATACCCAGGGGTGAAACTCTGCCAGAATCCTCGCCATTAGAGGACAGAATACTAGACGGCCACCTTCCAGATAAGGCAATTTCCATGATTTGTAATAAACTTATAAACAATATACCTGACCCCCTCCTCCAACTCCAAGCCCACTGGGAACACGACGTAGCTGGTCTGGACGATGGGGTATGGTTAGAAGAGCTTACGTCTCCAAAACAAATGGCTATCTCATCCTGACCTGTGGCTAGTTCAATTCAAGATACTCCATAGAAGATATCACTCGGGCCTACGTTGATGAAGATGGGCTTTAGGGTTGATGCAGATTGTATCAGGGGATGCAGGCAAGATGGCACATTCATACATATACTCTGGGAGTGCCCATTAATCCAGGGATGCTGGGAGAGGGTGGCAGATTGTATGACAGAAGTCATGGGGGTAACGACCGACTGCAATATTAAGTTATGTTTTATAAATATCTGGGGCCCTACAGACCTAAGCATTAAAGAGAAATTATGGGTGTCACTTGGGATGATGGTCGACAAACGAAATATTGCAAAACTGTGGGGGTGAGAGAAAAAACATCCCTGAGACTCTGGGAGAACGATATGGATCATTGTATGTTTACCGAAAAAACTGTATATGTTTCAAGAGGTTGTCCAAACAAGTGGTCGTAGATATGGCAAACATGGAACACCTACAGGGGGGACATCTGTGAGCCACCAATAGACATTCAAAGAATGGACATGGAGTAGAGGCCTCTAGGTCAATATACTGTGTTACTCTCTGTCCCAGCTGGGGAGGTACTTTCAATGTGGATTGTTGCCAAATACAGTACTGAGTATAACATTGCCTGAAAATTGTTTTTCAAGAACTGTTAAGAAAAAAATACATTGCTACCTTCCAAAGCTCTCAAATTGCAGGCAGCTACGATGCTACAAATTAACTACAACATGTAGTAACAGCGAATTCCGGGCCTCTCATGCAAAGGAGGAACAGACACACAGAAAGGTGCACCCATGCTTCAGGGAACAACTGATAGTTTATCAGCGCAAACCACAGACATCCGTTTAGCACAGCCTCTCACCTCAATAGCAGTATGCAACCAGAGTGTAGATTTAACCACCCACCTATAATCTAAAACGCCCCCTTGCCCATGCTACTCAACATACTCCTACATCTGCGTACCAAGGTGGCGTAAGGCTTTAAAAAAGATTTTACCATCTCCTATGCTAGCCCATTGATCAGCAGGTATGTTAAGAGTTTCTAATTGTCTACAGACCAACCAAAGTTTCTTAAAGAGAGATTTATTGAACAAGAAGCACTATTAGCATATCCAGTCTAAACAGCCTTCAATCACTATAAGTTAGCTAAGTAGAAAAATTGAAAATTAAGTAGACATCCCTCTTCCGTTAACTGAATAATTTTGTGTAGCATCCTCTGCTCCCTGTGTGTGACCTGTGAATGTGGGTGCCTTCTTTAAATAGGAAGATGCATCCTTTGTGAGCGTCCGCCACTCCTCGCCTTTGACAGTGACAGGAAGCACTTCTGAGTGTTTAGCTCTCTGAATTCATGAGAGAGCCTTGATGACTTATTCAGTCCAACTCCTGGGTTTGGGTTAGCTCGCCTTGCTGCTGCCGTGGGCCCATACACATATATATTTTTTTTAAATACATATATATATATTTGTTTTTTAAATGGTTCAATTGTTTGCTTTTCTAATGGGTTTTCTCACTATTTTGTGTAGTGTTATTTTGCCCCCAACAAAAAGTGTGCTTATTTAGTGAGCACTTCTTTCAAAAACTCATTCTCCAACTCACCGTTGGAGAATGAGTTTTTGAAAGAAATTCAGATATAATTAAAAAAAATACATTTTTCAATTGTAATGTTTCTTTGGACCTATTTAAAAATTCTCAATTCATTAACCTTTTGGATACAGGCATAGTTTTAGTCAGCAGTACCTCTGTACGTCGGTAGGTGGTGTCAAGCGGCTCCGCGTCCGTTGTTGGCGTTGTGGTCGCTGAGATGACGTCGCGGGCGCTACTTAGACGCCGCCCACGCGCTAACATCAGTTCTTTCTATTTCCGCGCCAGCAAGCGCAGATCCGGGAAGGGCAGTTATCCCCAGTCATTTTTTTGACTGACTTTTTGAGGCTCTTTGTCTCTATTTTTTTTCCCATCGTGTCTTCGACTCCTGGTGCAGTTGGGATGCCCGGTTTTAAGTCCTGTGAGGATTGTCATCGCATGATGTCGGTGACGGAGCCACACCGGGTGTGTCTTTTCTGCCTGGGGCACGGCCACGACCCCAAGTCCTGCCCCGACTGCTGGGCCATGGCGCCGAAGTCTTTGCAGGAGCAGTCCCGAAAGCTGGTGGAAGCTCGGCCGTTGGCTCCTTGCCATTCGAGGTCCTGCTCCCATGGGAGGTCGAGGGACCGTGCGCGGAGTCATCATCATCGATCCTCGGTATCCAAGTCTTCGTACTCGGGGTCAAGTAAGGAGAAGCACAAGAAGTCGAAGTAATGTCATCGTTCTCCGACTTCCCCTCACCGGTCGCGTGATGTGGCTGAGGGTGCGGTTGGTGCCTCCCCTGCAGCTCCGGCAGAGCCTGTGGTTTCGCCGCTGGCCTACCCGCCCTTTCCGGGTCCGTCGGCGACTCTGGCCCTGATACAGTAGTCCCTGTCGCCCATGGCTCGCTTCTTTGGGCCGTCGAGTCCCGCTGGTGTGCCTTCGGGTCCCGTGGTCCCGAGTGGGGGTCCTCGCGTTTCATCGCCGGTGGCTCTGGCCCAGGCATCACTGCCGGCTTTGGCCCCAGCGCCGCGGGACCTCCAAGGATTCAGGCCTGGGTCCCGGTCAACGCCAGTTGACCTCATAACACCTCCACCAACGTCGACCCCACGGGCACCACTTCTGACGTCGCCCGCTCCTTGGGACGACGTCGCCCCCTTTTTCAGCGCCGAAGGGGTTGCGGCATCGGGCCGGCATCAGTCGATGCCATTCTCGCCGTTGCTCAGGTATTTCTATCCCCATGTCCCTGCTCCTTGTTTTAGGTCTATGGAACGGCCTGAGGAGGAAGGGGAGGAAAGGGAAGGGTCTGAGGACCCTCTCGCAGCTGATTGGGAGGATGACCAGGACTGGGCAGAATAATTGGGGGACGCCAGTGGTCTAGATACCTCACCAGACCTTGGCATGTTGTCTCCTCCTACCGTGTCTACGGAGGAGGGCGCTAGTTATGCTGTGGTGTTGCGTAGGGCGGCCGATGCACTAATCCTCATGCTCCCTACTATGGCCATCAGGACTAACATCCTAACAAAAGTGCTTCAGCCAGCAGCTACTTCTGCAGAGCTGCTGCTCCACTTCAACAAAGCAATTTCTGACATTCTTTTGGTCACTTGGTCCAGGCCGACCCCAGGGGCTCCTGTGGATAGGAACGTGGCCCGATGCCATTGGCCGGCTCCAGGTGACCCCATTTTCCTCTCCCAAAACCCCACCCCTGAGAGCTTGGTTGTCCAAGCCTCTGTTTCCCCGGCTGCCTTCCCTTCCGCACTACCGGATAGGGAATCCAAGAAAATGGATCAGTTCGGAAAGATGATTTTCTCTTCCGCCAGTTCTGCGCTGCAGTCCATGAACACTGCATGCCTCTTGGGCCCTTATTCCCACTCTCTGTGGGATACGGTGGTGCAAGTGCTGCCTCAGTGTCTGGAGGAGGCCCGGCAAGCTCTCTCCTGGGCTGTTGCAGAGGGGAGAGACGCAGCTAAGTTAAAAATTAATTGTGGGCTAGACAACGTCGACTCACTGGGCAGATTGATTGCAACAACATTGGCGGTTCGACGCCACGCCTGGTTGAGGACAACTGGATTTTGTGGGGATGTCTAAAACACACTTATGGACATGCCCTTTGATGTCCGTCGCCTCTTCGACGACAAAGCAGACAGCAAATTGGAGCGGTTTAAGGAGTCACGGGCTACGGCCAAGTCCTCAGGGCTATCTGCAGTCCACCCTCCTCCGCCATCTGCTTTTTGCTCCTTTCGTGGCACCGAAGTGGCGCACCACAGTGTTTGCACAGATCCACAAGCCTGTGCAGCAACAATCTTAGCGCGGACCCGGGTTCCGCCGTGTCGGACCAAGGGCCCAGCAGGTGGGTCAGTCCACCTCCACCCCGGCCACTTTTGCCTCCAAACCTTCCTAGCCCGAACTTGCAGGCCCATCAAACTCCAGTGGGTGGCAGGCTTCGCCATCACCTCCCCCACAGGTGCACCATCACATTGGACAGGTGGGTTTTAGAGATAGTCCGTCGGGGCTACTCCCTTCCCTTCAAGACTACCCCTCTAGCGATGTCACCGCGGTACCACTGCATGTCGGGGGATCACTTGGTGCTTCTTCAGCAGGAAGTTGCTGCCCTCTTGGCCAACGGGGCCATCGAGCGTGTTCCGATGCCAGAAGTAGTTTGCGGTTGCTATTCCCACTATTTTCTGGTGCCCAAGAAGGACAAGAGCCTGCGTCCATCTTACACCTCCGGAACTTCAATCGCTTCCTAGGCAAAGAGATGTTCAAGATGCTCACTCTGGCTCAGGTCTTGTCTGCTCTCGATCCACAAGACTGGATGGTAGTGCTGGACTTGCAGGATGCTTATTTCCACATCCTAGTCCTGCGGGCCCACCATCGTTACCTGTGGTTCACGGTAGGCCATGAGCATTTTCAGTTCACTGTGCTCCCTTTTGATCTTACCAGCTCCCCTCGGGTGTTCACGAAAGTGATGGCGGTGGTCGCAGCTCATCTGCACAGATCAGGGGTTTCAGTCTTCCCCTATCTCGACGACTGGTTGTTAGAGACGGGCTTGCCCCAGACAGTTGTCTCCCACCTCCAGACTATGGCCGACGTGCTGCATTTGCTGGGGTTTTCCATCAACATGCTGAAGTTGCACCTGGTTCCCTCTCAGAAGCTTCTCTTTATCCGAGCGGTTCTGGACAAGGCGCAGTTTTGGGTTTATCCCTCCGAACAGCGAGTCTGGGATATTTCAGGCTCTGATTCCAATGTTACAGCCCTTGTCCCGGGTTTTGGTCAGAGTGAGTCTGAGGCTGCTGGGCCTCATGGCCTCCTGTATTCTGCTGATTGATTATGCCAGATGGCATACGCGGGCTCTGCAGTGGGACCTGAAGTTCCAGTGGGCGCAGCATCAGGGGGAACCTGTCCGATCACGTCCAGATCTCGGAAGGCACTGCACAACAGTTGCAGTGGTGGCTCAAGAACCGGCATTGGGTCGACGGCAGATCCCTCTCCCTTCGCCACTCGTTTACAGTGGTGACGGATGCGTCCCTCTTGGGATGGGGTAGCCACATGGGAGATAAGGATATCAGAGGCCTCTGGTCTCCGGCGGAGTCCAACCTCCATATCAACCTTCTCGAGCTTCGGGTGATACGGCTTGCACTGAAAGCATTTCTTTCCTCTGTCAAGGGGAGAGTAGTGCAGGTGTTCACTGACAACACCACTGCCATGCGGAACTGCAACAAGCAGGGCGGCGTGGGGTAGTGGGCCCTATGTCAGGAGGCTCTGCGTCGCTGGAACATCAGGGCGTTTTCCTGGTGGTTCAACATCTAGCAGGTTCTCTGAACACCAGGGCGGATGAACTCAGCCGCAGGTGCATGATGGATCACAACTGGCGTTTTCACTCGGAGGTGGTGCAAGGTCTCTTTCAGCAGTGGCGAGAGCCTTGGTTAGATATATTCGCCACCGAAGAGAACGCACAATGTCGGCGATGCTTTTCATCACGAGTGGAGTGGCGGTCTGTTGTACTAGCCTTTCCACCTATACCACTTCTGCCCAGAGTGCTAAAGAAGATCAGGTGCAACCGGGCCCAAGTCATTCTTGTTGCTCCGGACAGGGCTCGAAGAGTATGGTATCCTGAGCTACTCAGTATGAGCATCGATTCCCCGATCAGACTGCCTCTTCAGAAGGATCTTCTGTCAGAGTAGAGGGGGACGGTCCTCCACCCAAACCTGTCCACCCTCCACCTCTTTGTGTGGATATTGAGCGGCAGCAGTTGATTCCTTTCGACTTGCCTCCTGAAGTTTGTGATGTCATTCTGGCAGCCAGGTGTCCCTCCCCTAAAGTAGTTTACACCTGTAGGTGGAACAAATTTGTGGCATGGTGCACAGCAAAGGCTGTGGATCCCCTTTCTGCCCCTCTTTCTGAAGTACTACTGTTCCTTCTTTCTTTGGCCTAGCAGGGCTCTGCTCTGGGCACTATCAAGGGCTATCTTTCAGCTATTTCGGCCTTTCTCAGGCTCCCTGATCAGCCCTCTCTTTTCAAGTCCCCTGTTGTAAATAGATTTCTCAAAGGCATTACATACCTTTTTCCTCCTATTCCTTTCGTGATGCCTCAGTGGGACTTGAACCTGGTTCTTACATACTTAATGCGCGCTGCCTTTGAGCCCCTTCACAACTGTCCTCTTCGTCTCTTGACCTTGAAGACTGCCTTCCTGGTGGCCATCACCTCCACTAGGCGAGTGAGTGAGCTCCAGGCTCTTTCTTGTAAGCCTCCTTTTCTTTCAGTCCATCCGGACAAGGTTGTGCTCAGGCCCCATCCTTCCTTTTTGCTAAAAGTTGTTATGGCCTTTCACATTCGGCAGACTATTACCTTGCCCACCATCTTTCCACCTCCGCATCCTTCCAGGGAGGAAGAGAGGTTCCACCGTCTGGACCAAAAGCATGCGCTCTCATTTTATCTCAACCACACACAACAGTTCCGGGTGAATGACCAACTCTTTGTTGGCTACGTTGGCACCAAGAAAGGTCAGCGGTGCACAAGAGGACTATCTCCCGCTGGGTTGTCTTGTGTATCAAAGCCTGTTACTCATTGGCTAAAAAGGACCCTCCGATGGGGCTGCATGCTCATTTCACCAGAGCTACAGCAGCCACTACTGCATTGGGACGTGGTGTCCCCCTGCAAGCCATCTGTCAGGCAGATACGTGGGCCTCGTTGCACACTTTTACTAAGCATACTGCCTGGACAGCCAAGCCTGGAGAGACGTCTTTTTTGGCGGTTCTGTTCACTGTGACTTTCTGGCGTGATCTTGATTTGCAGATCCACCACCGGGGTTTGTATTGCTGGGTATCTATTCTAAGGTAAGGAATCTATCACTATGTGTTTCTTTTAGATGAACAAGTTACTTACCTTCGGTAACGATTTATCTGTAAGAAACATTAGTAGTGATAGATTCCTTAACCCCCCCACTCATCCTCCCCGTTCTGAAAACTGATTTCTAGGGTTAAGGTCATCCCCTTCAGGGCCCGAGTTTCAATGCACCAGTGGTCAGTATCCTGCATGGCTCTGCGTTACTGGCGCGGAAAGTCGTTTACAGAACTGACGTCCGCGCGCGTGGGCGCCGTCTAAGTAGTGCCCCCAACTTCATCTCGGCGACCACGACGCCAACGATGGACATGGAGCCACACAATGCCACCTACCGACGTGCAGGGGTACTGCTGACGAAACTTTCCGGATCCGGTCTGACACCTGGGGGTAATTCTAAGGTAAGGAATCTATCACAACTAATGTTTCTTACAGATATATTGTTACCGAAGGTAAGTAACTTGTTCGACTAAGCCAATGACAATCCCCTTCCCTAATTACAAATGTCTCGTATCACTTTTTCTAGAATTTGTTGGGTGCCGAAAATTAAGTATATCCTGACAATGATCTTTTACATTGCTCAATAACGTTGAAATGTCGATGCTTTACAGTTTACACAGTGGAAAGACAAGTGGCTGTGTGCATATACTAAAAAACAAACAACTTAGCTAAGAAACACATAAAATGATATCCAAGAGAATGGGCCTTGTCAGTGTTTAATCACAGAGCGCCTCATGTATAGTTATTTGCCCCTTAACTATTCATAATTAACATGTTTTACTGGCTAGTTTGATTCTGCATAGCTTTAACTTCATGGACAATTGATATGTGTTTTTTACAAATATATATAAATAGTTAATTTAATTTTTATTTAGGTTCTTTAGACCATAAAAGCATATGAAGACGTTATACACAAACCATTAATTGCATTATCAATTAAGATTTTAGTTTGACAAAATAATTGATTTCTTATTGGTAAACATTATTTTATGGTTTTCATTAGGGTAGATGAAAGGAAAGTGTCCCAATACACAGTTCATCACTACTTTGGGCAAGTAAATAACCAAAAATAGTTAAAGAAATTGTAGCTATCACATTTCCATTTAAAAAAACGACAGTACTACAATTATCAAACACATTGACCTTGGGGCCACCGAGGGTCGCATGTAAAAGAGCTAATCAATAATAAATGCAAGTATATATCAAATTAAAACACCTCTCTATATAGTGTGGCTATATAGGAAAAAGCAGGGAGTGTTATTGACTGCCTCCAAATGCCACTACCTGGCTAATATCCCATCTAAAAATCCAATAAGCCACCCGATATGACCTCACACCCAGAGTGTAAACAGCGGTTTAATCCATCTCTGCTTGGATCTGTGATGAAAAAAAAAACATGTTCAACATCCACATTGCCATGTTTGCAAATATCACAGGCTGGGGAAATAGTTTGGCAACACTTCCATCTGGGTGTAAAGTTGTTTACGTGAAATGTTCCCAGTCTGAATTGGATGTTCAATGTGTTGTGCCATTGGTGGTTGAATCTGAACAATGTATGCTTTCTTGGCAGGGAGGACTTTACATGCCAGGAAAGCTTCTACCAACCCACCAGAGCTTGTTTTTTGAGGATCATTTATTCTCTTATCCCTAAAAGCGTCTTTAACCTTACTCTTTGTATCCGCACTCATTGATAAAGGGTTATTCCAGGGGTCACTCATCGCAGGTCAATTAGATGTGATTTGATATGCTTTAGCCAGAGGAGAAGATGAGCACTTCTATGGCACATGATGTCCTCCATAGCTAGCTTCTAATTGTGAAGATCAGGAATCGACCACAACATCACTGTAGGAAGCTGTGCATGGTATAACCACTTAGTGGTGTACCATATAAAGAGCCAAAGTCCAGAGATTCCCCAGAAGTGTAAAGGCCTCAATACACACCCAAAGGGCTCTACTAGTGGTAGTGTGGGTGGGCATCCTTAGGCCTAACACATAGGAGTGTACTACATTTCTTGCACATACTTTGACCAATAAGGGAGACACAGGTCAAAAAGGATATCCACAACAATTTTATAAAAATAGGTTTTGTTCAAGTTTAAATTTAATTCCAAGATCTTCGGAAAAAGGTAAGTATGTTTTACAGGAAAAAGGCCATAGTTCAATTTTCAAACAGTTCAAAGTTTCGACCTTTGAAAATGGGGCCAATTCAGTAGACGTCTTCAGGCTTCACTTGCCGGATCCTTCTTCATCCTTCTTTTTCGGTCAGCAGGAACTAGTTTCAGGGTTTGGGAGAGCCACCTAAATACTAAATTTAGGGGTGCTTTAAGGGAGTGTCGATTAGGGCCAGTGGGCACTGTTAGACCTGGCACCTTGGCGGGAGTCTCCCTTCCACTTTTTGCTGATGTGCCTCAGATGTTTTTGCTGGTGTTCGATGTTCAGGGCACTGCGCCGCGGCCAACCCGTGCCGCAGTGCAAGTGCTCCCTATGTAAAGTGTATCCGTAATTGATTTCCATGATTGGCTTATTTGGTTTACTGTCAGTCCCCAGTAACGTGCACCAGGAGTGCCAGGGCTTGTAGATACAAATGCCGCGAGTGGGCCTGCAGCGCGGGTTGCGATACCCACAGAAGCGGCCTAGTAAAAGATGTCTCGGGTCCGCCATTACAGACCCTGCGTACAGTCTGGTACTGTTACGCTGACTGTGCAAGTGCCCACACTTGCCCGTCCCTGAACCTTCCCTAACGTTCATATCAGTCACCCCTATGGTAGGCCCACGGGCAGGGTGCATTTTAAGCGTAAGGTAGGACAAGCCTGATGTGTGTGGCATGTCCTAGTAGTGAATTACAGCCTTTTTCGTTCTTCACTATTGAAGGGCTGCCTGTTCTCTTAGGCCAACGTGAGCAGCTGGAACTATTACACCCTATAGTCCCAACCGGCTCCGGGAACACGGTGGCATGTTGAGTTTGGTATGCCTGAACTCAGGATAATAAAATACTTCCTTTAGCAAGGTTTATTTTAATATCCTGTGTTTGCAACTGCTACTTTTCGAAAGTTAGCATTTGCTCGCCTGACTATTTCAGCCCGCCTCTGCCAGGATGTGTATCTGCTGTCTGGGTTTGTATGAGTGACAGGGCTTGGGAATTCCCGTGGATAGTCGGGGTGACCAGGTGGTGAATAGAGTGCTTACACCAGGATGGGTGGGCGGAGTAGTCCTTGACTCTGAATAGGGTTGTGCTCCACCACCACAATGCTGGCTCCACCTCCTGCGGAGCGTCTGATGTCCCTGCCCTGCACCCTGAAAGAAGACTGCAGTGTCCTTTAAACAGAATACTCCAAAACCGGGTCGAACCAGGCTCAGGCCCCCTGGACTGCCAAGACAAAAGAAATCGAGTATAAAGGTAGGAGCCCTGCTCCTAAGAAATCAGATCCAGTTTTGACCACGACGAACCTCTGCCCGACTAGAAGGACCAAGAAAAGCTGAGGAGAAGGAATCATGCAGTGGTGCCTTGCTGAGAACGGAGAGGAAAAGACCAGAAAGGACTTTGAAGACTTGTGCCTGAAACTATCTCCAAGGGCTTGATCACGAGCTTGCCCCCAGAACGGAACCCCAGGACCATTGGGTTCCATTCTGCCTGTGCCCGTTTGCTGTTGGGCCTTTAGTTCTTATTCCCTCGCCAGAGTTGTGACTCGGGTGCCTTCGCCCTCCAAGGTCGTGACAGCTCGGAGCCTGGTTGCCCCGCCGCCGAGAGCCCCACTCAAGCTTGAGTCGCTCTGCGCTTCAGTGCCGGGCCGCCCGCTCTCCTGTCACCTCGCCTGCTACGGAGCACGCTGTGCGCCTCTCATCTTCTCTCGCCGGAATCTGCACAGAGCGCATCTGATAGCCTCGGACGGTCCGTACGTTGTAACGTACCTGACTGCCTCGCTTTGCCCTCCTGCATACCAAGGCCGTGCCGCACCTCAAGAAGGTCTTCCGTACTGCGGTACCGAAGACCCGGTGCTGCACCCGTCTGCCCGAGAACACGACGCCCCCCACAGATACAAACTGGTGTGCTAAGAAGTAGTACGCCCCGCAGGCCTGAACGGCGCCTCGCCCCGTGAGCTGCATCAGATCCCAGATCGCCACAACCCTCCACACCGTCCCGCTCACCCGCCTCGCACCTCGAGGGGGCTCCGAGCCAGATAGATCCTTTGGAGAACCGTTGGCCTCGTCCAGGGTCCGCCCTCACCAGTAGCCGCGCCTGAAACGCCTCGGACACTCATCACAAGGTACATTGGAACTCTATCCCGAGTTCGCATCGGATCCAGGGTCCGCAACGTTTGGTTTCCCTGTCATCGTACCTTGCTAACCAAGAACACTTACGAACAATTGCCTATCTAAATCTGGTGGCCTTCCTTCGCAAAACGTTATATGGTCTTGTGATAAATCTGCATATATTTTTACATAAAGTTTACGTATTTTTGATACAATCCTACGACTGGTGTCCATTTGTGGGTCAGTGGGTTATTGTATGTGATCATAAATGCTTAACTAACTATCGCCCTGAAGATTAGCCTTGTCTGCTCGCGCCACACTACCTAGAGGGTGAGCAAGGGTTATTTCTAAAGGAGTAGTTCTCTTACCCTGACTGGAGGTAGCGGTGAGGATTCCGAATTTGCATTTATGATTTATGTACAGTAAATTACTGATCACCACGTAGTGAGAGCAGACCTATAACGAAGCCACAGATTTATTATCTTGCCGAGAGATCTCGCATCGTCGAACCATGCCTGGTTCACTCCCCGTGAGAGCACCCTCTGTTATCTCTGGACTAGATGACGTCGACTGGGAAGGGCTTGAGAATTACAAAATGGAGCAGCTGAAGAATTTCTGCCAGAAATTCAGAGTCGCCCAAACCGGGTGCAAAAACAAACCTCCACTCGTAAAGGCACTGATCGCCTGGAAAGAGTCGAGAGAGCCAGAGAATCTGTTGGTGGTGGATCCACCAGATAGTCTTGTCGAGGTGCACGGAGGCCTGTCACCAGAAGAGCTGGCAGACAGTGCCACGACCAGAGCGCATGAAGTCGAGATGGCAAGGTTAACCGGACAGATGGCGATGGAGGAGAAGAGACTCCAACTAGAGCATGAGATACGTCTTAAAGAATTGGAGCTGAAAGCAAAAAGTTTGGACACAGCTCCTTGTAGCAGCACAATTCCAGTGCAGGTAGAGTCAAGGATCTACGTACCGAAAGATGTGGTGAAGGAGTACTTTAAGGGGGATGACATGGGGCAGTGGTTTCGGGCCTACAAGGTGGCCATGTCCTCCCACCGGATCCCTGAGAAGGATTAGGGAGCGGGGTTGTGGGGACGGTTCTTGACCGAGGGGCGGGACATCCTGCTAGATCTCCCTACTGAAGTGTATAATTCCTATCCCCACATGAAAGAGGCCTTATTGACCAGGTTTGGGTTAGCCCTGGAGATGTACTGACAGAGGTTTAGGGGTTGTGCTAAAATTCCTGGAAGTACATATGTGGAGTATGCGACCTTTTTCTGCAGAGCGCCAGATGGTTGGGTGAAAGGTAGCAAAGTGGATGATTTTCAAGGACTGCTTGATTTAGTAGCATGGGAGCACTTGTCCGCTAATTGTTTTCCTGAGCTACGCCAGCACCTGATCGATAGCAAGCTGTCCACCCCGAGGAAGCTTGCTGAGGAAGCGGACCGCTGGCTCACTCCCGGGGTCCACAAGGGTCCAGTGGGAGACTCAGCCAGAGGTGGGCAGGATCCCCAGCAGAAGAGTGGGGGGGACAGGGGAAAACAGAAAGGGTTCCAAAAAGGCCCCCAAAGTAATTCCCAAGGGAACCAAGGGGAAGGTTCTCAGCCTCCTCCACCCCCGAAGCAAAACGGGGCCCGACAGGTAAACCTGTTCAAAGAGGGCCCATCGCCTGTTTTAGGTGTGGCGACCAGGGTCACATTGCCACTGATCCTAAGTGTCGCTTGTATGGAAAACCCGCACCCACTGGTGCTCCCCCCGGCAAATAGCTAGCGTTAATTTTGGGGGGGAAGTTACAATCCCGGAGGGTGGGGGTCCTGTACACATGACCCTAGTCTCGCTAGGAGATAGTGAGATGGTCCCCGAAAACTACCACCCCAGTAACACTAAGAAGTATGGGCAGGAAGTGACCATCAACGGTAAGAAGGTGGAGGCTCTTCGAGACACAGGAGCCAGTGTGACTGCCGTCCGGCAGCACTTGGTGTCTCAGGAGCAGGTGGTTCCACACGCCTACTGTAGAGTTGTCAATGCTGACAATTCTGAGAGCCAGTGTCCGATGGCTCAGGTTCTCTTTGAGTGGGGGGTCTCTGGTACTCTGCAAGTCTTTGTGAGGTCCTCCATGCCTGTAGATTGTCTGCCAGGGAACGATTTGGAGAAGTCCCCTTGGAGAAAGGTGGAGAAAACAACTCATCTGCGGATGGTGGTTCTACCCGACTGGGCATGCGTGACTACCAGGTCCATGGCAGCCAGTAGGGGTGTTGAAGAAGTCTTGGAGCCTGAAGGAGAGGCCCAGGGACCGGCCTGAGAGAGAAGGCGCAGGGGGCGCGGACAGCCGGCCCCCACTGTTCCCACGGCCCAGGAGGAAGCAGACCTCGAGGGGGATGCCCTGGAGCCTACCGGGGAACAGATTTCCGAACTGGGAGACCTGCCTGAGCTGACCCATTGGCAGCAAGAAGGAGGTCCCTCCAGGGAGGAATTCTGCAAGGAGCAGAGGGAGTGCCCTTCTCTCGCGGGTATGCGGCAACAGGCTGCAGACCAGGCCAATTGTGCTCAGTCCAGAAAACACTGGATCTACTGGGAGAATGATCTCCTGTATTCGGAGCCTACGGCTGCTGAACCTAAGTCAGCCCGTGTGCTGGTGGTACCCCAGAAGTTCAGAGCCTTCCTACTGGGGCTGGCTCACGATGTACCGTTAGCAGGACATTTGGGGATGGCAAGACCTATGACAGGCTTGTTACCCACTTCTATTGGCCCCAAATGCACAGAAGTTCAGATGCGCACTGTAGGACTTGCCAAACTTGCCAGGCAAGTGGTAAGTGTGGAGGGAAGAACAAGGCTCCCCTCCAACCATTCCCCGTAGTCAGTACCCCATTCTAGCGAGTGGGAATTGACATTGTGGGGCCTCTGGACCCCAAGACAGCCATGGGCAACAGGTTCATCCTGGTCTTGGTGGACCACACCACCCGGTACCCGGAAGCCATCCCTCTGAGGACAGTGACGGCCCCCTTGGTGGGACGAGCGCTGATGGGAATTTTCTCACGAGTGGGATTCCCTCTAGAGGTGGTGTCTGACCGGGGCGCCAATTTCATATCGAAATATATGAAGTCCCTTTGGCAAGAGTGTGGTGTATCCTACAAGTTCACCACTCCTTACCACCCCCAAGGAAACAGGTTGGTTGAGAGATTCAACCGAACCCTGAAAGGCATGATCATGGGCCTCGAAGGACCGATGAGGCGTAAGTGGGATGTCCTCTTGCCATGCCTACTCATAGCTTACCGAGAGATGCTGCAAAAGTCGCTCGGGTTCAGTTCCTTCGAACTTTTGTACGGTCACCCGGTACGCAGACCTCTGAGACTGGTAAAGGAAGGCTGGGAGCAATCTCCCAGAAAACCTCCCCAGAATGTATACAGTTACATGCTGGCCTTCCGAAACCAGACCAGGCGATTCAGACAACTTGCTGAGGCAAATCTGGAAGCCAGCCAGGAAGAGATGAAGCGGTGGTACGACCAGAATGCCACTCTGGTAGAGCTTCAACCTGGACAAAAGGTGTGGGTCTTGGCCCCAGTGGAGCCGTGTGCACTTCAGGATAAGTGGACAGGTTCATTTGAGGTTGTGGAGCGCAAGAGTCCTGTCACCTACCTGGTGAACTTGCAAACTCCCAGGAACCCTTTGAGGGTCCTACATGTTAACCGCCTTAAGCCCCACTTGGAGAAGTCCGAAGTGGGCATGCTCTTGGCAACCGATGACGGAATGGAGGAGGAGACCGAACTTCTTGGTAGCCTCTGAGAAAGATGGGTCAGTGGATGGAGTTAACCTCTCACCCTCCCTGACTCCTGAACAACAGAATGACTGCCGCCAGCTGCTGGGGCAGTTTCCTGATCTGTTCTCCTTGGTTCCCGGTGTCACAGATTGGTGCGTCCATGACGTGGACACGGGAGACAGTTTGCCGGTGAAGCACAAGGCTTACCGCGTGACTGACAAGGTAAGAGCCTGCATCAAGGAGGAAGTCTCGAAGATGTTTGCTCTTGGGGTGATTGAGTCCTCTAGCAGTCCTTGGGCCAGCCCAGTGGTCTTGGTCCCGAAGGCTGCAACGCCGGGAGCCACACCCGAACTCCGGTTCTGTGTGGACTATCGAGGACTCAATTTGGTCACGAAGACCGACGCGCACCCCATCCCCAGAGCTGATGAGCTCATCAATTGGTTGGGGGCTGCTCGGTATCTCAGCACGTTTGACTTAACGTCTGGGTACTGGCAGATCGCCTTGACTGACGGGGCCAAAGAGAGGTCAGCGTTCTCAACCCTAGACGGGCATTTCCAGTTCCGCGTTATGCCGTTTGGGATGAAGATCGCCCCTGCCACCTTCCAGAGGTTGGTCAACCGGGTGTTGGTTGGACTGGACGCGTTCAGTGCCGCCTACCTGGATGACATCGCAGTGTTCAGCGGCACATGGGAAGAACACTTGGGACACCTATGGGAAGTGTTGTCGGCACTGCGCCAGGCAGGCCTCACGATCAAGGCAAGCAAATGTCAGATCGGGCAAGGTTCTGTGCTGTACTTGGGACACCAAGTTGGGAGCGGCCAGGTGGCACCCCTTCAGCCCAAGATTGAGACCATCCTGAATTGGGAACCCCCCAAGACCCAAACGGAGGTGAGGGCCTTGAACGGACTCACCGGGTACTACAGAAGGTTTGTCAAGGGGTATGGCACCATTGTTGCCCCCTTGACAGAGCTGACTTCGAAGAAGCAGCCCCGGAAAGTGATCTGGACTGACGCCTGTCAGGAAGCATTCGACACCCTGAAAACGGCCATGTGCACGGCGCCCGTGCTCCTGGCTCCTGATTTCTCCAAAGAGTTCCTAGTACAGACAGACGCTTCAGAGAATGGGGTAGGGGCTGTCCTGTCACAAATGACCGAGGAGGGCTTGGACCACCCTGTAGCCTTCATCAGTCGGAGGTTACTTCCACGGGAGCGTAGGTGGAGTGCGATTGAGAAAGAAGCTTTTGCTGTGGTCTGGGCCTTGAAGAAGCTAAGACCCTACTTGTTTGGGTCTCACTACCGCGTTCAGAAAGACCACAGGCCCCTCAGATGGTTGATGCATATGAGGGGTGAGTACCCAAAACTGTTGAGGTGGTCCATCTCCCTACAGGGTATGGACTTTACAGTGGAACACCGCCCTGGCACAGATCACGCCAATGCTGACGGTCTGTCCAGGTTTTTCCGCCTTAGTGATGAGGAACTCCCTGGGGTAGGGTAGTTCTCCTCTCCTTTCAGCTGGAGGGGACACGTGTTAGACAGATGTTTTTGCTGGTGTTCGATGTTCAGGGCACTGCGCCACGGCCAACCCGTGCCACAGTTCAAGTGCTCCCTATGTAAAGTGTATCCGTAATTGATTTCCATGATTGGCTTATTTGGTTTACTGTCAGTCCCCAGTAACGTGCACCAGGAGTGCCGGGCTTGTAGATACAAATCCCGCGAGTGGGCCTGCAGCGTGGGTTGCGCCACCCACAGAAGCGGCCTAGTAAAAGATGTCTCGGGTCCGCCATTGCAGACCCTGCGTACAGTCTGGTACTGTCACGCTGACTGTGCAAGTGCCCACACTTGCCCGTCCCTGAACCTTCCCTAACCTTCATATCAGTCACCCCTATGGTAGGCCCACGGGCAGGGTGCATTGTAAGCGTTAGGTAGGACAAGCCTGATGTGTGTGGCATGTCCTAGTAGTGAATTACCGCCTTTTTCGTTCTTCACTATTGAAGGGCTGCCTGTTCTCTTAGGCCAAGGTGAGCGGATGGAACTATTACACCCTATAGTCCCAACCGGCTCCGGGAACACGGTGGCATGTCGAGTTTGGTATGCCTGAACTCAGGATAATAAAATACTTCCTTTAGCAAGGTTTACTTTAATATCCTGTGTTTGCAACTGCTACTTTTAGAAAGTTAGCATTTGCTCGCCTGACTATTTCAGCCCGCCTCTGCCAGGATGTGTATCTGCTGTCTGGGTTTGTGTGAGTCACAGGGCAAGTCGGGAAGACCAGGTGGTGAATAGAGTGCTTACCCCAGGATGGGTGGGCGGAGTAGTCCTTGACTCTGAATAGGGTTGTGCTCCACCACCACAATGCTGGCTCCACTTCCTGCGGAGCTTCTGATGTCCCTGCCCTGCACCCTGAAAGAAGATGGCAGCGTCCTGTAAACAAAGTACTCCAAAACCGGGTCGAACCAGGCTCAGGCCCCCTGGCCTGCCAAGACAAAAGAAATTGAGTATAAAGGTAGGAGCCCTGCTCCTAAGAAATCAGATCCAGTTTTGACCATGACGAACCTCTGCCAGACTAGAAGGACCAAGAGAAGCTGAGGAGATGGAATCCTGCAGTGGTGCCTTGCTGAGAACGGAGAGGAAGAGACCAGAAGGGACTTTGAAGACTTGTGCCTGAAACTATCTCCAAGGGCTTGATCACGAGCTTGCCCCCTGAACGGCACCCCAGGACCATTGGGTTCCATTCTGCCTGTGCCCGTTTGCTGTTGGGCCTTTAGTTCTTATTCCCTCGCCAGAGTTGTGACTCGGGTGCCTTCTCCCTCCAAGGTCGTGACAGCTTGGAACCTGGTCGCCCCCCCACCGAGAGCCCCGCTCAAGCTTGAGTCGCTCTCCGCTTCAGTGCCGGGCCGCCCGCTCTCCTGTCACCTCGCCTGCTACGGAGCACGCTGTGCGCCTCTCATCTTCTCTCGCCGGAATCTGCACGGAGCGCATCTGATAGCCTCGGACGGTCCGTACGTCGTAACGTACCTGACTGTCTCGCTTTGCCCTCCTGCATACGAAGGCCGTGCCGCACCTCAAGAAGGTCTTCCGTACTGCGGTACCGAAGGCCCGGTGCTGCACCCGTCTGCCCGAGAACGCGACGCCCCCACAGATTCACAGGTACGAACTGGTGTGCTAAGAAGTAGTACCCCCCGCAGGCCTGAACGGCGCCTCGCCCCGTGAGCTGCATCAGATCCCGGATCGCCACAACCCTCCACACCGTCCCACTCACCCTTCTCGCACCTCGAGGGGGCTCCGAGCCAGATAGATCCTTTGGAGAACCGTTGGCCTCGTCCAGGGTCCGCCCTCACCCGTAGCCACGCCTGAAACGCCTCGGACACTCATCACAAGGTACATTGGAACTCTATCCCAGGTTCGCATCGGATCCAGGGTCCGCAACATTTGGTTTCCCTGTCATCGTACCTTGCTAACCAAGAACACTTACGAACAATTGCCTATCTAAATCTGGTGGCCTTCCTTCGCAAAACGTTATATGGTCTTGTGATAAATCTGCATATATTTTTACATAAAGTTTAGGTATTTTTGATACAATCCTACGACTGGTGTCCGTTTGTGGTGGGTCAGTGGGTTATTGTATGTGATCATAAATGCTTAACTAACTATCGCCCTGAAGATTACCCCTGTCTGCTCGCACCACACTACCTAGAGGGTAAGCAAGGGTTATTTCTAAAGGATTAGTTCTCTTACCCTGACTAGAGGAGAGGGTCCCTGTTTGTCACAAGTGCATACCTGTGCCAACCAGAGACCCCCGAGTCTAACAGGCACCTTACCTGGGATGACTACATCCTCAATTCTGCCATCTTCCTGTGGGAGGGGACATAGTCATAGCCCTGGTTGGAGGAGTCTCCCCATCTTCAAGATGGCTCGCCTCCCCCACCTTATGGGTGGAGTTGGCAGAGGTGGGCACATCTCCTATTCTTCCTAGGTTTTCCTGCCGGTTTTCCTGCCCAAAGTGGGGGGGGAGGTGAACCAGGGTTTGACATCTGCTACTAGCAGCAGAGGCTGGGGTCGCCTTACAAAGGCAGCAGGCCTTTGAACCATTGAAGCTTCTCTCACAAGCACTGTGCCCATCCCTAGGGAGGAGATGTGACACTTCTGCCCAGGATGTTTCTGGCCCCAGAGAGGAGAGGGACTTAAAGAGGCCCTTTCTCACATGACCAACCTACACAATGAAATAGGATGAAACTAGCATTCCCCTGGAGAGTCTTCATCTTCTAGGTGGACGAACCTGGAAAGGCCATCTGCATTGGCATGGGCAGTCCCAGGTCTGTGTTCCACTGTAAAGTCCATTCCCTGTAGGGAGATGGACCACCTTAGCAGTTTGGGGTTTTCATCTTTCATCTGTTAGACCACAGGTCTCTCAGGTGGGTTTGTCTGAACTAGGATATAAGTGTCAAACAGGTATGGCCTCAAGTTCATCAGGGCCCAGACCACAGCAAAGGCATCCCTCTCTATGGCACTCCAAGGCTGCTCTCTGGGGAGTAATCTCCTGCTTACGAAAGCAACAGTGAACTGCCAAAAGGCTTTTCACACACTGGAGTTATGTTCTTTGAAGGGGTCCACTATGGAACCATAATCCTTCACAACCCTCCTATAGTACCCCATCAAGCCAAGGAATGCCCTGGCTTGGATCTGGGTTGTGGGAGCCTCCTAGTCCAGAATTGTCTGGACCTTCACTTGGCTGGACTTGTGCCACCTGGTAAATGGAGGCCAAGTATACAAGCCTCCCTATCTGGTGGCATTTGCTTGCCTTAATATTAAGGCCTGCACTTCTCAGAGCCTTGTGAACCGTCCCAAGGTGGATCAGACTATCTTGCCAGGTGGATCAATTTCATCCAGATAAGCTGTTATAAAGGACTCCATTCCAGCAAGGACTTTGTTCTCCAGCCTCTGGATTAAAGAATTCCCCTGCACCTTCCAAAGGGCATCACCATAAACTGAAAGTGCCCACTTGTACTGGAGAATGCAGATTTTTCTTTTGCTCTAGGGCTCAGACCTACCTGCCAGTATCCTAATGTGAGATCAAAGGCACTCTCGTTAGGGCCAGCCAAGTATTTGTTAATCAATTCTTTTCCCCTAAGAATTGGATGTGCATCAATCTTTGTCACTGCTTTGAAACCCCTATAGTCCACACAAAACCTCATATCTTTTGTTTCACCCTTGGAGTGTGGTTTGGCGACTCTAAGGGATCAATGACACCGTATTCCAGCACCTGCTTATTTCAGCTTTGATCATGTCAGAGATAGCATCCGACAGCCTACCTGTCAAAACAAACTTCGGAGGCAGTTACCAGTGTCCACATCATTGGTACACCAGCTAGTCTGAACAGAGGTCCGAGAGAAGCGCTCAGCATACTGATTGAGAACTTGCCTGCAGTAAGGCTGCTGTTGGTCAGTGAGGATGTTTGACAAAACCAATCCAGGTATTGGGTCTGTTGATGGAGAGGAGATTGGGGAGAGGTTCTCAGCTTCCTGTCCCTCATGTGTGATCATGAGCTTGGTCACATCAGCTCTGTCATAGGGATTCAGGCAGTTGACATTTATAATCCTTTTGGGATATCTGGAACAACCCAGGTCCACCAGAGAGGTGACCTACCCTTTTCTTTCAAGGACGGGATAGGGCCCACTCCACTTGTCCTGAAGGGCCCCAGGGGCCACCAGCTCCACTACCCGTACTTTCTGCCCTGGTTCAACTAAACCATGGCAGCCTTCTGGCCATACCACTTCATCTGAAGCTCTTGGCTGGTCTGAAGGTTTTGGCTTCCTTTTTCCATGTACTCAGTCCTCCTGGAATGACAGGCAAGTAAGTATATAATCCACTATGTCTTGGTTTGACTCATTGTGGGGCTTTTCCCATCCTTTCTTAGTAAGACTCAGAGAACCCATAACAGGATGCCCAAACAGAAGTTCAGAGAGTGAGGACCCCACTCCCTTCTGTAGCATTTCCTTTTAGGCAAAAAGCAGGCATGGAAGTAAAACATGCCATCTCCTTCTGAGTTTTTCAGGGGGTTGACGAATCATACAGTGTTTGCGTAATGAGGTAATATGAATTTTTATGGTCAATTGTGTCCCCTAACGTAGACCCCAACGGCTCCATGTGCGTGCTTCAAGTACAAGTATGTTCCCTCCACAACCAGCTATGAAGACGCAAATACATTTGCGTCCAACGTTAACATGTCCTCTTTCAGATCCACCATGAATGGGTCGGATATTCAGTTCCTAAGTATGCCTTGCCACCGTCTTTACATGGTGCACTTTCACGTTTTTCTGGCTCTGGCGAGTTAGGCCCTGATTCCTGCCATCGAGCCCTTTCTGCCTTCTGCCTTTGAAAGCTGCAGCCTGGACCTGCATCTGTATCCCTGACCTTTGCCTTACTTCCTGCGCGGCGAGCGGTGCTCGGCTCGGCCTGCTTGCCTGCCAAGACTGTATTCAGCCTCCAAGTTATCTGCTCCGCTCCTCGAAAATACATTCCTGTCTAGTAGTTTAGGTAAACATTCTTCCCAGCTGCAGAGCAAAGGGCCCGGCCTTTCTGTCTCCATGCAAGTAATTCATAGCTCCTGTTAACATGGTAGGCCCATGCCCCCTCGCTTTACACGTAGACACGTAGTCACATATGCACGCACTAGCAGTCAGTATAGAATAGCCTCTGCCCAAGAGACCTTTCCTTCTAGATAATACAGTTCCTCAAACACAAGATACAGATATGATTTGGGTTTAGGTTGTTCTGACACGCCAGACTTCTGTCTCCTTGTATAGCGCAAATGTCAAGTCCCCTTCACCCTCCAGTTCCACGTCAATTACACGTCATGCTGCTGCGCGCGCATCTCTGCCGCACATTTCTGCTGACTCTGCAGGATTCTTCTATGGATCCACCTACTCATGCTAATCTTATGTGACGTTTCTAGCACACACCTCCGTGTACGCCCTCGTGCACGCCTCCTGTTACGCACATGTGTTCTTATCTCTCTTCTCTCAGCTGTTACGCCTTCTGCATTCATAATCACTATATGCATTGACTATATATATGATATCCTGTTAATAAAACGTTGTACATGTCCATGTCCATTCCCTTCCTGAACCCTTGTGGTGATGGAACATGATACCTGGTTCGAACCAATTCCTTTTTAAGGAATAAAAACCCCTTTAAACTCAGATGCCACGGACTCTGCCTCTTATTTTTTGACTGAGTTATTCTTATTGAACTTTACCGCATAAATTAAGCATAGGTAATTTAAATTTACCACATAATTGGCGCCCGAATAGGGACCCCTCCCCCACCTTACGCGCCGGCGGTGCGTTGCAGGCCTAGTCCCCTGCCACAGCCGGACGGACAACTACGCGTACCCGCAGGATTTCCTGTATCTCCCTCAGGCCAACGGAGGTGACTGAGGCTGCGATCGACACCCAGACGAGGCGGTGAGGAGTGCGGAGGATCCCGACCAGAGCCCAGCTGAGAGAGCAAGGTCCGAGGTATTCAGAGGCCCACCAGTTCCGAAGTTCCGAAGTACCTACGTCACGAGTCGAGTCGAGTCCAGTCCAGTCGAGTCCAGGGTCCAGTCCAGTGTCGAGTTTCCGAGGCCTTCCGTTTCCGTGCTTCCCGGTGAGTACCGTTACTGGGGACGCATCTAGACGGGTGCATTAGTTTGTGTCCGGTCAAGACGGGTTTGGGTACACAGACCCGGTCTGCACTGTTTAGCGGTGTATCTGTACTGTTTAGCAGTATATCTAGTATGCAGGTAGCTAGTTTTATTCTAGTTATTGTTGTTCGTTTTCAAAATGTTTAAATGTGTTTTAATGTCATGGTATGAGTGATTGTTTGATTTTCATTACTGTGTTTATTGTATTAGTGGTGTCCAAATACGAGTAAGTATCAAGTACCAAGTATCACGGCTGAAACATGCCGCTGTTTTCGAAACTGAAACAGATAGGAACTAGAAAAGGGATACTCGAGGAAGCTGTTCCCATCCCACCCAGGGACACTCCAGGGTATTTTATGTACCACAAACACGGCTTAGATGCTGTATTATATCTCGACTTGTGGGTGGACTATACCAAAGATTTAGCAGAGAATCAGAGATGGCCCGTTACAGGGACATGGGATGCCGAGTGCATCATGAGAGTAGAAGAAGCATTATGGAAAAAGAAAGCCAGACAGTCACAGAAAGATGCCATTGAATTATGGCGTAAAGAATCGCACAGACGGACAGAGAAAGCACTCAGAAAAGCAGAGAGAAGTAAGGAGGATTCTGAAAAAGCCAAAGGAAAAGAACTACTGGAAGAAGGAGAACGAGTTAGGATAGAACAACACAATAGACGTAGTAATGCTATTATGACAGGATTGTATCCAGTCCTGGCCGAGGGCCTGCCCAAGGCGACCCCGGAAGTACCAAGAGATCTGCCCCCTCCATTGGTTCCGACTAAATTACGTCACAAGACCACAAAAGATATTTTCCTTTCTTCTTATCTAGACGATGTAGCTCCCGAATATATCAATGTTCCACCTGCACGCATACCACCCGCTGATCGTCATCCCCCTGACCGTCATCCCCAACGACAGGACACTCCTCCACCACTTCCTGCAAACCCCATTAACCCTATTAATCTGCTTAACCCTTTCGGGCCTGACACGGCCCTACCGACAGATCATGCTCAAGCCTCCGCTTCAGGAGGTGCATCAGGAGGTTTCCAGACCCCGCCACCAGTACACCGATTAAATACTAGAGAACTAGCAATGCAACGTACTCCGAAACCGATTAGCAGTGAAAAGGCGAAAGAACTTATCACATACTGTAGATATGACCCCATACCAGGCAAAAATGGTTGCATGTTATTAGCCTCAATACGTATAAGACGTGCTGCAGACTTTTTAGTTCTGTTTCCAGGAATAAAAGCTAATCTAGACAGGATATATCAGTTTGTTCAGACGGGGGAGGGTCCGGAATGTGTTCACGAGGCCATGGCGCATCAGAAAGTAGACATTCAGAGCCTACTATTAAGATTCCTCATAAACTGTTTCATAAGAGAACGAGACCGGCCGGGTGTAAATGAAGAAGAGATGAAGGTATTAACTGCATGGAGTCAGAATATTTCAGACGGAAAACACGATAAACAAAATTGTATAGAGAGCATGTACAGAAAGATTCGTAAAGAAATAATAGTATTCCATGCAAAAGCGAAGGCTGAAAGGGAAGCAGAATCAGATGCAAATAAATCCTCAGAGGATGAGCCAGAGACGGAGACAGAAGATAGAGGAACGATAGCATATGTGGGAAGGGGTAGATCCTTTAATAAACCGATACGTCCAGAAAGCAAGAGACTTTTTCATTCCGCTATGTTAAATCCAAAGACTCCTGAACATTTATTTCAGGCTACCGATAAAATACTTCAAGAACGAATGGGGTACCATGTACTCGATTCCATGGATGAACAAGAATTAGCCAGGTCAGCAGTACAATGGGCTGACAATTCTGATAAATATAGTGATGACGCATTAGCGCAGACCTTTTTGAATCTTTCCCCAGACGAACAGCGACTAGCTAGTATGTACATGATACAACATCTCCTTATATTGTATAAAAGCCAACATTCTGATCCAGGTCCCCTACCTGATATATTAATAGAGCTACTCATGAATAAATGGAGGGGCCTAGGTACCGACTTAATTAAGGTAATTCTAGAACATCGGCACAGATATAGTGCTTTCCTGAATCCACAGTTTGTTCCAGCTCCGCCCGTAGAAAGAAAAATGTATTATATAGACAGACAGAATCCCTTGCGAGAAGTGCATCCAGTCAGGAATGATGATAATACCTTTAGACGTGTGTTCTTGTACACGCCCATAACTAAAATGGAACTATTGGAAATGAAGAAATTAGTGCCCAGTCACGATAAAGACCCTGCAGGTTTCCACCGTGAAATAAAAGACATGTTACTCATGGGTGATTATACCTATCCCGACATCATGAAAATATTGAAAGTATTATTGCCTGCCGGTATTTACGAGAAACTCAAAGAAAAAGAATGGGAGGTGGGAGACGCAAAGATTGATTGGGCTGCATTAGAGAACAAAGAGAATACTAGAACCCCAGGCCTAGGGCTTGGGGACAAAACTAAAGCATTACCAGGATTGTTAGTACAAGTATTGCCACATTTATTAGCAACGAAAAAGGAAGACTGGGATGCGATCTCAGCCTGCAAACAGAAACCCGATGAAGACACTAGTGATTTTTATTCCCGATTTGAGAAATGTTTTATTATTAATAGTGGCCTGAAAGCAAGTAGCGAGTCATATCCACACCTTTTTGTATCCAAATTAGTCGAGAATTCTCTGCCCCAAGTCAAGAATCGTGTTCTGAAAGTCGAGAGCACATGGCAAGCAAACACGCCTTCCCAAATGTTACAAATGTTACAGTACCACCAGAACAGAATTAGAGAAGAACATGATCACGAACAAAGACGCATGAAAGACACGAAAATGAAAATGTTAGTAGCCCAGTCAGTTCCAGCTGACGGTCAGAAAAAGGGTATGACACAGTCCAATAATTCAGCAGCTCCTGTTAAAGGGACATGCAACTATTGTAAACAGCCAGGTCACTATATAAATGATTGTGCAGTTTTGAAACACAATATAGCTACCGGTAAAACTAAAGAAAGACCGCGTCCTCCTAGACAGGACCAGGTCCAACAACAAGTACCACAGAATGCACAGCCTATGCAGGCTTCGCAACAGACAGTACAGACCGTAGCGGTACCACAGCCACAACCGATTGCCGCAACACAACATGCAACTCAGCAGATGTACCAGTATGCCCAAACTGATTACCCCGATTATCAGCGATACACATGTAACAGCCTAGAGAGGGAAGTTGGCTTGCCTCTTATTGAGGTTCCTGTAGATCAAGAGGGTCCTTATGTACATAGCCAAGTGTTAGGAAAAGATAGAAAGTTTTTGATTGGTACAGGGGCAAGCAGAACAACAATAAGTCATGACGAGGTTCCAGGGGCACCCCTCTCAGGCTCCCAGAATGTTTCCCTTGGATTTTCAGGCAAACCTATTGTAAATGAAGTATCGAAACCAGTACCTCTTTTAGTTGGTCCGTTGTCTCGCACCACAGATTTGTTATTAACGAAATCATGTCCAGAAAACTTGTTAGGTATCAAGACACTGAAAGCTCTAGGAGCTGTGATTTGCTGTTCTCCGGAAGGAGAAAGACTGTTCTTACGTGACTTTAAGGGTCACTATGTATTGAGAGATATTGATCCCAGATTACAGAATGTTCCTGCACATTTATGGGCACAAGGCCCCACTGATGTAGGTTGTATGCACATTACACCATATCGAGTCACACTCAGGCCAGGAGTAGTACTACCACGAATCCGACAATACAAGTTACCCCCAGATGCTGTAGTGGCTTTGCTGAAAATCATTGACGAGCTCATTGCACAAGGAGTGGTTGTAGAAACCGACTCGAATCTATGCAACTCCCCTATCATTCCAATTCTTAAACGTACTGATCCAAATGCACCCCCTGTTTATCGATTAGTGATCGATTTACGAGAACTAAATAAATGCATCGTACCACAGTATCCCGTGGTCCCAGACATCTCGTCTCTATTGACTGCCATTGATTCCGAAGCAACGTTCTTTACTGTAATTGATCTGAAGAACGCCTTCTTTAGTGTCCCAATTGATCCGGAAAGCCAATATCTCTTCGGATTCTGTTTAAGTGGTCGAAGCTTCAAATTTGCACGCGCACCTCAAGGATTCACAGAAAGCCCCAGCATCTATAGCCAAGCACTGAAAAGACAACTAGACAGTATACATATGCCTGACAACACTGCCCTGTTACAGTATGTCGATGATCTACTGATCACCGCCCGCAACGAACCTGAATGTGAGCAAGCATCACTGACGGTTTTACATTTCTTGGCTGACAAGGGGCACAAGGTGTCCCCTTCGAAGCTGCAATTCTGTGTTCAGCAAGTGGTTTACCTTGGGCACTTGCTGTCCAAAGGGGGGAGACAGCTAACACCTGACCGTATCCAGTTAATTGTAAACATGTCACAACCCAAGACACAAAAGGAGGTACGAGCCTTTATAGGCCTCACTTCTTACTGTAGACAATGGATCCCTCAGTATGCATTTCTAGCGAAACCACTCATACAGTTGACAACCCAGGAGGCAGCGACATCGACTGTCCTCCCTTGGACTCAGGAACATACACAAGCTTTTGATGACTTAAAGAAAGCCTTATGTCAAGCACCAGTTTTAGCGACACCATGTTACAGCAAGCCTTTTACACTTTTTGTCACCAAACGTGAAGGTACTGCATTGTCAGTACTCACTCAGGATCAAGCAGGTTCATACAAACCATGTGCTTATTTTTCTAGTACATTGGATCCAGTAGCCCAGGCGCTGCCTGCGTGCTTGAAATCTGTAGCAGCGACAGCTCTAGCAATCAGACAAAGCGATTCCATAGTGTTAGGACATCAATTGACAGTACAAGTTCCACACTCTGTGGAAGTTCTTTTAAACCGAACACAGACTCAGCACTTGACTATAGCAAGACTGACAGGTTATGAATTGACATTGTTTCAGCCACACATAGAAATCAGACGATGTAATACATTGAACCCTGCTACACTTCTGCCATTAAGTGAGACAGATCCTTTGGCACATGATTGTATTGAAGTCATTACCATTACGACGAAACCCAGACAAGACTTGACAGACACCGCATTACCAGATCCAGACCTGACACTTTATGTGGATGGTTCATGCATGAGAACAAGTACAGGAGAATTAGTGGCCGCCTACGCAGTCACAACAGAAACTGAAGTCATAGAAACGAATTGTATTGACACCCTGTCAGCTCAAGCAGCAGAGCTCATTGCTCTGACTCAAGCCTGTATTCGAGGAAAGAACAAGAGAGTTAACATATACACAGATTCACGTTATGCTTTCGGAGTCGTACACGACTTCGGTGTACTCTGGAGAGAGAGAGGTTTTTTGACCTCTCACGGGGCCAAAATTCAGCACGGTCCCCTCATTCAAGCTCTGTTAGACGCAATACATCTGCCTACAGCCATATCCATCATGAAGTGCAAGGCACATACGAAGGTTACAGATACAATTTCCCAGGGTAACGACCTGGCAGACCGAACAGCTAAGCATACAGCTCAGACTCAGACTCACGCAACTGACCTGACAAAGACAATAGTCCCGACACCGACACATTGCATGACAGTTAAGGATCCCGCCCTAGATGTAATTGACATACAGACACATGCTACACCAGACGAAATCAAGAAATGGGTTGAACTAGGAGGGATCCAGACAGAACAGGGATGGATGACGAAGGGAAAATATATATGGTTTCTCCCCGACTCTATGGTTCAAGTTATCATTAACACAGTACACAGTCCTGCACATTTAGGAGAAAAAGCCATGTTAGACAGTATTCAAAACATCTGGTTCAATAAACATTTACGAGCAGCAGCCAAACAGAAAGTGCGTACTTGCATGATCTGTTGTCAGTTCAACCCAGGTAAAAGCATTCCCGTAGAGCAAGGTGGATTTCATCCTCCCAATCACCCTTTTGAAGTCCTCCAGATGGATTATATCCAGATGGAACGTTGTCGAGGATTCAAATATGTCCTCGTAGTTGTATGTGCACTCTCCCGTTGGACAGAAGCATATCCAGTCCCAGATTACACTGCTCCGACCACTGCCAAGCAGCTGGTTCGTGAATTCTTCCCCAGATATGGTTTGCCCCGTATCGTATACTCAGATAACGGTCAGCCATTCTCGTCCGAGCTTATGAAGCAGGTATCACTCCTGCTAGGCTATCAATGGAGATTCCACTGTGTCCGACATCCCGAGGCAGCAGGTCTCGTGGAACGTCATAATCAGACTCTGAAAATTCGTCTTGCCAAGATCTGTAGAGAGAAAGGTGTCGACTGGATAGTAGCTTTACCAGTTGCACTCTTTTACATGAGAATGGTCGCACACTCACGAACAGGGCTATCCCCGTATGAGGTGGTCTTTGGTAGGCCACCGAATATGTGGGGGACGCCTCTGCCTCGCAAAATTACTGATGTTGATTGTAACATGCTGACAGATTACCTTGCTTCCTTGATGTCTGCACTACAATCATGTCGTTCACAGGTTGCTGCAGCCTTTCCCGACAACACCGAGGTGAAGCCACATGAGGTTGTTCCGGGGGACCTCGTCTTCGTGAGGAACTTTGACAGGAGAAGTCCGCTGGAGCCCCGTTGGCAAGCGCCGAAGCTAGTATTATTGACTACAAGGACTGCGATTAAAGTCGAGGGCCGTAAGGGCTGGCTTCACTCGAGTCATGTCAAAAAATGCCATGGACTGCCGCCAGATCTAGACTCCCAGCCCTGCCCTCCTCCACAGACTGACTCAAAACTCCCCCTGGTTGAGAAAACTTCTTCTCAGGAATATAAATTAAAACTGAGGTCTAGCAAGTCAGACAGTTTAATTGTTTAAGTCCTCCCCTAGGTGAATCGGTTAGACAAGTTTCTGACATGTATCCCCTAGATCCCAATAGAGAGAGAGATAGACAGAAACAGCTCAAGAAACGTGAATATTGTAAAGCACTTCGTAGTCACTGTATGGTGACACTATTGATTATGTTTTTTCTGAGTCTTATGATTATTGCTGCAAGTATACGGCTTCATGTATATTATCCTATTTTCAAACGTGCACATTTTTCTTCAAATGACACTGTCGAGCACACTTTCAGTGAACTGCCCCCGCATGAGTTGCCTTACCGACTTGCGCTGCGCAACAATACATTCATTAGTATGTTACACCACTCCCATCAGACCAGCAATGCTACTAATTGTTGGATATGTGGCCGACTTCCTCCCTATCAGAAATACAAGGGAGTTCTGCCCCTCTTCCCGTACCCGTTCACACACAATGGTTCCTGTGGTGCATGGTTTAGTTTAATGAACTCCCTAGATTCCAATTCCGTAGTTTACCAGGGCAACTGGGTATGGGGAAATCTGAACACCGTTCTGCATAGAGTATGTTTCCCTGACAAGGAGGGTCTTCCCAAAAGGACAGGGACTGATCTAGAAAACGAAGTATATGGATTAGGTAACTTTACACTTAACCTCATGATTCTGAATGTTGAATCCGAAGCCGAACCAGTCTTGCCCGCTATGTCCGTATTACCAGTCAAAGGTGAATTATGTGTCAGAAAGAATGGTTCAGTACACCTGGGTCATAGTAAATGTACTACTGTGATCGAATTTAGTGATAAAGGCAAGTCTACATTCAAGGCTTCCCGTCATTCCTATTTCGTTTGTGGTCATACGGCATATATACGTTTACCTTTAGATTGGGATGGCACTTGTTACATTGCATTCCTTCTGCCACCTGTCTTCCTAGCCCCTCCTGATTATCATAGGGATTCCCATCTAGTACACAATAGACCCCAGAGAGATCTCCCGATTGTCGACTATACTGAAACGGCATGGGAGCAGTATACAGATTTCAATAAAGGTTTCTTTCCCTACTTAGGTGCTGTCTTTAATAGTACACTGATACGTAAATTAACTAGAACCCTCGAAGCAGTAGTGAATGAAACTACTTCCGCCCTAGGCAACTTAACGGAGGAGCAGTCTGCTATGCGGATTGTTGTTCTTCAAAATCGTCTTGTCCTTGACGTCATCCTGGCCGATAGGGGCGGAGCTTGTAGAGTCATCGGATCGAGCTGCTGTGTTTTCATTCCAGAAAACGCGCCATCAGTATATAGAGCCATAACTCGTCTTCACAAGATTGCAAGTCAGATACACCAGAATCCAGGCACCTGGACTTGGTCCGGTTGGTTCTGGAGTGTACTATCAGCCTGGGGATGGAAGGTCCTATCCTTCCTCGGAATAGCCCTTCTCATCGTGTTCAGTTGTTGTCTATGTCTACAATGTGGGCCAGCGATTTCCGGCTTGTGCGCCACATCATGTATTCCTCATTCAAGTCCACGTTCAAAACACCGTAAGAAGAAAGAAGAGCAAATGATGTTACATGAACAGATTGATAGATTAATGAGGATTGATATATCATGAAGGGTCCGTAGGGGACAAGGAGGGAATGAGGTAATATGAATTTTTATGGTCAATTGTGTCCCCTAACGTAGACCCCAACGGCTCCATGTGCGTGCTTCAAGTACATGTATGTTCCCTCCACAACCAGCTATGAAGACGCAAATACATTTGCGTCCAACGTTAACATGTCCTCTTTCAGATCCACCATGAATGGGTCGGATATTCAGTTCCTAAGTATGCCTTGCCACCGTCTTTACATGGTGCACTTTCACGTTTTTCTGGCTCTGGCGAGTTAGGCCCTGATTCCTGCCATCGAGCCCTTTCTGCCTTCTGCCTTTGAAAGCTGCAGCCTGGACCTGCATCTGTATCCCTGACCTTTGCCTTACTTCCTGCGCGGCGAGCGGTGCTCGGCTCGGCCTGCTTGCCTGCCAAGACTGTATTCAGCCTTCAAGTTATCTGCTCCGCTCCTCGAAAATACATTCCTGTCTAGTAGTTTAGGTAAACATTCTTCCCAGCTGCAGAGCAAAGGGCCCGGCCTTTCTGTCTCCATGCAAGTAATTCATAGCTCCTGTTAACATGGTAGGCCCATGCCCCCTCGCTTTACACGTAGACACGTAGTCACATATGCACGCACTAGCAGTCAGTATAGAATAGCCTCTGCCCAAGAGACCTTTCCTTCTAGATAATACAGTTCCTCAAACACAAGATATAGATATGATTTGGGTTTAGGTTGTTCTGACACGCCAGACTTCTGTCTCCTTGTATAGCGCAAATGTCAAGTCCCCTTCACCCTCCAGTTCCACGTCAATTACACGTCATGCTGCTGCGCGCGCATCTCTGCCGCACATTTCTGCTGACTCTGCAGGATTCTTCTATGGATCCACCTACTCATGCTAATCTTATGTGACGTTTCTAGCACACACCTCCGTGTACGCCCTCGTGCACGCCTCCTGTTACGCACATGTGTTCTTATCTCTCTTCTCTCAGCTGTTACACCTTCTGCATTCATAATCACTATATGCATTGACTATATATATGATATCCTGTTAATAAAACGTTGTACATGTCCATGTCCATTCCCTTCCTGAACCCTTGTGGTGATGGAACATGATACCTGGTTCGAACCAATTCCTTTTTAAGGAATAAAAACCCCTTTAAACTCAGATGCCACGGACTCTGCCTCTTATTTTTTGACTGAGTTATTCTTATTGAACTTTACCGCATAAATTAAGCATAGGTAATTTAAATTTACCACAGTTGTTCGCCTAAAGTTGGCAGGGTATGCCCAGACGTGGGGACCCTTGCTCACTTTGCCAGTGGATTCAAGCTAGCCTGGCTGATGAGGGGTGTTACCCTGAAACCGGTCCCAGGATGCTGATTTTCGGTCCAAGGAAAACCAGGCTTGGCAGTTCGGGTGTGCTGTTCCCATGAGGCACAGGGTCAAGACTGATTTGCATATAGCTGGGTCTGAACTGGAGTGGTAAAGTGAGCTAAAGAACAATGATGTGTGGCTGGGGTTGAGTGTCTGAAAAGTTTCAGTGCTCCTTCCATCATTCCCAAGTGTATGCTTTTCAACCAGGCCATGGTTTGTGGGTGGTAGGGGATAGGGTGTATTGAACTTATAAGTCACTCCACACTCAGCCCACATGTGTTTTAAGTATGCAGACATGAAGTTGGTACCTCTGTCTCATACTACCTCCGTAGAAAAAACAATCCTGGGAAAGACACCAAGGAGGGCCTTGATCACAGCTGGAGCAATAGCACTCCTAAGTGGAATAGCTTCAGGATAACTGGAGCATGATCCACTACCACTAGAATATATCTGTTGGTCCCCTGGACCCTCAAACAGCCTCAGGGAACAGTGTTGACCCCTACCCTTTCAAAGGGTACCCCAACCACTGGAGGTGGAATTAATGGGACCTTTAGGGGGCCTCCTGCCTTACCACTGGCTTGGCAGGAGGCACCATACTGACAAAAGTCATTCTACTCCAAGGATGTCTACGAAGCTAATTAGTCAATCACTTCTACTGCCCATTTTTGTTCCTGACCAAGGGGCCCAGCTAGGGGGATATCATAGGCAAAGTGAAGAGGAACTCTATCAATATCTGAGGTTCCACCAGTTTTGGGGACTCTGCCTCACTGGCACCTACTGAGTCTATTGGAAGGATTGACTCCTATACACCTATATCACACTTTGCCTGTGTAGCAGCTTAGTCCCTCAGGCTCTCCAGAGTGGCACATGTTTCTGGTTCCTGGCATAGATCCATCCTAGAGGGTCTCCTTGGGGCCAAGAGCTTTACCGTGTAGGGCCCAAACGTGTCAGGCTCGGTTCCCTATAAGGATAATGAGTCCTCGTCCTGAGTTGAGGGGTTCTAACTTGGAATCTATTTAGAAGCTGGACCCCAGTCTTCTTGCCTTTTCTCTTGTCCATTCTTTCAGGGTCCAACATCTCTTTTTCATATTGAGCTCTGTTCTGTGCTCAGGTTTTCACAAAACCCCATTCTGGAAGCCCAAGCACCTTTGCATAGGTCCTCACTTCGACTTCAGCCCAAGGGGAAGTCTCAAAAACATTTCCTAGCAGACAGTCTACAGGGATGGTTGGGGACACAATCACTTCCTTTGGTCCAACTACTCCCTCTCCCCCCACTCCCCACGCCCTCAAAAGATTCCATAAACATGGGATGGATCTTTGTGACATTGGAAGGACCTATCTAGTCACTGATGCTGACAGTCAAGTACTGATCTGCGTGAACCAGGTGCTGGGTCACCATGGTGACACTGCCCCAGTATCTCTCAAGGTCTCTAGTCTAGTGCCATTAATCAAGTGGTACAACCTGCATTTTTGTATATTAGTGGACCAGGCAGCACACGATAAATGTTCCCCTCCTTAAAAACAAAAAACTAATGTTGCCTCAGTGTGGTCACTGACCTTGTCAGGCCGCACCTGGTATCCTATTTGCACATTAGCAACTGCAGGTTGACTAGAGAGATTCTTCTTATTTTTACAGCTAGGGTCTCCAGTTCAGTGCCCCAATGAGTAACAGTCATGGCACAAAGCCTTCTTGGCATCCCAGTTCTTACCCTGGTAACCACCCTTTGGCTGTGCAGTCTCTAGGCATACCCTCATGAACATACTTTTGGGGGTTTGAAGAAGACTTTATTCTTAGGATTACCCTTTTTACCTTGGGGGGGTTCTTTTTCACATTCTTTCTTTTGGTCTCTCCCACTGGTGGTAGTTTTGGTTTTGGTCACCCTTGTCTTGACCAAGTGGTCTACCTTCTTTCCCAATTCTTGATGAGAAAGGGGACCTAAATCTATTTGGAATTTATATAGTTTCTCTTGGTGACAATTACTCACAAGATGCCCCTTCAGCATCAAATTATGCAACCCTTCAAAGTCATGCACATTGTTACCAGCTAACCAACCTCCTGGTGTTTTCACTGAGGAGTCTGCAAAGTCTACACGGGTCTGTCTCTGGGTTTTTTTAGCCTCTCTGAATCTGATCCTATACTCTTCAGTACTATAGACAAGGACCTCAATCAGGGTACGCTCATGAGGCCATAGGATGTAGCATCTTTCTCACTGTGGTCAGGAGTCTATCCCTGCACTTCCCTGAGAACATTTCCCAGAGGATAGCACTCCACAGCTTCCTGTGGACCTGTCTCCCAAGACAGGCTCTCTCAAATGCAATGAACCACTTAATTATATCATCACCCGGAAAGAATGTAGGGACAATCACTTAGAGGATTTTAGAGTCCAAAGATTCTACCTCTCCATGTATTATTTTGCTGCCATCAGAAATGGGTCCTAGGCCCATCTCAGCTCTTTCTTTTTGTATGGACTAGAGTTTATCCTCTAAGGTCAGTTTCTGAAGATCTACATCTTCAGCGTCTACCTCAGCAACACAACTGAGAGTAACCCCAGAAGTGTCCCAGATATCTGAGGGTGTAGTAATGGAGTCAGTGTCCTCCTCTTCCACTACTTGGGAATCATCATCATCTTCCCTACTAGGGGAAATTTGACTTGCCATGGCCTTGTCATGTTCTGCCAGCAACTGCTGGAGATGGTGTTTTTTGGGTTTAGGACCCTTGGCAATTTTCCATGCTCTGCACAGCTCTTTGAGTTGAGTCACTCTTATATGTGCATATGGAGCCAGGTTGTGTTCCTGGCTGGCCCCTGGAGCCTCAATCATGGTGTTTAAAGTAGTTGAGGTCTTATTAGAGATGAACAAAAAAAACGAAGGACTACTAAGGCCTAACTACTTTACGGATAAACATTCTTACATTTTTGCGAAGATCTAGGTCTTAAAATAAAACTTGAACAAAGCTTTATAAAATTGGTAAGGAGCTACTGTTTGAGTCATGTGTCCTTTATTGGTCAAAGTGTGTGCAGTAAATGTCTTATGTTCCTCCGCGTTAGGCCAAAGGCTGCTCGCCCACACTAATAGAGCACTTTGAGTTTGCATTGATCCCTGTGCACTTATGGGGAATCTATGGAATCTGTGCACAGTATAACCACTGAGTATTGTACCATATAAAGAGCCAGCTCCTTTCATTGGTGGTGCAGCTGTGGGATGCAAAACTTGACATTTGTTGTATCACTTAATTATGAACTGATTTTACAAGAGGAAAATTCTCTTCGGAAAAAATAAAGACCTCAAGAATTGGAAAAATATTTTAACTAAACTAGTGTTAGGGCCTTGGTTAATTCCCCCACTGCTAGTAATAAAAAATCAGGAAAAATACCTTAGTGCACTTATCAAACAGTCTTTCAAATGTTGACACTTTGAACTTTGAGTCTTTGAAGTTAGATCAAGCACAGGGGGAGGGGGGGCACAAGGCAGCACCAAACGTACACCACCAGTGGCTTAGGGGCAGCCGGGTGCAGGGTGCAAATTCAGCATCAGGCGCCCACTGTTTTCCAAAGGAAGAACTCGGTCGGACAAGCAGGATGCAGGCGTCGCACTGGAGCCTGCAGAGAGGAAACCAGCAACACCAGAAGTAATCTGAGATGTTGATGGTCGTAGGGACACCATCGGTTCAGCTCACCACAGCCCAGGAGCTTCAGGTGCAGGGGTGTCCTTTGGTGTCAGATTAATTTTACTGGAGCCGTTCAGGGGAGCCTCTGGATTCAGTCTGCAGGCATCATCATGGAGTCCAGGAGGGATCAGCCAATTCTGGTCTTGAGGTCAGGACCACTGAGAAACCTGTTCTGAATTGGTGGGTCATATGTACATGGGCCAGAGATGTCTGGTGCCCTCTGGAACCGCGAGTCCTACCCACCCTGCACCTGAGTCCTTTGTGAATGTTTCTTGGGGACAGATCCGCTGTCCTCTGGAGCACTAGTCTGTATCAAAAAACAGGCAGTCTTCCCTGGGTTCTATATGTTGCTGGCTGCAGAACATGCGTCTTCTTTTGCAGGGTCTCTGAAGCGGGAGATGGGCCAGTTGGGCTCAGGCCAAGACAGTAAGTGTCTTCAAGCTTCGCTGCACGGCATCTAATTTGTCCTTCTTAAGTTGGCAGGAACTAGTTTCAGGGTCTGGGGGAGCCACCTGAATACCAAATGTCGGGTGTTTTAAGGGACTGTCAGGTAGCGACAATGGGCACCTTACCTGGGGGTGACTACCTCCTCAATTATGCCACCCTCCTGTAGGAGGGGACATAGTTCTAGTCCTGAATGGAGGAGTCACCTCCATCTTCAAGATGTCAGAGACTAAAAGATGTGCTTCACCTCGCCTCCCCACCTTAGGGGTGGAGTTGGCAGAGGTGTTCACACCTCTTATTCTTCTTAGGTTTTCCTGCCCAAATTGGGGGTGTAAACTGGAGACTGCCCTCTGCTGCTAGCAGCAGAGGCTGGGGGTCACATTACAAAGTGGGAAGGGCTTTGAAGCTTCCCTCTAGAGCACTGTACCCATCCTAGGGGAGGAGGTGTGTCACCTCTGCATAGAAAATGTATTGCTTTCTGGTCCCAGAGAGCAGAGGCTTTCAACCCAGAGGTTCAGAAACATGTCTGGTGGCAGCAGGCAGCCTACAGCCAGTCTGTGACCACACCAGGGTGGGTAGGTTTTCAGGGGGCACCTCTGAGGTGCCTTTTGAGTACATGGTTCAATAAATCCCACACTGACATCAGCATGGGTTTATTGAGAGTAGTAGTTTGGTACCAAACACTCCTGAGTTCAAAGAAGCCATCCTAGTGCTGGGAAACTCGAATTGTTAAGTTTCCAGCTCATGTACTCACTATGGCTCCCCTGGCACTAACAATATCTAAGAATGGCAGTAAATATTGTACCTGTGGTATCGTGCACCCTGCCTTAGGGCTGCAAAACCTGCTGGAGGGGTGACTTACCTACACTTTGCCTGTGTGCCATGCCAATTAGCACTGCCGTATGTGCCATGTCGACTTTTCACTAGGGCTTGCAAGCTACATGTCGCAGTCTGCATGGCCTATTTGAGGGGCCCCTAGGGGACTCTCTTCAGTCCCAATGCCCTGGGCACCCAGGTACTATTTACTAGGGACCTACTAGGGGCCTGAAGGGCATCGTTTTAGGGAAGAAGGACTGGCACAGGGGCCCTGGTTGGCAGGTACCCTCTGCACTACTTTCTAAACTACATCAAATACCAGGCTATAAGTGGGAGCTAACCATGTTAAAAGAGGCACTTTCTCACACTCACCCAGTAGAGAAATAATTTTAACACAGCTAGTTCACCTACCCTTGTTAATTTCGTGTCTTAAAAAAGTGGGAGGGTGGTTGTGCTCTGAAGGAGGCTAAATGGAGATCTCAATAAGTTGTTTTCCTTGGTGATCCGGCCTCTAGTGTTGGAAAACCCAAGACTTCTTCACCATATAGAGCAGCAGCCTGTGCCATTGCCCTATATACGTATATAGCTAGGGATGCAAACCTAGTGATGGCAGAGTGTAAAACACCTCTGAGCTTTCCATGACCTGTTCTTCTCAATACTAATCACCAGGTAGTCTAATTTACGTACTTCCTGGAGAGACTCCAGAGTCAGTTGAAAGTTCACTCTATGTGAGTTATGCGGGTTAAATACCATGATTTGTGTTTTATAGATGTTCACCTCCACCCCACGGATGTGACGAGACTGATTACATTTATTCAAAAGATTTTGAAGCCCAGATGGACTGCAGGAGAGCAGAAGAGTATCTTCTGCAAATTATATCGCACGAGTGGTGCAATCCAGTAGTTTGGGGAGTCATGTGTACACTCGCCTAGAAAGGAAACCACATCATAAATGTACAGTGAGAAAAGAGTGGGTGCAAGTACACACCCCTACCTTACTCCACGCTGCACTGGGATGGGGTCAGTTAGAGTGCCACCTGGACCTAATCTAATCTGCGCTGTGGTGTTACTATGGAGTTTTATGAGGATGTCCAACAGGGATGGATCAATGCCTATAACGGCCAAGGAGGACCAAAGGCCCTGCCGTGGAACCAGATCAAAGGCTGCCCTGAGGTCCACAAATGTCACGTAAAAGTGGTCCCTAGAGAGCCTGAGGTGCGTAGATGTTATAAGGTCGAACCTAAAGAGTTGGTCAACTGCGCTAACTCTAGAACAAAAGCCCGCCTGGAATGGTGTCAAGATTGCTGCCTAATCCATCCAAACCTGTGATGTAGCCAGGATCTTGCAGCAGAAAATCTTTTGCAGGTTATCTATTAGACTAATGGCCTGGTAGTTTTTTTGGGGATCCTCAATCTCCTTTTTTATAGATTGGAATAACCTCAGCATTTGTCCAGCATACTGGAGTCTGTCCCCTGCCAGTATATCATTTGGGAGTTTATTGATATGAGAGCCCCATCCCTGGGGTTCAGAGCGAAACAGGACCCTTGGAATTTTATCTGAGCCTGGACCTTTCCCAAGGAACATGTTTGCAATTGGTCAAAGGGTTTCTTTGAGACAAAATAGCAGCAGGGCGAACTCATGAACACTTTCTTGTTCCTGGACTCTAAGTACAAGCGCATGCAAGCCTGTGTTAAGGAGAGCATAAATGTTTGACAAAAGATCGACCCACTGTTGAAGTTGAATTATTAATTCTAATGAGCTAATAGAACATGGGCATACATGAGAAATGATATGCCAAATCTTCTGTGAATCGATTTTACTGGATGTCTCATCTAGTACCTGGTAATTTGATTACCAGCACCAAACAAAACTGGGTGGATTCAGCTATTTATAGTTTATTCGGGCAACCCGGGTTTCTTCATGGTCTCCCGTTTCTTCAATTGCCTCATCAACATGCACTTTGCCTGGCAGCACTCTTTATTGTACCAGGGTGGAAACTGCCCAAGTGGAGAGTTAATTTTACCCTTTTGGGCCTTAGTACAGTGGGATTTTAGGGGACTAAACAGGATGGGATGGTAGTCTAATAATAACAAACCTACCCCTGGATGATCAATGAGTGGTTTAAGGGTGATCATGTCGGGGGATAATTTAGACTATTTTATTGACCTTAGTTACTATTCAAACTAATCTTAGTTTCTGACTTCTGGCCCAAAAATGAAAATTCCAGTGGAAAGTACTTCCCTATTTAAGTCGCAGGGCGCTATGGTCATTATCCGTTAGTAGAGCAATTTCTAAATCAACTGCTAGATGTCATAGCTCAAAATCCAAAAGGACATAATCAATTCTGCTATGACTAGAACCCTGTGAAAATGTGTGAGCGCACTTTGAATCATGGTATTCCTGCATGCAAAGGGAGGTCCATGTCCGAATTAATGTTAGCAATACAAATCTCTGCTCTACCCCTGGCCAGGAGGAAAGGGAGGCAATCTCAAAGGGGGAATTCCTCAGGCCTCGTCTTCTGCACTAAAAACGGATGATAAGCCATCCAACGGCTCAAAGGTGGGGTTAAAGTCACCTGCGATAACTAATGGACAGCAAACCTCTTTCTAGGCCAAAAGACATGCAAGTTGGTGTAGTGTGGGGGGTTCCTTATTACAGGGAAAAGAACGATTAAAAACATGGTATAAGTCAACCTTATTTCCTTTGCAGCCTCTCAGTGGAGAACCAATATATCATTACTATGGTTTGCTAGTGTTTTTACAATTAGATACAAGGAGTTCTTAAAAGCTGGCCGCCCTGAGGGTGGCCTCATTGTACAGGTTAAGACAGTGGCTTCAAAGCTTGATATAAGCCACTCACCTGAATCCCACGTGGTTCTGATGGGGCAATGCTGGATCCTCTGATTCCTCCTAGTGTCTGTACCTGATGTCTAGATGTATCGGCTGCAGGCCCCACTGGGAAAGGGGGTTGGTATTTGGAACAGTGGAACCTCAAAAGGAGCCTGTCTCAGGTCTTGCAGTATGCCAGGTGTTAGACCTGGCATCTTTTGGCATGGTTCCCCTGTCTTTTTGCTTTCTGTCCTCCCGGTTTTGACTGTTTTAGCTGGTTTAGTGTCTCTGTTCACTTTCTCAATGCTATTCAGTATTAGAGCGCAAGTGCTCCTATTGTAAATTGTGTTATGGATTGGTGTTTCTATTATTGGCATATTTAATTTACTAGGAAGTCCCTAGTAACGTGCACGGAGGGTGCAAGGGCCTGTAAATCAAATGCTGCCAGTGGGCCTGCAGCACTGGTTGTGCCACCCACACAAGCAGCCGTGTAAAGAGTTATGAGACCTGCCACTGCAGTATCTGCACACAGTTTGTAACTGCCATGTCAACCTGGTAAGTGCACCCACTTGCCAAGCCCTAATCTTCCCTTGTCTTATGTGTAAGTCACCCCAAAATGTAGGCCCAAGGTACTCCTCTGGGCAGGGTGCCGTGTAAATTAAAGGTAGGACATGTGTTGGTGTGTGTGACATGTCCCCGGTAGTGAATTGCAGTGTATTTAGTTCATCACTATGGAAAGTCTATCTGTTGCATGGGATAAAATGGGAGTTTACTTATAACATCTTATAAGCACATCTTCCCATTTAGACAAGATAGAGAAATGGGGTTTAGTACGCAAAACTGAGAATATATAAATGCATCTTTTAGTAAAGATGATTTTTATGTTCTGTATTTGAAAATACCACTTTTAGAAAATAGGTATGTTCTTGCTTAGCCATCCTGTGGGCCTCTGCTGGGTTTGTGGCTTAACTGTCTGGCTTTGGAGTGACAGGGTCTGGGGATGTGCATTCTCTTCAGTCAGCCACTGGGGGTCCAGGTGTGTGCTGCCTTTCTTGGATGAGTCAGGACTGGGCTGAATAGACCTAGGCTGCATTTAGAGTAGTGGGAGGAGATTTCCTTGCACCTGAATTGGCCTGGTCTGCCTTGGCCAATGCGGTCTCCACTTCTTGCCAGGAGGCCATGCCAGAGAGGACAAAACTGGTTTGGGCTGGACACAAACACACTCTGCCCAAAAGAACAAAGAGAAACTGAGTATAAATATTGGGGCCCAGACCCCAGAATTTTGGAACTTGCTGGAATCAAGGAATGTGCCAAGAACAGCTGGAAGAACTGCCAGGAGGAGTACTGCCCCCTTTGCTGTGTTGTTGCTTTGTTGGGTGTGCCTGCAGTTGTTGCTGCTGCCTTGGGCAGTGAAAAGACTGGAGTGAACTTTTTTTATTTGTTGCTGAGTATCTCAAAGCTTTGAAGTAGAGATTACCTCCTTTTCTGAAGTCTCGGAGATCACAAAGACTTCACTGACCTCTGGTTTCCCCCCTCTAGAATCGTGGTTTCAGTTGCCACAGAGGGGAAAAGCAACAGAATCAGTCACCGACTCCGCCATTGGCTCCGTGTCCTGAAGACACTGAAGAGTGCACTGCTGCATCTCGCACCACAACCCTAGTCTCACCGACCACAATAACCACCGCCACAGAGCCACTGCTTGCACCGTGACCTGTAGGCATTGCATGCTTCACTTCGCCGCCCTGGTCTCACCGACGACACCCACTGACCCCGACACCTGTGACCACACCGTGGCTTGAGGGCACCGTTCGTAAGTCTCACAACACACTGCCTCAACCTACACCGTAGTCCGGACTGGCCAATTCCAGCTTACGGGAGCCAGCACCGTTGCCTGCACCACGGATCTGTCAGCACTGCAATGAGTATCGCCTTCACTCCGCTGTGCAACCCTGGTCTCACTGATGCCGCTAAACGACCGTCACTGAGCCGCTGCCTCCACCACGACTTGAGGGCATCGCAACCTACACCGCTCCACTTCACACCGCAACATCGATGGTTGCCACGACCAGCCCTATCAACTCAATTGGTCGCAACAAAATGCTACTGTTTACGAGTCAGCCGACACCTTGAACGACACGGTCAGACTTAACTGTTGAATTCTGATGTTCTCAGCACTGCGGTAGCACTGGATGGAGCTGCTGACTTCAAGAAACTGTATTTTCAAGGTTATTCTTGCAAAGTGCATATTTTCAAGTACTGTATGTGGATTTTTATTGTTTTATTCTTCTTTTGAATATATAAAGTATTGGATATTTTTCTGAACTGGTGTGGTGTTTTTGTAGTGTTTTCACTGTATTACTGTGGATTATGTTCAAAGGCTTTACACACTGCCTTTGAGATAAGCCTGACTTCTAGTGCCAAGGTACCAAGGGGGTGAGCAGGGGTTATTTCAGTAGTATATCCCCCTTATCCTTACTAGTAGGAAGGGTCCCTACTTGGACAAAGGTGCAAACCATTGCCGACTAGACACCTCCATTTCTAACACCCTATCATAGTAGCTATCTGTTTGGCACAAGGACAATAGGTAGGTATACAATGTTAAGATCAATTTTCCTTTATTTATTTTGCCTTTTTAGTTGTGACTCGTACCCTAAACAGACATCTGAAAAGCACTGTCTTTCCAATGTATGAGCTTCTGCCACTCAGAGCTGGAAACCAGCTGGGTTCCATCCCACAAACTTGATTGATTGGTGCACAGTCGAGGGTATGCCAATTATTCATGTGAGGTTAATTGGCAACACCTGCTGCAGCTTATAGTTTCTTTGGAGTGTTAAAGGCCAAAATAATTGTTTCTTAATATTACCAGGCGCACCTGTTGCTGTTTTTAGGCTTTAAGAATTTTCTGGAGGATTTTAAATAAGCAGTGATGATGTAGGCAATTCTGATTACCTGAATGACAAGGCCAATGATTCCTACTATGTTACCAGGAGAAAAACGCAAAGCAAACCCAAACCAAAATATGAAAGTATAATTCAGCCCAGGCTGAGTCCCCAGATTGACAAACTCATAAAGGGTAGGGCAGTGGCTGGGGCCATGACAATGCTATAGTTACAATACCTGTTATGGTCCGAATCGCGCCTCATTGTAAGCCGCAGGGGATTGAAACTACAACGTCCAGAATGCTTAGCGGCATGAGGCGGGGTATTTAAGGCAAACACTTCCTAGGTCCAACGTCGGATATCCTGAATCTTGACCCGGATGAATCTTGCCCGGTTTGGTTTCTGCTGGCGAGTCTTGCCGTTCCTTTCTTCGTCGTGCCTGTCCTTGAATCTTGGAGGAGTTGCAGAGGTGTTCGGAGTACAACCTGAGCTAGCGAGGAGGTACCGCTATTCCATGGTGCTTCATCCTTTGTAAACTTGCAAGCGCAGCATTCCCGCTTCCTCCGTTGGCGAGCCTCTTTCATCGGCTCTTGCGGAGGGAAATCGTTCTTTATGTGTGCGCGAGTGGAGTAATCCGTTTCCGTTGGCGAGCCTTCTTTCCTCGGCTCTTGCGGAAACGGTATTTGTTGTTACCCTTTCCGTTACCATTCCGTTGGCGAGCCTTCTTTCTACGGCTAATGCGGAAGTGGTTCTTTGTTTATTATCGTTTGTATATTAAACCCTCTGTTGGCGAGCCTTCTTTCAGCGGGTATTGCAGAGGGTTTGCTTCATCGTTTCTACGGGGGAATTGGTCTTGGTGAGTTTAACCAGGCGCACTACCTCACCTTTCGGAGGTTTCTGGCAAGTGTCTCCAAACGAAAAGGTACTCATTCATTTTACTGTACTTATTTGGGTGACGTAACCCACACCTTATTTGGGCTGATATTAAGGCATTGTTCCTAGAACCCTACGTTGAGTCTTGAAGGGAAGGAGTATAGGGTAGGTGTGTTGCAGTTATAAGACTTACATATTGTAGATAGGAAGGGTTCCAAGGGCATGTGTATTCACACCTCGAATCTTCTTGTGTGTTTCAGAGGGGAAGATTCCCATGATTCTGATAGGGCCAGCTCTCAGTAGAAGAGAGGTATCTCCTGAGTATCGCAGCCCAGCTTTGTTATAAAGGTAGGGAGAGAATAGAATGACATTACCGTGTTGTGCTATCATTCTGTACGAGAACAGTTTCCAACCTTCTTGTTCTTTGTCTTACAGCGCTCCCTCCCCGCTGTCCCCTTCCTTACCTTCCCGTTTGTTCCTTCAGCCCTCATCTGATCCTTCCTTAGCCCAAGGCTTTTATAGCACACTGGGTTTGGATAGATCTGGAGGGGGCCTTTCTATCTACACGCTGATCCTGAGGAAGAAGAAGGTAACAGAATATCCGACCCACGGTTACACGTCCTCCCGGTCAGTGTGTAGATATGGCCTCCCTAGATGATGTATTGGCTGCATTGGTAGCAGTACAGGCAGAGCTGCTATCCTCTAGACAGGAAACCACTGATTTACGCAATCGGTTAGACACCATGCAGAGAAATCCCTTTAATGCAGGGGCTTCTGGTTCTAATCCTCCCAGTCCAGTGGTAATTGAAATACCGGCCAGCGTCCCACTTGCCAACCCCGAACGATTTAAGGGGGATGCCGGGTCGGTACAAGTGTTTCTGACACAAGTAATGATGCATTTCACGTGCAAGCCGCGCTCCTTCCCCACAAATCAGTCCAAGGTAGCGTTTGTGATATCGTACCTAGTTGGGGATGCTGCTCAATGGGCGGTTCCTTTAATTCAAAGGAATGATCCCCTGATACACGACTGGGAAGCCTTTAGGGAAGAGTTTGTTAAAGTGTTTGACAGACGGGCTGACACCTATACGACAGACAAGGAGTTGTTGGAGCTCCGACAGGGTAATCAGGACATCCTCACATACCTGAATTCCTTTCGGAGGTTGGTTACGGAGACTAAGTGGCCGGAGGCGAAGCAGACATCTCTGTTTCATTAAGGGTTAACAGAGGAAATGAAAGATGTCATCGCTCAAATCGATCCCCAACCGGTGTCCTGTGAAGACTTAATTAGTTTGTTGTTACGCTTGGATCACCGACTCAAGGATAGAAAGGGGGATTCCAAGGCCAGGTCCAGAACCATACCAGTATCAGGCCCTGCCAGAGCCTCTGACAGCCCCCTCAATACCAATTCAGAACCAATGGAAATAGGTGCAGTACGTGCCGCTCTTACACCCATTGAAAAGGAACAGAGACGCAAACAGGGCCTTTGCTTGTATTGCGGGGAAAAAGGACACTTTGTTAGGGAATGTCCTGTAAAACCCAAGTTCTCCAAGTTCCGATCTAACAGAGGGGTATCCGCTGCGATGGAGAAACCGGCGGAAAACTCAAAGACTCTAGGGTGAATGAAGGGGTTCCTTGGAGTCGAGTATGCATCCCTTCAATGGTAAAGAACGTATTGGGGTCGCATCATTTGTTCATAAACATCGTCCTGTTGATCAGCATGGTAAAAGTCCCTACTTGTGCAATGGTGGACTCAGGGGCCACTGGTATATTCATGGATAAGGCTGAGGCAGAGAGAATTGGGAATTCTCTGATACCTAACGATAGTCGTGATGAGGTATATGCAGTTGACGGTAGAAAACTGGACTTAGGTCCCGTTTGTTATCGGACAGCTGAGACGGAAATTAGATATGGGAGGCACAGTGAAAGGGTCACTTTCAGCATCATAAACGCCCCCCAGTACGGAATAATCATTGGCTTACCCTGGTTAAAGAGGCATAACCCTGAGATAGATTGGGGTAAAGACACGGTATGTATGAACTCAGAGTTTTGTAGGAATCACTGTTTCAGTAATACTCAGAGTCCCTCTTTTTCCCTTGCTATTGGGAATTGTGTGGCCACCGCTGCTGAAAAAGAGGTGGTCTTACCGAAAGTCTATAGCAGCTACCAGGAAGTATTCGACGAGGTGTTGGCAGAAGAACTGCCCCCCCATAGGCAGTACGACTGTCAGATAGATCTGGTGCCAGGGGCGGTGGTGCCCTCAGGACGCCTGTACGCCTTAACTGAACCCGAGAACATCCATTTGAGACAATATTTGGACAAGCTTTTGGAATTGGGGTTCATACGTCCTTCTAAATCACCTGCTGCATCCCCTCTTTTCTTCATTCCAAAAGCGAATGGGGAATTGAGGGCGTGTGTGGATTTTAGGGCTCTCAATGAGATTACTGTTAAGAATCGATACCCCCTGCCCTTGATCAGCGTGTTGTTGGAACAAGTGAAGAAAGCAAAGATATTCACTAAGTTGGATCTAAAAGGGGTGTACCATTTAGTGAGGATGAGGTCGAGAGACGAATGGAAGACGGCATTTAAGACCAGGTATGGGCTATTCGAATACCTGGTCATGCCGTTTGGGCTATGTAATGCCCCTGCAGCGTTCCAGTTTTTCCTCAATGGCGTGCTGCGGGAGATTCTGGACCGTTATGTCATAGTATACATTGATGACATTCTTATCTATTCTGAAACAGAGGCCATGCATGAAATCCACGTGAAACCCGTCTTAACGATACTGCGCCAACATAGGCTGTATTGCAAACTGTCAAAATGTGACTTTCACGTGTCTACCGTAGAGTTTCTGGGGGTTATGCTTAGCCCTCAGGGTCAGGAAATGTCTGAGCGAAAGATACAGGCGGTCCGTGACTGGCCAGTACCTGGGAACGTTAAGGATATTCAGTGCTTTTTGGGCTTCGCCAACTTTTATCGCCGCTTCATAGATCAGTTCTCCCGAGTAGTGGCACCCATTACCAGGTTGTTGCGTAAAGATCAACCGTTTGTGTGGGATACGGAAGCTCAAGAGGCCTTTGTGACTCTGAAACACGCGTTTGTGTCTGCACCTGTGTTAATTCACCCTGACCCTTAATTGCCGTTTATCGTTGAGGCAGACGCTTCTGAGGTGGCGATAGGGGCTGTTCTGTCCCAACGCACCGAACAGACAGGGCTCTTGCATCCTGTGGCATACATGTCTCGGAAACTTAATGGGGCTGAACGTAATTACTGTATTGCTGAGAAAGAGCTACTGGCAATCAAGATCGCCTTCACCGAATGGCCTCACTTTCTGATGGGTGCCAAACATAAGGTAACCGTCTATTCCGATCATAGGAACTTGCAATTCATGTCTGCTGCACGACATTTGACCCCTAGGCAGCTGCGGTGGATGCTCTTCTTTTCGGAATTCGATTTTACCATTATCTTCCGTCCAGGAGTGGATAACCGAAAAGCGGATGCGCTCACTCGCCAGTCATCCTCGAAGACACCCGATAAAGGAATAGATACCTCCATAGTGAACCCTGTTAAGGTGATAGGTGCCATACAACCTGATGCTTTACTGCAGGGGATACTCAGAGGCTTCGATACAGAGCAATGGAGGAAATGGTTGCAGGTACATCCAGAATGGCAAAGGAGGGATGGATTCCCTGTCAACCAAGGACGTTTGCTGATCCCTACAGAACCTCTTCGAAAGCAAATGTACTTGTGGTGTCATACTTCGCCAAGTGCTGGTCACATGGGGGTGGAGAAAACTGTACAACTAATCACTCGCAAGTGTTGGTGGCCTTCTGTAAGGTCAGATGTCAAGAGGTGGATATCGTTATGTACTGTTTGTGCCACCGTGAAGTCTGATCATAGGCGTCCTGCTGGTCTTCTTCAACCCATGCCCACCCCCTCAGTCCCTTGGGAACGCATCTCTTTGGATTTTGTGGTAGGGTTGCCCAGAGACCAGGGATGTACTGCAGTGTTAGTGGTCGTTGACTTTTTGACTAAGATGGGTCACTTCATCGCCTGCCCTCAGGTTCCCACAGCTGGTCAGTTGGCACAGTTGCTGATGGTTAACATAGTGCGTCTGCACGGATTGCCTACAGTCATAGTCTCGGACCGAGGCTCTCAATTTACCGCCAGGTTCTGGAAGTCTTGGTGTTCATCACTGCACATTGAGACGGCTCTGTCCAGGAGCTTCCACCCTCAAACTGACGGACAGACCGAGCGTCTCAACCAATCTTTGAAACAGTATCTGCGGTGCTTTGTATCCCAAGGGAAGGACAACTGGGTGGAGTATTTGTGGCTGGCTCAATCAATCAATCAATTAAAGTATTTATATAGCGCACTACTCACCCAGAGGGTCTCAAGGCGCTAGGGGAGGGGGGTCCACTACTGCTCAAACAGCCAGGTCTTGAGTTGCTTCCTGAAGGCGAGGTGGTCCTGGGTCAGGCGGAGGTGGGTCGGGAGGGAGTTCCATGTCTTGGCGGCGAGGTAGGAGAAGGACCGTCCCCCTGTGGTGGCTCTTCGGATGCGGAGGACGGTGGCGAGGGCATGGCCGGTCGATCGAAGCAGGCGTTTGGGAGCGTAGAAGTTGAGGCGGCTGTTGAGGTATCCTGGGCCTTGGTTGTGTAGGGATTTGTGTGCGTGGGTGAGGAGTCGGAAGGTGATTCTCTTGGTGACCGGGAGCCAGTGCAGGTCTCTCAGGTGTCCAGAGATGTGGCTGCAACGGGGGATGTCCAGGATGAGTCGTGCTGAGGCGTTCTGGATCCGCTGAAGTCTTTTCTGGAGTTTGGCGGTGGTTCCGGCGTAGAGGGAGTTGCCGTAGTCCAGACGGCCGGTGACGAGGGCCTGGGTGACCGTCTTCCTGGTCTCGGTGGGGATCCACCGGAAGATCTTTCGTAGCATGTGCAGGATGTTGAAGCACGACGAGGAGACGGGGTTGACTTGTCTGGTCATGGAGAGGGTGGAGTCCAGGATGAAGCCCAGGTTGCGTGCGTGGTCTGTTGGTTTGGGTGCGCTGCCTAGGGCGGGGGGCCACCAGGAGTGTCCCAGGCGGAGGGTGAGGATTCCAGGATGAGGACTTCCGTCTTGTCCGAGTTCAGTTTCAGGCGGCTGTTCTTCATCCATTCGGCTGAGGTGGCGTACAACAATGCCACGCATTCGGCCACTAAGGCATCCCCTTTCTATTGCACGTATGGTCGTCATCCCAGGTTTCTACCCTTTCTGCAGCCGGTTAGAGAGGATTCAGTGCCGGAGGCTGCTTTGAGGATTGCTGAGCTCAAAGACATATTGGTGAGAGTCAGGAATGATTTGAAAGCGACCAAGGTGGCTTACAAAGCATCGGCAGATAGAAAACGTCATCCAGGCCCTCTATATCAGGTGGGGGACAGTGTGTGGTTGTCGACAAAAAACTTCAGTTTTAAAAAATACAGCGTGTTCAATCCCCGTTACATCGGACCTTATCGGATGGTTAAATGCATCAATCCTGTGGCCATGAAGCTGAAGTTGCCTCCACATCTCCGGATCCATCCTGTGTTCCATGTGTCCTTGCTTAAGCCTGCAGCTGCTGTCGTACGACGTCTGCCTCCGCCGTTGGTTGTTCCGGATGGAGTGGAGTATGAAGTGAGTGATATCTTGGATTCTAGGTGGCATGGAAGGGGTTTGCGCTATCTGGTGGCATGGAAAGGTTACGGTCCAGAGGAGAATTCCTGGGAGCCGGCGTCCGGAGTGCATGCTCCCCAACTGGTGAATGACGTTCATAGGCTGCATCCATCGCGCCCTGGTCCCGTTCAGCGCTCTAGGTGAAGGGGGATGTACTGTTATGGTCCGAATCGCGCCTCATTGTAGGCCGCAGGGGATTGAAACTACAACGTCCAGAATGCTTAGCGGCATGAGGCGGGGTATTTAAGGCAAACACTTCCTACGTCGGATATCCTGAATCTTGACCCGGATGAATCTTGACCGGTTTGGTTTCTGCTGGCGAGTCTTGCCGTTCCTTTCTTCGTCGTCCCTTTCCTTGAATCTTGGAGGAGTTGCAGAGGTGTTCGGAGTACAACCTGAGCTGGCGAGGAGGTACCGCTATTCCATGGTGCTTCATCCTTTGTAAACTTGCAAGCGCAGCATTCCCGCTTCCTCCGTTGGCGAGCCTCTTTCATCGGCTCTTGCGGAGGGAAATCGTTCTTTATGTATGCGCGAGTGGAGTAATCAGTTTCCGTTGCAAGCCTTCTTTCCTCGGCTCTTGCGGAAACGGTATTTGTTGTTACCCTTTCCCTTACCATTCCGTTGGCGAGCCTTCTTTCTACGGCTAATGCGGAAGTGGTTCTTTGTTTATTATCGTTTGTATATTAAACCCTCTGTTGGCGAGCCTTCTTTCAACGGCTATTGCAGAGGGTTTGCTTCATCGTTTCTACGGGGGAATTGGTCTTGGTGAGTTTAACCAGGCGCACTACCTCACCTTTCGGAGGTTTCTGGCAAGTGTCTCCAAACGAAAAGGTACTCATTCATTTTACTGTACTTATTTGGGTGACGTAACCCACACCTTATTTGGGCTGATATTAAGGCATTGTTCCTAGAACCCTACGTTGAGTCTTGAAGGGAAGGAGTATAGGGTAGGTGTGTTGCAGCTATAAGACTTACATATTGTAGATAGGAAGGGTTCCAAGGGCATGTGTATTCACACCTCGAATCTTCTTGTGTGTATCAGAGGGGAAGATTCCCATGATTCTGATAGGGCCAGCTCTCAGTAGAAGAGAGGTATCTCCTGAGTATCGCAGCCCAGCTTTGTTATAAAGGTAGGGAGAGAATAGAACGGCATTACCGTGTTGTGCTATCATTGTGTACGAGAACAGTTTCCAACCTTCTTGTTCTTTGTCTTACAGCTCTTCCTCCCCGCTGTCCCCTTCCTTACCTTCCCGTTTGTTCCTTCAGCCCTCATCTGATCCTTCCTTAGCCCAAGGCTTTTATAGCACACTGGGTTTGGATAGATCTGGAGGGGGCCTTTCTATCTACACGCTGATCCTGAGGAAGAAGAAGATAACAATACCATACTCTAAAGCATTTTTCTAATGCCAATGTTTCCTGCATGATAACTACATCATGGGCATTGATGAATGTCCCCCACACTAGGGCCATAGTTTTCCCCTTAAAGCCTGCGATGTTCCAGGCCAACAGTAATGTTGAGGATTCTACAACTAGTGGTACTACAATTGGTTTGTCTGGGATGTCAGATGGCAATGGCCCAGCTGTAGGGCGATCACAGATATGTGATTAGGCATAAAGGTGGGTACACAAGGGATACAAAGCATTGGCAGTACCAGTATGGGGGGAATCAAAGGAGAAACATTCCCTCCCAGGAAGAGTTGTGTTTCTAGAAATGGGAATACGCTCACTATCTTTCACCTCACCGTTGCCCCTATCCAATCCTTGAGAGGGCTCTAATTTCACAGGGGCCACATAGGGGCTCTTATACCCATAGCGTCAATCAATACCTTAGAGTTAGAAAAAGGTTTCAGACGTTTTCCGAACAAGGAAGGAGGTTTTACTTGAAGCCACTATCCTGCCTTGGCCAAAAATTCCACCTTGTCGAACGTTCGAATCAAAGGGAGTGTTAAGGTTGTAAAAGTACCACGATGGGGCAATATCTATACATATCTCAACACCCACCACGCACAAGTTGGAACCACAATTGATTGAATGTTCAACCAATTTTGAATTTTTGTGATTCAATACCACACAATCACTACTTTTATTCTTGCATGATGTTCCCAACCTACCAGCCCTTCCAACAAATAGTATGTCTCTGAATTCATTGGTCCTAAAATCAGTATTACGGGACAGCTGGTGGCATACTTTGTTCTTTATCTGGGCGGTTGTTTCTTCTTGGTCTGGATTTAGGTGCAGAACATTGGTCAAGATGGCGACACATGGGCAACAGTGAGGATTAAGATTGAGGAGGTCTTGGATGGGATGAGATAGCTTCCTCGATGTTCCTTTCAACTAAATTGCCTGGTGTAGATCCATAACCCTTTCGGAAACCCACAAGTGTCTTCCCCCCTCTCAAATCAATGGACCCTCACTTATTGAGTGATGCGGGAGCTGGAACAGAGCTGATGGAAATGCCAGTCGGCATTGTAAGGAATTGAGCAGACTGCTGAAAGCCATGAGCCAATTCCGGGGCAGCAGGCAAGGCATTATAGGGGGCGTCAGCAAGGCAGCCATAACAAACCCCCCTTTGAAACTCTTTCTGGCTGGTAAGAGGGGTCAAGAGCTGAGAAACATTAGCTTCTAGCATGGCAAGTCTATTTAAATTCAAGGAAACACTTGTAGTCAATAAGGCTTGAGTTGTATCCAAGATGTGGTCCAGGTTTACTTTAGAGTCAAGCTTGTTGCTTCCAAACTCAAAGTGATTGGCCACATTGGATGGAGGCAATGAAACAATTGCATTTGGAGAAGCACCCAATGTTCCCAAATTCTAGGCGTTTGCCCAGTCTATCTCAGACCCTTTTATGGCCCGTTGGCTTGACTCCTTTTAGTTTCTTTGTCAGTGGTCAATCCCCGATAGCTGGCAGAGAGACCATTATAAGTGTTGAATTTGCTTGGGGGACAGGGTCTGATGATTGGGGGACCCACCTATGATAGTAGGGCTTAATGCCACGGGTGGCATCTCCCTCATGCACGGCCCACTAGTTAACTCCTGTGTGCTTGATAAGGGCTCACACACCCCCACCCCCGCCACCAACCCCCAATTACCAAGGATAGAAGTTTCTCTGCCAGTACAATTTCCTTGTCAATAACTCTCACTGCATATACTAAGGAGTCAATAGCAGTAGTACCCCGGGCTGACTTTGAGAGGGCCACTTTCTCTCCGCGGAGCTTGTATTTAGACATTTTTCAGGGCTCAATAATAGTATGCACTTTGTGCAGTTTGCATATAAATAAATGAGTCCATAATGAACGATTGTTTTCTTTTCATGTATAGTGCTCCCATGTTCCTACTTGGCACAGTGGATCAATTTTGTTACCAATACTAAGACCTAATAAAGGGGGAGAGTGTTTTGCTCTAAACCTTCCTATACTAAGGACCTTCAAAGTTTCAGTCGTTTTAGTAATTGATTTATTTATGTTTAGTAAATACCATATTATTTAAAAATTCATAGAAGACAGAAGATGAAAATGATTTTTGTTATATTTTTGTGTCACGGTTGGGAGTGCGACATTGGGGGATGGACAGGTATATAAAAAAAGACCCCTCTTCGTTTTATGATTTACTACTACACTCTGTACATTAAGGAACTGTTCTACTTTTAACTATCTATTGTAAATAAAACATTTATAAAGAAATGTAAATATCTAAATTCATGAAAGAAATTATTTTCTAACTTTTCGATATAATTTTAAAGCCTATTTTCACAGTACCACAGCATTCATGGCTGGCACTGTTCCCGAGGACAAATGCGAAATGTTTTGGGGTCAGCAACAGGGGAAAATAACATGGTGACATTACAATGTATTTGCATTATAAACTTAAAAAGAAACACAACACAGGAAAAGACATCAAACATATTCAATGCAATGTAGAAAAAAATAACTATTGCTATATTCTAATCCATGCTACAAGGACAGTATAAATTTAAAGGAAGCAAGTATCAAAAAGCGCTAAAAAAATAATGGTTTCCTCTGCTCTGCGACCTTGTCTGTGTATTTTTTAATTGCTAACAAAAAGTCAAGTTAAGCCTTCTAGTGCTCTATAAAGAAGCGTTAAATCAACAAAATATGTTTCTTTTCATTACTTGTTGGCACACTCAGATATGGGATTGTTTGCACAGGAAGAAGGTAAACTTAACCTTAAAATGTGCTGTAAGAAAAACATTTGAAATTCCTTTCTCTATTTTGAAAACGATGCAAGGTCCTGGGATTGGCTCAAGGTTGTTGTTCTTGGTTGGATTGTTTCAATATTTCTTCTTGTGGTCGCCTAAAGCCAAATGTAGCTTTTGTGTGCATTATTCTAAGTTTAAATTAAAACGTTTTCATTTTTAATGGGGGCTTTGTCGACATCTTTGGTAGTTTGAGCGAGAGATGGAAATACAAAGGCTGAAAACTACAATGCAGGGAGGCCATGCATGCAAGGCTCTCAGACTGACAGGCAAGTGAGTTGAGGTCTCGTACTAAATTACCAGTCTGAGAGCTTTGGCTCAAATATATATAGTTCCAACCACGTTGTTTGAAAACAGTTAATGAGAAAACTCTCAGGAGGAAACACTTTCCAAAAAGGTAAGCAGGCATGGTTAGTTATGACTAGAGTAAGGGTAGTGGAAGGGAGAGCTAGTTTTAGGGCCAGGTTGAAAGTAAGAGTTCGGTTTAGGAATAGGATTAGGGGACAGATGTATCAAGATACCCTTTTGCGATTCTCAAATAGCGATTTTTTGAGAATCGCTATTTGAGAATTGCAACATGGTATGTATGTAGAAATTCGCTATTTTTTAGCGATTTCTTAAAATTCCTTAATTGCGATTAGCAAATTGCTAATCACAATTAAGGAATAATTTCCCATTCATTTCTATGGGCCAGGAGGCCCATTGGAATGAATGGGAAATTATTCCCAATTTGCGATTCGCAATTTGCTAATCGCAAATTGAGAATAATTTCAAGGGTGCAAGGGTGTCTTATGGACACCCTGCTGCACCCCTGAAATTGACATGTGTGCGCATATGGCGCACATACATGCCCTAAGGGCATGTATGAGAGTTACATGGCACCTTTACAAATTGCAAAAAGTGCATTTGTAAAAGAATTCGCAAATTACCACCAACTACAAGTTGGTGGTAATTTGCGATTTCTTAGCCTAAATTCGCAAAACTTTAATGCTTCATACATAGCATTTACGGAATCGCAATTTGCGATTCCTTAAATGCTTACGCAATATTAAGGAATTGCAAAATTTGCGATTCCTTAATATTGCGAGGCTTTTTTCTGGATACATTCCATTTTCCTATTTTTTTCCGCAAACGCTGCTTTTTAGCGATTCGCAGCGTTTGCGACAAAAAAATAGATTGATACATCTGCCCCTAAGTTCCTAGATTTAGTTAGGTTTACAGTTGAGATTAAGTTTAGAATTTGATTCAGGTTGACGCCGGATTTCAGTGTGAGGGATAGGATTTTTTGGCAGGCCTCGTGTCAGTGTTACAGGATAATTGGGGTTATTTCCACCTGTTTTCCTGAGCAAGCAAATGCATCTATCTGAAAAATCGATTTTTTTTCAAAATATACATTCTTTAAGGACATCCTAAACACCTTAAGCAATATAGACCTTATGCTTAAATTTGGAAGATTTTTGCTTTCAGAGAAGTGCGTATCCGTTGGCTGTTCCTCTCAATGGCATTGGTAAGCATGTGCAAATGAGCCAGGCTTCCTTGGTGCTCGGCTCGACACTCATTAAAAGAGAAGCACTCTGGAGTCAGATAGAGACGAGGGAGCAAAAGAAGCAGACTGAGACAGGACTGATGTACAAATGTATTCCATGCACCCTGAGTTTGGGATTCGCCTTTATTGGAGTAGACCACAGAGCTGCAAGCAGTGACGTCAGGCACGGTGGCCACCATCAGAAGGTTTCTTTGCTTAGTGGGCTAAGGTAGCGCCTGCAGGGGTCCCATTTCTTCTTAAGTAAATACTGCTCAATCCAGAGTCCAAGTCCCAGGATGATCCTCGGCTGGTAAAGGATCTGCATTCCATAATCTAATGTATTCCAGAATAAAAACATGAATTATTTATTGACAATGAATCTGCTGCTTTGTTAGCCCTGTTTCCCCTATAGGATCACCTATAGTTCAAATCTATTACAGTCTGTTTTCTAACGCGGGTGCCGTCATGTACAGCAGCAGTGGACAGCTAGAAATACCATCACTGCCAACGTTTCTATTGCCTTGTGTCATGCCATCAGCAATTTCTGACTAATCAACAGTATCTTGCATTTTGGGACAAGCCAGGTACTGTTAAGTAAAACATACAAGTTTCTGTTAGCTAAGAGCAGAACTGGCTCAAGGTCTCGAACATAGCACAGTGCCAACTGTCAAAGGAGGTTTATTTCTTCACCCTGCAATATACAACTCTTTATTGCAAGTTGGCAAAAGTATTGTTGCACGTGAGTTCCACCCATTTAGTACACCAGGTTTTTTTGCTTTTTGATCACCTGTTTTTTGGGCCTTTATTGTGAGTGAATCTTATTATCTGAGTCTCACTCATGATAATTGCATGGTACTTGGGTTAACAGTATTTATCAATAAATATACACTTGAGGCTGCTGTGACCCAGCAAGGGTAACGGGCACATGTGCACGGGTTCGCATGCGCAAGTTGCGTGTGAGAGACTACAGTAGTGCGCAGGCTGATGCCACTTGCAGGTTGCCTGTGCTCAGCTGTTTTAAACTGAAAAGTCAACCTTTGAGAGGCCTAAACGTTCTTTTTAACTACTAACAAGTCTCCCATATCTAGGCCTTATTTCCCATATAGGTAGGTGGCATGATGTTTAAAAGTAGGACATGTAGAAATTAATGTTGAAAGTGTCCTTACAGTAAAATATACCCATGAAGGATTTTCACTGTAGGAAAACTGACGTTTGCCATAAGGAATTATTGGGCTATATTATTGCATTTGGAAAACATATATAGTTACTACCAGTTTGAATTAAGCTGTTAATACTCATTTTACTTGTCATTAAAAATGGTAAAGCCAGATTTTAAATTGTTAATTTGGAAGTGCCACTTTTAGGAAATTCTTCATCTTGGTCCTAGTTGTTTCATTGCTATGCTTTAGATATTTGACACATCTTTTACACATTTAAATGCATGCCAAACACATAAGTGGATACACCAAAAATAACACATAAATCAAAACAGTGCAACGTATAAAATCACATTAATGAAGTGAGTGTACAAGATCACATAAAATCACATTAATCAAATGAGTGTACAAGATCACATTACACCATCAATTTGCCAAATTCTCTATCATATAGGAACTCAATTTTTAGCGACTGATTCACTGGCTTCTTTAGAGTTCCTGGGATTATGGGGCTAATCTCTAGGTTTCTGTTGGATATATTATTCGATCATAATCAATATTGTGCCAACAGGCTACTATTTGCAATGCACCCTCATGGTGTCTTAAGACGGTGCCCTGGGGAGAATTTACATAATTTTTCAAACTCTCTGGGCTGGTGCTTGTTAGATTTACAGCCGGGAAGTGCAGGGAGTGGTTTGTTCTATAACTGCATTGTATGTGGCCCAACAATGCTGCTATGCATAACCCGACATGTTAAAGCAATGATCGTGTGTTACGGACTCTTGGGCGTGATATGTGTCATGATATGGCTTGAAGTACGGATGTGAAATATCACGTCAAGTCGCATGTTGGAGTCTGGTGTTGAATCAGCACTAGCGAGGCATTGTGGGATATGGAGTTCTGCATTGTGTACCTCATTAAAAAAGCTCCATTGACAAGTTTATAACGCCACAAATTAAAATGACAATTTGAAACTGGTTTTGAGCATCAGTGTATTTCTGCTAAGGGACTTATTTGTAACAGATGGCATGCAAAATCGCTGTGAAACAAAAGATTTCACATGATGTATGTGGATTCCCAGCTTAATTACACATCCCATGTTGTCTATTGTGTGGAGACCACTTTAAGAGCAGTATCATCACCATGGTAGTCACCTCTGTCAGTATAAGTGTTGCGCTCAAAGGCAGCAAAATCATAAGAATCATAGGCGTAATTGCTTCCACAGAATAGCATTGTTCAGTCCTATTGTATTCAACCGTAGTCTGTTTACCCATCTTTGTTCCTTCTACAGGAGTCTTTTGGTGGTTTGGTGACCTGGGGTCAGTTTCTCAAAAATTGATCATCTTAAGTCTTCATCTGAATGTTTTTTTTCAATGAAGTGTACTGTAAGTTTTTACAACGCACTGTACTCCTGTGTACACTTATTCGTGATCTGATTTTTCTGGTTGCCATGCCAATGTAGCGAAGGCCACAGGGGCATGTGATCATGTAAACAACATCTGAAAGAAACATGTTAGTTATAGATTCCTTACCTTAGAATTACCTCCAGGCATCAGACTGGATCAGGAAAGATTTTTCGTCAGCAGTACCTCTACGTGTCGGAAGGTGGCGTCGGTTGGCTCTGCGGTTGTCGGCGTCGCTGATGTCGGTTCTTTATTTTTACGCGCCAGCCAACGCAGATCCGGGAAGAGCGGTACCTCAGTCATTTTTTTACTACGTTTTTCTCGACTTTTGTCGACGTATTGTTTCGAGTCTCCAACTCCGAACAGGTGCACAAGGCATGCCCGGTTTTAAGGCCTGCGGTGTCTGTACCCGATTGATGTCGGTGACAGACCTGCACCGCGTCTGCCTCTTTTGCCTGGAGCGCGACCACGACCCCAAGTCGTGCTCCAACTGCCAGTTGTTGACAGCGAAAGCTGCTTGAATGACAGCAGTGGGCTCCGTGCTGTTTGAGGTCCCAGTCGTGAGGGAGTTCGAGGGACCGGTCACGGAGCCCCCATCAGTCTGGCTCGAAGTCTTCGCACTCGGGTTTGGGTAAATTGAAGCATAAGAAAAAGTAGAAGAAGCATCATCGATCTTCGCATTCCCCATGTCGGTCGGCTGACTCAACGTGTCACTCCCATGGCTCCGTGTGTGGAGCCTAATGGGTCGATTTAGGGCTTCCCTTCTTTACCGGGATTCGGAGGGCCCCCCGCCCAGCTTCGTATATTCTATGAGGCTATGCATGCCATCTTTGGGCGACCAACCCCGCTGGTGCACCTTTGGGCACTGCGGACTCGGTTGGGGGGCCTAGGTCTTCGCTGCCGGCGGCTACGGCCCCGGCGCTGCAGGCCCCCCTTGGATCCAGGCCTGGATCTGGATTGGCGCCGGTTGACCTTATTACGCCTCCACCTATGCCACTTCCAAGTGCACCACTACCATGCCCTATGCTGGTTGGCCCTCTTGCCGGCGTTGACCCCAGCATCCTTCCTGACGTGGACACAGCACCAGACCGGTGTCGATCAATGTCGGATCCGGCACCGGGTGGGGTTTTCATGCCCCTATTCACTTCTGGGGCCCCTTTCCAACCACAGTGTCAACCAGAGGAAGATAAGGAGGACTGGGAGGGGCCAGATGAACCTTTAACCGACCAGCTAGGGTCTGAACAGGACTGGAGAGAGGAACTGGGGGATGCCAGTGGTCTTGACACTTCACCTGACCGTGGCATGTTGTGTCCTCCTACCGTGGCTACGGAGGAGGGAGCATCATACGATGTGGTGTTGCATAGGGCAGACAAGGCTCTCAACCAATAGCTTCCTACGGTGGCGGTCAAGACTAACCTCTTGACTGAGGTGCCTCAACCAGCGGCGTGCATTTCAGAGCCCCTGCTTCTGTTTAATGAGTCTGGTACCGATGTCCTTTTGGGCACCTGGTCCAGGCCCAACACAGGGGCATTGGTGGATAGGATGATCGCCCGACGCCACCGCCTGGCTCCAGGGTGACCCACTTTTCACTCCCAACACCCAACCCTGGAGAGCTTGGTGGTCCAAGCCTCCACCTCCAAAAGCGCCTTCCCTACCACTCCACCGGAAATGGAATCCAAGATGCTGGACCAGCGGGGAGAACATTTTCTCTTCCACCAATTAGGACTGTGGTCCGTAAACACGGCATGTCTCTTGGGTTGTTATTCGCACTCAGTGTGGGATACGGTGGTGCAAGTGCTGCCTCAGTGTCTGGAGGAGGCCAGGGCAGAGCTCTCCCAGGTTGTTGCCACCGGGAGAGATGCAGCTAAGTTGACGATCCGTTGTATACTGGACACCGCTGACTCTTTGGGCAGGACTATTTCAAGGTCGGTAGCACTTCGTCGCTACGCCTGGATTAGGTCCACTGGCTTTTCAGGGGATGTCCAGGACACCTTGATGGACATGCCCTTTGATGGCTGTCGCCTTTTTGGCGACAAAGCAGACAATGCCCTAGAGGACTTCAAGGACTCACGGGCAACGGCAAAGTCCATGGACCTCTCCTCTCATCCGGCGCAGTCTGCTTTTCGCCCCTTTCGTATGCCCGCTACGTCACACCCAGGGCCACAGGCCACAGCAAGTTACTCAAAGTTCGCTCAGCCAGAATACACGGTGGTGACGGATGCCTCCCTTCTGGGATGGGGCGGCCACATGGGAGAGGCGGGGATCAGAAGCCTCTGGCCTCCGGCGGAGTCTGGGCTTCACATCAACCTTCTGGAGCTGTGGGCGATTCGTCTTGCACTGAACGCATTCTTTCCCTCTGTCCGGGAAAGAGTAGTGCAGGTGTTCGCCGACAACACCACCGCCATGAGGTATTGCAATAAACAGGGTAGGGTGGGGTCGTGTACCCTATATCAGGAGGTCCTCCGCCTCTGGACATGGCTGGAATGTCAAGGCATTTCCTTGGTGGTTCAACACCTGGCAGGTTCTCTGAATGCCAGGGAGGACAAACTCAGCCACAGGTGCCTGATGAATCACGAATGGTGTCTTATCTCTAAAGGTGGTGCAAGGTCTCTTTCGACAGTTGGGTGAGCCTTGGTTAGATGTATTCACCACAGAAGAGAATGTGCAATGTCAGCAATTCTGAGTGTTGGAATTTCCAAGTCCTAGGATGCTTGTTTCCAGTACAGGGAGGACCTGGCCGGGCAGTTCAGGCTAAACTATTCCCATTGGGCATAGGGTCAAGACTGATTTGCATATGGCTGGGTCCAAACTGGAATGGCATGGTGAGCAAAAAAACGATGGATTTAGGCCCAGATCTATGTACTGGGGTAAATGTGCATAGCATTTCCTGGTGGTGCCATTAGCGGGCGGCCATCTTGGCAAGGTGACGCTCTAGCTTTCCTAGGAACCCTGACTATTTAGAGCTGCAGAGCGCTGACGCGCAGTTTGAATCTGAGTTCTCAGGCCTTTGCTGCGCTAGCGCTTAGGGGCTATTATTAAGCTACACTGCTGCCACTGTTTTTAAAAATGGTCTCTCACATTTTAAAATCGTTTTTGGGCACTTCGTAATCCTGCGCTGACTCCCCGTTCCACTGCAGCTAATTGGTGCTGATTGTTGTGGAGGGAGAACATAGTGCATAGCATTTCCTGGTGGTGCCATTAGCGGGCGGCCATCTTGGCAAGGTGACGCTCTAGCTTTCCTAGGAGCCTAATCTATATCAGGGCTTATGATGCTGTCGCACAGCGGACATGCGCAGCGGGCGCACCGCGGATGCGCAGAAGAGGTGCCTAAGAGAAGCCAGTCTGCGCCAGTCCGCGTCCAGCCGTGCCCAGAGCCCCATGCCCCTGGTCACACAGCCGTAAGCCTAATTACCTATGTACCCTCACGTTTACGTGAGTTAAGACCTGCTGTTAACCTTAAATGTTTACATTCCTTGCGTCCTGATACGATGACCTACTGTAAACATTGTAATTTGAAGTTATCACCTAATACCTTCGGGAGACACATTACTCACAGGCTATGGAAGATATTTCTTCTTAACTGTAGATCACTGCCCAAATACTATACCGAGTTAGCCCTACTAATAGAAGAATTTAAGCCTGATGCTCTTTTTTTAACGGAGACCTGGCTCCAATCGGAAGCCAACCCAGCCACTGTATGGGCAGCTCCGCAAGATTATACTATAAAAAGAGCTGATCATACTACTGGCAGAGGAGGTGGTCTGGCGATTATTTATAGAGATGTATATCAATGTCGTATTATCCCCACTATACTCTCAGACTGCGAAAGTATGTCCTTCGCACTAGAATTTGCACCGACAAATACCTTCTCGGGTATCCTGGTTTATCACCTACCAGGAACACTAGGTCAGTTTATTTCCAACATGGTCGACCTAGTTACTGACTCAGCTCTTACATCGGCTAATTTTACGGTACTGGGCGACCTAAATTTATATCTGGATAGTTCTCTTGATCCCTCGGCCAACAATCTTCGGCTGGTCTTCAAGTGATTGGTCTAGTGCAAAAAGGATCTGCCCCGACACACAACAAGGGTCATTTACTGGATCCTGTTTTCAGTAATATCGACACCTTAACTACTGAAACACCTCTCCCTTTGCCCTGGACAGATCACTACCTAATTCCCCTGAGTTGGGTAACGAGGAACCCCCTATCTATCCAAGAGCCAATAAAACAATGGGGTAGGAAATGGTCGAAACTTTCCACCAGTCAATGGAAGTCTGCTCTTGCTGCTCTTAAGCCCGTGAATGTTCCCAACCCCATCTTGGCCAGTAGTAACTTTGATAACTGGATCCAAAACTCTCTTGACCTAGTCCTTCCCAGGGAACGCCTTCAGTGTATAAAGAGGCAAAAAGTAGCCCCATGGTTCACACCTAAACGGAGGGACATGAAACAATCCTGTCGTAGGCTAGAAAGGGTATGGAGACTGGACCATTCCCAGTGCAGGAAAGCAGAATACCGAACAGCAATTAGACTTTATAAGACCGAAATCAAAGCTCTTTTTTATGAAACAAAAATTAATACAGCTGCCAATTCACCTAGGGAAATCTTTCAGATAGCCAAATCACTGATTTCCCCTCCCCAAGAATTAGTCTCTTCAGAAGGAGCACTGGCACGCTGTAACAATTTAGCAACCTTCTTCCACCAAAAGATTCAGACCATTTATGCCTCTTTTGCTCCTGACATTGCTGAACCAGACGCAGCTGGAACTGTGAGTTTTAACTCCCCGGCCACTTGCATGCTGGAACAATAGACCCCCCTGGATCCTGTCTCCTTGGATAAAATAATTCTTAAGGCCACCTGGGGCTCTCCAAGGGATACAGCGCCTCCCAAATTTCTCACTTCAGTCATTGATCTGCTTCGTCCAGTAATCCTTGATGCTCTTAACACCTCGATTGCCTCAGGCATAGTTCCCACATCATGGAAATGTGCAATGGTCAGGGCTCTTTTAAAGAAGCCCAATCTGGACCAAGGCAATTTATCCAACTACCGCCTTATTTCCCTTTTGCCCTGGATGAGCAAATTGGCTGAGAAGCACATCAACAACATATTGGTCGAGTATCTGGAATCTAATCATCTGCTGTCCACATCCCAGACGGGGTTTCGTCCCCAGCATGGGACTGAGACAGCTCTGATGGCTGTGACAGAGGAGACAAGGACCATGCTGGACCAGGGAGGGAAGGCGGACATTATCTTATTAGATCTCAGTGCTGCGTTCGACACGGTTAACCATGCCATCTTACTACATCATCTCAGTGGCATGGGGGTGTCGGGCGCAGCATTGACATGGCTGACCTCCTTCCTGGAGGAGCGCTTCTTCCAGGTTTTTGAGGGAGAGGTTGTCTCCGCTAAGCAGCCACTGAGGTGTGGGGTTCCCCAGGGCTCTGCCCTGAGCCCCACGCTTTTTAATGTTTATATGAGGCCCTTGGCGGAGGTGGTCCACCCTTTCGGCGTCAGAATTTTTACCTATGCAGACGACACCCAGCTTGTGGTCTCGTTATACCAAGCTGAGGGGTCTTCTAGCACTCTGGGTCCCTGTCTGGAGGCAGTCGCCAGATGGATGTAACTCTCCTGCCTCAGACTAAATGGGGAAAAAAACAAAATCATGTTATTGGGTAATCCACCACCCAATATTCTTGCCCCCTTGTGGCCTAAATGCCTGGGACCTCCCCCCCTCCCAAGACACAGATAAAGAGCCTAGGAGTTTGGTTGGACAGTTCCCTCGATTTCAAGGTCCAGGCCACTAAGAACTCATCCACCTGTTATGGTCTGATGAGAATGCTCCGGAAGATTCTTCCCCTGCTTCACTTCCAGGCAAGGAGAATCATGGTTCAGGCTTTCATGCTCTCTGGCCTGGATTATGGCAATGCTCTCTATTTGGGAGCTCCAAAGGCCAAAATCAACAAGTTGCAGGTCACGCAGAACTGTGCCGCTCGACTGCTCTACCAAATTCCACGTAGGCAATCCGCCAAACCTGCTCTCAAGAAGCTGCACTGGCTTCCTATTGCAGCAAGGATACAGTTCAAAGCCATGTGTCTCACTCAGAAAGCAATTTGGAGGACCAGTCCAACTATAATGCATCCCTTAGTCACTCCTTATCTCCCCCACAGAGCTTTACACTCTAGCTCATCACACCTGGCTACTTTGCATAAGATAAACAAGGCCCGTTGGGGAGGTCGTTCGTTCTCTTTTAATGCCACAAAAATTTGGAACTCCCTTCCTCTCTCCCTCAGAAAGAATAACAACCTGTTGGCATTCAGAAAGCTTTTAAAAACCCATTTGTTCGGAACATCTTGCTAGCACGCCAACCTGTTCTTCTCTGATTCAGACACCAGCGCTGCAAGGCCTCAGGGTAGTCTATGCGCTATATAAATATAATTTTCATTTCATTTCATTTCATTTTAAATGTATGACATTGTTCTGCATTCTGTCCATCAATGATTCTTTTTGCATTTGTCACCCCTAGTGGGCAGGGTATGCTCTGGCTAAGAAGGAGCCTCCCATCGGGCTCCGCGCCCATTCCACCAGGGCAACGGCAGTCACTACTGCCGTAGGAAGAGGAGTGCCTCTAAATGACATCTGTCAGGCAGCCACCCGGGCATCACTGCTCATGTTTACCAAACACTACTGTCTGGACAGCCAAGTCTGGAGAGACAGCTTTGACCGGATTGTTCTCCAGGACTTTCTAGTGTGATCTTGGTTCGCAGACACAATACCGGGGTTGGTATTGTTGGGGTATCTATTCTACGATAAGAAATCGATAACTAATGTGTTTCTTTCAGATGCACAAGTTACTTACCGTCTGTAAAAATATATCTGTAAGAAACATTAGCTAGTTATAGATTCCTTACTGCCGCAAACATCCTCCCCGTTCTGGGAACTGATTTCGAGGGTTAAGGATATCCATTCAGTGCCCTAGTTTTGTGCACCAATGGTAAGTGTCTTGCATGGCTCTGCGTTTCTATTGCTGAAAGTCGTGTACAGAACTGACGTCAGCTCGCGAGGGCGCCGTCTAAGTAGCTGCACCGACTTCCTCCGGCAACCACTATGCCGACGACGACTGTGTAGCTGACCAACGCCACCTTCCGGCACGCAGAAGTACAGCTGATGAATAAACTTTCCAGATCCAGTCTGATGCCTGGGGGTAATGCTAAGGTAAGGAATCTATAACTAACTAAAGTTTCTTACAAATATATAGTTTCCGAAGGTAAGTAACTTGTGCATTACTGCTGTTGCAGTTCATGTGGGTTCTTTGCTCTCATGTGGTGTTTCGCCAACCCTAGTTCTACTGTGCATGTATGCGTAATCAGGGCGCAGGCCATGCAGTATCCACAAGGGTTGTGGCCTGTTACTTGGGGTAAGTTCCATGGTGTGTTTTGGTGTCATTTTTTTTTGTACTATGTTCTATTCTGTCCCGTATACTTCTATTTCTTTTGGAAGAGAACATTGGTGTATTCTCACTTCTAGGCATCAAAATATTTGAAAAACAATGTCTTTTAACAATTTGTTTTGATTTTGTCTGACATTGAATGATAAGTGTGAGAAGTTGGTCTAGTATATGCTCACCACTAAGTAAAGTGAGCACCTTGTACCAGTCCAAACAACCCTTATTGATGATTAGGTTAAAGACAACCTTTATTGAACTCTATCCTAGTGGTAGCTATGGAAAGCAGCCTTCAGGGTACGTCTCGAAGGAATGTAAAACAGCTTGTTTTACCAGATCAGAACCTCCTGAATGACCAAATAAAAGGAGAACCACACAAGAGATATATAAAATATATGTATTTATTACTAAACACTCTTTACTAGCCTCTTTATGAGATTAGAGCACAAAGCACACAATATTAAATCACTAGAACAACAGTAATAGCACAATACACAGTGGGCTCCAGGGGGAGACCAAACCATATATTAAGAAAGTGGTATAACAACCACAACTTAACTAGACACAGTGCCTAGAGCAGGTAGACTCGCTGGGACCCCAAGGAACCACCCAAAGTAGTGACACAGAGGAGCCACGGAGGACGAGTGCAGTATGTGAACACAGGCGCGAGCTCTGTACAATCCTATGGGAAAGTCACAATTGGAATTTTAAAGATTAAGGACACTTCGGAGAGGACTTAAAGCAAACCCTTTTAAACATAAAAGGCTCTAAGGCCAACACCCTTGAGAGTACCGAGATACCTGTGTTACCTATCCCAGAGGAGCCGGGTGCAAAGGGGTCAAGTGATGTCGGAAACCTTCGTTGTTTTCAATGGCGTGCGAAAAAGTGCTGCTGCCGGGAAGATGAAAAGTGTCCGGTGGAATCCAAGCCTGGATCCGAGGTGAGAAGTACCTGAAAGCAGAGGGGACAGAGTCTGGGTCACTTCAGGTGGACCATGGGCCTGATAGACGAATGCCCACTGATGTCCGGTGCTTCAGGTGAGAAGAAGCAATGTTTGACTCTGCAGCCACGGGGACCAGGAAACATCAGGTAAGCTGTCCCATGAAGGATGTTGAGTGCTGGGGGGTCAGTGTCCGGATTGAATACCAACAAGCCTTGGCAACTGCAACCCACGTGGGCAGAGGAAATCAGCTTCGGTGAGGACCAGCAAGGTCCTGGGGACTCTCCAAGCTATGGAGAGTCAGGGTACATTTGGAGCAGCCAGTAAATCCCAAGGAAAGTCAAAGTTACCTTCACAGGAACCCACAGGCCAATGGACCAGGGATCACAAAGGGACTTTGAGCTGAATCACAAATATCGGCCTTCGGAACACTCATGGAGTGTAGGCCAAAAATCTTTGATGAAAATACTGCTCGGGGTCAGGACTACATGTAGTCCAAAGCACAGCCTCAGGGATTGCCAAAAAGCATATGCTGCTGCAAAAGTATGCGGTGCACAGGGGTTCGGGTTGCACGTCCCCACGAGGAATACTGGTCTCAGAATTGCTGAGAGCACAGATCGACCACAGAGACTTTGGGAACCCACCTCCTGTGTTGAGGAAATCTTCAGAGTCCTTAGGAGCTCGGGAGATGCAAACTGGTCTGATGTGTTAAAGGTGCCTGCTTTGCAGGGAATTAACTCCTTTACTCCAAGGAAGCTTCTTCAGTCATTCAGAGTAGTGTAGATAATCGAAGTACTTGGTTTCTGTAGCAGAGTTTAGTCCAGGTAAAATCTAAAGTACTGTAGTCAGGGTTCCTACTTTATACCCAAGGAAGGGGTGGGACAAACTCTGGGGACCCACCTATGGAAGGGTCAGGAAAGAGGGGTGGCTACACCCATATCCTTTGTCCAGTGTTGCACCAGAGTAGGAGCAAATGGCTCCTGCAACCGGTTTGAGCTGGACTATGCACAGGGACACCACATGTGCCCCCAGTGCAGACTTCAAAGCACTCTCAGAGTGCACCCACCCAGCCCCAATACACAAAAGCCTGTCTGGGAGGTGGTCACACCTCCCTGTGACAGGAAACCTATTGTCAAGCCTTCCCCTGCTCGAGCTTGGCTCAGCAGCAGGAGGACAGACTCGTGTCTGTGGCGGGCAGCATCCATTTTGTGATGCCCAGGTCTAGAAAGCTGGTACCGGCTGTACCGGTGTTTCACATAATTCCCTCTAGGAGGATTAAATCATATCTCCCCCGCCAGTTACTGGCGGGGAGGTATGATTCCATAGTGTTTGACACCAAACACAACATGTTTCTAAGCAGCCGTTTTAAAGTTAGCATTTACCGCAAGGTTATAATGCACTTAAATATATATGGTTGGCTGCATTACAAACAACCCCGGAAAATAGGTTCAGAAGGCTGCAGAGGAGCTCTGCTCATGCATGGGCACCCTCTCACATATAACCCAGCACCCTGCCTTTAGGATTGATAAGGCCTGCCATAGGGGTGACTGATAGGTTTATATGTGTATTGATTTAGAATAGATATAGTGAACCTATGTCTAAGTAAGGGGTGCATGCACCACCTTACACAGGCTGCAGTAGCAGACCTGTGGTGCCATTTGAATGGTCTCTCAGGGGGGCACAATACATGCTGCAGCCCCTGTGAGGTCTCTGGGGTTCCTAGACCCTGGGTACATAGTATGCCATATACTAGGGACTTATAAGGGTACCCCAGAATCCAATCTGGAGTGTACCTAAATACATGCAACCAATTTAGAGGAGAAAACAGCTAGACTGGCGTCTTGGATAGCAGGATCCCAGTCAGACTAAGTCGAAAACAGTGATACATCAGCAAAAAGTGGGGGTAACCATAAGAAGCAGATCCTATTCTGCTACACAACCCGACCCCCAAACGTAAGGACATTAAAATAACCTTGACCAGTTAAGTCTTGATGTTCTAAGTGGAAATATCTGGAGAGTCCACCTGCATTGGCATGGTTACTCCCAGGTCAATGTTCCACTGTATAGTCCATCCCCTGTAGGGGGTTTTCACCCATCATCTGTTTTAGCCATAAGAGGGGCTAACAAGTGCCAAACAAGTATGTCCTCAGCTTCTTCAGAGCCCAAACCACAGCAAAGGCTTCCATCTTTATAGCTGACCAACGTTTTTCTCTGGGGGTCAGCCTTCTGCTAATAAATGCTACTGCCTGATCCTGACCCTCATCATTCAGTTGTGATAATATAGCCCCTACCCCCAACTCAGATGCATTTGTTTGAACAATGAATTGTTTGGATTAGTCAGGACTTTGCAGAATGGGAACAGTGCACATGTCCTGCTTTAGGTAATCAAATGTCTTTTGACAGCTAACTGTCCACAGAACATTTTTAGGCATTTTCTTGGAAGTTAAGTCATTTAAAGGGGTCACTATGGATCCATATCCTTTGACAAATCTCCTATAGTAGCCAGTCAGTCCCACAAACGCTCTGACTTGAGTCTCGGTGGTTGGAGCAACCCAGTCCATGATGGTCTGAATTTTGCTCTGCAATGGTTGAATCTGACCTCCACCTACAAGGTGGCCTAGGTATACAACCTGACTCTGCCCTAGCTGGCACTTGATGGCCTTGCTACTGAGGCCTGCTTTCTGCAGGGCCTCCAAAACATTTCTTAGGTGGGCCAGGTGATCCTCCTAGGTGGAGCTAAAGACAGCAATATCATCTAGATAAGCTGCACTATAGGCATCTAGACTGGTAAGGACTTATTCACCAACCTTTGAAAAGTGGCAGGTGCATTCTTCAAACCAAACAGCATCACCAGAAATTGGTAGTGCCCATTAGGGGTTGAGAATGATGTTTTTGGTTTTGCATCCTCAGCTAATCTGATTTGCCAGTAGCCAGCTGTCAGGTCGAATATACTCAGAAACTTGGCTGAGGCCCTGGGTATTGGACGGGCATCAGTCCTAGTGACTGCATTGAGAACCCTGTAGTCAACACAGACCCTCATCTCTCTCTTGCCATTCTGGGTGTGAGGTTTTGGTACCAAGACTACTGGACTAGCCCAAGGGCTATCTGAGGGTTCAATTTCTCCCAAATCCAACATTTTCTGGACATCAGTCCTAATGCAATCCCTGCCATGGTCAGGTTGCCTGTAAATCTTATTTTTAACAGGCAGACTGTCACCTGTGTCTACTTCATGAGTGTACTAGGTAGTCTGACTTGAAGTCAGTGGAATATTTGTCTAAACTGATTAAGAACTTTTTTGCAATCAGTTTGCTGCTGGTCAGTGAGGCTGCCTGCAAAGGCTACACCATCAACTGAACCATCATCAGGGTTCTGTGAAAGTAGGTCAGGGAGTGGATCACTCTCTTCCTCCTGTCCCTCATCAGTAGCCATGAGCAAGCTCATGTCTGCCCTGTCAACATATGGTTTGATCATGTTCATATGGAGCACCCTATGGGGGCTCCTGGGAGTCCCAAGGTCCACCAGGTAGGTAACCTCTCCCTTCTGCTCAATGATTGTATGAGGGCCACTCCACTTGTCTTAGAGGGCTGCTGGGGCCACAAGCTCCAACACCCACACTTTCTGTCCTAGCTGATAAACAGTCAACACAGCCTTTTGGTCATGCCAGGCCTTTTACAAATCCTGGCTAGCCTCAAGGTTTTTGGATGCCTTCTTCATGTACCCAGCCATCCGGGAGAGGAGACCAAGTCCCTAGTCCACAATATCCTGTTTAGGGGGTTTGAGAGGTATCCCCCATCCCTCCTTCACTAGACATAAAGGACCCCTAACTGGATGTTCAAACAGAAGTTGGAAAGGGCTGTAACCGACCCCTTTCTGAGGAACCTCTCTGTAGGCAAAGAGAAGGCAGGACAAAAGTATGTCCCATCTACGCCTGAGCTTTTCAAGGAGACCTTTAATCATGCCCTTGAGAGTTTTGTTGAACCTTTCAACTAACACATTGCATTGTGGGTGATAAGGGGTGGTACATTCGTAATTTACTCCACACTTCTTCCACATAGCAGTCAGGTAACTAGACATGAAGTTTGCATCTCTGTATGATAATACCTCCTTAGGAAAACCCACCCTGGAAAAGATTCCTAGGAGGGCTCTAGCCACAACAGGAGCTGTGGTAGACCTAAGGGGAATTACCTCTGGATACCTAGTGGCATGGTTCACCACCACTAGGATGAATCTGTGCCCAGATGCAGTTTTAGGATCCATGGGACCAACAATGTCAATCCCAACCCTCTCAAAGTGAGCCCCCATCACAGGTAGTGGTATTGGGGAGGGGGCTTTGTATTACCACCTGCCTTACCACTGGCTTGACAGGTGAAACAGGAGCGACAAAACTCCTTTGTGTCTTCTGACATGTGAGGCCAATGAAAGTGAAGGAGAAGCCTGTCCCAAGTCTTGATTTGGCCTAGGTGACCTACTAATGGGATATAATTTGCCAGTGTCAATAGGAAGCCCCGAAATGTCAGAGTTATAACCAACCTCCTGGTGGCACCTGGCTTGGGGTCTCTACTCTCGGAGTAAAAGAGTGCATCATCCCAGTAGATCCTATGGGACCCACTGGCACTCCCAGCAACCTCAGCAGCAGCTTGCTGTCTGAGGGGTTCGAGAGAGGGGCAGCTCAGCTGCTCCTGGCTCAGGTCTGCCCTAGAAGGGCCCCCTGTCCAGAAGAACTCAACCTGATCAGGTTCAAGTCCCTCTGAGACAGTTCCTTCTTCAGCACTAAAATCATCTCCCTCAAGAGACTGATCTGTACTCTGAGTCAGGGGGAAGACACTGTCTTACCCCTACTGCCCCTTCTCTTGGAAGGCACCTGGTCCATTATTCCAGGATCCAGGGCCTGTTCAGTGGAAGACATTTTTGCCTGTGACCTAGCTAGTCATAGCAAACACATTTGCAGGGATGCTCAACATTTCTGCATGTGTCCCGAGTTCCACCTCAGCCCAAGCTGAAGTTTCCAAATCATTGCCCAATAAGCATTCAACAGGGAAGTCTGCACTTACCACAACCTTCTTATGGCCAGTTACCCCTCCACAGGTGAAATTAACAACTGCGAAGGAATGGTCTGTCCTGACATTGCTTGCATTGGTCACTTGGTACATCTCCCTGAATATGATTTGCTCAGGAGCCATAAGATCTTTTGTCACCATTGTGCTACTTGCATCTGTGTCCCTGAATGCCAACCCCTCATTTCCATTGATCAACGGCCACTGTCTGTATTTACTCAGATTACTGGGACTGACAAATAAGGAGGCCATATCAATACCTCCCTCACAGACCAACACAGCCTGAGTTGGAACTCTGACTAGGCCAGAGTCCATCTCAGATCCCAGGTTTAACCCTACTACACCCTTATTCTGTGTACCACCACTTTGAGCTGAACTTGGGGGAATAGTTGCCTTAGGGGCAGTGGTGGCTGAAGTTGAGTCCTTGGACTTTGAACAATCATTGTAGCCAAGGGGACCATGAGACGTTGACAACTTACCAAAGTCTGGAGCTGAGCTGTCCCACGAAGGATGTTGAGTGCTGGGGGGTCAGTGTCTGGATCGAACACCAACAAGCCTTGGCAACTGCATCCCACGTGGGTAGAGGAAATCGGCTTCCGTGAGTACCAGCAAGGTCCTGGGGACTCTCCAAGCTATGGAAAGTCAGGGCAAGTCTGGAGCAACCATGAAAGCCCAAGGAAAGTCAAAGTTACCTTCACAGGGACCCACAGGTTAACGGACCAGGGATCATGGAACACTCGTGGAGTGTAAGCTGGAAATCTTCAGTGAAAATACTGCTCTGGGTCAGGACTACACGTAGCCGAAAGCACAACCTCAGGGATTGCCAAAAAGCATATGCTGCTGCAAAAGTACGTGGTGCACAGGTGTTCGGGTTGCACGTGGTCTCAGAATTGCTGAGAGCGCAGGTCAACCTCAGAGACCTCGGGAAACCACCTCCTGTGTTGCAGAAGTCTTCGGAGTCCTCAGGAGCGTGGGAGATGCAAACCGGTCAGATGCGTTAGAGGTGCCTGATTTGCAGGGTAGCAACTCCATTACTCCAAGGGAGATTCTTCAGTCATCCAGAGTAGTGTAGATCATTAAAGTACTTGGTTTCTGTACAGAGTTTAGTCCAGATAAAACCTAAAGTCCTGTAGTCAGGGTTCCAACTTTTTACCCAAGGAAGGGGTGGGACAAGCTCTGGGGACCCACCTATGGGAGGGTCAGGACAGAGAGGTGTCCTTTGTCCAGTTTCACGCCAGAGTAGGAGCAAATGGCTCCTGCAACCGGTTTGAGCTGGACTATGCACAGGGACACCAAATGTGCCCCCAGTGCAGACTTCAAAGCACTCTAAGAGTGCACCCACCCAGGACCAATACACTAAAGCCTGTCTGGGAGGTGGTCACACCTCCCTGTGACAGGAAACCTGTTGTCAAGCCTTCCCCTGCTCGAGCTTGGCTCAGCAGCAGGAGGGCAGACTCGTGTCTGTGGCTGACAGCAAACATTTTGTGATGCCCAGGTCGAGAAAGCTGGTACCGGGTGTACCGGTGTTTCACATAAGTCCCATTAAGAGGGTGGAATCTTACCTCCCCCGCCAGCCACTGGCGGGGAGGTATGATTCCAAGGTGTTTCACACCAAACACAACATGCAGCCGTTTTAAAGTTAGCATTTACCGCAAGGTTATAATGCACTTAAATATATATGGTTGGCTGCATCACAAACTACCCCGGAAAATAGGTTCCGAAGGCTGCAGAGGGGCTCTGCTCATGCTTGGGCACCCTCTCACATATAACCCAGCACCCTGCCTTCAGGATTGATAAGGCCTGCCATAGGGGTGACTGATAGGTTTATATGTGTAGTGATTTAGAATAGATGTAGTGAACCTATATCGAAGTAAGGGGTGCATGCACCACCTTACACAGGCTGCAGTAGCAGACCTGTGGTGCCATTTTAAATGGTCTCTCAGGGGTGTCACAATGCATGCTGTAGCCCCTGTGAGGCCTCTGGGATACCTAGGCCCTGGATACATAGTATACCATATACTAGGGACTTATAAGGGTACCCCAGAATCCAATCTGGAGTGTACCTTAAGTACATTTAATCAATTTAGAGGAGAAAGCAACTAGATTGGGGTCCTGAATAGCAGGATCCGAGTCAGACTATGTCGAAAACAGTGATACATCAGCAAAAAGTGGGGGTAACCATAAGAAGCAGACCCTACTCTCCTACAATAAGTATTCACAAAAATCAAATTATCTGTTCATTGTTTGATGTTGTCTTCAAGAAGGGCTTCCCTAGGTATGTTACAAGCTCTTTTTAGGATCTTTTTTAATGACTCTGAGTAGGATTTTTGTCTTAGTATTTTTGAAGGAGGCTCAGTTTCTTTCTTGAAGTCATGCAGGTCCGTGCAATTTTGCCCAATTCTCAAGATTGCCCTAGGGGTAGGTTTTTCCATAATGCCCTGTGCTGGGCACTGCCGAAATGCAGGAGGCTGTTATGATCCATAGGTTTTTTTGTACAGGGTTGTAGTGAGTTTTCCATCATTCGCGATGATGGTAACACCAAGGAATGATACCTTGCCCCAATCTGCCGATAGGGTGAACCTGAGGAATGGATTCTTCTAGTTGAGCCAAGTCAAGAAAAGAATGATGCTTGTGTCTGTGCCATGCCAAACCACAAAGATGTCATCAATATATCTCCACCATGGGGATTGTTGTCCCAGATATTGTTTTATTCAAGCCAACTGACATATAAACATGCCAGACTGGGGGCAAAAGTACTGCCCATAGACATGCCATGGCATTTCAGGATCATCTGGTCTTCGAACATAAAGAAATTTTCGCTGACAGCCAGTTTGGCATGTTATGTTATGTCATGTCAAAAGCATTTATTAAGCGTACATACACCATCGGTTCCTTGGCGCTCAAATAAGGATCACGAAGTAGCAGGGAGATTGTTTAATCAGTATATGCTTCAATGAACAAACAAGTCTTTAGCTGTCTCTTAAACTGGGCAAGGGAAGTCTAATCTCTGCCGCAAGGGAGTTCCAAAATTGTGAGCAAGGACAGAAAAACTTAGTCTGTCATACTTCTTCAGTTTGGCTGAAGGAATTTCCAACAGATTCAAGTGGGAGGATCTAAGGTTTCGAGAGGGAGTATAGCAGTGTAAGCGGGCCGAAATAAAAGCAGGACCGTTACAATGTAGTGCTTTAAAAATTGTGCAACCCATCCTAATGGCACAGTGCTTACTCATTTGGAAGCCAATGGAGGCTTTTCATTAATGGGCTGACATGATGCCATTTAGGCTGATGAAAAATCAGCCTGGGCGCCTGGTTCTGAACTTGTTGGAGGCTCCTCAGTTGGTATGCCAGACCATAGTTTAATGCTCTCTGCCTGGGTCTGAAAGTCTTCTAATGTGGAGGGGGAGGTGCTCATTAGGCCATGGGTCCAAATGGTCCATGTCTGCTATTCTCCAATTTCTGGACATTTGATTCTCTATTAGTTGGGATTTTCGAGAAAGAATACATTGGAGAGTAAATCTAATTAAATAATGGTCGGTCCAGACACAAGGAGATACCAGAGGAATGGAAATCTCCAAATTTGAGGTCCAAACTTGATCTAAAATATGCCCTTTTATGTGGGTGGTATCCCTCACGTGTGAGGTGCAATTCATCCCAGAAAGCACTTAGTGGATATATCTACTTGTATGAACCGGAGGGGGAGTGCGGGGGGGGGGGGGTCAGGCCCACCAATACAAAATATGCTGGACCACCCAAGGTCATTCAGAACTGAAAAACAAACGTTTCAGAGGGGCGTGCAGCCCAGCAGGCTCTCTTTTATCGTTTATTTTAATAATTTACACCATTGACATAGGATACGTTCAGGCCTTGGGGTATGTATGAAGTCAGCGGAGTTTATTAGCTGCTTTGATGCACAAATAACCAGCATGTATATCCTGAACACTGAACACTGAATTATGATTCTGGGATTATTGTAGCATATTTTTAAAACGCAATGCTTTGCAAAGTAAAAATCTGCCAAGGTTTTTTAAATATATAAAGCTGTAAAGTGGCCCTGTGCAGCAGCAGAAACATTTATGATGCTTCCCATAACCAGAAGCATGTTGTAGTTGTAAAGTTCTGCATTTTAAGGTTCTGACAGACTCCCTCTCCATATAGAAAATGGGTGTAAATTGTAAAATACATACTGACCTCTGTCATCAATGGCACAGGGCTGCCGTTTGCATACAGGCCCTGGATAGAACATTATGTGCTTAGGCGGAATACACAGTACATGGCTACCGCCCAGTTGGATATGGACGCCCACTGGACAGGGGTCTCGGTGTGTGCCGGAGATGGCAAAGTACGTACAGACCGCACCCACGTGCCAGCGATTTAGGCGCAGCATCAGTGAATGGTCTCTGTCGGGTTGGATATATGTTCCTCCCCTAGCCATAGCTGTCTTTTATGCAGAGGGACCTCGTGAAATATTCTGTCAGGCATTGTACAGTGCATCCATTACAGGCTTCCTGATCGCATTGGTTCAGTGTGCACAGAGGTACCTGTGTTAGATGATGCAGTGTACCTACGGAACCAGGTGTGCACAAAAGCCTGTTGCACGGTGCCCAATTTCTTTATAGACCCTAGTTATCTACAGAGGTCTGGTGCAGTCGGGGCTGGGAGCCAACACTTGTTGCGTAGCACACATATGCTGTACTTAGGACCCAGATGTGGACAGGGGTCCTGATGGGGTCGGCTGGTTAGTATAAACTGCAAACATTCTGCACAGAGGCCATGCCATATCGATAGTCTGCCTATCTCTAAAAGCTGTAAAAAAGTGCACAGAGGCTGGTGAGGTACCCAGGGCCCTTTGGAGAGGGACAGGCTGAAACTGAAAATGGATGAGCTCTGATATCACCAGAAGTGCATTCAGCATAAGTGGGTGGGTAGTAAATGGTGGCTGAGTTTCAGAAGTGGCGTTCTCACGGGCAGCCTCCGATCTAGGGTGACTGAGAAGGCTTGGCAGAAGGGATCAGAGCACATGTGAACAAGCGTGCGTGCCTCGTGCTAGAGGCATGGGGGAGGGGGAGAGGAGGGGGCCTGTGCGATTCCCTTGCGGGAGCGAGCCAGGGGCACCGCAAGGGAATCGCCGAACGTGCACGCGTTGCCATTGAAGGCAATGGAACACGTGCACGTTTTAGCCTGAAAAAGGCAATCAATGGCTACAGGTCTCTTTCCTATGCAGCACATGCGCTGCATAGGCGAGATCTAAAAAGGGCACAAATGAAAGAAAACTGAGGAAAATCAAAAAATCAGTTGAGGGCAAACAGTGGCCTCTAAACTTGTGAACTGATGTTCCATACGGATTATGGCAGCAACACCGCCTCTAGCTTTCCCCGGAGACTGATTAGCCTGAAGGATATAATAGCCATCTGGAATTGCCCCTTAAATGTCTGGGCACAATCATGGGTCAACCAAGTTTCAATTAAAAGGAGAATGTCGTGATTTTCTGATTGTAGGAGTAATAAAATTTCAACTTGGTGCTTCACGAAGGATCGGGTGTTCAAATAGCAGACTGTGAGTCCTATAGGTTTCTGACCCTTGGGGAGGGAGGGGGTGGACCGGGGGGGGGGGGGGGGGGGTTCTAAAATCAATTTTGGGAAATCATATCTATGTGTAAGGATTTCCGCCTGCTCAAGATTGAATTTAGTGATCCCTTTAATTTGAAAATTACCCTGCCACGATTTCAGCTCCTTAGGGGAATATCTAAAAAATTGGGCATAAGGAGTGGCCCCTGGCCCCGGTCCGCCGCGGATGGGCGCAGACGGGCTTGCCTTTGGCACGCCTTCGGTGCACTGGAGGCGCGTCTGGGAGAGCATTTCGTTTTATGCCTTCCAAAATCCCGCCAAGAAGCCTGCCAACCAACAGGAAGTGGGGGTGGTCTGAAGGATAGAGGGAGTGAGCCCTGCTCGTTTCTCCATGCAACCGGCACCAGGCCGCCGTGACGGACCGGAAACGTAAGCGCAGGCAAGTAAACAGCTTTATGTTAAAAACGAATACAGAGAAACAAATTGTGCAAAATGTGCAATTTTAAAAGCACCGTTCTTTCACAGTAACAGTTGACCGGTTAAAATACATTCAGACTCCTTTAAAATGAGGCCCGATATAGCCCAACCCTGCCAACAGACCAACAGGCATCATCCATTGAACAGCTCATCTTGTGTCATTAGGAGGTTGCCAATCACTCTGAGGGTTTCTTCTTGTGAGATACTAGTGTATAGCACCTCGATGTCTAGACATAGCATTAGTTCAGTTATTGGATTATAATCAATGTCTCTCACCGAGGGGGGGGGCAAAGGAACCAATCAGTGAATTGTAATAGAGGTTCCAAGATGGAACCTATACCTAAAACTATCAGTCTGCCTGGCAGAGGATGTTTATTTTTGTGAATTTTTGGTAAAGTGTAGAATTGCGGTGTCCGTAGATCTTTAGGGATAAGGAAATCCTGTTCTTTTCTTGTGATCCACTCATTCTCCATCCCTTAATCTACTAGTTGTATAATGGTGTTGTTCAGGCAGGGGATGGGGTCTGTTTTAAGGATTGTGTGATTCCTTCTGTCCTGTAGTAGGGTGAGGCAGGTTCCCTGTAGTCATTCCTGCTTTGGATGACTATAGCACCCCATTTGTCTCCTAATTAATATAAGATGGTCCTTTTACCGAGTGAATCCATAGCTTGTCTCTCTTGTCTAGTTAAGTTTTGGAAGGTATTTTATTTTGGTTGTAATTCTTCAACATGTTTTATGACTACTTCTTCAAAGGCTAGTACCGCCGGGGAAATCAATGAGGGTGGAGGTTGGAACCGGGTTTTTTGCTTCACACCTGTATGGCCATCCTTTATGCTTGTATATGGAGGTTTGTCTAAGAATGCTTTCATGCGAATCTTGTGGGAAAAATCTGCCAGTTTCCATTCAGATCCCAAATTATGTATTTTCCCTCTGTACCCGAGTAGGGTTTCCTTGGAATCTGTGAATTCCAAGGGGAGGGTGCCCCTAAGTAACTCACACTCAATTATCGAGTGCCATCAAAACAATGCTAAAATTGGGGAGTAAATGGGAGAGACCCCATGTAGTCACATTTTCATCAAGGTAGGTGCTCGGCCCCGAAAATGTCCAGTTCTCACAGTGAAGTTAGCTACCTTCACAGCAAGAACTGGGCGTTTACTTAGGGGCACTCTCCCCTTGGAAATAACAGATTCCAAGGAAACCCTACTCAGCTACAGAGGGTAAATACATAATTTGAGATCTGAATGGTCCTGAGGAATGCTGGTGTGACCCAACAATGTGGGCACTTTTAACACGGCATAAACATGTCGACAGAGGAGTGAAGGAGGGGTGAAGGAACTCTTAAATCTCTGCTATCATCACTATCCTTCATGGTTTATACCTAGCCGGTGGGTCCAGGAATAAATTGTTGAGCAGAGACAACGCCAAGCTAGTTTTAACCTTCACTGCACTTTTCTTTTGGGGATCCCAACACATATTGATATATATATATACATAGGTCAGTGCTATAACCGTTATGCAGAGCAAGATAGGACGAATGTAGGTAAAAGGCTCTGTAACTACCTGGGCTTAGATTGGGGTGCATTGGGGTTCCTAACAATTTCTTTTCCATAGTTCGTCTCCCATTTGATCTTCTGTTCGCCTCTTCTGCCACGTCTGCCTCTCCTTCCACCCCTTCCTAAAAAATGTTGATGTGCTTGGAAAAAATCCATCTGTGGGTAGGGCTAGGGTCTGTATGGTTCTGGCCAAAAGAACATCTGGTTAGGGGGGAAAAACAGTAGGCTTGCCTTATATTTTAATGCGGGGATCCCTTGACAAAACCAATAAGCTTGCCTAATATTTTAATGTTGGGCTTCTTGACAAAGCCCACAGGACTGCCTTATGTTATGTTTAGTAAACCTTTAACAAATCCAACAGCCCTTCTTTATTTAAAATGACCCCTCGATCTTATATTGTGATATTGGATCAGATATCGGTCTGCTGCGTGTAATGATTTAGAGGTTCATGAACCAGTAAAGATCAAATGTGATTTAACCGTCAGTGTTTTAATTTTGTAAATTTGTGTGTGTACACAAAAGTACTTTTCTTTTTTGAAAAAAAAAGCACTGACTGGACAATCAAATCAAAATATCTCTATTCGGTCGCTATTGACCATAAAAGCACCATGTAAAAACAATAATTGGAAATTCATACATATAAATTTAGAGTATAAAGTGCAAAAGGTTGCTGTATACAGTCAAAAACGTACTCTTGGCTAATCCCTGAAACAAAAAATCTCAAAAGGGTCCGTTATGTTAACAGGAAGCAAACTTAGCTGTCATGAGCACCTTAAACGGTCAACCCAACCTGGGTCATCATTTTGATGTACCGTAACTGTCATATCTTCATTCAAATAATCAAACAACCATAACTCAGCTTTAAAACCTCACATATATACCTTCTAAAAGTAATACATTATGCAGGATAATCTATCCAATTATTCAGTCAAAGTCTTGATCCGATTGACATCCTATTGTAATCTATACATACATACATAATCTAAGATCCTTACATGCTGTTAAAATCCATTTAATAAAATATATTACTTAAAGTTAGGTCAAATATGTTCTCTATGAATTAAGGTTCTATGCGCTCTATATATATTTCAAATTTTTCAAGTCTGTTAGTTGTTTCCTTCTGGCAATAACGTGTGTGATGTACATTGTGACTGTATAACAGACTAACTTATCCTCTATTTTACATAGCCATTTTAATGTATCCTGGTGCAAAAGGAGCTTCTGAGGAAGAACATTGGGTGTAATTAACTATTCCTAATGTCTCCATATAGGCTGCAAAATAGCATAAGATGGATTATTTTGTTTGGCCATTACAGGGACATTTTGGCAAGCCTGATGTCCAGGAAGCCCGTTTAAGCAAACAACTAATTGCTATAATATGCCCAATCAAATGTGTGTCAGTTAAAACCTCTGCTGTGTGTTTTACACTAAATATAGGTACTTAGGTAGACTGGCCGAGACTGTATAGACATGTATCTGGTCACAGAAGATTTGCCATTCTCAATATTCTCCCTCAAACTCCTCCTATGATTATTGAAAACCAGTTTTATCTTCTTCTTGCGAAACTGCAAAATGCTTTCTAGATTAGCAATAGTTACCCCCTCAAATGACTCAGAGAGTAATCTATTTACAAAGCTAAGCAAGGAGACCTTGTGGTGCTCTTCAAGATTTAGACAATTGAGTATAACATCTTTTGTAAATTTTGAGCCAGTTTTGCTCCATATATTGTACCAACAGATAGCAGTGCTCTGGTCGATCAAATCTTTTATGAATGGCATTTCAAGCTCTTTATGTACTATATAAAATGAAATGGCACTGGGTACAGCCAGTGTCATACATAGAACCCGATTTTCCTAGGTTTGGAGGGGATTACTATCTGCCAAGCCCCATACAGCTGCTTCGTAAATAGCAGTAGCGCTCCATTTGCTCCTATATAATTCAGTCCATTCTCCTATAGGCGTATTTCCTATTTTTCTAGAAAATCTGTTCAGGGCCTCCATAGTTCTAGATGCTTTGGCTTTTGCATTTCTGATATGTAGGTCCCATGTATTATTGATAGAAAATTGGATACCAACATAAGAGAAAATCTCTACTTCTCCGAATTTGGTATCCCTCACAAAGTACAGCTTTTTTTTTACATTAGCCTTAGTGTACTTAATGTAGTGTTTTAATATTACACCATAGTGTATGTTTTAGATAAACTGAGCCTTAAATGCCGATTCCCCATGTATGGTGCAAATCCCTCAATCAAGAGCCACAATTCATTTGCGGTTTTTGACATCAGGACCACATCATCTGCTTACAGGAGCCTTACATGTGCCTACTCTAGGGGCATATGCTTCTAACTGTTGTAGTGCCTTGTCTACCCCATTGATGTATATTGAGAAGAGAAAGGGTGCTTAGACACTCCCCTGTTTTATGCCATTTAGTCACGTTTAAACTAAGTGTACATTCTTCTCTCAATCGATTTCTCACTTGTGTTAGCCTTTCATAAATTTCAGATCAATGACTGATTATATCTGCTGGGGCCCCCTACTCCATAAGGGTCTTCCATAATAGGACCTGATTGACAGGGTCGAAGGCACTAGATAAGTTGGAAAAACACAGGTATATGTGCCCATGTTTTGCCTCAGCGTATTTACTAATAAGCAAGATATGGTAATTGTTCAATTGTCCCTATGTCCCTTGTAAAACCATATTGTGTATCTGTGAGTATACCATTCTCTGTTTCCCAGTCTTCTAGCCTATCTAAATTTATTCTGCCCATTAATTTTTCAGATGAATCTAAAAGGGATATAGGCCGGTCACATTTCGGTTAATTTCTATCAACTTTTTTTCAAGATGTTCCTGTGACCTCATGATTCTTATTATAGCCACATCTAAAGAATTAGCCTCAGAAATAAAAAAAGAGATAGAAGAACTGGAAGAAAAAATAAAAAGATCATCCACAGTAGAAGAAGCTGATAAACAATTAGAAACAGTAAAGAAAGATATTTTGTCCTTTAGGGAATACTTAACTAAAAGGAAAAATGACAGATTCATATAGGACAAAAGATTCTATTGCATAGAACGTACGTATCCCTATCTGGGAGAAACGTTTTATAAAAGAGACCACTATCAGGAAGAACCGAATTATGGCTATCAAAAAATCAATACCTTTACAGATTCTTCAGACCCTGAGTCGGACGGTGAAAGTAATTCTAACTACCATGAGGATGGCACTTATAACCCCCAGAATGGACGCAGGAGCTTACGTCAGCCTTCTTTAGGACCCTGCGGGATCAGGCGTGGTCGACAGAAGGTGAGATTCCAACCGCAACCGAGAGGTCACTATCAGAACCACCAATATCCCCAGGAACCTCAGCACTATCTAGAAACACGCAGCAAACAATATCAAACACAGTGGATGTAATACCCATTTTTAACTTATCCACACATAACCTAGAGGCTGCAGATATGTCTCTCCTAACCAAAGGCTTAACGTTTGTCCCTCATTCCAGAGCCAACCTTTTTGAATTATACTGAGATATCCACTCTTTCTTTAGAAAAATTAGATTTAAAAAGTTCTTTCAGGAGAAGGATGAGACTAATCAAGATGAAAGAGTAGAAAATATTGTAGCTTTGCCATCCTCTTTCACTCCCTCTTTAGATCAGATTGGCCCGGAGATGGCCATCTTTGAAAAAGTGGTTCTGAACAAACTAGAACAGGCCCTCCGATTTGTCCCAAAACCTCATTACAACATGTCAAAGGAAGAACACACATCCCTTAATCACCTGAGAAATAATAAATCGCTTGCCATCAAAAATAGTGACAAGGGAGGAGGTATTGTCCTCATGGACTCTGTTATCTATGAGGCCAATATGTTAAAAATGCTCAATGACCCCGCCTTTAACAAAAAGATCAGAACAAACCCCACAGAAAGAGTAGTAAAGACAATTCGTAAAATTACAACTAGAGCGCTAGAAAGGGAAATAATCACTAAAAAAGAATTCGATTTTCTAAACAAATCAGACAAAAAGGTCTCCTGTTTCTATGGAGAACCTAAGATACACAAGAACCAAGAGCGCCCCCCTATCGCCCCATTGTTTCCACAATAGGTACTCCCACAGAAGTAATACATAAATACCTTGACTATGTTCTTAGACCTTACATTCCCCTCACACCATCATACATTAAAGACACGGGGGCAATGATAACAAAGGTTGAAAATCTGCCTTATACCCAACACAGTGACTTATTAGTCACCCTGGATGTTGAATCCCTATATAGCAACATTCCGCAATCAGAAGCTATTGATGCAACCATGTGGTTCATAGATGAATACCAAATACCATGCTCCAAGAACTTTATTCAAGAATGTCTCTCCATAGTCCTTAAGGAAAATGTCTTCCAATTTGGTGAACACATGTACCAACAGACAAAGGGTGTAAGCATGGGGGCAGCCATGGCTCCGTCCATAGCAAACATATATATGGTCTTGTTTGAATCTAGGCACATATATAATGAAATGGCCCCATTCTTTGAGTCTGTGTCCCATTGGTGCCGTTATATCAATGACATCTTTTTTATCTGGACCAATGGGGAACAGACCTTACAGGAATTTTTAACCTGGCTTAATCTGGCAGATACAAACCTTCGCTTCACTGCCCATATTGATACAACACAAGTTGAGTTTCTAGATATTTACATCAGAAATTACTCCAACATCCTTGAGGTTGATCTATACACCAAGCCAATCGCGAGGAACACCTTACTCCATTTCACCAGCTACCACCCGAGGAGCCAAAAGGACAGCATTCCGTTCTCGCAATTCCTCAGGGTGAGACGAAACTGCACCAATTTGAGAGACTATGACATGCAATCAGACACAATGAAGAAGAAATTTCTTGAAAGAGGATATCCCCATCGCCTCATTAGAGAAGCATATAAGACAGCCCGTTTTTACGACCGAGATGCTCTACTTAAATCCCAAAAAGCAAAGCAAGAACCAAAATTGGTATGCATTACTAAGCATTCAACCTTAGATGCCACTGTGAGACAGATCATCAATGCCAACTGGCACCTTTTAAATATAGATCCAACACAAAAAAAGATAGACAAACCGATGTTCGCGCATCGCCGCAATAAAAACCTAAAAGATTTAATAGTACATTCACGTTACACCGGACAAAATAATAAACCCCCTTTCATACAAAAATCCATAGACGAAAACAACCCTGTAAGAGGTACCTCCCGATGTGGATCTTGTCAGTTTTGTCATGGCATCATCACGGGAGAGACATTCAAATTTAATGAATTCAACATCACAGCCAAAGAACTATGGACGTGTAACACACGTAACATAGTTTACCTGATTTTATGCCCATGTAACTTGGGCTATGTAGGCGAGACCTCAAGAACTATGAAAATAAGACTTACAGAACACAGGTCCGCCATAAAAACAGCCAAACATTCAGCCCCTCTTGTCAGTCACTTCTCTGAATTCAAACATTCGCCCTCTGACATCAGATGGCGGATTTTGGAGAAAATTCAAACCCCTAACAACAGTGGGGGAGATACAATTAGAAAGAAAAAAGACATTTTCTGGATTATTTCCTTGGGTACATTTACCAAGGGACTAAATAATGAGTTACCTTGGGAAAATGCTATAGTATAAAGCTGTATCCACATTAGGCACCAGTTAAGCCCCAACCTCAATTTAAAAACATGACAATCGTATTTTCATTGTATTCACCATCCACGTTCCCCCCCACTGTCCCCCTTTTGTTTCCCTCTTGCCCTATCAAATCACTTTCCTATATCATATGAATGGAATAAATACCCAATAACCACCGTCCTATAGACAATCCCAGTCTGTGTCTTTTAACAATCACATCGTAAATCAATTTTCATATTCGATAAACCGCTGCGGGTTAGAACTACTATCACTAAAAGCGAAATGATTTCCCTTTTAGAAACTATGGAAACGAAGGATGTGTTCGAAACCAGTGGGCAACTGTCTATCCGTTAATGTTTAGCTACATATACCTTTAAGCGGCGGGTCCATCATTTCCCGTTTCTCATCCCCAAACACAATATATACACGAATGAGAACGGCTGTTCCAAATTTGAATCCTTCCAGAAGGTATAGACGCCATCCTACACCACTTCGGCTTGTCCACGCGGCTCCTACAAATGAGGTAAATATTACCGTGCGATGTCCCTACTCGGCTGTAACTAAAGATTGCTGTGATTTACATGCACAGCAACACCTCATCATTACTATGTTTCTCTTTCTTTTTCGTTGTAGTTTATCGACGCATCCACCGCATCGACATACAAAATACTTGCTCCATTAGCATCTTCTTAAGACCTTACACCGTTTCCTAAAACATCGCTGCCATTCACGTGTAAGGTAAAAGTTTACCTCCATTATCTACATGTTTGCTTCCTATCTGTTATTGTCCGCATAGGCTTCGTTTTCAGCCCGCCAGTTAACTGCTGTTCAATTTCACCAATTAAAACTTGCTCTAGCTAAGTCCAACTTTTAACCCAACTATAGACAATAGTCGATTCATGATATATTTTTTGCCTACAGTTTTACCAAGTATACACCGGAACGAATCTACCCAAAAACACGGGTCGTCACTCGTAGTGACCACGTGGTCAAAAATACACCGCCCATACTTCTTAAACAGCCTTTCGAACAGACAAACAGCTGCTACATGTTTGTTTGGTAACAGAGACTTTTTTCGAACCTGCTCTCAATTCCTTCTTTTTTTCTCTGTATCCAGCGATAAGGCATCTTTATCTTTTACAACTGGGGGCCATGCTGTACCGGTTTCCAACGCGTTTTTTAAATAAGGTAACTATTTCATTCTCTCGCACAACATGTAGAAACCTGACCTAAGAAGGCACTATTTAAAATAATTTAGGCTCTTTAAGAGCCTTTCTAGTATCGCTAACCAAGTCACTCTTTAGACAAATCAATTCAAACTCTTTAAGAGCCTCTTCTTCAATGAGCTATACGGAGATCACGGACATTTCAGACTTAGTCCGGAAGATAATTTTTGCAAATACCTGCTCGCTCATTCTGTTCTATAATTAAGAATTTTTTCTTGCAGTAGATAAAACTTTACCAGTTCCAGGAAAAGAAACTCATTGATACAAGGAACAAGTAAATCATGGAGTAGCTATACATCAGGTACTACCACGCTAATACAGTGGCCGAATATATAATGCAAGTGTAAATCTGAAACACAGAAATAGCTTAATTCGATCCATTTGAGATAAGTAAACAAACTAGAGAAACTATAAAATGAAATTGGTATGTTTTTCCATCCATTTACTACCACTTGTAATGTGACTATCAAACATCTAGTGTCTCCTTGACGGACAGTCTTGCCTAAAGTTAACAGTTGGCTCTGTATGGTTTTTTCCAACAATTATTAGCATAAAAAGAAAACCCGGTCTGACTGGTTGTGATCATACCTACCTGGACTAAAAGATTTCATGGTTTCTGGAAAGATACACTATAAGGTAAATATCGACATTTCATACCTTAATACCAGTTATGCTTTCCCCTCCCAGTTTCGTCCTTAAAACTAGGGTTTATTCTACAATTCTAAGTTAAATAGATAATAAGATTCCCTACCACCTTTAAAACAAAAGGATAACAACACTGTCAGGAAAAGTCGACAGGAGGTTCACTAAATCTCTCCTTTCTATGAATATTGCATACTGCTCTCTCTCATTTTCTATTGTGCCTTCTTGACTGTTACAAATTTGTATGATAACTCCATCCATGAATTATGTTCCCCTTTTCGCCGTCAAATAACACCTGTTTAAATTGTAAAATAATATATGTTCTAATTAGATCACATGCCGTAAAACTGTTTTCTTAGCTATAAAATCATACCCCTTTTTTATGATGAATTGATTTATGTTAATGGAATCATGTCTCTAAAAATGTTATAGAACATATGTTATGCGGGTCATCAAATAATTGCATCACAAAACTCTGGCAAAGTTGTTTTGATCAATCATGTACTGTTCAGCACAGAAATATAATATTCTAAATATTGTTAATTCTATTTCTAGTGAAAAGATGGTAGTGTCCTGAGGAAGACACTCTTACTGTGTCGAAAGGGGTAGACGGAACCATCTTCACATTGCATCACTCCATTAAAGAAATCATAACAAATTTTGTATTATATCAATTGAGAAACCTTTTTTATTAATTTTTTTACTATAATGTCAATGAATCTGTTCATGATATTTTTATACAATTTATTAAATTGAAACTTTTTGTGCTAATTTCAGTGCTTAAATATTTATAATGTATCTGTTGTTTGTTACTTTGCCAGTGTATATTTGTTGCCTAGGTGTTTTATTTCCTATAATTCACTGCCCTGACCCAGGAACTGTATCCTTATCAGGGGGTCCTTGTTAAGTACTAAAGTGAACGATAATACTCTCAGGCCAAGTGTGCAGGATTACCCCCTGCACTGCAGTATTAAAGACTACAGTGAGAATAGGTGCCCATAAGGATGTATTGGATTTAAAAACATCCACTTGTATGCCATCTGGCCCCGGGCCTTAGCGACGGCAGATTTGTGTCTAATGTTTCTATTGCATGTCAATAATTCCAAGGTTTAAACAAATAAGGGATTCATCTTCAATGTACTCAAAGATGCACAACTCTAGTTCAATATTACCAAATTCACATGATGCTTGTTCTATTACAAGCCCTTCTACTGCACCTTGTACAAAAGCATATTGCTTTGATCAAAACTATGCAGCCAATACTGATTTCCCCGATACAGAATGTTGGAGAACACTCCGCATTGTCACTCATGCGGAATATAATTAACTTGAACACCAGAGTCTTCTACCTGCTCCGTGTTCCTTAAAACGCCTGCCTGCTGCTTCGGCGCCGCCAAAGAAGCTGGACGGGGTCGCCGAAACAACTCACTGGGAGCCTGAGGAGTCAGGATAATCTGCATTTGGCAGATGGGCATGGCTCCTTTTATAGAAGCGAGACACCCGTACGGTGGCCACATAAGCTCATGTTTAGAGAGGCATGAGCAACGCAAAATTGCTAAAGACAATGCCATGGAATAGAAAAAGCTAAAGTAAGGAATAAGGAGGTTAAAACGGACACTAAATAAAAGACATAACAGTACGCATGGCATTAACAGTCATTAGTCTGCAAAAGATAAGGTGTTACTTGTGTTTTTCTGTTGCTTGTGCCCTTTTTACTTTTGTCACTCTTTATTTCAGGCTAATGTCTGCTGCTTCCAGGGGAAGATTCATGACAACTGGTTTCTTTGTCTCACTCATAATAAACCGCTGACTAAGCCTGTTAATCTGTGGCCACAAAGTTGTTCTCTTCTGATGCTTTATAATCAAATGCTCCAAGAACTCTTTAAACTCTTGGGTTTTGAAAGGTGGGTCATTGTCAGACTTCACTATGGCTGGAACATCCCATGCCGCAAAGATGCCATCTAGTCTTTCAATGGCTTGCTCTTGAGTAGTAGATGAAAGATATTCAGTTAATGGAAATCCTGAGTATTCATCCATAATTTATTTATTTATTTATTTATTTTTAACATTTATAAAGCGCTCTGTAACCCTGCAGGCATCCTGGCGCTGAGAGGATGGCAAGTAATCGGAAGTAAAAATAGGCTGTCGAGAGACTATGAGGCAGGCGGCAAAAAACGGTATTGTTACTAAGCAGAATTCTCAAACCTTTGGAAAGAGCCAGGTCTTAACTCTTTTCTGAAACAACATCCGACTTTGACTGCTCCTGATTTCCAGAGGAAGACGATTCCAGAGGCGGGCAGCTGCCACACTGAAGGTTCTCCCCCCAGAGTGACCTTCTTTACCCTGGGGATTCTAGCCAGACTGGCAGAAGAGGAGCGGAGAGTACAAGTCGGCGCATACCATTGGAATCTATCCTGGATCAGCTTGGGGCCTTGCCCATGGAGTGCCCTGAACACTATACAGAGAGATTTAAACAAAATCCTCTGGGCGACTGGCAGCCAGTGAAGCTCTGCCAGTGCTTGAGTTATCGAGGAACGACGTGCTTGAACTAATGCTAGCTTAGCTCCTGCCGCCTGGATACTCTGGATCCTAGCAATCAGGTATTCAGGGGATTCCAGAAGCAGGGCATTACAGTAGTCCAGGCGGCTCAGTATAATACTCCTCACTACCGTAGTCCGTGTCAGTGTGGGCCACAGTGGTAGCACTTTCCGGAGTCCTCGAATAAGGGTGTAACAGCCTCCCACCAGCTTGTTGACGTGAGATTCCAGATTTAATTTCTCAAAACGAACCCCCAGATTTCGTATGGTAGTCACTGGCGTTGGCGTACCATCTGAGGTTATGGGCCAGAAGCCAGCTGGCAGGGCTCGAGGGACCCCCCCTACCTTGCATGCAAGCGTGGAAACTGTCCAATGTGTCAACCTGGTCACCCTCAAGGGATACCACGAGCTGCGTATCAACAGCGTAGTTCATCACGCTGATTTTGTGTGCCTTAATGATCTCCAACAGAGGACGCATAATTGTGTTAAACAGCACTGGACTGATGGAGCAACCCTGTGATACCCCATGCCTATTCTCTACAAATTCCGACTGGTAGGGAGGGAGCGCTACTGCTTGCCATCTTTCTGAGAAATAGGAGCGCATCCAGCTCAGTGCTGTACCCATCACCCCTAAATCTTCCAGCCTTGACAGAAGAATGCCATGGTTGACCGTATCAAATGCGGCCCGCATTCGAAGATTGTCTAAAACGGCCACCAAGGCTGTCTCTGTTCCATGCCCCGGTCTGAACCCAAACTGTTCCTCCTCCAGTTTGCTGTTTGTCTCCAGAAAACGGGACAATGTTCTTCTTACCCAACATTCCATGATCTTAATCGGGTAAGGTAAGAGGGAAATTGGTCTGTAGTTTTTATAACATCCTGAGTCTAGTGTGGGCTTCTTCGGAAGTGGCAAGATAACAGCCCGCTTCCAGATGGGCGGCACCACACCAGAACAAAGAGACTGACAGCATAGCTGGTATAGAATAGGGAAAAGGTCTGACCCAAATTATTTCATCAGCTTAGGAGGCATAGCATCCAATGGTGACCCAGAGGAGATTCCTAGAGCTATACGGGCAAATTCCTCCTCAGAAGGTATGGGAAGATTGTCCATAATAGCCTGAGGGGCATTCAACTCACGTATACCATCCTCATTGTCACAGCTCCCCCCCTTTTCCTGACTTGAGTGAGCAGCAAGGTGATGTTAATTTTTGAATGGACCGAAAAAGTCAAAGGCTATTCTCTTTCATGCATGCTTTGGGAGTTCTGACATGTTCAAGGTGTGGTGAATAGTTTTTGTAGAATGATGGAAGGATATCATTACACATCAACTTTAATGTCACTATCATGGCTCATAGCAGTGACAATCTGGGCAAGTGAAATGGCAGCTGGTGTTTGATTTTACAATTAAGTTAACATAGGCCTCAGTCATCTTAGATGGAGTACTGTGGCCTTGAATAGGCACTCTGGAAAAGTAGTCCGCAGGGTTCTGATCTTTCCTGGGACAAGGCACAATTATATAATTATACTCCTGTGAAAGTAGTCTCATGCGTTCAATGTGAGGATGCATTTTGATCTTTGGATTTGCAAATATAGTCAGTAAAGCTTGATGATCAGTTGTCAAAGTTAAATGTCATCCATACAGAAATACATGGAAATGTTCACAAGCCCATGCCACGGCTAAACTTTCTTTTTCTGGTTGACTGTATGCATGTTCTCTTTGGGATAAACTTCGAAGGCATATTATGGATGCAAGTAGAACATCTGGCTGTCCGCTGTGCTGTACAAGGATAGTGCCTAGCCTGACTGCACTTGAGTCAACAACCTCTGTATGAAGTTTAGGATTGAAGTATGCCATTTTAGTAGCATTCTCAATGGTTTGTTTGATTTTCTTAAAACTTTTCTCACATTCATGTGGCCAAAGAAATGAAACATTCTTTTCATCAAGTCTCTCAAAGAAGCACTTACAAGTGAAAAAGTCTTGTATGTATCTGGAATAGTAACTGCCCATGCAAAGAAATGAATGCACCATAGAAACATCTTGTGGGGAACAGCATATGACAGCGCTTTTATCTTAGCAGGATCTTGTGTCATACCAATATCAGAAAAGATATGGCCAAAGAATTTGGCTTTGTCCTATGGAACTCACACTTGTGTGCTTTCCAATTCAAACCTGCTTAGGCAAGTAAACAACATACTTGTGTAAGAGCTTTATCCTGTTCCTTTTGTGTAGCTCCGACAACCAATATGTCATTGCAGTAATTGGACGCATTCATGACAGGCTGTATGATACTTTGTATGATGTCTTGCAATAGTGCTGTAGTGGATGACACACCAAAACTGATTATATTGACAGCCCAAAATCTGTAGAAAAGGTTATGATGTACCTGCAATCTTCATCGAGTTCCAACTGATGATAACTTTTATTCAAATCGAGGCGAGAGAAGACCTTTGCACCATTTAGTTGCATTATGTCAGTAATGTGTGGAGTTGAATGTTATTGCTCAATTGCATTTTTTGCCTAAAGCATGTCAATGCACATGCTTGTAGCTCCTTCATTGGCCTTCTTTGGGTTTCTTTGTATGAACAAGTGACTTCACGTGGTATCTGGTTGCACAGCGTAGATTTAACTATTCACCTCATCAAAAGTTTATACACATATGAAAAATGCACCATGGAATTATTTTTGCTATATTACGATCATAACTTAATGTCATAGGACATTGGTTGTGTCATTTAACCCAGTTAAGCAATTCTAAACTAAATAATCAATTTTGATGTTGTACAGCTAGTTACACAAAACTATTTACTACCTGAACAAAACAATGTTCAAAATTTACAGAGTTCTTCGACATCCAATCAACAATAATGCCCAATGAATTTCGGGATAATCAATCCCTTCTTCTGGGGCCTCTGTAAACAAAAATAGTGAAAATCAGTCGGTCAATCATGTTATGATATTTTTGTCAATACACAGGGATAGTCGCCTTCACACCAAAATAAACTGGAGCATGGCAAGAAATGAGAAGAAAAAACGTAGAAGATCCTTGAAAAAAATAGACACTGATGATAGCAGTGACCCAGAACCCTAAATGAAGGCGATGAGAAGGGAAGCACTGTGGAAAATACGGAAACCAATAAAGTATCACCATCCATGGTAGTTGACCAACACCCTTACTGCAATTGTGAGAGACAAATGGTAATGAGTAATGCACCATAGGATACCCCAAACACCTAGTGCTACCATGATCACTGAAGAATATGTAGTAATGCGAAGCGTACTGGACGTCAGCCGGGATGGAGTAATAACGGTCAATGTGCATAGTGTTGTCTACAATCTGTGTAGGGAAAAAATGAGACCTGCATGCAAGTAAACAACCTGTTACCCATAGTACTCCACAAACTTCTCTACTGTGAAATAATGGTACCTGAAAGTACGTGGAAACACACCGAAAACTAGCTTTGCCACAACTCAAGATAAGCTAGTTCCAGTCAACAGTAATCCTAAAGTGTGAAGTTACGTTAAATTATCAAAAATGCTGGCTGGTAATCTAGTATGTGGAAGAAAACGACAAACGTGAAACCATAATACTGAACACTTGTATCTATTCTTATAACCTGTATGGGTATGTCCAAATACCTGAAAATATGTAGAGATCAGTGGAAAGTAATACGCCTCACCAAAAGTAAAAAGTAAAACATCAAATGACAACATGCCATTCCTACGGCAAATCGATAATGAGCTTCTTCCGATTATGGTACTGACCTGATACACACAATGTCCCGTCTAAGGAAACACCATCCTGACGCCAGATTAGCAATCAACCATCACGGCAAAGCGCCACTGTTTAAACCTGTCGCAGAGGAGATACAAAATGGACCGGTGAACCTCCCCCCAGGACATTCGCCATTATGGAATAGTTCTGTGGTATGCATCATATATGAAAAAAAGATCTAACTATAAACCAACATATTTAATGGCACATAATAAAGGTAAAAAAAGGCAGAGTTCTGAGTAGATAGGCAAGGCAGCGAGGTATACACACAAATGTTTAAGGATGCGAAAATCCGCATATTGAACGCCATTTAGGAGAATAGCTCGGACAAGTCTGAGAGACTACAAAAGTATAATGGGCCACATTTAACAAAAAGCCAACGAAGACACCCTCTTGAAAACAATATCGGGAGTGAATGTAAATAAACACTCGTACTGGTAATTTTTTGTCTGTTAATGACAAAAAAACAACCAAGGATAGGGCGTGAAAACAAATAAATGCATAAAAATAATTTGTAGCCGTTGTCACTTTGGCATCAGATTTAAACAGATAAGCCACATAGTGGGTATAATACTAATAGCGTATGTGGAAGAAAGGCAAAACAAAAATGTGTGAAAATGAAACCCATTCCCAAGTAAGTGCGGTGTTGCCTAATGCAAAAAGCCTGTGGTCAAGAAATGTACCTAAGTATCTCTAATGCCAATTTATACATGAAGGCATGCAGTCAACTAGCAAACAATTCTGTTAGTAAGACATTAAATATATTGCAAATGTTCTGAAGTCGCAAGTGGTCAACTCATACATAGTTAATATCACACAAAAGGAGTAGTTGCGCCCGGGAAATATGCGGTCACTTCACAAACTAACCTGGAACTGACATGCAAGATGCTTCACTATATGATTTTACTGGTGGTATGAAACCTGTGTAACTGGAATATTGAATGGTGGTCTTCACAACAGTGGCTAACCAGGAACTATATAAAGGGAACTGGCACTAGTCTTTTGTCACCCCAGACTCATTGGATCCTTGGTAGGGGAAGGGAAAAACTTTCCATAATCAGGTGAGTGGTTATTATTGTGAATTCCCCTACTTCAAAGGCTGGTTCCAGGTATACGTATTGGACCTCTTGAGCCACTCAACACTGCACTCCTGGACCTGTGGACACCACAGAGGAAGGACTGCCTTGTTCCTCTGAGGACTGCCCTGCTGCTAGAGGCCTGCCATGTTCCCCAGAGGACTGCCCTGCTGCTACCAGAGGACTGCCTTGCTGCTCGAGGCTTGCTTTGTTCCCCAGAGGAGTGCCCTGCTGCTAGAGGCCTGCCATGTTCCCCAGAGGACTGCCTTGCTGCTACCAGAGGACTGCCTTGCTGCTAGAGGCCTGCCATGTTCCCCAGAGGACTGCCCTGCTGCTACCAGAGGACTGCCTTGCTGCTCGAGGCCTGCTTTGTTCCCCAGAGGACTGCCCTGCTGCTACCAGAGGACTGCCTTGCTGCTCAAGGCCTGCTTTGTTCCCCAGAGGACCTCCCTGCTGCTTCCGACCTACCCTCCTCTCTGAGAAGGAAGACTGGACCTGCTCCCTTCATCCCAGGCTAACCTGAGTGACTCCAAGGGTTAGTTGGCTGACCACCTTTTCTAAGCTACAGAGACACAACAAGCTCCAGAGACCTTCAAGCAGTTTGCAGTTGCCCACCTGGCCTGCTGCAATTGGATCTACATAAATCTGCATGAGCCCTGCTGGCCTCTGCTAGAATGTGTCTGATTGCCAAAAGGTGCCTCCCCTTTATGGGACCCTTGGCTGGCATCAGAGTGAACTCCTCTACGAGGAAAGTTGCAATACTAAAGTTTTGGCAATTTCCCAAATGGAAACAGGCCGTTCGTGTCAAGACTCTGCTGTCCACGATGACCGGCTACACGAAATTCTGGTGAATTCGTCTCTTCACGCTACAGTGAGCACCACTGAGAACTGGCAAACCAAGATCTGCACTTCGTGCCAGACCAACATCAACATGCAGTAACCACCAGCGTGAAGCAACCTTCGATGACGCCCGATGACAGCTCGCGCCTCCTGACCTGCTCTTCACGCTACAGTGATGACCATCCACAACACTCTACTTACACCTCACAGCATCCTCCACTGTGAACTGAATTCTTCGCACAGGACTTTGAGAAGGAAACTTTTTTAACATGACTAACCTAGTCCCTATATCCGTCCCACGTCCCATTATGGTCAGCCTAATCTTGTGAGTTTACTCTGGTCTGCGACATGACCTGCTGACAGCAAGTGGCCTTTGTGCTTTTAGGCTCTAGATTTTGCAAAAAAAGTTTAAAAAAAAGAACTCTGGTGCTCCTAATTGCCTTTTATTTACTTTTGTGTCCGTTTATTCATTAAAATTAGCTCTATTTTTAAAAATTGGTTTCATATTTTTTTTGTGTTGTGTTTTCACTTAAGCCAGATTACTTTTGTGCCAAGCTACCAGGGGGTAAAGTACAGGTTAATTTAGAGACTTTTGTGGTTCACTCTGTCAAGGATTGTGGTTGTTTCCTTGATTGAGGGAGGGGGAAGCCCAACTAATAACCCAATTTCTCATATCTAGTTTCGCAGCAGACCTTCAAGTACACACAGAAGAGGTAGACTTGTATTTGTGCAGCGTCACACAAACATAATCTATACCATACTTAAGAAGAGTGTTAATTTATACGAGACAAATATATTTTAACGTGTGGTTAGTATTTACAATCTGCTTCTGTGCTTCGGTTACTTGACACATGTTCGTACAATGTTGTGAATTGAATCGCCATGATTAAAGGCACACATTTCTCACTGTGTTCCAGCCATGCTTTGTTCATAAAATGTATTACCACAGTCGTGAACAGTATTTCCTAGCGAGAGTTTCGTTTTGCTTGCACTATTAACATTCGTACTTGGTCAGATAAGAGGAAACACCCTGCTAATGCTTACGATTACAAACATCTGTCTGGGGAGGTAACATCAGATCCCTGGTAATATAGGGGATCTCTGTCATAAAGTTATCATTTCCAGACAGTTCGGTTTATGCGGAGGACCATGCCCAGTGGAACCATATGGAAGCAATCTGCTGATTTGCAAATTGCAAACAGGAAAACATGAAGTTCATAAACTGCCATTACAATCCTCTGTCATCGGAGCATGAGATATGCTGATTAGAGTTCCAGACTGGGTCAGATTTCAGTTGTCGTTGGTAATATTCAACGGAATAACTCAGATATGTGCCTGACACTTACAGAATGCCTATCCGAAAACAAAGAAAACATATTATTAAATGTAAGTTGTATCCTGTAAACGCTAATAAAAACATTCCTAAAACTATATATATATCAAATTAAATGATAAAATAGCGTTCCTAATTGATCAATGTCTTCGCTGACCACCCTATTCACAAAGGGAAAGGGGAAGAAGCTTATAATAGAATTCCAAATTTAGAGTTAGTTTTTGACCTTTTCATGGACTTCAAGAATTCTAGGAGCACTACTCCAAATCTACACAAGTTGTAAATGTTTAGAAGTACTTACTGGCGTAAAATGTCACATGCTGAATTTAAAAGTACAAATACACACGTGTAAATAAGAAAGCAAATGTACATTTGCGCTTTAAACAGTTTTTTCTTTCTTATTGAACTATTGTGCCTTCCCTCTGAATCCCTCATTGAAAATGCACTTTTTATTGCCCTAGACAGGTCAATTCCCTGCTTTTCCAGGCTGGAAAACTAACTGCAAACGTTGTTGAATAGTAACAAACCTGCCTGTTTGTGGTTGATCATCACCTGTTATCAGGGATGTCAGTCACCAAAACATAAGGGGTGGTAGAAGTTACATTGCATGCCCTTTCACCCCAAGATGACTTCACAGGAAGTAATGTCATATTAATTTGTACCCTGGCAACATCACAAAGTGTTATTTCGTGATCTTTGCATGACATCACTGAAGTTAAACAAACCTGCAATTTGCGATAGGGAAAAAAGCCTACTATGTTAAAAACAAATGCTGAGTCAAGTCAAGAGGTACTTTATTTCGGCCTCACAAGACCATAAAAGCAAAATAAGACATTTTGAAAATCAATGCAGATTGTCAATATAAAAATTATTATATACAGCTAAAAATGTAACAGCAATAAAAAAAGTAAGAAAGTAGGCATTAGGTATCTCTGGCATAAAGTGCTTGTCATATATATTAAAAAACAGATTTGGATACAAGATCCCATACATGATCAATTCATAAAACGGAAAAATCAGGCTGAAGCTTTCTTTAGAACTGCACGGCGAGCACACCACATTGAGAATAGGTAGCGGGAAACTGAGTATACGATTGGCATGCCAGTATCATACTTAAGAATCCTATAAGCCTGTACACAATGTTTGGTTCCAAGATTCCTACAGAGCTGTTGCAACCAGCGAGAACCTCACTGCCTTATAAGTGGGGCAGAAAAACAGCACATGCAAATCAGTCTCCTTACAATTTTTACAAGACGGGCAATCCTTCGTAGGGCTACCTCCCCACTTAAAGGCAACAGCAAATAAAGTGAGTACACCATACCAAAACTGCATATAAAGTTTTCTAGCTAGAGAAGGTTGTATGTCATCTATGCTAGATTCTAAGATGTATTGCAGTTTGACTTCTAGGAAGGATGATGTAAGTGTGCCTGTCCTGGGGCTCATTTCTAGTAGGTTGAGGGGGTAGTCCTTGAAGTTGTTTATCAATACTTTTCTTGGAGTTGCCAAAGAACTCTTTTCCGGACTGTCCCATAGGTCACCCATTCCAATGGATGAGAAGGAATTCTTAATATAGGTGAGCCTGGGAATTGTACTTGCTCCCCTGAGATTGACTACCTCCTTCAATTCTTCCCTATACATAGATGATTCTGGAGTGCACCAAAGGCGGCATCAGTAAAGTAGAGGTCTTAGCGCAACTTTCAGTGCCACTGGGCAAACACCCAGCTCCATTCTTAGTGGGATTAGCGGGGTACTACTGGGAAGACCCAACAGCTGTTTAGGAAATTAATTTTCAATCTTCGCAAGCTGTTTGGATTGCTAATTGTGACCCCACAGCTCCGCTCCATACAGGGTAGCCCCTCTGGCTTGCACCTTGTATGTTTTCAGCACCGGTTCCAGAATCTTGTGTGCACACTCCCTTTGCTGTTTAGCAAGACCCCTGATGTTTGCGTCAGTTTAAGACAAGCCTTCTTAATTTGATCACCCCACTCCATTTTCTAATTGAGGGATAATCCCAAATATTCGCAAACAGGTACTTTTTCTAAGAAATCCCCTGCTAGTTGTGGATTGTGTCGTTTTGAGCGCCCTGCATTAAACACCATATATGTTGTTTTCTGGGTGTTAATTTCCAAACCTCTATTTTTGCAAAATAAATGAAAAATATCCAGAGTCCTTTGGATACCCATTGGTTGATCTTGTCAGCAAACTTCAGGGCAGGTACCTTGCGGCCAGCTAACTTTGGAGCATGTATGTCCCCTCCCGCTGTCAAGGCTGCCACTAAGCCATTAATAAAGATGCAGAAGAGGGTTGGAGCCAGGGCACACCCTTGTCTCACATCTCTCGCTATGGGTATACGGTCAGTGAGGTCACTATTCTTCCCATATCTGATTTGAGCATAGTTGTTCACATGCAATCTTTTCAAGATCTCGCATAGCTATAAAGGTGCCTCCAGATCAGATAAGATGGTCCATAGTATTCCCCTAGGGACTAGATCGAAGGCCAATTTTAAGTCCACAAGGATCATGTAGAGACTGCCACCCTCAAAGATCACTATTCTCCAGTGCAACAGTTGCAACCTGAAAGCTTGATCAATTGTGAAAGTTTTTGTTCGAAAACCTGCCTGATAAGGGCTGAGAATGGAAAACTCCTCCATCCAGTTTTGCAATCGGTCCAGAAGCACTTGGGCAAAGATTTTTTGTGCAAAATGGATCAGACTAATGGGCCGATAGTTCGCAGGAGGAAGGGGTGAGCCCTTCTTAAAATTAGGGATGATTTCCGCCCCTAGCCATGTTCTGGCAATCTCCATTCCCTGGAGACTAGCGTTGAAAATGCTCCAAAGGTACGGAGCCCATCACTCGGTTCGGTGCAGTAAAGATCTCCAGGGATCCTATCTAGGCCTGGAGCCTTTGCAGGTAATACTCAAGCAATTGCAGCCGTTACCTCTTTAGGAGAAATTGCAGGTGTATCCGGACTGAATAGGTGTGGGAGCTGGGCATGGATTTCAGTTCGCTCAAAAGTACCCTCTGCTTTGCAGTAAAGTGACTGAAAATGGGCCCTCCAGACTTCGGCACCAAAATTTGGTTCGAATGCCTGTTTGTCCTCTTTTGAGTCTGTACTTATTAATTTCCAAAAGGTCTTAATATCCCTCCTTTTTATGGCATCTCTAAGACTCTCCCACTTTTCTGCTTCCCACTCTTTTTTTGCTTGCAGGATTATGCGTTTATATGATAACCTATTCTCCTTTACTGCCAGCTTATCAGTATGTTTAATAGCTATAAGCAATAGGATGTCTTGGCCTTTCGACATTTGCCATTATACCATCGATACCTAGGTGCACTGCCTTCCTTTACTTGAGCAACATAGGTGAAACTATCCGCCAGGGCTACCATTAGACCTTTGTGGTTTTCTGAGATTTCACTGAGTGGTCGGGTAAAAACTCCAGATTCGCTCAATTGGGATGCAACCTTCAGATATGGTATGATTCATTGGTAGAGTACAGACAACCTATCTTGAGACTCACATAGGGTACCCCATCTTACTTTCCTCCTGCAACTATTTAGTATTGGCCCTGGAGTTTTCAACTAATGGCCCTTGTGGGAATTCCCAGTATACGGGGAGTCCATCACTAAGATCAGGGCGTTATGTTCACTATCGTGTCTAGGGACAAAACCTAAAGCTATCCATTGATACCAGGATTTGGTGTTCAACATAATATAATCTAGGATCGAAGGGCAACCCAACTTGTTGTAGGTGAAGTTCGCCGGACTATCGGTATTTAAACGCCCAATGCACGCCCTTAGCGAATAGTTCAAAAGAAGGGTGCCCAGCTGTGTAACTAGTGGTGCCCATGCCCGAACTGGCGCAGCATTAGCCACTGGGATGGCCCAGTACAGATCCCCCTCATTTAGGTCGCCAACCCCCAGGTCCTTCAATGGTTGGTACTGGCAATTAGAATCTCCAACCAGGATCACTATGTCATTATCAATGACTGTGGGTATGAATGATATTAATTTGTCAAGGGTGGAAGTCTCTTGACCATACCCAACTGGCCGTGAATAAATGTTGATAAGCACTAACCTGGTCCTGGAAGGAGAGCTGAGGATAACACAGAGAATGTCTCTGGATGACATCTCTACCTGCTTTGCTGTGCAGCCCAAGTGTGTAGCGACCCAAATGGTAAGTCCCCCGACGGCCTGCCCTTCCCCCCTGGTGTAGCAGGTATGCTGTAAGTTGCAAAACCAAATCTACGTGTGGTCTCCGTGGCCCAAGTTTCCTGGAACATGCATATGTCAGAACCTTGGATAAAAGCACCCCAAAAGGCTACTATGTTAATAAAAATGCCCTTTATTTACGTTCCGTATATTCACTAGGCTGCTGTCGTGGTATGCTAGGGGCACAACCATCAAACTTGGGGAGCACAGCCACCAGATACCAGGGAAATGAAAAGCCAAACTAGGCCAGCTGCAGTCATGCTGTTCCCAATCACTGCTTCATATGCTCAATCAATGCCTCATATGTGAAGGCACCGCCGTTAATTGTTAAACACAACCATCATTTGTGAGGGCACAGCCATACACTTCCTAGACATAACCTAACATACCCACAGTTAGCATGTGGAGGTTTTGACTGGGCTTTAGGCTAAGGCCAAATAAATACATGCTCAAGAATAAACTGATGTGCCAAGGGCTACGTCATGAGAGTATAATCTGTAACCAGATGCTCACCATGAGTGCTACATATGCGCACGTTCTTATCTGAGTCGATATGCACACAAACCAATGCCCATGCACAAATGTGCTCACAAAAATATGAATATACTAATTTCCCGCAAAATTTCCAATCCTTTGTACGTCTTCCAGCCCAGCTGCCTGTGTGCAATGGAAACCTGGGTGCATATTCTGGGAAGACCATGTTTAGTTTCTTAATCAATTGGTGGGGCTTATGCTATGCCTATAAATGATATTTATTATAGTTTTGTTTTATATTTACCCAAATGATCCCATATAGGTCAAAGGGTATTTTGTCTGTGCCAGATTTTCAAGATAACCCCTGACAGTTTAAATACGTTTTATTTAGAAAACTTCCATGTAAATTTTTTTTAGATGGCTATCATCATCTGCCATGGATCCACCCTGGTTGGAAACTTGTTGAACTCCCTCATATATAACTATTGTGTGTCATAAACATCAAAAACTGAATTACCTGTTGGTATTTTAATAGCTGTTATCTAACAGAACACCTTTTTTATTTTAGACCTGTGTCACATAGCCACATCTCGCTGGTGTAGCCATATGAACACAAACATCTTAGATATGTACAGCTAGACAGCTCTTATCTGTGTGCACTTAGCTCTCTGCCACCTTCATTCTTCAAGGTGTGTCTCATGTTTGCATGTTCTTCCCCATCTCATGCGAGTGCTCATAGGTCATACACTTTCCGATGTGCTCCCTTTCTCCTGTGGGCGTCTTGCCCTTTTAACTGTGTGCAACCACTCACATCTTCATCCAAAAAGACCATATCACCTGTGTATATCTATACTTTCCTCACCATATTCACCTATCCCTCACCAGTGCACCTTGCTCGCTCCCACCTAGCCGCTGTCGGCCTCTTACACCGAGCCATCGCCAGCTACGTAAACTTAAATCAGACAAGTTCCGATTTCAGGGCCACGGAGCCAATCTCACATAACCTTATCTTTTATGTGTGCCCCTAACCCCACTCCCACTCAAACCTCTGTGTAGGATGTTCCCACTGATTTCTTTAATCCCAACCCACTTCCATATGTGAGGATTTAACTCTTCTCAGCTGTGTGCATTGTCTGTACTCTAATCTAAAAGCAGCAATTGCATTGTTGCTCATTTACACCTATCCCTCTCTCAGCTGTGTGAACCTAGCATCCTTTTTAGGTTTCGCATGGCATTAGCAGCGCACATGCGCTGTTCTCGCCATGCGAGGGCCTTTTGGAATCAATACGGATTTCAAAGCGTGCACGCAGACGGACAGAAGATGTGCACGCATGGCGTGGGATTACACGTGATATCTCGGCACAACGCACGCATGGCGCGCTTTCGCTTGTTTTGCAATAGGTCTCGTCTTTAATTAAGTCAAAGCCATTTGCTTTGCTAATTACTATACAATACCATTGGCCAAGCAAATGGCTTTAACTTAATCAAAGGCGAGACCTATTGCATTTTTAATGCTTGTTAATTTATGGACAAAAAAACCTACTCTATCCTGTTTATACCAGTCCTTCGACCTCTTGTGTGCACTGGCTGCTCTCATACATATATGGTATTATCATCCACAGTGTCCCAGCGAATTTGTGCTTGACTTCCTTTCTTTTTCCTTGTTAGGTCCTTTCCTTTTATATCTTTCAGTTCCTTTTTTAGCTTTAGGTTTCTTTCTATAGCTTGTATTTCCTTTTCCCCCTTCTTATTTGTCCTTCACAATAACTATTACTTCTTCTTTATCATTGCCTTTTTCTTTTCCTTCTTTGAGTTCTTCCAACCCATCCCATTTCCTCTCCCCCGGTTGTGTGACCCTTTTCTAGGCTTAATTATGCCTAGATCACTCTGCCAAACTAGTCTAGCCTTAATTTAGTGTGTCCTTCTAGTTTCCTTCATCAAGTTATAAATGGTGGTCACCTTCTTAGAGGCAGAAGTGGAGCGTAGTAGGAAAGAGAGCAATAGTAACTCCAGGGGCTCCTGCATATCATCCTCAAGAAGCTCGTGCAGTGCATGCCTTACACTATAGAAGTGATATTGTGTAAATGGGGAGAAATCGTGTACTTTGGTCTCAATGTCACCTCACCTGCTGGCCACCCCATCCTGAAATAGGTTTCCCATCTTTGTGATGCTTAGTTTCGTTAAAGCTTGTATACCTTCCTTATCCCTACAACTAGGAGACAATGACACCATTCTACAGGGAGGAAGGGAGAGTACATGAGTGCACCCGCCTGTCTGTGCAGTAAATCGTTCCAAGCATGAACTGTGGAGTTGATAGAGTCTAGTAAATCAGTTCTCCTGGTGGGAGTCTGAAACAGCCTCTGGGGGAGTGTGCAGGGATCGGCAGCCACCCTTTCAATTTGCAAGTGTAGTAGGCTCTGTGAACTGTGAATCCAGTAGTGTGCATGAGAGCACAAAGCTGTTCTGTAAAATAACTCTAGAGCTGGTGCGATTAGTCCACCCATGGAGTATGGTAATATAAGGATGTCCCATTAAACTCTAGGTTGCTTTCCAGCCCAGGCAAGCTTTATTAATATTGAGCGAAGGACATTGAACATTTGCCTTGGGAGAAGCACCAGGATATTTTGAAACAGGAATACAAATCTAGGAAGACCTATCATTTTCACAAGGGAAATACGACCTATCAGTGATACTGGGGAGACGAATCCACAGAGCAACCTCCTCCTCAAGCCTGGAGGCAGCCTTCTCATAATCCTCGGAGAGGACTAATTCACTGATCACATGTTGCATCAGCCGAGATGCCTGCATTGCCTAGAGACATGTCAATAAGGCTAGTGTACGTTTTCTCAGTGCGCACGCCGGTTCTTCTTATTTGATGCATTTAAGGCAGAAAGGGTAATATGGAATTAGGCATTCACCTAATACCACTTTACAATCGGCACTGGCAACGTCTACAATAAACATTGGTAAAGTCTGTTATAAAAAATTAAACACAAATGAAAACACGAATTATAAAAGCACAAGCCCCCCCCCCCTAAAAACACATAGCTACATGACTCACTTGACCACCATGTGGATGTTGGCAAACCATGCAGTTCTTTCTGTTCTCTATGAGACTGGGATTCCTGATAGTTGTATGCCCTCAAATACAGTTCTGAGGTTATATGTTAAGCTGTGCCCCGGTACAAAGACTGCCTGCTCCGGTCCAAACAGCCACAGAACCAGCAGAGCTAGCCGATCAGCAAAAATGTTGACAAAAAGCTTGGTGTCAACATTCAGAAGTGACAAGGGCCTATAGGAGGAGTATTAATTTGGAGGCTTACCCAGTTTCGTAAGGGTAACTATTAATGCCTCTCTCATTAAGGGAGGCATCACATCTGCTTCCACAAGGGCGGTGTGGATTTCATTAGAGTCAAGGGGGCCCATAAGGTGCTCTCTATGGGCATTGGTAAGCCATGGCATTTGAATGTGCTCCAGATAGTCCTTCATAGCAGCTTCGATTGGGAGCACCCTGGAGCCATACAACTCGGTGTAATATCTGCTAAGACTATGCGCATTCAATGAGGGCTCATGCCACGAGCTGCCATCCTTTTCGCGTAACTCCACTAATGAGTTAGCTTCCCTTTTGTGGTACTACAGAGAAGAGAGAACTGAGCCAGGACGCTAACCATCACCATATGTTCTAGCAGCAGCATACTTGCCCATATGCTTCACTTCATTGTCTGCGACTTACTGATATTCCTTTACAGCCTTTTTAATGTTCTCAAGGACTTGAGCACCACCACCTTGTTGTTTGGTACTCTCCAACTTAAGCAGCCGTCTCTCAAGAGTCGACAGCCTGCCTCGTAGTCAACAGAGTACTCCGGCATGCTTAGAGACGGTCACCCCTCTAATAAACACCTTAAACATCTCCCAAACTGTAGAAAAATGGTCAAATAAACCAATGTTAGCGCTGAAAAAAGTTTACGATAGCGGAGGCTAACTCTGCCTTAAAGACTGAGTCTAATAGAGAGTAAGGGGCAAATCTCCATGTAAAGGAGGAAGTTCGATGTCTAGAAGCACAGGGGAGTGATCAGAAAACGTGCGGGGAAGCAGATAACAGGCGACCATGTGGGAAAAAGCGACCTGGAGATCAGCAAGAAATAAATTCTGGTGTGGATATTATGCGGGCGGAATAGTAGGTGAACCCTTCAGAGTTGGGGATCTCATATGCCAAACATCTAGGCGGCCCAGCTGTTTGATAATGTCCACTATAGCCCCAGCAGCAGCGGAGGGGTGCCAAGAAGGACCTCTAGAACAGGCCAGGGATGGGTCAAAGACGCTGTTAAAATCACCTCCCCCGATTTGTGGCAAAGCTGGCTCTTTAAACAGTCGGGAGGCTTGTGAATGGTAAAAAAGTGGGTCATCATAATCTGAAAGACTAGTTATGGATTCCTTACCTTAGAATTACCCTTAGGCGTCAGACTGGATCCTGAGAATTCTTTCTCAGTAGTACCCGGGCGCGTTGGTAGGTTGTGTTTGTTTACTCTGCATTTGTCGATGGTGCTGTGGTCACCGTTGTGACGTCGCAGTACCTACGTAGACATCGCCCCTGCGCGCGGACATCAGTTCTTTCTTTTTCCGTGCCAGCCAGCGCAGATCAGGAGAAAGCGGTACCCTTAGTCAATTTTTGACTAAATCTTTTTCAACTTTTTCGACATTTTTGTTTTGAGTCTTACGACTCCTGGTGCAAGTAGGGATCTCCCGTCCTTGAACCGGCTCCAAGCCTTGTGACTCCTGTCACAAATTGATGTCCATCACAGATCTGCACCTACTGTGCCTCTGATGCCTGGAGCGCGACCAAAACCCAAAGTCGTGCTCCGACTATTGGGCCATGGCCCGAAGACTATGCAGGAGTGGTCCCAAAAGCATCTGGAGTCCCAGCAGTTGGCTTCACACCGCTCGAGGTCCTGGTCGAGAGGGAGGTCGCGGGACGGGTCACAGAGCCACCATCACCACTCTTCATCGAAGTCTTCGTCTTTGGGTAAGTCGAAGCACAAGAAGAAGTCGAAGAAGCACCATCGCTCTTTGCCTTCTCCCCGTACATTGGCCAATGCGACGCGGGATGCAGAAGGTAGTCTTCCTGCAGCTCCGCCCATGGAGCCTGTTGGGTCGGCTCAGAGTTTCTCGCCCTTTCCTGGAGCTGGAGCGACCACTGCCCAACTTTATACATTTTACAAAGTCCTCCACTCCATCTTTGGGCATCCAGACTCTGCTGGCGTTCCTTGGGGGCCCGCATACTCGGTTGGGGGCTCTAGGCCTTTGATGCCAGCGGCATTGTTCCCGGCGCTGCAGGGCCCCCGAGGATCGAAGCCTGGATCCAGATCGGTGCTGGTCAACCTCACAACACCTCCGGTACTGAATCCATTGGCGACACCTCTGCCGACACCAGCCACGTCCCCGGCAGGTGTCATCCCCGACCCTCTCCTCGACTCAGAAACAGAGCTGGCCCAGCATCGACCGTCAACAAAACCTACGCCCGTAGGAAATTTTGTGCCTATTTTCTATCCTGCCGTTCCCTTTCGCCCTGAGTGGTGGCTAGAGGACAAGGGGGAGCACTGGGAGAGGTCTAGGGACCCTTCAACAAATGAGCTACAAGAGCCAAACTGGGGAGAGGAGTTTGGTGATGCCAGTTGTCTTGACACATCACCAGACCCTGGTATGCTTTCTCCCCCTACCGTGGCTATTGAGGACACTGTGGTGTTGCGTAGGGCGGCTGAGGCCTTAGGCCTCGAGCTTCCTACAGTGGCGGTCAGGACTAACCTCCTGGCTGAGGTGCTGCAGCCAGAGGCAGCGTCTTCCGAGCCCCTGCTGCCTTTTAACAAAACCCTCACAGACATCCTACTGGGCACTTGGTCCAAGCCCAGCACAGGGGCTTCGGTGGATAGGGCTCCGGGTGAGCTACTTTTCCTCTCCCAACACCCTACCCCTGAGAGCTTTGCTTGGCGATCCAAGCCTGAACGTCCAAAGGCACGTCCCTACTGCTCCCCCAGATAGGGAATCCAAGAAGCTGGACCATCCTGGGAAGAAAATGTTTTCTTCTGGCAGCTTAGGACTGTGGTCGGTGAACACCGCAAGTCTCTTGGGCCGTTATTACCACTCCATGTGGGATTCGGTCACGCAAGTGCTGCCACAGTGCCTGGAGGAGGCCCTGACTGTACTCTCCTGTGCGCTTGTTGAAGGGAGGGACGCAGGAAAGTTTGCCATCGCCTGTGGGCTGGACACCGCTGACTCGCTAGGCAGGACAATTTCAACGCCTGCAGCCCTGAATCGCTATGCCTGGCTGAGGTCCATTGGTTTTTCAGGGAATGTCCAATCAACACTTTGGACATGCCCTTTTGTGGCCGTCGCCTGTTTGGCGCCAAGGCAGACAACGTGCTCAAGCGTTCTGATGTGCACAAAAAGGGAAGGGTTAGGCCTGGTCAGTGGGGACACTGACCAGAAGGACATGGCAGTTTCTAAACTGCATACAGGCACTGCAGTGGCAGGCCTAAGACACCATTTTAGGGCTACTCATGTGGGTGGCACAATCAGTGCTGCAGGCCCACTAGTAGCATTTGTCATCACCAGCCCTGGCACGCCCAGTGCACTTTACTAGGGACTTCGTGGTGATACAAATATGCCAATCATGTATATCCAATCAGAATAGCAATTTACATAGGGAGCACTTACACTCTGGCACTGATCAGCAGTGGCAGAGTGTCCAAAGCATCTAAACAAGCAAAAACGAAATCCAGCACAGCATCAAAAATACAGGAGGTAGAGGCAAAAAGATAGGGGAAAACCACGCCAAAGATGCCAGGTCTAACAGTGCTCAAGCGTTTCAAGGACTCTAAGACTACGACCAGATCCTTGGGCCTCGCTACCACCTCGCTCCCCGTTCAGTCTGCCTTTCGCCCCTTTCGTGGCTACGGAAGGGGTGCCCTGCCATGTTCCGCCCAGAGCCACAGGCTGGTGCCAGCTACCCAGCCTCTGCGTGGCCAGGGACGTGGGACCCAGTGATATGGGTCTGGTGGCCAGCGGGCGGGCCAGTCCTCCAGTGCCCCCTCTGCAGCAGCCTCTAAACCATAGTAATCCGAACTTTCAGGGCCACCAATTGCCACTGGGTGGCAGGATCCACCATCACCTCCCCCACTGGCACAACATCATGGTGTATAGGTGGGTTTTGCAAATAGTCTGATGGGGTTACTCCCTCTCCTTCAAGACTACCCCTCCATCCATGCCAACTACATCCCAGTGCATGTCGGAGGATCGCTTAGCCCTTCTCCGTCAGGAAGTTATGGCTCTCTTGGCCAAGGAAGCTATCGAGCACGTCCCTGTCCCAGAAGTAGGTCATGATCTTTACTCCAACAACTGCGTCCTATCTTAGACCTCAGGGATATCAAACGCTTCCTCAGGAAGGAGAAGTATAAGATGTAGCCTGTCCTGTCTAACCTTGACCCTGGAGACTGGATGGTAATGTTTGACTTGCAGAATGCTTATCTTCACATCCCCTTCCTGCCTGCCCACCAGCGTTACGTGCGGTTCACTGTAGGCCACGAGCATTTTCAGTTTACGGTGCTTCCCTTTGGCATTACAAGTGCCCCTCGGGTGTTCACCAAAGTGATAGCGGTGGTTGCAGCTCATCTGTGCAGATCAGGCATTCCAGTCTTCCCCTATCTCGGCGACTGGCTGTTGCAGGAGGGCTCACCCCAGGCTGTTTTCTTCCACCTCCAGACTACGGTGAACCTCTTGCATTCGCTGGGGTTCACAGTCAACATGCTGAAGTCGCCCCTGACCCTCTCCCAGAAGCTACTTTTCATCTGAGCCGTTCTCGATACAGCGCAGTTTCAGGCCTATACTCCCAAACGGCGAGTCTGGGATATTCGGGCTATGATACCGATGTTCCAGCCTCTATCCCCGATTTCGGTACAGATGACCTTGAGGCTACTGGGCCTCATGTCCTCCTGCATCCTGCTGGTGGATCATGCCAGATGGCATATTTGGGCTCTGCAGTGGGACCTGAAGTTCCAGTGGGCACAGAATCAAGGGAATCTCTCCTATGTCGTCCAGAGCTCAGCAGGGACTGCACATCAGTTGCAGTGGTGACTTATGATTACGAACCAGTATTGGGTTCGATGTTTCCACTCGCGGTTATCTTTGGTGTTGGCGCCCTATTATAGGTGCCATATTTCTGGCCCATGCCTGAAATAGGTCAAATTTGGACCTTCGACTTTTTCGTTTGCTTGGTAATAAGCTTTGGTGGTATTTATAACATACAACAGCCTTACCCAATGCGAGGGGCCACATCTTTGGCCCACGCCCGAATGAAGTCGTAACTGGACGTTTTACTATCTGTCTGCAACTACCCAGCGGTGTTACATCTAATGTATAATCGCTGCATTATTAGCGAGATCAATTAGATACGGTGTTTTATGAGCTATAACTTCTATTCATCTCTAACTGATTACACTATTTATATTAGCTTACACCTGATTGTAAGAAGTCCGTAAATAATATTTCGCATTATTTTAGTCCTTTCTGACAATTTTGCCCGTTCTTCGGGCTTATATGAAGTTATATCTTAGGTTGAAAACATAGAGGGAACTAGGACGTGACACTTATTAGAATCCATCAAGAATCCCTTTTTGTGAGGACTACAATTTCATCCTAAATCGGTTTTCCTGATATCCTGTCTGTTGTAACCTTTATATTGATGCCCTGACGAAGTTCCAACGGCACGTAGGGAACGAAACGCGTTGGCTGTGCCTGTGCTCATTGAAAAATTACAAATTGAATAAAGAAGAAATATTCACCAAACATCCTTTGCTCCATTGACTTCATTTGAGTGCACCTTCCGCTTTGGTTTTAAATGAATTTAGTTGTCACCAAGGATTTCCAGAGTGAGGTATGTAAGGTTGGCTCGATTAATGTATTCCAAGGCAATAAGTGAGCCTCGTGTCCACTTAGATGTCCTGTGGTATGAATAATTACCGACTTTTTGAATAGCATGGGAGATGTTCCATTTCGCAGTGAATCAAGGCCCTGGGGTTCTCACTTGACCGTCAAGGCGCAGACAAGGCCCACCTCCAGATAACAAGAGCGTCGCCAGCACAGGCTCACCCCCGGGGCTGGGCTCTGCAGATCAGAGTCCAAAAGCAAGCGCCTCAAGAAGCCAGGGTGGGTCTTGAGCTGCAAGGTGCCGGTGAGCTCCGCCTATCCTCAGTCCGCGCAGGCTGCACCCAGGGTCGCGAACGAAGCTCAGTATATGATCCTCCGGTCACGGGGCATCGCGAAAGCAGGACCTTGTGCGCTGTCTCAGCCCCTGAGTGTGCCACACTAGGAATTAGCAGCCAGTAAATGGCTGGAAGCGGGATCTTGAAGGATAATTTGCCGGGCTCTTGGAGCTACCCTAAGATGTGGCCATCTTGGAGCCAGGCAAGCTCCGCCCCCCTACAGTCACCAGTTTCTAAATGTCAACTACACAGGATTCACTTTAACACTTGCAACTCAATGAACAAGTAAATGTGACAACACAGCAGGAACAGGTATAGTTCAATGGTAGTATGTATATAATAACATTACAAGCAGTGCTTAATTTGAACTCGTGGTTTGTGGTGCTCAGCACTAGCACTTGATCGTCAACACTAGAAGTTATGACAGTCTGCCACATGATGGCGCTGTTGGTCAAATTTAGAGCTGAGTACACAACAGTTGTTTAATGATTCAGTATACTTTTAAAATAACTATTCCAGGACACCCAAACCGATTAGAATGGTTTGGGCGGCTGGTATTAGTCTTAATGGTCGCAATTTTAGGGGTGTGATGGTTTGTAGTTGGGTTGGTACTGTCATTGGCAGCGCTGGCTGGGGCATTGGGTGGTGCAAGCTGCAGTGACTTCCACTTATGTTTTTTTTTTACAAATTAAGCACTGATTACAAGCATAACACTCACTCCAAAAAGTACAAGGAGGGCTAGATTTGCTTACACATAGAAAAGGTACAGCACTGATAATACCAGCTGGCCCTTCTCTCATATAGAAGAGGTTTAAGATGGGATGCTGAGAGACACCTCAGGCTTCTCTGACGCTAAAAACCTACAACATGAGCAGCAGCGCAGGCTTTCCTAATACAGAAAAAGCCACTGTCACAAACAGGCAGAGCACGGTAAGGAGCAGCGCAAGCCTCTATAACGAAAAGGGAACAGCATCAGCATGAGACGTGGAAGCTTCTGCCAATATGAGCAGTATACGCCCTTAGCACTAAATATAGCATCAAAACATGGATTACAACAGCAGTAAAGTGTGGCAATATCGCATATAATAGAGCATGGGTGGCAGCGAAGGGATAGGTGTTGCAGTTTACAGGATGCACCATGTCATGTGTGATACTTTGCAGACCAGGATCTTTAACGCCATTCTGGTTTAGAAAGGCAAAAATAGAGTCAACCCAGAAGTTAACCCCGTGCTAGTTTAGAAAGGGATAATAAAACTACAGAGTTAAAGAAAGCAGTGTTAGTCTTAAGGTAGCACAAGGTGGAATTTGAGCAGGAACAATGTAGCAGGGACGTACTATAGGTCCCCCTCTAAGCAGAAGGGGTATTCCTCGTTACCTCGTTTAAAAGAAACATGCAACCGTAGTTGGGTGGAATGTGGCCCCTCAGCCTTTGGGCTGGTGCACCCGCTGCACTGTTTATTGCTAAGCTTCGGTTTAAGGATCTGGCAGTGGCGTTTTTGCAACTTTAATATATGGGTTTCTGGGCACGATTCAATATGTGCTTTGAGGATCATTTATTTGCATTTTATTGAGTTTTATCCAGCAATTCGCATACCATTACATACCAACGCTATTCTCTGGTTTCTGTAGCTTTCACCTCACAGCATATTTAAAAGAACAAAAATACTTACGTTTTGCAGGATGTGTATGAACTCTCGAAAACAGCTCAGCCAGAGGCCTCATAGACACCGCCCATACACAGACGCATGCAAACGCATCACCCCTCCTGAGGCCACAGCCTCCAGACCCTCATGCCATCCTTTGATTTCCTTCAGGTCACAGACCCTGCACATGACAATATAAAGCTGCTCAGAAACTGAAACTGAACTAGTGGCACACCACACATTAATTACCCCTGATGACCAACTATTGGGCCCCCATCTTCCCACCTCCCTCTCACAGGCTGAGGGCAGCAGAGCGGGACCCCATATTTCAGGCTCTTCCTTCATCACAAGCTCAGACGTGCAACCCGAATGTTGCTGCAGAGCTTTTAGGAAACACAGCCGCTAATTTGACTAAGGGTGTCCCCGTGAACAGAAGGGGGGTGGGGGGGGGGGGTTGCGGTGTTTTGCTGGCTTGGGATCGTAAGGCGCAAGCCAGGGGTCGAAGCTGAAGTTCATAGGTACAGATGCGACCCCTGGTGATCTAAATGACCTCTATGCCTGTTTCGTCTCGTGCACACGCACAACAAAAAGGATACTGCACAGTATGGTGGCTTGGTGGCCAATTCTCAGACAGCTAAAGTTCTAAAGTCAGACCGAACTAGCAAGTATGATTTCTGTGCACGTGCCATTTGTGACTCCAGTATTATGTCGGCCATGTTTATAGACTCAAACATTTTCATGTACTACCGTAACAAATGCAAGGTTCAGTTTGAATGTAATCATTATGAAATACATGTATAAGGCTCAATGAAGGGAATAATGTGGCTGCACAGCTCCCTTTTGATATTTTGTCAGGTCACAAGTCCTATCAAAAGTGGCCTCTGGGAGAAATTTCCATAGACTGATTGAGGCCAAGGTCTCCAAAGCTAAGTATGGCTGCTCTCTTCCACCAGGTCACAGTGCACATTTCTCCGTTGGCACGGCAGACTGGTGGTCCACCCACTATACCCCATATCATACCTCCCTGTCTTCCACTTTGTAAGTAGAGGTGGTGCATCGTTTATCCAGCAAAACACCTGTGACATTTTCATAAGTAATATACATCTTGGGACGGTTGGGTTGAATATGCTGAACCGATAGCTGGTGCAGAGCCAGCCCTACTGGCACATCCATGACAGGTTTCCAGGCAACAATGATATTACTTGTGTGGTCGATGCCATTCTGGCTGTGGATCTCTTAAACTGTAAAGGGTTGGGCCCATAATCGGTAAGGCTAGGCCAACAATACTTGCAAACAACTACCCATATGCCAAAACTGATATCAATTCATCCATTTCATCAGACACCATGATCACACATCTCAATTGAAATGATCATATATTTTATTTTTTCATGATTATCTTATCTCATTATTTAAGGATATTTTATCAAAAAAGGAGAATACATTATTCATCAATTTGAAACAGCAATTTCTCACAAAACATTCGTACACAGAGACAAAAAATGACAGTATTTATACTAATAACAAAATTACATAGACCATACATGAACTCTAAACACATAATCCAAAGTTATTTTATGCTGAGGTTCTGTGTTAATGAAAACAATTTGTTTTGAGAACAGAAAAAGCCCTTGTCCTGGTGTTACAATGACCTGATTCACTTTTTTCTACAAGGGAAAATCCAAACAGGGTACCCCCTGAGCTAAAAAAAAAAAACAGCAATACTGATTTTAATTTCAGTTCATTCACAATATGAGCGTCAGTGGTAATGCATACATAGAACAATTTTTTGTCGGAAAACTGTTGACGCGTTTCAAACCTAACTATGTATCTTTGGGGGTTCTCCTCAGGACTTAGACCACAAGTGAGCTGAAAATGACAAAACACACTCATATTAACAAACCTACTCATTCCTACTCCAGTTAAACTACTCACACCATATCAACACAGTATTACCTCTTCTCTCCAAAAGGGAATTTCAACTTAAATTCAGCCCCTACTTCACTGAATTCTAAGAAACTAAAGAATAAAAGAAAAAGACAGTCAAGTGATTCTTTGCACCGAAGGTTAAGCTGAATTTCCTTACAACTACAAATACTGAAAACATGGTAACTTACTTACGATGGGGAAATCCTCCCAACCGTCCATTACCTCCTCGTCCTGTCTTGCCGTCCCATTCCTTAACAGGGAGCAGCTAGTCTGTCCACAGAAACCTATTACCTAGCCGAGCTTTTCGCACCTCCACCCAATATGGCGCCACCATCAGGTGACCATAAAGGGGGAAGCGCGTCATAGGAACATCCTGTCCTTTTTTTCTGCATTCGCAGTTTCCTTTGTGTGCCTAGCAGAGCTGTGGGGTAAGTTTTCCCTTGTTTTCGTTTATGTTTGGTCGGCCCACTTTAGCGACCGCCTTCTTGTTTGTGTATGTATGCCCTGGACACTCCGCTTGTGCTGCCTGCTGTGTCTTTCTTGGTCGCGGCCCGTTCTAGCGGCCGTTTGTGAGGGTTGTGCTCACCTGATGGGGGATGTATCCGCGGCCTGCTTTAGCTGCAATGTTCCTTCCTGCCACTCACGCTGTGCCCTGCGTTTGCGGGCGAGGTTTGCGGTGGTGTTTCATGTAGCACAAGTGGTCCGTGTTGTTCTGGGGCAGCTCAATGCTTTTTTATGCGCCCTTTACCAGGTTCCGCGTGAGCTCGGGAACATGGGACTTTGTTTGTTTTAAATGGGATCCTTTTTCTCATGCACCCGTTCTCTGTTCGTGCCTGTTCTGGTGGCGTTTTGCATCTGTTGCATTGCTGTTCCCCGGAGTTGCTGTCATTGACTCAGGTGCCTCTTCCTCTGCACCTCCTCTTGATGCCTTGCACCTATTGATTAATGAGGCGGTGGCTGCTGCCTTCCGGGCTCGGGAGGCTGCTGGCCCTCCTGCCAAGATGCCTCGTGGGTCTGTATATCCGCTGGACTTCCTGATGGCGAGTTGGGTCCTGATGAGGAGGAATGTGTCCCAGGACGCTGTGTCCAGGGTGTGGAGCTCTCTGACATGTTCGCCCATGTTTGGGATAATTTGGGGTTCACTCCTCCGGTGTCCGATGTCCTGGAGGATGACTTCTTTATGCAATATCACCAGCCGGCTCCTGAGTCCTTTCCCTTGCATGGTGCTGTGCGCAAGGTGCTGGATCATGAGTGGAAGGAGGCAGATAAGTCCGCCTTCCCTCGCTTTCTGTCTAAGCGTTATCCTTTGGAGGGTTTTGCTGCTGAATTTCCGCTGGCCGTCAAGGTTGATAATTTGATGGCTGGTCTTTCCTCTCAAGGTTTGGTCCTGTCGGATGATGTCCTTCCTGTGGAGGCTGTGGATAAGCGGGTTGAGGGGGCGGCAAAGCGTTCCTATGCTGCTTCCAATTTTTCTGTCAGGGTGACTGCCTATTCTAATTACATGGTCCAGTCCCTCCTCAAGGATTTTCAGACACTGTCTCTTCTTTTGCAGGATGGGGAGAATGCCTCCTCTTTCTTGGCCCTCATGGAGTTGCAGGTGTGATACTTGTCGGATATTTCCTTTGACAATTTGAGTGCCGCTGCGGCTACTTCTGGTGCTTCGATAGCTGTGAGGTGTCATATCTGGATGCGTTCCTGGAAGGCTGAGTCTTCTCAGAAGTCGGTCCTGCTTAATTTGCCCTTTGTGGGTTCCAAAGTGTTCGGGCCTCAACTTGAAGAGATGGTCAAGCAGTCGGCGGAGAACCATAAGCTTGTTGCTCCGGTTCGCCCTCCTTCTCGGGGGCGTGGTTTTAGATACATTTGTGCCTTTGGGCCTCCTGCTCGGGGTGCTTCGCAGCCCTTTCGCTGCAGGGGTCATGGCCGGGGGGGCCCCTGGACGTGTCAGACCTCGAGCCTCTGCCGGTGTTGCTGCCACTGCTTCTTCCTCTTCTCAATGACTGTCTGCCTTTACCGGTTGGGGGTCGCATTCGATCTTTCCTTCCCCAGTGGTTGTCGGTTACAGATGCCTGGGCGGTTCAGACCGTATTGGAGGGTTATTGGATTGAATTCTCCTCTCCTCCCCCTCGGGTCTTCCTGGTGACTCCCCTGCCGCATCTTCCTCTGCGGCGGGAGGCCTTGCTGGGGGGTGCGCATCTTCTGTTGGAGAAAGCGGCTATCATGGAGGTTCCTCCCCTGGAGAGGGGTGAGGGTTGTTATTTGATACTCTTTCTGGTCTCCAAGAAGGATACAATGGATTTGTATCCAATTTTGAATCTGAAGCGGGTCAATCGCTTTATCCCCCTTCGTACGTTCAAGATGGTGCCTTTGTTGTCCATCCTGCATCTGGTGCTTCCTGGGATCTTCCTGGTGTCCCTGGATCTGATGGGTGCTTATCTGCAAGTCCCAATCCATCCGACAGATCAGCGGTTTCTCCGGTTTGCTGTGGGTTCCCATCACTTCTAATTCCCGGTGCTTCCCTTCGGCCTTTCGTTGGCGCCAAGAGTTTTCATTAAGCTCTTGGCCCCTTTGGTGGGTATTCTTCATTCCAGAGGCTGCAAGTTTTTCCCTATCTCGATGATTGGTTGATTGTTTCTCCTTCTTTTTCTCAGGCTCTGTCAGATGTGGACCAGGTATGTCATGTACTGGGGTCCTTTGGGTTCCTCATCAATCACCTGAAGTTCCTGGGGGCTCTCTTCCGCATGGATCTATGGATGGTGTTCCTCTCCCAGGAGTGCCAGTTGACTTTGTTTCGTCACCTTTCTTGGGTTCTGTCCCTGTCCCAGGTGTCTGCCCGTCTCTGGTTTGCAAAGTCAGGGGGAGATGGCGTCCACTTTGCATCTCCTTCCTTGGGCCAGGCTGCATTTGTATCCCCTCTTGCATCATGTCCTGTCTCACTGGGATCCAGCCACCCAGGACTAAGAGGCCCTGATTCCTGTCTCTCCTGGGATTCGGGTGGATCTGCAGTGGTGGTTGTCCCCTCATTCTCTTTCCCAGGGGTTCAACACTCTTCCTCCTCGGGATGTGGTTGTGTTGTCCGCGGATGCCAGTGCCATGGGTTGGGGTTCTGTGATGGGTGCCTCCAAGGCTCAGGGTTGGTGGTCCCATTTCGAGTCTCTCCAGTCCTTGAACTGGAAGGAGTTGAGGGCGGTTTGGTTGGCTCTTTGGTGGTTTGCTCCTCTCCTTCTGGGCCGTGCTGTCTCGGTGCAGACCGACAACCAGGTTGTTCAGGCTTTTGTCAATCGTCACGGGGGCATGTGTCGGTCTCTGTTTCTCCTCTCCAGGATGATCGGTCTTTAGGCTGAGCAGAATCTCTTGTCTCTGACGGCGGTCTATATTCCAGGGAAGGAGAATGGGACTGCGGACTCCTTGAGCAGGGTGTTCCCCTCCTCGGTGACTATGTGTCTGTCCCTGGATCTGTTCGATATGACTGTCCTCTGGTTCCGCCTTCCTTGGCTGGATCTTTTTGCCTTGGAGGAGTCTGCCCTCCTTCCTTGATTTTGCAGCCTCGTTCCCTCCCGGTTGACGTGGGCGATCAGCGCTTTCTCCATTCCATGGTCACTGGGGCTCCTGTTTGCCTTCCCTCCGTTTGCTTTGTTCCGCGGGTCCTCCGGAAGATTCTGTTGGACCGGACGGAGGTTCTTCTGGTTGTGCCGGAGTGGTGTCGTCAGTCTTGGTTTCCGTTGCTTCTGACCTTGTCTGTGTGCCCCCATTGGAGATTTCCCCTGTGTCCCTCCCCTCTGCAAGCTCCTCTTCTCAGGGTTGCCTCCCTGCGCTGCCTCCGGCTGAGGGTTTGGCACTTGAGAGGTTGAGTTTGTTGTGTCAGGGTTGCTCGGTTGAGGATGCCCGGTGCCTCCAGATGACTCGGCTCCCTTCCACCTTGAAGTCCTATGACCGTCATTGGAAGAAATTCTCTTCCTGGTGTCTTGGGAAGGGTCTCTCTTCTTCCTCCTGTGAGGCTGTTAGGGTGTTGGACTTGGTGCACAGTCTAAATATCGAGTTTTAAATATCGAGCTACAAAAAATGTGAGTTGGAAATATCGAAATATCGAAGGTACAGAATATCGAGTTGAAGAATATCACTATCCAACGCTTTCCCTACTGTAGCGCCCCCTGGAGTTGGAATAGTAATTTTTACCCCTATGCTATCTAACGCTTTCCCTACTGTTGTCCCCTCTGGAGTTGGAATAGTAATTTTTACCTCTATGCTATCCAACGCTTTCCCTACTGTAGCAGCCTCTGGAGTTGGAATAGTAAATTTTACCCCTACACTATCCAACGCTTTCTCTACTATTTCATACTCTGGAGTTGTAATAGTAATTTTTACCCCTAAGCTATCCAACGCTTTCCCTACTGTAGCACCCTCTGGAGTTGGAATAGTAATTTTTACCCCTAGGCTATCCAACGCTTTGCCTACTGTTGTCCCCTCTGGAGTTGGAATAGTAATTTTTACCCCTAGTCTATCCAACGCTTTCTCTACTGTAGCACCCTCTGGAGTTGGAATAGTAATTTTCACCCCTAAGCTGTCCAACACTTTCCCTATTGTTGCACCCTCTGGAGTTGGAATAGTAATTGTTACCCCTATGCTATCCAACGCTTTCCCTACTGTTGCATTTTCCAAAGTTGGAATAGTAATTTTAAGTGTTAAACTATCCAATGTTATCATTACTGTAGTTTTTTGGGGACTTTGAATAGTAGTTTTATTTATTTAGCTATTTAATATTTTTATTATTATTTTTGATAATGTAGTATATTATTAGTTTAAAAAATATTGAAAGTATATTTAATTTTTTAATGTATTAAATATAATTATTTCGTTTTCATTTATGTTATTGTTTTATGTATGTAGATGTATTTGTAATTTATAATATTTTAAGCAATTTAAAAGTTATTAAAATAATTATTAAAACGTATTATTATATATTATATATTTTATGTATATGTTTAATTAATGTTATATTATTGTACATGTATGATTTATAATTTATTAACATTATTAAATATTTTTAACTATTTTTATTTGGTTTATAAGTATCATTTATTTATTTTTTCACTTTTATTTATTACAAAAAATCCCAATATTTTTAGTTACGATATTTTTAACATCAATATTTTGGTTTCGATATTTTTGTACCTATCATGTTGTAGATAGGATGTCGATATTCTTGCCTTCAATATTCCAGCGTCGATTTTTCTGTAGGTCGATATTTTGTCTGTCGATAATCTGTCAGTGATCCGTTGGACTTCTGGCCGGATGGGTTCGTCTTGGGGCTGGCTGTCTCTTCCCTGCGTGTGCAGTGGGCTGCCATTCTTGCTTTTTGGGATTCCTCTGACTCCCCGTTGGTGGCTCGCCTTTTGCAGAGCGTTTTGCTTCAGCGTCCTGTCTCTCACTCTCCTGTGCCGGCAAGGGATCTTCCCCTGGTTCTCCAGGCCTTCACGGGTCCCCCTTTTGAGCCATTGCTCTCGGTGGACGTTAAATTCCTTTCTGCTTCGGTTCTTTTCCTGGTGAACATTACTTCTGGGCAGAGGGTTGGTGAGATTGGGGCTTTAATGGCTTCGCCCCCCTTTTTGCGCATTTGCACTGGCAAGATCATTCTCCGTCCCGGTCAGTTTTTCTGCCTAAGGTGTTGTCGTCTTTCCACTGTCAGGAGGATATTGTTCTCCCTGTTTTTTTTCCAAATCCTGCCTCTCCGGAGGAGTTGGTTCTCCATTCTTTGGATGTGCTGAGGGCTCTCTGTATCTACTTGGATTGGACCTCTGGTTTACGTAAAGTTAATTCCTTGTTTGTCACCTACGACTCTCTGGGTGGGTCTTCGTCCTTCCTTGTCCACCTTGTCTCATTGGGTCAAGGGTGCTGTGGTTTTGGCCTATGATTCTGCCAACTGTCCTCTCCCCTCTTTTGTTCAGGGTAGGTCGATCAGGGGCATCTCCTCCTCCTGGGCCATGTTCAAAGGGGCCTCCTTGAGGGACATTTCTAATGCTGCCACATGGGCTTCTCCCCATATGTTTGTTTCCCATTATTGTCTTCAGTTGGGGATGGCTGCCTCGGCTGCCTTTGGCTCTCATGTTTTGTCTACTTTACATGGTTTATGATTTGTACTGCTTTCTGTTGATTAAATAGACCTGTTTTCTCGCACTTTCTGGTCTGTTTTGTTACAATCACCGTGTGCTTGTGTATGGGCTGACCATTAAGGAATGGGACGGGAAGACAGGACGAGGAGGTAATGCCCGGTTACTCACCGGTAATATACATTACTCCGTGTGCTGGTCTTCCTGTCCCATTCCTGAGTCCTTCCCTCCCTCCCTGTTTTGGGGTTTTGGGTGATTGTTTTTCTTTCTGGGTTTTCTTTGGTATTCTCAGGATGTTCCTATGACGCACTTCCCCCTTTATGGTCACCTGATGGTGGCGCCATATTGGGGGAGGTGCGAAAAGCTTGGCTAGGTAGTAGGTCCCTGTAGAGCAGATTAGCTGCTCACTGTTAAGGAATGGAACAGGAAGACCAGGACTCGGAGTAATGTATATTACCGGTGAGTGACCGGGCAATCCATGTCAATTCTTATTTTTAACCTCAAGTGATTTTTTTTTTAAAGTAATTTTTATTGTAGACATACAGTACACAAACCAAGATTCATATAGTTACAGTGCTGCTCTAGTCATTTTCCAATAATCTTTCCTTGTCATGTTATACACAGCCTGCAGGCCCACAACCCGGAGGTCTGGCGGCAACAATCGATTGACCTTTCTTTGTCTGGATGCGATTTTTAGGATCTTTTTAGTCCGCATTAAAGTGTGCATGTCTACTTTTCTTCCCTAACCTAACTAAACTGTGTAACCCCCCCTCAAACTGCCCCTAAATAGTGCCCTTCTCCCACCCTCCCCCCCCCCCCCCACCATCCGCTCATAGGGTCTCGTCTTAAATCAACCTAGGGTTTGATCTGAAGTTTGTCAATGTCTAAGTGTGCGATGCGCTCAGTAAATCTTGGGTGCTATTCCTGTCTGCGCTGAGGGTTTCTTCATCCTCCGTTAACATGCTATCTCTAAGGGCCTGTACTAACGCCTCCCAGGCTGTCGCCATCTCCAATGCTCTAGGGTCAGGGTTTCTGCGCGCTAACTGATACCTGTGTGTGCTATCGTAAGCCGCCCATTTGAGGAATTCATTATACCATCTCCTGTGAGTTGGGCCTGTTCTCGCCTTCCACTGTCTTGTTATTTCTCTTTTGGCTATCATCAGTCCCATATCCACGAACTTGCTGGAAGTTTTATTTTTGGGCGTGTGAGGGAAGCAGTGCAGTATGCATACCGCCGAATCGAAGTCAATGGCTCTTTCTGTTACTTCGTTTAAGGTCTCCCCTATGGCCTGCCAGTATTCCCGGAGGGCCGGGCAAGACCACAGCATATGCTCCAGCTCCGCCCCGTCCGTTGCACAACGGGGGCACGCCGACTCAGCTACCCCAAAATATTTCTTAATTCTGCCAGGGGTCATGTAGGCCCTGTAGGCCCTGTGTAGCACGTAGTAATGGATAAGCTGAAATCTCGCATTTCTCGTGCTGTTTCGGGCTCGGCGCACAATTCGGGCCAAAGTCGTTTCAGGAATATCCTTACCCAGTTCGGCTTCCCATTTGGACTTCAGCACCGTAAGGGGCATTAGGTTTTCGCGGAGCATTCTGGAAAACAGGCACGTCACCGCCTTAACCGTCCCAGCCGCCATCATAGCATACTGTCAAGCCCTGGATGTCTCGGGCTCTGTTAGACATTCTCCCCAATGTGCCTGCATCGCTCCAACCGCAGCCGAGTGCGTTCTAGAAGGTCCTGATACGGGAGGAGCGCCCCGTTTTCATAAAGGTCGCCTACTACCTGTACACCCGCTTCTTCCCATTGCTGCAGCTGCGACCAGTCGCCCCCGTGGGGCAGCGCCGTCAGCATGCCCAGGGGTATTTCCGGGGCATATGGATGCCGTATCCCCGCCCGCCGTTGAGACTGGTTCCAACAAAGTCGGAACGTCTGCTGCTCAAGTGTTAGGTCTCGGGTAGCAATCTTCTGCTGTAAGGCTATGTAGGCCAAGACATGCCTTGGCGTGCCTCTGGGCTTTCCGCCTTCCGGGCCCCGGTGCACTCGCGCCACCTCTTGCGTGTATATCTGCAGTTGGGCGGCGAGATAATAAAGCTCAAAGTCCGGTACCGCTAGCCCACCCTCGTCTTTTGGACGGGTGGGCGTCGCCAGCGCCACTTTGCATCTGCCCGCTCCCCACAGGAACGCAGTCAGCTGGGATTTGAGTTGACGGAAGAAGGAACTAGGGATCCAGACCGGGAGTGTCCTAAAGTAATACAGCAATCGCAGCAAAGCAACCATTTTTAACAAGGATATACGGCCAGCTGCAGGAGCGGGGCCCAAAAGGCCATGCTGCCATTCAGCGCTCGTGCGCAGCGACCAACGTTACCCTCCAACATGTTCGCGGCCGTATGATATATATATACCCCTAAGTACTTAAGACAAGTCGGTTCCCAGTTAAGTGTGGGCCGGTGGTCAGGACGACCGGTGTCCCTCCGTAACGGAAACAAGCATGTCTTCGTCCAGTTGACCTTTAGGCCCGATATGACACCAAATCGCCCTAGCAACCTCTCTGCTCCTTCTAGCGCTGTTGTGTCATTTTCGAGAAATAACAGCAAGTCGTCGCCATACAGCGATATAAATTGCTGCCCGTCTCTACTATCTATGCCCTTGAAATGTCTTCCCGTCCGGGCCTCGGCCGCTAGTGGTTCAATCGCTAGTGCGAACAATAGGGGAGACAAGGAGCAACCCTGCCGGGTGCCCCTCTCCACAGGGTATTGCTGTGATACCAGGGGCCCTATCCTCACCCTTGCTACTGCCGCCGTGTACAGGACTCGCGTCCACTTAATATACCCTTCTCTTAGTCCGAACCGCTCCATGACCTTATACAAATAGTTCAACAAAATGGGGTGCTGAACTGTTCCTTAGATAAGGAAGTGTGTGTATCTGGCGTGACCGGAGGTGAAGATGTGACACCTTTGGGCATCCATTTTGTTGGAAGTATTTGCCTCACACACCCATACAGGTGTCATGCTTCATCATTGGCGTTGCTCCTTGTCGGGGAGGCGGTGCAATCCCCGACGGGCTCACCTCTAAGAGGGGCTCTTTGGCGGAGATCTTTTAAATCCAACTGCCTTATGGTGAAGTGCGGGTGTGCGGGTAGTGCAGTATGTAGCCTGGGTGGTGATTTAAAATGAAGTAGAGGGTACCGGAAACTACTTTATTCTGGGGGTCTCCTACTGCAATTAAAAACGTGAATCTAACTATCTAGGTGCCAGCAGGTTAGGTATAGTGGCCCTAGATTAGATTTGAAACGAAATTGGTCAACATGTTTCTTGCATGGGTAAAGTACCCGCGATTCATCAGGACCTATAGTGGGTAAAAGCAAGGTCTACAAACATTAAACAACATGCTAGTGTCATGTGCCTAATACCGAAATTGTGGAATACTTTGTGTTACCTCTGTAGCTTTGTCCTATGCCTAAAAGGGAAAAAAGAGTACAGAGTTCATAGCATTGAATGATCGCCAGAAAAGATACATGGTGCTAGACCAAATATACACACAGTCTCATGCTAGTGATAGTGTATTTATACTAGCTTCAAGTCGACGTGACTGTATTGTGACAACGTGAATTAATACTGTCACACCAATCTATTATAAGTGAAAGGCAAAGTTTTAAAACCAGAAATATAAAAACAGCAGCAGTCTATCAGGAGAGGCACCCTCCTTCTCGTTTGATCAGTAGGTCCAGTGTGTGATGAAGTTGTGCCCACTAGGTGTGCATAGTGCATATTGCCGTAATGAATGGAAACCCGACTCACCTAATGGTCAGGGACTAAATGCCACAACAATGCTCGGCGGGTTGGTACTGCAGGATGGAGCCCATTAGGTATGGCTGGGGGTGGAAAAGGAAGGCGTGTACAGAATCAGAACACGACTTTGATCAGGATAATCAAAGCCCTATGAGGATTCAGGTTAAGAACCCCCGATGTTGCCATACGAGCAAAGATACAATATAAGAGTCCCAAAAGCGTCCCTCGTGTGTCCTCCTTACCTCTCAGTCACCGCGTACTAGTTTCCTCACCTACCCATCGCCGCCGAGCTCGGATAGATGCTGGAGCTCGGTGGCGGTCGCCATTTCTAGGCGAAAGCGTCACTGTTCGGTGCCTAACTCCGCCCCCAACGTCAGGTGCCTAACTCCGCCCCCAACGTCAGGTCAGGTGGTATTAATGGTAACTGTGGCGGCCATTACAGAAAGGAGGTAGAAGACTTTTTAAACCAGATATCGGGCCAAGTTAGGTAGTGGCTGCTTTGTAGGAGGGGGTATACCCTACTCGCATATACCTAGGGAGCTGGTATATATTGATTGAATAGAAGGACACGTTATTCGCCCCTTGTGAAAAATAGTATATTAGCGCATTGTATTGGTCACGGCTAAAGTATATTGAAGATAAGTGAGAAGGCTGAGGGTGGGTTAACGCGCAATATGTAGATCTCAGCTAGTCGCGTTAGGTGCAGAATAAATACATTTGTCAGGAATTCCAGCACTGCAATTTTATAATGCATGCCACGGAATGTCCTCATTCAAGCCCCGACTGTCTGACGATAATCGGTGGATCCAACTTTGTTCTTTGTGAAACAAGGCTTGTTTTGGGCAATTGGGGCTAGATTCAAGTACAAGCCATTTAAGAGAGTCAGTGGTATGGTTAGCCTCAACATAATGTTTGCACATCTTGGTATTGGTCTTTCTACATCGGAAATTACTGCGGTGTTCAGTGATGCGGCTTTTAATCGGACGTGTCGTCATTCCTATGTATTGTAGTCCGCATGGGCAGGTAAGCATGTAGATACAGTGTGAGGTATTACAATTAGTATGTCCCCTGAGCTCCCAATTGAAGGTGTCAGTGAGTTGTATTGTCTTATGTACGGCTGTGTAAGTACAAGCTGTGCAAGAGCCTCAAGGATAATGACCCTTCACAGGGGGCAAATGCCATAGTGTCTGTTGAGACCCCTTCTTGATGACTTTGGGTCTCGTGCTGATCAGGATGTCTTTAACATTCTGCGATCTTTTGAACGCAAATCTTGGTTGTTCAAAGGTTAGATCACCTGTGTTCAGGATAGCCCAGTGGCGTTTGATCACACTTTTGACTTTAGTTGACGCGGGGGTGAATGTTGTGACACAGGGTATAGGTTGTTTCTCTACAGGTACCAGCTCCCATTGTTCGAGGAGAGCCTCTCGGTGGTTATTTCTAGCTCGTTTTTGTGCTATAGAGACATCTCTCACAGGGTATCCTCTATCCAGTAGATTCCTGGAAAGGATTGCTGATTCTTTCTTGTAATCAGTTAAATCACTACAATTTCACCGGATTCGGAGAAATTGCCCAAAGAGGAGGTTGGTGCGTAGAGCTTTGGGGTGATGGCTGGTGTAATGGAGCAGGCTATTGCGGTCGGTGGGTTTTCTGTACATCGTTGTACAGAGAGAGACCCATCTTTCAATTTTATTGTCAAATCAAGGAAGGCAATTTCAGTGGGTGACACAGACATCGTGAAGCGTAGGTATGGGTTAAGAGTGTTGACCTATTCAAAAAGGCCTCATGTGAGGTTGGTGGTCCCGTCCACAGGATCAGGATGTCATCAATAAATCGCCTCCACATCTTGATGTTAGTGAGGAAGGGATTAGACTGGTGTTGTATGTGTTTACCTTCAAAATCAGCCATGTAAAGGCATGCCACTGATGGGGCAAAAGTACTGCCCATCGAAGTACCTTGTGTTTGATGGTAGTAGTTCCCCTTGATTTCAAAGTAATTCTCTGTTAATGCTAAAGTGGCACACTCCATGATGAATGAAGGTGGGGTGGCTGAGTTCCAGGTTTCCAGCCCAAGCATCTCCTCGATTACTCCTAGTGTGGCCCTCTGTGGGATGTTCGTATAGAGGGCCTCCACATCGAGAGTAATCAGGAGATTGATCTGCCCGGTATCCTGGACAGTGTCCAGTATGCGCAAGACATCAGAGGTATCTTGGATGAACGAGGGAATGCGTCTCACTAGGGGTTGCAGGAAATGATCACAAAATTGTGAAAGTGGTTCAAGGACGGAATCAATCCCCGAGACTATAGGTCGCCCAGGTACCGGTCTAGTCTCTTTATGGATCTTAGGAAGAATGTAAAAGTAGGGGACCCTGGGATCTTTTTTCATCAGGAAGTCCGCCTCTTTCTTACTAATCCACTGTTCACATTCTGCACTGTCTACCAAGCCTGTTATTGTGGTTTGTAGGCGTGGTGTCGGGTCACACGGAATTGGAGTGTAATAGCGTGTGTCACTTAGTTGCCTTGTGCACTCAAGGTCATAGTCTACGGTATTCATAAGGACTGTGGCACCACCCTTATCCGCCTGTTTGATGGTGATCTGGGGGTTTTCAGCAAGTGACTTGAGTGTATGCATCTCATTTTTAGAGATGTTTGGTAGGTTCCCTGCTGATCTAATGTCCTAATGCCTTTGAGTACAGCCTGCTCAAAAGTCAGGATTTCATTCAGAATCATCCCATTGTGGGGGGTGAAGGTGGAAGGGTTGTGGAGGCCGGAATCTTCTATTGGTTCACTTGGTCTCCCCTCAAAAAAGGCTTTCAACCTGATTTTACGGAAAAAGGAATGAATTTCCTGAGTTTGTTGAAAGAGGTCAGTTCTTGGAGTGGGTACAAAGCCCAGTCCCTTTTGTAGGACTTTCTCCTCTCTCTCTTTCAAGGGCCGGTCTGATAAATTTACCACCAGACTCATTTTTGTCCCGACCTGTTTGTGTTCCTCGTGTCCATTCCCTGGGGGCGTGCGTCCTCCCACTGTACTCTTTTCTCTGGAGCGTTGCCTCGCTTTCGCCCTCGCCCTCTGCCCCAGCCTCTGTCTAAAAAAGGGGGTCGCATGGAACCCTGTGGGGCATAGTAAGGTGGATATTGCGGGGCGTAAGGTGGTTGGAACTGAGGAAATTGTAGGTAAGGCCATATGGGATGTCCGTGGGGTGGCCCATGAGGAGTGAAGTTCTGATAAACTTGTTGGCCTCGTCCCCTGCCCCTTCTACCTCTTTGTGGTATCTGTGGAAGTCCATCCTCCCCGCTACTGTCAGACCCACTGTTAGATCCCCTTCTGGAGGAAGTAGTACTGGAATCCGAGTTGTAGTTTGTTCCCGGGGGGACATAATCTTCCTTTAGGTAGGGGTATACCTTTTCTTTAGAAAACCTTTTGATGTCTTTTTGTAATTTAGTCACTTTCTGATTCATAAGGTATTCTTTGTGCTCTGCAAGTTCCTTGTTAAGTTCCGCCAGTTTTGTTTTAAAACCTGGGTTTGGAACAGCTGCCTTAAGTGCACTTTCAGCTGCTTGAATGAGGATCAACAATTCATCCGCTAGGCGTTTGGCAGTATTAACAATCAGGATGAGGAGATCATGGGTGCACTTCCATGAAATCTGAGACCATTCTGCCTTGAACTGTCCATCCTCCCAGAAAATTCTCGGGAAGTTCTTTACAATCAAACCGTTGGGTGCAATTTTGGCTTTAAAATATTCGTCCATCATTGCCCCATGTAAGGTTATTCTGATCCATTCTCGTTTGAGATCTGACAATGATTGCCATTCTGCAGTGTTACTACATGTGGCTGGTTCTATATCAATGCCGAGAAGTGATGGTGTTCTCAGAATGGCTGCTGCATCTTCTTCTCCGAAGCTCAATCCCTGGCCATCCATCTTGTGGAGATCAGAGGGGTCGTGCTCAGTGAAAAAGGAGTCCTCACGGGAAGGACAAAAGGGGTGGAAAAAGTGAAACTGCCCAATCTGGGAAGCGAGGTGTGACTCACTGCGTAATGAGGAAGTCACAGGGTGGGGGATAGAACAAGTCTTACCCGCCAAAAGGAACTCCCACGGTGTGGACCGTGCAAAAGTAGTTATCAAGAGGAGGGAGAGAGATCGGTCGATCAGTTGTGCACCATTTACCACTAAGGGAAGTGGAAGGTCCAGTATCAGCTAGTGCCCTCAAGTATAGATCAACAAAATGGGGTGCTGAACTGTTCCTTAGATAAGGAAGTGTGTGTATCTGGCGTGACCGGAGGTGAAGATGTGACACCTTTGGGCATCCATTTTGTTGGAAGTATTTGCCTCACACACCCATACAGGTGTCATGCTTCATCATTGGCGTTGCTCCTCGTCGGGGAGGCGGTGCAATCCCCGACGGGCTCACCTCTAAGAGGGGCTCTTTGGCGGAGATCTTTTAAATCCAACTGCCTTATGGTGAAGTGCGGGTGTGCGGGTAGTGCAGTATGTAGCCTGGGTGGTGATTTGAAATGAAGTAGAGGGTACCGGAAACTACTTTATTCTGGGGGTCCCCTACTGCAATTAAAAACGTGAATCTAACTATCTAGGTGCCAGCAGGTTAGTTATAGTGGCCCTAGATTAGATTTGAAACGAAATTGGTCAACATGTTTCTCGCATGGGTAAAGTACCCGCGATTCATCAGGACCTATAGTGGGTAAAAGCAAGGTCTACAAACATTAAACAACATGCTAGTGTCATGTGCCTAATACCGAAATTGTGGAATACTTTGTGTTACCTCTGTAGCTTTGTCCTATGCCTAAATGGGAAATAAGAGTACCGGGTTAATAGCATTGAATGATCGCCAAAATAGATACATGGTGCTAGACCAAATATACACACAGTGTCATGCTAGTGATAGTGTATTTATACTAGCTTCAAGTCTACGTGACTGTATTGTGACAACGTGAATCTAAGGGAACAGGTCTGCTTAAAACAACGCGCCCTAATAAAGCCAGACTTGGAGGCAGGTCCTTTCGCACTCTTGCAGCCAAGGAGTGGAACACCCTCCCCATGAATATCAGACAGGAAAAAAACGAAACATCCTTTAGGAAACATCTAAAAACGTATCTTTTCATTATCTAATCACTGTCTGATGCCCCTCCACCCAAGCAATACTCTCTCCTCAGCGCGGGGACACGCCGGGAGGCGTCACCATGCGCTTTACAAACTCCTATAATAAATAATAATAATAATAAATAATACTGTCACACCAACCTATTATAAGTAAAAGGCAAAGTTTTAAAACCAGAAATATAAAAACAGCAGCAGTCTATCAGGAGAAGCACCCTCCTTCTCGTTTGATCAGTAGGTCCAGTGTGTGATGAAGTTGTGCCCACTAGGTGTGCATAGTGCATATTGCCGTAATGAATGGAAACCCGACTCACCTAATGGTCAGGGACTAAATGCCACAACAATGCTCGGCGGGTTGGTACTGCAGGATGGAGCCCATTAGGTATGGCTGGGGGTGGAAAAGGAAGGCGTGTACACAGTCAGAACACGACTTTGATTAGGATAATCAAAGCCCTATGAGGATTCAGGTTAAGAACCCCCGATGTTGCCATACGAGCAAAGATACAATATACGAGTCCCAAAAGCGTCCCTCGTGTGTCCTCCTTACCTCTCAGTCACCGCGTACTAGTTTCCTCACCTACCCATCGCCGCCGAGCTCGGATAGATGCTGGAGCTCGGTGGCGGTCGCCATTTCTAGGCGAAAGCGTCACTGTTCGGTGCGTAACTCTGCCCCCAACGTCAGGTGCCTAACTCCGCCCCCAACGTCAGGTCAGGTGGTATTAATGTTAACTGTGGCGGCCATTACAGAAAGGAGGTAGAAGACTTTTTAAACCAGATATCAGGTCAAGTTAGGTAGTGGCTGCTTTGTAGGAGGGGGTATACCCTACTCGCATATACCTAGGGAGCTGGTATATATTGATTGAATATAAGGACACGTTATTCGCCCCTTGTGAAAAATAGTATATTAGCGCATTGTATTGGTCATGGCTAAAGTATATTGAAGATAAGTGAGAAGGCTGAGGGTGGGTTAACGCGCAATATGTAGATCTCAGCTAGTCGCGTTAGGTGCAGAATAAATACATGTGTCAGGAATTCCAGCACTGCAATTTTATAATGCGTGCCACGGAATGTACTCATTCAAGCCCCGACTGTCTGACGATAATCGGTGGATCCACCTTTGTTCTTTGTGAAACAAGGCTTGTTTTGGGCAATTGGGGCTAGATTCAAGTACAAGCCATTTAAGAGAGTCAGTGGTATGGTTAGCCTCCACATAATGTTTGCACATCTTGGTATTGGTCTTTCTACAGCGGAAATTACTGCGGTGTTCAGTGATGCGGCTTTTAATCGGACGTGTCGTCATTCCTATGTATTGTAGTCCGCATGGGCAGGTAAGCATGTAGATACAGTGTGAGGTATTACAATTAGTATGTCCCCTGAGCTCCCAATTGAAGGTGTCAGTGAGTTGTTTTGTCTTATGTACGGCTGTGTAAGCACAAGCTGTGCAAGAGCCACAAGGATAATGACCCTTCACAGGGGGCAAATGCCATAGTGTCTGTTGAGACCCCTTCTTGGTGACTTTGAGTCTCGTGCTGATCATGATGTCTTTAACATTCTGCGATCTTTTGAACGCAAATCTTGGTTGTTCAAAGGTTAGATCACCTGTGTTCAGGACAGCCCAGTGGCGTTTGATCACACTTTTGACTTTAGTTGACGCGGGGTGAATGTTGTGACACAGGTTATAGGTTGTTTCTCTACAGGTACCAGCTCCCGTTGTTCGAGGAGAGCCTCTCTGTGGTTATTTCTAGCTCGTTTTTGTGCTATAGAGACATCTCTCACAGGGTATCCTCTATCCAGTAGATTCCTGGAAAGGATTGCTGATTCTTTCTTGTAATCAGTTAAATCACTACAATTTCGCTGGATTCGGAGAAATTGCCCAAAGGGGAGGTTGGTGCGTAGAGCTTTGGGGTGATGGCTGGTGTAATGGAGCAGGCTATTGCGGCCAGTGGGTTTTCTGCACATCGTTGTACTGAGAGACCCATCTTTCAATTTTATTGTCAAATCAAGGAAGGCAATTTCAGTGGGTGACACAGACATCGTGAAGCGTAGGTATGGGTTAAGAGCAGTGATTCCCAAACTGTGCGCCGCGGCGCCCTGGTGCGCCGTTAGGAGGAGCCCGGGGCGCCGCCGGCGCACGACGTGGGAAAGCGCTTCTGCCGAGGAAGAATGCAATCAGGTTGCAATCAGGTGAGAATGTAAGCAATTAATACAAAATGATGCGTCTTTTGACACCCTAGGTTACCATCGGCCTGAAGGCAGCAACCAAAGCTTATTTAAATTACACTCAGGGGTGTTACAAATGCCACCCGTATGATCATGATGAATGGTTTGACTCAAGAGCGCACAGCCGCGGTTGCCTGCTTTCACGTTGCCTCTGCCTATATTTGCAGAAATGAAGGTTGGTCGTTACTGCTGCCGGTGTTCAATCGTGCCTCTGGGGACCCTCTTCTCAAGAGACAAATATGTTGGTTTCAAAATATTCCTTGCTTTAAGTTACCTGTTATTCTGCACTTCGTTCGTGTGAGGAAAAACTGGACCGAATTTTACAAGTCAGAAATTTCAGTGGGCAAACTCGCTGTGGAAGTAGGCCGCATTGCAGAGAGAATGAGTTTCCCAGCCCCAGTCTGCCCCTCAGCAAGGCCTGGCAGGAACCATGTCATATCCCAGTCACTGTAACCTTTCCTTCTCAGCCTCCGTGAAAGTTTCTCATTCTTCCCACCAAATGTTTCTCCATGTTAGTGACAAGAAGAGTAAGGCCTCTCAAATTAAACGAGTAAGTAGAATAAAACCTTAAAAAAAGTCTCTTGAATTGTATTGCAATCACATGGATAAAACGCTTACTACCTCAGACAAAACACCGCAGCTCAGACTGAAACAACCTTGGCATAGGAGAGGCTGTTAAATCACCCCAGACTGGGCCGCCCACGTGTGTTTTATTTCTGGGATGAGAGAAATATAGGAAACTAAAAGTGACACCAAGACTTTCAGCCTGAGAAAATAAGAGCAAGCAGCAGGTGGAAGAAGTAATACACAAGGGTAGAACAAAGGGTGAAAGAATCAAAGGGAAAGAGAAGGAAAGCAGGACAAGGCAGAGAAAGGGGAGAAAAGAATGTCTGAAGAGGAAAGGCAGCAACAAGAGGTTTAGAAACGAAAAGGCTGAGAGGATAGAAGATGTTTTAGCTTTTTCATAAATGAAAGTTTCTCAAAGCATTATTAACGGACCATAAACAGATACAGCTGGGTTTGCAACAATGCAAGCTTCCTTTAATGCACAGAACAGGCACGCCTAAAGCTGCTTTTTGGCTCTTTTTAGCGTTTAAGACAGTGCATTCTGGGGCTTGTAGTTTGTCTTTTTTTACACTATTATGAGTATAATCTCACAACTCATTGTAAGCAAGAGCTTTGTATTATTTCTCACTTAACCAGTTATAGTACTGGAAGTACTCTCAAGTCGGGCTTACACCCCCCCCCCACCGGTAAAAAAAAAAGTGTCATGATGGGGAGCCACGGCCAACTTCCAATTAGGTGAAGGGAGCCACAGGTCGAAAAAGTTTGGGAACCACTGGGTTAAGAGTGTTGACCCATTCAAAAAAGGCCTCATGTGAGGTCGGTGGTCCCGTCCACAGGATCAGGATGTCATCAATAAATCGCCTCCACATCTTGATGTTATTGAGGAAGGGATTAGAATGGTGTTGATTTGACAATAAAATTGAAAGATGGGTCCAAGATTTGCGTTCAAAAGATCGCAGAATGTTAAAGACATCCTGATCAGCACGAGACCCAAAGTCACCAAGAAGGGGTCTCAACAGACACTATGGCATTTGCCCCCTGTGAAGGGTCATTATCCTTGTGGCTCTTGCACAGCTTGTGCTTACACAGCCGCACATAAGACAATACAACTCACTGAAACCTTCAATTGGGAGCTCAGGGGACATACTAATTGTAATACCTCACACTGTATCTACATGCTTACCTGCCCATGCGGACTACAATACATAGTAATGACGACACGTCCGATTAAAACCCGCATCACTGAACACCGCAGTAATTTCCGCTGTAGAAAGACCAATACCAAGATGTGCAAACATTATGTGGAGGCTAACCATACCACTGACTCTCTTAAATGGCTTGTACTTGAATCTAGCCCCAATTGCCCAAAACAAGCCTTGTTTCACAAAGAACAAAGGTGGATCCACCGATTATCGTCAGACAGTCGGGGCTTGAATGAGGACATTCCGTGGCACGCATTATAAAATTGCAGTGCTGGAAATCCTGACACATGTATTTATTCTGCACCTAACGCGACTAGCTGAGATCTACATATTGCGCGTTAACCCACCCTCAGCCTTCTCACTTATCTTCAATATACTTTAGCCGTGACCAATACAATGCGCTAATATACTATTTTTCACAAGGGGCGAATAACGTGTCCTTATATTCAATCAATATATACCAGCTCCCTGGATGTATGCGAGTAGGGTATACCCCCTCCTACAAAGCAGCCACTACCTAACTTGGCCTGATATCTGGTTTAAAAAGTCTTCTACCTCCTTTCTGTAATGGCCGCCACAGTTACCATTAATACCACCTGACCTGACGTTGGGGGCGGAGTTAGGCACCTGACGTTGGGGGCGGAGTTACGCACCGAACAATGAAGCTTTCGCCTAGAAATGGCGACCGCCACCGAGCTCCAGCATCTATCCGAGCTCGGCGGCGATGGGTAGGTGAGTACGCGGTGACTGAGAGGTAAGGAGGACACACGAGGGACGCTTTTGGGACTCGTATATTGTATCTTTGCTCGTATGGCAACATCGGGGGTTCTTAACCTGAATCCTCATAGGGCTTTGATTATCCTGATCAAAGTCGTGTTCTGATTCTGTACACGCCTTCCTTTTCCACCCCCAGCCATACCTAATGGGCTCCATCCTGCAGTACCAGCCCGCCGAGCATTGTTGTGGCATTTAGTCCCTGACCATTAGGTGAGTTGGGTTTCCATTCATTACGGCAATATGCACTATGCACACCTAGTGGGCACAACTTCATCTCACACTGGACCTACTGATCAAACGAGAAGGAGGGTGCCTCTCCTGATAGACTGCTGCTGTTTTTATATTTCTGGTTTTAAAACTTTGCCTTTCACTTATAATAGGTTGGTGTGACAGTATTAATTCACATTGTCACAATACAGTCACGTCGACTTGAAGCTAGTATAAATACACTATCACTAGCATGACACTGTGTGTATATTTGGTCTAGCACCATGTATCTATTCTGGCGATCATTCAATGCTATTAACCCTGTACTCTTATTTCCCATTTAGGCATAGGACAAAGCTACAGAGGTAACACAAAGTATTCCACAATTTCGGTATTAGGCACATGACACTAGCATGTTGTTTAATGTTTGTAGACCTTGCTTTTACCCACTATAGGTCCTGATGAATCGCGGGTACTTTACCCATGCGAGAAACATGTTGACCAATTTCGTTTCAAATCTAATCTAGGGCCACTATACCTAACCTGCTGGCACCTAGATAGTTAGATTCACGTTTTTATTTGCAGTAGGGGACCCCCAGAATAAAGTAGTTTCCGGTACCCTCTACTTCATTTTAAATCACCACCCAGGCTACATACTGCACTACCCGCACACCTGCACTTCACCATAAGGCAGTTGGATTTAAAAGATCTCCGCCAAAGAGCCCCTCTTAGAGGTGAGCCCGTCGGGGATTGCACCGCCTCCCCGACGAGGAGCAACGCCAATGATGAAGCATGACACCTGTATGGGTGTGTGAGGCAAATACTTCCAACAAAATGGATGCCCAAAGGTGTCACATCTTCACCTCCGGGTACGCCAGATACACACACTTCCTTATCTAAGGAACAGTTCAGCACCCCATTTTGTTGATCTATACTTGAGGGCACTAGCTGATACTGGACCTTCCACTTCCCTTAGTGGTAAATGGTGCCCAACTGATCGACCGATCTCTCTCCCTCCTCTTGATAACTACTTATACAAATAGTCCCATTCTAGACTATCAAAGGCCTTTTCGATGTCTACTGAAAGGACTAAGGGCGCTCGGTTCGCAGCTTGCGAGCTCTCCAACAGGCGTGTGAGTCTCCTGATGTTAATCGTCGTGTCCTGGGCGGGAATGAATCCACTTTGGTCTTCGTGTACCAAGCCGGGCATATGCTGTAGTAGTCTAGCTGCCAGTATGGAGCTCAATATCTTATAGTCAGCGGTTAGCATGGAGAGTGGCCTGTAGGACGCAGGGCTACTACTCTCCCTACCCGGCTTCAGGAGCGGTATCACGAACGCCTCCCGCATCGAATAGGGCAAGCGGCCTGTTGCCCTGGCCTCCTTATAGATTGTTTGGAGTCGTGGCACTAAAATATCTAGATACTTGCTATAGAATTCAATGGGTAGTCCATCTAATCCTGGCGTTTTGTTGAGGGCCATTTTTTTAACCGCTCCCCTGATCTCTCCTAGGTCAATGTCTCTCCCCAGAACCTTCGCCTGTTCCTCGTCTAGCTGGGGCAATTGAAGACCATCAAGGAAAACCTCGGTCTCATTCTCTCGGTCCCCCGGATCGCTTTTGTAGAGGTCCTCGTAATACTTTTGGAAGCCATCTAAGATCTCCGTTTGGGAGTAGTGGATGCGGCCCGCTTCATCTTCTATAGCCAGTATAGGGGAGCATCGCTTCATGGGGCTCGCCAGCCACGCTAGTAGTGTTCCGGCTTCGTCCCCCTCTACGTGGGTCCTAAGCATATACGCTCGGTGGTCGAAGGCGCGAAGCCGCTCCACCTCCACCGCCACTGCCTCTCTAGCTGAGCTAACCTCCTCTTGGAGGTCGGGGCGGCCAGGCCGTATTTTCTCAACTTCCCTCAACTTGGAGTCTGCCTTACTAATATCTTCCAGAAACACCTTCTGCGTGCCCACGTATTTCGTTATACACTGGCCCCTCACCACCACTTTAAAAGCATCCCATTCCATCGCCCTAGTGGCCGCCGTCCCCTCGTTATCGGTAAAGTATTGGGTTATACCCTCCTCCAGTGCCGCATGGAACAACGGGTCTTCCAGGGTCTCTGGTCTTAATTTCCAGGTCGGAACTCGAGGCACCTCGGTCGCCCAGGCCAAGTTAATTATCAACGGGTTGTGGTCCGAGATTGTCCTCATTAGGTACTCTGACCAGGTTACGGCTGGTAACACGACCTGTGAGCACAATATCGCATCAAGCCGGACGTGAAGGTCATGTAGGCTGGAGAAGTGAGAGTAATCGCAGTCAGTTGGGTGGTGCGGCCTCCATACATCGGTCAGCCCCCATCCCTCTTGCCATTCCATTCTACCCTTTGTGAGTCAGTGAACAGGGGAGTCCCTCAGTGGTGGGTGGGACCTATCCAGTGTTGAATCCGCTATGGAGTTAAAGTCCCCTCCCATCAGGATCGGGCCCGCCAGGAAGTGTGCCAGTGTCCCCGATAATCCTGTTAGGAAGGTCAGCTGCTCCGTGGTCGGGGCGTATACGCTGCACAGGACTACGGGCTAGATGTAGGTAAAATAGATTTACCTATTTTAAATTACCGAATTTTACCGATTCGGTAATTAAAAATCGGTAAATCTATGGGGTCGACATGTAGGTATTCCAGATGTGCTGGAATATCGAATCGGATGATTTCGGTATTTACCGATTCGGTAAATACCGAATCGGTAAAGCCCATTCATTCCTATGGGCTTTGAAGCCCATAGGAATGAATGGGCATTACCGATTCGGTATTTACCGAATCGGTAAATACCAAATTTCACAAGGGTGCAGGGGGTGTCACTTTGACACCCTCTGGCACCCCCAAAACAGGCTCGGGTGCCATGTGGCAGGCATACATGCCCTAAGGGCAGGTCTGCCTGTCACATGGCATAGGTGTGCATGCACACATGTGCATGCACACCGGAATCGGTATTTTACCATCAAATTAGATTTGATGGTAAAATACCGATTCGGTAAGGATCCTGGGACTCTGAAGAGTCTCACCTACATATTGGTGGCTCAGATTCGGTAAATTTACTGATTTTTTTATTTTACCGAATCAGTAAAATTACCGAATCGGTAATTTTACTGATTCGGTAAAATAAAGCCCCCTACATGCCAATCACCTATTTACCGATCGGTAACGGCCGAAAATACCGATTTTCGGCCGTTACCGACCGACCTACATCGGGCCCTACGTCCCTACCTCTCAGCCTGCCTTCCACCACCACATATCTCCCCTCCAGGTCTATTAAATGTCGTGTTGGTTGAAAAGGTGTGCCCGCCCTAATCCATATCAGTGCGCCCCTAGCGTACGCTGAGTAAGAAGTGTGAAAGACCTGACCCCTCCATCTCCTCTGAAGTGCCGTTCCCTCCTGTTTCGTGAGATGAGTCTCTTGTAGCAGCGCAATATGGACCCCCCCCTTCAAATTAAGTAGGTGTGTACCTTATGTCTCCGTTGCATCATGTGAAGCCCCCGCACATTCCAGGTTATGCACTTCAATGCATTAGCATTAGCCATTGTCCCTTAAATCAAGTCGCTGTTTCACATCAAAACTCAGCCCCTCACGGATGGTGTCCCCCCCCAAACTCCACTAGGTATTCCGAACATTTCATCTCCCAGACTTCCCGGGAACAACAATCGCCAAACGTGGAAAAGGTCCCCAACAGTGTGTTGAGGTTCCGTGACAATTATAGTGGTGTTTTCGACTCGTTCGAATATGGACGAGTTTGGTATCTATGAACCGCAAATGACGAGTTTAGTGGGTGTACGCGTTTTTGCTACACTGGCCTGAACCGTTCGTCCTATTCGTGGGATTCTTCATCTGAACCCACGGGTTCCATTTTAGATACGGCATCCATTTTGTCTCTTGCCCTCAAGTAGCCAGCGAACGGACACTGTCCGCTTCGTGACCCTGGGATTCCCAAACCCTTGCGGAAGACACGTGTTCCTTTGAGGGTGTCTTTATGACGAGGGGGATGACATAGCAAAGGCAGATGGCCCCGCTCGAGATTCATCTTGCCGTGCCGGTCTATTGTTTCAGCCGTGCATACATTAGGAACGAATCCTTTGATCCTGCAATCGTGCTTCCGATATTGCCCCCACACTCTTTTGCAATCTGTTGTCTATCTCTGTCTTCCTTCCACCTGTTTCTGTCTTTTCTCTTAACTCGTTTACAGCCGGAATAGAATGTACTTAATGGTGGGATAACGTACTTTTACAGTTGGGAACCGGCGATGCTACTGTAATTATGTTCCGGGCTCTTGAAGACATGAAAGCGACCCTCTTGAAGTTTACTGTGGGAACTGAGTTGTAACCTTTTGTTCGTCATGTTGTGTTATGACTAAAATCTGTATAAAAGGAGCGATCCACTGTTGCAATTTGAAGCAGTCTCCTAGAACCTACACATGCTGTACTTCTTGTGACTTCTGTGTTCCCTGCAGTAAATAAACCTCGATCTTTGACGCCGAAGGAAGTGTCCCGTGTCTCTGTGATTTGTACGCCGGAACAGGTAACCCACGAAGGTTTCAGGTGTTGTCCCCTGGCACCGCTGGGCCTTAGAATAGCCCAGTCCTTCAGTTGGCGCCCAACGTGTGGCGACATCAGCGGTACCGGTCCAAAGCCCAACGATCGTGAGGAACTTCGTCTGAAATCTCCGAGGGAAGGTGCACCCCGCTTCATCGATCCTGTTGTCGAAATAAGTGGTCCGAAGACTTTTCCAGCGAAGATCCCCGCCTCCTGACGGCTGCGACGGACTGATGCCCTGACTGTCGACCTGTTTTGGCGCCTGGCGTAGTCCTTTGTACAGCGAGACGATAGACGGGCCTTCCTGGTGACGCCATTGCTCTTTCAGTTAAGTATTTGTGGGTCACTCCCAGAGTCCTTGGTTGTTGTTGTTGAAACTTGGTTGTTTGCATGGTTCCATTGCATTTGTGGTTCTTAGTTATTGGTTCTTAGTTGTTGGGTTTTATTTGACGATTGCAAATGCCAAAAACCGAGGGTCTTGCATTTTTGCGAGGACATCGTAATTCGATAACCCTCGAAGTTTGTAAACTCGGTTAGTGTGCACGATGCCTGGCCGTAGTACTTTGTTTAGTTGCTTTAAATGTTGCGGTGCGGATTCCCGATTGGAGGACTCATGTCCGATACCTCTAGTTGGAACTCCGATTTATGAGCTCTATAGTCGCCACGGAGTGGGTCCTATCGTGTATAATGATTATTGGATCCGCTACACTAAAGATGATGGTGTCCTTAGTTGGCCACCTCAAGGTAGTTTCGAAACTGCAATTTTGGATAATCTCGAAGCAAAATTGTTCAAAAAGAAATCTAGGCCGGCCATGTTTGATTCCTTTCGGTTATGTCGCAAAGAGGCCAAGCAGAAAGAAATCAAACAGCTTAAGAAAAATAAGAGGGAAGGTATTGTTACGGTGATGAGAAATGCAGAGCATTTCCAGCGAGACAAAGAAGAGAAGGAAAAGGAAGTTTTTGCTAGACTGCAACACATGGCGGTGGATAAGTGTTATCCTGTTTTACCGTTGAGTACTGATAAGAAGGGAGAAGAAGCGGTAGAGGACCCTTTGTTGTCCTACCTACTGAAATCACCACCTCCATACGCACAGGATACTATAGCCCCTGTGGTTCCTCCTGTTCCTCAACCTGTTGTTCCGGCAGCTGCTGGTCAGCCTGTCGCTGGTCCTGTTCTCCCGAATCCCCTTGTTCCTCAAGTTGTCCCTGTTCCCTTACCTGCCCCTCTTCCTACTGCTCCACTGCCTATACCTTCTCAGTCCGCTGTTCCTGCTACTTCTGCTGTCTTGGCTACTCCTACTGCTCCTACGTTCAGCCCTCATGTTGTTGCCCCTGTACTTCTCTCCTCTTCTCCGTCTGTTCGTAGTCACATACCTAATGCTGTTGCTAATCTTTACTCTCCATTTGGGCCGATCCTTGGGTCCGATGTTTCTGATGTCCCTCAAAGACGTAGTCAAATTCCTGGTGGTAGGGAGAGCGATACGTTAATAAAAATGTCACGTAATTGGATTAGGTATCCCATTAAACACACCCCGCGCTTGGTTTATGAGACGTTTTCTCAATTTAATGAGCCCACGCAGAGATTTGTGTTTGAGGAAATGTGTAAATGTTTACGAGAGGTCTGGGATACCGATGAGGTAGACAATGTGCCTCCCGAAGTGACTGAACTCCAGCATCAGGTTTCGAGTGGTATGATTGTGGGCAGTAATGTTCGACGTGCTGTGGAGCGTCTCCTATCTTTTCGATCTACAGTACTACCTCGAGCGTTGTTTAAGGATGAAACTGAGGAGTGGATGGCAACACCTGGTCAGTATCCCATGCAGGATGTTCCCCCAGTGTGGATGCCAGGTAATCCTGGTGCTAACCCCCCGATTTTGCCACACTTCTAGAGAGTTTGGATACACCTCCCATGGAAGCGGTCGGAGGTTTTACAGGTGAAGCAAACTTTGCCTGACCCCCGCAAAAATCCGGCAGGTTATTACAAGGAGTTATCCCAATTAGTGGATGCTACTGTTATGAACCTTGCCGATATCGACATGCTGTTTGGTAACGTCGTACCCCAACCAATTTGGGCGAAAATCCGTCAAGAAAATCACGTAGCCGAGTTAGGCGGTGATTGGGCTGCTCTTGCGGCGGCCGACGGATGACAAATTGGCGAGGCTAAGTCTGAACAGCTCATTACAGATCTGCCCCAAAGGATCATTACACTTATGAAGACGCTTATGCCAGCAATGAGAGTCAATTGGGATAAACTGTCTGCGTGCAAGCAAAAGAAGGACGAGAGTGTCTCCGATTTCTTTACGAGATTTGAGGAGGCATTCATCGATCACAGTGGTCAGGATATGAGCACTGAGGGAGGCCAGCGATTATTTGTAGATAAATTTGTATCGAATTTGTTGCCTGAACTCAGCAACAAATTAAAAAATTCCGAAAGTTCGTGGGCTGTTTCTACCTCTGCTCAAATATTAGCTACGGCTCAATATTACGAAAATAGGGAGAAGGAGGAAAATGATCGTGCGGATAAGAAAACTAAGGATCTTAAAACTAAAGTTCTGTTGCAGCAAGCGCATCCTCCGCGCTCGAATCAAAATGACTCACAGCAGCGGAATAGATCGCAATCACAGTCTTCTAGGTCGCAGTCGCGTAATGACTCCTCTACACCGAGATCTATGCTTGGTTATAATCAATGCGCATACTGTAGAGAAGAGGGCCATTTGAAGTTTAATTGTCCGGTTTTGCGCGACCGAAATAATGGTGGTTCGGTACGAGGAGGTCGTAGTGGTCCTCAACAGGCTTCACGTGGTAGAGGTCGTGGTGTTACTCAAAATCAGAATGAGCGTTCTGCCAATTCATCAGATTCAAACAATTGCTTTGATCAGCGTGATTTATCATCAGGTAGATCTGCACAGTATCATGTAGACGACTATTATGTCGAGCATGATATCGATACTGACGGTAATTACTAGGACAGCCACAGACAAAGAGAGGGAGTAGTATCAGTTCCGGTTGATCAGAGAGGGCCTTTTATTTCGCAGTTGCCACATCGAGCGTAGTTGAGCCTTTTCTGTTGGACACTGGTGCAGCGAAAAGTTCCCTTATGCATTTGAAACTCCCTGGCGCACCTTTGTCTGGCTTAACGAATGTTTCCGTTGGATTCTCTGGCGCCCCCATTAGCAATCCGGTTTCTAGCCCTTTGCCCCTCACAAATGGGCCTTGTGAGTTGGAAGCTCCTTTGATTTTGACTACTGGTTTTGGTGAGAATCTTTTGGGCCTGGATTTGCTGAAACGGTTATATGCGACCTTGTACTGCTCTCCTTCGGGAGTGGAGCTTACATTGGGTCAAAGAGTGATCTCTCCTATGTACTTGTCAACTGATAAGCTCCCACCGGAATTGAGTTCTCTTCCTAAGTCTTTGTGGGCAACAGGTCCCAATGATGTGGACCTGCTGGACATATCACCTTATGTTGTCCAATTGAAGTCGAATGTGCGATTGCCACGCATTCCCCAGTACCGTATCTCTCTCGATGGTGAACGAGCGCTGTTAGCGATTATCTATGACTTAATCGAGAAGGATGTCATCGAGGAGACTCGGGGAAATGTGTGTAATAGTCCTGTGTTACCTATTTTGAAACGAACTGATCCATCTTAGCCTCCTGTGTATCGTTTTGTCATTGATTTGAGGGAGGTAAATAAAATTGTGATTCCACAATTTCCTGTGGTGCCTGACATTACGGCTTTACTGACTCTGATTCCAGCCTCTGCCTCTTGGTTCTCAGTGATCGATCTGAAGAATGCTTTCTTTAGCATTCCGATTGCTGAGGAAAGCAGAGATCTATTCGGCTTCTCATTAGGTGGTCGCAGCTTTAGGTTTAAACGCGCTCCTCAGGGCTACTGTGAGAGTCCATCGATCTACAGCCAAGCCCTGAAGAGTCAACTTGATGCGTTTGTGTTACCGGCTGGTGCGGCCTTGATTCAGTACGTTGATGACTTGTTAGTGGCTGCTGACACTAAAGAGATCTGCAAAACTGCTACAGTATCGCTGTTACAGCATCTTTGTGACTTGCATCACAAGGTGTCACCTTCCAAACTGCAATATTGTTGTCAAGAAGTAACCTATTTAGGTCACTTATTGTCAAAGGAGGGAAGAAGGTTGACCCCAGAGAGAATTGCAGCGATCGCTTGAATGACTGTGCCAACAACTCAAAGAGATGTGCGTGCCTTTCTAGGTATCACGTCATACTGCAGGCAATGGATTCCAAATTTTTCATTGCTAGCGAAGCCATTGGTAGCCCTCACGTGCAAGGATGTTTCAACTCCTTTGCCATGGACTGATGAGTGTCAGAAAAGTTTTTCTGAATTGCGTGATGCGTTGTGTTCGGCTCCTGTGTTAGGTACTCCTGACTACAGCAAGCCGTTTACACTATACGTTCACGAGAGAGAGGGTTGTGCGTTGAGTGTCCTGACGCAGCAATTTGGTGGTAAGCAGCGTCCATGTGCATATTTTTCCTCGACCTTGGACCCAGTAGCTAGAGCATTGCCGAGTTGTCTAAGAGCGACAGCGGCAGCTGCGGTGTCCATCCAGCAATCTGCAGGACTGGTCATGGATAATATGCTTACGGTGATGGTTCCGCATGCAGTTGACACTCTCTTGAATCGTACAAAAACGCAACACTTGACGAGCGCAAGGTTGTACGGTTATGAGTTGACGCTTTTGGCCAGTCATATACAAATAAAGCGCTGTAATGTACTGAACCCGGCGACGTTGTTGCCAACAAATATGGAATCAGATGATGTACCACCACATGATTGCTATTTGCGAACTGAGGAAGAAACGAAGGGTCGTGTTGACCTAAAAAACACTCCATTGGCAGATCCCGATGGTACTTTGTATGTTGATGGTTCATGTTTCAAGTTGCCGAATGGTGATGTGACGACTGCGTATGCTGTGGTGACATTGAGTACGGTTGTGGAAACTGCGAGATTGAGTCAGAATTCCGCGCAGGCGGCAGAGTTGATTGCATTGACGAGAGCGTGTGTTTTGTCTAAGGGAAAGCGAGTGAATGTGTTTACGGATAGTCAGTATGCATTTGGCGTTGCACATAGCTTTGGTCGTCTGTGGAGAAAAAGAGGATTTATGACATTGCATGGCACGAAGATCCAACACGGACAGCTCGTGAACGATCTTTTGGACGCACTTACATTGCCTAAGCAGGTGGCGATTATTAAATGCAGTGCGCACCGAAAGGTTACGGATGATGTTGGTCGTGGTAATGCGTTTGCAGATGAGATTGCAAAAGAGACAGCTAAAAACCTTGCAACCCGAATGTACGTTACGAGTTCAGTAAGGTGGCCGGCAGAGACTAGTATGTGTGAGGACACTGTTGAAAGCGTGAAAGCGATTCAGAATGAGGCCACTGAAACGGAAAAGACTAAGTGGAAAGAAAGCACGGGAAAGTTAGACGCGCATGGATGTTGGATTGATTTGTCGGAGTGTCAGAGGTGGATGTTACCGGATGCATATGTGCTAGCCGTTGTGACTATGGCTCACGGCTTGTCACATATTAGCGCGAAAGGTATATGCAAGTTGCTGTCCCCTGTATGGAAGAATGATGGTATCGCTAAGTGTGCTGAGAGAGTGGTTAAGAATTGTATGGTATGTATGATGTACAACCCCGGCAAAGGCACCCCTACTCCACCTGGTCCTTTTGCTCCTCCTACATGTCCCTTTGAGGTTATCCAACTGGACTTTATCCATATGGAGAGATGCAATAACCTGAAGTACGTTTTAGTTGTGGTTTGCGCGTTCTCCAGATGGATCGAGGCCTATCCTCTTAAAGATAATACTGCCCTGTCAACAGCGAAAGTCCTACTGAAGGAATACTTTCCTCGGTATGGAATGCCACGGATTGTATGGTCAGATAACGGAAGTGAGTTTGTGGGGAGTGTGATGAAGAGTGTGTGCAAGGGCCTTGGAATTCGACAAAAATTCCATAGCGCCAATCATCCCCAGTCAGCGGGTTTGGTTGAAGGGTACAATGGTACTCTGAAACTGAAACTTGCTAAGATTCAAGCTACGACTGGTCTGTCATGGCCTGATGCCTTACCTCTGGCTCTCTTGTCGACCAGGGCAACTGTACACTCTTGAGTAGGGCTTAGCCCATATGAGATTGTGTTCGGCCGTCCTGCGAACATTTGGGGAGTCCCGAGGCCCAGGGCCTTTGATAGTCTTGAGTACCCAATGTTAATTGATTATCTTCATGATCTGACTGCTAAACTAAGGTTCATTCATCAACAGGTCTTTGAAGCTCTACCGGCACAGACTGAGGGTCCTGGACATCGGCTCCAACCGGGTGACTGGGTGGTTACCCGCAACTTCGGCAGGAAGCGCAATTTGGAGCCGAGATTTGTGGGTCCGTTCCAAGTCCTCCTAGCCACAAGGACTGCAGTTCGTTTGGAAGGCAGGAATAATTGGGTGCATGCCACCAACACCAAAAAAGTGCCTATCCCCCTGCCTGAAGATTCTTGGGTGAGGACTGGAATTGCCGCAACGGAAACAGAGACCCCAACATAATTTTGTGCCGTTTAGTGATGCTCAACCTGTAGGAGACACTTTATTGCAGTCAGATACATTTGTTGAACCATCAGTATTGGAGAACTCGAGGCTTGAATTGTCATCTGATCGATTGGACGCTGTTTCACAATCTGAACAATTATTTGAAGAACAGACTCGTCCAGGAAGAAGCAGATATTTTCTTCGTTCTCGTAACAAAGACTAATAAACGAAAACCCCTTTTTGTTTTTTTCCCCTTTTTGAATTCATATTACCCCTTACTGTTGTCTTGAACATTATGAACAATTGCATCCTCTATTAATTCTTGAGTTCTTTTCCACGTATGTTTCTTTTTCCACAGCTAGGAGATTTGCACTAAAATTGAATGACTGATTAAAGAAAACCTTACATCCGGGTTGACCGTAGGGCTGTGCGGGTACTTCCTTCTGTTTAGCAGGTTCCCGACACTAGGTCGGTACTTTTGTCGATTCCTGGGAACTCCTGGGAATTGATAATCGCTACTCAGAACGAAGTGCGTCAAGAACGTTGCGGACGGTTTTAGAGGATGAAATTCTCTAAGTTGTCGGAAGTGGAGAGGATGCTAGCTCAAAGATCAACATTGCATAGGGTTGTACGAACAAAATGCTTTCTGTTTCAGGTATTCCTGCTGTTTTTGACTCTTTCCATGTTATTAGTGGGTGGAGTGTACTTTGGAATACAGTCGTTATTACCTTCTGCTTTACCTACTCCTTCTTCTGAACCGAAATCTATTCCCACTGTTTCTCCACATTCCTTTCATCCTCTGCCCCAACACGAACAGGCTAGACGTGCGGAATTCATGAACAACTCCTTTGTCCAGCTTCTACATCAGCATCAGCTGGTGATGAACACTACTAACTGTTGGGTGTGTGGTTTAATGCCACATACCATGGATAGGGGTATTCCGTATTTGGTTCTTCCTTATAGCTCCCAGGGGTCAGCTCGAGCATTCCAAACTATGTTTCGTAGCGCACTAGATTCCTACCCCCACCGAGAGCCACGCACTGCAGATCATGGTCCCGGCCCGTACCACAAGCCTTTGGCAAGAGCGATTGCTGATTTAGATAGAGATATTTTTGATGCATCGCTTATCCCAGAGGAAGAGGTGCGAGCATACAGGGATCTGAGTGAGGCTGAGTATAGCATGTCAGTGGGTGATAGGCAGCTTAAGAGCTCGTCTCCGATTTGGATCGTACCCCATCTCGGTAATTTCTGCTTGAAAGGTCTTGGCCGAAGCCCGCGAGCTCAGCTTGGGAGGAGTGCTTGCACTGAAACGTATGTTTTACCAACACTCTCTTCCCCTGTTCTTCTGACTGCCAAGGGTACATACTTTGTATGTTACGACCGCGCATATACATGGTTGCCCCGTGACTTCTCGGGCACCTGTTATATTGCGAATCTGTTGCCACCGACCTTCACAGTTGGCTCGGACTATCACAAGACTAGAGTTGTGAGAGGCGTTATTAGCGAAGAGGACACTGCCGGTCAAGAAGCAGGAGACTTCTTTAAGGGTTTCCTGCCGTTTTGGGGACCTATGATCAATAGTAGGAACCTGAGACAGTTGACTCGTGTGGTAGAATCAACTGCTAATATAACTGCAAGTGCTCTTGGTAATCTGACAGCAGAGCTTCAGGCGGACAGGCTTATGACGTTGCAAAACCGTATGGTTTTAGACGTTGTTCTTGCAGATAGAGGTGGTGTATGTAAGGTGATCCATTCGAGTTGCTGCCTTTTCATCCCTGATAACGCTCCAACTGTCTATCAAGCCATCTCGAAGTTGCATAAGATCTCCGAGTCCATACACGTGGACGTAGGTGATTGGACGCTACTAGGATGGTTTTGGGGCCTGATGTTGACGTGGGGTTGGAAGATTCTGATGATCATTGGGGTTGTTGTAGCATTTTTGTTCACGTGTTTTCTTTGTGTGCAGTGTGGTCCTGCCTTATGTGGCCTCTGTGCTACGACGTGTATAAGACGGCCATCTGTTACCAAGGAAGCATTGATGGATAGAATGATGTTGCAGCAACATCTGAATGATCTGATGAATATCGAGATCGACTCGGATATCGACTAGTGCTTGCCTACATGAGGGCAAAAGGTGCGTCTGAGGTTCCGTGACAATTATAGTGGTGTTTTCGACTCGTTCGAATATGTTCGAGTTTGGTATCTATGAACTGCAAATGACGAGTTTAGAGGGTGTACGCGTTTTCGCTACACTGGCCTGAACCGTTCGTCCTATTCGTGGGTTTCTTCATCTGAACCCACGGGTTCCATTTTAGATACGGCATCCATTTTGTCTCTTGCCCTTAAGTAGTCAGCGAACGGACACTGTCCGCTTCGTGACCCTGGGATTCCCAAACCCTTGCGGAAGACACGTGTTCCTTTGAGGGTGTCTTTATGACGAGGGGGATGACATAGCAAAGGCAGATGGCCCTGCTCGAGATTCATCTTGCCGTGCCGGTCTATTGTTTCAGCTGTGCATACATTAGGCACGAATCCTTTGATCCTGCAATCGAGCTTCCGATATTGCCCCCACACTCTTTTGCAATCTGTTGTCTATCTCTGTCTTCCTTCCACCTGTTTCTGTCTTTTCTCTTAACTCGTTTACAGCCGGAATAGAATTTACTTAATGGTGGGATAACGTACTTTTACAGTTGGGAACCGGCGATGCTACTGTAATTATGTTCCGGGCTCTTGAAGACATGAAAGCGACCCTCTTGAAGTTTACTGTGGGAACTGAGTTGTAACCTTTTGTTCGTCATGTTGTGTTATGACTAAAATCTGTATAAAAGGAGCGATCCACTGTTGCAATTTGAAGCAGTCTCCTAGAACCTACACATGCTGTACTTCTTGTGACTTCTGTGTTCCCTGCAGTAAATAAACCTCGATCTTTGACGCCGAAGGAAGTGTCCCGTGTCTCTGTGATTTGTACGCCGGAACAGGTAACCCACGAAGGGTTCAGGTGTTGTCCCCTGGCACCGCTGGGCCTTATAATAGCCCAGTCCTTCAGTGTCCCTTCCTCCCCCCCAGAACAGGCCCCAATATTAGACTATCAGATCCCATCCAAACTAATGCAACTTCCAAACAGTGTTGCTACAACACGGTCGCAACCGTGGATGCCTTAAGGGCTAGTGGAGCGTGGCCAAGACCAGAAGGGAGCCACGCAAGCTCTTCCCCCGCACCCTCCCTTAGGTTCCCCATGATTAGCAGCAGGCTTGAAACCCAGACCGCTGTCCCCGGTCATCATACGCTTTAGTTCGGGAAGATCTCGTTGGCAATCCTGCCCACTACCTGCCAGCTCCGAGTCAAATATTCAGGATCATCTCCGATGTCTGTGGCGTCACCAGCGGGCCCTTGGTACTGTGTATCCCTCATAAGTCCGAATCCGAGCCCGAGGCTGAGGCGTGTGTCTCCGTGTCTGTGCCCTGCTTGGGTTGGGAGTCTCCGGATCTCGCCAGCGTTTCCACAGCGTGAAGCGTGGCCTTTCGCCCTGCTTCGGTTTGCGATGCCGATGGTTTCCGTGTCCCATGTTGCCTCTTGCACAGCCGCTGCGATTTCCGTAGGCCCGTTGGTGCCCCTTCTCGTTCCCGCTCTCTTTCCTCTCGGGCCTTGGCTCCGTCAGTGCCCGCCTTATATGTGTCCCACCACTCCCATGCGTCTGCTGCTGTGCCGAAGAAGTGTGTTTTCTCACCGACCACCACCCTGAGCTTAGCCGGGAAAAGCAAGGAGTATGGGATGCCCTCAGTCCGGAGCTCCCTTTTAAGCGATAAAAAGGAGGCCCGCAATCGCTGTGTCTCGAAGGTGAAGTGGGGGTACAATGACACTCTGCTGTTCGCTATTTGAAACGGACCAGTGTCTCGGGCCCTTTGAAGTAGTAGGTCCCTGTCCTTATAATGCAGCAGTTTAGCTATGATCAGTCTCTGGGCCAGTCCTGGTTTAGGCGGTCGGGATGGGACCCGGTGTTCACGCTCTAGGGTGAAGAAGGGCGACACGCCTTCTGGCGCCACCACAGTCTTGAGCCAGTTATCGAGGGACTCCACCATGTCCTCCCCTTCCTTTTCCGGCACACCTACGATACGGACATTGCTACGTCGGCTCCTATTTTCGGCGTCCTCAGCTCATCTTTCAAGGATCTGGATCCGGTCGAGGGCATCTGTTAGTCTACCCTCCAGAGTCTTATGAGCAGGAGCCAGGTCCTGTAGGGTATCTTCAACCTCCTTGACCCTATCTTTGAGTTTGTCATGGTCCACTCGTAGGAGGCCCAGTCCCGAAACCACTTGTGCAATATCCTGCTGCAAAGTGTCCCGTGTGGCCGCTATGGCTTCCAGGATACGATCCTGCAACTTCCGCAGCTCTCAGGGTCCTGTAGGATCACCCTTAGCCATGTCGGAGGCCGCCGTTCCCTCAGGTTTCCCCTTCGGCTTCACCATGTTGCCCAGCCACCTACTCCGAGTACGTGCTCAGCGTCCGGTCATCAATCAGATCTACCACTGACCTCCGGACCTTTGTTCGGGCGTAGGATCCCAGGTATGGGACCGTCGCGTTCACAGCCACTCGCTTCTCAGGTTCCTCGTTGGATCAGCACCTAGCCTGTCTGTCCTCTTCATGTTTGAGGTCTTCTGCAGACCTCCGTAGGTCACTCGGGTCAGGACCGATCCAGGGCCCTGTAGCGGTCTAGGAGTGCTCTCTGCCGGCCCTGTCATGTGGCCTACCGGTAGGGCGGGATCACGACCCTCGTCCACGTGCCACTGCTGCCCTGGCCCCCACTAGGCCCAATGCGCCAGTCGACCGTCTTCACTGTTGTGGGGGCGCTTAGGCTTTTCTGCAGGACTGATGGCGGTTGCCTTCTCCACCGCCGGTAGCTCGAGGTTCGGACTTCCACCCGTTCGCCTCTTTCAGGGGGGGTTCTTAAGTCAGCCCCCCTCCAGGGCGTCTCGGCCTTGCTGATCTACTCCACTCCTCGGTTCTTCACAGGCCGCAGGTCTGAGCGTCGTCGGACTCTGTTTCTCTACGTGACGCAGCAGCCCGGGTCACTCCGCCATCTTGTCTAGTCGCTGTCCTCGGGCTAGACGGCTCAGTGAGCAGGCAACCCTTTCAGTATTTGTCATCCGAGTCCTCTGCTGGGTCACCAAACCATGGCTGGCGATATTATCCGGACTCGGGGCTCCGGTTCCCTCAAGGGTGAGCTGGTCCCGCTGCTGGTCGGCTTTTATCATACCTCGGCCGCCATTTTGAGGGCTTCTTTGTTCCGATCCGTTTTGAGTTGGATCGTTCCTCCGGCGTCAATACCCTCGCAATCGGCTCCGTTGGCGGTTCCCCGCGTGCCCCTTGAGCTCCCCTGACGGCGCCCCCGTTTTTCCGGGGCCGTTGTGGGTTATTCCGCTCCGATTTTCAGGATTTCTGTGGGGATCGGGCGCGGAGCTCCGAGCTCACGCCGCCATTCCCTCCGGCATCCAAGCCACGCCTTTAACCTCAAGTGATTATCTGCGAATCAACAAAACACATTGTTAGCGGTCGCTCAAAGCTTACCGGTTGACATATGCCTCTAACCTTATCCAATATACAACATGCCGTGCACAACCTACGGCCAAATATGTCCATAGTCGATAATAGCGTGTACTGCATATATTCAACACATACCTCATCATTGCATGGACTCTGAGCGGGGCGTCTGTTCACTGCACTGCCCTTTAGTAAACACATAGCTTACCGCATTTGACCTGTTTGTTGTTTATACGGTCCCTTTCGGGTCTGTTGTCTTGTTTTTTTCAAGGTTTATTTTGACTATCCCATCCAATGTTTTTACTTTAACGTAACGGAATAAAAAAATTAATGAAAACTATTCATGGAAACTTATTTTATCATAAAACTTGAAAGGGTATTAACCCATAGACTTCTGGGAGTTTGAGTCCGGAGCGGTGAAATTCTACTGCTGACAATTTGATCTTTTGCGATACTTCCGTAATGTACTGTGGTGGTATTGTATCAATCATGTTAATATATGGTAACTACCTAACTCTTTTTCCGATACGAAAGGTGGTAGGACCCACTGGCGCTCAGTTTTGGAGGCCAGCACTTATCTTACCTCAAACTTTTACAGAGAGCCAGAGCAGTGCCTGAAATGGACAAACAGAAGTGTAGTTACTATGTACCACAGTCCTTGCTTGTTTCTGAGAAGTGCCAGTACTCTCCAAATAAAAGTAGTACGTCACTCTTGAGAAGTGCCAGTACTCTCCCTCTCAAAATAAAAAAGCGCCAGTACTTCGTACCAGACAGCACCGGCCCACCACTGAGCCAGAGTGAGAAAGGCACACAAAGTGGAAAGACGGAGGTAGCAAAAGACGTCAAAAGCGTCACAAAAGTAGAAATTAGGAACCTGAAAGAGTGGGATAAATGGGTAAAGAATGGCTGGTATTGGTTGTAAAAGACATGAGGTGAACGCCCTCCTGCACGCTGATATTTAATAGCACCAGACATTATTTTCTTACAAATTAAGCACTGAACACTTCTAAGAATGCTTGACTCTCCACTGGCTATCACCCACCTCACGAGACCCAGTGAGGTCTAACCCACCTCTTAACTTTTTAAGTATGCTGTCAAGGGTCTCCGGACAGCTGATGTCAAAGCAGATGAGCACGGCGTCCGAGTCAGGATAGGCCAGCGGGCGCACGTTGTCGTAGTACACAGAGCCTGCAATTGAACAGGAAGAGGAGAAAGATTCGTTAATGGACTGGTGGTAACAGCTGTTTCCCGCCACACTGCAAATTTATTGATTGCTTCATATCAGAGGGAAATGATGTCTGGGTCGTCAATTATTCATGGATCACAATTGGAAGCTGTCCGTTCAGGAAGACAAACCTTGTTGACTCAAACAGATAGCAGCTGTTTAATGAAGGGTGAATGTCAGACTTGGAGGCAGAGTTCGTGAAATGGTTTCATACGTTCGTCGGGAAGCCCGCATAGAGTATGAAGTGAGGTTGTCAAAATACTCATTGCAGGCGCAGAAAAGGATATTGCGGCCTTTACTGCAGGGTCGGATCTCTTAACATTTTTAGCAAGTGGCCTACAGCATACAAATGCTGATACATAGAAGGATTCTATTTTGTAGATGGCTTTTTAAAACAAGCATTGGCCACGAAAGTCTTCGCGATCACGATCGCTGTGAAAGCGAAAGTGATCGCGATGACGTGCTAAAACATGCAAGGGATGCAGGGGATGCGCGTGAAAGCGCGCATGCTTGTGCGTGTTCTAGCAAGCTGGTTGCCGCTTTGGGAGCACTTCCCAAAGCTGCTACTAAATGTCTCTCTGACAGCGCATGCGCGCTGACTCAGCAAGACCTAAAAACTGATGGGGCCGTTTCCATAGTAAGGATACATTAAAAATGTTGAGTAATGGATGTGCGATACTAGATTTTAGTTGAGTAAAGAAAACCAACTCGGATTGGCTTTAACATACAGCCAGGTTTACAGTGCTTGAAGAAGACACAGCAAATCTTGAGGTTCAAAGAATGAACCAAGTGGGAAAGAGTGTACAACATAAGGTTAAGATGCAGAGGTTCCAACAGAGAAATCTTTGGCAACATTGTCTGTAATGGCTCTAATTTTCCAGGAGAAGTATTCCGCTAAGGCTGCTGAGACATTTTTAGAGCCAAAGGATGAAGATGGAGAACACAGTTTGGATGTAATATTAAATGGTCCTATTTTGTGTTTTTGATTTTCAGATTTCTGGATTTAAAAGCATTTTTATTAGTCATTAAAGCAGATTTATTTCCAGTTTTACGTTTGGGACCATAGCTGGGGCTCTCATAAGTGCTTTAGATGCAGAGACATTTTAAGGCATGTGAAAGTGGGTTCTGTTCCAGGGCCTCAACCTTTCAGGGGGCCCCTTGATAGAGCCAGCTCTGTTCTGCAGACAATATTTCCCCGATGACCTTGAATAATTCTTAATCAGATTGTTTTAAATGCTGTTTCCCTTTACTTTATTTTTAATGTGGGTTAAGTGTGAGATTCTATTACAGACATTTTGCAGAGAAATGTGTTTTTCATGCAACATCTATAAAAAAAGTTTCTTTTAAATCAAAAGGGGACCTCCTATGAGAAATGGGAGGGGTCACGGAGATTTGTAGTAGCTTTAGTGTGCTGCTGCTGTGTTACAATATTGAAAACACACCTCACTATCCCTGATTATTAGATGTAAACACATTTAGAATTTGGATGAAGTGTGCATTTGCACTGTCAGTGACCTGGCCACAAAAGGCATGAAAGAGCTGAAATTGAATAATAAATTCAAAGCTGTTCCAAACAGGGCCCCCAAAATAAGTTTGTCCCAGGGCCCCCAAAATCCTTAGGCTGTCCCTGTTTACATGTTTGCACAGTGTTTGCTTAGCTCATAACTGAATCAAGGAGAGGGTATAGCTTTTGAAATATATATTTTATTAGAAACGGGGGCTTTTATGTGAACATCAGACTGGGGACCATCTTTAAGGGACACTTGAGAGTTAGTTCCGGGTCTGATAGAGACGGATTTCTGTCGTCTCTAGTCACATTTATTTCTGTCGTACTGCTGGGGTTCAGTGAGTGCTTGAGAATGAGAAATGATTCTGATACTTTTATATGACCGACATAACGAAATACCAAAGTAAGAAGTACGATGAGCAGCCCTGGCGAGGCAGTATGTAGGGACCGGGAGAGCACACAGGAGTGAAGAAAGCATGTCGAATTAAGGCTAGGCGCATCACATAACAGAATTATAGAACGAAGTGCAAAACGAGGCCCCCACAAAAAGTAGTAATGGAACTATTGTTTCGTTAACATGTTCATGGGAATACTCGTAGGGTGAATAGGAAGGTTTCATAAACCAAGGAGATATACCCAGCATCTCCAATCAAAATTGCATGGGCCTTATTTATGAAGGTCTGGCGCCGCAGGTGCGTCACTTTTAAAATGGGAAAAAGTGACGCACCAATGGCGCAAGGCCTTCGTAAATGAGGCCCCATGTCTCTAACCTGCAAGTAACACACATATTTGTACATTAGCTCTTGGGCTCGTGGAGAACAGTTAGATACATGATATTTGGTAGGTGTTGTACATTTTCAGTATTTCAAAGAGCTAATTTTTGGCCTATCATTTAAATGGAACTCGTCCTCCAGTGCTGACTACCTTCCCCCTCTGGACTGAGGTATAGTGGTAGCGTCTCGCTGACTGACGTGTGGAAGCTTTGTAGTCGTGCTGGGAGGCTGCTGACTCTTGGTGCGCTACATCAGGGCGAGGCTTGCGTGTCATAGGGGATGGTCACGTTGCCCTTCAACACACCTTATGAGCGTCAGTCTGAGGCTGCAGCACGGTGTAATTATTTCTTCTTATAATTAGAAAGCATGGCTTCACTCATAAAAATTTACAGGCTTGGGTATTTATATCTGCAATCTAAACCCAGGGACATGCGGTGCACTGGTGAGGTAATCCCTTGCCTGCACCAAAAACATTGCCGAGTTATCCCTTACTGCTGGCTTTGAAGTACTGGGTGTGGCAGGCTAATGCCTATTTTAAAGTTCCCTGAAAATACCACAGAAATGGTCTCTGCAGACCTTGCCAAACCGGTGCTCTGTGGCTGGAAAATCTGCATTCGCAGGTTCAGGGACAACGTGTGACAAGAAGACATAAAAGGGGTTGAGAACATCTAGCTAAATGCAGGAAATTATTGTTTCTGTGCCATCCGTCCAGCCTCCCAGAAGCACCAACCAATCAGGAAACCTTACAATATTTTAGGCCTGAAATGATAGAATTAAGGATTTAGTATTGGAAATGCTTTACGAAAAGTGCCACAGAATCTAAACAGTAAGGCCCTCTAGAAAGGGGCTAGCTTGTACGGCCTGCCTGTAAGGTTCCCAAATGTTGGGCTAGAGTGCAATATCTGATGGTGATCCCTGGAGGCTTCTGTAAGGTTCCCAAATGTTGGGCTAGAGTGCAATATCTGACAGTGATCCCTGGAGGCTTCTGTAAGGTTCCCAAATGATGGGCTAGACTGCAATATCTGATGGTGATCCCTGGAGGCTTCTGTATGGTTCCCAAATGATGGGCTAGAGTGCAATATCTGATGGTGATCCCTGGAGGCTTCTGTATGGTTCCCAAATGTTGGGCTAGACAGCAATATCTGACGGTGATCCCTGGACGCTTCTGTAAGGTTCCCAAATGTTGGGCTAGACTGCAATATCTGATGGTGATCCCTGGAGGCTTCTGTAAGGTTCCCAAATGATGGGCTAGAGTGCAATATCTGATGGTGATCCCTGGAGGCTTCTGTAAGGTTCCCAAATGTTGGGCTAGAGTGCAATATCTGACAGTGATCCCTGGAGGCTTCTGTAAGGTTCCCAAATGTTGGGCTAGACTGCAATATCTGACGGTAATCCCAGGAGGCTTCTGTAAGGTTCCCAAATGATGGGCTAGAGTGCAATATCTGATGGTGATCCCTGGAGGCTTCTGTATGGTTCCCAAATGTTGGGCTAGACAGCAATATCTGACGGTGATCCCTGGACACTTCTGTAAGGTTCCCAAATGTTGGGCTAGACTGCAATATCTGACGGTGATCCCTGGAGGCTTCTGTAAGGTTCCCAAATGGTGGGCTAGAGTGCAATATCTGACGGTGATCCCTGGAGGCTTCTGTAAGGTTCCCAAATGATGGGCTAGAGTGCAATATCTGACGGGGATCCCTGGAGGCTTCTGTAAGGTTCCCAAATGATGGGCTAGAGTGCAATATCTGATGGTGATCCCTGGAGGCTTCTGTAAGGTTCCCAAATGTTGGGCTAGAGTGCAATATCTGACAGTGATCCCTGGAGGCTTCTGTAAAGTTCCCAAATGTTGGGCTAGACTGCAATATCTGACGGTGATCCCTGGAGGCTTCTGTAAGGTTCCCAAATAATGGGCTAGAGTGCAATATCTGATGGTGATCCCTGGAGGCTTCTGTATGGTTCCCAAATGTTGGGCTAGACAGCAATATCTGACGGTGATCCCTGGACGCTTCTGTAAGGTTCCCAAATGTTGGGCTAGACTGCAATATCTGACGGTGATCCCTGGAGGCTTCTGTAAGGTTCCCAAATGTTGGGCTAGACAGCAATATCTGACGGTGATCCCTGGACGCTTCTGTAAGGTTCCCAAATGTTGGGCTAGACTGCAATATCTGACGGTGATCCCTGGAGGCTTCTGTAAGGTTCCCAAATGGTGGGCTAGAGTGCAATATCTGACGGTGATCCCTGGAGGCTTCTGTAAGGTTCCCAAATGATGGGCTAGAGTGCAATATCTGATGGTGATCCCTGGGGGCTTCTGTAAGGTTCCCAAATGTTGGGCTAGAGTGCAATATCTGACGGTGATCACTGGACGCTTCTGTAAGGTTCCCAAATGTTGGGCTAGACTGCAATATCTGACGGTGATCCCTGGAGGCTTCTGTAAGGTTCCCAAATGGTGGGCTAGAGTGCAATATCTGACGGTGATCCCTGGAGGCTTCTGTAAGGTTCCCAAATGGTGGGCTAGAGTGCAATATCTGACGGTGATCCCTGGAGGCTTCTGTAAGGTTCCCAAATGGTGGGCTAGACTGCAATATCTGACGGTGATCCCTGGTGGCTTCTGCTGATAGCATGTTCCCATTAATTGGTGTCTGTTATTACCCCCAACCCTCACGTCCCATTAATTACAAATGCAGATGACCCATCTCCCAGACAGAAAAAAACAACACAAGGAATTCTGTTCTTCCGCCTCTTTTCCTTCAGTGGCATAGCCTAAGCCCTCACAGCCCCTGTGTTATGGGGGGCACTGAGCTGCAGGGTGCCCCCTCAGCAAAAGTAGTAGATTTGGGGCCGGGGCCCATCCGTGCACTTTGCAACGGGGCCCCCTCAAGTTACGTAACACCACTGTTCGCCTTCACATCCTGGATCAAAACGTCTCAGGTAAGGTGGGGAAGCTCAACTAAAATGGTTAGTAAGGGAAACTTTGCTGGAGATGTGGGACACTGGTAAAGCAAAAGGGGCAGTGCCATTCCCTTCTTCCCCATCTTCGGGATCGGAGGAGGAGGGCCAGGGTCCGGAGGATCAGAAGGACAACTATGTAACCCATGAGATGTTTCCTGAGTTAATAATGCATATGAAGGCTAATATGGGTTTTCTGGATGTAGAAATGACCGAGACGTGTTTTGGTGGCCTCCTGCGACAGTTTCAGAGTGCTGCGCTTCTGAATGTGCTGGTGCACTCTTATAATACTGAGGTCATAAACTCCAAGTTAAAGTATCGAGACAAAATTATGTTGCTATGCTTTATAGCAAAATTGTACCCCATGAAGGATATGCAGAAGGAGTTGTGAGATTTCATTCCTGTCGACTTTTGTGGCTACTTTGGTTAGGCGGACATCCTTGGCGGAGAATGCAGTTGTCAAGGATGGAGTGGATAAGAAGGTGAATGCCTCCCTTCAGAAAGTGTATTCAGGCTCCTATTTGACTTTTCATGCTGATATTGATGGTACCTATGTGGCAGTGTCTGATTACAGATATCAAGACACTGTATAGATCTTTGGATGATGCCGCTGTTTGCTCTGGCCTGCTGGAACATATATTTAGTGCCAGGTGGAATATCTTTTGGATGTGTCTTTTGATGTGATGCAGGCGTTGGCCCTCCCTGGGGGAACATGTGTGGCTGCGTGCTGGAAATGGCTCTGAAGGACTGGCAGACGGTTTCTGCCCAGAAGGCTTCAGCAATTTTATTACCCTTTCAGGAGTCTCTGTTGTTTGAGGTGGAGTTGGAGGGCAAGCTGCACATATTATTCAAGAAAAAGAAGCATTCATCCTCCCTGAAGGTTGCAGCTAGGGAGAAATTGTCATTTAAGCCTATTTCCCCTTTTCGTCCATCCTCCAGGAGACAGTTTCCCCAGCCTCTAGGGAGGATCTCTGCAGGAAGGGGTCAGGATAGGAATGCCAAGTCACCCCCCTCCTAAGCCTTGTTCCTGACTATATGGTGGAGCAGGAGTTTGTGGTCGGCAGTCATCTGCAACACTTCCACCTGGCATGGGAGGAATCTACTTCAGACACCTGGGTGTTGGACATTGTGAGACATGGGTACAAGACCATTTGGGGAGGTCCCTTCAGTGTCTGGCGTCTGCCCAACTCATTGGCACTCCATGAAGGAGAAGGAGGTATCATTGGCCCAGGGAATTTGTTTTCTGCTGCAGAAGGCCATTCAGGAGGTTCCCATTTTAGAAAGAAGTAAGGTTTTTTTATTCCATTATGTTTCTGGTGGTGAAGGCTACCGGCAGCTTCTGGATGTTTTTAGATTTGAAGGCTCTGAACCTGTATGTGTTACATCTTCCCTTCAAGATGGAAACTCTTCAGAGGGTCATTCCATTAGTGCTGCAGGGGCATCTGATGTGGACCTTGGGTCTGCAGGATGCATATTACCATGTGCCCATCCATCTGCAGTTCCAGATGTTTCTATGGTTTTGCATATGTGGGTGTAATATCAGCTCATGGTACTTACGTTTGGCCTGCAGTCAGCCCCAGGGTGTTTACCAAGGTAGTAGACAAGCTCATGGCATTGCTTAGTCTCCAGGTGCTTCACCAATACCCCTATGTGGACAATTGGCTGCTCCATGCTTCATTGGAGGACCAGCTCCTTGATAATCTGGAGGTGATGTATGCTTCCCTCGAGGCTCATAGGTTTCTCCTGAACCGGGAAAGTGTCAGTTTGTGCCTTCTCGGAATATGACATTCATTGGGGCTTGGTTCTGGACCGATCTCAACAGGATGTTCCTTCCTGCTCCCAGGATTCAGGTGTTGCAGTCCCTGGCCCAGGAGGTGATGGGTAAAGCCTGCCTGTCTGTCTGTGGTTGCGCCTGTTGGGGTACATGGCAGTGGCTGTGTTTCCAGTCACATGGGCCCATTTTCTCCTCTGTGGATATATCTGCTGTCTGTGGGGGAGCCTTGCTACTGCAACTTTGATCTGATGGTGCCAGTTTCTCCGGAGGTTCTCCTTCAGCTGGAGTGGTGGACGGTGCTGGACAATCTGTCGCAGGGGATGCCTTTGCAGCTTGACCCTCCACTGGTGTTGACGGATACCAGCGCGTTTGGTTTGGGGGCATTTCTGGGGGACAGGTCCCTGCAGACCAGTTGGTCTCTCCAGGAGGAGAGACATTTTTCCAATTGGAGGAAACTGATGTCAGTCTCCAGAGTTATGGGTTTGCAGCACCTTCTGGAGGAGCACAACCTGGTGGTATGGTCTGACAACCAGGAGACAGTGACTTATTTGACGAATCGGGGAGAGAGAGTACAGAGTGCTGGTGCCGTTTAGGCTCTGTCGGTCATGGTTTCCCAGTCTCAAGATGCTGTTGCTTCAGGATCCCTGAATGGCTCCTTGCTTCCCCTTTCCTCTACGGTCTGTCCTGACTCCGGCTCTCCCAAGGCTTTGCTACTCAATTAGGAAGCTGAAAGAAGGAGGTTGCAAAACAGAGGGCTTCCACGACACCAAGCTGTTGTTATCCAGCAGTCCCATAGGCCTCCCACTTTGAAATCCTATGAGAGGCATTGGGGGAATTTTCAGCATTGGTGTGGGTCCCCTCAGCTGTCTCCCCTGGAGTGCTTGTTGCCAGATGGGTTACAGTTCTTGTGAGATGGGTTTAAGAAGCGCTTGGCAGTCTCACCTTGTGGGCTCAGTGTGTGGCTAATAAGGCTTTTTGAGCCCTTGAGCCCCTTGGGGTAATCTGGCTGATGTGGATGATCTGGTGGCTCAGCTGCTGTGGAGCTCCTCTCTTTGTTGTTCTTTGCTGAAGGCCCTGTTTCCTTAATCGGTTTTGCCTTTTGTGTTGATAGCTCTAGTGTCTGCTCCCTTTAAGCCTTTGGAGTTGGTGGTTTAGCTACCAAAAAAACGCACCTTGAATGTGACAATCACTTCCACCGGACTGATTGATGAATTGTGAGCTCTGATGGCCAGGGAGCCCTACTTGTAATTTTCAGAGGATGGGGTGGTGTTGAGGTTGGATGCCTCCTTTGTGCTCAAGGTGGCTTCATAGTTCCATAAATCTCTGGAGCTTAGTTTACCTGCTTTGGTGGTTGACTCTGGCTCAGAGACTGATTTGGATTGGACCCTTTTTGACGTGGAGCGGGTGTTACATGTCTATTTGGAGTGTACTGGGTCTTTTTGGGAGTCTGAGGTCTTGTTTGTTTCTTTTGAGTCTTCCTCTTAGGGGATAAGGCTTCCTTGCTGTGCATCAATAGGTAGCTCAACTAGGTGATTGAGTTAGCTTCTTCTCTGGGTAGGGATCCTCCTCCAGAGGGAGTGTACGGATGCTCTACTAGGGGGGTGGCACCTACATGAGCTTAGTTGAGGGGTGTGTCTATTGTGGTGGTCTGTCAGGTGGCTACTTGGGTATCCTCAAATAGCTTTGTTCACCTTTATCGTCTCCAAAATGTTTAGGGGGATGATGTTAATTTTGGGTTGGGAGTGTTGCAGGCTGTGTGCTCCTAACTTGAACTTAAAATGTAATTAATTAATACAAAATAAAAAAAAAATATGAATCAATTAATATTAATTAATTCTAATACTCATTACAAATACCCCCTTGATGCAGCAAGAAACCCAAGTCAAGTCAAGTCAAGTCAAATGATTTATATAGCGCACTACATACCCAGAGGGTCTCAAGGCGCTTGAAGAAGGGTGGGGGAATTACTTGTCGAATATCCAAGTTTTAAGTTGCTTTCTGAATGCTAGGTGGTTCTGAGTGAGCCGAATGTGAGTGGGAAGTGAGTTCCAGGTTTTAGCTGCCAGGTAGGAGAAGGATCTACCTCCCATGGTGGTTTTGTTGATGCGAGGTACAGTAGCAAGGGCTTGGTTGGTGGATCGTAGCTGGCGGGAGGGGGTGTAGAAGGAGAGTCGTGTGTTAAGGCCCAAGTTCATAGAGTGCTTTGTGAGCGTGGGTTAGGAGGCGGAAAGTAATCCTTTTATTGACGGGGAGCCAGTGGAGGTTTTTCAGGTGACCAGAGATGTGGTCTTTACGCGGGATGTCTAGTATGAGTCTGGCTGAAGCGTTTTGAATGCGTTGGAGTTTTTTCTGGAGTTTTGCGGTGGTACCGGCGTATAGGGTGTTTCCGTAGTCCAGGCGGCTCGTGACCAGAGCGTGGGTGACAGTTTTTCTAGTTTCGGTGGGGATCCAGCGAAATGTTTTTTTGAGCATGCGAAGAATATTGAAGCAGGATGATGAAACGGCGCTGACTTGTCTGTACATGGAGAGTGAAGAATCCAGGATGACGCCCAGGTTCCGTGCGTGGTCCGTCGGGATGGGTGCTTTTCCAAGGGCCTCTGGCCACCAAGAGTCATCCCAGGCGGAGGGGGAGGTACCTAGGATAAGGACTTCTGTTTTGTCTGAGTTCAGTTTTAGTCGGCTGTGCTTCATCCACTCGGCTACTTCTTTCATTCCTTCATGTAGGTTGGTTTTGGCCGTGTTCGGGTCTTTGGTGAGTGATAGGATCAGTTGAGTGTCATCAGCGTATGAGATGATGTTGAGGTTGTGTTGGCGTGCGATGACTGCGAGGGGGCTCATGTATACGTTGAAGAGGGTGGGGCTGAGTGAAGATCCTTGTGGCATGCCGCAGATGACTTCAGTGGCTTCAGACTTGAATGGTGGGAGGCGGACTCTTTGGGTTCTTCCGGTAAGGAACGAGGTGATCCAATCCAGTGCTTTTCCTTGGATTCCGATGTTTCTGAGGCGCTGTAATAGGGTGCTATGACAGACTGTGTCGAAGGCTGCGGAGAGGTTGAGGAGGATGAGGGCGACTGTGTCTCCATTGTCCAGTAGAGTTCGAATGTCGTCTGTGGCTGCGATGAGGGCGGTCTCAGTGCTGTGTTTGGCTCGGAAGCCGGACTGTAAGGAGTCGAGGGATTTGTTGGTTTCGAGGAATGCCGCGAGCTGGTTGTTGACAGCTTTCTCGATGACTTTGGCCGGGAATGGAAGGAGCGAGATGGGGCGGTAGTTTTTGAGTTCGGTGAGGTCAGCTCTGGGTTTTTTCAGAAGGGTGCTGAGTTCGGCATGTTTCCAGCTTTCCGGGAAGGTGAGGGAGTTGAAGGAGCAGTTGATGACGTCTCGGAGGTGTGGTGCTATGATGGAGTCTGCTTTGTTGAAGATGTGGTGAGGGCATGGGTCTGTGGGGGATCCTGAGTGGATGGAGTTCATCAGGCGGATGGTGTCCTCAGTGGAGATTGGGTTCCAGTCATTAAGGATGTTCAAGGGGGGTGAAGGTCCTGCAGAGGGTTGGGTGGGTTGGTCTCCGGGTCGGTTGTCGAAGCTGTTGTGGATGTCTGCGATTTTGTTGTGGAAAAATGAAGCTAGGGAGTTGCAGAGGGCTTGAGAGGGGGTGATGTCGTTGGAGTTGGCTGAGGGGTTGGTAAACTCTTTGACGATGTTGAATAATTCCTTGCTGTTGTGGGCGTTGTTATCTAGTCGGTCTTTGAGTGCGGCTTTCTTGGCAGACCGGATTAGTTGGTGGTGTGTGCGGGTGGCGTTTTTGAAGGCGTCCCTGGTGCTGGTGTTTGGGTCTTTTTTCCAGGCCTTTTCGAGGGAGCGACAGAGTACCTTAGATTCCTTAAGATCGTCGTTGAAACAGGAGGCGTTCTTGCTGCCTAGCTTGATTTGGCGTTTTTTCAACGGTGCTAGGATGTCGGCGCTGTTGGATAGCCATTGGGTGAGGTTAATGGCTGCTTGGTCGGGGTTTGAGGAGTGGACAGGGGGGTTTTGAAGAAGCGATGAGGAGATCTGGTCGATGGTGATTTTGTTCCAGTTTCTTCGCAGAGTAGGTTGAGGATGGTTGTGAGTTGTGGTCTTATTGTAGCTAAAGTGAACGCAGCTGTGGTCCGTCCAATGTAGAGTTGTGGTGTGACTGAAGGAGACATGTTTGCTGGAGGTGAAGATAGGGTCGAGTATGTGACCTGCGATGTGGGTGGGGGTAGTGACAAGTTGTTTGAGTCCGAGGTTGGCGAGATTATCCAGAAGGGTGGTGGCGTTGCTGTCATTGCTCTTTTCCAGGTGAAAGTTGAGGTCTCCCAGTAGAATGTATTCCTCGGAGGGGAAGGCGTGTGGGGTGATAAAATCAGTGATGTCTTCAGTGAATTGTGCACGGGATCCTGGTGGTCGGTAGAGGAGGGTGCCTCTGAGTGTGGTCTTGGGATCGGTTTGGATCTGGAAGTGAAGGTGTTCGGCGCTGGTAAGGTTGACGTCTGAGCTGGTTGAGATGCGGATGGAGTTCTTATGGACGATAGCGATGCCTCCTCCTGTTTGGTCGGTGCGGTCCTTACGGATGATCTTGTAGCCTTCCGGGATGGCAATGGTGATGTCTGGGGCAGAAGAGGCGTTCATCCATGTTTCTGTTAGGAAGGCGACGTCCGGAGAGATGGTGTCTAGTAGATTCCAAAGGTCGATGGCGTGTCTGTGGACCGAGCGGGTTTTGAGCAGGATGCATTTTAGGTGGTTGGTGTCAGATCTCTGTTTAGTGTTAGTGGGTGAGGAGTTGGTCTTGGTGCCGTCATACTTGCAGGAGTTGCAGGAGAAGGGTCCATGGGTGTGTCTAGGAGCGGCTTGGACGCAGTTGGGGAGACGGCCGGGGTTTAGGGCTAAGAGGGTGGTGGCGTCGTGTGTAATCCGGGTGGGGTAGGTGGTACAAGGGCCAGGGGGTCTGGCGCTGGGCGCGGTCCAGGCGCGGACGGGCGTAGACGGGCTTACCTTTGGCGCACCTTCGGCACGCATGGTGCGTGACCGCTGCGCGTGAACGCTGTGCGCAAGAGCATCTGTCATAAGTGGGAGGGGGGAGGGGCGAGGGAGGAGCAGCTGGGAGGCGGGTGTGTGGTGGAGGGGGCGGGCTCTGGGCAACAACAACAACAACAGCAATGGCGGCTGGGGCGGAAGCGCCGACCGGGTCGGGTGAAACCGACCAAATAACTACGCGGGGCAGCCATACAAATGCCAATGCAGGGAGCAAAAATAAACAGACAATGAAGCAATTAACAACAAACACGGGCACACGATCTCAAGGCAGCTAATGCAGGGGTATAAACAAACAGATAAATAATGCAGCAATTAACAACAAACACGGGCACACGATCTCAAGGCAGCTAATGCAGGGGTATAAACAAACAGATAAATAATGCAGCAATTAACAACAAACACGGGCACACGATCTCAAGGCAGGACAATACAGGTGAAAAATACACAAAAAATGCAGCGAATGACAATTTCTGTGGTTAGCAGCGGATCTGCGCAAACGATACCCAGCTTGAGGCAGGAGAGAGCAGGGGCAGGAGGGAGCGACCGTAACTGACGAAGTCAGGACCCAGCAACCCAAAATAAATATTCAATACATAATTATTAAAAAACATCTTAAACCTTTTTTTTTTAAAGTAAAAATGAAAAGCTAAAACATAATTACCAAATAATTTGGCATAAATTAATATATCATTAGAAGAAACACTACCCATCAAATGTCCCAATTAACCCAACACCCAAAAATGATAAATAATTTTAAAAAAAAACGCTTAGGAAGATGTACATGGGACTTGAAATGTAGAATCCAAATTGCTCTAGCATGTGTGTGCTCTTCTATGCACCAACTTGTCCGTGTGCACAGCTCAATGACTCAAAATTAAGGAGAGCATCTTTGCAAAATGTATTAATTTTTGTTACACATCAAAATAATCTAAATATATTCGAAGATAGTACTAAACAAATCTCTCTCCAAAAATATTCAGGTGCCTCAGCAGCTTTCCTGGATAGAGTATAGCTCTCTAATATTTCTGTGTATATTAGTCAATTCTGAAACATTAATAAATTAAATGCTTGTCAAAAACATGCACAATGTTTCTCAGTCTGCAGTGTTACAGTCTTAGATGTGTAGAAAGACATATCGCTCTTATAGAAATACGTTCCTCTCCAGCAAGAATGTCCACAAATATTTGTGTAGCGAATGGTTCTGAAATGTGCCCCTGCATCCTTACTTTTGACTGCATAGAATCTACTCTGTTGATCTTTGAACCATGTAGAGATAAGTCTGTGTAATGAAGCTCAAACATGCCACATGTCTTCCAGCACTTAATTGGATCACATGCTAAAATGCATCTGCCACTAAAGTAGTTACTCTGCAGTCTTTCTCAAACTACCATACTTTTAAACCTCTTTTCTTGTGTGTTTGTCTTACTTCATGAAAGCTGAGCATGAAATTATACTGGTATGTATTAAATGTAAATATAAAATACAGACTGACAGTTGTGCCGAAGGAGCCCTGGCTATCTAAAACACAAAGTATATTTGGAGTGTCCGATCAGTATCCCGGGATCCGTTTTAAATATTCGTGTGTTTGAATTACATGTATACATTTTAAGTACGACCTGGGACATTTGCATGTTATTACTTTCCGAGACTTTTATTAGAACCTTTAAAAAGAATCCACGTTTAGCCGCTATTTGCCATGATGAAATAGGGACTTCATCCACCAGTTTGGTACCGTCGCTTCACAGATCAATCCGCACAATAGGCCAGTTTGGTACCGTCGCTTCACAGATCCATCCGCACAATAGGCCTGTATGAAACTATTCTGCTTGCAGTGTTTAGGAATGTGCCGTCTCGCAGCCTCTGGTTTCCTGGCCCCATGGGACGAGCAGTCAGACAGTCTGGAAATTCCCCTTATGAGCACCTCAAACATTCAGCTGGGTGCACTCGTTGTGACTTTACCTTGTTCAAGACCTACCTTCACAGATTTATTTCCTAAAGACAATAGAGTCTTGTGCTTTCACATTGTGCAGCTGTGGGAAGGAATTTCAGGCTCTTTTTTTTTATTCAATATTGTGAAATGTAGAAGGCTGAAACCAGCTCAGTTAAAGACAGCCTATGTGAAGGAATATTCGCGAGTTTTCACAAATCGAATCTAGGCATTTGGTCCATGCTGTTGCTCATTTTATATAATAGAAATATGTCTCACCATGTGCACGTTTGAATGACAATATATTTCCACTGAGTGGTAGTGATATAATGTGCACGCTCGGCCTTTCTCTGCACAAAGCATACCATATAGTTTGGCTATATAGCCCCCTTTTACTTAAACACACATTGCTTGCTACATGTATTTATCTGGAATATAGAATTTGTGAACCCAGTAAAAAACATATCTGAAAGAAACACGTTAGTGATAGATTCCTTACCTTAGAATATATTCCTTACCTTAGAATTACCCCCAGGCGTCATACTGGATCCGGAAAGCTTTCATCAGCAGTGCCCCTGCACGTCGGTACGCTTTGTCGTACGGCTCCGCGTATGTCGTTGGCATCGTAGTCGCTGAGATGATGTAGCTGGAGCTACTTAGACGCTCCCACGCGCGCTGACATCAGTTCTTTCTTTTTCCGCACCAGCAAGCGCAGATCTGGAGAGAGAGGTACCCCCAGTCAATTTTTTACTGACTTTTTTGGGGCTTTAATCGCTGTTTTTGAGACTTTGACTCCTGGCGTGTAGGGATGCCCTGTTTTAAAACTTGCGCGGCTTGTCCCCGCACAATGTTGGTGACGGAGCCGCACTATGAGTGTCTTTCCTGTCTGGGGCACAACCACGACTCCAAGTCGTGCCCCGAATGCCAGGCCCTGGCTCCGAAAACTTTGCGGGAGCGGTCTCGAAGTTGCTGGAGGCCCGGGAGTCGCCATCACCATCATTCGACAAAGTCTTCACACTCGGATTCAGGTAAGGCGAAGCACAAGAAGTCGAAGAGCCGACGTTGCTCTTCGCCTTCCCCTAGCCTGTGGCACGACACAGCTGAGGGTGCGGTTGAGCCGTCCCGTGGCTCCGGCGGAGCCTACGCAGTTGCCGATGGCCTACCTCCCTTTCCGGGTCGATGGGTGACTCCGGCCCAGCTGCAGGAGTTCCTGTCAGCCATGGCACGCGTCTTTGGCCCGACGGCACGCCTTCAGGCTCCGAGGGTCTGACTGGGGGTCCTCGCTTTTCTACGTCATCAGCTCCAGCTCCGACGTCGTTGATGACTCCGGTTTCGACGCTGAGAGATCCCGTGGATCCATGCAAGGATCCCAGCCGATGTCAGTTGGCCTAGTACAACCTCCACCAACTGCTTCCCCGCCAGCGTCAGCCGGCTCCCCAACCAACACCGTCCCCGGCTTCCACCCCGACGTGGGGGCGGTACCGGACCGGTGATGATCGATGCCGATGGGGAATTTCTATCCCTTTCTCCTTCTTTTTCGCCTGCCCTGCAGGTTGTGGAGGACGAAGAGGACTGGGAGGGGTCTGAGGACCCTCTCGCAGCCCAGTACGAGTTAGACCCCGACTGGGAAGAGGAATTGGAGGATGCAGGTGACCTGGATTTTACTCCAGAACCTGGCACACTATCTCCTCCTACCGTGTCTATGGAGGAGGGTGGTACATATTCTGTGGTGTTGCGTAGGGCGGCCGAGGCTCTCCACCTCAAGCTCCCTACAGTGGCCGTCAGGACTAACCTCCGGACAGAAGTGCTTCAGCCGGCGTCTTCTTCTACGGAGCCGCTGCTGCCCTTTAATGATGCACTTTTGGACGTTCATTTGGGCACCTAGTCCAGGCCCAACACAGAGGCTCCTGTGGATAGGAACGTTGCCCAATGTCATTGCCAGGCCCCGGGCGACCCCATTTTTCTCTCACAACACCCTACCCCAGAGAGCGAATTTTTACTTCTGCCAGTTCAGGCCTGCGATCTGTGAACACTGCATGCCTCTTGGGCGGTAAACAACCTTTACAACGCAACTTTTACCACGCAGTCCTTAACGACTCAACTTTTACAACGCAAACCATTACAACGCATTGCGCTGGGGGGCGCTCTAGAATAGGGAATAGGTTTAATTTACTATCCAACACCTTCCCTATTATCCACGGGGACTGGAGTTGGAATAGTAAATTAAACTATTCACTATCCAGCGCCCCAAAGTATTATGCGTTGTAAAGGCATGCGTTGTAAAAACCGCGTTGTAAAGGCATGCGTGGTAAAAGCATGCGTTGTAACGTCATACATCCCTCTTGGGCCGTTATTCCCATTCTGTACGGGACACGGTTGCGCAGGTGCTGCTTCAGTGTCCGGAGGAGGCCCGGACGGTGCTCTCCCAAGCTATTGCTGAGGGGAGAGACGCAGCCAAGTTCACGATTTGTTGTGGCCTTGACACCGCCGACTCGCTGGGCATGGCGATTTCCATGACAGTGGTGCTACGCCGCCACGCCTGGCTGAGTACGACTGGCTTTTCCGGGTATGTCCAGAACATCTGTAGGACATGCCCTTTGATGGCACTCGCCTTTTTGGTGAAAGTGTGTTGGAGCGTTTAAAGGACTCGCAAGCTATGGCCAAGTTGTTAGGCCTTTCAGCCACTCGCACTCCTTCCGCTTCTGCTTTTTGCTCCTTTCGTGGCCAAGGAAGGGGCGCCCAAAAACGTTAGTTCTAGAACCACAGGCCTGCGCAGCAACAGTCTCAGCACAGCCGTGGATGGCGGACCCGCAGAGGTGGGTCACAGGGCCAGCAGGCAGGCCAGACCACCATCTCCTCTGCAGCCACTGCCTCCAAACCTTCATAGTCCGGTGTTTTCAGGCCCACCACATGCCAGTGGGTGGCAGGATTTGCCATCACCTCCCCCACTGGCGCACCATCACTTTGGACTATTGGGTTCTGCAGAAAGTCCGACAGGGCTACTCCCTCCCCTTCGAGACTACCCCTCCAGTCATGCCACCTCAGTACCACTGCATCTCGGGGGATCACTTGGCACTTCTCCAGCAGGAAGTTGCGGCACTCTTGGCCAAGGGGCCCATCGAGTGCGTTCCGACACGAGAAGTAGGTTGTGGTTGCTACTCCCATACTCCCACTACTACCTGGTTCCACAAAAGGACAAAGGCCTGCGTCCTATCTTAGACATTTGGAACATCAATCGCTTCCTCCAGAAGGAGAAGTTCAAGATCACACTTGCTCAGGTCTTGTCTTCCCTCGACTCGCAAGACTGGATGGTAACGTTGAACTTGCAGGACGCATATTTTCATATCCGGTCCTTCTGGCCCACCGGCATTACCTGCGGTTCACAGTAGGCCACAAGCACTTTCAGCCGAGGGGCCTTAACAGCGCCCCTCGGGTGTTCACGAAAGTGATGGCGGTGGGCGCAGCTCATCTGCTCAGATCAGGGGTTTCAGTCTTCCCCTAACTCGATGAAGGCGGGCTTGCCCCAGGTAGTTGTTACCCACCTCCAGACTACGGCCGATCTCCTACATTTGCTGGAGTTATCCATCAATGTGCCGAAGTCGCACTTGATTCCCTCTAAGACGCTTCTTTTCATAGGAGCGGTTCTGGACCCGGCGCAGTTTCGGGTTTATCCTCCCGAACAGCGAGTCCAGGACATTCGGGCTATGATTCCGATCTTTTGGCCCTTGTCCTGTGTTTTGGTCAGGATGACCTTGAGGCTGCTGGGCCTCATGGCCTCCTACCTCCTGCTGACCAATCATGCCAGATGGCATATGTGGGCTCTGCAGTGGAACCTGAGGTTCCAGTGGGCGCAGCATCAAGGTGACCTGTTTGAGTACGTCAAGATCTCGGAGGGCACTGCCCAACCATTGCAGTGGTGGCTCACGAACCAGAGTTGGGTCAGCGGCAGACCCTTCTCCATTCCCCAACCAGAGCACACAGTGGTGACGGATGCTTTCCTCCTAGGATGGGCCGGCCACATGGGAGAGGCGAAAATCAGAGGCCTCTGGTCTCCAGCAGAGTCCAGGCTCCATATCAACCTTCTAGAGCTCCGGGCGATCCTACTTGCACAGAAAGCATTCTTTCCCTCTGTCAAAGGGAGAGTCGAGCAGGTGTTCACAGACAATACCACCGCCATCTGGTATTGCAACAAACATGTGGCTGGCCGGGGTCATGGACCCTGTGTCAGGAGGCTCTGTGTCTCTGGACAAGGCTGGAACATCAAGGCATTTCCTTGATGGTTCAACACCTGGCAGGTTCTTTGAACGCCAGGGCGGATAAACTCAGCCGCAGGTGCATGATGGATCACAAATGTCGTCTTCTCTCGGAGGTGGTGTAAGGTCTCTTTCAACAGTGGGGAGAGCCTTGGTTAGATCTATTCAAGCTCGGATGTCCCTTGTACCCTCCGTTTACGGGTGGTGGGGTGACTTGGCCTCAGATGGAGGACTACTGATGGGCACTGCAGTCTTTTCTGACTTTGCCCCCCTCCCTGGTGTGCCTTCGGACCCCACAGGACTCAGGTTGGGTCTCCGCCGAGTGCCTTGACTCCAACTTCTGAGTCACCGCAACGTCGGGACACGGCATGGAGGGCCATCCCATGACGTCTCGCCTTACCACAGCACCGACACACAGCCTCCTGGGGCTCCGTGTGGCGTCACTGGAGGGGGCTGCGACGTGGTGCGCGACACCGCTTCGGCGCACTCTCTCTCTGCAGGTTCCCACCTCAGAGGATGTTGAGTCGCCGCCGGTCCAGAGGCCTTTTCGGAGATCGTCGACGCCGGATCGGCTCCGACGCCAGATCAACTCGGACAGTCAAGGCCCTTTTGGAGCTGCACTCTAATGGTCTAGGCCTTTTCCGAGGTCGTCGACGCTAGCCCGACTCGGGCGGTCGATGCCTGTTCGGAGGTCGCCGACGCCGCCTCGACTCCAACAGTCGAGGCCTGTTCAGAGGTCACCGACGCTTGCTCCTCTCTGCCGGTCAAGGCACTTTCTGAGGTCGTCGACGCCTTGACGTCGCCTCAGTGCTGTTCGACGCAGGTGCTATCTATGGCTTGATTGGTGGAGGAAGGACTCCCTTTGTATTCCCCACCCCCTCATTCATTTCAACGCTCTACAGAGCGGGCACATCCTTTTGCTGATTTTCTGTTAAGTGGCCTGCTTAGCTTGCGTCCGTCACCTACTGACGACTTGCTGTCACCGACTCGCGGGGCCACTGAGGCAAGTGGCACGTTCATCAGGGCTGTTCTCCACCAAGGTGCGTGGGACGTGGAGCCACTGTTGCCATTTGCAGAGTCGTTATTTGACATCCTTCTTGGGACGTGGGCGAGGCCCGCTTCTGGGGACCCTGTGCAGCTCTGTGGCACATCGCCATTGGCCAGCTCCCAATGACCTCACCTGTTTGACCCTCCATCCTGGGCCTGGAGGTCTTGTGCTTCAGGCAGCTATCTCTGCCGCTTCGCTTCCAATGCATCCTCCCACTCTGGAGTCTTGGTGGTTGGAGTCATGTGGCCAAGATGTGTTCACATCCACAAGCTCCACACTCAGGTCCCTCAACACTGTGTGTGTGACTTTGCTCAGGCTACTTTTGCCCTATGGGAAGCTGTAGAGCTGCTCCTCCCCTCCTTAAGCTCTCATGCCGATCTGGCCAGCATAATCGGTAATGGCCATGATATGGCATAATTTTCGATTAGGGCTGCCATGGACACCATTGACTCCGTGGGTAGGGCTATGGCCCGATTGGTGGTCATACACCGCCATGCGTGGTTGCACAATGGCGTCTTCCCAGAGCATGTTCAAGAGCAACTTCAGGATCTACCTTTTGATGGGGTCACTCTTTTTGACGCCCATGCTGATTTGGCGGTTAGGCGCCTCTTGTCTATGTTTGGTTGTCTTCCCAGGTCTTAATCCTCATGGAGGGGTCTTGGTTTTGTGGCGGTACCGTCACTTTCTTTTCCATTACCCCTTGTGGGTTACAGATGTTCTGGGTTGTGTGGCTGTTCAGCAATGTTATTTATATGTTCTGCTACAGCTAGTTTAGCTGTGTTTACCTTTCTATTGAGTCTCTGCCTACGAGCTTGCTTAAGAGGGACCCTTATTTTGTAGGGTTGTGCCTTACCACATGTGGGGTTTTGTTGGCAGTTATATTGCTACACTTCCTTACCAGGCAGTTTTGCCACGAGTTGTCTATTCCTACTGTTGTAGGATGTCTCCTCTGGTGAGATCCATAGGGTTGGTTTCTCTCAGGGTGTTCCTTTGGTGGTCCATGGTTCATCCGTAGTTCCTTCCTGCCTCTGTAGGGGAGCCCTTTCCCACTTTTTCAAAGGGGATTTTTTACCGGGTGGGTTCTTATGGCAATGCTGTGGTAATCTTGCCTGTCTACCAAATGGACATGCTCCCCTGGGGAGGCAGGTCCCTCTGTATTCTGTGAATACTCGACGTATTGGTGCACACGGGTTGTGCCTCAAGTCTTTCCTTCAGGCTCAAGCACTGTCTGTTTATTCGCTACTGCCCTGATCATATTCTTACATCTTCACTGAGTTACTCTAGTCTATAACTTTTTGCCACTGTATCTGTGCTTCACCCCCTATGTTTCCTGGGGTGTGGGTTCTTTTTCACATTTTTTAGCACTGGTAATGGTTCCCACACCAGCTGCTCTCTGATAACAGGTCTCAATCCTTTTCTGCCAGGGTTGCTTCTTTCAGTAGCATTACTGTGAGTGCATTTTTTTTTCACAGCTTTCTGACGATCTTTTACTGCCAGTATTGTGGTCTCTGTCCTTCCCTGCATCACGGGAGGTTAGATTTCTCCCCCTCGGGGTACTGTTGTTGTTTTGTGTTCTATGACTGTTATTCCGCTCATTGGTACAGTGTAATTATTGAGCGGATCACCTGTTTAGGGTTTTGTCGCTTCACGTATATGTGCAACATTCCTGTCGCTTCTGTGTATGGCGTACTGAATTAAGACAATAAGAGTGTGACTGCCACAAATGTTTACGATGGTGTAACTGCATTTCACCTTCTGTTGAGTATGTGTGTTTGCTGCCTACACTTGGCAAAAATCTTTTTAACAGCATTCAAGTATGTTTTTTGATTCATAGACCTGTAGTCACATCCACAGGTTTTGACCATTGTGGACCTCTCCATTACAGAAAGTCACAGTAGGCCCTTCCACCCTCGACCTCCCATGGAGCAAGTAGGAAAGGAATTTAGGCTAAGAAATGAACTCTTGTCATTTCATCTGTTGAGTGATGACACGTATTCTAGTCACGTGTCTCATTCAGACCACACCACGAGCGCAATAGGTGTGATGACGCATGAAAGGTCACTGGGCCACTTGTAAATATACTTAACCTTGTGGTATGTATGTTTTTCTTGTTTCCTTTTTCCTACAGATTTGCTCACCCCAGTACTACACTGAGCGGGGATTTAGATACTTACAGCCCCGTCTCTTGAGTGGTAGTTCCTTTTAGCACTATGTGCAAAGAAGCTGAGCCCACTTTTTTTTAAACCCTTTGGTCCTGACGAATGCCACGTACCCTACGGGGACACGAGGGCAGAAACATGTTGACCACACTTAACAGGGTCGAGGGAGAGTAACGTCCCATGTCATTGTTCACTTTCTTTTAATACCATGCACTGGCTTCTTAATTAAAAACTGTTTATTGCCAAGTGTAATGGTTTTAGATCACCTCTCACTACCTCACGGGCCACCACTTAGTTTTAGAAGTGCATCCCTGTCTCCAGGTGTATGCCCGGCCTCTATCAAATGAAGGTTTTAGAGGGCGAGGACAACCTATGATGAAGCATGACACCAGGCGGTGTGTGAGGCCAGTCCATCATTTTTTGCAAGATGCACCCACAGGTGATGCACCTCAATAAAAATCTGTAGGAAATTGCAGAATTCCAAACTAGGGGCAGCCCATTTTGTGTATATAAGGCGTAGGTTCCACAAACCACAGGGTTGCTCCATACTAGGTTCCTTCTGCCTTAGTGTTGGGATTTCTTGCTCACTCTCTCCTTCCGATTGGAGTCTTCTAGGTGTTCCTGTCTTTGCCGGTTATCCCTGCACAATGGTCCCTTTTGGAACGATTGGCTTCATGCCTACCTACTGCGCTTTTGCTTGATGGTACCTCTTCTATCTTTGTTGCCCCTATACTCTGGGTTCGGCCCTGCCACTGTTGTCTCATGTCCTAGGGGGTACACATTTAACATGTGTTTTTTCATACCCACACGGGCCTCCTATTGCGGCTCCTGTTCTTGGCCAGACAGTCTTCTCACTGTCCCCTGTTTCGTTTGCCATGCACTGTGCTCTATTTTCCGTCAGTAGGTTCTACCGTTGTCACGTTGTTTGGCCCCTTTGGGCCTTCCTCCTCATAGATCATAGGGCCTTGCGCCAGGCTTCTTCTTGTAGGGGTCACTCCATTGCTTTTTACTATGGCACTGACCTTTCAAATGTGTCTGCACAACACAGGTCTTACCCAGTCCATTGCGGTATTGTGGTGTCTTTGCCTTCCCTTGTTCTTGTTCCTTACGGAGGTTCCTGGGTCTCTTGTCAGTTGCCCAGGCATTGCGGTTCCCACCGTGTTTTATCAGTTTTTTTGTTTTTTTTTCACAACAAGTTTATTGATAAAGATGAGCATATGAGTTAGAGTGGCATCCCACAATCAGGACGATACCACCGGACAGTTTTGGTACAATTACAATATAAGTCTGATCGTTTATGCAAGGAACCAATGTAATCAAGGATACAAGGAAACAGTAACCCCACCTTCATCTTTTCAGTTATCTACCCACCCAACTCCCAGAGCCCTCCCTGGAACCCGCCCTAACCCCATGCATGTGTGTACGAACTGCGTTGACGTAAGCTCTTGACGTGTCTAGTATGTGTGTGGGAATGGGTTTCGCCGGTTCATATGGGGCTAAAGGTCTTCCTCTTGGTCCGCCGGGGGGTCCAGTGTCAAGCCTCTGTAGTCTGCCCACCTCTTCCATATTTTAAAATGTTTACGAGGGCATCCTCGTGCCTCAAAGATTGGTCTCTCTAGACCCATACAGAAGTCCATACCAGCATTCCATGCAGTCAGGGGGGGGGGCCTCACGTCCTTCCATGCTCGGGCCATGTCTCTTTTGGCTACCACCAGCCCCAGGAGGAGTAGGTGTCTCTTATAGATATTACCTCCAACCCCTTCCAGGATGTGCAATAGACCCAGACGGTGGGTACGGGGAAGGGTCCAGCCCAGCACCTCCGACAGGCAGGCCCATACACCCCTCCAGAAGCCAACCAGTTTGGAGCACGACCATACTGTGTGGAGCAACGTACCCACCTCTGTCCCACATCGCAGACACTCCGGGGACCCAATCAGGCCCGCCTTCCACAGTCGCTCTCGGGTATAGTAGGCCCTATGAAGAATCTTGAACTGTATGAGCCGAAACCGTATCGCTATAGCCGCACCCCTCGGGGATTCTAAGGCCTCCCGCCAATCATCCTCATCTAACGGACCGATATCTGCCTCCCAGGTCGCCTTTAGCGGAAGAAGGGTGGAAGAGCAATGGGTGACCATAGTCTGTTTTATCAGTTTTTTGACAAATCGGTTCTCTTGGAACTTGGTGGTTGTCTCGCAGACCCTCCTTCTATAGGGTATCTATTCTAAGTTAAGGAATCTGTGGCTAGATGTCTCTATCAGATGGAAGAGTTACTTACCTTCGGTAATGATATATCTGGTAGAGACACAGTCTAGCCACAGATTCTTTAACAACCGTTCATCCTCCCCGCTCTGGGAATACCTTTTCAGGTGGTGTTTTCTACCTAGCTCCCCACCTTTCCGGTGGCCTTGGTCTTGCTGAGGGGTGTTCTCACACCTCCCTCTGGGGTAGGGTGTGTTGTTCTGCGTGGGGCCCTTCGGCCTCCCCTCCGTCTTAGGGTTTGGTTGATGGCGTGTTCTCGCACCTTCCTTGGTGCAGGGAGTGTTGGTTGGCTATCGAGGCCTTTGGCTCTCCACTCCATCCACGTTTTTTTTTTAAGCGGTTCACGTTATGTTCACATTCTGCTTTTGACTGCCTTCTCAAGTTGCTCCACCTGTGTTCTTCATGCGTGGAGTTCTTATGTTTTTCATTCCGTCCCACCACCCACACCTGTGCCTCCTTCCTCTATGGCAGTCAGTTTGGTTGGGTTCTCTTTGGTAATACAGTCCCTCGATCCCTGAAGTGTGGGTGTAGTGTACTTTCTTCGGGTCGTTCACTTCTAGTCACTTGTCTTGCAACCTGTCACTTTGACGTAGTGTTTCTTTTATCCTACCTACTGTGGTGATGGGCTGGGACTGCCTTGTCATATCTTTCGTGCCGCAGCCGGTACCCCTCAAGATGGGGCACGGCATGGCAGGTATACCCTTGCTTGCAGCAATTGCTCTGAGGGCTCCCTTCAGTTCCCTCATGGTGCTGGGTGCTTCTCAATTTACTATTGTTTATCATTCTACATGACGTGACTCATTTTTATGTTACTTATCGTTGTTGTTTCAAAAATGTTGTTTTTATCTTTTATCACACACTGTTCCTATGCTATCTCAGTTTTTGACATGGCTCTGCGTTTTGGCGTGGAAACGTTTCCTATAGAAAACTGACATCAGCACGCCGGGAGGGGCTTATATGGCTCCATTGACATCACTTCCGTGGACAACGTCAGGACAGAGCCGAGCGACGCCGCCTCCCGGCATGCAGAGGTATTGCTGGGGAAATTTGTTTTTCTGGATCCATTCTGACGCCTCGGGAGAGATATTCTAAGTTAAGGAATCTGCGGTTAGACTGTGTCTCTATCAGATATATTGTTACCAAAGGTAAGTAACTCTTCCATTTAATTAAGTCCTTTTAGCCTTATCTTGAATTCTTGCTCAGTTGGTGTGAACTCACCCAGAACATTGGTTTTGGAAGAACATCACATGAAAGCAGGAACATAATTCAGGTGAACTTGGAGCTAGTTGAAATATGCAGCAAAGATCATTGTTTGAGGTATAATTGAGAAGAAATATATTCATGTGTGTATGTGGTATTTGTATAGCTTAAACCTATCCAGAATGGAGTGGAGCCCTGTACAGTGTCTAAAGGCAAGCATACATTCAACAAGTGATCGGAGAGGTAACTGGCAATTGAATTATTGCTACATTGGGATGTGCTGTTCTTTAAAAAGGTGCGTCTTTAACTCTTTCCTAAATTGGAGCAGTGTTGGGGTGGTCCTTATGGATACAGCCATGCTGTTCTGGATCCTGGGTGCATAGATGGAAAAGTCAGAATTGAATAATATTACATAGGTGCAACACCCTAACTCATGTTTGACAGTATTTTACTTTTTGGAATTAAATTCTATAGTGAAGACAGCGACTGATGAACACTTATTGTAAGAATTCAACCTGATCCAATGTGTGACTGCTTATTGTCTTCAAAACAGTCCTTGCAATTCTCAACCAGACCACGTTAACATGCTTTCCTGATACGCCCCTACTAGACACCTGTGGTCTGCCATTTACACCTTCCTTGCCACCCTCAAACCTCTTGCAGTACATCTATATTACAGGTTTTCATTCTTCTCAGCCTCCCATAGCAATATACTTCCCAAGTCCTGGGATAAAGCCCCCCAGCATTCAAGACTCCTAAATAAAAAACTCATCATCATCTGCTGACGCACAAAACTGGTGTGTAACCCTCTCTTTTACCTATCATACGTCTCTGCTACGTTGGGCCATCATGAACTCTGAAATGGCCAAAAATACAATTTAATATAAAATATATACTTTTGTTGCTGACTTTGTCTTTCTTTCACTCTCTTTCACCAGTCAATATTTGCATCACCCAGTGGCGGCTGCCTCTGAACAGGGGTGGCGGCTGTGAAAAAATAACAAATAAACGTACCTTCTCCGCAGCCGCTCGCCTCTCCTCCATCTGCTGGCAGCACTGGATGCACCCAGGCTTCCGGACTCTCCCTGCCAATCACGACGCTGCCTGAGCACCAATCTTGACAATATCCTCCATCTCAACACTGTGGCATGCAGGTTCTGCTTTAGGGCACAGCTCCACGTTCAAGATTAAGCTAGCACATAAGCAAACATGTTATAAATGGACATGGAAAACAAATTCTGCAGGGATCACAGCAGCTGCAGGACTGGTTCTGGTTTTCTCCTGGATGGTTACAGTGGTTTTGCAGCTAGTGACTGTGCAGTGATGAAGGTCCACTCAGGAAGGTTGTAATTCAGTAAGATTTATTCATGAAGATAACAAGTAGTAAAGTTGATAACATCAAGTAGATATGTGGTAGATCAGAGCCCCACCAGAAGCTGCCTGTCAGCTGCTCAGCCCATGACTAACTGTCACTTCAGCTCTCAGTCCCAACATTCCGAGGCATCAGACTCCAACATTCCAATGAGTCAGAGCACAAGCACTGGCTGAGCAGGGGTGGTAAAACACCTTACAATGTAAATGCAGGATACTACAGACTGCCACCCACTTTGCTCCTGAAACGGTCTGACCTTTAAGACTCGTCAGGACCTGGCCCACTTAGACTTGGCAATAATTAAAACCTGACTTTGAAACGTGTCCCTATGGGGCTCTGTGTGCAATTTCTTAACTGGCAAAAAAAGTGATCGAATTGTCAACAATGAGTAATAAAATCCCTTATGTTATTGCGCGTCAGTGCTACAAACCCTGCTTGCTTTTCACAGGTTTTACTTCAGCTTGCAATCCCAACAGTATTTGCTTTTTTCAAGGTGATGTGTTTCTGCAGTTTTTATGCACTTATTGACTCTTGCATAGTGCATATTTTCAGTGGAGTAATCTCCAGTTGTGGGTGAGTAGTTATGATGGGGCATGATTGAAACCTCTGAAGTTGAGGCAAAAGGCAGTGCGAGGTTGTCACAATTCTTGGCCTCTCTGCAGAGAGCTAAATCTCATATGTGCTAGTAGTAATTGTGGGAAAGTGTGGGATATGCAAATGAAAGTTGTATATCAACAATGGGCAACACCCTCCTTGACAGATTTACAGTTAATTAAATTCCATGCTTTCTTCAGGTATTTCTTTCTCAGCTCTAATAAGCTAGGACACAAACAGATTAAATGCTCAATCATCTCCTTATACTTACACAAAAGCAAGCCTCAGAGGATAAACAATTTTTGTTCAGGACACCTCAAACGGAGCTACTGGTATCAACATAAAACAGTCTCTCATATATAAACATTTGCATCTTGGGTCCAGGTTACAGACTGAAGGCCTTATTACGACTTTGGCGGTCTTCCTGTAGGACCCCAGCCGCCGCAGCCCCAGGAAGACTGCCAAGCTGTCACCATTGCCGCTCACCGGATTGCAACAGTAATCCAGGGTTGGCAATGCAGCGGTGGCATGGCAGTGGGAATGTTTGGCTCATAAGTGAGCCTGAAAAGCATACTACCGCCGTTCTACACAGTGCATGCACCACTGTGCACTTTTGGGGGTACACCATGTTATGTTAAATGGTATTTGTAGAGCACATCTGTCGCACCGAGGAGCATCATGGCGCAATAGATGATAGAGTTACAGGTATAGTGCAACAGCTTCTGAGAACAGGATTAAAAGAGTTAGATCATGGCTCTGCATCGGGCATCTAAAGAAGTAAAAATCCAGATTTTAAGGGACTTTCTAAAGAGGGTTTCTGATTGGATGGGGCGGAGGTTACAAGGAAGTAGGTTCCAAGCCTTTGTGCCCAATACTGCCATCGAATTGCCACCTTTGGAGATACATTTGAAGGTCGGGGTTTTAAGAGATTTGAGCTAGAAGATCTAAGAGTGCTGCAAGGTATGTAGTGTGAAAACTTAGATCGAATTTACTGGGGGCCAGAGGAATGAAAGCTTCTATAAAGTGGTTATTAGAAGTTTGAACAGTATTCTTTTGTGAACAGGAAGCCAATGTAGTGTTTTAAGAGCGGCGTGTTGAACCATCTGACGTTTATGAAGGACTGCTTTACTAATTCCTGCATAAAGGCTGTTACAATAGTCAGGTCTAGAAGTAATCAAGTCTGTAGCAACCTTCTGCCTTGTCGAAAAGGGAAGTAGATCAAAAATCTTTTTTAGTGCTTTGGTAAGGTGAAAGCAGGTGCCAGCTTCAGTTAGTGCCTGTGGTGGAAAGACAAATCAGAGTCGAATCTGACCCCCAGGTTTTTGGCGGTAGTTACAGTGTCGGGGAGTGGTGGTAGCAGTTGGCCACCAATGACTGGGACAGAAGTTATTACCCTTCCGTAGGGGCATAATCTCTGTTTTTCTAGAGTTGCATCTCAGGTCGTTTGTCTTCATCCAATGGAAGACAGCTGTGAGGCAGTGGCAGAGGTTTTCCTCAGCTAGTGTCGTATTTTTGTCTAGAACCAACACCAGCTGAGTATCATCAGCATATGATATAGTCTCGATGTTAAAGGACGAAATTAACCTGATTAGTCGGGCCATATATGCATTGAAAAGAACTGGGCTGAGGATAGAACCTTGTGGGACCCCAGAGAGCAGAGGTTTTTCTGCTGACTGATATAGCCCAAGGGTAATGACTTGCCTTCGGAGGAAGGATCTTAACCAGGCCAGTGCAAGGTGGGAAATACCATAGGTCTCGAGACGGTCTAGGACAGGGGTACTCATAGTACGGCCCGCGGGCCAGTGGCGGCCCGGCAAGCCTTCCCTGGCGGCCCGGGACCCCCGAGACATCATACCTGTGTTTCCCGAGTTTTTTTTTTAAAGTGTCTGCAGCAGCAAGAGAGACTCTTGCTGCTTTGTTGGGGCTGCCGGCCGGGCGATTCTAGGAATGGCCAGAGTAAAGCTGCAGGGGCCTAAGCAGAGGTGAAATACAAAGGCATCATTAACATGCAAATGGTCTTTTAATGACCTGTGAAGTGCTCGGGTGCGGCTCTGTGTGTGTGCCCCGGCTGGCGCACAGGCAGGATGAGGTGACAGAGGGAGTGGGAGGGAAAGGGAGGGGGAGGGGGACGGAGAGGGAGAGAGAGAGAGAGAGAGAGAGTGAGAGGGAGTGAGTGAGTGAGAGGGAGGGAGGGAAGGAGTGGGAGGGAGTGAGTGAGTGAGTGAGAGGGAGTGAGGGAGAGGGAGTGAGTGAGAGGGAGTGAGTGAGAGGGAGTGAGTGAGAGGGAGTGAGTGACTGAGAGGGAGTGAGAGAGAATGAGTGAGTGAGTGGGAGTCAGTGAGTGGGAGTGAGTGAGTGGGAGTGAGTGAGTGGGAGTGAGTGAGAGGGAGGGAGTGAGTGAGAGAGGGAGGGAGGGAAGGAGTGAGAGGGAGGGAGTGAGTGAGTGAGTGAGAGTGAGAGGGAGTGAGGGAGAGGGGGAGAGGGAGTGAGGGAGAGGGAGTGAGGGAGAGGGAGTGAGTGACTGAGAGGGAGTGAGTGACTGAGAGGGAGTGAGTGACAGAGGGAGTGAGAGAGAATGAGTAAATGAGTGGGAGTAAATGAGTGGGAGTGAGTGAGTGGGAGTGAGTGAGTGGGAGTGAGTGGGAGTGAGTGAGTGGGAGTGAGTGAGTGGGAGTGAGTGAGTGGGAGTGAGTGAGTGGGAGTGAGATGGAGAGTGTGAGAGGGAGAGAGAGGGGTTGAGAGGGAGTGAGTGAGGGAGAGGGAGTTAGTGAGGGAGCGGGAGTGAGTGAGGGAGAGGGAGTGAGTGAGGGAGAGGGAGTGAGTGGGAGCGAGTGAGTAAATGAGTTGAGTGAGTGAGAGGGAGTGAGTGAGCAGGAGTGAGAGAGGGATGAAGTGAGTGAGAGGGATGGAGTGAGAGGGAGGGAGGGAGTGAGTGGGAGGGAGGGAGTGAGAGGGAGTGAGTGGGAGAGAGTGAGAGGGAGTGAGTGGGAGGAAGGGAGTGAGAGGGAGGGAGTGAATGAGAGAGAGTGAGTGAGTGAGAGGGAGGGAGTGAATGAGAGGGAGTGAGTGAGTGAGAGGGAGTGAGAGGGAGGGACGGAGTGAGTGAGTGAGAGGGAGAGGGAGTGGGAGGGTTAGGGAGGGAGGGAGAGAGAGAGGGAGGGAGGGAGGGAGAGGGAGGGAGTGAGAGAGTGACTGAGAGAGAGAGTGAGTGAGAATGAGTGAGAGGGAGTGAGTGAGTGAGAGGGAGTGAGTGAGAGTGAGAGGAAGTGAGTGAGAGGGAGTGAGTGAGTGAGAGGGAGTGAGTAAATGAGTGGGAGTGAGTGAGTGAGAGGGAGGGAGTGAGAGGGAGTGAGAGGGAGGGAGTGAGAGGGAGGGAGTGAGAGGGATGGAGTGAGTGAGAGGGATGGAGTGAGTGAGAGGGATGGAGTGAGTGAGAGGGATGGAGTGAGTGAGAGGGAGGGAGTGAGTGAGAGGGATGGAGTGAGTAGGAGGGAGGGAGTGAGTGGGAGTGAGTTAGTGGGAGTGAGTTAGAGGGAGGGAGTGAGTGAGTGAGAGTGAGAGGGAGGGAGTGAATGGGAGGGAGTGAGAGGGAGGGAGTGAGCGAGTGAGAGAGAAGGAGAGAGTGAGAGTGAATGAGTGGGAGAGGGAGTGAGGGAGACGGAGAGGGAGTGAGACGGACAGGGAGGGAGAGGGAGTGAGATGGAGACAGAGAGGGAGGGAAAGGGAGGGAATGAGAGGGAGGGAAAGGGAAGGAGACGGAGAGGGAGGGAAAGGGGGTGAGACAGAGAGTGAGTGAGAGGGAGGGAAAGGGAGGGGGACGGAGAGGGAGTGAGAGAGAGGGAGTGAGAGAGAGGGAGTGAGACAGTCGGAGTGAGACAGAGGAAGACAGGAGAGAGGGAGGGTGAGAGGGAGAGAGAGCTAGAGAGAGGGAGGGAGACCGAGAGAGATGTGTGTATGACGGGACGGCTCAGTGGACGAAGGCGTCCGCTGCAGGGACCTATGATCAACCTCATGGTCAGTTTTATGTTGTTGCTCTAGCCCCTCCCCCTCCCCCACTGACCCTGCCCCCCCACCGATGCGGCCCTCGGACACAAACCAAACTGTAAATTTGGCCCCCGAGAGAAAGTTTGTGAGTACCCATGGTCTAGGAGAATGTCATGTGAGACCATGTCGAAGGCCGCTGATAGGTCCAAAAGAACCAACACAGCGTTTTTTCCCTGGTCCAGGGCAGCTTTTATGGTTTCGGCCATGAACAGGAGGGCGGATTCAGTCGAGTGCTGTGATCAGAACCCTGATTGGTTTGGGTGTAGAATGTTAGCCCCTTCCAGGTAAGTGGTAAGTTGTGAATTGACCAGTTTTGCTGAGATCTTACTTAGGCAAGGGAGAAGGGAAATGGGACGAAGATTAGAGAGGGTGGTTGGATCAGCAAGCTGTTTCTTTTGCAAGCATCTAACTGCTGCAAGTTTCCACTCATCAGGTACCTCCCCTGTGGACAGTGAAGTATTTAATATATTGAGGATGACGGGATTAATCGTAATCTAGGTTGAGATTTTGAAATACTTGGAGGGAGGGTTGGTTGCTATCCGGTGCAATCTTAGGGTGAGTAGGGGCAAAGGGGGAGAGGAAAAGTCTTTTTTCAGCAGCTGGACTTTTTCCTCAAAGATATCCGCGATGCGGTCACAGAGAGCTTGTGAGGGGGGGATTTCTTGTTTGAGTGACGTGGGGTTTAAAAAGGAGTTCACAATGTTAAATATAGTTTTTGGGTTAGATTTAGCCTGTTCAAGCATATCGGTAAAGTACGATTTCTTGGCAATATTTATGTTTAAATGGTAATTTTTAAGTGCAGCCTTAAAGCTGGTCCGTTCTGTCTGCGTGTACTTGAGTCGCCATCTGCGTTCTAATTTTCTGCAGTGGCTCTGCATTTCCTTTAACCCTTTGGTATACCAAGGGGCTGAGGGCTTCTTTAGCAAGCTGCGCTTCTTGGCACCAACTGCCACAAAGGGATCCTTCAACTTAGTTAGCCATAATGTGAACCACTTGTTATCTTCCCTTGGGTCTCTTAATAGTGTAGGCTTATCTACTGAGGCTGCTAGAGTGAGATCAGTGTGGGTGGCCATATCCTTCCATCTAGGCTTTGAGATCAGGCTGGTGTATACATGCTCTTTGTGTTTTGTCGCAGGCAGGCGTCTGATTTCCGAGTGTATACGCTTGGGGTCAGACCAGGTGAGACATACTGGCTCTTTAACCGTAAGGGTTGGGAGGTTTGAGCAGATGCCATCTAAAGTGTGACCTGCATCATGGGTAGGGATCAATACTTGTTGCTTGAGGCCAAGCATAGCCACAGTTTCTCGGAATTGAATGGTCTAAGGGTCACTTTGGACATCTAAGTGGATGTTGAAGTCTCTTAGGAGGGTGGAATTGGCAAATCTAAGGGTGAGTGCAGTCACGATGTCCCCTATGCTTTCTAATAAACCTTACTGGGGCCTGGTGAGCGATAGACCAGGGCTCCTGAGAAGGCATAGGACTCCTCTAATTGAAAAGAAAAAAATACTTTCTGCCTCTTTAAGGTCAGATGTTTCCAATGCAGAGCATTTCAGAGAACTATAGTAGATAATAGCCAGACCTCCACTTCGCTGTTCAGGTCTGTCCATCCTGTGAATTAGGTAGTGAGGAGGGAGGGCGCAAACAATGTCTGGATTACACCAGGATTGTAGCCAGGTTTCTGTTTTAAGAAGACAGTCTAGGTTGCCGTTAATAATGAGATCATTAATGTGTTGGGCGTGTTTACATAGTGATCGGGCATTTACCAGCCCCCCTCTCAAATATATCGATTTTGAGGTGTCTCTGAATGGTGTGGTTTGAGAGGTTTCAAAAGTTGTACTGCAGAATCTGCAGCTAATGGGACCACTCCATTTGGTCACATCAATAGAGTCTTTGCAGTTATGAGTATTATTGTTAAGTTTTAAAAGATTTTCTCACGTAAAGCATGCCCTTTGCATTATTTGGGCAGCATTTCTAGCACTGGACGCATTCCGGACGTGGACAGGCACAGACGGGCTTGGGTTTGGCACACCAGTGGCATGCCCACTGCACGCCGGCGCCATCCCTGGTTAAAATACAGGAAGGGAGGTGCACAGGGAGGAGACAAGACCGTTTCCTTCCCAAAATGGCGACCACAGAATGGCCTGCGGGAAGTGAGGGGATCAAAATCTCAGTTCTTCCCTCGACTCAAGCTGCCCAGGAAGCTGCGATGGACCAGGGAAGATTGCGAGCGTTTTGACGGTTTTCACAGCGAATTCAAGGTCAGCATACAAATGACAGCCAATTATATAGTATTTAAGTAGTCTAAGTAATTTTTTAAAAGGTTACACCTTATCTGCAGTCTCAGTGAATAAGTAAAATGAACTAAGGTTAAAACAAACTAAAATTTAGAATGTGGTTAAAGCAATGCTCCGTTCTCTAGCAGTACTTACCTGCGACTATCGTCTGCTCGTCAGCACCAGCCCTTGTTAAAGTTGAAGTGAGTTGCACGGGGAGGAGAGTAGACCGTCTCCTTCCCAAAATGGCGACCACAGAATGGCTCACCGGAAGTGAAGGGGTCAAAATCTCAGAACTTCCCTCCACTCAAGCAGCACAGGAAGCTGCGGTGGACCGGGGAAGATTGCAAGCATTTTTACCGTTTTTACGGAGAATTCAAAGTCAGCATACAAATGACAGCCAATGATATAGTATTTAAGTAGTCTATGTAATTTTTAAAATGTTACACCTTATCTGCAGTTTCCGTGAATCAGTGTAATAGTGGACTTTTCAGATAGTTAAAAAGGAACTAAAGTTAAAACAAATAAAAATTTAGAATGAGGTTAAAACAATGCTCTGTTCTCTAGTAGTACTTGCCTGCGACTATCATACTTGCCTGCGACAATCATGTGCCTCCTACAAGCACCCCATGAGCAGATTTGCCCAAGGCCCTGTTGGGGGGGCTCTTTACATGCCTTGCCGCCAAGAATTTCATGGGGAGTCCCAGCCATGAAATGCTTGGTGGAAAGGCAAGTCGTAATCCGTGATTCCCACCTGCTTTTCCCACTGCCGCGAGCACAGGATCCTAGTGGTGGCGGCGGTCTTGTGGCGATCCCATTGCCACCATCGTGATCAAACGGGAGGTGCAACGCGATGGCAGTGGTCGGACTGCAATCCATGGGTACAATGGTCCCAGGACTGTCGTACTTGTAATTAGACCCTAAGAATTGTAGAATACGATTCCGTTATGTAATGAGCATGTCTATGTTTTCTTTAATGTTAAGTCAATTACCCTAGCACTCCTCTAGAGATTTTGTCAGATAAGCCTCTTTCGTTCCTGACAGGGCAATTTTATAAAAATCTATGAATGACGGTAAATTGTTTTCCACAATTACTTTAACAGATGCCAAGTTCAACTCAAGAGACAAATTTTGATGATTTGCCACTTCATTGTAAATCAAAGACCTCAATGAGTCTTTGTTTGTGAACGTTTGTGATACTAGTTTAACATTGCTGAAAAACTTCATAGGATTAATGAAATAAGAGATAGTTTCAGTCTAGGAATTAGTATTGTTTCAAACACATTTAAAGACTGACAAATTGCATATCCTCCATAAGCATTCATAAATGTCGTAACTGATAGTGGTACCGAATGGCCTTGGTTTTTAAATTGGAAAAGTGAATTGAACATTTTAAATTATCGCCCATAAGGTTCAGAGTGTTGTACATTGAAACTTCTTACAGGAAGTCATCATCAATTTTTAGTTAAACATAGTTCTGAGCTTTTCCAAAGACCATAACCTTTGTTTTTCTGATATTAACTTTGAACTAATTTTCGATGTTAAATTGTTGTGAGTTCCATAATTGTGATTGGAGTCCTGACTCTCAATGAGAATAAAATTATATCATTGGTGTGTGCAGAGTAACTTATTGGTTTACTTCCTAATTTATGTGCCATTTACCTCAGGGAGATTTAAAGTCAATATAAGTCAACAATATAGAATGAGAAAAGAAGCAACGCTAAAACACAGCCCTATTAAAGTCCATTAGATGTTGATATTTTTGGTGACAGGATATAGTGTGCCAACTTAAACTGGAGCCAGGTGTTGGTGTCCAACAAATTCAAGTGAAAAAAACTTTGAGAGAGACTGTGCCATTTCTGTATTAATCCCACCATTCTACATTTTTTAAACCCACCACAACAACCCATAGTCAATATAGCATGAGCATAAATTACTGTTTGAACCTTTTATGTGCAGGGGGTGTATTACAGCCCCTTTCCATGATTGTGGTAAATTGTCTGATTCCAAGACCTTTGTAAATAAATTAGTTCACCCCAAAGCAGAGGATCGGCTTTGATCAAGTCAATGGGTATCACATTGGTGCCAAGGCTTTTGAAGAACAATATTTTTTTTATTAAATTTCGTCTTTGGAAATCTAAAGGTTGATATGGTGGTAACCTGGTAGTTCGAAGAAAATGGGGATACAGCAGGCATTAAGATTATCCACATGCACTTTCCATTCTTCATAAACTATATAGAAGTAATTCGCTGGTTTTATAAAACCAGTACAATGGTCAACCAAAGTCCAAAATACTCTCATATTATGGGTTTTAGTAGAGTAGTGCAGTTTCTTCCAATCCAAATCATGAGACTTTCTGCGAATTTCCTGACCTTCAAGTCAAAAACGCTTTTTTCCCCATTTTATCACAATATCTCTCAATATAGTTCCCCGTTTCTTTAAGATCTCTTTCAGCACTTTTCAATGATTTTTTTGCCACAATATATATATATTTTTTTTTAGAACATGTCAATGCTCTCCTAATTGTGTAAGTAGAAATAAAATGGAAGATGTCTTGTAACTGATTCACCCAATCGCTACACCAATTGTTAGATTGCTGGGAGAAATTAGAGTTTTGTTTACTCAATAATGTTAATCTGTGATAGAAACTAGCATTCACTTAATTGATCATGGGTTGGAAGAGTTATTTGTACCATCTAGATACCAATCCTTTGACCTCCAACAATTATAATTAAAAGCCAAGTGTTGGAAACAGCCCTTTTTGCAGGATTATGCCCAAAGGATTTGCTTCTCCCTCCTATTTCTTCCTGATCTGTTGCTGTTGGTTTTAGGACTTGGTGCACTCCACCACTACTATTCAGTGCTAAAGTGCATATGCTCTCTGCGAAATTGTGTTATGGATTGGTGTTTCCATGATTGGCATATTTGATTTACTGGTAAGTCTCTAGTGCACTGAGTGTGCCAGGGCATGTGAGGTTCCGTGACAATTGTAAGTGGTGTTTTCGACTCGCACGAATATGGTCGAGTCTGGTATCTACGAACCGCAAATGACGAGTTTAGTAAGTGTGCGCAGTTTCGCTGTGCTAACTTAAACCGTTCGTTTGTTACGTGGGTTATTCATCTGTACCCACGGGTTCCATCTTAGATACGGCATCCATTTTGTCTCTTGCCCTCAAGTAGCCAGCGAACGGACGTTGTCCGTTTCGCGACCCTGGGATTCCCAAGACTCCTGCGGAAGACACGTTTCCTTTGAAAGTGTCTTTATGATGAGGGGGATGATGTTGTAAGGCAGATGGCCCCGCTCGAGGCTCATCTTGCCGTGCCGGTCTATTGTCTCAGCCGTGCATCTCATTAGGCACGTCCCTTTGATGCCTGTAGCTCGTGTTTCCTGATACCTCCCCTTTTACACCCTTTTCGGTCTCCCCACTGTTTCCATCTTCCTCTGCACCTGTCCTTGTTCCTCCTTCGATCTGTTTTACTGCCGATTGGAATGTACTAATGGTGGGAAGATGGGTTTTTTACAGTTGGGAACCGCCAAATGTTTCCGCACTTATGCACCGAACCTTGGATGTATCAAAGCGACCAAAGTGACCCCTCTCGGGGATAATTGTGGGAACCGAGTTGTAAACCTTTGAGTACCATGAAACCCTATGGGAGAAATTTGTATAAAAGGAGCGATCCACAGTAGCAATTTGAAGCAGTCTCCTCAAACTTACACTCGTTGTACTTCCTGTGACTTCTGAGTTCCCTGCAGTAAATAAACCTCGAATCTTTGACGCCGAAGGAAGTGTCCCGTGTCTCTGTCATTTGTACGCCGGAGCAGGTTACCCACGAAGGTTTCAGGTGTTGTCCCCTGGCACCGCTGGGTCTTAAATAACCCAGTCCTTCAGTTGGCGCCCAACGTGGGGCTGCATCAGTGGTACCGGTCCAAGCCCGACGATCGTGAGGAACTTCGTGTGAAATCTCCGAGGGAAGGTGCACTCCGCTTCATCGATCCTGTTGTCGAAACAAGTGGCCCGAAGACTTTTCCCGCGAAGATTCCCGCCTCCTGACGGCTGCGACGGACTGCTGCCCTGACTGTAGACCTGTTTTGGCGCCTGGCGTAGACCTTGGTATAGCGAGACGATTGACGGGCCTTCCTGGTGACGCCATCGATCTTTGAGTTAAGTATTTGTGGGTCGCTCCCAGAGTTCTTGGTTGTGGTTGCTTAGTTGTTGCATGGTTCCATTGCATTTGTGGTTCTTAGTACTTGGTTCTTTGTTGTGTTGTTTGACGCCTGCAGTCGCCAAAAACCGAGGGTTGTTGCTCTTTGCAGGGACTTGGTAAATCCCGTAACCCTTGACGTTTGTGAAACTCGGCTAGTGTGCAAGATGCCTGGTCGTAGTACTTTGTTTAGTTGTTTCAGACGTTGTGGTACGGATTCCCGACTGGAGGACTCGTGTCCGATACCTCCGGTTGGAACTCCCACTTATGAGCTCTACAGTAAGCATGGGCTAGGCCCGATTACTTTTAATAAATACTGGATTCGTTATACCAAAAAAGATGGTGCCCTTAGTTGGCCACCTCATGGTAGGTTTGAGACAACGATTTTAGATAATCTTGAGGCTAAATTGTTTGAGAAAAAGTCAAGGCCGGCCATGTTTGATGCCTTTCGGTTGTGGCGTAAAGAAGCCCGACAGAAAGAGATCAGACAGATTAAACGTAATCAGAGAGATGGTGTTGCTACCATTGTAAAGAAAGCAGAGCAGTTTCAGCGTGATAAGGAGGATAAGGAAAAGGAAGTGTTTGATAGGCTACAACGTATGTCCATAGATAAATGCTATCCTGCTTTGCCAACGGAGTCGGATAAGAAGGAAGAATCAGTTGAGGATCCTTTAATGTCTTATCTTATGAAGTCACCACCTCCGTACGTGCAGGGTACCGCAGCTCCTGTGGTCCCCCCTGTACCTGTTCCTCAACCTGTTCCTCAACCTGCACCCGTTCCTCCGACTGTTCCCGTTCCTTTGCCTACTGCTATTCCTACTGCTCCTCTGCTTCCACATACTCCTGCTCCCGCTACTGCTCCTGCTCTACTTACTCCTGTTGCTTCTTCTGTTTCTACCCCTTCTCTCGTCAGTCCTTTGTGCTATACTTCTCCCTCTACTCGAAGTCGTACCCCTCCGGTTGCGGCTAGCTTCTTTAATTCTCTTGGACCTGTTCTTGGGTCCGCTGGTTCGGACGGTCCTCAAAGACGTAGTCAGCTTCCCGGTAACAGGGAACGTGCTGCGCTATATAATATGGCGATGGGTTGGATGACGCACCCTCTTAGAAATCCCCCACGTGCTGTACTTAATACGTTCTGTCAGTTCAATGTACCGACACAAAGATACGTGTTCGAAGAAATGTGCAAGACTCTGCGTGATCAGATATCGGCCGATGCACCTGATGATGTGCTGACCGCTTTGTCTGATCTACAGCTTCAGTTCTCGAACGGACTGATAGTGGATACTAACGTTCGACGTGCTGTTGAGCGGTTGTTATCTTTCCGTCCCACTCCTATACCCCAAGCCTTGTTCGTTGAGGATGTAGAGAGTCAGTTAGATGCGTCTGGTCAGTTTCCTATGCGTGAAGTTCCGCCTGTATGGATGCCAGCTAATCCTTAGGCTCAACCTCCGGTAGTGGCGCATTTCCAGAGAGTATGGATACATCTCCCATGGAAACGATCAGAAGTTTTACAGGTGAAGCAATCTTTGCCTGACCCTCGCAAAAATCCTGCAGGGTACTATAAAGAATTATCGCAGCTCGTAGACGCTACGATAATGAATCTTGCCGATATCGACATGCTGTTCGGCAATGTTGTACCGCAACCGGTATGGGCTAAGATTCGGCACGAAGATCATGCAAACGAATTAGGTGGCGATTGGGCTGCCCTTACTGCGGCCGATACACAACAAGTTGGCGGGGCTAAGCCTGAACAGCTCATTACTGCTCTCCCTCAAAGAATAATTACGCTAACGAAGACTCTTATGCCAGCTATGAGGGTGAACTGGGACAAATTGTCAGCCTGTAAACAGAAGAAAGACGAGAGTGTCTCTGATTTCTTTACGAGATTTGAGGAGGCATTCATCGACCATAGTGGTCAGGATATGAGTACCGAGGGTGGTCAGCGGTTGTTTGTGGATAAATTTGTCTCAAACTTATTGCCCGACTTGAGCAATAAATTAAAAAATTCTGAGAGTGCGTGGGCTGTCTCTACATCTGCTCAAATATTGGCTACGGAGCAGTATTACGAAAATAGAGAGAAAGAAGAGAACGACCGCGCTGATAAAAAGACGAAAGAACTTAAAACAAAAGTGTTGTTGCAACAGGCCTATCCTCCGCGTTTGAATCAGAATGCTCCTCAGCACAATAAGTCGCAGTCGCAATCAAATAGGTCACAACTTCGAAATGACTCCTCTTCCCAAAGATCTTCGTTAGGGTACAATCAGTGTGCCTATTGTAGACAGGAGGGTCATTTAAAATTCAATTGTCCTGTTCTACACGATCGTAATAGTGGTAACTCATCTAGAGGAGGTCGTGGTGGTTCTCAGCAGACATCACGTGGTAGAGGTCGTGGTGCTCAAAATGATCGTTCAGATAATTCATCAAATTCCAATAACTGTTTTGATCAACGCGGATCTTTGCAAGGACGATCTGCGCAGTATAATGTAGATGATTATTACGTCGATCAGGGAACTGACGATAGTAATTACTAGGACAGCCATAGACAAGGAGAGGGAGTGGTATCAGTTCCGGTTGATCAGAGAGGGCCTTATGTCGCAGTTGCTACATCGGGCGTCGTTGAGCCTTTTCTGTTGGACACTGGTGCAGCGAAAAGTTCCATAATGCATTCGAAACTCCCTGGCGCACCTTTGTCTGGCTTAACAAATGTTTCCGTTGGATTCTCTGGCGCCCCTGTTAGCAATCCAGTTTCACGCCCTTTGCCCCTTACCATTGGGCCTCGTGAGCTTCAAGCTCCGTTGATTTTAACTACTGGTTGTGGTGAAAATCTTTTGGGTCTGGATTTGCTAAAACGTTTGTATGCAACTTTGTACTGTTCTCCTGCGGGTGTAAAGCTTACGTTAGGAGAGAGGGTTGTCTCTCCTATGTACTTGTCTCTCGATAAGCTTCCACCGGAATTGAGTTCTCTTCCTGCATCTTTGTGGGCAACAGGTCCCAATGATGTGGGCCTGCTTGACATCTCCCCTTATGTTGTTCAGCTGAAATCTAATGTACGGTTGCCACGTATTCCCCAGTATAGCATATCTCTTGATGGTGAACGAGCACTGTTAGCGATCATTTATGATCTGATCGAGAAAGATGTTATTGAAGAAACGCGGGGAAACGTGTGCAACAGCCCGGTATTGCCCATTCTAAAACGTACAGATCCTTCAAAACCGCCTGTTTATCGTTTTGTTATTGACTTACGGGAGGTGAATAAAATTGTGATTCCTCAGTTTCCTGTTGTGCCTGACATCACGGCGCTACTGACTCTGATTCCAGCTTCTGCATCATGGTTTTCGGTGATCGATTTGAAGAATGCTTTCTTTAGCATTCCGATTGCCGAAGAAAGCAGAGACCTTTTCGGTTTCTCTCTTGGTGGTCGCAGCTTCCGGTTTAAACGCGCTCCTCAGGGCTACTGTGAGAGTCCATCGATTTACAGTCAAGCCTTGAAGGGTCAACTGGATGCGTTTTCGTTGCCGGCTGGTACGGCCTTAATCCAATATGTCGATGACTTATTGGTGGCTGCAGATACTCAGGACATTTGCAAAATTGCTACGGTGTCGTTGCTGCAACATCTCTGTGACTTACATCACAAGGTGTCACCTTCTAAACTCCAATATTGTTGTCAAGAAGTAACCTATCTAGGTCACTTATTGTCAAAGGAGGGAAGACGGTTGACCCCAGAGAGAATTGCAGCAATTGCGCGAATGACTGTGCCAACAACCCAAAGAGATGTGCGTGCCTTTCTAGGTATCACGTCGTATTGCAGGCAATGGATTCCAAATTTTTCATTGCTAGCGAAACCATTGGTGGCTCTTACGTGCAAGGATGTTTCAACTCCTTTACCATGGACGGAAGAATGTCAGAAAAGTTTTTCTGAATTACGTGACTCATTGTGTTCGGCTCCTGTGTTAGGTACCCCTGACTACAGTAAGCCGTTTACATTATATGTTCACGAGAGGGAAGGTTGTGCTTTGAGTGTCTTAACGCAACCTTTTGGTGGTAAGCAACGTCCATGTGCATATTTTTCCTCGACCTTGGACCCGGTAGCTAGAGCATTGCCGAGTTGCTTGAGAGCAACAGCGGCAGCTGCGGTGTCCATCCGACAATCAGCAGGATTGGTCATGGATAATATGCTTACGGTGATGGTTCCGCATGCGGTCGACACTCTTTTGAATCGTACGAAAACTCAGCACTTGACGAGTGCGAGTTTGTCTGGGTACGAGTTGACGCTGTTGGCAAGTCATATTCAGATAAAACGTTGTAATGTCCTGAACCCGGCGACTTTGTTACCCATTAGCACAGAGTCAGATGAAATAGCAGCCCATGACTGCTATCTGAGGACTGAAGAGGAAACAAAAGGTCGAGTGGACCTTAAAAACACTCCTTTGGAAAATCCAGATGGAACTCTGTATGTGGATGGTTCATGTTTTAAATTGCCGAATGGTGATGTGACTACTGCGTATGCTGTTGTGACTTTGAATACTGTAGTGGAAACTGCGAGATTGAATCAGAACTCTGCTCAGGCTGCAGAGCTGATCGCTCTAACTAGAGCGTGTGTGTTAGCAAAAGGGAAACGTGTGAATGTGTTTACCGACAGCCAATATGCGTTTGGCGTCGCTCATAACTTTGGACGGTTGTGGAGAGAGAGAGGTTTTATGACGTCGCATGGTACGAAGATTCAGCATGGCCAACTTGTGAATGATCTTTTGGATGCACTTACGTTGCCTAAGCAGGTAGCGATCGTTAAATGTAGTGCACATCGTAAGGTGACGGATGATGTTGGTCGTGGTAATGCATTTGCGGATGAGATAGCTAAGGAGACTGCTCGGAACCTTAGCACTAGAATGTATGTGACGAGTTCGGTTCGGTATCCTACGGAGACTAGTATGTGTGAGGACACTATCGAGAGTGTGAAAGCGATTCAAGATGAGGCCACCGAGATTGAAAAGACGAAGTGGAAAGAAAGTACGGGAAAGTTGGATGCGAATGGTTGTTGGGTTGATTTGTCGGAACATAAGAGATGGATGTTGCCAGATGCGTATGTGCTAGCTGTTGTGACAATGGCGCATGGGTTAGCACATATTAGTGTGAAAGGTATTTGTAAGTTGCTGTCCCATGTGTGGAAGAATGATGGTATCATGAAATGTGCTGAACGGTTGGTTAAGAATTGTATGGTATGTATGCTATACAATCCTGTAAGGGAACCCCAACTCCTTCTGGCCACTTTGCTCCCCCTTCATGTCCTTTTGAGGTGATCCAATTAGACTTCATCCATATGGAGAGATGCAACAACCTGAAATACGTTTTAGTTGTGGTTTGCGCGTTCTCCCGATGGATTGAAGCCTACCCTCTTAAAGACAATACTGCCCTGTCTACTGCGAAAATCCTACTGAAGGAATACTTTCCTCGGTATGGAATGCCTCGGATTGTATGGTCGGATAACGGAAGTGAGTTTGTGGGGAGTGTGATGAAGAGTGTGTGTAAGGGCCTTGGAATTAATCAAAAATTCCATAGCGCCAATCATCCCCAGTCAGCTGGTTTGGTTGAAGGGTATAATGGCACCCTTAAACTGAAGCTAGCGAAGATTCAGGCTACGACTGGTCTTTCGTGGCCTGACGCTCTACCCTTAGCTTTATTGTCAACTAGGGCAACCGTACACTCCCGAGTAGGGCTTAGTCCCTATGAAATAGTGTTCGGTCGTCCTGCGAATGTGTGGGGGGTCCCTAGACCGGGTGTGTTCTCCAGTCTTGAATACCCAATGTTGATTGACTATCTTCATGATCTGACTGCTAAACTGAGGTTAATTCACCAACAGGTTTACGAAGCATTGCCGAAGCAGACGGAGGGTCCAGGCCACCAGCTCCAGCCTGGAGACTGAGTGGTAACCAGAAATTTTGCCCGCAAGAAGAACTTGGAACCCCGGTTTACTGGACCCTACCAGGTCCTCCTTGCCACGAGGACTGCCGTCCGTTTAGAAGGCCGGAAAAATTGGGTGCATGCCACCCATACGAAGAAAGTTCCTATCCCTTTACCGGCAGACTCGTGGGTGAGGAGGGGCATTGCTTCAGCTGAATCCGAAGGATTGCCGGCGTTTGTACCTTTTAGTGACGCACAACCCGTCGGAGAATCCTCAGTGCAGCAGAAAGACACTGTCGAACATTTGTCATCAAAAGACTCGAGACCGGAACATTCGACTGATCGACAGGACTCTGCTTCCTCATCGGATCCTTTGTTTGATGAACATACACGTCCTGGGAAAACTCGATACTTTTTGCGTTCCAGCACTAAGGACAAATAAAAAGATTTCGTTCTGTCCCTTGACAATTGCATTATCCCGTTTTCCACGATCAGTCTGAACACCCGAACCATTGTAATTATTTTTGTATATATATATTGAGTTTCGTTCCATATGTATATTTTTTGCTTCCACAGCTGAGAGACATTTTGCATATACATTGTGAATAAAGGCCGTAGGGCCGCGCGTGTACTTCCTTCTGGTTAGTAGGTCTTGACGCTAGGTTAAAGACCGTCGGTTCCTGGGAACTCCTAGGGATTGACTACTGCTACACAGAACAAAGTGCGTCAAGAAACGTTGCGGACGGTCATAGGGGATGGCGTTTTCAAAGCTGATGGACTTGGAAGAAGCTCAGGCACAAAGGTTCAAGCTACAACAACTTACTAGTACCAAATGTTTTATGTTTCAAATGTTCGTATTGCTTTTGACTGTTTCTGCACTATTGGCGGGTGGGGTGTATTATATGATGTCGTACTTCTTACCTTCTGCCATACCTACTCCTACTTCTGACCCTAAACTTGCCTCCACTGCATCCCCTCATTCTTTCCATATCCTACCTGAACACGAGCAGGCTAGACGTGCAGAATTCCGAAATAATTCCTTTATTCAGCTCCTTCATCAGCACCAGCTAGTGGTTAATACTACTAATTGTTGGGTGTGTGGACTAATGCCACATACCACGGATAAGGGAATTCCATATTTGGTCTTACCGTATAGTTCCCAGGGTTCAGCTCGAGCATTCCAAACAATGTTTCGAAGCGCACTAGATTCTTATCCCAGTCGAGAGCCACGTTCTCCCTACTTTGGCCCTGGCTCGTATCATAAGCCTTTGTCCATAGCGATAGAAGATTTAGATAGAGATATCTATGAGCCGTCGCTCATCCCAGAGGAAGAGGTACAAGCCTATAGGGTCCTGAGTAAGGTCGAGTATAGTGCGCTCACGAGTGAAAAACAGCTTAAAAGCTCGCCTCCGATATGGGTCGTACCCCACATTGGTAATTTTTGTCTAATGGGTCGTGGCCGAAGATCGAAAGCCCGACTTGGGGAGAGTGCTTGCACCGAGAATTACATTCTGCCGATGGTCTCGTCCCCTGTGTTTCTGGCTGCCAAGGGTACATACTTTGTCTGCCATGATCGTGCGTATGCATGGTTGCCCTCCGACTTTGTGGGCTCATGTTTTATCGCAAATCTGTTGCCTCCGACGTTCACTGTAGACGCAGACTATCACAAAACTAGAGTTGTGAGAGGCGTAATTAGCGAAGAGGACACTGCCGGTCAAGAGGCAGGAGACTTTTTCAAGGGTTTCCTCCCGTTTTGGGGGCCTATGGTTAATAGTAGGAACCTGAGACAGTTGACTCGAGTGGTGGAATCGACAGCTAATATTACTGCCAGTGCCCTTGGTAATATCACCACAGAACTTCAGGCGGATAGACTTATGACGTTACAAAACCGTATGGTTTTAGACGTGATCTTAGCAGATCGAGGTGGGGTATGTAAGGTGATCCATTCGAGCTGTTGCATTTTCATTCCAGATAACGCTCCGACCGTCTATCAAGCCATCTCAAAGTTGCATAAGATCTCTGAATCCATACACGTGGATGAAGCGGATTGGACGCTACTTGGGTGGTTTTGGGGCCTAATGTCGACTTGGGGTTGGAAGATTCTGATGATTATCGGAGTTGTCGTGGCGTTCCTGTTCACGTGCTGCCTTTGTGTGCAGTGTGGTCCTGCCTTATGTGGCCTCTGTGCTACAACGTGTATAAGACAGCCACCTGTTACCAAGGGGACTCGGTTGAACAGAGCTATGTTACAGCAACATCTAGATGGTCTGATGAATATCGAGTATGATTATTATTATTTATTATTATTATTAAAGGCTTTTATATCGCGCTCTATTACTAAAAAAATAGTATCCTGGCGCGTTATTCCGACTAGTGCTTGCCTACATGAGGGCAAAAGGAGCGTCTGAGGTTCCGTGACAATTGTAAGTGGTGTTTTCGACTCGCACGAATATGGTCGAGTCTGGTATCTACGAACCGCAAATGACGAGTTTAGTAAGTGTGCGCAGTTTCGCTGTGCTAACTTAAACCGTTCGTTTGTTAAGTGGGTTATTCATCTGTACCCACGGGTTCCATCTTAGATACGGCATCCATTTTGTCTCTTGCCCTCAAGTAGCCAGCGAACGGACGTTGTCCGTTTCGCGACCCTGGGATTCCCAAGACTCCTGCGGAAGACACGTTTCCTTTGAAAGTGTCTTTATGATGAGGGGGATGATGTTGCAAGGCAGATGGCCCCGCTCGAGGCTCATCTTGCCGTGCCGGTCTATTGTCTCAGCCGTGCATCTCATTAGGCACGTCCCTTTGATGCCTGTAGCTCGTGTTTCCTGATACCTCCCCTTTTACACCCTTTTCGGTCTCCCCACTGTTTCCATCTTCCTCTGCACCTGTCCTTGTTCCTTCTTCGATCTGTTTTACTGCCGATTGGAATGTACTAATGGTGGGAAGATGGGTTTTTTACAGTTGGGAACCGCCAAATGTTTCCGCACTTATGCACCGAACCTTGGATGTATCAAAGCGACCAAAGTGACCCCTCTCGGGGATAATTGTGGGAACCGAGTTGTAAACCTTTGTGTACCATGAAACCCTATGGGAGAAATTTGTATAAAAGGAGCGATCCACAGTAGCAATTTGAAGCAATCTCCTCGAACTTACACTCGTTGTACTTCCTGTGACTTCTGTGTTCCCTGCAGTAAATAAACCTCGAATCTTTGACGCCGAAGGAAGTGTCCCGTGTCTCTGTCATTTGTACGCCGGAGCAGGTTACCCACGAAGGTTTCAGGTGTTGTCCCCTGGCACCGCTGGGTCTTAAATAACCCAGTCCTTCACATGTGAATCAAATGCTACTAGTGGGCCTGCAGCACTGATTGTGCCACCCACATGAATAGCCCTGAAAAGGTAACTCAGGCCTGCCAGTGCAGTGTCTGTGTGCAGTCCAGTACTGTTTTGTGGACTTGGCAAGTGCAACCACTACCCTTCCCTTTTCTTACATGTCAGTCACCACTAAAGTTGTCCCACGGTACTCCTGTAGACATGGTGTAGTGTATGTGAAAAGTAGAACATGCCCTGGTCGGTGTGGCATGTCCTGATAGTGAAATACTGTCAATTTCCTGTTTCACTATTGCATGGTTACTGCTCCCATAGGATAGAATGGGAAGTGTGCTTATAACATCTTATAAACAAAACTACCACTGGGAACAGGGTAGGAAAATAAAGTTTAGTATGCCTGACCTCAGAATGTTAAAATGCATCACACATTGAGGGTGATTTTTACATTCTTACATTCTATGTTTAAAAAATACCACTTTTAGAAAGTAGGTATTTTCTTGCTTAGCCATCCAGTGTGCCTCTGCTATGACTGTCTGACTTTGGGTTTGACAGGGTCTGGGGAAGTGCAGTGGCTCTAGAGAGTCTGATGAGTCAGGGCTGGGCTGAATAGACCTGGGCTGCATTTAGAGTAGGGGAGGAGATTTCCTTTCACCTGAATGGGCCTGGTCTACCTTCCACAATGCTGTTTCCACCTCCTGCCAGGAAGCTGGGACAGAAAGGACAGAACTGGTTTGGACTAAGCATAGACACTCTGCCTCAGAGAACAAAAGATTTTGTAGTATACATACTGGGGCCCAGAACTTTAGAACGCTTTTGGACCAAGAAGACTGCCAAGAAGAAGAGCTGGAGAAGCTGTGAGGGAGAACTACCACTTTGCTGAGTGCTTTGCTGTGTTGGCCTGCAATAACTGCTTCTGTCTTGGGCAGTGAAAGCATTGGACTGAACTTTCTGCAACTTCTTTATTGAGTCCCTCCAAGGGCTTGAGGTAAAGCGTGCCCCCTGTTCAAGAGTCTCAGGAACAGCAAAGACTTCGAGTTATTCTGCCATCAGCACTGGGGACTGTGTGTTTAGTGCGGCAACAGAAGAAAAAGCAACCTGACGCCCTCTACGATGCTGCTGTCAACTCCTTGTCCTAAAGTCACAGCAGAGGCACCTCCACACTTTGCACCGCCACCCTGGTCTCAGCGACAACGCCACCTGACACCACCACTTCATGCCATTGTCCTGGTATCCCCGATGACGCTGCTCTGTGCTGACATCGCCGTCGCAGCTTGCACTGTGGTTCAAGGGCACTGTTCGTAAGTTATAGGACGCACCGTCCTCTTCCCACACCGCAGCCTTAGCCCACCGGCACCATCGACTCAAGTTCGTCAGCCGACGAGCGATTCAGCAACAACGACGCTGCTGCTTGCACCGTGACCTGCCAGCACCGTGACGAGCACCGCATCACTTCGTACGGCATTTCTGGTCTCACCGACTCCGCGGACAACCGTCACCGAGCTGCTGCCTGCACCGTGACCTGAGGGCACCGCAGCACCAGACGCCTGCCGACGCCAGCTTTCCCGACTTCAACCGCGAGGAGTTCGATTTGCCACGCATGTGACTCCAAGGGCCCAACGACTCCAGCGCCAACTTCCTGAACTGATGCTGGCTCATCAGAGCTCAACGAGAGGTCGCCAATGCCCTACATTTCTAAAAGGTACTGTCTTGCAGGTCTTCCAGACACCGTAGCTGGCCCGCGATGCCGCGGTCAGTCAGAACTGTTTGGATTTGTTGTTCACGACGCCGTGGAAGCCCCGGACGGAGCTACCACCTTCAAGGAACTGTATTTTTCAAGTACTCTTGCAAAGTATACCTTTTTAATTACTGTATTGTGGATTTGTATAGTGTTTGGTCTTGTTTCAGATGTATAACTATATTGGATATTTTTATAAACTGATGTGGTGTCCTTTTGTAGTGTTTTCACTGTATTACTGTTGGTTATGTGCAAATGCTTTACACACTGACTCTAGAATAAGCCTGACTGCTTGTGCCAAGCTACCAAGGGGGTTAGCAGGGGTTATTTAACCTCTTCCATGCTCATGACAAGCTTAGCTCGTCATGAGGCACGGTTGAGCTGCACTCATGACGAGCTGAGCTCGTCATGACCGTTGGAACGTTAGCACGCGGGGATAATTACCCCGCTGTGCTGAACGTTCGAAAACGGGTGTAGTTGTGACGAACTCCGTTCGTCATGAGTGCAGCTGCACTGTGCCTCATGACGTGCCGAGCTTGTCACAAGCACAGCGCCGCCGTGCATGCCCCCCCCCCCCCCCCCCCAGGACAGCGGGGGGAAAAACACCCTAGAGCGAAGGGGTTAAGGAGTGTATCCCCCTTACCCTGACTAGGAAAAAGAGTCCCTACTTGGACAAAGGTACCTACCTCTGCCAACTACAGACCCCCATTTCTAACACCAAGGTTATCTGTTGTGGATTGTGATCACTTTCGTGTGTTGGTGCTATTGATAATCTTGACACAAGAGAAAAGAACTGTAGTCTAAAAGAGGAACAATATAAATCCTTATTTATTATTTAAAGTGCACAGCTACTCTGAAGTGTCCTAGCGCTAAGCAGATTAAGTGACCATCCTTGCAGAAAAACATCCTACTGATATACTGAGAGGAATAGCCCCGTTTTCAAACTTCGCCTGAAACAGTGCTCTTCCTCCATGGCATGTAAATGCGAGTGGAGAGCGCTCCAGGCCATAGCAGCTAGGTATGAAAATGAAGTGTCACCCCATCTTTTCTAGAGAGTACTTTTGCTAAACATGTAAAACCACCCGCTATAGACTTGGCAGTAATTGTGGTTTCTTCAGCCCTGTGATATTTAGTATTGAAAGAATCCAAAGTAGAGGTCTCCTGAGTCACTGTGCCTACTGCTAGAAGTAAATGCTGTTGATTATTATGGATTTGGCATATTCGGTAGGCCTACTGGCATTGTCATCCACATTATTATCAAGCTCGAAAGCTGCTAAAGTATAGTTATTTATTAAAGCCTCTCCTTTTTCATTCAGTATCGGAGAAAAGGTTACTTTCGTTTTTTAGATCAGTATGTTCTGCCTGGGAATTGGTAGAATGTGGGCAACGTTTGCTAATGTACGGCCGCAAGTCATCCTTGTTCACACACTGAGGGGACGGTTGGAACTTTTTTGCAATCCGCATCAGCAGTTAGTAGCTCTGGGTCCCATGTATCTTCCCTCTCAATTTGATATTGTTTTAGGGACAGATGTTCGTGGGGTCACATTATACATTGGATTGAATCCCGTTATTCATGGCTTTACCAGCGTGTTGCTTGACCTTTGCAATTGACTCAGATTACGATTTAAATGGTTCAAATCGTAGAGCATCAGAGTTCACTTAGATGGCGTTTTTCCAGTAACAATTGTAATAGATTGACGATGTCATCCAATCTCATCAGATTATAAAGGAGAGATTCCAGCTTTTCCAAAGATTTTTGATTTTTTAGGAGGTTCCCTTGGAGGTTACGCACAATGTGGAGCTCGTTTTTATATCCTTCAATAAAGGTATTTGTTCAGTGCAGCGGACTGATTGACAATCTATCACGTCTGCTATTTTGGTCAAAATTATTGCAATTACCTGTAGGACTGGATAGGCCAGAGGAGTAAATGCCTCATGTATATCCTCATGCAAAGCTGAACTGTTTGTTTGATTATTTTTTGTATTCCCGAATGTAGAAGATGAATTGGATACCGTTTCTTTGAGTGGGATCTCCTGCAGATCTGCCTAGGTCATGTAGCAGGCTTGAGTCATTCAGTGAATTTGAAAACAATTGATTTCTTCCTGAATCAGTCCATGTCACAGAATGTGTCTGATTCTGAGTCTGAGATTGTCTCTTTGACAAGCCCTTAGATTCTCCAGATTCTGAGTGGGAGTCGGAGTCACCGACAAATTAATGCACATTTTATGGTACTGATTATAGCTATTGCAGCAAGTTTGTATTATGAGGAAGGGATTCAGGTCGATCCTACCTTGGGGATATCAGAGATGAAAGAGGGTTCACGCTTATTGATACTCGATTAGGTTGAATCTGTTAAGTGCTTTGACCCAATATTCACTGATGAAATTGTCCCCTTCCGAAAACAGTAATTCGATTTGTTCTATTTGCACCATGGTTATGTGAACTTGGCTGTAAAAGGGTGGGGAAAACCAAGGTTGTTGGAATTATAGTTGCCCTTTCCATGGTATTCCCTGCTGACTTTGCTGATATTGGGTATATGGGTGGCATTGTTTTTTCCTGCTTCCTCCCTGTTGTCTTTTGTGAGATAGTTTTCCTGTTGTGTTTCTTTAATTCAACGGAGAAAAGTTCTGAGGGCTCAGAGAAAGGGCATAGAGAAGTGTAATCAAGCCACCACCAAACACAAGAAAGGAGAGAAACATGTTGACAAGGCCAACCAGCACTCCGGACCCAGCAGCTCTTTTAGGTCAAGAGCCAAGAACTATCAAAAACCACTCCTGACTTCCTTTCTCACTGCAGCCACAACCTTGACTCCCCCACCCCCCTTTCATGCGCCATTCTCACCTCTCTCAGAAGCTGACAACTCCACCCGCTGCGCTCCTCACAAGTACCTTGCATGTGTAGTACTTCACGCGTACCTTTACTTGTACCTTTCTATAGAGAATCCGCCTCGCGAGTCGCTATACTGTACTGTGACCTCATCAGTAGGCCTTACCGCTGAGGGAAGCAGGTCAGATTGGTAAGGCGGGCACTCGGTCGATGGGCCGGTATCTGAGTTGCAGCTGTGGGACACTGTTTTGGCCAGCGTGCTACCTATTTTCTGCTGTTTCTGTGCTGTTCAGGTGTCACCAGAGGCCCAGTGGGGGGCCTGGGCAGCATTTACTTTCTGGAGGCAGATGGGTCTCTATTACCTCCCTTTTACCAACGGGTGGAGATATCATTCCCAATCTCTCGCTGGGCAGCCCATTAATGTATGCAGATTGAGCAGGGCACATGAGCAGAAGTGGCTTCAATTACATTCACGTGTGGTTCACCTCTGGTAACGGGAGTATCTCAAAAACACTGAGGACAACTACCACTTCCACTGACCTTAGTCGTTTTTAGTTCACGGTCCTATATTTTGAGAATTGACAAATGTTAATTTCTAGTTATTTACAAGAAAATTATTGATGTTCATTTATCTGATACAGCTAGCAAGCACCAACAAAGCCAATAGTGGTGACTTGTTTTAGGTACATGTGTTGGATGTTGTGTGACATTGAGAGGCACCCAAATACTGGGAAGGCGGCACACTATGTGAAGTGTAGGATTTCCATTTATGTATTTTAAGACACACCCCTAACTTCCAAGAGACTTGGCCTATGTAATTATTCCAAATTACGCATCTTAAGCCACGCCCCTTTTAAAGGTGCCCCAACCTTATCATTCCTCTTAAAGCCCTGGCAACGGTGAGTACCAACACACCCCCAGGGCTATAAGCAACAGGTGAGCAGGTAAGTGGCTAGCTAGGGCAAAGTGAGGATCTGGCAGTGTTGTAGCACAGTTGCAAAAAACACTTGTGTGGCAGGGTATGCTCAGACGTGAGTCCCTTGCTCACTTTGCCACTGGATTCAAGCAAGCCTGGCTGAAAACGGCTGGAATGTCAGAAACCGGTCCTCGGAAGCTTGTTTCCGGTCCAGGGAAGACATGGCTTGGCAGTTTGGGCTGGAATGTTCCCATGAGGCACAGGGTCAGACTGATTTGCATATAGCCTTGTCTGAACTGGGGTGGCAGAGTGGGCTAAAGAACGTTGATGGATTAAACCCAGATCTTTTGACTGGGTGTGAGTGTTTGATTGGTTCAGATGCTCCGTCCATTACCACCCCCTTTTGTAGTGCTGTAGCACAGACTGGAGTGGCCAGGCACTCCCTTCAGCTTTGGCCCTGCTGTGGGGCCTCCAGGTCTGTCATACAGGTATCCTGGTGGAATTGTAGTGTCCTGCTGAGAAGTCCACCCACGTCTGCTTCAAAATGAAAGGTGGACATTTTTGTGCTGCTGAGTTGCAAAGCATCATTGTGTTTAAAAAGTGCACTATTTTCGGATGAATTCGGGCACATACAGTTGTTGCTGCTGCAGAGGACATATGCTGTTTTACTGTGGAAATCCATGAAGAATTATTTGACAATACGTACCTGGGTATGCCGTGTTTGGCTACAGTTTTTCCAAAATGCCTGTGGAGAGAACCCCAGCCAAGCCACGCCTCCCAAGCTTCTTTAAATGGTTGGCTCGCTGACTCGGTTCAATATGGAGCTGGTAAACACATTTTCAGCGCCGCGTTGGCTTGCACTGCGGTCCTTTCTTCGAGTATATTTTTCCCCGTGGCTCTGAGATGACAGAACAGCTCGTCCAGTGCACTTAATTCAAATGACAGGCTTAAAACAATGTGGAACGGGTTCAAAAGCACCGGAGCAACATCCCCAATCCAAACTGACAAATGTACAAAGTACAACGAACCCCAACCTCCTCGGAAGCATGCCTAGCAGCAGGCCCTGCGTCACAGGGAGCCTAGGATATCCATTTCCCGATGATTAGCAATCAAGAATGTCTTTTTTTAATTTAGAACCCCGCCATGGGACCAATGCTGTGCCAAATTCAAGTGTACGGTATGATCGTTATAGTGGAAAAATGACAAGAAAACTTAAATCATTTTCGCAGGAAATGTGAAATAGTTATTCGTTGTACTTGATGACGGGGTTGCGTTTTGGGAGTTTTCAGAGTCCTGAACGAACTCGTGTTTTAAGAGTGGTTTGTCACTTAATACAAAGCTCCGAGATGCCTGGTTGAAGTTATGAAGATGTCTGTGGTGGTGGTTGCGGGGATTGCACACTAGGGGGCGCTCGCTCCTCTCGTCGCCCGTGCCGCCTGTGGTTTCCTGTAACCCGGCGAGGGAGGCTGCGTCCAGTGCAGTGATAAACCTCACCTCAGCAGGAGCAGCCAGGCAGCGCGCGGAGCTCCAGCCCGGCCAGGAGTTACTGCTCACACGCTGTTCGCATAGCAGCTCCGCGGGATAAGCAGCAAACTTCGCCATGGCGCAGACGGTCACTATTAACGGACCCTCGCCCTGGGGCTTTAGATTGGTGGGTGGCAAGGATTTCAGCACCCCTCTGACCATCTCCAGGGTAAGTTGTGATGGAAAGAAACGGCGAGTTCCTTTCTTTCGGAGGTGTTTGCATTCTCTAGTTATAGGTGCATACACTGTTTACCTATCTATCTATCTACCCTGTCATCCACCCATTAATGCACCCACCCCACACACCTGATCCATCCACACTGCTAAATCACACAGCCATCCATCCATTGACTACATCCATCAATGCCATCTATCACCCACCCCACCGACCGCCTCACCCTACAGAGTGGTCCATCCATCCATCCATTCATCCATCTGCCTCTTACTTTGTCCCCATCCCACCTCTACACACCGTTCTCTCAAGGTTTCTCCTTTCCGACTTCTATACTTCTAAAATGTAATGAAAGTCCCCTGCATGCACTTAGGAACCGAGATGGCGTGCTCTTTTAAAACGTGAAGTTGGTTATGCTGATGTGTGGATTGAGAAGGAATGTCAGACGGCGTCGTGGCTTGGGGTTCAGGATTCTGCAAAACCACGTATTCTGCATGGCTTTTGATGTATGCAGTGGGACACATGAATCACAGGGCACACACTGGCGCGTGCGTGTGAGAGCCGGTGCAGCAGTGTCGGACGGGCACATGTGTCCAGGTGTTTATAGTGTGCTGAGGAAGGGAGCGCGTGGTCTGCTGTGCTATTGAAGGCGAAGACACGTAGCCCTGTCTTTGAGAACACTCCAACTTTCTGGAATTGCTCGGGAGGCGTCACTGTGTCACTTAGCCTCGCACCGACCCCGGTGAGCCGGTTCCCATGGTGCAAGAGATGGTGCACGTGGCTGCTCTGTTTTGATGAGGCTGTGTGGTAGTCTGGCCGGTAGCGCACTGACTGCTGAGGGGCTGGTGGTGGCCAGGTGGTTTCCGACAGCAATGGCGCAGTAATGAATACTAATGACTTAGGTGGAGCATAAATTGCAGCAGCTCCCAAGGGCAGTCACTTGAAGACAGTAAGGCAGCACAAAGGGTTAGTGTATCTGCTGCATACATATGTTTGTAACATAGGGCCTGTTTATGTACGAGGGCGTTATTTGTCACCACTGATGCATAAGGATACCACGGGGTATGGGTGCGATAAATAACACCTTTCACGAGTTCATGGGGACTAACATGGATTTTGGTGTTTAACGCACCAAACGCCACATGATATGGTAAATACCACATGTTTTTCCCTGTTAAATTTTGGCAGGTTTCACTAATTATTGGATGCGTAAATGCCTACAAGCTCGTAATTCCAACCCGTGCGTAAACACAGTCTCTACTGACATCGAATCATCTGGCAACCTTGGCATCGTTTATGGGTTTTCGTGATTAAGTCCCAGTAGGAATGACTCTGCATTTCATCTTTCTGAGAATGATGAATTGAGTGCAGCTGAGCTGAATAGCAACATCATCTATTAATTAACAGTGGTAGTCACACAACAGTAACATGTGGTGATACATAAAATACAGTATTAATATTGTCCAAGTCTAAAAGCTGTTTTACACAACTTCTCTTTAGAGCACGGAAAAGATGACGCAGCTCACAGATACAGCATGCCTGTCCTCCGTGGCTCCACCCCCAGCTGCTTCTAGTTCCAGTCAGTAAATACCTGTTGTGGTGTTATTCTCATGACGCAGGCCTTCCTACTGACGCCTCACTCACCCCACTCAGAGCTTGCGCTGGGTTATATATGACTTGGCGCCAACACCTCACTCAGCTGCCAGCTGGGTCCCAACGGTGTTTGCTGTTATTCCCCGTTCAGGTCATGTGTGTGTTGTGCAAATAGCCTTGCACTAATTCACTGAAGTATGGCGTCACCGCTAGCAGCAGGTTTTCTCTGGGGAATGTCCTTAATCATACTCTTTAAAGCCACAGTGTGCTGTACTTTCCGTTTCTGTCAGCCACACACACAAGGCTGCGCTTCACGGATAGTGGAATATTCCACAACACTTAGTGAGTAGAAGGCACTGCTCGCAGGTGGGTCTCCAAACACTGAGAAAAGGAGCAGCTTGCCAGGTCTCCTTCTGCTGCACCATGTGGTCTGGGAGAATACACCTGGAGTCATTGCAGACAGTACAAGGAGTCACACTCAAACTTCACTCGTATTTCAGATAACCAGACACTCTCAATTTTTCCAAGAACTCAGAATAATGTGTCTGTATTGCAAGTATAAAATACACCTGTGAGAAACGCCCTGAAAGGAACTTAAAACAAATCTACAACAAGCATTGGAAAAAGATCAGATCTCATCAAGCAAAAAAGATATATTTTTTTGGCAAAAATATGTAATATACAAAATCAACAAACATAAAAATAAAGGAGTGGTGCAGTAGCCGAGGCACACCAGCCCTGTTGCAGAAGAGCACTCTTTTTCAGGTGGCGGTGCACATGAGATCAGGTTAAAATCCTGTCACTCACATTGCAAGATGGCCAATGGGAGAAGTGGGCTGACCAATTGCGCCACGCTGTGGTGGGTGGAAACCACGCATGAATGGCACTTGAACATATCAATTGCTGATGAGGACTGACCAGACCATTTTTTTAATCCTGATTTTTCGGAAAAATGGTGGTGAGACAGCTAAAGTTGTCTCTAGCCCAAAAATACAACTAGTGTTGGGTTGCTAAACACTGTCATCTGTTGGATGCTCAAACCGCCACTTCCTCGTCATTCTTCATTTTGTGAATACTGAATATTCTTTCTTGACATGTACTGGTGCCGCAAAATCTTTAGTTTGCACTGCTGATGGCTTGTGGGACCAATAATACGGTTGAAATTAATTGGATTGACTGCAAATCAAGGGTAGTCTGTAATTTAAAGTCAGTTTGGGTTATGTCAACTGACATAACGACTTTCTAAGGACTTTTTTTATGGCTTTTTGATTTCTCAAGTGCCACTGTTTGTCTTTGAGACGGGCTAAGGCTATTCACTTATCATACTTACACATTCAGTTGTGTTACTTTACTGCCAAGATATTACGTCTTGCTGGAATTACAGCTTTTTTTGCCCCAAAGTAAAGAAATGCACACATACAGATTTTCTTACAGATGCATCAAAAATATTGGGCAAAATTCAAAAGTATTTACTATGCAATATATTGCTCTTTACACCTTTTAAACTCACCACTTAGAACATAAAAAGAGTCAAAAGATAAAGCTCCTGGCATTCTTCTTTGAGGATATATATTAGTTCTCCTGATGCAGTCTGTTCAACAAGGGAAGCTACTCCCAGCTTCTTCTCTGTTGGAGCCCAAGAGGTTGCTTCCTTATATTGTCTTTCTAGGGCAACCAGGAGCAACTCACACAATCACCCAACTATTAACCACTTTTTTTTAACAAATAGCCGGAGCGATTTGCTTTGCCTTTGCATGTTTAAAAAAGTGAGATATATTGGCTTTGCTAAGGAATACATTCTATGTGTGCATTGCTCTCTACCTCAGGCGTTTTATGTCCCCATCTCTGTTGTTGGTTCATTTTTCACCTTTAGTCCCATCGGGTACCATTGTTGCCACCTGTCCCTTCTCCTTCTAGTCCTTCTCTCCCATACTCTCTTCCAGTGCGGGCCTTCTTCAGATGCTGGCAGGGAACTAAGAGAACATGCGTTTGTACTTCTGCTGACCTCAAAGCCATTTGAAAAACTTGGATTAGCCTTTTCCTCAGCTCTGGCTAACTTTGTTCTGTTGTAACAGCTGCTAAAATCCCCTTTTTAGGGTCTGCATATCGACTAGTTATTGTGTGTGTGTATATTGTTTATTTCCTCATGTGTGGCCTTCCCCTTTCTCTGTTGCTGGTTCCCCCACCACCTTCCCCTCTAACCACCCTACACTGTAATCTCTGATCTCCAAAACTCAACTTCAGTGTAGGTCTTCTGTAGCTCCTGATAACCCACTGAGAGAACAGGCATGTAGCCATATGTACATTTGGAGTGTGTTGCTTATAATCTTATTCCCTTCTTATAATGACAATGTACATTGTCTCAGAAGAAATTCTAGAGGGGCAGGAGGATACCTAGTCATACAGACCTAGAAGGAGCAAGGGCCTGTGTGATCTAAGAAAGAAAATGAGTCTCACTTGGAGTTGTGAAGTCAGAAGGGTAACATGGAGTGAGTTCATTTGTTCTTGTGCTGTCAGGGCAGCAACCTTCAAAGCCCTTCGTCTCTCATCCTCGCATGTGCACAGTGCTAGTCTGGCTATGGTCTGAGTCTTGACCCATCCTGGCTGACCCCACATGCCTGTCTGCCTTTAAGGGCCTTTGAAAGCATGAGAAGGTCTAAGGGCGTGAAGCCCTCCTCACATTGTGCCCCCATCTGCCCATCATGAGTCTGAAATCTGGATCTCTTACAGATTGTGTACTTTCTGCTCATGTTGCAACCCTGGTTGTTCCCCCACTTTGCTCCTCTCTTATGAGGTGCATTTGTACAGTGGTTGGCATACTGTCCTTGAAAAGGTTCATGGACAATGCTCACCAACTCCCATTCTTGCCCATGTGGCATACAGTTTACTTATTTGACAGCATCTCTGTCTTTCACATGTTGTGGATTAATGGATTAATAGGCCTTCTTTGATTACCCACCCCTTTTTCTGTATGACCACACAGCACAACACCGGTCTTCTGATTAGGTTGGCCCTGTGTAGCTGCTTATGTTTTAGTTCCCTTAAAGCCCTCCTAAAGGGGCACTCTCTCAAACTACCCAGGTAGCCCTCTGCCTTTTGCCCCCGCCTCTAGCATAATAGAAACTGTGAAATATAAAATGAGACTTTCTGAGCAAATTATAAATACCAGCTAATTCCTACCATATTGTGCACCAGAAGCAAGAGACATGCTGTGAAATGCCAGGTCACCTGTAGCAGGTATCACAGATCCACAGAAACCAGCAATTTGGGTGGTTGAGCACTGATAAGATCAGATCATTCACTCCTCTGCCTTATGTTGAAGGAGGCGGTACATAACTATTTTTCTTATTGTCCTTAGATCATAAAACGCAGGCTTGTATTAGAGTTGAGTGGAAGAGTGAGAAGTTCATAGTCTTTACCGTTGAATGTTGCTGGAAAATATACAGAGTGCAGGTAGAAGTTGACCACAGCTCTTCTCCATTGGTTAATGCCTCAATGATGTCACCGCTTAATTTCAATCAAACTCCTTCAAGTGCTTGTGGGGGTGATTGCTGCCTGTGCTCTTTGACATCCATCCAGTGTCACGAGTACTTTTGTCATTGGCATAGCAACAGAAGCTGAATCCTAATGACCTTTTGTTTGTGAGGAGGGGCGCATCTCTGTTCCTTTCCTTTGTATGTGGTGTTACTACAGTGTCCATTGTTGAAGCTTCTGCAACAGCAGCTAGAGGGCTGAAGTCATATTTTATTTTGTGGGAACTGTAATCTTTGTGCAGGCCTCTACTGAGAAGCCTGAGCTGTCATTTTACTTCGATCCCTTTTACAGATTTTAATCCTAAATAGATGAGTGCAATATTCACACTTAGCATCAAGATCCAGCCATTTAGCTCCAGATTACATATTAAAGTTCAATTTAGCGCCTTCAAAAATGGCGTCTTGGACAAACCATTAAGCTATGAAGCAGAAATTCGGCAAAGGACACTCACAGGTGTGAGCTGATCTAAAATGGGAAATGCTGCAGGCTCCTGATTGACAGGAACACACATGTGTGCGTGGAGGTCACTCAACACACCCTTGCTATTTTGATATTCATATTTTAAATGTAAACTCGGCATATCATTTGAAGTCACTCTGAATTTCAAGTGCTCACTCAACAAGATGTTGATCACGTGTGCCAAATTTCTGGGCTCCGAAATTGCTGACCTCCTGCGAGCTAAATGTATCACCGAATACGGGCTGCTCCCTCAGAACCTCATCAGGTTCTGAAATGTCTGTTTTTAAAAATGAAGTTGTGCTCTAATAGTGAGCAAAAGAGGAAATTGTGCTTGCACGTTAGAGTTATGCTTGTTACAAATGATTTTGCACCAGTAGTTCCGTTGCTCTTGTTGCCAAGACAGCTGTGCTGTGCATGTTTGGGCTCCAGAAGAGTCGGTGAGATGACTTTGCGGAGTTTCTTGCACATCTAGGGCCGGACAACACAAACTGTTCAAGTGATGCACATTTGCACGGAGGTGGCATTGACCACTTTACTTTTATAGTAATTCACCACCAGGGGCTATATTGTAAGCCTGTGTTAATTTGCTGCATGTTTGTGCCATTTAGTCATGGTTTTCGGCAGCAAAATTACAAGATTACATTTTGACTAGTCGTTTTGGGTACACTCAGGACACAAGTCCTAAAAAAAGAAGTGGGGTGACGCTGACGTCACAACAGGAAGTGACGTCACGAAAGGTGGTTTGCACCATCAGACTCATTGCCTCCCCTGGCTCACCCCTTAGATGCGATTGCAGCAGAGACGCCATCGCGTGATCAGCGTTCTGAATGAGCTCCCATCTTGCCCCAGAGAGGCCAAAGAGTGAATGTGTGGCTCCATTTACTCCAGTAATCGAGCTCCTGGTAAAATAAGTGGGGGGACACCGTCCACTTGCGTGGTACCCCGATTCAAGCCCTGGGTACACCCAATTTTGCATGACTCTTCAGAAATTACATGTGCAATTTGTCCTTCATGCACATGTACAACACATGCACATTGTACTGCTGCGTTCCCTTAGGACTCACACACACTCTCAAATATGTAAACTACGATTTTTAAAGCTGATTGTCTTGATTCTAGTGGAAAAGATGCAACCTTCTGCAGTTGAAGCTTCGGTTCTATGCTGTGATATATATTGTTTACATTACTACACAGAAAATTGCATTCAGAGTAAGTGATTTAATTTTAGTTATGTAGTAATTTCTTGCGGCTTTCACAAGGACGTGCATTTTTCTTCACTAATTCTATATTTATTGTTTTTATTCCAATTCCGATACAGTATCCTGTGTCAGTTTATTCCAGACCAGCACCATTATCAGTGTACTTTAAGGATATATTTTTATTGACCGGGCCAGTGGCAATATTATTGAGGACAGGTGCTAGGTTAATGGTGGTGAGGACCTCCATTTGGGGTTGAGGGGTGGACCCTGTTTTGTTATTTTTTCTACCACTTTGTTTCTGGGTAAAAAACATAATAGACTAGCAAGTCTGTGCGATGATCACGTGTTCAACTTCATTTAGTCATTTTAATGTTGAACACATGTATGACTGGTCAGTTTTCAGGCGCTTTCAGTGGAGATGGTTGGGTTGCCCTCTCGTAGATGCCTTGAAAATGTTCAGTGTTTTAGGCACTTGATCTTCTGTTGGTGGATGATCTGACTGCTGGCTGAGCATCGGTCCTTGTCTGGCCCACTGTGTGGGTCTGTTTCTCTGTATAACATTGGCTTTCGATGCAGAATGTCCACATTTGGTTCCTAGACCTAGATTCCTGCAGAAGTCAGTGGAACTGCTTCAAAGAGGGATTGAAATGGTGGTGTTTTTCAGGGAGGGTCCCTGCCTCTTCACTTGATTTTTTATTTGCATTATTGTGTTAATTTATTTATTTACTTATTTTATTTATAAAGTTTTACATAGCTCGAGCGTGACCCATGAGGGTATCAGAGCGCTTTACAACATAACATAATTGAACATTAGATGGTTGAAGGGGTGTACATACATTCGGTGCTCACCATAATACAAAGGAGGTAGGTAATAGTAAATAGATAGCTTAGATGACTGGTAGTCAACAAAGAATGATCCACGAGGGAATCGGAGCAATTCATGTTACACAGTTTTTCAGCTTTAGGAGGTTGAGGCAGTAAAGGTACAATTGGTATTTGCAATTCAGCACAAAAAAGTAGATAATAATATATATGGATGGCATAGGTGCCTAGTACTCGGCGGTGAGTGATCCACGAGGGAATCAGAGCCATCACATTACACAGTTATTCAACCTCAGCAGGATGAGAAAGTATACATACATTTGGTATTCGCAGTTCAATACAAAAGCAGTAGACAGATATAAATCATGGTAGGCGTAAAGTATGATGCCTTAGGATGTGAATTTGTTCAGTAGAATCATTCTCACTTCTTTTTTGAAGGAGGTAAAGGAAGGGATTCCGCGTACAGCTGGAGGTAGGGAGTTCCAAATCTTCGGTGCAATCCCTGAGAAAGCTTTGCGCCCGGTACTCGTTTTATGGAAGGACTGTGGGTTCAGTAGTAGTGAGCTCGCACTTCGCAACTGTCTCCACCCTCCCGGTCATTCTAGTTTTATTGCTAAGTAACTGAGGGTATTGCTGTGCAGGGCTTTATGGGTCATGCAAGCGATCTTTAGGTGTATTCTTGCCTCGTAGGGCAGCCAGTTCAGAGCTTTCAAGGTAGGGGAAATGTGGCTATTTCTTTTAGATCCTGAGACCGACCAGTCTGGCTGCAGCGTTAAGAGGTGCCCTCAGCGGTGCCAACTTATATCTGGGGAGACCGTATAGAGTGGTACTTCCATAGTCCAGTCTTGGTAACACTAGGGCTTGTACCGCCATTTTTAGGTCAGACTGTGGGAGGAGGGGTTTAAGTTTCCTTAGTAAACTCAACTGGTGATTGGCTCCCATGGGGGCTTTAGATATTTGCGCCTGAATGGTCAGGTGTTTGTCTATGGTGACTCCCAGGGATTTTGCGCAGTCAATGATGAGTGGTGCACAGTCAAAGTAAGTTAGCTGATTCAACCATACGTCTATCTAGGGTGTGTGATTGGGTGGGGAGATGAGGAGGAATTCCGTTTTTTTGGTGTTAAGCATGAGGTGGTTGTCAGTGAGCCAGCTTTGAGTATTCTGCAGGATAGTGTTGAGGGAGATGAAGTCTTCTGGTGAGGAGATTTTCATATACAGTTGGGTGTCATCCACATATAGGTGATAAAGTCAATGACCTTTTTAAGGAGTATGATGTGGATACCATGAGCTTGAACGTTGTCAAGGGGCACCATGATCAGGTATCATTTGAGCTTGTGCTTGTCATTTAATGTACTTGTAGAATTTTGCTGGGCATGGAAACATACAAAATTGCCCACATTGATTACTGGGTTAACCTGTGGGAGATGGTTAGTTTCTCTGCTGAAGATTATGCTTGGATTTCTGACTTTGTTCTGGGAATGTTTCTTGGAATCAGGCCCGATGAGTTGTTTGCAGTGCCACTTGGCATCTGGATCTGTATTTTGTTGCTGTTAAAGATCTTTCTTGTTGAGTGAAAAATTAGATCCAGGCAGCATGTGCAATTTATCTGTTTCCCCAAACAATTTCCTACTCCAGATAAATCTGAGTGCTATCACGTCCTGCTGTAAGTGCTGGTGTGCTTGCAGAGTTACCGAATTACCTGAGGCAAATGGCATATCCTAGTGAATGTCATTCCAGATCTGTCAACTGAATGATTCAGATGTCATAATCCTGATTTAATTTTTATTGTGAGTATAGTATGACTGCATCCAGTCCAAGTTAGTACCTAAGATTCGAAGCTAGTCTCTCACGCTTCCAATAAAATGTCATGTTTGACCATTTAACTGGGAAGACAGCATAGTTGAGCAACTTTAAAAATGCTCATTCTGATTATTTTTTATGTGTGTGCAAAACTGAGGGTAGAGAATCAGCCTAATGTAGGCCGCATAGTAATAAAAACGATGCAAAACCTGTTTGAAGGAGTAGAATTACTTCACAAATTAATTTTGTGTGCACATTTTTGATACAGGAAAATGAGTCCACAAAACCTTATTTTCATTGCTGGAAATGTCTCCTTCCAGCAGAGTTGTGAGAAGGTAAGTTATCAGTAGAGCTTGGCTGCTCATCGCTCCGGTCTGACTCTAGTGCAGCGGCAGCCTTTGCCTGTCTATGGGGGGCAGTCCACCGCTCTGTCCAGCTCACTGAGCTGGCCTAGCTCTGAGTGCTTGGAGGCTGCCTCTAGCTGCATTGCTTCAACAGGATTTTGAATCTCTGCATTAGGCGTCTTCAGTCTCTCACTCTATCTCAATATGTGCGCATTCTGGCTCTCTCAGTTCACTCTTACTGTAAACCCAGCTTCAAACTCTACATTGGTTTATTACAAAATAAAAACACTTCTTTTTAAGAGTGATATGATTGCATTTGATGGAAAGGAGCACATTAAAGGCCAGGGGTATCAAATGTGCAGGTGCAATCAGATGTTCCCGCTCTTTTGAATCCACTGTATTGCTTTGCGCTATAGATAATGTTGGCACTAGGCATTAAGAAAAAAAGCTTCTGCAAAATTGATGCATTGGGACAAAGTAGACCGATTTTCAAAGAAGTTCGGCCGGATGTAAGTTTTACTGAGATGGAAGCAGAAATGAGGCAAAGGGCCTTCTCCTAAGGAGAAGTAGATACATGGAACCGGCCATTTCATATATTGCCCTACAAATACCCAAGAAGGTGGACAAGACAAGGACAAGAAAATGAGTAAGGATATGAGTGAGTGAGGGCAGTGGCGTCACTAGGGTTGGTGTCACCCGGTGCGGGTAACTCATGGTGTCACCCCCTCACGACTTACCGCATGGAAGCACACAGAAACATCCCATGGGTTCATTAACTAACACAAATTAAACTGTTGGGCAGGGGAGCATATTGCCTGCACCGGAACTCCCAAGGCATTATGGTAAATGCAGTCCTCAATAGTGTTGATACTCACAGTCTCTCAAGTGTTTGCCGCCTAATGTTGGTATAGTCAGTGCTGGATATTCTTGTACATGTGTTTCATGCTTAGTTAGTATTCCTCCAGTTTGGTTGTGCTTGACAGGCTGCTTCCCAACAGGAATTTCCTTCACCACACAGTCAAGCAGTGTGGATCATCTCCTTCCTCGCTGGAAGGACACAGAGAGTCCGCCTACCACCGTTCAGATCAGAAGCCACCAAAGTCATCTGCGGCGTCCCTCAGGGCTCCTCGCTCAGCCCCACCCTCTTCAATGTCTACATGGGCCCCCTTGCGGCCATCGCACGCCAACACAACCTCAACATCACCCCCTACGCCGACGACACACAGCTGATCCTCTCCCTTACCAACGACCCCGCCACCGCCAGAGCCAACCTACACGAAGGGATGAAAGACGTAGCCAAGTGGATGATGACCAGCCGCCTGAAACTGAACTCAGACAAGACGGAAGTCCTCATCCTGGGCTCCTCACCCTCCACCTGGGGCGACTCCTGGTGGCCCCCCGCCCTGGGCACCGCACCCAAACCGACAGACCACGCACGCAACCTGGGCTTCATCCTGGACTCCTCCCTCTCCATGACCAGACAAGTCAACGCCATTTCCTCATCTTGTTTCAACATCCTGCGCATGCCAAGTAAGATCTTCCGGTGGATCCCCACCGAGACCAGGAAGACGGTCACCCAGGCCCTCGTCACCAGCCGACTGGACTACGGCAACTCCCTCTATGCCGGAACCACCACCAAGCTCCAGAAGAGACTCCAGCGTATCCAGAACGCCTCAGCGAGACTCATCCTCGACATCCCCAGACACAGCCACATCTCCGGACACCTGAGAGACCTGCACTGGCTCCCGGTCAACAAGAGAATCACCTTCCGGCTCCTCACCCATGCACACAAAGCCCTACACAACCAAGGCCCGAGTTACCTCAACAGCCGCCTCAACTTCTACGCTCCCACACGCCATCTCCGATCGACCAGCCACGCCCTCGCCGCCGTCCCCCGCATCCGAAGAGCCACAACAGGAGGAAGTTCCTTCTCCCACCTGGCCGCCAAGACCTGGAACTCCCTCCCGACCCACCTCCGCCTGACCCAAGACCACCTCGCCTTCAGGAAGCAGCTCAAGACCTGGCTGTTCGAGCAGTAGCGGACCCCCCCCCCCAAGCGCCTTGAGACCCTCCGGGTGAGTAGTGCGCAATATAAATGTCTTTGATTGATTGATTGATTGATTGATTGATAAAGGACGTAGGTCAGTGCCGAAGCACTTTTATAGTCGGAGGACAATGAGGTTTCATGCACATATTTACTTGCAGCAATGTAACATATGTGAGATGGGGGACTTACTTTGGGTTAATTACCATGGAACACAAAAAGATTGATTTAACGAAAAAGGAGAATATAAAAACGGGATATACAAACAGAAATGGAACCGATAAGTATTAATGGTGAGGATTATAGACAGGACCACAGGAATTATGGGATTGTGCAGCGTGGCGATTTTCACATAGTTATAGAGTTGCCGCATTTGCCACATAATCCATCATCTGCTGCATAATCTGCAGATTTTAACTAAACACAATTGTTTCTAGCTCAAATGGTTCACCAGTTCCTAACAGCGCAGCAACACGTGTTGCCACACTGCGGAGGTCTTTTGCAAAGGTTGACTAGTCACCTTTCTATTGCTTGCTATATTTGGGTATTAAACTGGTACCAATTATGTGCACCCAACAGTCCAGACAGTTTTAACATGTGTAAAAAGTACAAACTAATGAAGAAATGCCATTTAAAAATATGCTGCATTAAATCGCATAATTTGCCGCTTTTGCCACATAATTTACTCAACTGTGCTACATAATTTGGCCCTCCCATGCCGCATGATTCCAGTGGCCCTGATAATAGCTGAGGAAAGTTGTAGCATAAGGTAATAACTTATGTTAAATATGAAGGGGAAATGTTTGTTAAGGCAAGGAATGTACACGAATCTCTTTTTAAATACATCAAATATATATATGTGAACAAGTAGGAAGAGAGCAGGTAAGTGCTAAGCATCAATAGTTAAAAGTGGGGTTAAAGGAAGTAGTGGGATGGGGGCTCCCGATAAGTAAACAAAGGCAAATCTGATATCACACGAGATTCCCAGCTAAAACATAAAATAATTGTCAACATTTTGGAAAAAAAGGGCCCACGATGAATCTCAATATGATTAAGGAGCCTGAAAACCCCGAAATGAACATAGGATGATAGTGCTTCGTGCGCAGGTAACCCGGAATTTCCGAATCCAACAACTTCTGCGTTTTACCACATAAAATGGATTTACTGCAATTGCCACATAGTTCACACTCTGCTGACTTATTGATAGAATAAAAAAATGCTTTTAGCTGGAAAGGATCTATAGATATTAAAGAAAGTGCGACACATAGGGTGGCACGCTGTGGTGGCTGACCCTTTGCAATGGTTAACTTGTCACCTTTTGCGGCTAATTGATGCGCTCATGTCTTAAACTGATTCTGAAAAGGGGGTGGTGATGAACAGAGTGTCTAAATTAAGCAGACCACTCTTACCCAGTCCAAAGATCAGGGCTTGATCCATCACCGTTTTTCAGCTCACTGCACCATCCCAGCTCAGAACTTGGCTATATGCAAATTAGTCTGACCCTGGCCCAGTGCATCATGGGAACAGGGCAGACCAAACTACCAAGCCAATTCTTATACTGGGAAGGAAACAAGCTACCGGGGACCGGTTTCTGGCATTTCAGCCGTCTTCGGCCCGGCTTGCTTGAATCCTGATGGTGCAATGAGCTAGCCGGGCCGAAGAAGGCTGAAATGCCAGAAACCGGTCCCTGGTAGCTTGTCTCCTTTCTGGTGAAGAATTGGCTTGGTAGTTTAGTCTGCCCTGTTCCCATGATGCACTGGGCCAGGGACAGACTGATTTGCATATAGCCAGGTTCTGAGCTGGGATGGGGCAGTGAGATAAATAACGGTGATGGATCAAGCCCTGATCTTTGGACTGGGTAAGAGTGGTCTGTTTAACTCAGACACTCTGTTCATCACCACCCCCTTTTCTAAATCGTTTTTGGCCACTATAGGTGTGGCAGGGTATACTCAGACATGAGTCCCTTTCTCACTGCTCCATCAGGATTCAAGCAAGCCGGGCCGAAGAAGGCTGAAATGCCAGAAACCGGTCCCCGGTAGCTTGTCTCCTTTCTGGTGAAGAATTGGCTTGGTAGTTTAGTCTGCCCTGTTCCCATGATGCACTGGGCCAGGGACAGACTGATTTGCATATAGCCAGGTTCTGAGCTGGGATGGGGCAGTGAGATAAATAACGGTGATGGATCAAGCCCTGATCTTTGGACTGGGTAAGAGTGGTCTGTTTAACTCAGACACTCTGTTCATCACCACCCCCTTTTCTTTTTTTTTTTTTTATTTCAAATCTTTTTTATTGAAGAGTAAGATAAAAATAAAGACAATACAATAAATCTTTAACGGTGCAAATGAACAAATTCTTGGTATCATGACACTTACATAATCAAAAAGCAAATCAAGGGAAGAAGATAAGAAAAGGGAGAGAGAGAAAGCGAAAGAGAGGTAGAGAAGGGAAAAGATAGAGGAGAAGAGAAGGAAGAGGTGAGAAGAGAGAGGACAGGTGTATCTATATGGCAATAGTAGTTGGTTTACCCAGACGTGGCGCACTGTGTGCGTAGCAGAGAATATACAGTAAGTATACAAAAACAAAAGCAAACACCACAAGTTCCACCCAGATTCTGTCTAGGAAAGCCGAGTGTTGAGATGCATATCATGGTGGCTCAAAGTGGGAGGATGACGCATCCAGGGATGTCCAGAGTTTTTTGTTTGAGGGCTTCCAAGTGGCTGACTGTAGTGCAGGGTTGTCTGCCCCTCTTAAAAATGAAAGCCATTCCAGCCACATTTTGAAGTTGACTTCGTCAAAATTTTTCCATTTGTAAAGAATGACCTTGCACGCCAATGTCAGCATAATATCAAGCAATTGTCTGTCATGAATGTCTGGCAATTGTGTTTCCAGAGGGCCTAAAATGACATATATGAATTCTTGGACAGGCGTGATTCCAAGTACTTGTTGAATGTATGTAAATATTTTACTCCAGAATGATCGCAATAGGGAACAATGAAAAAACATGTGTGCCAAGTCACCAGGAGCTTCATGGCAGTTCCAACAGGTAGGCGTATCCTTCAGTTTACACTGAAATAATCTCTGGGGGGTCCAGAACACTCTATTTAACAGCATATATTTCGTTTGATATAGGATCGGGGATATCTTGTTTGTCAGTGCGGTGTTGTGTATCACCTCCCAGTCTAATGCAATGCCTGTGGAATTAGGTTCCGATTCCCACTTAATTTCGCTCAGCCTATGTGGTTTTTTGGGTAGGGGGAGGAGCAATTTATATATTCTCGATACAAAGTGATCAGCATGGTATAGTATTCGTAACCGGGTCACAAGCCAGGGTAAGTCTGTGTTGAGGGGGCATTTGGAGATAGCGGCCTTCAGTTTTAGGAACTGGTAAAATTCTATGGGTGGTAAGCTAAACTTTTCTTGCAATGTCGAAAAGGGCAGAGGTCTGCCCTTATCATAGAGGTCATTCACTATGTGTATATCTTTCCCAGCCCACACTTCCCAAAAGAGGGTTTTCCCTTCTATCCGGATCTTAGGGTTATGTCATAGTGAGAGTAGGGTGGATCTCTTAATCACCCGAGCAGTCTTATGGTACTGGTCAAGTCGGAGAAGTGCTCTTCTGGTATTTTGAAGGATGTATTTAGAGTGAGGTATATGGGCCAGATCCATGGTGAGGAGAGACGAGAGGGGTGCATCTGCCAATAACGACCGTTCAATAGTTAGCCATACTGGAGTGTAAGACGTATCCTCCACCAGCCAAAGAGCCCCTTGCTTACAGAGGAAGGCCGTTTGGTAGTTCCTAAACGAGGGCAGGCCCAGGCCGCCCTTATCTTTTGCTAGCTGCAGCTTTTTAAGTGATATCCTGGCTTTTTTCCCTCGCCATAGGAACTCTCCGAACAGCTTGTCTACCTTCTTAATAAATTCGTCTGAGAAAGTCATGGGGAGCATGCTAGCCAGGTAGTTAACTAGAGGCGTGCACATCATTTTTAGAGTCTCAACTCTACCCCACCAGGACAAAAATTTTGGTGACCAGCTGTCTAGCAAAGTGGATATCTTTTTTAACGTTGAGTCTTCATTTAATTTCAGAGTCGTAATCAAGTCCTTCTCAAAGTCTAGGCCCAAATATTTAAAAGCTTTCGGTTGCCAGGTAAGGCCAGATGCTCCCAGAATTCCTTTATCCCCGATGTTGTTTAGTAACTTAACCTCTGTTTTATCCTTGTTTAATTTATATCCTGAGACTCTGGAGAACCCCTCAATTGTGTCCATCAAGGCCGGGATAGCCTCGTCAGCTTTTTCCGTCAAGATCAGGACATCGTCGGCGTATGCAGTCAGTTTTACAGTGCAATCACCAAATGGGACCCCAGCAATGGCTTCATTGTGTCTGATATGCCACAAAAAGGGTTCTATTGCCAATAAGAACAGAGAAGGCGATAGTGGGCAGCCTTGCCTCGTCCCTTGTTTTAGGCAGAAAGAGGAAGAGAAGGAGCCGCCCGCTCTGACCTTAGCAGTAGGACCGACGTACAAAGCCATTACGAGTTTAGTAAACGTCTCTCCTAGGTTGAAGTTGCGTAAAACTGCCTCAAGGTAGGACCAATCTATCTTGTCGAAGGCTTTTTCCGCATCTAGTGTGACTGCCACCGTGGGGGTTGTCAAAAGCTTCGCTTTTTCTAGAGCATGGGCCAGTACTCTGGTGTTATCACTAGATAGTCTATGTTTTAAGAAACCAGCTTGAGACGGATGCACTAGGGTAGGGAGGACTTTTTGCAGACGGGCTGACAAGATCATGGCTAATAATTTACAATCAAGGTTAATCAGGGAGATCGGCCTGTAGTTCTTAGGAAGTGACGGGTCTTTGCCGTCCTTAGGTAGGACTGCAATAGTCGCCTCTGCCAACGTGCCTTTGACTTCTCCTGACTCCGTAAATTCGTGAAAGAGGTTTAGAAGAGGATCAACCAAATCCGTTGCAAAACTTTTATAGAAGTTGGCCGTGAAGCCGTCCGGACCTGGTGCTTTCCCACATTTTAACCCCCTGATCGCTTTTTCCACCTCATTAGCCAAGATCGGCCCATTCAGACTGAGTTGTTCCTCAGGCTTTAACTTTGGTAGAACACATTCTTGTAGATATTCCTGAATTTTGTCCCCCATCACCAACTCGTTTTTAGCGTATAGGTCCTCATAAAAGTCTTTAAAGACCTCAGATATCTTTTGAGGATCCGAATGAGCAACTCCCGCCGAGTCCCTGATAACATTAATAGCATTCCTTTGTACTTTAAATTTTAAGTAAGCTGCCAGGCTCTTACCGGCTTTATTAGATTCACATAGCTTAAACCTTCGCTTCCTATCCAGCCACACTCCCGCCCTTTCGCTCACTAGCTTGTTATATTCGTATTTTCTATGGGTCATGATATTGAACGTTTCCTGGTCCCTTGTCATTTGGTGTTTGTTCTCTAAAGTAGCTATCTCAGCTTCCAACCCTTCTAACTTCGCATTACAATCCCTGTTCATTGCTGAACGGATTTTGATGCACACCCCCCTTATTGTGCTTTTTAGGGCCTCCCATCGCACTAGTTCTGAAGTGTCCCCCTTCATATTAGTCTCCAAATAAGATCTAATAGCCTCCAAGATTTTAGTCCTATTCTGTTCTTTGTGTAGGATTTCTTCATTTAGTCTCCAGGCCGTTTGTTTAGGGGATGGTTTAATGTTACTAATGGATAGAGATATACATGAGTGGTCCGACAGTACCCTTGGCTCAATTGAAGTATCCTCTATCCTTGCTACGCCATTTTGTGTAATGAAAATGTAGTCAATACGGGAGAACGAGTCGTGAGGGGAAGAGTAGAATGTGTAGTCTCTATCAGTAGGGTTTTGTATCCTCCACGCATCAATTAAGTGGAATTGTTGGCATAGTTTGATGAAGGCATTATGTGATTTGTTTGGCTTGAATGTACACTTAGAGTCCCTATCTAAGGTCGGGTCAAACGGAAGATTAAAGTCCCCCCCAATTATGTGTATCGCCGTGTCAGGAACCGTTGCAATCTGTTTGACTAAATCCTGCCAGAATTCTAAATCATTAGTGTTAGGTGCGTAAACATTAGTGACAAAGAATTCCGTGTTATCCTTAGTGAGTTTCACCGTAACCCAGCGACCTTTTTCATCTGACGAGGATGATAGTAGCTCTACCTTGGACTTCTTTGACAATAATACCAGAACCCCATTCTTTTTACCGAGTGCACTTGATCCTACAACCTCTGTATAAAACTTGTTGCGCAGAGTATAGAATTGTTTAGCATCCAATTTGGTTTCTTGTAGCAGAACAATGTCCCCCTTTTGTCTCCGCAAATAATCTAATATCTTTTGTTTTTTAACGGGTTGATTCAGACCCTTAACATTCATGGATAAAACTTTCAATCGATCAAGAGAGGTTGTACCAAGTGGAGTGGACAGCGTTCTATGTGACATTTACAATAGTGTATGTGTCATGGTTGTACCAAGAGACCCAAGGGAAAGCATGGTATTCGGCGCATCATGTAAAGGACATATTGTTCTGCCACTCAAGATGAGATACAGTCGAAAACCACCACCAGATACCTGGATACCTGATGATATAGCACGCTTAGTCTGAGTATAGATATACAAATACATCATATGCATGATACAACTTGTCCAGTCAAGAGCAAAGAGACAGGTCAGAAAAGAAAGAGGTGATACGGAAAGGAGAGGAAAAAGAAAGAAGGAGAATGAAGGAGAAATAAGGAAAAATAATACAAAACACAGAACACAGCACCCATCCCTCCCAACCCCACGCAACCCCCCACCCCACCCACCCCAATTGTGATACAGAAGCATGGCGACGTGAGGAAAACTGCAGTAACCCCCCCGCCTAAACTTAGTCATTTAAAGACATTGGAACAGCAATACATAACGGAAATTGCATATAAAAGGCTATGCAAGCAGTGGAACGTTGAAGTAATGCAGCAAAACCGACATGTGTTCAACAGCGCACTCACTCCTTATACCTTCCTGGTAAAGCAGAATAATTTCTGAGTGCTCACTAAACTATGATTATCAAGCAGAAATTTGAGAATACATCATCATGACCTATTAGAAGATATTATGGCATCATATCTCACATCAAGGCACGAAGTGGCTAGTAGAATCTAAGTCATCGCATCAGTGGCGAAGAACCTGAACAGAGAACAGTAGAACATCAGTAATCAATAGTCAAAGAGACACAGTATTGCCAGAACGAATCCGGTCTACTCCGGGTAGCCTGACAGTGTACCAAAGTCTGGAGTTAGACAACACGTTACAATGTATACATTACCGTCCATCGTCTCATTGGAGCCAGCCAGGCGAGCCAACTTTAAACAAGAGGGTCAGATCAATAGCAGCTGGACCACGCCAGCCTCAACCAGAAAGGTAAATTAAGGAGACTTCCAGGACATCCGTAGACTTGAGGTCTATCCGGTAGAAACCCAGCAACAGATAAGCCCATCAGGCTTTTAATAACAACAGAGCACAGAAAACTTTATGATGAGACCTAACGTGGTCACTTGTATCCTGAAGCAGAAGCCGAGGCCGATAGACCATCCGGGTTATTAGTTTCCATGTCGCGCTCCATGTCTCGTTCTTCCACATCCTCAAGCATGCGTTTGAGCTTCATTGGGTCCGTAAAGTAGTGAGCCGATCTTCGTATCGTCACCCGGTATTTCGCTGGGCCCGCAAAGCCAAATTGGTATCCCTTCACTGACAGATGTGGACGAAGGGCGAGGAAAGCCTTCCTTGTTTCGACGGTCTCCTTACTGTAGTCTTGAGAGATGTAGACTTTGGTGTCCTTCCATAGAATATGATTGTGTTTTCTCACGAAGGCTAGGATTTGCTCCACATGTTGGTAGAGTAAGGGCTTACATACGATGGGTCTTGGTCCTCTCTGTGTTTTAGTGATTCTCCCTGGGACTCTATGTGCCCTATCAAATTCCAGAGGATTTGCGAAAGTCATGTTTGTGGCTTTAGTGAACCAAGATTCCAAGAACTTGATGCATGAACCGTCCGAATCTTCTGATCCTTCCGGAATTCCAAAGATGCGTAGGTTCCCTCTCCTGTTCCTGTCCTCCAACTCGGCTAGTCGTCTGGTTGTCTGGTCAGAGGAGATGTGGAGTTGTTTCAAGGCCGTTGAGGTTTTAACCTCTATGTCTTCCAGGCGACTGATCCGGGATTCTGTCTCTGTTAGACGCGCGTTAGTGTCTCGGATATCTTGACGGATTGCCACCACTTCCTCCTTAGTAACCTTGGCTAAGTCCTTCACCTCGTCTAGCCTATTTAGTATCATATCCAGTGCATCCGGAGTGACTTTCTTTGGCTTGTTTGGTGACCCCGGGTTCGAGTGGTCCGATTTAAGCCTCTTAAGGGTTCCTTGGTCTTTGGTATCCATTGTAACCTTCTCTGGGATGCTCAGGTGCTTAGGCAGCAACTTAAGAGCTCTCTTCCGGTACTCACGTAGCGCAAAGCAGACAGCACCAGCCTGAGTAGGGGATTAGTCAGCCAGCACCTAGATCACTGACATTGATAGCATTACGCAGGAAGCAACTGAGGAGTAGAGCGACCCATTTATTCATTTATTCATTTATCAATGCACATGGTGTTAGCTGAGACTGCGACATTAGGGAGCCCCCTGTGGGTTGATGTCGAGCAATTCATGTGTTCATGTGTTCATTTCCGCAGACTTGGGTTTCCATACGCAGAAGCATCAGTCAGTGTGAACAACACGTGCATCTGAACCATTAGAGAGTGTTTTGTAGGCACACAGAACAGCGATTATCCTCTCTTTCTGGATTTCTGAATGTGCACCTAAATCCTTCCTCACATGTCTAATTTGTTGCCAGCAGTGCTCATTTGGCGTCAAAAGTGGTCTTTTAATTAAAGATAACGTGTGGAGAGACCTTGCTTCGGTGCTCAGGAATTACCGAGTGGCGGCCGCCATCTTGGTAAAGGTCAGTGAAGTCTCTGCATGGCCGGCCCCACTGCACTCATTCGATCGGCATAAGTCAGCTGCCTGCCCCCGAGCGCCAATGACCGCAAATGCGCTCACCTATTGCAGCTTTCCTTGCGCTGCCGAGTTTGCCGCTGTGCTCCTTTGAAGGCTCACTTCGCGCTCCGCCGTCCGTCCACACAGCCGCGCTGCCGCCATTAGCGCCCGAAGCCTCAGTCGGTGCAGCCTTTGATCCGCTGCAGCCCCGGACACGGGAATCAGATCGGCATGTTCGGGGAGTGATCCGATGCACAAATCTTCGGTCACGTCCCCGCTGCAGGCATGGGAAGGTGTTCCAAATGCAGGTAAGGACGCTCGTGGCGGGAGGAGAGACGCTTCAAACCGCCATCTTCCTCGGCGTCCAAGCCACGCCCCCACCACCCCCTTTTCTAAATCGTTTTTGGCCACTATAGGTGTGGCAGGGTATACTCAGACATGAGTCCCTTTCTCACTGCTCCATCAGGATTCAAGCAAGCCGGGCCGAAGAAGGCTGAAATGCCAGAAACCGGTCCCCGGTAGCTTGTCTCCTTTCTGGGGAAGAATTGGCTTGGTAGTTTAGTCTGCCCTGTTCCCATGATGCACTGGGCCAGGGACAGACTGATTTGCATATAGCCAGGTTCTGAGCTGGGATGGGGCAGTGAGATAAATAACGGTGATGGATCAAGCCCTGATCTTTGGACTGGGTAAGAGTGGTCTGTTTAACTCAGACACTCTGTTCATCACCACCCCCTTTTCTAAATCGTTTTTGGCCACTATAGGTGTGGCAGGGTATACTCAGACATGAGTCCCTTTCTCACTGCTCCATCAGGATTCAAGCAAGCCGGGCCGAAGAAGGCTGAAATGCCAGAAACCGGTCCCCGGTAGCTTGTCTCCTTTCTGGTGAAGAATTGGCTTGGTAGTTTAGTCTGCCCTGTTCCCATGATGCACTGGGTCAGGGACAGACTGATTTGCATATAGCCAGGTTCTGAGCTGGGATGGGGCAGTGAGATAAATAACGGTGATGGATCAAGCCCTGATCTTTGGACTGGGTAAGAGTGGTCTGTTTAACTCAGACACTCTGTTCATCACCACCCCCTTTTCTAAATCGTTTTTGGCCACTATAGGTGTGGCAGGGTATACTCAGACATGAGTCCCTTTCTCACTGCTCCATCAGGATTCAAGCAAGCCGGGCCGAAGAAGGCTGAAATGCCAGAAACCGGTCCCCGGTAGCTTGTCTCCTTTCTGGTGAAGAATTGGCTTGGTAGTTTAGTCTGCCCTGTTCCCATGATGCACTGGGCCAGGGACAGACTGATTTGCATATAGCCAGGTTCTGAGCTGGGATGGGGCAGTGAGATAAATAACGGTGATGGATCAAGCCCTGATCTTTGGACTGGGTAAGAGTGGTCTGTTTAACTCAGACACTCTGTTCATCACCACCCCCTTTTCTAAATCATGTCTTAAACTGGTAGGAATAAGGTTAAATAATTGTTCAGACACTATCAGTGTGTGCTAAAATAATACTGAAACATAACGTGCCACATAATTGGACTTTTCTTGTTCCATAATTCAACCAATCCTCCTGCTTAATTTGGCCGCCTATAGCTGCACAATTCCAGTTGCCCTGTTTCGTGTGGATGCCCTTGTCAGAATTTGGGACACAGATTTCGAGGGAGAAAAGGGCCCTGAGCCTGTCATCACCGCTCCGACACAATTGCCAAAATGCTTTTCAGGTTGAAGGTTTCAGAGGCTGATATGACCTGATTTGCACTTGCTCTCTATATTATCCTACAGACGTCCTTATTCCACCGTGATATTGTCACACAATTCCTGCCTGGACTTCAGTGCACTACCGTGCCTGGAGTAGCAAAAAGTGACATCTACCCATCGTCACCAGATTGGTGACACCCCATCTGATGGTGTCACCCGGTGCGGTCCGCACCCCCCGCACCCCCCTAGTGACGCCACTGAGTGAGGGAGTGAATGAGGGTGTGAGGGAGTAACATTTCTAGAAAAATACACTATACCCAGTAGCGTACCAAGGGGTGCATGCACGAAAAATGGCCCCTTTGACTGCTGTCGTGGTAGTAACCACAGGAATTTTCACAGTTCAATGAACCCCTGGGGGCTCTGGGCTCCGGTGCCACCACACCTGCTCTACCAGTGGTAGCTATTCCCAGGACTATAACTAGCTTGAGGTCTGTAGACGTTGGAAAAGGTCATACATGGACCAGATTCTCATTATGACTGTTTACCACCTGCATGGACCAGGCAGTAATCGAAGGATGAGTGGGGAGAATGGTAGTTGTCGTAACCCTCAAGTGCACCTCCTTGTCCTCCAGTAACTTGGATCCAATAAACAGATTGCCCATTGGTCATTCGATCGATCAATAAATCAAATGGGGTTAGTGCTGGTAGAGAGTTGGTCACATTACGCCCATTGGTTACGCCCATTGGTCATTCGATCGATCAATAAATCAAAAGGAGTTAGTGCTGGTAGACAGTTGGTCACATTACGCCCATTGGTCATTCGATCGATCAATAAATCAAATGGGGTTAGTGCTGGTAGAGAGTTGGTCACATTACGCCCATTGGTCATTCGATCGATCAATAAATCAAATGGGGTTAGTGCTGGTAGAGAGTTGGTCACATTACGCCCATTGGTCATTCAATCGATCAATAAATCAAATGGGGTTAGTGCTGGTAGAGAGTTGGTCACATTACGCCCATTGGTCATTCGATCGATCAATAAATCAAAAGGGGTTAGTGCTGGTAGAGAGTTGGTCACATTACGCCCATTGGTCATTCGATCGATCAATAAATCAAATGGGGTTAGTGCTGGTAGAGAGTTGGTCACATTACGCCCATTGGTCATTCGATCGATCAATAAATCAAAAGGGGTTAGTGCTGGTAGAGAGTTGGTCACATTACACCCATTGGTCATTCGATCGATCAATAAATCAAAAGGGGATAGTGCTGGTAGAGAGTTGGTCACATTACGCCCATTGGTCATTCGATCGATCAATAAATCAAATGGGGTTAGTGCTAATAGAGAGTTGGTCACATTACGCCCATTGGTCATTCGATCGGTCAATAAATCAAATGGGGTTAGTGCTGGTAGAGAGTTGGTCACATTACGCTGGCGCAGTCTCAGGATTAAAGCTTCTAAAGGTTTCTCATAGGAAGTAATACTTTCTCTTGATCGACACATATACTACACATAGTCAACAAGCATTAGAAATGCAATAGGTCTCGCAGCATTAGAGTTAGTGCTTTTAGAATTGTTAATGGTTTTTTTTGTAAATCTTTAGCATGAGGTTGAGGGTGAGTGAGGGTGAGGGGTTGAGGGTGAGTGAGGGTGAGGCTGAGGGGTTGAGGGTGAGTGAGGGTGAGGCTGAGGGGTTGAGGGTGAGGGGTTCAGGGTGAGTGAGGGTGAGGGGTTGAGGGTGGGTGAGGGGTTGAGGGTGAGTGAGGGGTTGAGGGTGAGTGAGGGGGTGAGGGTGAGTGAGGGTGAGTGAGGGTGAGTGAGGGTGAGTGAGGGTGAGTGAGTGAGGGTGAGTGAGTGTGAGTGAGGGTGAGTGTGGGTGAGTGTGGGTGAGGGGTTGAGGGTGAGTGAGGGTGAGGGGTTGAGGGTGCCTGACCACCTGTCATCGAGAGGAATACTTAAATGTTGCATTTTGTGTCGGTATACAGTGATTAAATGCAGTATCACATTTCTTATGTGCCAATAATTTTTATGCGGTGTGCATTCAAAATAAAATTGGTTCCTAAAAGTCTTCAAAGTCTTCAAAGTCCTTCCCGCCTCGGTGGTCTGCGTCACGCCCTTGAGGCCAGTCATGACGGGTTCTATAGGGCTAGGCCTATGTATATTAATAGTTTAGACCCGGACTGGCAAGGCCTGTACTGATACACTTGTAATTTGTGGCCGAGCCTGTTTGCACGGCCCGGAGGAGGAGGGGGGCACTCGTGTGCTGGTGGTTTTACTGGCCCTGAGCCAGGCTTCTATACGCAGTAGAGCGATGGGCTCTGCGGCGCCACGATAACGCATAGGTGGGAGCTGAGCTGCAGAGCAAGAATAGCTAGGAATGTTACTGAGCTGCAGGTTCTCGGGTGCGTGCAGGGGCGCAGCTTCCGTTGGTGCAGCAGGTGCAGTGGCACCGGGGCCCGGAAGGCTCCACTGAACCCTGGTTATTGCTGTTAATTCACAGTTAAAACAGCAGCTAGGGGCCAGTGTCCGTCCCTGAACTAGACACCAGGGCACACGGGCTAAGCCACTGGGTGCGCGCAATTTTCGTGCACATATAAATGAGTGTGTAGGCGTCAGCTAAGCCGGTTTGTGAATGAAAGATGGGAACATCAAGAGGGTATGAGCTGTGGAGGGCACAGAGACGAAAAGAAAGAGATAGTAGTTGAGATAGGAGAGTGGACAAGCGAAAGAGAGCGAGAGAAGGGTGAGCATGAACAGAGAGGAAGGACGAGGGAGGTAAAGAGGTGGATGGAGAGAACACGGGGTGACGTTGAAAACGGGGGGCAAAGCAGGAGATGTAAACATTGGATACACGGGATGACGAGGAGAGCGATATAGGGTGGAGTGGATGAAATGAGAACACTGGAAAGACTAGAGATATATAGATAGGGATGGAAGCGACTATATGGGGACAGGATGAAACTGGAGAGAGACACGGGAGGGAATAGAAGAAGGAAACGGGGCTGAGAAGGCAGCGCTGCAGATGGGGGAGGGGGAAAGCAAGGAGCCGAAATGGCCAGGGAAAAAGAACTACAACATGTACGATGAAATAAATTACAAAAAGAAAATAAACTGACGTCACATGTCATGGAACCCACTTGCAAGAACACGTGTTTGGGTTTAAAGCCCCCTCCTTTCCTCCATTCCCAACACTGAGCTCTGTCTGGCGGGCTTGAACAGCTGTGAGGAGGCCGACCCCTCCAGGAGACCCCGTCCCCCGCTAAAGTGTCACCGAGCTGGGTGATGCATGACGCCTGAGAAAGCAAATTAACCTCAGCCCCCTCTGGGAGTGGTGGGGGGGAGGGGGAGGGTATAGAGAGGGAGAGGAGGAGAGACAGGACAGGGGGAAGCAGCAGAGACACGGCGGGTAAAATAAAAAACAAGCCTTTCACCGTAACACGGCGGGCAGGGGAGGGGGCGGAGAGGGGAGAGGAGAAGTGCGACAGGGGAAATGCGAGACGGCGGGAAGGGGAGGGGGCGGAGCGGGTCTGTGCAGGGGAAGCTGCCTCGGGCTGGGGGTGCTAGGAGAGGAGGAGGGGGGAGGAGAGTAGGGGAGGCACGGCGTTCTAGCAGTGCAGGAAGAGCGGAGCTGCTGAGAGATGCTGGGACTGGTGCTGGGAAACATTTGTGCAGAGCAAGGCTGGCCCATGATGTCCGGGGGCGAGGCGATCCAGGCAGGCAGGGGAGGAGAGGAGGAGGGGGGAGGAGAAGTGCGACAGGGGAAATGCGAGACGGCGGGAAGGGGAGGGGGCGGAGCGGGTCTGTGCAGGGGAAGCTGCCTCGGGCTGGGGGTGCTAGGAGAGGAGGAGGGGGGAGGAGAGTAGGGGAGGCACGGCGTTCTAGCAGTGCAGGAAGAGCGGAGCTGCTGAGAGATGCTGGGACTGGTGCTGGGAAACATTTGTGCAGAGCAAGGCTGGCCCATGATGTCCGGGGGCGAGGCGATCCAGGCAGGCAGGGGAGGAGAGGAGGAGGGGGAGGAGAAGTGCGACAGGGGAAATGCGAGACGGCGGGAAGGGGAGGGGGCGGAGCGGGTCTGTGCAGGGGAAGCTGCCTCGGGCTGGGGGTGCTAGGAGAGGAGGAGGGGAGACTGCAAGTGAATAAGAGAAGGATTGGAAGAAAAGGGAAAGTAAGCACCAAGGTGGAGATGAGGGTGAGCGAGGAGGGGACGGGGGGCGGGGACTTTCACATCGAAGGGCGGTGGGGCCAGGGAGACGAGAAAGGAGCAGCGAGGGACGGGGGGCGGGGACTTTCACATCGAAGGGCGGTGGGGCCAGGGAGACGAGAAAGGAGCAGCGAATGGAAACTAGCGGCAGGCAGGCAGGGGAGGAGAGGAGGAGGGGGGAGGAGAGTAGGGGAGGCACGGCCTAGCGGCCGTGCAATCAAGTAGTGAGGGGGCGGAGCTGGGGAGCGGGTAAACAAAGACACATGCACGCGCCCGTGACTTTTAAGGTCAATGCGCATGCGCATAAGCTTAATGCGCATGCGCATTGACCTTAAAAGTCACGGGCACTGCAAGGAATCGCCACGATTCCTTGCAAGTTAGATAAAGAGTCGATGAGCCCCTATAGTCTCGCTTGCTCGATGCGCATGCGCATCGACAGGCGAGACCTAAAAAGGAATGCCCATGGGAATCTTGAGAGCAAACACCTCTGGTAGTGTGTTTTATTGCTCTCGCAGCTGGGTGCTCTGCCAAGCGCGCTGCTCTGTTTCTTCTCATGGCAGTGTTACATATTGGACGTCCATGTTTTCATCTCTCTTCATCAAGAGCACTTTTATTTTCGCAGTAGACTGGAAAGGCTCCCGAGCTCCATCACGCTGTCACATGCTTTCAGAATCGAAGAAATAATTTGGTCCGCCCATTCATCACTGGCCCTAAGAGCAGAAACATCTGTCTGGACAGAGTGGCTTTTTGGGCCTGCCCGGCATCAGCTGACGACTCACTCTGTCCTCACCAGTAGGTATCAGTGCAGACGTGGAAAATATGACCCGTGCATAAGAAGGGAATGACTGGAAATAAATAAGAAATCTTTCCAAGACTCCCTAATAATATTTTTGGAAGCCATAAAGTTGATGCGGATTGGCCGGGCTCAGTATCCGGTTGAGTATTACTGCCAGAGGTGTGTTTATAAATAGAATTCACAGGTCACAGACATTTTTAATAAGTTCATTGGCGCAGGGAGCAGTTGGAGGGTTGGTGTTGTTGTAGTGGTAACAGAAATACAGCTATTTACAGTGCTTAGAAATGGAAAAAAGATTAGGCACTGTATCAAAAACACATGTCACCATCATAAATGTGTTTGACAGAGTGCGTTAGGGGCCTATTCCCAAATGTTTTTCGGTGGGAAGGTCTGGCATAGTCCTGCATTTTAGGATCTAGTTTAGAGTTTGGCAGATAGGTTACTCCATCACAAACTTTTCCGATATCCCTTCCACTCTAGTACAAGTGCACTAAATCCTCTGGCGTTTGTAATTCATCGAACAGGCTATCCATTGCATTCAAGGGACAGAACCTGCGCACCATTCTCTAAATCAGGCCCTTAATCCATATGCTCCTAGGAAAAGAGTGGTGGTTTCATTAACAGCGTTAAGCTATATGTAAGTATCTGTACTTGTATATCATGGAACATCGATACCACCCTTTTTAGGTGTCGGCCTGATCCAGCGCATGCGCTGGTCTTGCCGAGACATTTAGTAGCTGCTTTTAAAAGTGCGACTTTCCCGGCGACCAGCTTGCTCGAATGCGCACAAGAGCGTGCGTGGATGTAATAGCAAGCTGGTGGCCGGCAAGGTAGCACTTGAGGTGACACGCGTGCGCACTACTCGCGTCACCACTCGCTTTTTTTTGCGATCGCGCTAGGTGACTCAAATTGCGCGATGCAAACTGGAGCGAAAATCCCCCTTGGGGAACGTCAGCATCATCAGGTATTGAAATAACGAAACCAACTGCGATGGTGTTAGTTTCGTGCTTATGCCACCATGCTCCAGACGTCCCACAATGTCCAAATATCTGTAAACCCTTCCCCCACCGACTTCCAAGGGCACTCCGACCCACTTCCTGAATAAAGTTGTTAGTTACCTCTGTGCAGCACGCCCAGCTCAGAGGCGGCAGCTGGGTGTTTTGTACCTGTAAAAAGCATGTGATTCGGGGCAAATGCAGCTCCATGCCACTTCCTGCAAGAAGCTTTTTTATAACCACGCGCAACACTTTACATAGCAGCCGGCAGCTGCAAAGGTATCATATCGAAACCCGCTAAGACCCATGCCACCTTCCCTTCTGTGAGGGCTGCGGGGTTTGTTTTACCGCTGCTTCTAGTTCAGAGTTAGGCTAGTGATCAAGCAATCTTATTTTTCTCTCACTTGTGCCTCAAATGGTTAATATGTACGATGTACAAAGAAAACCACGCCATGTGCAATTACTGACCCGGGTACGTTTCCACCTTCTTCTCCATCATGTCTGGTTTTGTTTACTCTTATCTGGTTTAGAGCATTCCCTTGCATGCAGGCTGTTTTACATTCACCAGCTCAGGACTGAGGTGCTCCACTGCTCCCTGGGGCTGGGTTTGAGGTGGTAAATCAAATAACTGAATAATAGGACTCGGAATTTAATTTTTGAGGTGTGAAAATGACCACAATAGTAATGCATAAACTTATAGCAAGGGAATATTTAGAGCTCAAATGGCAATACTGTGGCAAACTGTATTAACATTTTGGGTCACACTGGTGTAAGTGAAAGGGAAGGCACGCATGACTCAATAACTTCAACTGCACTGCAATTACTATTAGATCTGAACCCTCTACTTTCAGAGTAGCTAAAAGTTTACACTCATTATGTATGTGGTTGTACTGAAGAGGACACGTAGAAATAGTATTAAACGTATATGTATTGCCTCCGTGGTAAACACACTTGGTCTCTTCAGCTGCTCCAGCTCTAATGACAAGTCACCCCTCTAGAACATGTATATGTGACATCATGGCTAGGCAAAAGGCAGAAGCACTACCAACGCTGCAGTGGCCAATAAGAGTGGGTCTCCTGCATAGTGGTATCCAAAGTGGATTCTGCAAAAAATGTTAAGTGATGGCGACCTCCGTCTCTATCAGGGTACATGTTATGTTAAGTGCATTTGTGCAATATTCCGAACCAATTACATGGTCTTATGCGCTTTAGCAGTTCGGGGGATTTTCACTGGTTTGTGTCAATGTTATCTGTTGGCATTTATTGCTGCTTAGATGTGAGGGATAATCGACGTTATTGGAAAAGTTGGGGAAAACTAATGTATACCTCATTGATGAACCTGTAATGGTCCTGTGTGCCTAGGTCTAGGTACACTGCTGTCAGTTTCTAATATATGGCTTTGATGTCCTTCTATGCATAAGTGATGTGCATGTCTGCATTTCAATGTACCACAGATGGCAAACACTTAGCCAACTATATAGGTTGGAGTTGCGTTACATCATGTGTGTATGACCATCACAGGAGTTCTTGTGTAAAATATACAGACGCAGGTGTTCTGTCCACGAAGATCTACGAGATGTATGGCTGCCATGTCCTAGAGAAGCACAGGCAGCAAGAAGTGTCATCTCCACAGTTACAAGATGCAGAGCCCTAGCTCTCATACTCCAGCACACAAGAAAACGAATTGACACACGAGGACACTCACAGGTTTGAACTTTGAACGCAGCTGCTCCCCAACTGTCGGCAAGCTTACCCTGCACCAAGACCGACTGCCGTACTTAATAGGGGCGTTAAAATATTAATGTCCCTGAGGACTGAGAACCCTGCAACCAGAGCAGATGATTCTCCCCTGAAAGCACAGGCAGTATATATGCAATCTCCATAGTCAAAGGTCCTTTGGTTCCCCGTCAAAAGAGGCCTCTACAAACCATGTTTTCCGACTTAGCAGGACTACAACAGAATTTAAGTAAGGCTTCCTGCACTTTGAAACGGGCCCAGCTTCCAAAGACACGATAGCAGGTGAAATGCTTAAAGTTCAGCCTTGTACGGTTATATATGGTCAGCAACGTGTGGGGATAGCAAATATCTCAAAGCACGGGATAAAAAGTGGCCTGCACTGATATTCTTGAATGTCCTGATAGCCTTTCTTTGCTGCCACAATTGCAACTGCCAGCTAAACCACTAGTGGTGCTATTTTGACTTGAACTCAGTAGAACTGGTTTCTAGACCACTCATTCCCCTACTAAATCACCGGAGAGTCCATCAAATATGTTCAGGTGAAGGGCAGAGAACCTAAGGGTGTCATCCTGTTACGTCTTCCCTCTTAGATTCTGAATCCTAGTTGTACCATAAGTGTCGTTAACCCCGGGATATTTGGTCTCTATATTGCTTCCGGGCAGACAGACTATTTCCCTCTGCTAAGCTCAGCCTCTTGTTGGGTCATATGTTCTTTGCTCTTGGGGCCCTCTGAGAATTCCAGAGTGCACTGCATACATGCACACACTGTACTTGAGGCCTTCATTTTTAAGGCTGTTGCTTTAACCTGGTCCCGCAAAAAGATTTCTGCTGGTTGTATGTCCATTTGTTGGTGGTGAAAGCTTTCGATATTTGAATTTGTCAACTGTGATTGTGTTAGAAACACCCTGGCAGTAGATTGAAACATTCAATGAGTGTGAGGATTATGAATATGGAGATGAAATATGTCATTGTGAGTAGTGAAATTGAGCACACTTGGCAAACCACCAAGGATAATATCTTGCATAGCTAAACACTTATAAGGTCCCAAAGGCGAGACCTATTGGCTATGCCAATGCTTGTTGTTTTTGATTCTAGCTGTTTAAAATGTGGTTTTGTAATCAAATATTTGTAATAGTGGCTCTAAGATGGGAGTATTTCACCCAAATGAAATATTTAACCCCTCCTTCTCTAAAGGTTGTGTTCTGCAGTGATGCACCAAACAAGCACACTCCCTCACGCGTCATATTTTCTATCCTGCTAGGGAGGATTAACAACCAGAGTGTATATATTCCAGCTTGATGTTCTTGGGTATCACATATGTAGCAAAGCGCTATAAAATGTCCCTAAATGCAATACAACCTTCCTTCATTCCATACAATCGGTGTGAGTGGTATGGTTGTCGCTCTAATATGTTGATGGTTTACAGCAGTACTGTACTGTGGTGTCAGGTCAGTTGGTGTGTTGGTGTGAGTTTAACCCTTGTGTGGCTTTGGACCAATGCTGCTCCAGGTTCTGGAGTCTAGCCTGGAGTGTCAGTTGAAAGAGGACTGCCATCGCTCCATCTTAACTCTCTTCTGGCAGCAAAAAATATGTGGAAACCTGATTACCAGACATGTCATCACCACCACATCATTACGGTCATGTTCTTCGTGGCCGCCTTAAGCATACAGCCAAGCATTAAATCTTGCCAGAAAAGAGAGAAATTTGCTATTTTGTACATACTCAGTATGGATTTCTTAAAAGAGCCCCAAGGCCCCTATCCCCATGTCTACATGCTCCTAAAGTGGTGTAGTAACTTCAACGTGGCACATGTCAATATAGAACACATTTATGTAATAAAGCAAAGCGATCTCATATCATGGCAACACATCACTTCAGAGACATTACTGACAGATTATCAGAAACAGAACTGTCATGTGGACAGAAGATCGTGTCAAAAATATTGAGGACCAAAATATTGAGACGGTAACTTAAAATAAGAATAGTAAATCTATACTTAACTAACTCCACACCCATGTACCTGGAAGATATATAAATTGGTACGGTACATATAAGTGGAGTAATATATAGAAAAACTTTGCTCACCTATAGAAACTTCACAATATTTTAGTCACAATATTTTGTCCAACGATATTTCTGTTTCTGATATTCTGTCTAAACAACCTTCAGAGCAATTTTCCCATTTCTTCCTTTCCTCTTATAGGACGTTGGAAGATATCAGCAAAACTGCCTTCGAAGAATAACACCAGAGTGCCGCAGCATAAATAAATAATGAAAAAACAAGGACATTGTCAAGTTTAGGGTGGCAGTGTGGAGGTGGCGGGCCGTGGTATTGTGTGGATGGAGACGTCTCAGTGTTAGTGACTGAATTATCTGGGGTTGAACTGATTTAAAGGGGTGAGTGGAATGGCCTAATAGCCTATGGATAAATATTGAAACATTTTCCTCATGCGTATTTAATGCAGATAGCCTGAAAATCTGACCCGGATTGTACTATTCAGTGAGTTGGGGAGCCCAGATCTAATTTTCTTGGTGTGCATCAGGTGTTCAGTAGGAAGTATAGATCTGGTTGGTGATTCTTTTAGGTCTTCTATGTTTCTTAATTCTAATCTCCCACAGAGAGTGGATAGTTGAGCTCTCTTACATTTTCTTTTTCTTCTTTAATTGCTCGCCCATAGCACCTACTGTAATCCAGGGCATAGCTTCCAATGGTTCAGTAGCTGTAGTGCGCCGGGCCCAGAAGCCTGAAGGGCCCCCTAACCCCTGAATATTGCTGCATTTTATAATCCAGGCATCAGTAAGGGGGGCCTATTTCCTACTTTGTGCGAGGGATCATGACACTCTGGCTACAATGGAATGATATTCAGTGCCATTTCAACCTTTGCATTTTTGTATAGTAGTCTCTTTAGAATAGATACATTCCATATAGGTCAAACGAGGTTTCCCTTTGAGCAGAGTTGTGTAACTTGGCACTTTACACATGTTTGAATTTGTTATACACTTTATATGACCAACCCGGAAATCCCAAAATGTTCCACTTAGCCTGATCTTGAATTTAGTAGTTTCAGCAGATGAGGAAAACACCTTCTGGCGGCAGACCAGGTGCTTTTGCTTTGCGACTAAGGGGAGTTTGAACCCAGGCTGGGGAACCCTCCAGTCCTCGCAGGCCCCTGCCCAATAGCTCTCTCGGCCCTCGGGGCCCCTGAGGTCCCGGGGTGTTTCTTCCTCGAGTACTCGGCAGGCCCGCGTCCAAGAGCCCTCTCAGCCCCTGGGGTCCCCTGACTATCTCACCCTACTCGACAGGCCCGCGTTTAAGAGCTCTCTCAGCCCTTGAGGTCCCGGGCTGTCTCACCCTCGAATCCTCGACAGGCCCACGCCCAAGAGCTCTCTCAGCCCTTCAGGTCCCGTGGCCGGGCTGTCTCGCCCTACTCCACAGGCCCGCTTTTAAGAGCTCTCTCCGGGGCCCTGAGGTCCCGGGCTGCCTCACCCTCGAGTCCTCGGCAGGCCCACCCACGCCCAAGAGCTCTCTCAGCCCCTGAGGTCCCCTGGCTGTCTCACTCTACTCGACAGGCCCACGCCCAAGAGCTCTCTCAGCCCTTCAGGTCCCGTGGCCGGGCTGTCTCACCGTACTCGGCAGGCCCGCGTTTAAGAGCTCTCTCCGGGCCCCTGAGGTCCCGGGCTGTCTCACCCTCGAGTCCTCGGCAGGCCCACCCACGCCCAAGAGCTCTCTCAGTCCCCGAGGTCCCGGGCTGTCTCAATCTCCTCGGTAGGCCCGCGTTTGAGAGCTCTCTCGGGCCCCTGAGGCCCCGGGCTGTCTCAATCTCATCGGTAGGCCCGCCTTTAAGAGCTCTCTCGGGCCCCTGAGGCCCCGGGCAGTCTCGCCCTGCAGGTCTCAGCTTGGCCGCGTCAAGAGCGCTCTCTGGCCCCTGAGAGGCCGTCTGTCTCACGGTCACCCTGTCCCAGAACGTTCTCAGGGCCGCTGGTGCTTCGCGCACGTTTCCGTGCTCTCAGAGCTGGAGAAAGCATCTCTCTAATGGGGAATGTAACGAGGCTGCTTGCTAATGACCCGTGCTCACGTTCACGGTCACTGGCGGCTGCTCTGATTTAAAAAGCGCCAAGAGCCTGCGCGGCCTCGGATCCTTTGACGTCCCTGGGCAGCGGCCACAAAGGCCCGGCTCCAGCAGCGGCGAGGGCGGATGCGAGTGATGAACGCCCCCGCCACAAGCTGCCCGTTCACTCTCGCTTCTGTTCAGTCTGAAGAGATTGCCTGTCTGCAGATTGTTACTGCAAACAGAAAGGCCCGAGAAGCTTTCGAAAATAATATGCCAAAGCTGCCAAGGAGAGGGGCTCGCAGGGGAAGCGTGCAATGTGTCTTCATGGGAGTGATGCACGCATTTTCCTACAGTTCAGATGGTTTTTTAGGCAGCCACGGTTCATGTTTAGTTTTCTTTGCTGTAAGCCTTTAATGCAGAGCAAGCCACGTGGAACCTGTGTGGTGACTGCCAAGCAGTGCTTTACATGGGCAGGTGGTGGCAGGTACTGAGTGTCTGCACTTCTTGCATTTGAAAGAAGTGCAGGTACTCTCCCTTTCAAATGCAGGGAGTGCTGGTACTCTCCCTTTCAAATGCAGGAAGTGCTGGTATTCTCCCTTTCAAATGCAGGAAGTGCAGGTACTCTCCCTTTCAAATGCAGGAAGTGCTGGTATTCTCCCTTTCAAATGCAGAAAGTGCAGGTACTCTCCCTTTCAAATGCAGGAAGTGCTGGTATTCTCCCTTTCAAATGCAGGAAGTGCAGGTACTCTCCCTTTCAAATGCAGGAAGTGCTGGTACTCTCCCTTTCAAATGCAGGAAGTGCAAGTACTCTCCTCTACCTTTCAAATGCAGGAAATGCAAGTTCTCTCTCTTTCAAATGCAAGAAGTGCAGGTACTCTCCCTTTCAAAAGTGCTGGTACTCTCCCTTTCAAATGCAGGAAGTGCAGGTACTCTCCCTTTCAAATGCAGGAAGTGCTGGTACTCTCCCTTTCAAATGCAAGAAGTGCTAGTACTCACTCTTTCATTTGAAAGGGGGATAGTACCTGCACTTCCCTGTAGAGAGCATTATTTGAAATCATTTACTTTGCCAGATTCATGAACTGGTTATGCTTGCATATCCAGTGGCGAGAGGGTCAGCTGCATGTGGGATGGCCTTTAGCCATGAAGTCCAGGAGGCCAGCGAGAAGGACATGTCCTCTCGCACACTGCCGGAGGCTGAGTTTGCACTGTGCATTGGAAGGAAGAGTTTGCCTCTTTGTGAGAAGTTAATGAAAGGTCAGATTGAGGTAGAAGTACAGGGACACACGTGTCTGACTTCACCAGCATGCTGTGTGTTTGCTATTTCATTCTTTGTTGTAGGGGATGGAGTGTGCCGCCATTTAGGAGGGTGAATTCAAGTTTGATGCTTTATGTTTGAGATTGGTGACATCCAGGAGTATATGAGAGAAGGTTAGAAAATGTACATTAGATGCTGATGAAACTTTAAGCTAGTGCTACATGCTATGAGCATTGATGGTGGGTTATTTGTTTGTTTATACTTGCAGACTACTGGTGGTTCCAACTTCCATGTACATATTTCACGTCACTGGGGCTGGCATGGAAACTTGATGGACTCCTATTTCATGGCGTCCATATGTGAAGCCCATCTGGGGAACCATCTGGAAATGCTGTTATCTGTTGTCAAGGAGGGAGGCAAATCACTTGAGCTCTCTTTAAGTGATGATTACTTTGATGGAAAGGGTGGAAAGGTGATTTGATGTGTTAATGGCCACTTAGAGAACAGGGATAATGAAGAGGGTGTCATTGACAGTCTTGCTTGCTGGAGTCTGACGCTGCAGTTGAGGCTTTGAAGTTGAAGAGCCACTACTGGAGCTGGATCTTGCAGAAGTTTGATGGTCTGTGGGGTCATTGGGGTCCAGGTCAGGTTTTTTTTAGGAATGTGTTGGGGAGGCAGATAGATCTCTGAAAAGGTCTTTGGGAAGAAGCTGGTGCATAGGGAGACGTAGAAGATGTGACGATCATAAAAGAGAGGTGTTGGGACAAGGGTATAAGTTACTGTCAGATGAGTTTGTGTGGAGGGGTGGGAGGATGCACGTCATCTCTAAAGAATCATTGGAAGGTGTGTTGGGCATGTATGCAGAACAGAAGTGTGCTGCAGCTGATGACTGGGGCTTTAAGAGGTCCGTTTCGTGCCACTGGCCCAATTGTATTTGACACAGGCATGGTTGATTTTTGTGGATACAGAATAACATCTAGGTAACCCAACTCCCTAAAGAAGTTTAGGCTTGGCTGTATAAGGCAAACAAGAAGTTCAGTCGCAACAATACAAAACATCAATAGCAAGATTTGATGCTTAGAGAAGAGCTGTGCTGTGGTGGCAGCAGCTCATGCACTTACTTGGTGAATTTCCGAGTTAAATATAGGTGCTTTAGAAAGTGCAATTGATGAGGTCCCAGGGAGCGTGCAGACAACAAAAGTTTGATGGTAAGGGAGGCATAGTACAATTCGAACAGTTTGTGATTGCAGTTTTATGACCATTAGGGTGTACCTTTAGGACATAAACCACCTTATTTTTCAACATACTAGAGAAACTTTTACGCAGCAGTACTAATTGAAGGGGTGGGAGGACTCCAATAGGCTTATGAAGAACGGAAAATAACAAAAATGTTTGGCATCCAGGGTGAGCGGCCCAGCTGTGCAGAAAGGATGATTGAATTCCAATAATTCACAGGTGGTGGCTGATGTGAATGCTTCACTGAGGCCCTGTTTAAAGTTTCACAAACCAGGCTTGAGGAATTCATAACACATCCCGTTTAAGGACAGTGTTTTACTAAAAGGCCACTGCGAAGGGAATCCACTGCAGAGGGCATTTCAAGGTCGCCGCTGATCATATTTATTTTAGACTCGCAGTTTTCCGTGTTTGAGCAATGAACTAAATGCTGTAAAAAGCACTGTAAACATAAAGGAATTAGAGCTATACTTTTTTTGTTTTAACTTTTAGGTAACATAAAGACTTTATGAAATTTGCAGGAGTCTGAGTGGGATGTAATTATTCTCACAATTGATATATGTGCACACATTTTCTCTTTGTTATTTTATTTATTTTTTGGTTTTTGTTTTTTTGATTTTTTTATTTAAAACTTTTTATTAGAATATAAAAAAGTAGAATATACATGTTGGCATTCTTATATACAGTACATAATGTGGTACGCTTCGCCTTCGTGTTCTCCGAGGGAGAGAAGAGAAAGAGAAAAAGAAGAGAGGAGGGGGGGGATTTTTTTCTCTTTGTTATGAATGCTGTTTACTAAAGGGTTTTAAACAGAGTGGCTGCGCACACAGCTCAGGAGAGAAATACTATTTGGCGTAAGAATGTCACTAAGCAGTTGTATGGTACACTATCAAGTAAACAAATATTGGCCTGCAATTATATTCAGTGCAGAAACTCACCTACTAAGGACTCCATGTCTACAAACTTTGACAATATATAGTAGTATACATCGATGAGCAGATAATTATAATATATCTATGCTTATCAATGCGCACTTACCTTGACAATATATTAGTAGTCAAAATTCTACAATCAATGGTGTTACAAGTTTATATTCTTTTCTCGGTATTATGGCTGAGCACCCATGAAGCATAAGGGAGTCTGCGAATGACAGATGAGTCACATGAGATGGGTTGCTTTGAGAGGGAACCTATTAACATGCACATTAATGGGTACAGAATCTTTCCAGGCTGAGACCTCCCAGCGCATTTCACTGAACACTGGATCTAATGGAGGTAGGAACTCAGACCATAGCAGCTGGAGGTGAACAATCTCTATTGAACCACTGTATGCCAACTTTAAACTTATTCATTTTCTCTGTCCTGAGCTTTAATAACATGCCAAGGAAAAGTAGCAAGATAGAAGCTAATAAGGTGTACACACAAGAAATTTAAATACGTTTCTACCTCAAGGTATACGCCCCAAAGAGAATGTCTTTGAGAATACTGCTCGCCCAGGCCATAACAAGATTTTCAATTTTCCTTTATGATTTGATTCATTTTCCTTTATTGTGATTTGATTCATTTTTCCTAAAAATGAACAACTTAGTAGCCAGTGTTCCTACCAAAAACTCGCCCCTCCTTCTAACCTTATCACTAACCCTTTAGATGTGCGCAGCAATAGAGTATATTTTTAGCATTGTTTTTGTATGATTATTAATGAAAAGCAGTATGAGCGAATTTGCCTCATGAAGTTCCAAACTCTGGACGACATCGCTCAAAAATGAATAACTATTCCTGTAGTAGGAGGTGCACATGCAATCCGGCAGATAAAGGGTTAAAACAGCTAATTCAATGTAATTCCTGATTATATTTCGTGGTGCAGGGCAGAGGCACCAGGTGACTTGATTCAAAGAGGGCTAGGCTCGCTGGAGAGCACATGATTGATGGGCGGCTGGGTTGTGTTTGCTCTGGAAGTACTCATGCATGGCACAAAGACCAGCAGTAAAATACTCCTAATGTGCTGAAAGATGCTATTGTGTGATCCTAAGTTTGCATGGTGCGAGCCCAGACAAATGGCCGCCGGGCACTTTGTGTATAAACGGTTGACAAGGAGAACCCCACGTTGAATCAATAGACTGTAGGGAAATATTGGTGGAAGATTCGGGCCTGTTTCATTGTTTTGAAATATGTACGATGAAAGAGTTGAGCTTTCAGGAGCACAAATTTCCAGCCATAGCATGAACTACAAGTCAGTGCCTCTATGTCTTGAGACTGGCGCTGCTCAAGAAGAAAAGGAAACAAGCATTGGCATAGCCAATGAGTCTGGCTTTTGGGACCTTATAAGTATTTAGTTATGCAGCACAATATCCTTGGTGCAACAATCTTAACTGTTGCATGGTTAAGACGATAAATGAAATGAAATGAAAAGTGTTGCACAACTGCCACTCCTAAAGGAGTCTCCTGGCGCTATTAGTAACATAGATCAGCTGTATCAGATTAGGGCCTAGATTAGTGCCAGGCAACAGGCATCTGATGTTTCAAAGTTCCATGTCTTTAGAGCCTTTCTGAACTGCTCTTCTTGCTCCGTTGCTCTGAGTTCCTTTGGCATGCAATTCCAGGCTTTTGCCCTAAACCCATGCAGATTTCCCTCCTCTGGTTATCAATTTGAAGCCAGGCGGTTTAAGCAGATTTGCAGCACTAGATCTGAGTGTCCTCACTGTAGTGTATGGTTTGAATCTTGCTGAAAGGTATACAGGACCCAGCCGGCAGATTGCTCTGAAGGTCGTCAACAGTAGTTTAAACAAACTTCTTTTATGAACCGGGAGCCAGTGAAGGGTCTTCAGGGCAGCAGAGGCAGGCGCTCTTCGAGGGAGCCCAAGGACCAATCTGGCTGCTGCGTGCTGTACTACCTGCAGTCTCCTCAGGGTAGCTTTGTTAATCCCTGCCAGAAGGCTATTACAGTAGTCCAACAGTGATAGTATAGGGCAACTGCCACTGTTTTCCTTGCGGCAAGTGGGATCAGGCGAAATAATTTTTTCAGAGTTTTAATAAGGCCAAAACAAGTCGCTGTTATCTTTAAGACATGGGGTTTGAAAGAGAGGGAAGAGTCAAACCATACTCCCAGGTTTTTGCAACCTCCACCGTTGATGAGTGGGGCTACAGTGTCCTCTGGCCACCAATCCTCTGGTTGGAAGAGATTGTTTTTTCCAATCGGTAGGATTTCCGTCTTATCGGTATTACAGCAGAGATGATTATTTTTCATCCAATTGATGACTGCCGTAAAACAAGCTTTGAAGTTTTCTTCGGCTTCTGTGGAGTTTTTTTCCAATGACACGATCAGCTGAGTGTCATCTGCGTAAGATGTAGTTTCGATCCCAAAAGCCAAGTTCAGCGAGATAAGTGGGGCCATGTATATGTTAGATACAAGTGAACTAAGAGAGGCCCCCTGTGGGACACCCGTGGTGACGGTACCTTCAGACAAGAGAAAGGATCCCAAAGAGACAACCTGCTTCCTATTTGACAGGAAAGATTTAATCCATGCCAGTGCAGAGTCAGAAATGCCACAGGATCTCAATCTGGCTAGCAAGATATTGTGCGAGATGGTATCAAATGCGGCAGATAGATCCAAAAGGATCAGGACTGCCTTCTTGCCATTGTCAGTTATAAATTTCATGGTGTCCGATATCTCGAGTAGCGCCGATTCTGTCGAGTGTTTTGGGCAGAACCCAGATTGTCGGAGGTGGAAGATCAGATTTGACTCAGAAAAGCTAGATAGTTCTTTATAAACTATTCTCTCTGTGATCTTACCTAAGATCGGTAACAGAGATATGGGTCTGTAGTTAGAGAGGTTAGATGAATCTACATGTTGTTTTTTCTTGATTGGCTTCACAATGGCGAATTTCCATTTGTCTGGTACTATGCATTTAAATAGAGAGGAATTCACGATGTTATTAATCACAGGATTTACTATATCGATAATATGATGTAATAATATCGGGGGCATGGGTCCAACGGAGAGCCCGATTTACAGGTTAATATAACCTCCTTAGTCTGGGATAGCGTGGCAGTTTGGAAGGCTTGAAAGACATGTCTGTCCTCCCTATAATCTGGCACCTTTCTGTTAATGTGATCCAGATGGGGCTATGGACTAAAAAGTCTTTTTGGATAGTCTTAATCTTATCTTCAAGTATAGTGCAATTTCATTGCATAGTGTTAAATTAGTCAAACACTGTGTACGTTTGTAAATAAATGTATTCCAAAGTAAACAACACCAACAGATGCTGCCAGCTCGCCAGTCCTCCATCTATAACTGTCTCTACACAGGCATCTCCATGGAGACTGGAATACTGGAGCGAGCAGAACTTTAATAAGAAACAATTCTGAACACAGACAAATAATGTAACACATTCCCTATACTAATAATAAAAAACAAAAGCAAGGAGGAAAAATAAATAAATAAAATAAAACAGATAAAAGACGATTATGATACATTCAAATCAAAATGTTTAAAACGTGCTGGAATACGATGTGATCTTTGAGAAAATCTTCTAGTAGAAACCGCATCAGAATTGAATAAATCAGAAGCAGAATAACCCGAGTCAAAACGTGAAGGAAATGAAGACTTATCACCATTGAATTTGACAAGTCTAGACATATTCCACTTACATCCATTCTGCATTGTTACAACATTTTTTGTGAATTGAAGTATTTATGAATGGACCCATATATGCAGTGACACCTTTTTTGTGCAACCTGGGTTTCTTAACTAAAACCCACTCACCAATATTCCATAGTTTAACCTTTACAGAATTCTTCAAATCATACCGCTCTTTGTATTTCCTTTGATAAGATTCACTTCCTCTTTATCTAAGGGAATAATATTTTGAGGAGGTAACCATCCAGAATTCAATTTGGAGTGAGCTTGTCTCCCACGTAACACTTGGAAAGGAGAACTCTGCATGACAAGGTTAACAGTGGTACGATGAGCCCACGAAGTATCTCGCAACACATCCTTAAGAGGAGTCTTGGTTTCTAAAGCTCTTTGTACACAACTTTTAGCAACACAGTTCATACGTCCCGCAAGACCATTGGCCTGTGGAGAATAAAGAGCTGTTTTTAAGATGAGTTATACCAAGGTCATCCAGAAAATTGCTCATATCATTAGAGATAAATTGTACCTCATTGTCTGTAATAAGACATCTGGGATACCCTTCACAAGCAAACTCATCTTTAAGAAAGCCAAGGATGACTTTAGTGTTACCTGCATTCACTCACTTGGTAGAGACCCATTTAGAAGTGTAATCGACCTTGAGAATTACACATCTTTCTGATGGTGTTAACAACTCAAAAGAACCCATCAGATCCAACCCCAATTACGTCCATGGTTGATTTGGAACCTCAACATGTGATAAAGGAGCAGTACTAGCAACTTTGGATTTGTCATTGGAAGAACATTGGTAACAATCCTTGACTACCTCCTCAACTTGATGATCCATACTTGGCCACCAATATCTCTTGCGCAGCCGCACCTTGGTAAGACTTCTTCCCAGGTGTCCTTCATGCGCAAGATTAATTAATTTGGAACTCAGACCAAAAGGAGGTATTAACCTTTCCCACGCATCAAATCATCATGTAAAAGAGTCAACTCATCTTTAACAGACCAAAAAGGCATAAGTTCAGGATCAACAGCCTTACTGTGTGTAGGCCACCCCTTTATCACAAACTCTTTAACAACAGGTAGAATAGAATCATGAGATTTGGCATCCATCCATTCTTCTTGAGTGTTGGCTGATTCTCTAACACAACAACACTTAGGGATTCAACATCAGCATAATCCTCCTGAACCTGTAAAGGTAGTCTGGACAAACAATCAACAATTTTGTTAGAAGAACCGGGAAGATATTGTACCTGAAAATTGAATTCCTCAAGACCCTCACTCCAACGTTTTAATCTTGGGGTCAACCTTTCACTTTCCATACAGGAGAACACTTGCACAAGTGGGAGATGATCAGATCTTACAATAAAAGGAATGCCCCAAAGGTAGAATTTAAAGTGTTTAATCTGTGAAACAGATATTGTCTCCTGCAGCTTGTTGGGCATCAGCATTTAAAACTTCATGTATATTACTAGGTGTAAGGGTACTTTCCATAGTTGATTTGTGTTCTTTCATTTCTTTCACCCATCCTGAAGTGTTCTTCACACCTTCAACAATTGAAATAGCTACCTTTAGAGAGGGATTCTTCGATAAAAGTTTCTCTTGGACTCTAGAGCTGTTTGTACATCCTACTAGCTGATCACGAATTAAAGATGCGGTTAAATCCCCAAATTCGCAAGTTCGATCTAATGTCTTTAAAGAACTGTGTATGTCTTAATCACTTAAAAGTAGATTGTGAAATGCGATGACTTTTATTGAGAACAGTCGCGTGAAAACCAGCTAGAAATCTCAGTCGTTGGAGGCTTTTACTGTTGCCATAGAAACATCAACAAAATGGACGCACGTTGAAACGTAGCGTGACGTCACATACGCGATGACGAAAGACGCTAGTTCCAGGAAGCTCGAGCAGAGTGAGCGCGAGTAGAGAACAGGCGCAAGTCACCCGCAAGCCGGAGGAATTCAAAGGTAAATGCCACTGTCCACCGTTGTAACACTGTAGTAGAATTCAAATAATGTGATTCCCAATTTAACACACATGATGCTCCACTTTCAGAAGTAACACCATTTAGTGAAACCGATTCAATCTTCCTCTTTGATAAGACATGACACAGTCAAAAAGATCACCTTTTCTCTTTAGACGTATGCCAAAGTCACGTTTCTTCAAAAACATTTGCTGGAGCACTAACGCATTGTACTCACTGTTGTGAAAGGAAAATTCACAGTCCGCTTAATCGCTTCACCGCTTAGCCGCTTAGTCACTCCGTACCGGCAAAATGAACTGTGTAGGTAATTCAGTGCTGCTCCACACTCCTCACTAGCAATACAAATAAGCAAATTCCATGGGTTCACGGGGCAATTGTTGCTGGGTAGGCTTGTCTCCCACAAGCTTCTCCTTGTTGCCACTGTTAAATTAGTCAAACACTGTATAAGTTTGTAGATAAGTTTATTCCAAAGTAAGCACCACCAACAGATGCTGCCAGGGTGCCAGTCCTCAGTCTATAACTGCCTCAACACAGGCATCTCTATGGAGACTGGAATACTGGAGCGAGCAGAACTTTAATAAGAAACAATTCTGAACACAGACAAATAATATAACACATAGCTTTTGGGAAGGGGGGATTTCTGAATGTAAAGCTTTAGGATCTGTGAAGGATTTTACAATTTCGAAAATGTCTTTTTGGTTATGCTTTGCCATAGTTATTCTGTTATAGAAATATTATTTTTGGGCTATTTTAATAGCTAAGTGATATTATTTCCTAAAAGCTTTGAAAGTCTGCAAATTGGATGCTTCATATCCCCTTCTCCATCTGCGTTCCAGTTGCTTGCAATGTAAATGAAGTCCCTCCAGCCCTTTCAAGAACCATGGATCATTATGAATTGACCTATTGGCTATGCCAATGCTTTTTTTGGTGTGTCCTGGCCGATTTCTGATCCCCATCCAACCCTGCCCACCACACCCCAGTTTTGGCTGTCTCCATCGCTGTGTTATAGCAACGATCAAGGGAGGAAGGTAGCAAGATGTTGGAAGCTCGTTTTGTTTCTTTTTGTTTTACAAATCTATTGAGGCAGTCTGCTTTGATCCTCAGAGCAACGGCAGGTAGTTGGCAGGAAAAGGATGAGACTCAAAAAAGGCAGCTGAGATACACAGCTCTGCGTGGTCCCCGTGATCATTAATGCAGCAGATGCAGTCGCTCCTGGGCAAGGCATTTCAGGGTGCACTGAACCTAATTATTGCTGTTTTACTAGAAAAAGGGTAGAAAGGCTGCAAAACGTTTTGAGATCTCCTTAGAGCATTAAGTAACTTTCTGAGTTACAAACAAAGTTCAGGCTAAGAAATGAAAAAATAATTAGAGATAAATGGGAAATAAGCAAACTAAGAAATTTTGAATATGGGGAAAAATGTGGGTCATTGCTAGCTTGGAAAGCTAGGTCGGAGAGGACTAGGAATAACATCAAAACGTTAAAACAAAGAGGAACGGGTCTTGTCTTGGCTGAAGATGGTGAGATCAGGGAGGAAGCTAGATCTTTTTACGAAGAACTCTATTCAGAAAATATTAATAACTCAACGGATGAGTTAGAAAAGTTGGCGATTTTGGGATACTTACCACAATTATGCAATGAAGACATAGCCTTTCTGGTAAAGGAAATAACGGAAGGGGAAATTAGATCGCAAGTGAAAAAGATGGCAAGGAACAAAGCAGCAGGCCCAGACGGTCTGCCAATAGAGATATATAAGGACAACATAGATGAAATCTTGGGCCCACTACAGGCACTATTTAACAATATTTTCATCCAGGGAAAACAAATCCCGCCCTCCTGGTCAGATGCTACAATCTCTTTAATTGCAAAACCGAATAAAGACCCGGAAATAATAGGGTCGTACCGACCCATTTCACTTTTGAACTCTGACCTAAAGATTTACTCGGGCATACTAGCAAGCAGGTTGGCTAAGGTTATAAAGACTATTATTCATCCTGATCAGCGAGGATTTATTCCTGGTCGACAACTGAACGAACTTACATTTCAAGTGATTGGCGCGATTGATTATGCAATCCAGAAGGAAAAGCCACTTGCGATTGTGGCAATAGACGCTGCCAAAGCTTTCGACCAAGTGAACTGGCCTTATCTATGGAGAGTGATGAAGAAATTTGGCTTTCCTGAGATTTACATTAAAGGCATTGAAACCTTATATAGGGGCCCGAGAGCTAAGATTTTGGTGAATGGGGGTCTGTCAGAGTGGTTGAATGTCTGCAGAGGGACAAGGCAGGGATGTCCCCTGTCTCCATTATTGTTTGACATATACATCGAGCCTTTTGTTTGTGTTTTAAGGCAAGATCCCATAATTTCCTCTTTTAGTATTGGAGAACTATCTATAAGGACTGCACTATATGCAGATGATCTTCTCCTGTATACTTCCAATCCACTAGTAGCAATCCCAAGATTATTTAGCCTAGCTGAGGACTTTGGTACTGTTTCCGGTTATTCTATCAATCGGGATAAAACCGAGGTCATGTGTTGGAATATCCCAGTTCCTATTCCAGAAGCTAAACCAAAGATGAGATATTTAGGTGTCTACTTAACCCAGAAATTGGAGGAAATTCCTAATACTAGTTGGGAAGAGGTAATAAAAGAGATTAAAAGACTTTTGTCTAGGTGGAATGCACTCCCTTTCAATATTTATGGTAGAGTTAATTTGGTTAAAATTATTATATTACCAAAGGTGACGTTTTTGTTTAATTCTATTCCTTTAATATTTAACAAAAAAGATATTATGAATCTACAAAGCAGGATAGGATCTTTTATTTGGGCAACTAAGACTCCAAGGATAGCCTGGAAGAAGTTGAGGAGAGGATTGAAAGTAGGAGGACTATCTCTTCCAGACTTATTATTTTACTGTTACGCCTTTCAAATTAAAAATTTTAGGTTATTAGCCAATAAATTGGACTCAACTTCCAACAGTTTGTTGTTTCAGGCAATGCTGCAAGATCTACCATATGATGCAGATTTTTTTGTTGTTTAAATTTGGGGATAAAAAGTTCTTCAAAAAGGTTAGACTGAAGCTTTTGAAAGCTGCTCTATACTACTGGACACAGTGCTGCAAGTTACTCCATATTCCTTACTACCATTCATATGCCCCGATTTGGGATTCCCCCGGCACCCCTGAATGTTTAACTGACCGATTGGCCCTTCCCCTGAAGAGAACTGGTCTTTTCAGATGGGGCGATTTAAGCGATGAATCAAGAGGTTTAAATTGGGACTTTTTGGTAGGCATAACTGGCGGCACTCTTACGAGATTTAAATTTTATCAACTTTCCGCCTGGTGGGGAACCCAATATTGGGGTACTGATGATGAAAATCTGTTTTTGAGATTCATTAGCAGCTGTAGTGGTAAGAAGGGAGAGACCGCCAAATGCTATAAAATTTTATTAGATTACAAAGATAATCTGGAGTTGGAAATTACCAGGCTATGGGATCTTAGTCCGGTCCGGATTACCGATAACTTGGAGAATTTGGAGAAGTTGTGGACGGATTCCTTCTTGATATCTCAGAAAGTAATCAAACCGTCCAATTTAAGAAGAAATCATTTATACACAATGTATAGAGTTTATTGGACTCCAGCTAAGCTTTCCAAGTTGTCAGTAACTTCGTATTCTTGCCCCAGATGTAATTCACAAGACGCAAACGATATTCATATGTTCTTAGACTGCCCAAATATAAGCAACTATTGGGGGCAAGTGTGTAAATTTCTGGAGGAGGTATTATCTTTTTCAATTATATGTACCCCCAGATTGGTATTCTTTGGTCTAATTCTGAATTATGCTGCCAATAATCACATATCACAATTTATTTTTTATGTAATAGTGATTGCTAGAAGAGAGATTTGTAAAGCTTGGAAGTCGGCACTCTCTCCGACGTTTGCAGACTGTCTCAAAAACATCATGGGGGTGAGTAAATTAGATACTTTATGCGGCGGTGAAAAATCTGCTAAATTATGGTCGATGCTAAAAACCTGGAGCGAAAAATAATCCCAATAGTCCAATGATTATGCCAGAGGTTCTGTGGTCCTGTCCTTCCTACGCAGCAAGAACCAGTACGAGAGGAAGTTGGACGGGTAACAATCCTACCTCTGGGCAATCTTCAAAGGCTATCCATACCCACAAGGGCCGCAACGGAAGGTTGTGTCAGTGGCTTGAAGAGCGCTAAATCAGAGTATCAATTGACTGGTGGCATGTATGAGGACAAAAAAAAAAAAAAAAAAGTATGCAGGGAGGCTTAGCCTACAAAAATAGCAGATTAGACACAAGAGGCCAGATCTCCCAGAGTACCTGAAAGAATCCTGCAAAGTCTGTTGACAAATGACAACATCATGGATTCTTCATCTTTCGAACAACTCCGGCATGACTTTTGAATCCTTTTCTGGAGGGTGAGACCTGTTGAGTTGTGGTTGGGTGTGATGCCAGGGCCTGTGCAGCGAGGAGCTGTGCACAGCGAACTCCTGAAACAAATGGCAACCCAGCAGTAATTTGCCAACTATGCAGCAAGGCCTTAGATGGACATGTGGCCCTGTCTGAGCCATGTAACATAGGTGTGTGGATGAGGGGTTCCTGTGCCCATGCAAGCTTGAAGCAGGATTGCTGGAGGACAGCACTGTCGATGGCAGGGGCACCAGAAGGAAGGCGAAAGAAAATCTGTTTATATAGGGGCGAAGCATACCTCTCACCCAGTAGGAAGAGAGTGCAGCAACAGCCAGCACATTCTCTAGAGCCTCTGCCCCCTGGATGGGGCACATTACTGTCAAATGAGTAAGGGAAGAACTCCACCACCGCTGATGGGGACAGAGACAGTGTGCCTTGGTCAGTCCCTCGAGGATGGACACAAAGTGCCAGAGGGACAATACTTGACTGGCAGTATCCAATTACTGAACCTGTGCTTCTTTGTTCTGGAAGTGTTCAGCGCACGTGACTAGAGCTGCAGAGTGTAGAAGAGTGAGGAGAGCTGCAGCGTGAGCAAGCAGCAGCAAGAGGAGAGCCCCGAGCCAGCAAGCAGGAGGGGTCCTCAGCTATTGGGTAGGGGAGCTGCAGAGAGAGACTGCGTCAGGGGAGTCCCCCGAGCATTGCAGTTCAAGTGCCGAGGGAGAGCTCCTCAGCTGCCGTGATCTTGGCCGACGCCGCCCAGGGCCCACTCTCGGCCTGGGCTTGGCTCATGCGACTCCTGCAGGTCGTGGTTGTACATTCAGCCCACGTTAGTTGTTTACCGCTGCGGCCCACACTGCTCCTGTTGCCCTGCCGACTCCCTTCCCTTCTGGCACGTCCGCTCTCTGAGCATCAGAAGGAGTCCAAGAGGCTCCAAGAGGCTCAAACCTGAAAGCTGCAAAAATCTGCAAGCGACGCTACAAACGGAGGACCCTGTCGGCAGGAGTAGTGACAGACAAGTAGTCCAACTTCTAGAGAGCTCACAGAAGCGGCCCAGGTGTGCTCACTGCCTCATCCTCCACCGTTCCTCTAGCTGCAGTGATGCTTGCACTGTGCTCCTCTAACTTGGCCTCTGCTGCGCCCTCCGCTCACGTTGTGGAGGCGTGGTGAGTTGGGGGTGTGGACTACGGGGGAGGAACACAGAGCAATTGGGTGACCGGCAGGCAGCAGACAGTAGGCGGCGCATGGACACTTCTACTTTTCCATTTCAAGCACTGTTGTCCCATTACACTACGTGCAGGGAAATCAAGAAGTAGCTATAGAACTAGCTATAAGAAACACATCACTGTGAGACCAGAAGGGACTCAGCGTCTGAGGGTGCTCCTGCCACTGGTAAGAAGAGCAGAGGGAACGAGGGATCCGAAGCAGTGATAGCAGCCCTGATAAGACCCACTGAACCATCAAAGCGTTAAATACAACAAGCATTGGCCGCGCAACAATCAAGACGTGCGGCTGCGACCAAGAGTTGTGCGCGCGTGCGAAACTGAAAGTGCAGAAGTGAAAGTGATCACACTCCAGATGGCGCCTCGGGCGCTGAAAGCTAGCGGCTGCGCGCTTAACTGCAAGCAATAGCGTGTGGTAGCACTTTGAAAACCCCACTTACTAAATGTCTCACAGAGCTCCGCATGCCCTGGCTCAGGCGAGACCTAAAAAGAGAACATGCGGATTAGGAAAACTTGTGCTGAAGTGAGTCTCTGAGGATCATCACCTCCAAAGCCACCATCAGAACTCTAGAGCACGGGGAGGAAGTCAACAAAATAACCCTAATTATGATTCCCATGGTACTGGGGTGATTTTATCACAAGGTAAAGTCGCATGCTATTTTACTTGTACCATGCATTACAAGTAAACCCTATGGAATGAGGAATTACCACATAGCGCCAATTTCTCCGTCCCTAAACCACATGGAAACTCATATTCCATGCAGTTTTATTGCATGTATTTGCCATTTGCTCTAAGCATGTGTGAAGGTCCAATTTTCAGGTTTGTGGATTAGGGAGCAGCAGCGGGCGAAGTATGGAGTGAAGGGGAAGATTTTGTAGCCAGGGGAGGCATAGAAATAAAAAGCAGCATGAGACTTGACTGCTGTAGTCGAAGTCTTGCACGATTTTTCCGGTCAGTTTTTCTTTTTCCACACCTGCTAAATCTAGGTGCCAGAAATCAGACCGCTAATAATCAGGTGAAGCGAAATTAATGCCAGTATGAGTTAATGTCTTATCACTGACTTGTAATCAGCTCCAATATACCTGAAAGTGGGAATGCACCTGAAAGTCTCTGCCCAAGGCCAGGCTGGTAGAACTATTTCTTTCAAGTAAAACATGCATTGTTTTGTGCAGTGACACTGAGGTAATTACTATGAATAACATACAATACTGGTGCTGTAAACAAAGAACAGTTGGGCCAAAGATTTTAATGTGGATCTTCAAGTTTGGCTGATGGAAGGTAACAGATTTTATGAGCAACATAGTGTGCATGACAATAGTGTCAACTCAGGGTTGAAGTGGGCATGCAAGCAACATACAACATGTTAAAACTAACACTGTATGAAAGTGAAGGAGAGAAAGTATGCCGATCTAAAGCACACTTGGAAGCCATCAACAGTTGCCCCTGAGCATCTAATCCGATCCACCACTTGACATGTTTACCTTTTTTGAGAAAGTGGTTCTATGTTAAAAATGAATGAATGAGTTAATGAATGAATAAACGAATGCTATATTATCGCTTGCACCTGGTCAAAGGTAGCAGCCTACAGGTGTAATTAAGAAGTGCAGTGACTGATGTGAATGATAGATAAAAGCTGTACTGTGTAGACGTGTACTTTGGATTTGTGCAACCTTTGGTCATAAATATATTTTTATTACCAGTCGTTTATGGTACGCATACACCAGATCTTGAGATTTTGAAACGTACTTTGGCCACACCTCAAACAATGAATATTGCGAAAAGCCGTATCTACTAACATACAACCAGACCTTGAGGAAGGCAAGATCTGAGAAGGAGCATGATACCTTTATTTGAATATTCCTAAATCAGTGTGGTGGTGTCTCAATGGGAATTACAAAACAATTCTTTTCTGCAAGTAGAACAAGCATTAGCAAAGCCAGTAGGTCTGGCGTTTGCAAGCTGCTGCAATGGTTATTATTTGGCTAGGATAAAATATAAAAATGAGTAGAAAACATGCTGTCATCTATACATTGCCACCTTATGCTTGTAATAACAATGTTGAATTTAAAAACATTCACTGATGTAGATTTTGTTTGCTAGTGATATTTTTTTTATTAATATGCTCTATGCATTTCATAATTATATGTGAAGGAGACACCTAATTGAAGTTAACCAAGCACACAAATCACATGCAGCTACCATGCTGCAATGTCACTTATTTCAGGCAGCTACAATGTTACAGTGTCACTTTTACAATTTATTATTACAGTTTATTATTACACCAACATTAAAAAGGAGAAGGGAAATAAATCACCAGAATAAGAAACAAGCTTTATTCGATTTTAAACCTTAAAATCATAAAAGCAGACATATAAAAATACATCATCATCGTTAAAAATGGAAAGATTCATTAGCATACAGTTATCAATGGAAATTGACTAGACATTTATAAAGTGCAAATGCAATAATTTTCAAATTATCTGGGACAATCCTACTTAACGATTTGACAATATGGAGGACCACTACATTTCAAATCCATTGAATCAATTATTTAAAGATTTCCTGGCTCTCATCACACTCTTTAAATAGCCCACCATTGAGCCAATACAGTAAAAGTTACCCAGCATTTGTAAGTGCCTAAAGGCTGGGCGACATTGCCTCCATCCTCCCTGTTTAAGTAGGGGTATGTAAATGTAAATGTTTTTGTACTTGTATAGCGCTCATCTACCCGCAGTGGGTTTCCCGGCGCTTGTACGAATACCGCAAGGGAACCCTTCCTGGCTTTCCCTGTGAAGTGTCCACTCCTGGGCACCCCCATGGTGCAGACCAGGCATCCCTCGCGTTGTGGGGGCCGTTGTGGAGACTAAGCAAGCTATTGCCCAGAGTTGCAGCGTGGGACCCATGATCAGAATAGGCACTGAGGCGAGAATATCCAGTCAGGGGAATTAATGAGCCCAAGACCCGCCGGGGCAGGAATCGAACCCTGGTCCCTGACCAGAGCTCTGCATCGAGGTCTGCCTGCTCTAACCATTGAGCCACACTTCTCCATCTGCGCCTTTCACTACTGTAGTATTTGCAAAACAAAGTTGCAAGTATGTTGCTCTGTAGGGAAATATTATCGCAAGGACAGCAGCGGAATTCCCTTGACCAATCGTTAATAACAGGGAGGGAAATCAAACAATGGAAGGTCCCGAATCTGAATCTAGTCAGTAGATATCTGTCATACCCATCCATTACATGTGACAAATATGGTTGAATATCACACTTAATGGTGATGATTTGGTGTGTAGCCACTGTGGGTTTCTCAATCTCAAGGGTTAACCTGATTTTTTCCAGGTGATTCATACAAACTTTTTTAAACTCCTTGCTATTGATGGACCTCATATTATCAGGAGAAGTGCAGTATTCCGGGTGACCAATGTCGTACATAAATTTTTTTATGTATTTTAGCCATAACATATTGTGGGCATTTTCTAGGCTCATTGCGTCTCTTATTATTTCTCTGTTGAGGCCCGTACTCTCTGAAGACCAGATTTTGTGCCACAGCAGTAGAGGTTGCGCCTTAATTAAATCGTAAATATAAACCAGCCCTAACTCAGAATGACAGTTAAAAACCGGGGCGCTAGTTGGGACTGCTAAAACGAACCTTAAAAAAGCGTTTTCTATACGTTGGTTCCTCAGCAAGGAATCTGAAGTTGCAGCTGAAGACATCATGTGTTCATATAGTTCCGTGTCTGACAACTAAAATTAAAAGCACGGTGTCCTCCTTGCATTTGGCAGCTTAAATCACGTGCATTTAGGTTTCAGAAGTGTGTATCGCTGATGAAATCGACAGCTTTCTCCCACGGAGCGATAACTGTAAGAGTGACGGAGGGGGCAGAGGTGCTAGTTAAACTCACCACAAACTTGATAGCCTAACTTGGAACAGAGGTAGAGTGGGCAACGAGGTAGAGTGGGCAACCAGGAAGAGGGCGGTAAACAGTAGAAAGACGTGACAGTGACGCGGAGGCTGACCGAGTGGCTCTGGGCAGAGGACTGCGCCTCAAAACCTGCGTTAGGCCGGTTTAAATCACCATATAATTGGGTACCCAAAGTGCAAGCAACAAAAATTGCTATTATTAAAGTTTATATTATTTTTCCTAATTATCACACTTTGAACCAAATTTGCTACTTAAAAGCAGTGAATGAAAAGATCAACAGATGCACTGCAGAAGCAGATACAACCCATATTTTGCCAGAGTGGTCAAATCTTACAGAACGTTTTGATAATATTTGCTATTGAAGATTTATGAAGATGTTAAACAATTGTGGATGTGAGCCAGGGCTGCAAATCTGGGTTCAGATCGAATCTATTCTCAGGTGGTAAGGGGTTATAAGAGAGCTTTGAGTGCTGGTGGGGTGCTGTTTACTTTATGATTCTTTAGTGATTAGACACTGTGATCCACGTGGGTGAGATGCCCTTTGATTAATTTGTATGTCATAATCTATAAATGGAAAAAAGAAAAATGTAGAATGAAAGACAAAACCTGATCTGCCAGTAGGTTCAGCAAGTGCAAGAATTTAAAACAGAGGTTTAAAGAGCATCATTTCTCTGGTCAGCCACAAAGAATATTTGGTTACCACGTGAAGAGGCCGTTTAATGTTCCATGGACAATCATCTTTTTAGGTAGCAGGGAACTTAAAGGACAAAAAGTGTAATGGGAAGGGTTTGTTAGTTGTCTATTAGAGATTGTGTTAGAAAAGAAACTTAACTTTGCATTTGTGAAGGCCTTCTGTTTTAGAACCTTTTAGGTTGTGTGGTCTTTTCGAGACATGTTGTATTTACTTTGTGGGCTTACAGCACACCCTTTGCTTTTCATTTGTTTCTTTCGGGATCTTTAAAAATTGTTGCTTCCAGGTGGTTAATCTTGCCTAGGTGTACCTCCTTTTCGTGCATTTTTCTCTCCCATGGAGGACCTCCTCATTACTTGTAGCCTTACATGTGCACCATTTTAGCAACTGTAAAAAGGACTACTCTTTCCTTTGTCTAAGAGCACTTCATACGTGTGCTCAATGTTTTCAGTAGCACAGAGTTTTGTTTCTATAAACAGGGCTGTAATTCTTGTTATCTCCCCACATTCGCTGTGCATTCAAAGACCGAGATCAAATGTCATACGCTGCTTTTGAGGGTGCCTCTTTTTATGATTTGAAATGATGCGTTGAAGCAAATTAGATTTTTGTCATGCGATTTAGTGGTTTCAATCGTACTGCAGCTAAATTGAATTTAAGTGGCCACATTGAATTGTAGTGCTCGCTCAGTCATAAAAGTTAACTGAGTTAAGTTACAAGCAATCTTTACAATGAAGTTCTAGCGCTAGCTTTAAAATAAACTTTAGGATAAAAAAACACTCAGGCTAGAATACCAGAAGGTAAAAACCAGTGAGTTCACATTACGGTGTTCCAAGAAAATGCTGTTCGATCACTGTCCACAGCCCTTTGTTTCCAGAGGACAAACTCAGTAGGTGCAACAAAAGTGCTCAAGGCAAATATAGTGGAAGTGATTAGAAGGTTCCGGTCTCTATCATGTCAGCCATTGGGACAAGATGGTGATTGGATGAAATTCAGTTTCTATTCTATACAAAGTGATCCTTGCTTCAGTGACTTCTATATACGCGGCAGTACACTGTCTGGTTCGGGGAAGACTGAAGCTTATTAGTAGGGTTGACATTTAGTGGACACAGTGGTCTTTAGTCATGGTTGAGGGAGCCAGGAAGAGTAGCTGCAGAACATGGCCCAGGGTGGCTCTTGTAGCTTTTGACTCCATTCTCGGTGGTCATGCATAGTTGAATGTTTAAGACAATCACCCGTTCTTGTTTCTGTACTGCGTGCAAGGAAAAAAGGCTGGGGTTTCAGTTTCTCATCCGCCAGTGGTGCTTAGTTAATTGCTGCCTGTCTGCTACATAGATACATTTTCACTATTGGCGGTTTGCCCACCCACCTCGCCGGACACACACTCGACGCTGTCTTCTCATCCAGCAAGGACATCGACTTCAGCCACGCCACAGAGCTTCAATGGACGGACCACAGTTGCGTCCACTTCACCTTCAAGAAAACAACGACCCACCACCACCAGCAACAGGCCGCCCGCAGAAGCTGGAACAAGATCACAGCAGACCAGCTCGCCACCTCCCTGAGCCAGCACCCTCCTGCCAGCTCAGCGAACCCCAGCCAGGCCGCCGACAACCTCACGAAGTGGATCAGCAACTGCGCGGACGAACTCGCCCCACTGAGGACCCCGCCCAGCAGACCCGGCAGCAAGAAAGCCCCATGGTTCACCGACGAACTCAAGAGCTCCAAGAAGAACTGCCGAGCCCTCGAGAAAGTCTGGAGAAGGGAACCGACACCGGACAACAGGACCTCCTTCAAACTTGCCACCCGGAAACACCACCAGCTGATCCGCGCCGCCAAGAAAACAGCATTCAAGGACCGGTTGGACAACAACGCACACAACTGCAAGGAACTCTTCAACATCGTCAAAGAGCTTTCCAACCCCAGCGCAGGAAACAACGACATCACCCCATCGCAAGACCTCTGCAACTCCCTGGCTTCATACTTCCACAACAAGATCGTGGACATACACAACAGCTTCAACAACCAACCAACGCACACCATGACCGAACAACCACCCCCCACCACCACCCTCCACGCCTGGACCCCGATCAGCACCGAAGACACCATCCGCACGATGAACTCCATCCACTCCGGATCACCGACCGACCCCTGCCCTCACCACGTCTTCAACAAGGCCGACGCTGTCATCGCACCCCACCTGCGAGACATCATCAACACATCCTTCGACACCACCATCTTCCCCGAGAGCTGGAAACACGCCGAACTCAGCGCTCTACTCAAGAAACCAACAGCGGACCCCACCGACCTCAAGAATTACCGCCCCATCTCGCTCCTCCCGTTTCCAGCCAAAGTCATCGAGAAGACCGTCAACAAGCAGATGGCCGCTTTCCTCGAGACGAACGGATCCCTCGACCCCTCACAGTCCGGCTTCCGAGCCAACCACAGCACCGAGACCGCCCTCATCGCCGCCACCGATGACATCCGAGCCCTGATGGACAACGGAGAAACAGCGGCCCTCATCCTCCTAGACCTCTCCGCGGCATTCGACACGGTCTGCCACCGCACCCTAGTACGGCGCCTCAGCAACGTCGGAATCCAGGACAAGGCGCTGGAATGGATCATCTCCTTCCTCGACGGGAGAACACAGAGAGTCCGCCTACCACCGTACAAGTCAGAGGCCACCGAAGTCATCTGCGGCGTCCCTCAAGGATCATCTCTGAGCCCCACCCTCTTCAACGTCTACATGAGCCCCCTCGCGGCCATCGTACGCAAACACAACCTCAGCATAATCTCCTACGCCGACGACACCCAGCTGATCCTCTCCCTGACCAACGACCCCGCCGCCGCCAGAGCCAACCTGCACGAAGGGATGAAAGAGGTAGCCGAGTGGATGACGACCAGCCGCCTGAAACTGAACTCGGACAAGACGGAGGTCCTCATCCTGGGCTCCTCTCCCTCCGCCTGGGACGACTCCTGGTGGCCTCCCGCCCTGGGCACCGCACCCAAACCGACAGACCATGCACGCAACCTGGGCTTCATCCTGGACTCCTCCCTCTCCATGACCAGGCAAGTCAACAACGTCTCCTCGGCATGCTTCAACATCCTACGCATGCTACGGAAGATCTTCTGGTGGATCCCCACCGAGACCAGGAAGACCGTCACCCAGGCCCTCGTCACCAGCCGACTGGACTACGGCAACGCCCTCTACGCCGGTACCACCGCCAAGCTCCAGAAGAGACTCCAGCGGATCCAGAACGCCTCAGCCAGACTCATCCTCGACATCCCACGAACCAGCCACATCTCCGGACATCTGAGAGACCTTCACTGGCTCCCCGTCAACAAAAGAATCACCTTCCGCCTCCTCACCCAGGCACACAAAGCCCTACACGACCAAGGCCCGAGCTACCTCAACAGCAGAGTCAACTTCTACGCTCCCAAACGCCACCTCCGATCAGCCAACCACGCCCTCGCCGCCGTCCCCCGCATCCGAAGAGCGACTACAGGAGGAAGGTCCTTCTCCTACCTGGCCGCCAAGACCTGGAACTCCCTCCCGACCGACCTGCGCCCGACCCAAGACCACCTCTCCTTCAGGAAGAAGCTGAAGACCTGGCTGTTCGAGCAGTAGCGGCTCCCCCCTCATTGCTCTCGACTGATTGCCAGGGGAGTGCAGGGTTTCAATAGTAATTATACACACGTTTATTTAGTTGAAAATCATTATACTATTGTTGTAATAAAATCCTGTTCCACCCTGAACATTGTGAGGGATGGCATGTAGGAGGCACGAAAACTAGTAGTTTGAGCATCAATGAGACTGTGAGTTTCTGCGGCTCTGTTACTGAGATGTGTTTAATTACAATGATGTCATTAACTTAGGTATTACCGCCTTGTCACCACTGACAGAAATGACACTGTGCACTTTAATCGTTTTCAAGGGCTAAATCATTTGTAGCTTGTATTGAAATCATGCTGGATGCTCATATTTGCCTTAAGAGAATATTCCACTTAAAGTGCACGACTGGTTGTTTTCTTTAAGTTTGCACAAACTATGCTACTTTGCATGATTCCACTCACGAGCATGGCGGTGACCAAGTGGAACTCTTGTGTCCTCAGTATGGTGTTGAGAAGTGAAGTATTAAGAACATCTTTGCCCCCTGCACATATGTTTTTAATGTCTGTTTTAGTTGTTCTTGTGCCGTTTGTAATACATTGTCATGCGTACCCTGCATGAGATCATGCCTTGTATATGCGAGGCCAAGTTTACCTCTGCTATTTGCCATGAAAAAAATGTAGCAACAACATGCATGCCTGGGGTTTTATGGTGCAGTCACTCTTGGGTACTTCATGAGGTGTCTGTACTCTGTACTATATTGTGACCCCACCACTCCATGGGATGCATTTTTCCCTGTTTTCTCACTTATGTGCTTTATTTGCTCATTCCATGTTGCTCTTTCTTCTACCTCCCCAATTTATAAGTGTATGTGCATGCATGCACATCATCGCACTTTTACTTTTTTCTGCTGATGCTGAACAATATCAGAAAAAAACAATGGCATAACTAGTAGGTCTGCATTGGATTCCAAATGGTGAGACCTAGTGGCTATGCCAATGCTTGTTTATAAGTACGATTGATTGCTAATGTGAGAATTGAGTGCACCCTGAAGGGTGATTGTTTTCCAAGTACATAGTGTGGAAGTCGCTGTATGTAGTATTCTACCAGCTTTACTCATGCATTACATAGCTGCCCTGCTAAAGTTGGTCGACCCCTTGAATGGCCGATTAATAAGAGATTAGGTCAAGAGGATCCTCAATAAAGGATAGAAAATTGTATCAGTGATTTTTGCAGTGGATTAAAAAAATGTTACACTAAAAAAAAAAGAACTCCGAACATAGGTTGGGGTTCGACTACATTAAGTATGTGCTACCTTTACTTATTTCAGTGCTTTGATGCAGAGCAGTGGTACAAGATCAGCCCAGGCTCATAATTATCCTCTTTTGTCACAATCCTATTTCTTCAGTGCAAGGTAATTACAAGATGGGGTAAAGTCAGCATGTAAAAAGCCTCTTGAGCATGCAAGTTGGAAATAACGTTAATTTGAGTTTATTTAGAAGGGTACGACGCACAAGAACGCACACAGAATACATAACACTCATGGCCATATGTATGAAGGCAATTTTGAGATCGCAAAACAGCAGTGTCATATGTATGACACAAAAGTACCCCATGCAAAATAAGGAATCGCAAATGTTGCGATTCCCTATTTTGCAATTTCTTTTAAGGAATCGCAAAATGCGATTCCTTAAATTTAATGTAAGAAGCACACAAAAAGTGCAATTTGGTCTTAAGGAATCGCAAATTACCACCAACTTCAAGTTGGTGGTAATTTACGATTTCCTTAAAAAATGCACTTTTATGCATTTTTCAAAGTGCCATGTGACTCACATACATGCCCTTAGGGCATGTTTGTGCGCCACATCTGCACCCATGCTCATTTCAGGGGTGTAACAGGGTGTCTTTTTGACACCCTGGCACCCTTGAAATTGCATTCGTAATTTGAGATTCTCTAATTAGGAATCGCAAATTGAGAATGTGTTTGTATTCATTCCTATGGGCCTCTAGGCCCATAGGAATGAATGGGGAGGTATTCCCTAATTGTGATTCGCAATTTGCGATTCGCAATTAAGGAATATGTAGGATTCGCAAAATTATTTGCAAATTCTACATACATAGGGTTGTGCGATTCTCAAATAGCGATTCGCAAAAAAAATTGTTATTTGAGAATCGCAAATCGTACTTTTCATACATATCGCCCTAAATGTAACAATATAAGGATTTTCACTACAGAGACAAATGGTGCACATTTAAAGCAGTTCTTGTTCACTTTCTTCCTCAAGCAGAAGTTCTTATTACAAAGTGCTGCTTTTGTGGTGTGTACACAATGGCACCCAAGGAAACTGCCTAGGAGTTTGGAGCGTGGCTAAAGAGGAGAATTTTAACCTTTTGCCTAGACCGCTAGCAATCACATGAAATATTAGTGTGGGGCTAGAAGACTATTATTTTGCATAGGGCAAAAGCTGCCTATTTAATCGAAAAACCCATCTTGGTGAACACTAAAGGTTTCTGAACCTGTTGATTAGTGTTCAGCCGGATGTATAAATGTGGCTATGGCTGCAATGGGCAAAATTCCACGGACCTGATAATTCTCGCCTCGGTGCCTATTCCAATCATGGAGTCCCACTCTGCAACTCTGGGCAATAGCTTGCTTAATCTCCACAATGGCCCCCACAATGCTAAGGATGCCTGGCCTCCACCTTGGAGGTGCCCAGGAGTGGACGCCTCACAGGGAAAGCCAGGATGGGTTCCACAGCGGTATTCGTAAAAGCGCCTTGAGACCCTTGCGGGTGAGTAGTGCGCTATACAAGTATCAATTTACATTTACAAGAAAGACAACCCCTTAACCATTCCCAACCTTCTTCGAAGTTTGTCTCTAAGGCCAGTCTATGTGGATCGGAAAATGAAACCCTATTAGGAAATATAAGAAATCTGTAACAGTTGCTTATTCCAAGAGTTCCATAACTTAAACTCTTTTGTTCGGAGTCCAAGAGATGTTACTGAAATTGACACTCACTGTAGAAATGCAAACTACAATGAACATAAAACATGATAAACAAGTCAGCTGCCACCCATTGCATGTTTGTCGGGCTTCGGTACTGTCAGGCCCCTGGCCAGGGAGCTTCGGCCTGGGTCCGGAGCGTAGGGCGCCCCCAGAATGTACTTTGCAGGGAGGTGGGGTACCCTCGAGTTGCGTTATGCCACTTGATGAGGGTAAAAAGAAGTTGAAAAAGTCCTTGGAGCATGTCCTTTTTCATGAGTAGGGAAAACTACAGACAGGTTTACCCAGATGATGTAAAGGTACCAATGGCATGTCGTGTGATCTAGAGAGAGGGTTTGTCAAACCAGCCATTGCAATCATCCAGCATGGCAGCAATTTCACATTCCGCTACAGTTAATGTTGTTCTGGCGGTCAAAATGTAATCTGTCTAGGGATGGGATGCTTTAGAGGAACATATACCAACAATGCATCACGACAAATGGAGGAGAGTCAAGTTACATCATCCGTCACTGGGCCACCGAGGCGAGACCATTCATTCTAATAGTGATGTTTTTTCTAAAAATAATACTAGTCCATCACGTCTTTAAACAATGCAGTTATGACTGGCTACTCAATATACAGATGGTCAGTGGCGGCTGGCGATCCCTGACACATTCAATAGACATGCAAACTACAATGCACATAGAAAATGATAAACGTGGAAGTGGGTGCCAGCTGACTTCTTTGTCGGACTTCTTCATGTATTGCTTTTACACATGCTGGAGTCCATTTTGTAATTCCATCCACACTAGTGCTGCGTAATAAATCAATGTGGTACCTGGTACCTTCTACAGTTGTCTCTTCCGACTGATGGTGACGATAGACTAATGTAGAAGATAAATAACTCGTGGACTTCCAGTAAAGTAAACTACAGTCTACTAGATATTTGTGAACTTTATTTGGAAACAAATTCTAAGAGCTTCCTTGCCTCTGTGAGATTACTATTGTGTGTAGGAAAACTGGCTGCTACTCAGGGAAACATTTCCTAGGCCAGTAAGATATCAACTATCAGCAACACAATGGATGTTGTCACTATTGATTTTGTGTTGGGATAATCTTTACCACATCCTCCTCTTTGATTATAGGTTGGTTTGAGCTCTCCACGCTGAAGCAGAAATAGGCCATACCAAAGTTGCTGAATGCAGAAATTGTGCATGATTAAGACTTACAAGCTTCCAGAGAAGCTCTTCAGAAGCATACAGTGTCTGTGCACATCACCCAGGCTGACAATCTGTGCAAAATGCTAGGTCAGCCTTGTAGGAGGTAAAAGGCACACCCTCCATTGGGCTAACCCATAATTTCTTGCATTTGTAAAGTGGTTTAGCGTCATTACCCTTAACACCAATCTGGAGCCCAACGGAATGGGGAGATCTTGCCAAACTATGTATTCTCTCAACAACTGTGAATACGGCGGGCTTGTGTGATTAATACTTAAAGTCCAAGCTTTCTTAACATAACAGCTTCCAGATACATGATGGAAGTGATTTTAAAGCTAAGCGCCACCTGTTAAAGTAGATTCTGGTGAAACGGAGCCCATCCATTGATGAATATTGATTTGGCAGGACGGGGCACTGTTTCACCATTTCAAGATCGGCAATGGTCCGAATTTATGTTTTCACTGTTTTTTTAGGTCTCAATCAACCTAACTTGTTGATTTTTGGGCCAGTTTGGTTGACCAAAACAACCCATGCCCTCCTCACACTAGCAGAGGTTGTGATGCAGTGATTTTGGTGACTGGGTCAGCAAACCACAATCCCCTCATACGAAATGCCTACCATGCTGCTCATGATATCTCAAGCCCCCAACTTTGGGGCCTATTAGGATGGCGGTCCGTCCGCCACCCCAGAGTAGGAGGGACCGTCCGCAGGGGCAGCGGCGGTCCCTCCGTGCAGATTAGGATGTGACCGCCACCCTGGCGGTCACATCCTGTATATTTAACATTGCGGCGGGTGCTGCTTGAAGCAGCACACGCCGCATGTTAAAAAACCATGATTTCCTTTGTGTGCACGAAGCTGCAGGCACCGCGTGGTGCCTGTCGCTTCGTGCACGCAAAGGCAGGGGGGTACCATAGGTACCCCCCATGTGCACCCCCCCTTCACCCCTGGGGGCCCACAACGGGCCCCCAAAGTAAAGTCCGTATGCCTTTCCACGGCGGAAATGCCGCCGTGGAAAGGCATAGGACCGCCGCCATCCTAATATGGCTGGCGGTGTCTGATAGACACCGCCAGCCATGTTAGAGCTTTTCCGCCGCGGTCGGAAGGCGACTGCGGCGGAAAAGCGGCGGACGGAAAAAAGATCCCCCAGCCATCCTAACGTGGGGGGGGTCTTTTTTCTATCCACAGCGGTTAATCCGCATCCTCCCGGTCGGCGATGGCTTCCGCCGGCCCTGAGGATGCGGATTAACGGCAATCCTAATGAGCACCTTAGTTAGGCAGATGTTAGGAAACCATGATAAGTGTTCAGAGATATTGCAACCTACATTCAATGCAGGTAAGTGCGCGTGTACATCTGTGATAGAGAGGTTGTGGAGAAGGTACTGGAGCCCATTATAATTATAAATGAGTCCTCGTGTGATTATCTCACCTTACAATGCAGAGCAGAATGCAACAGTATCTTGAGGTGCATACTGGGTGGTTAATTAGCTTAATAAGGACAATTTTTTGACTTTACAAATTAATGTTGTCTAAACATGAGTATCATTGTCTTCAGATCTTGGGCTACACCTTCAAAAGAGTAAATATAGATTAAAGATGTGCAGTGAAGAACAACAAGAAATCATTTGAAACCAATTTAAAGAGATTTGGAAGGTAGACATATTTAAATAACTGAAAACAATGCGTAACTCATTCAAACGATATGAGCTGTCAATGGTGATTGTTTTATCAGCTTTGGAAAGATGAAAGACTGAATGCATTCAATCACTCAATCGGGGGCTTGTAAAAAGCAGCTACTCAAGGCGCTTGGGGGTGGCGGGGCACTGCTGGTCCCTTTTGGTAGGGGATCATTCATTTTGAGTTGAACTTGTGGCCATGCGCAAAAAGACAGAACCCTTCAGTTGATGCACTGGGCCAATGACCACCTCCGCATACTGCAATTTGTGTTAGATCCTCCCACACACCTTGTCCTTTCCGTTTAACAAATTCGTAAGTAGAGTCTAACGACATATTTTCAATGTTGAGGGCCCCCAGTTCAAGTCAGTGGGTTAACAATATTAATCTTGTCACTTTAGTTGCCACATAAATTAAACGTGTCTCTGTGGTTAAATAATTTGGCACACAAAAACAATCAATCATGAGATGTATATTTAGGGCTACATTTTCAAGAGCAATTATTGATATATTTTCTTTAAAAACTTAGTCCACAGACTTGTAGTTGTCAGACACAGGACTTGCTTGCAAGAATGGTCCTTTTTCCTGACGCCAATAGAAAATGGCGTATAGATGGCAGTTGCAGAATGTATTGATCTTTAGTATAGAAAGGTATAGTTGAATATTGATTAAAAAAAAAGACCTTTTACCACATTAGCTGGACATTCCAAAAAACGTAACACCGGTGAGCTTGAACAAGACCACTCTGGTCCCACTTTGGGTGCTGGCTGTCTCGAATGTAGAAAGCAGCCAAGCCTTCGAGAAGTTTCTCTTCAACTCAAAAAAGGCGCCATTTCTTTAGAAGAAACTGTGAGCACGTGACCCCAGCTTATTGTTTGGGAGGCCTGTTCAGGCTCAGTCTGTTTAGGATTTTATTCCAAACCAGTGGACTGGATCGTCCGCTTCCTCGGTGGCCAGCCTGTCCAGTCCAGGGGAGGAGCTGGACAGGGCCTGGCAGGGACGCATTCCTCTCCCTGACGCTCTCCTGGCCTCCCTCTCAGGAGCGGACAGCTCTGCTGAAAGATGCGCGCGCTGACCTGTCATCAGGTGCGGCTCTGGCTAGCATCGGCTGCTGCTCTCCCAGGCCAGACGTCTGCACTGCACGGCACACAAATCACTGCACGACGAGTCCTAGAATCAACAAGGCATTAATATCAGTCAATGCATAGACGGGTGCTCCTACAATTTTTAACATAAAACACTTGAAGTGCTACAGGGAGTGAAAGAAGTGGAGAAGGATGTACCATCAGTTGTAGTCAAATAGGTATTTCCACCATGATTAGTGATAAGGTAACCAGCAGCGGCCCGTGCAGGTAAGAGTGGTGGGCTGGGTGGGGGTCGGGCCGGGGCAGGCTAGGTGGTGTTGGTGGGGGGGAAGGGGGGGGGGGGGGGGGGAGGGCGGGGGGATTTAGACAGCCGACGGAAAATAATTTATTCAGGGCCGGACTGACCGTAACGGGCACTGGGCGTTTCCCCGGTGGTCCGCTAGGGTGGGGGGCGATTTTGGCCCCTAGGGCCCATTTTTGTTATAGGGCCCTTTTTGCTCCAAAATCAGCCCCTGTAACAAAATCGGCCCTGGCAAACAGCTCGGCCGCTCACAGGGGGCCATCCAAGCTCTTTAGCAGAGCCAGTTTTGGTTCCCAGTCCGGCCCTGCATTTATTTATTTAATTTTCCCTCGTGGTCGTCTGTCAAATCACCCCCCCCCCAACCCAGCCACACCACTCTTGCTTGCATGGGCTACACCTGAAGGATCTCTGCGAGTATAGGTCTTGCTTCTGAGAGCTGAGTGTCTTCTGCAGGTCGAATGTGTGAATCCAGGCACTGTAGAACTCAACCTCACAGCACTCTTAAGTAGATAAAATGATTATCGATTTAGATTGGGCACTTAAAACTGTATACAGATGTTCGATATGCAGTTCTTGGGCAAACGCGCTTTGTGTACAAAGATTGTAGCAAGGTAGATAGAAAGTAAAAACAAGGCTGTAGCTTCAGTGAGGGGTGTTTGGGGCGTGAAAGTTCCCCAAATAAACACTTTTCTGGCTTGACAGTTGAGTCTGGGAGCCTTGAGTGGGGGCTGCAATCTCTGTGTTGGTTTTCCTCACCACAGTGATCTTTGATGTGAAGGGGAGAGAGAGACAGAGATACCCATCCGGTAGCAGAATTTAACAATGTGAAACCAGATAACCTGAAATCAATACTGCTGATGTGCTCAGCTGGAAAACATCAGTGTGTTAAAGAAATACAATCTCTTCACAATTCAAAACAGTATATCATATTTTTGCATTCTGTTTCATGCACTATATACATTCCAAAGGTTTTCATGGCTCAGCTCATGCACAACTTCTTACAGCCACGAGAGACCCATGGCTCGGATCTGGCTTGAACCGGGGTTGACCCATATTCTTAATTTCCCTGCATGCCTTCCATTATTTGCAACTATGGCTTAGTACATGGGGACAAGTCACTTGATAAATAATGTGTAAAACGTGAGCACTACCAACTTGGCTTCTTGTTGCAGAGATGAAGAGGTCTGTGTGCAGTGAAAATACTTTTAAAATAAGTAACTCTAGGGCACAGACATTAGGCCACTGTGTTGTACGTGACCGTGGTCATGAGTTCCCAGGGAGAAATACCAAGCCCAGGTGGGACAGGCAGGGGCGTAGGTTCAGTAGGGGTGTTTGGGTTGTGACACCGCTCTAATGCTTTCTTGGTTTCGTAGTTGGGTCTGGGGTCCAGATGGGGGTCTGCTTAGTCTTTTTCAGTTTTTCTTGTCATTCTCAATTCACTGAAACTTGTTCTGTTCTTAGGATCAGTAGTTTAAAAATATATAGTGACTGGTTCACCAAAAACGGGCAATCTTCACCTATAGAAGTCCTCCTGAAATGGGTGGAAATGTACTTCTTTTTGGAATTGGCACACATTGGCAGTAGTAGGCTTGGAGAACTGCACAAGTCTGAAATTTCAGGCATACCTCTGTCAATCAAACACCCAAAAAAAAGATGGGATAAATGCTTGCAAACAGTCTTACCAGTGGCATTAGCTCGGGGTTGTTTTCCAACCCTTTGTTTTTCACCCACCATGCCATTCAAGACGGAGGCCAACCTAATACAAATCAGTACTGAGCTTGTTCCTCATAGAGACAGTCCATACCGAGCCTTGGTCATCTCACCCCTTCACCCTGCAGTACACTGCTGCTTTAGTTGGAAAATTTGAGATTCACATCCTCTGAATCCCACTGATTAAGCTACGCCCCTGTGTAGAAAGGACTAGCGAAAGAGTTATATGTTTCCCTAACTCTTTTGGAGGGAAGGTTGAGTTATGCCGCAGGGAAATTTTTACAAAAGAGATGCTCATTTTTGCTCCTACGACACCACACGGAAGGGTTAGTTTTAGAAGATGAAGTTGTTGAATGAGACAGGAGTGGGCTTAAGTAAGAAGGTTGTGCTTATTTGTCGTCTGAAGGAATGGTATGTTTTGTAAGGATCTTGGTCCACTGGGCAGCCTTTGAGGGCCGGAAAAAATGTAATTTCGTTTAGAGGTTGAACAGATATTGCTGGAGCTTACCACTTATTCTAATTTCTCACATTGCGGCTTATGCCTTGTACACAGTATCTTTAGTTCACTATGGTACAGTAACGCAGTTGCACAAGGCAAAGGCTGCTAGCACATGTGTGACTGGTCTAAAGGATGTGAAAGAGACAGTATATATATGAGGGGGGACAGGCTTGGAGACTTTCCATTGACCCTATACAAAATGCTTGTGGTCTGCAAGCTGCAGAGTTGGATAAACATATACAATCCATTGACCCTATACAAAATGCCTGTGGTCTGCAGGTTGTAGAGTCAGATAAACTCATACAATCACATAGTTCTGAAGTGAAAAGAAAGGCAGGAATGTAGTCACAGTATGCTTTATTGTTATTTGCATCCTGCAATAATGCAAGGGTTGACATGGGTTGTCAAGTATAGGTTTTGGAGTGGATGGTTACCCTTTACAGCATACACACAAAGTGGTAAAAACATTTACGTGCAGTATGCATGCAAAGTTTGATATGTTGAGAGAAAAGAAAACTTTTCTCAAACTTTACGTCTGCCTCGAGGAAGCATACATTCTAGGCACAAAGTAGTGTCTACTTTTTTGGGGGGGTAGATAGGGCTTTGCATCAAAAACCATGGGTAGTTGCATGTGAATGCTCAATTACAACACATGGGCGTCCATTTACCGCAAAGCAGGATGGAACTCTACTTTGCATTACATATAACAGAATTTGTGTTGGAAAATAAATCCCTACACAACACTTAGGCCTGGATTTGTGTCAGCCATTTTGAAAACCAAAAACTGGAACGATTGACAAAGATAGAAGTCGGACTACCATTTCGCATCTACTAAGGGGCATAATAAACAAAAAGAGATACGGTGAACTAAAGTATTTACCTAGGACAACACAATATGTTCAAGCAATTCAGCCACTAGATGGGTATCTCTTTCTGACAGCAAAGGTTAATGCTTGTCTCCAAAATTCTTGGAGTATGAAATTAGAGCACAGGTGACAGGCAGTATCCACATTTTATATTGTACAGTTTTACATAGCACAAAACTTGCCCAAGGACAAAAGAGCTCAGACTGCAAAACATGCTTTTTTGCCACTGTGGGAATTGCTGGGCTGACAGGATGGGGAGCTGAGGCTGTATTTCGAACCTGGTCCCCCATGTTATATGGTTGGCAGCTGTAGCCATGAGGCCACATCGCCTCCTGTGAAGGCTTGGCTCGGGTTGTGCCAGAGGTTTCAAGAGGTCCTTGAGTTGAGCCAGAGTCAGGTGTCTAGCTAAAACCTGGGGGCATATTACCAACAACTAGCGATAATTATCGCTAGGTTGGCTTAGCGGCAATAATTTTATCGCCGTGTAGCGACGATTTTTATCGCTTAGGAGCCTTGATATTATCAAGGTTTATCTCCTAAGCGATAAAAATCGGCCGAAATTCATGAATATCGCTAAAAAGTCAGCAATATTCATGCATTACTGAGCTAATGCTCTTAGCCATGTTATCCACCTCCCATTGGATAACATGGCTAAGAACTGCTCAGGGCAGGTGTTAGCTTTTGGAGATATTCGCGCTTAGCGCAAATATCTCCAAAAGTTGGTAATAGGAGATAGCGATGTTAGCGACTGTTTCCAGTCGCTAACATCTTGGCACGCCCACTTTGCATGTCATTAGTGATAAATATCACTGACATGCAAAGCGGGACCCAAGATGGTCGCTATCTCCTACTAGCTGTCGCTAACTGGTGTTAGCGACAGCTAGGTAATAGGGAGATAATTTTATCTCCGCTTTCTTGGCTTTTAAAGCCAAAAAAGCGGAGATAAACCCCCTTGATAATATGCCCCCTGGTTCGAGCTTTGAGTGGCTCGCCTACTTCTATGTTCAGATTGATTGCATTCTTGGACATGTAGTTTTCAGACATAAAAGTAAAAACAGAACTGACATTTCCTGAAAGCAAATCAAAAAACTATGACTTAATACATGTAAATAGTACCTACAAGACTGAAGGGAAGGTGATGAAGAGAGGCACAAGGATCCTTGAAAAAAAACTTCCTTTTCTACAATATTGAACTGTCCTTCTTTTAAACTTGATATAGCAAAGTTCGGCCAAATTCGGTTACAATTCATATTAAAATAGTGCAAACTTGTTTTTATGAAATAGCCTCTCTCCTTTTCAAAGGTTTGTTGTGAAGCTAAGGGGAATCTCATGAGCCTGGGTGTCAGCTGAGTCTCTTCTTGGATGCTGATTTGCCTCGCTTTACATCCTGCTGTGGTGCTTCACTGAGACACCTCAGCACAGTATGGGAGTCTATAAAACAACTATCATCTGTTCACTGGTGATATAAGAGGAGAGGGGCAGGGGAAATGGCTCTGCTCATTGTAATGGTGCTCAGGAGATACTTGTTTCTGACACCTTGTCCCCTCTATACCACCTACTTAAAAATCTGGGCAGAGGGGATACATCCTCCACATGTCCCACACTTCCTATGTCCATTTGAAGGGAGTTATGATACTTTTAGGCCTTTGCAGTTCCTAGTCTGTATTCCTGCTCACTTAGTGCCCGTTTTATCTGGGTCTGGTGGCTCAGCGGACTAATGCATCCACTGCAGGGCCTGCGTTCGACTTCATGGTCACAGGTGCAAATCCCGGCAGGTTCACTCAGCTTTTCATCCTTCTGATGTCAATAAAATGATTACCATTAAGTTAGGTAAAAATAAATATCTGTTATTCAGCTCCGAGATACCGTTCTGGGTGAACGCATGCTTTACAAATACACGTGTTATGTTTTAGTCCACAGTTTGTTTGTTAATCATGGTTCCCAAAATGTATATAATGACAGCAAGATGTGGAGCAGGTAGTTCGTTTGTGTAAGAGAATGGTAAAGATACATCATTGTAAATTCTCTGGCCATTAGGACCAGTTCTTCTCCAATACCGTTTACCTGATCTTATCCTGGATCTTGGTGTTTTGATCACTCATCTAGAGAATGCAAAGACTGTCCGGCATGCTCATGGTGATAAGCATAGATCTGAAAAGGCTAATCCACACTGATGAATTATAGGATGCACATAAGTAGATGAAGGATAATGACCACCCACTGAGGAGGACAGGAGCATCATAAATCCTCTCAACTTCCTTTTCGTTTCCTTTAAAAAAAAGTCTAAGTCTGATGAAAGTGTTACCAGACACTCTCACAAATGATTTTAAATGCTCAACCAGATTGCATGTGATGTAAATTTGAAGGTCACGGGTAGTGGATTTCATTTGGAACGCCACATGTTGATACCCAATATCAGTTCTCATTTCTTCTTGAGATCCCTTTTTTTTACCATAGCATGTGTATTTGTAAAGCGCACGTTCACCCCCAAAGGGGCATCTTGGCACTGAATAACAGATGTTTATTGTTAACCCAACTCAATGGTACTCCTTTTATCGACCTTAGAAAGGATGAGAGTCTGAGTGGACCCGCCGGGAATTAAACCTGTGACCATGAGGTCAAACACAGGCCCTGCGTGGATGCATTAGCCACGGAGCCACCAGACCGGCATAAATAAGAAGAAGTACTAATTTGTATGCACTTGAGTCGGGCGAAACAAATGTAAAACAAAGGACTTCAGAAAAAATACCTATAGCAATGACGGTGATGATACAAGACCTATTGTGGACAGGAATTGGTTGATGTTGTCGACATCTGGTAGTAGATCTGCATTGACATAGTACTGACCCCTGGAATAATGGTGGTAATTCTTGGCATATGTGTGGCATCCATGGCATGAAAAGTGACTTTGTATTAGGTAGGTCAGTATCCTAATACTAAAGTTGTTTGTATATCTTGCAAACGCTACTAGCTATATTTGCTCTCATCAATAGGGGCTTTTATTACTTTTATTACTGAACTCAGTGGTACGTGTTCTATCAAGTGATAAAAAAGACGGGTGGTGAGTTAGAGCCACTAGGACTGACAAATGTGATAATGTTGTACAGTGCTTTGCTCCTTCCTTGGGCTGGCACTCTAGATCTCTCCTTGCGTTCCCATTCTGGAGCTCTCCTTTGCCTAGTGGCAGTTGGAGCTTTGGTTGGACGAGGAGCTGACCTACTATCTCTGTGCTGCAATAAAGCTTATCCTAAGCTTACCTGTACAAGTTGTCTGCATCTTCATTTACATCATTTGGCGACTTGAGCTGGCGAGAAGTCCGACCACTGTTTCCTGTGTATGCAGCCAAAAATCGTCTTCCAGAGAAGTAGCGTCTCAGCTTCCTCACGAATCCACGTGTGGCACACAGCGCGATTGCGGAGTATTACCTCCGTCTTCTCAGCGACAGCGTTTTCGAGGTGATCTTGGGATTGTAATTTGCGCCGATTTGCTGTTTGGGGCACTGCGGTGACGTCATCTCCATCAACGTCTACTCCCCAGCGACGCGCCTCCTAGCAACGGCTACATCACCAGTCTCGATCATCGCGAGCAACAACGTCACCGAAGCAACTTCCTCTGTCGGTGAGTTGCTTGGCAACGCTGCGTCACTGAGCGCGTCTTGGAAGGCTGTGCAAATGAGCGTCTGACAGATTAACGCTGAACGCCTGACGCGTGACGCTTACGCATGACGTCACGACGTTGTCGGCCATTTTGACGGCATCGGTGTTTCCCTAGTTACACGCCGGGGAACAAAAGACTGTTGTGCTCATGCTTAGCAACGCGTAAATTTCACACAATGTGGTAAGTGGCACCGGAGTGCGAGTAAACGCACACAACGAATTTGATTTTGAAATTAACTTTACTACTGTTCTTCACTTTGGGCATTATTGAAACGAGGCTAATGAAATTTTAGTAAAAACGAGTGTGAAACTCCAGTTATTCTTCACAGGCCATCGAGTACAATAACGTTAAGCGTTTGCCTTCCATTTTTGCTCTACTGTTGGGTGTATTGAGTTCTCTTTACCTGCTGACAACTTTTAAAAGTCATGACTCAGTCAATCAATGTTGCTCTTCCTCCTCAATTTTTGTCAGAACCAGGCAATCCCCCTATAGCATGGGAGGACTGGATAGTTATGTTTCATAACTATATTGAAGCGCTAGATGGAGAAGAGTATTCACCTAAACGGAAAAAAGCACTGTTAATGACTACGTTAGGCAAAGATACTTACCACAAGTACTACCTGCAGGATCACAAGCTGATTTTGATGAATTTAAAGAGGCTGTGACAAGATTGGAAACTCGTTTTGGTAAAGAGGAGAATCTCATTCTGCAGAGATATAAATTTTACAAAAACAAACAATTGGCTGAAGAGAGTATTGACGAGTTTGTAGCAAGACTACGTGAGTTATCTATTAAATGTAACTTTGGCCAGATGGCAGACGAGTTAATCAGAGATCAATTAGTTGTTCAGGCCAACAATAGAAAAGTGCAAGAACGTTTGTGGGCGGCTAAGAACCCAACATTGAAAGACGCCATAGAACTGGCCAAGGTCGTAGAGGAAAGTGAAAAATGCATGAGAGAACTGCAAAAAAGTGGCTTGGAAACTAAAGTAGCTGAAATCTCTCATAAGACTACCCTTAGTGAAAATAGCGACGACGAATCTGCCGCCATTGCAATTGTCAGGAAGAAGGGTTACATTCTTCAGAAAAAGAATGTGCAACCAACATCTCTTAGCAGGAATAATCAAAAAATGTGTTCGAGATGTGGTAGCTTTTCTCATTCTTCAGATGGGAAATTCTGCTTTGCAAACAACAAAGAGTGTCTACGGTGTGGGAAAACGGGACACTTTGCTAAAATGTGTAGGAATAAGAGTAACTCAAAGGTGACTGTTGTTGATGATTATGATGTTTTGAGGCGTGATATCAACAAAATTTTGGTCCTGACTGATACTGTGTGTGCGTGTGATAACCAGAGGGGTAACCCCTTCAAGGATGATTTTGTTATTGATGGGAAAACTGTTACACTCATGGTTGATACCGGTTCAAAGTGGACCATAATTCCCACCTCTTTGATGGAAAATGTTTGGGGAAAAAGAGCTTTGAGGGCCTGCGACATTTTCCCGTCTGGCTACCAGGGCGAGAGTATTGACATGCTGGGTTTCTTTGAAGCTGAAATTGCTTTCAAGGGCAGATCAGCCTATGGGAAAATATACATATTGGCTGATGGACCAGCAATCCTAGGCCGTCATCACCAATACGATCTCCATATTGTGGTTGATCCCAGGTCGGATAACCCTGTTTCCATTATTGAGACCTCGTCTGTGGAGGATATTTTGGCCAGATTTAAAAATGTGTTTAGAGATCAGTTGGGTGAGCTTATTGGATACTCTCATCGCATAATCCTTAAAGAGGGCAGTTCCCCTGTACAACACAAGGTGAGAAGAGTACCCTTTGCTTTACGATATGAGGTTAAGGCTACTCTTGAGGAAATGCTCCAAGGAGGTATCATCGAGCCCATCGAGGCATCTCCTTGGATTTCGCCTGTTGTGATCTCGCAGAAACCGGACAACAAGATCAGGTTCTGTGTGGATCTTCGTTCTCTTAATAAGTGTGTGGTAGCCGATGTGTTTCCCCTCCCCAACATTGGCGAACTAGTATCAACCCTTAGAGGAGCAAGGTTCTTTAGTAAGTTGGACCTCAAACACGCATACCACCAAATTTGTCTTGATGATAACTCAAAGCACTTAACTGCATTTATCACCAGCGAAGGCACATTCCAATTTACTAGACTACCTTTTGGGCTAGTCTCAGCTGCTAGCGTATTCCAGAGACTTGTATCTGAGGTTTTCAAGGGTCTCGATAAGGTACTATTTTTTCAAGATGATATCTTGATTTATGGTAGTTCGTTACAAGAACACAACAAAATCCTACATGATGTCTTACGTAGAGTAGATGAGTCTGGGTTAACCTTGAGGAAAGAGAAGTGTGCCTTCCTACTGAAAGAGATAGAATACTTAGGTGTTTGCTTGTCAGAGGATGGCATCAAACCAAAGAAAAATTTAATTGAAGCCATAGAGCTAGCACCCTCCCCAGTCGATAAAGATCAACTTCGATCTTTTATGGGCTTGATCGAGTTCTACTCGAAATTTGTAAGAGACTTTGCTTCCAAGACAGCTTCTCTTAGATCTTTACTTAAAAAGGGTGTCAAGTTTAGTTGGACCAATGAACATGAGTCTTGTTTCAAATTGATAAAAAGGGAGCTCAAATCTGCCAATGTCCTCACCCCTTTTGACACTACTCGGTCCTCCATCTTGATGGTGGACGCAAGTGCCATTGGTCTGGGCGCTGTTCTTTTACAGAAACATGGTGGCGTTGAAAAGACAATTGCATTCGCATCCAGACCTTTGTCCTCTTCTGAGTCCAACTACTCAGTAATAGAGCGTGAAGCTCTTGCCGCGGTCTGGGGTACGAGCTACTTTCGAACCTACTTGTGGGGTTACAAGTTTGTTCTACGTACCGACCACAAACCCCTCGTCAATGTCCTAGCTCCTGGTGGAGCTGGCAAGGGTTCTCCCAGGTTGGCGAGACTAGCTTCCCGTTTGCAAGACTTTCAGTGCGAGATTGAATTCATTCATGGGTGGAAAAACATCCAGGCTGACTGTCTGTCTAGGCTCCGTATGCCTTCAACTGACTGTAGTTCTGAGGTTAAGTCCGACGACCTTGCAGTTGCTGTTATGGAGGATGTCTTGTCAGTGGGTGGTGGCACATTTTCCCGTGATGAGTGGTCCAAGGGCATGGAGGAGGATCTGACTTTGAAGGCGGTTATTAGTCTCATGTCTAATGGTGCTAGGAGGGAAAGCACTGTTAGTCCGTCCGTCAGACCCTTTCTGAAAATTTTGGATGAACTTTCTTTAGAAGGAAAGGATGTTCTTATGCGAGGTGATCGCTTTGTTCCCCCTGCTCTGTTAAGAAAGAGAATTCTGGACTTGGCCCATGAGGGACACTTGGGTCAAAGTCTCACGCAACGTCGTGTAAAAATGAACTTTTGGTGGCCCGCTATCGATAATGACGCTGTGGATTGTGTGTTGAGGTGTAGTTTTTGTAAGGAGGGCGAGAAGCGTCTCAAAATTTTAGGCTCCCACTCCACCCACAAGATTACTTTTGAGAGTACTCCCTGGCATAGCGTCTGCATAGACTTCATAGGCCCCATGGGTGAGCTTCCTACTGATCACCGGTTTGCAATTGTCCTCATCGACTGTTTCTCTAAGTGGTTGTGTGTACAGTTTGTAAGGGAAATCACTACTGATGTCACTATCAAGTTTTTGAGGCACATTTTTAACAATGAAGGGTACCCTTCTGTTCTCATTTCAGACAATGGGACTCAACTCACTTCCTCAAAAATGACTTCTTTTGTTAATAGTTGTGGTATCAGGCATCAGAAGACGAGTCTTTACAACCCACAGGGCAATGGCCTTTGTGAAAGGGTGAATCGCCTCATCAAGGGTGTGATTCAAATGTTTGTGGAGTCTGGCTGTTTTTCAGATGAGCGTGTCCAGGAACTGGTCTGGGCTTATCGCTCCACACCCCATAAGTCTGGTGAAAAGTCTCCTTTTGAACTAATGCGTGGCCGCACGCCAGTGAGCAAGTTGACCCCTTCTTGGCTGAGTTCGGGCAGTGAAATTCCTTTAATCCATGACAGTGCCTCCTTACCTATTTCTGTCGGCGATTTGGTCAAGGTTAAGCCGGGCAGACTTACTAAGGGTCTTAGCAAGTTTAGGGGTCCCTACCAAGTCAGAAAGGTTTTTCCCAACTTCATTGTTTTAGCCAATGGTGAGAGTTGGAATTACCGGAGGGTAGCCCTCTACCAGAAACGTAAAGATTCTTCTTCTGATGACCTACTTTCTGCCAAAGTGGATGGCTGCAATGGTTACTTATTGTCCTCTGGTAGTCCTTCTTTCTTCTCCCATTCCCTTGTCTGCTGGACGGGGGGAGGTGGGTGGTGGCGATGCCTCCACTTCCTTGAGTACTTATCATTATAGTTCTGTGCCTGTTTCTGGTTCTGCTTCTGGTTCTGCTTCTGTACCTCGTACTCCTGCTCCTCCTTCCTCTTCTTTATCTGATGTCTGCCTGAGGAGCCCTCGCTCCCGCCGCCCACCCATGTATTTGAATGACTATGTGCATTAGTGTTTCTTTCCTATGTTCTGTGTTCTTGTGTTTCTTTTCATTACAAGGAGGGGAGATATGTTGTACAGTGCTTTGCTCCTTCCTTGGGCTGGCACTCTAGATCTCTCCTTGCGTTCCCATTCTGGAGCTCTCCTTTGCCTAGTGGCAGTTGGAGCTTTGGTTGGACGAGGAGCTGACCTACTATCTCTGTGCTGCAATAAAGCTTATCCTAAGCTTACCTGTACAAGTTGTCTGCATCTTCATTTACATCAGATAACAAGCCATCAATCCATTGATCGATCTTGCTATCTTTCTAAACTAGCGTTTTAAAGGTCTCCCTAAAGTCAACTTTACCTTGTCTGTTGCAAAACTCATTTGTGACATCAGAAAAGTATTTAAAAGAATAGCGAGATAGTGAGCTTTGGGTCGGCCTCTTTGAGCCGGTGTTGTTCATGTTCTACGTGACTTGTCATTGCTTGGTGGGACATCCTTCAGGGCCATGCCATTCTGAGGATGGTTACATTGTCCCATTTGTGTTCTGGTAAGATTTTGGGGCTGGAATCAAGTACCCAGATACTACTCTTGGATGTATTTAATTTGCTGGCGCAACAATGCAAACTTGCTGTTTGGCGCCCAAGTCTGTCATAAAATGAAGGCACCAGTGCTGTTCACCAATGACTCTTGCCTTTTTTTGCCTTGTTTTGTTTGTTTGACATCATGATAACATGTTGTTGGATTTACAGCTTATTCTTTCACAAAGAATAGATGGGACCGCCTATAGTCATTCTTAAAGACCACAGAAAACACTGCCCCTTATTCAAAGCAAGTATGCCCTATGCAATAGGTTTAATGGTATGTCTTTTAAAGTCCCCACTTTCAATGCAAACTTCATCATCTGTCTTGATTTGATGACACTCTTCTTTGAGGGTACAGCGGCAATGCACTTTAAAAAATAATACTATTATTAACAATAAGAATAGCAGCTATCACACTCACTAACACTCTCTTTCCTCTGCGTGATTAGATTTTTTGTTATGTTGTGTATTGTAAGCAATATAAACAATTTACAGTATTATATATGACAAACGGCTCACCTATAAGCAAAACATTATGTTTTATTAATGCAGTTACCTGAAGAAGTATTTTTTTATGTGGTATGCTTTTTGAAAGCTGCTATGAGATTTGAGAAAAACCTGTGACAGATTTGTAACCTGTCTGATATATCTATGTATGTTATGCCTAAGGTTTTATTGCTTATGCGTCGCATATTTTAACTACATTCTTTGTATAGGAACCATAAAAGCAAAATTCAGCAACAAAGAACTGAATAAAACTTACTTTGATTGATTTGATTGAGTGTTTTATTAATAATAGTATATGTTTATGCTCTCAATGATATTGCTAAGATTTAGGAGCAATAATTCTAGAAAATACTTTAATAGTGCAAACTTTGAATTGTCAGACAAAATGTTATGTCCTGTCCTTTCTACATACGTATCATACATACTCTATTATACTAGACATACCTACCTACCTACCGACCTACCATACCTAACTTACAATACCAACCTGCCTTACCTATCAACCTATCATATCTAAACCATACTACCTATTATAGCATAACTAGCCTACCAAACATACTTACCATATCTACTGTACTTAACCTACTTTACATAATTTACCATCACGCCTACCATAATTTGCCTACCAGACCGTCTATACCTACATATCTTACCTACTGTACTTAACGTACCTACTACAGCTAACGTGTGATGCCTACCTACGCATCTTCTCTACCTGCCTCCTGAACATACTCACCATAGCTACCAAATCTAGCTCTTAAAGCTCCAGAACCTCACCTACATACCATACCAAACCTACCTTCACCTGTGTGATGGCGATGTATATACGTTACACCTGCCCAAGTTTTTGGAAAAGAGCGTTAAATCATGCCTAAGGGTCTGTAGCACCGGAGTCTGCTGCAGAAAACACTTCCGGGTACCTCAAGGAACCTCTCGCAATGGCCTAGGACACAGCAGCCTGTATCACAAAAGTAACCATTGAAGCTTTGAAAGGCGTCACAATCCAAATACCATTTCTTAATAGAAATAGACAGGCCTTTTTGGGTTTTGCCAATGCTTGTTTTCTTTAGTAAGCATGCTGACTGCTCCAGTGGCAATTTTTTAACTGTGCAAGATCAATCAAATGTCCCAAAGGTTGCAAATTCATCACAAATAACCAGAACGAGGTTAAGTGTATGATTTAATTTAATCACACATAACAATGTTGAGTTTATGATTGATGAGTGTTATGTGTTATTTGTATATGTGAAAGCCATTGAAACGAATGATGTAAGGCAGAGAAGAGGGCAGGCCTCTCTAGGTGATGACCTTCCTTGTCCACTTGTACAAACATTCGACTTTCCTACACAAAGCAGAAGTGTGACGTACAAAAAGTGGAACACTGTACCCTTGTCACCATAGCAGCCGTGAAGCAACGAGGCAGGTTTAAGCACAGCCCTGCAAACAACGGAGCGATCACTTCAAACTCAAATAGTGGAAGAAAACATTTCAGTGTCATTTCTAGAAGCTTACTTTTTTTTGCTTCAGTTATTAATGAACTTTTTTGTTGACTAAGAATGGGTGGGCCGTTAAATGGTGCTTCATGATTTCGATATTTTCTGTTGCCAAAAAGCATTGGAGTGGAATGCGGTGAACAATAGCGTCTGACGCGTGAGACTCACTCCTCCCTACAGTCCCACCCCGCATTTTCAGCTGTAAATTAATTATGATTATGACCAACATCTGCCTGAAGGAAGTTCAAGCTCAGGGTGCCACCATCAAGCATATTTAAGAGAAAGAATTCGGAGAACATTAATATGCGCACGCCTGCAGGAGAGAACTGATCTTCGCTGCTTGGGTTCATTCGTGACTTTGAAATGGTATACTGACAAAAGCAGATTCTTTTCTACATTTTTAGGGTGTGAGACCGTAGCATTACTATGGTTTTAAAGTAAGTAACAAAATAACGTTTTGTCCTGGGGATGGGTTTATCCTGGGGCGACAGGTGTGGGTGAGCAACAGTTATGTATGCCAGACCGGGGTGAGCAACAGTTATTTATGCCACAGAAACGCCGAGGGCTTACCGGCGTCTTCCCACGTTTGCAGTCAAGTGTTGCTGTAGCCGCCTTCTGTTTCGAGTAACAGCTAGCCGCACCCGCTGCGCGGGTGCCGCGTCGCAGTTTGGCAGAGCAAGGCTGTTGGGAGCACGTTTGCTCACAGCCCCTAGGAAGGACATCTGGGAGCAGGGTCGCGCTCTACTCACCAGCGCCGCCGGTGCCGCTGCAGGGACTACACTAACCAGGAGTCCCTGCGCCACGGCACACCTGCAGACCGATTGCCCCTCCCACCACTCGCTCTGAGGGAGAAAAGGAAGCTGATTCCCCTACTCCAGCGGGACACAGAAACGCCGAGGGCTTACCGGCGTCTTCCCACGTTTGCAGTCAAGTGTTGCTGTAGCCGCCTTCTGTTTCGAGTAACAGCTAGCCGCACCCGCTGCGCGGGTGCCGCGTCGCAGTTTGGCAGAGCAAGGCTGTTGGGAGCACGTTTGCTCACAGCCCCTAGGAAGGACATCTGGGAGCAGGGTCGCGCTCGACTCACCAGCGCCGCCGGTGCCGCTGCAGGGACTACACTAACCAGGAGTCCCTGCGCCACGGCACACCTGCAGACCGATTGCCCCTCCCACCACTCGCTCTGAGGGAGAAAAGGAAGCTGATTCCCCTACTCCAGCGGGACACAGAAACGCCGAGGGCTTACCGGCGTCTTCCCACGTTTGCAGTCAAGTGTTGCTGTAGCCGCCTTCTGTTTTGAGTAACAGCTAGCCGCACCCGCTGCGCGGGTGCCGCGTCGCAGTTTGGCAGAGCAAGGCTGTTGGGAGCACGTTTGCTCACAGCCCCTAGGAAGGACATCTGGGAGCAGGGTCGCGCCCTACTCACCAGCGCCGCCGGTGCCGCTGCAGGGACTACACTAACCAGGAGTCCCTGCGCCACGGCACACCTGCAGACCGATTGCCCCTCCCACCACTCGCTCTGAGGGAGAAAAGGAAGCTGATTCCCCTACTCCAGCGGGACACAGAAACGCCGAGGGCTTACCGGCGTCTTCCCACGTTTGCAGTCAAGTGTTGCTGTAGCCGCCTTCTGTTTCGAGTAACAGCTAGCCGCACCCGCTGCGCGGGTGCCGCGTCGCAGTTTGGCAGAGCAAGGCTGTTGGGAGCACGTTTGCTCACAGCCCCTAGGAAGGACATCTGGGAGCAGGGTCGCGCTCTACTCACCAGCGCCGCCGGTGCCGCTGCAGGGACTACACTAACCAGGAGTCCCTGCGCCACGGCACACCTGCAGACCGATTGCCCCTCCCACCACTCGCTCTGAGGGAGAAAAGGAAGCTGATTCCCCTACTCCAGCGGGACACAGAAACGCCGAGGGCTTACCGGCGTCTTCCCACGTTTGCAGTCAAGTGTTGCTGTAGCCGCCTTCTGTTTCGAGTAACAGCTAGCCGCACCCGCTGCGCGGGTGCCGCGTCGCAGTTTGGCAGAGCAAGGCTGTTGGGAGCACGTTTGCTCACAGCCCCTAGGAAGGACATCTGGGAGCAGGGTCGCGCTCTACTCACCAGCGCCGCCGGTGCCGCTGCAGGGACTACACTAACCAGGAGTCCCTGCGCCACGGCACACCTGCAGACCGATTGCCCCTCCCACCACTCGCTCTGAGGGAGAAAAGGAAGCTGATTCCCCTACTCCAGCGGGACACAGAAACGCCGAGGGCTTACCGGCGTCTTCCCACGTTTGCAGTCAAGTGTTGCTGTAGCCGCCTTCTGTTTCGAGTAACAGCTAGCCGCACCCGCTGCGCGGGTGCCGCGTCGCAGTTTGGCAGAGCAAGGCTGTTGGGAGCACGTTTGCTCACAGCCCCTAGGAAGGACATCTGGGAGCAGGGTCGCGCCCTACTCACCAGCGCCGCCGGTGCCGCTGCAGGGACTACACTAACCAGGAGTCCCTGCGCCACGGCACACCTGCAGACCGATTGCCCCTCCCACCACTCGCTCTGAGGGAGAAAAGGAAGCTGATTCCCCTACTCCAGCGGGACACAGAAACGCCGAGGGCTTACCGGCGTCTTCCCACGTTTGCAGTCAAGTGTTGCTGTAGCCGCCTTCTGTTTCGAGTAACAGCTAGCCGCACCCGCTGCGCGGGTGCCGCGTCGCAGTTTGGCAGAGCAAGGCTGTTGGGAGCACGTTTGCTCACAGCCCCTAGGAAGGACATCTGGGAGCAGGGTCGCGCTCTACTCACCAGCGCCGCCGGTGCCGCTGCAGGGACTACACTAACCAGGAGTCCCTGCGCCACGGCACACCTGCAGACCGATTGCCCCTCCCACCACTCGCTCTGAGGGAGAAAAGGAAGCTGATTCCCCTACTCCAGCGGGACACAGAAACGCCGAGGGCTTACCGGCGTCTTCCCACGTTTGCAGTCAAGTGTTGCTGTAGCCGCCTTCTGTTTCGAGTAACAGCTAGCCGCACCCGCTGCGCGGGTGCCGCTTCGCAGTTTGGCAGAGCAAGGCTGTTGGGAGCACGTTTGCTCACAGCCCCTAGGAAGGACATCTGGGAGCAGGGTCGCGCTCTACTCACCAGCGCCGCCGGTGCCGCTGCAGGGACTACACTAACCAGGAGTCCCTGCGCCACGGCACACCTGCAGACCGATTGCCCCTCCCACCACTCGCTTCACGCCCCCTTAAAGGAACGCCCAGTCCCCGCTGTGCGGGAGCATCGCGGGAGAAGCCCGGGACAAGGGCGGGACCATCTCAGGCCATCAGGGGCCAGAAGAGGCCGGGCCGGGCCACATCTCTTGGTTCCGCAAAGTGGGCACGCAAGGAACGGGAGAATGGCTTCAGGCACCCGATCGTGTAAAACAAAGAAATCTGCGGGAGACGTTGTTTTAGGTACTATGGACCAATTCATAACTCGAGCAGTTTCCATAGTAGAAAAGGAGATAATCCTGGCAGAACGAAGATTATCCCGGGATTCCATGAGCATGTCCAACAAGCGCTCATCTCTGGGCGCCATTGCCCTAGCCTCTAGCCCTGGACATGTTTCCCCAACCCCACTGATGATAATTGATTCCCCAAACATTGATGAGAGAGTGAGTCGGATTAGGGCTAGTTTAGAAAGGGTAACTACCACCGCACCAAGCATTGTTCTTGACCCGACACACCTTAATTCTTCCACCCAAACTAACCCATCGCCGGGGGGGCAAACACTAGATTGTAACCCTGAAATCCATGAAGCCTTTAGTCCCCCTGTGCCGTCTAGTGAAGCCGCGAACTCCCCACCCACTGTAGTACACACTGAAGCTAGCACTCCCAGAGTAGTGGCTCATCAAACCACACCCGTAGGGAATCTAGCTTTAGGTCCAGTCCCACAAAAGAAGAGAAAGCGTCCTGCTAGTCCCCGCAGGGGAGGCTCTCTAAAGCCCCATAGCAAAGTAAGTAGGAATATTGCATCCAAAGGGGGTACTAGTTCGAACCAGGTTCCATACCCAAAATCAAATGCGACCCTCACCGGAGATATTTCGTTGGAGGGCACACCAGGTCAATTGGCTCCTTTAGATACCAGCATTTTCCCTCAAGTTGAGAGCATAATTAAGTCTGTGGTGATGCCTCTCGTAGATAAGATTGATGGCCTCACACGCAAACTAGCCTCACTTGAACAGTCAATGCTGGATAACTTTTATGCGGTGAAATCATTAGTTAAATTTCACGCCAAGGCTCAGGTTGAAGAAAACGGAGGGCTAAAGAGCGGTGCGGTCCCCTTAGTTCCCTCTGTCACCATAGACCACCCTGAGCCCATATCTCGCCTAAGGACGCCCGTCCTGGGAAAGGCATCCCAATCGCAGCAACCCAATAGCGGAACCATACCCGCACCACTAACTCCTACTCTTGAGCCCAGTCTGGCCCGTCCAAGGAATAAAGCTAGTACCCAGGCACCCAAGGCTCTAAAGGTTAATTTTGCCACAAATTTCAAGCCCATAGTGCCAAACACCAAGGTAGTAGGAAATATAGTGATCGCAACAAAGGGTGATACAACCCCATCCCTTCCAACTCCTGCCAAACAGGCTGCGCCCAAACCTCCAGCGAAAACCACAGCAAAATCCCCGGCTAAAGACAGGGTAAGAAGGCATACTCCAAATGCTAGCCTCCCCCCTGGCTGTAAGCCTTATGTGGTAATTTTAACGGGAGTTCCTGAGCTTGAAGAGGGTTCTTGTGAGCTGTATTCTGACCTCAAACACAAGACGCTCTCCTGGCTCAAAGCAAATAGACCCCTCCCAGGGCACATTGATGGTAGAATAGCCTTTGTCCGACGTGTGGGTTGGATTGGTAACAGACGTAAGGATCTTACCGGGGACTGCGTGTTGATCAATTTCAACGATCCCAGAGCAGCAGGTATGATCTGCAGTCAACAGTCGCATTACAACTTCTGCGACATTCAAACTAGGGACCTGGGGTACTTCTATCACCCCCTCCTCTAATGGGGCCCAAAAAATCTTTTCAAGATGGGGGCAGAGGAGCATGGTTCCCACATTACCCAACATTGGATGCCAGGGCAAGGGCATGGACACCTACTCAAGCAGCCCCATCACAGGGCTGGGGTTGGTGACTTGGTGATTTAGCGGTAACTAATGCCTCCCCTCTTAGGGTCAACACATCACGCACAGTTGGGCGGGTACCCTTGTCTAACATTTCTGTGCCCCAATCCCCGCTTAACTCAATTATGCCCCCTCTCTCAGGCGATGGGTCTGAGAATATTGAGTTAGTGGTTGGAGCACAAACTTCCGGTACACAGGGTGGGGATGCAGGATGCGCTGAGCCCATGCATCATGCATCCCTGAAAGCCATCAGCTGGAATGTGGCAGGCTTAAACAACAAGTTAGATGCCCCGGACTGGGTGGCGCTCATTGAACCCCATTCAGTCTGTGCATTCCAAGAGACGTGGTGCGTGGAACCAAGGCACCGAGTGGGTCATGCCACCTTCTTTGTCCCGGCAGGTATTCCAGCATCGGGAAGAGGTCGCCCTTATGGAGGTCTCTTAGTTTGGGTAGATATTTCCCTAGGATGGAGGGTACACCATCATCCCCAAAAATCTCCAGACTTGATGCGCCTCACCGTAACATGCCCGAGGAAAGCTGAAAAACTGGAGATTATTAACATTTACACACGTGGGGCCTCGGGGAGAGCCTTGTCACCAACTCTTTCGGCTTTGGAGGCAGCCTTAGGTGAGTGCAGTGGAGACTCGTTAATTATGGTCATGGGGGACTTTAATTGCACATTCGAGCCCCTGTTGTCCGACGAATCTTTGGACTTATATGACGAAGATTCAAGGAGAGGTGTCCCGTCACTTGATCTCCCAATCATAAATAGTTGGACCCCCAGAATTATTCAGCTAAATTCTCTTACACTTGAGCATGGCTTGAGAGCAGCCAACGGGAGAACACGCTCAGACTTAGCGGGGGCACACACATATAATAGGGTTGGTCATTCATCCCGGATAGATTATATCCTTTTAAACTTCTCTTTGTGGGCTTACATGAAGGATATGATAGTCCTACCTTCTTTGGATAGTGACCACAACGCACTTTCACTATCCCTATCATACTGGTGGAGGGAGATTCACCTAGCTTGTGGAAATCATGATATACCCGGGCCAGGGTCATTGGGAGGGGTGGTTCCCTCAAATTGCCTAAGACGCTTAAAATGGGACAAAGTGGCAATTGATGAAGAGAAACTATCATGCATCAGAGCTGTTACTTCTACAGCCTGCGCCATTATGGAAAATGAGCTTGTCAGCCCAAATCAGATTACAGCAATGTTTAGCGAGGTCTCGATGTCAATTGGGGACCTATTCAAGGCTAAAGTAAAAAAGGGAAACAACAACCTTGATAAGCGACAGGGCAAATTTGGTTGGTACTCGACGGAGTGTCGTGCTAGAAAGAGAGCACTGATATTGGCTGTAAAAAGTGGAGACGCAACCTTAATAGCCACCAAACGCAAGAGCTATAAAGCGGAGCTAAAATCAGCAAGGAGAGACTGGGAAGATGCATTTTGGCAGGAACTCCGTATCGCCAGCGTTGAAAAAAACGCAAAAGGTTTTTGGGACTTAATACGCAAGAAAAACAGACCCTTAGATACTGTCATCACCTGCAACATAACTGAGGATCTTTGGTACTCACATTTTTCGAAACTGTATACAGCATCTGTAGATGAAGCAATGGATTTCGCATTACCACAGATCCCTCGAGGTAATGAGAGTTATGAGGAAAGTCTGTTCACTAAGAAAGAAGCGGAAGGTGCTATAAAATCTCTTGTCCTGCGCAAAGCGGCTGGTCCCGATGGCCTTCCGGGCGACCTGCTCCGTGCAGATTTAGGCGATTGGAGTATGTTAATTACTTCAGTATTAAACGCTGCCATGGCGGGTGCTCCACTGCCCGCCTCATGGATGGCCGCCGAAGTGGTCCCACTGCACAAAAAAGGCTCAAGAGAAGACCCCGCGAACTACAGGCCGATTAGCCTGATTGATTGTTCGCAAAAAGTAGCGGGCAAGGTCCTCCTAAGCAGAGTACAGCAGTGGGCAGATGAAAACAGGATACTCTCGGATCTCCAGGCAGGGTTCCGAACTGGTACAGGAACAATTGAACAATCGTTAAGGCTACTTATGATCCACTGGAAGGTCGTCACGATTGGGAAGGGCACTTTATATCTTGCCTTCATCGACCTCCGGACGGCCTTCGATTTGGTCCCCAGAAATAATTTATGGAAGGTTCTATGTGATCTTGGCCTGCCACCTTACCTGCTTCACTTGATCATGAAGTTCCACGAAAAAAACTATGCCCAAATTCGCTGGGGTCCGAATGGTCAAAAGACCTCAAGAATAGACGTGAATAGAGGCGTGCGGCAAGGGTGCGTACTTGCCCCAACACTCTTCTCGCTCTATGTTAATGGGGTGGTGGACCACTTGACCAGGATACCAGCAGATGCACCTCGCTTGGCAGGTCGTTTAATTCCCACTCTGCTTTTTGCGGACGATACTTTGCTTCTGTCAAAATCCCCAATGGGCCTCCAACAGCTTCTCTCTGGTTTCGATGACTTTTGTAAGCAAAGAGGACTCTGTATAAACACAGACAAAACAAAGTATCTTATCTTGAATCCCCCGCAAAAACTTGGCCCTCCACCAACACTGGGCTCCGTTGCACTGGATAGGACCAAGACTTTCGATTATCTGGGTATCCGGCTGGTGGATTCCATGAAATGGGATCATCATTTGACCAAAATGCTGCTAAATTTGAAAAAAGTAACTGGGACCCTGCTGAAAGAGCAGAGAGCTGCCTCTACTAAACCTATAGCAGCAGTATTGGACATTTACTCGGCCAGAGGAGTAAGCGCTGCTCTGTATGGGGCGGAACTTTGGGGTATGTCAAATACGAAAGAGCTTACTCGAGCTGAGAACACCTTCTTGAGAAGCTTGATGTCCCTCGGTTCCTCGGTCCCCATTTTGCCATTGCAATTGGACATGGGCTGTCGGGCGATTGAAGATCAAGCAAAGTTACGCCCTTTGCTTCTGTGGGCCCGCATCTGGAGAGTTCCCGAGCTCTCAAGTTATGCGGATGGCCTGCGGGAGATAATCAGATCGACAGGTTGGGCAAAAATAAAGTGGCTAACGGACATCAAAGCACTACTTACCAATCTGGGGCTGGAAGAAGCATGGTACCAACAGACAGCCCCGCCCAAATCAACGTTAAAACAGCTTTATTGGAATTGGGTGGCAAATAGAAGAAATTCTTCTGCCTCGATTTGTAAATCGACTAGAAATTTTATGGAGTCCAAAGATGTCCCCATTAGAGAACTGTATTTGGACATTATCTCAGCCCCTTGGGAAAGATCCCTGTATTTCAAGTTTAGAATTGGTCTTCTCCCTGTAATGGAACTTACAAGCCATTGGAAAATTCCTTATCAGACTGCTCCGTGGTGCCCCTTTTGCCCACAGCGCCATGAATCTGTCCCTCACTTTTTATTCGAGTGTCCTGCCTATAAAGTCCCACGGATGAAATGGCTAAAACCCATGTGTCGTACACTGGGAACAAGACACTGCAATGTGGCACTAAGGATTCTTCTTTCAGACACTCGTACCTTTTATGCATGCGCCACCTCGAAGTATCTTGGGTGGGCATGGCGGATTCGGTCAAAAAGACTTAGACAAATTGTTTAATCGTGCTTTTACTATTGTGGCCCGTTTCATAAACATGCCTTTTTTAGGTAATTTAAATATTCTTCCCCTAAAAAATAATAGCAAAAAATTGCAGATTTACATCATGCAAGGGGTTTTTAAACGTTTTATCTTTAAATGCTCTGAAATGAATTTTATATGTATGTATGCTTTTTAAGATATTTTTAATGTCGAAATAAAGCCTTTTTGACTTGACTCTATTTATGCCAGACCGGGGTGAGCAACAGTGGCAACAGTTATGTATGCCAGACCGGGGTGAGCAACAGTTATGTATGCCAGACCGGGGTGAGCAACAGTTATGTATGCCAGACCAGGGTGAGCAACAGTTATGTATGCCAGACCGGGGTGAGCAACAGTTATGTATGCCAAACCGGGGGTGAGCAGCAGTTATGTATGCCAGACCAGGGTGAGCAACAGTTATGTATGCAAGACCGGGGTGAGCAACAGTTATGTATGCCAGACCGGGGTGAGCAACAGCTATGTATGCCAGACCTGGGAGAGCAACAGTTTATGCCAGACTGGGGGTGAGCAGCAGTTATGTATGCCAGGCCTGGGTGAGCAACAGTTATGTATGCCAGACCGGGGTGAGCAACAGTTATGTATGCCAGACCGGGGTGAGCAACAGTTATGTATGCCAGGCCTGGGTGAGCAACAGTTTATGCCAGACTAGGGGTGAGTAGCAGTTATGTATGCCAGACCAGGTTGAGCAGCAGTTATGTATGTCAGACCGGGGGTAAGCAGCAGTTATGTATGGCAGACTGGGGGTGAGCAGTAGTCAAGTATGCCAGACTGGGGGTGAGCAGCAGTTAGGTATGCCAGACTGGGGGTGAGCAGCAGTCAAGTATGCCAGACCGGGGGTGAGCAGCAGTTAAGTATGCAAGACCGGAGGTGAGCAGCAGTCAAGTATGCCAGACTGGGGGTGAGCAGCAGTTATGTATGCCAGACTGGGGATGAGCAGCAGTTCAGTATGCCAGACCGAGGGTGAGCAGCAGTCAAGTATGCCAGACCCGGGGTGACCAGCAGTTAAGTATGCCAGACCCGGGGTGAGAAGCAGTTAAGTATGCCAGACCGGGGGTGAGCAGCAGTGATGTATGCCAGACTGGGGGTGAGCAGCAGTCAAGTATGCCAGACCGGGGGTGAGCAGCAGTGATGTATGCCAGACTGGGGGTGAGCAGCAGTTTAGTATGCCAGACCGGGGGTGAGCAGCAGTTTTGTAGGCCAGACCGGGGGTGAGCAGCAGTTAAGTATGCCAGACCGCGGGTGAGCAGCCATCAAGTATGCCAGACCGGGGGTGAGCAGCAGTTAAGTATGCCAGACCGGGTGTGAGCAGCAGTTATGTAGGCGAGACCGGGGGTGAGCAGCAGTTAGGTATGCCAGACCGGGGGTGAGCAGCAGTTATGTAGGCCAGACCGGGGGTGTGCAGGAGCTATGTATGCCAGACAGGAGGTGAGCACCAGGTATGTATGCCAGCCTGGGGATGAGCCGCAATTATGGTGGGCTACACCTCCAACAATCTATGTGCTGCCTACCTCCATTTTCTCCAGGCAAGGGAAAGAGCACAGCGTATTGATAGGATGCAGCTCAAGAGAGCTGACCTTGTGTTCTATGGAATAATATATCCCCTACCATAGAAATGCAAGCGATGGCAAAGCCAATAAGTCTGGCGTTGACTGCAAGTGTTTTTGTCTTTCTCAATGCTTGATTTTTTTTTGTCAATATTCTTGCAAAATTTTCTTGTTAGGGAAACTGCTTTTGGGCTAAAAAAAAAAACATTATCTCAAAGCAGAGATATTTCTTGGTCCTAAAAAATGCACACATATCCATAGTAAACCCTGCATTGAAGGTAACTACTTAATGTGTGGATGTGCTTTTTGTGAAAGGCAGTAGGCTGTCATTCACAGTGAAGATGGCCAATAACTGAAGTGAGATGTGTCTTGAAACTTCCGGAAGTTGGCCCGTGATGGATGCTGCAGTGGGGGGATTAGGAATGTGAATAACACAATGACAAACCAATGGATGAAGAAAGCTGGCTGAAAATAAGTAAAAATATTTGTATAATTTATTAAAATCAAAAGATTTAGGCTAACACCAAACCTAGAAAGTAGCATTCCTTCTCAGCTCTGAAGTCTTTGACGTTACAAATGAATTTTGCCTCAGCCTTGTTCCTCTGTATGGCCACAAAGATAGTTGTACGCTTTCAATAGCTTTTTAACGTGTGGTAAGGAGTAATTCATCCCAGACATAGCCACTGGCAAACACTAGTCTGGATATTGCCCTCTTCAAGATCACCTCAGGCCACCAAGACACAGAAGGCATTTAATGATAAGTATTATTCAAACTGTAATAATGCTTGTAGGAAACCGGCTCCGTATATACTATAGCAAAAAGAGGTATAGTGTACACAGAGTCAAGTGAGTCTCCAGAAGTATGGCAGAGGTTAACGTAGATAATGCCTTACTCTCTATTGAGTGGTATCTGGGCTGAGCAGTTAGGCTTATCAGAAGGTAGTGTGAATGCATTTATTGTACATACTCAAACAAGGCCGGAACACACACTCAATGATTTAACTCAAGGCCAATGGTTGTTAAAATATTACTATAGTTACTTTTATTTTGAGAACCAAGTGAACTCAGTTAGAGACAAGTAGACTTTGCAATTATGCAATATTTTCAATATCCTTGGCAATAGGTTTAGATAGCAGCAACCAATACTTTTCATGTACATTAAATGTTTTAGTTTAGTAGAAGATACTTATGATAACAGGGCCACCACTGAGCGCAGTCAGTGGTGGGAGGTTGTGATCACTCAAAAGGTGTGAAATTCAGTATCAGCGCCGCGGCGGTAGATACTGGCAATGATATTTATCCTTGCGGTCGGCAGCGTCAATGAGGTTTCAGCAGGCGGCCAACACAAGTACTGTTGCGGTCGCTGGCAGTGGGTTGCTGTACATCGGCTGGGTTTCCACCCTCATTGGACAGTACAGGATCCCTCGCAGTCGGGCAAGAGGAAGCCGACAGGGCCATTTGCAGGAGGTTATGTGTTCTCAGGCATAAGGCTGTGAACAGCTTTGGTCGTGTGGCTGGGAGGATCTTTTGAGGTCGTGGAGGCCGTCCGGCTGCAGTGCTTTCTTCAGGCAGAGCAGAGTCGTATTGGCACAAGTGCCGGTCCTCTACCACTGTGGCCTTTGGAGGTCTCGGATAGCAGTGAATTGTGTCAACAGGAGTTTTGGTCCTTAACTGTGGTGGTTCTTGGGGTTCTCTTGTAGCGGGTAATGCATCGGCATAAGTGTCTGACCTCCCTGTGTTGGTTATTGTAGGTCTTGCACTGGCTGGTGCCGGGTACTAGAGCCTCTAGTCCGTAGGGAGGCCCTTGGCACTTTGGTGAAGGTTACAGGGTCTCCGGGGTTTCTTGGAAGCCAGGCAGGGTTTCTGAAAGGACTGCAGGTCTCCGTTTGATTGGAACCTATGAACTGCTGGCAGCCTGCAGATCTCTGCAGTAAATACATTGAGCCACTGAGCTGTATTACTGAGGTTCTAACAAGTTCTGAAAGCAATGTTGAGATTCAAATGTGAATCACTGCGTTAAATCTGATCTGTGCAGGAATGTGGGGGTGGGATGCCGGGGGGAGGGGGGGGGAGTGGTGCGACTGGTGCCTTACAGTGGTAGACATTATTCTGACTTGCAGAGACATAAACAAAGTGCCATTGGTCAGTCAAGAGCACAATATTGATTGCTCTGCCCTTTCCACAACAAAAATGATCTCTCTTACATGAAGATCACTGTCTCTCTTGTAAAAACCATAACATTCATAGCAACAAAACCATACTCCTAGCAAGGCTGCTGCCCTCTTTACATACATCTCATGCATAGCATACACCTACTTAACCCACAAAAGATTTTCATTGTAAAGAGCAGGTGTAGTTCCTTTATCACTACCTGTTTCAGTGGACTGCTTTCAGATGTTTGGCCACCAAGGCGTCTATTGTCCCCATGGATTAATGTGGACTAAGTGCTCTCAAAAATAATGGCTGTAAAACATACTACTTCTTTCCACCCAAATATTCTGGGTTTGCAGGTCACAATATTCCACTTTCTCTGTTAGACCCAACAAACTATAGTCCTATATTCGACAGGCTATTTCTGGACAAGTTAATTGAAAAAGCAGTAGCCACTCACATGTAGATTTCCTGTAGCAAAACAACCTCCTCTTTTACAGAAAGATCTGTTTCAATCTGGAAAAGGCATCAAGTCAGAGTTACTTGGTATCTGGGATAAAGTCAAACATTTCGTCCAGTGCAGAGGAATGGCAGTGCTGTTCCTACTTGACCCATCAGACGCGTTTCCGTAATGGAACATCAACCACTGCTCCAAAGACTAAACCATCCAAGAAGAACCCAGGGCACAATCCTACACTGGGTTGAGTACCACCTCCCAGACAATTTATGAAAAAACGGAGTCTGGTCCTGGGACAAAGGGGCAGCTGGACCTAAATAAGTGGACTGAAAAATAGTTGCTGGCCCGCACACTGGTTTCTTGTCTCAAGATTTAAGAACAAACAACAAAGAAAAAGTCTTCTGTTTGTCGGGGTTATTTTATTTAAACCCTTTGAAATTTTCAATAATTTTGATATATTTGTTCATGGGTGAGAAAAACACTGTACAAAACACTTACGCATATTTACAAAACTATTATACAACTAACATATATACAATTATGAACATTTTATACACAAACTTCTTTTACAAAAATAGCAATTATATGTCCACAAATAGTAATTCTTTGCGAAATACCAAACCACTACAATACCCACAAGGTGAGAAAATGGCAACAAAATTTCTTTAGGAGAGATCAAGACACAACTTTGAAAATTAAGTCAAAGATCGTAAACAATATATTCATAAACTATTATTCTCTTTCTTTTTGATGCCTGTTTGCCGTTTGCCGATGCGTTTCGAATCTGAGAGTAAATCTCAGATTCTCATCAGGGCTCTTTCAATGTGGATAATCTTCATCAATAGGCGACGCGGTCCCGCGGTCCAATTATTTTAATGAGGCTGATGTAAGCCACAGTCTTTTAATGAGACAGTTGACCTTTAACCGTAGGGTCAGTGTTGGAAAGTTGCAGTTGTTAAAATGTCACACTCCAAATGAGGGGCTCTAAGGGCGGCTCCGACGTGATCTGTAACTGTTTTCATGTGGGGCGGAGATCGCAAATGGCGTTTCTGCTTCTCCTTGTTTTTCACATCCACGGGTTTGGTTCAAGGGCGGGGAACAGAGTTTAGGCTCCTCCGCGGCGTTAGCTAAAGCGTGTACCAGTCACACTGAACGCCTATCTCTTCTTCTGTCTGACCAGGGAATGCGAACTCTTTGGTAGCCTTTTCAGTCCACCTCCCAGACAGTAGCACTTGTGTCCCAGGTTGAGTCTAACCTCACCGACAGAGTACAAACTCTGACCGTGCCTTCTTTTTGTCCAGCTCCATTTCCTCATGGGTAGTCGTCCTTCAAGGCTCAGTAATTGCACCGCTGCTTTTCATGTGTACTAGTCACCACACCCAGATGTTGTCAATTCTTTCATGTTTACTTGTTGCAACTATGCTTATGATATCAGGAATATCCAAAAATTAGTAAAGCCTTCTAAACTAGAACCACCCTGGCTTATCCAAGACTGATAATTAGAAGATAACTGGTTGTAAAATCACTTGAACCTGTGGATCATAGAAAACCTACCACCCTGTGACAGACTCGCCTCGGGAGATCGATGCTCTTCCGATCACTGCGTCTGATGTAAAGGGTTAATATGTGATTATGGACTCCAGGCTTCCAGTCCGAAGTGAGGTCAAGCACTGAAACCAAACATGTCTTTAGTGCAATGAGAACCCAATGACATATCATTGACTGTATGGGTTCCACCCAACGGGCGCAGACCGTGACATTGACATCCCTATTCTTGGACATGCCGACATTCCTTTACTAGTCTGCCAGGAGAAATGTTAATCCCAGAATAAAAAGCTGTTCTCATATGTTAACAGTTTAGAAATGAATCCATGGCAAGGCCCAAGGGATGAGGACTTCGAGTGGGATACGCTGATTCTGATAGACAAACGCAATTAAAGCCCCTTTATCCCGCCCAACCGGTCAGTCATCAACAGGTTCATCCTTCACACTTCTTCAGCAACCACTCCAACTCCCTTGCTCAGTTTTTCCTGGCAGCATAGTGGGACAGCTTAGCCTAAGTGCTGACGGACATTCACAGATGAAGTTCGACCTTGTATCATAGCTGCTGCCAGGTGTCTGGAATTCTGTGATCACCAGCCAGCCAGATTAGCTATCAATGGTGCAGCAAGTGCAGTGACACCAGTGCAGAGAGGTGAGATGGGTCCAATGCACCCCTATTATATATGTGTTGGTATTTATAGAGCGCAAACCTAGCTAGAAAACCGCTCTACACTGCAGGGGGTTGGAAGACGATCTACAAGATTGTGTACATCAAATGAGGAACTACACAAATACATTTCACATTTTTAGGCTCAGGGAAATTAAGTGATTTGCCCAGAAGCATATGATGTTGAACGAAGGGATTCAAAATGGATTCCTAGGTTCAAGGTCAGCAGCTCTAGCCACATCTCCTCCTTTTTACTACCTATCAGGAGTAAGAGCCAGATGGCATTAGAACCTAGGTCAACCTTGCTATGCTGTTACCAGTTGAAATCTATTGCGGGTATCTCTTTCACTGAGGAACGGATTACAGGTGGGTGGGTTGGATGCAAATGTAATACCTTCTTTTGTGTGGCATTGCACCGTTACTTAGCTGTGTTTTTATTTTGAGACACCATATTCATTTAAAGAATGTTGTAAGCACCAGTACTTCTTTGGCACCTTTTTTGTGGTTTGTAGGCAAGTCTCCTAAAGTACGTCATGATGACATTTGCACTGTCAGCTACAGGTCTTTATATTTCATCCAAACCGGATGTTTGAGCATTTTACAAGCTACAAAACTGGTTGTGCCACAAGGAGAAAGAGCAGAGTATGTGTTGCTTTTTGGCACCATGATAAAAGTCAGTATAAGAATTTGGAGACTGGCTGCACTTCCCAAGCCCTAGGCAATACTCACGTTACGTGTCTCTCAAAGCTTGAAAACCACCTGTCAAGTGTTTCAAAAATATTTGGGGTGAGGCAAAATACATTGAATTAATAATTTGCCCCTTTTCATTGCTTGCAATGTATGGAAAGGAGCAGAACGGTATTATATTTTTTACTCCGAATTATCAAATTCATGAAAGCGGACGGTGTTACCAAAGAGTCATTGGTACTCGCTTTATTGAATTACATGGATGAATGTAAGAAAATAATTTTACCCCATCAATCAATCTTACTGGTTACGGCCTGAGCCTAAATTCAGGAATCATTCTCAAATTCCCAATTACATTTCATGTTGATTGCTAGAAACACAGGGTCAGTCCTCGCTTCTCTGTAATTTTTACGAAAGTCTCCAAAACTCAGGTCTCTTACGAATAGGAAATTGCCTTTTGGTTAGTTGTAAGGTGTTAAAGAAGCCATCTGTACTAAATGTATGTTTTGACGTTTTGAAATTCAGGGTAAAATGGCATGGCGGGGCATTTCTTTTTAACAAATAATGTTATGTTCTCAATTATCTTTTACATATCATTGAATGCTGTTCCTACCATAGGACAAATGGGAGCATACCACGAGCTTGACTCCTGCCACATAGAGTGGTCTGCCACTTCTCGAGTCTTAAGCTGATGTCATAAAGAATGTCAAAACCTTTGCAGTTTGGTGAAATATGATTTTTATCAGAAAGCATGGCTCCTGTCCTAGCCATGGAGTTTCTGCTTTGTGTTAAAACAATTTTAAGGCAGACGCAGAGGTGAAATATAGAAATGGTCATTTCCCAGGACAGTTGGGGGTTCTAGTCACTGGAACTCTGTGGTACTACTGAAGGACAAGGTGGTGTTTGCATAGGAGATTCAGGTATTTCCCACGGAATTTCAAATACTTTGCTGTTATTTTTAAATTGCTCTTTAGTCACTTTGAGTTACCTATAGTACCACTTATATTGTAACAATGTCTCATATTATAATATCTTCATGAGGGCAAAAGAGATTAGCAACAGTTGTCAAACGGATTGGAGATCAGGTTTCCACAATATACCCGGAGGATGATGTACACGTGATATCAATCAATCAAGTGGCTTGTAAATCGTGACTACTCTCCCGTAAGGATCTCAAGGCAGTGGGTGGGGTAGGCTGCATATCTGTCGCAAGGCACTGTGGTTCAGTCCAATAGCCAGGTTTTGAGGTTCTTCCTGGATTGGGCAAGTGACAGGGATTGCCTTAGGATGAGAGTCAGTGTGTTCCAGGTCTTTGCAGAGAGGTAGGAGAAGGGTCTTCCCCCGGCCGAGGTCTTGCGGATATGTGGGATGATGGCCAGGGCCAGTTGGGCGGCGCGGAGGGCCAGTTGGGTGGAGCGGAGGTCTCTATTGGGTGCATTGAGGGTGAGATATGCTGGTCCCGTGTCATGTAGGGCTTTGTAGGCATTTGTGAGGAGCTTGAAGGTGATTCTTTTGTTGACTGGGAGCCAGTGGATGTCTCTCAGGTGGCTGGTGATGTGGCAGATGCGGGGGATGTTGAGGATGAGCCTAGCAAAGGCGTTCTTGGTGCTTTGCAGTTTCTAGAGGAGTTTCTGGATGATGCCGGCGTAAGTGCATTGCCCATGTCCAGTTTGCTGCTGATGAGTACGTGGGTGACCGTCTTTCTGGAGTCAGTGGGGATCCACTTGGAGATCTTTGAGAGCAGGCATAGTGTGTGGAAGCAGGATGGTGAGATGGCGTTAATCAGGCGGTTCATGGTGAGCGAGGAGTCCAAGATGATGCCGAGAATTTGTGCGTGGTCTGTGGGTGGAGGTCCAAGATCTGCAGGTCATCAAGAGCTATCCCAAGTGGAGGGGGTGGAGCCCAGGATGAGGAGATTGGTCTTTTCTAAGTTTTGCTTGAAGCAGCTCTCCTTCATCCAGGTGACAACAGCCTTCATCTCGTCGTGGAATTTGCTCTTGGCGACTGTGGGTTTTTGGTGAGCAAGAGGATCTGTGAGCAAGGCCATGTAGATGTTGAAGAGAGTAGGTTTCAGGGAGGAGCCCTGAGGCACACCGCAGCTCATTTCCGTGAGTTCCGAGTGGAACGGTTGTAGCCTGACTCTGTGTTCGGCCGGTGATCAGATCCATTCTAGGGTATTTTTGCAGATGGCAGCGTCGTGGAGTCTTGTGCATAGGGTGTGTTGGGAGATGCTGTTGAAGGTGGCCGAGAGGTCCAGGAGGATGAAGCCTGCAGGCTCGCCTTGGTTGAGGAGGATGCGGATGTCATCTATGGCAGCGAGGAGGGCGGTCTCCATAATTTAATTGCTTTGGAAGCCGGACTGAGCAGTCCAGAATGTGGTTCGCCTCGAACTCGGAACGTAGAGCGTTGATTGCTTTCACAATGACCTTGGCTGGAAAGGGGAGCAGAGAGATGGGCCTGAAGTTATTGAGGTTCTTCAGGTTGGCAGAGGATTTCTTCAGCAAGGGGATGATCGCTGCATGTTTCCAGTCTTCCGGGAATGTCACAGAGTTGATGGAGCAGTTGATGGTGCAGCAGGTTTTGAGCGCGATGCAAGTGCTGTCTCTGTTGAAAATGTGGTGCGAGCAGGGATCCGAGGGTGATCCTGAGTGGATGCTCTTCATGATCTTGAGGGTGTCGTCAGTGGTAGAGGGAGTCCAACTGATTAGGATCTGCTGGGTTCTGGTGTCAGGTGCAGTGGTGGCGAGTGGGGTGAGAGGGTCTTGGGTATCGAGGTTGTTGAAGCTTTCGTAGATCTCCTTAATCTTGTGGTGGAAGAAGGCACTGAGGTTGTTGCAGAAGTCTTGGGAGGGTGGGATGTCTGCTGTCCCTGTGCTGGGTATGGCAAATTCTTTGACCACGGCAAAAAGATCCTTGCTGTTGGGCATGTTGGCTTTAGTGTTGCAGCAACAAAACATTCGGGCTGGACATGCAGTATCTATAATTTGGTTTGACAAAGAGCAACAACAATAATAAGCAATTAAGTAAAAAAAAAATCTTCCACCTCTTTCAACATATTTAGTGTGCCACTCACTCAGCTCTGGGCTACCATCGAACCACCTCGCTAACTTGCTATTAAATTAAAGTCCTGGGTTTACTATCACGCTCAATGTCTTGGGTTTGGGTGAAATTGGATTGTGCCACCCTCGTGGAGCAGGAACTCTTGTGGCCATCTAGTACATTATTCAGAGGTTACTCGAGTATATAATCATTATTTCTGATTTACCTAATATCAAGGGTTCCATGTGCCTATCCCGGAATGAAAAAACACTTCCACATTAATCCGAGATGATTAATCTTATAGTAATTAATCTTGGGTTTCTAAATTTTGTATTTTTCCAATTATCTTGTCATTTCAATCAGGAAATCCAAGGTTAATTTTGGAGATACATTTTTCTAAAAAATATATTGAAGATATGTGTGTCCCAATTTCTAATTAGTTGTATTTTCCCAAAATATTGGGGCTCACATATATGTAAATCAATGGTAAATGTCGGAGTTCCATTAAAAAAAAAATAATACTGGAGAAGACATCCTTATCCCATTCCTTCGCATAAACTAAAAAATACATTTCTTTGTGCTTTTACCTATAACCCCAAACACCTACCTTTGCCTTCCCTTTTTATTTATGTATTTTTAACAAGGTTTCCCTCTTTTCCTTAACCTAATCCCTTTCTTTTAAACTTAACCCTCCGCTAACTGTACACTTCAGGTGTTCTGTAACCTTTCACCTTACTACACAGCAGTTACCCGTATCCTACCAAATTGTTTTCAGTCAGTGTTTTGTATGTCCTGATTTAGCTACCCCAAGAACTTTATTTCTCAGTGTTCCTAAATTGAGACATGGACAGTTTGTATCTGTCCATACTGCTGTGAATGTATTCTGAGTTCCTGAGGTCTCTATCACCTTTTCAAAGGTTACTGAGAGGCAGAAAAAGCATTGTGGATCATGAGTGTAGTTGCACAACATAATTAGCGCACTGAAGTAACAGAAAGGTGGCAAACAAAACAAGCAGAGTGATACTGCAGATATAAATATATTAATTTATAGATGGCAAAAGGAGGCACAAGATGTTTTCCACTTGGGAATTTTCTTAGGGTTAGAAATGGGATTTCTGGTTGACTAGGGCTTGCGCCTAAGCCAGGCAGAAAACCACCACTCTAGTCAGGGTAAGGGAGTTACACACCAAAGATAACCTCTGCTCACCCCCTTGGTAGCTTGGCACGAGCAGTCATGCTTATCCCGGAGGCCATGTGTAAAGCATTTCCGCAACCCACACAGCAACAACATACTAGGCATGCCACAAAAGGAACTCCACACAAGGTTATATCAAATATAGCCTTTGTATTATCATAGAACACGTTAGAATAGTAATCACACAATATGCACTGTGCCAACTGGCACTGGGCAATATTTACAGGGGCTTATATACACATGACAGGGTCACTTGGACCACTGTCAGAACCATCACTTAGTAAAGATAGTAAATGGAGAACATATAATAAGCATAGGACACAACCAGTAATTACTTGCAAACAATGGACTCATCATCCTGTACCATAAATCATATTATGCACAGTATCACATTAGGCGTGAAAAATATCCTGCGCCAACCTCATAAGCCTAAACATATTAGACCATAACCTCCTAAGCATAACTCACATTAGGAAATAATCTCACTAGCATAAACCACAGTAGAGGATAACTCAAACATAAATACAGTATGCAAAACCTCATAATCATAAAACCACATTTAGAGGCATAAAACAAGGTGCATAAATCATACTACATGAATCACATTTCCTAGCACCACATCCATCACATTAGGGCCTGGCGCCCTACAAACCTAACAGTCCCCCTGGCCAACTGGCCTTCTCAGAGGGCCCAAAATGTCCTATGCACAAAGTGTTAGGGCCTACCCATGCAGCAGAATCCATGTGCGCAATTGCGCAGACCTAAACATTGCAGCTAGCACTAAGTGCTGCACTGCTGTGAAAGTACGGGGCTTAAAAGCAGGCACTCAGCGGCACAGCTCCTCAGCTTCAGCGTCCCACAATAGTGGTAGCAATGATTCACGTAGGACGGCAAATGCAAGCACTCAGCGGCCACAGCTCTTCATCTGCAGCGGCTCACAATAGCGATAGCGATGATTCTGGTAGGACGGCAAATGCGGGCACTCAGTGGCCACAGCTCCCCAGCTGCAGCGGCCCACAACAGTGATAGCGATGATTCTCGTAGGACTGCATATGCGGGCACTCAGTGGCCACAGCTCCCCTGCTGTAGCGGCCCACAATAGCGATAACGATGACTTTGATAACACAGGCAAATGCTGGCTCTCAGCAGCAACAGCTCCCCAGCTGCTGCGGCCCACAATAGCGATAACGCTGACTTAGGTAACACAGGCAAATGCGGGCTCTCAGCAGCAACAGCTCCTCAGCTGCAGCGGCCCACAATAGAGATAACAATGACTTTGGTAACACAGGCAAATGGGGGCTCTCAGCGGCAACAGCTCCTCAGCTGCAGCAGCCCATAATAGCGATAATGATAACTTTGGTAACACAGGCAAAGGCGGGCTCTCAGCAGCAACAGCTCCTCAGCTGCAGCGGCCCACAATAGAGATAACAATGACTTTGGTAACACAGGCAAATGGGGGCTCTCAGCGGCAACAGCTCCTCAGCTGCAGCGGCCCATAATAGCGATAATGATAACTTTGGTAACACAGGCAAATGGGGGCTCTCAGCGGCAACAGTTCCTCAGCTGCGGCGGCCCACAATAGCGATAATGATGACTTTCAGCCCACGTTCCCCACAGTAGAACCAGAGGCTCTAGAATTCTCAACAGAGGCCTCACCTGCAAGGAGAATTTCCCTCAAATAGGAATCCGGATGGCTGATGGGTGAAGTCTAATATCCCTGAGACTTCAGCAGGAGGCAAGTTTAAATCAGGCCTTTCGGTTGTTGCTTCAGCAAGATGGATGAAAGTTTCAAAGTCCTTTCCCTCTAGTTACACGGACAGAGGTTCATCTTGGCATCCAGAAGTAACACGTTCTTCCTCCAGGAGAGAATTAAAATATATCGCTCACAGGGCGCAGGGAGCCATAGCTCCAAAGCAAAAGTCCTCAGCAATCAAAGGGGCAATGCAGGGCCCAGGGAGGCAAGCCCTCATGGCAGTTCCTCCTGGGCCCCAGCAGGAGCATGCCCCAGCAGGATCAGGAACAGCACATCATCCTAGAAGAACACCATGGAAACAAACAATTTCATGGGGTCACATCCCCTTTACTTATACCACCAAAATACTTTGTTCTCAAAAGTCACAAGTCACTGAACCCAGCCAGAACCAGTTTGGTGTGGTCCTGGAGCACTTTGTTTACAAGGCTGCATCATGCCTTTGAGGAAGAGGGGGTCTGCCATCAGCCGCACAGTGGGAGGTGGAGCCATCATTCACCTTGCCAGACACAGCCCTGCTCAGATCAAAGGGTCACTCCTCCCCATACTCCAACTGCAGATCTTTCTATTCAACCTACGTCTGGCTCAGCCTGCCCTGTCCCACCAAAACCAGACATGCTATTCACATCAGGCAGGCGGACACAATGCACACAGAAATGCCAACTTCTAAAAGTGGCATTTCTCACATAGTCATAATAAATCTGCGCACACCATTGCGCAGCATTTATTCTCACAATTTCATACATACCAGACTATACGATACTGCTACTCTCATAACAGAATTACCACTGACACACACTGAGCAGGGAATCCCCGATGCATTCCTAAGGGAGGGCAGGCCACTCTCACTCCCACTAAATGTAACAGAGAGCGCACGCACTTTACACTGGACCACAGGGCTAAAGTGCCCAGCGGCCTAAAACCACTAACACTACACAGAGAAAAAGGCTGGGAGAAATGCAAAAAGTTTAGGGGTGAACCTGCAAAAAGGGCCAAGTCCAATACTTAGTGACATCAAATAGGCAATGAGAGCCAAGCTTGAGTTGTCTATGATTTCTTTCAGAACCCCAAGGTGAAAAACATCCCATTTATTCTCTTTTCACCCATGTATCATTTTTATTGTGCATGGCCCTGTAGAAGTTATTTTCTGATTAGAATTATAAGTGCTTAATAACATTAGTCATTTGCAATTGGAACAAAAATACAGTGATGTGTAGAACATTATTTTTCTGGCCTATGCTAACTAGGCGCAACTCCACTTTAGGAAACATGGCTGCTGTTTCATAACGTTCATCTTGTGCTTATATTTCCTCATTGACATCGCATGTAGCAAAATGTCCTTTGTTTATTTCGAATGACAGGTTATTCTCAAAGAACTCTGGAGGGAACATTTACTTATGTTTCATGGCTCTTCCTGCTTGCACACAGTATTGTATTCATTCATGAGTCGTTTTATTGTTCATGTAACTAGTTTGTTCTGACACCTCTGATGACATAAGGTCAGAAGTGTTGTAATAATTATTCATAACATGGTATAGTGCTAGGATGGTGGTATTATAGGATGTTGTAGAATGTTGAGTTGTGGTTTGTTGTAAAATTAATACTTTTGCTCACACCATGCTAACTATGCAGGTTCTTATGCTTTCTATGGTGAAATTGGCTATAAAGCCCCTAAATTTGGGGGTGAATCATGAGTCTGTAAGGATCCTTCCTGATTTGTCTATTTATTGAACGTTTTGAACGTAGTCAATTTTTCAGATTTTACTTGTTGCAGCATCTGTCTAAAATTCCAAGGAGTCTTTATGGCAATTGATTTCTATGTATTTTTACTGAATTATGTATATCTTTCTGTATTGTACCTGAATTTTTAAATAGAACTGCACAATGTGCCTACATTTCTGATCTCCAACTCCCATTTGTCAGCCTTTATTATTGACAGTATTTTGGAATGCTGATTTGAAACTTGTTTAGGAATATATATAGAACCTCATCTATTCTTGAGGACAAAAACGTCCTCAACCCCGCATCTGGGCACTGTGACTATCACACAGATTATCTAAGAGACAGCATTCACAGTCCCCAAAATTGCCTTTGCTTACTTTCAACTGCGATGCAGGGCAAGAGGAATACTGTGGTGCCATACACAAAATGTCTTCTCCTCCCTCTCCCTCATGTAAACAAAATAATAACTAACCTCAAACACCAACCTACCACATGTCTGTCATCCTGCACCCTCCCAAATATGGGCCCTCTGCCAGCCGCGGCCGCTGCAGGTAAGAGCGGTGGGGCCGGCTGGGGAGAGGGGGGGGGAGGGTTTGAGAGACGACCACAAGGCAAAATTAATTATTTAATTAAACCTACCTTGTGGTCATTTTTCGAAATCCCACCCGCTGGCCTCACCGCTGTTACCTGCAGCGGCCGTGGCTGCCCTCTGCCCTCTCTCCAATCAGGAAGCCAGTGCTGCTCTGACCGAATCTCAGCGAGACCTACCAGAGCAGCCTGGAGTTCCTTTATGATGTAGCAGCAGTGGGTAACTTAAGTTGTCCACTGTTGCTGCGTCATTGCCAATGAATAATCCGATTCTGCTGTTTATGCTAGCGGTTCTCAGTGAGAGCCATACATAACAAATACAATAACATTACAGTTCTGCCCTTTGGTGGCATGGTGCGTTCGAAAGAGAAAAGTGACACATTATTAAAAGGGCAGCTAGAGAGTATATTGATGTTCTTAAGTTAATAAGTGACCTGCACAGATGCCTTGCATCTAGAAGCAAAGTTCAAAGACGGACCTTTTTGAACAATGTTTTTCTCTCAAGAATGTACTAATCAAGATGGACCTCTGAAAACCTGCCTTCTTTTAGGTACCTTGTTATTGGTACATTTAAACCTATATTGAAGCCTGTGAGAAACAGACCTTTGGTTTCACTGTCACATTCATATTGCAGCTAGAAGTTATGAGGGATATGTAATCCACAATAGAAATCTTTGTCCAGCCAGTGGCGGAAATAACATTCTGTCTTGTAGGATGTGTACTAAGATATTTCTAGGTGGTCAGCAAAAGTTGTGGACCAGAAAGAGTGCTCTTACCACATGCATTCTGGGAAACATCTAAGGATCGTGGACTTATAACACCATTGAGAGGTTGATGTTTGAAATCCACAATTCAAAGGAATTATACAGTTTCTGTGTCCCATGAGTTACAAAAAGTAGTTACAGTGAATTATGAGGCTAGAGCCACTGTTAGTGCACTTACAATTGGGAACAGGCATTAGCAGAAACCAATAGGTCTCAGCTCCTAAATGCTGAGTTATTGGCTTTGACAATGCTTTTTTGATTGCTGATCCTTCTTGTGCTTGAATGAAGATGAGTGTGTTAGCAAGTAAGGAGCAATCTTACTTTGAGCTTTATGTTAAAGAAAACTAATCCCAATATAGCTGTTGATATGTAGGCAACTGTCACAATGCAGTCTCTCATATGTATCATGATGCGTCCACATGCATCAGGGCACATGACAGCCATGTTGTAACACTATTTTAACATGAAAGTGAAAAAAGGTGTGTAACAGAGCTAAAAAGGAAGCAAGCAGCTCAGAAGCACATTGCAGCTGCAGGAAATTCTTTAAAAATAGTATTAAAAATAAAAAATTAACATGCAAGCAGGTCTGGGAGTGAAGTATTGAAGAAGGGACTTAAAACAAAACATGAGAGGAGCAACAAGGGAATTGAGCAAGTAAATGCATGCACTTATGTGGAGTGCTGAATGCAAAATAAAAGTTCTCTGAAGCAAGCACTGAAATGTCAAAGTCAAAGTTTATTGTATGATTAATTAAAATCTTTACAAAAATCCCCAAAAAATGAAATATATTTACATTTGCAGTTAAAACCAGACAACATTGATAATATCCCCTTGGTTGTTTAGCTTAAGTGCGTGTGCTTTACCAACGCATGAAATGTTATAAATAAAATTAAATCCAACTTCCATGATCCTGCTAACTGAATAGACTCTTGATATGTTTTACTTTCAGTCCATATATTACACAGCTTGCTCCGCTTGGCCCATGCCTGGTCGGTCATACTTCTTTGTTTTCCTCCAGATCGGCTTGCATAAAAGTTTTCTTACCTCTGCCAGGTATTTTACTCCCTGGCAGGCCAGAATTATGGAGGAGCCATCCAACCAGTGTATTACAGCTTCTACACGTACAGATTTTAAGTTCATTAAAAATGGGTTTTAAGTACTGTCTCCTCGGGACCATGACTGCTGGGCATACACATAGTAGATGGATTAGAGATTCCTTATGATAGCCACACAGTCGACATTGTGCTGTTTGTTTGAAGTTTTTCCAGGATGGCTGTAGGTCTTTTGAATCGTGCAGGCCCATCCAGTAGTCTGTGAAGTTCTTTTTTAACTGCCGGCTAAAGTGAGATATTAAGTATACTTTGCAGCTTTAGTGATTTATAAGAGGTGATGACAGTCCACCCATGCTGACGTTTGGAAATTGTACTTTTGTCTTCCAGAAAAGATTTCTTTTTTGCTGCCTCATTGGCCGCTTTACTGATACTTGCTTTATCTGCCCTATTTTCCCATACTGTTTGTATTTTCAAGTCGGCCAAACAAGATCTCAAATCACTTCCCCATGAGCTAGATGTTTCTTGGCCCACCTGGTGCTTAATATCTTCCCAGCATAAGTTGTCCATTGTGTCTGGGTCTGCAGAGCGAAATTTCTGGCACAGCTTTACAAAGCCACTCATGCCCCGGAATTTCTGGTTTTGGAGACTGAATTCAAGCCAGACTTGCGACGGGGAGGAGACTTTGGCAGATTGAAAATGGCCTTGTAAATCTTCGCCTGGAGATCATTTAATAGAACAACCTCCTTGCCATGCCAAGTGACTAAACCGTACGACAGAGTGGGGAAGATTTGCGCAGCCATCACTTTTAAAAGATGGTTATGATTCGGGCAATCCAGTTTTGTTTTTAGTAGTCTGTACCCAAAAATCAACGATTGCGCTTTGGCTTTTATGGCCAGTTTGTGCTCCTTGTGTGCTTTGCCATGGCCTATTGTTATGCCAAGGTATTTATAGGACCTTTGCAGTTCCACAGTCGACCCTTTCACCGACCATTTAAACTTAATTTTTATGGAATCCACTAGGCGGACGACTTTTGTTTTTTCTTTATTTAGTTCCAAGTTTTCCTGGTCCAAATAGGATACTAAGGGGCATATGTATGAAAGTCCCGAATTGCGATTCTGAAATTGCGATTTTTACCGAATCGCACTTTCAGAATCGCAAATCGGTATGTATGAATGAAAATGCAAATAAATAGCGATTCCTTAAAAATCGCTATTTATTTGCGATTACCCCAAATGCGATTCCTTAACCAGTAGGAATCGCATCATTTCTGAAATCGCACCGGAAAATCGCTATAATAGCGAAAAATCGCAAATCGCGCGAGAAAATCGCTAATTAGCGATTTTCTCACATGATCCAATCAGGAACTCTGGTGCAGCATGATGACATCACAACCAGGAAGTGAGTGACTTCCCATGCTGCACCTGACTTCCTGAATCTGAGGCAGAGTGAAGGAGTGTTTGGCAGTGAGCAGTGTACACCTTGTAAAACATGGCTGACAGTGGAGCCACGCCCAGGCAGGATTCACAGCAGCAGGAGACTGAGAACACCAGGAAAAGAAAACAAAAGTTTTCAGAGGCAGAATTGGAGGCCCTCATACATGAAATGGTGTCAAACCATGAACTTCTTTTTGGTGCAAAATCCAGGGAGGTTCGAGAGAGCCGCAAAAGGAGGATCTGGGAGGAAATCCAGCACCATGTAAATGCTGTGGGTGTGTCACCCCGGAGTATAGAGGACCTCAGAAAGCGCTGGTATGACCTGCGCCTGCGCTCGAAGGAGAAACTTGCTGCAAGGCTGGAACAGTCCAGGCAGACAGGTGCTGGGACCTCAACGGTACCTGAATCTACACCCCTGGAGGAACTGGTTGAGGGGACCCTGCAACCAGAGTGTGTGGGAGGAGTGGCTGATTTGGACAGCTCTGACCAGCCAGCAGCAGGAAAAGGTAAGATCCATGCCCTCACAACCCTCACACCCCCAGCAGTGAGCCAGGTGCGCCAAACAAGATATGTAGTCCAGAGCAGGCACACAGGCAGCCATAGCAATGCATTATGGGAGATGTAGTCACATATAAATGAAAGTGTCCAATTTTAAGCAAAAACAGTCTATCACATTATCTGCTGTTCTTGACAGTGAAACAAGAGCACAATGTAACAGAAATATAAGTGCAAAATGTATTTACACAGTGCAAAATAGTGAAGTAAATTAATGTGTGCTGTTCTATTCACAGCACCATCTACAACACAGCCCTTAGGCAGTGGGACATTGGCTGAGAGTCACCAGTCGGGAGATGGCGGCCAAGAAGCCAACACAGATGGGGATGAGAGCCCAGTGACCAGGCGCAGACATGGGAGGAGACAGATTGTCAGGCCTCTGCCACCATACCAGGATGAGGCGGAAGTTATTGGAGAAAATTACAACAATGCTGACACACAGCCAGGGCAAGAGGGACATGCCACACACCAGCAAGTCCCACGTAGTGCAGCCAGGCACAGACGACGCGCAGCAAATCCATTTGAAGGGCGAGGTGAAGATTCAGTGTATGCAGGCCTGGAACTGAACATGTTGCAGGTGAAGCGCCTGCAGGCAAAAAATATAAAACTATTACAGCGGGAGATGAGGGAGGGCTTCCGAGCACTCAGGAAGGACCTGCAGGATGGTGTACAGGCTCTATGTGAACAAATGCGCACAAGTACGCAACAACAAGACAGGTACACCAGGGCCATCAATCGCTTGGCGGCTATGTCTGGCATACAGGCAAGGCGCAGCATCGACATGCAGCGCCAATTCACTCACGCTGCGCAAGACATTGCCAATGCACTATTGCAGGTGACCACTGCGGTGGATGAGTTGCGCCAAATGCACGCAACTGGGCCGGGAGTGCTGACTCCCAGTGAGGAAGACAACCAGTCTGGTAGGAGCAGCATCACACCACCACCAACCCTTGAGAGACGCTGTAGTGCCAGGACCAGTAGGGCTGCACTTACTAATGACCAATAGGCTGTGCAGCGTTTGACTGGTGAATCATAATTTTTTGTTTGAGAGGGCACTGTGACATTAACATGTGCTAAGGTATTCAATGACACTACTGTTCATTTTCACTTCATGCGTTTCCTGCCATTAAGGAATTAAAGCTAATTTTTACACTTGCATTACTTGGCATTGTGTTGTTTTTTCTTACGTAAAAATAGTTACGCGTTATCTCATCACGCCTCTGTCGCCCAGCTGCTGCTACCGCGCTACCAGCTACCATACGTCCAGGTCCATGCCCCTCTACATCAGAGGATCCAGAGTCACTCAGTTCCACTGGTGTCCCTTTTCTTGTTGCAATGTTATGGAGCATGGCACAAGCCACCACTATTTTACAACACGTATTGGGGCTGTATTGGAGTGCACCTCCACTCTTATGGAGGCACCGGAATATGCTCTTCAGTATACCAAATGTCCGTTCTATGGTGCCTCGGGTAGCAATGTGTGCCCTGTTATATCTGCGTTCACTTGCATTGTTGGGATTGAGGTAGGGAGTCAAGATGAAATCACGAACAGCATAAGCACTGTCACCTGTGGGTTAGACAAAAAGATGTTAGCATGTGACATGCACATGGTAGTTTCTATAAATGACCCCTATGTGTGAAGGCATTTACCGAGTAGGTATCCCTCGCCAAACTCCCCTCTTGCGAGTCTACGGTAGATTCCACTGTGTCTGAAGATGAAAGCATCATGGGTGCTGCCAGGGTACTTTGCTACAATGTCAGTAATGATGTGTTTGGCATCACACACCACCTGAATGTTCAGTGAGTGGTAGCATTTCCGATTTCTGAAGAGGTATTCATTGTGTGCGGGTGGGGATATTGCAACATGTGTGCCATCAATACATCCTATCACGTGTGGGAAATGCGCAATTTGATAGAAGTCCTGCTTTGTCTGTGCAATTGCCTGAGGAGTGTTGGGGTGGTAAATATGATGAGGCATCCTCTGGACCATGGCATCTAGGAAGGCATGGAAGAATCGCGATAGGGAACTCTGTGACACCCCTCCTGCTGATGCTATCACCCCTTGGAAACTTCCAGAGGCCAAGAGGTGTAGTGAACACAGGACCTGTATTTCAGTGGGAATGGCATTTGTCCTGCGGGTGGTTTGTTCAAGGTAGGGTCTGAGTTCAGCTATCAAATCATTAATGCTGTCTTCATCAAGCCTGTAATGGGTATGGAGGTCCTCCTCAAGGCGCTGGGAGATGCTGACGCGCGAACGGAATACCCTCTCCTGCCGCAGCCTCCTCTGTGCAGCAGCTCTCAGTCGCATTCTCCTTGCTATGATGTAAATCCCCGCCATTGTGGTAAACAGTTTTTTGAATTCTGTTGCTGCTTAAATAGTTTGCACCTGGTTACCACCTGCTCCTACTTGGTGGTAATTGCGAATCTGAATTCTGCGAATTAGCAAAAATCGCAAATTGTGAATTGGTCATACATATCATTGCGATTCTGAGAATTGCGAAATGAGCCAATCTGCGATTTTTATGCGATTCCCTTCTTTTGCGATTATCATTTAGCGATTTTCGCAAACGGGAAAATCGCAAAAATGCAATGTCGCAATTTTATCGCAGATTGCCTCTTTTCGCATTCTGCAGATTGGCTCTTTTAGCGATTCCCAATTTTTCAAGGCTTATACCTTCATACATGCCATTCTGCCTATTCGCATTCGCTGAGGCCGAAATTCGTCGCATTTCGGCCTTTGCGAATGTGAATTTCCTTGATACATATGCCCCTAAGTTATTTATCGCTCTTTGTAGACTGATGGGGGTTTGGCTTAATACTACAATATCATCCGCATACTGTAAAACGGAAATCAACTTGTTGGCCATGTTCGGCGGATGACAATCGGCTGCTTCCATGTTTTTGCTGATGTGCGAGAGAAAAAAATCGAATTGGCTTGGTGCTAACACGCATCCGTGTTTCAAACCTTGCTGCGTGTCGATGCTCGAAGTTGCACTGCATCCATCGCCTACTTTCAATCTTGCCCACGTGTTACTGTATAGGGCAATTATTGCATTCAGTAGTTGACTCTGCAATCCCCATGCCTTTAGCTTTTCCCAGAGACGCTTTTTACTCACTCGGTCAAAGGCGGATTTTATATCAACAAAACATGCATTCAGCTGTGTTCTCTTTTTTACTGCTTTTTCAGTTAAAAGCGCCAGGATAGCCACGTTTGTTATTGTACCCATCCCTTGTCTAAAGCCCATTTGGAACTTGGGAATTATGTTCTTATCTTCCATCCAATCTCACAGCTAAACTAGGAGGCAAGAAGCATAGAGCTTGGCCTCTACATCAACTAGAGATATCAGCCTGTAATTCCCTGGTTTGCGATGGTCTCCCTGTTTCAATATAGGATGGATTATGTTCCCTTTCCAAGAATCGGGGACATCGATTTGTGTATAGATATGATTGAAGAGAGGCATTAAATTCTCCGACCAGAAATCTGGGTCATTCTTAAAAAGAGCATTGGGCAGCCCTTTCGGACCTGCCGCTCCTTCTGTCTTTCGCTTTTGTATTATACCTCAAAATTGTGTTTGATGCATATGGGCTGCAGGTGGTACATTATGAATAGATCACCATCTGGTGTTGGGCTCGGATGATTGCACTTTGTTTTTCTCTTGGAGAGTCTTTTGTAGATTGGTGACTCCTCCTTTGGTTGCTAGTGCGCATGGGCATTGGCTCCATCCTTAGATTGTTTTTTTTCCACCATCGGGTTCGGATGAGGATTGAAGCGCTCCTGATCGACTTCGGAAAGAAGTAACTTTTCGGCGCGTATTCCCTTTCCAATTCGACAGTATTGTTATCGAACGCGATTTCATTTCCATTCCGACGCGTTTCGACTCCAACATCAAAGAAAAACTTTGATCTACGTCGACGACAAGAGGCCTTTCTCGACGTGGTCAAGCCCGGAGTCCATGGAAAGGACTCCATTTAAGAAATGTCCAACGTGTGGTGCTAAGTTCCCACAGAAGGACCTACACGAGGTGTGCAACCTCTGCCTATCGCCTGAACACGAATCCAGGGACTGTGAAGCCTGCGCAGCATTCTCCTCCAAGTCGACGATTAGAAACCGTCGAGCTCGAAGATACGAGGTTTCCAGAATGCTGTCGGAGGCGATCCCGGAGTTGTTCGAAGACCAGCACCTCGAAGAAGAAGAGGATCATGAAGAACAGTCGGGGTCGGAAGGGGACGAATCGGATGTCGAGGAATTCAACGTGCAACAAACCGTGAGTGACGACGTCCCCTTACCAAAAAAACGACCCCGTGCGGTAACGACCCCGCCTTCGAGCCCGGTCAAACCACAGAAAAAAGTTTCCGACGCCCCGCCTTCGGGCCCCGGCAACGAAACCGAAACTGAAACCGAAACTCTCGGTCTCCCAACATGTCGGATCCGAGAAACGGTCGACATCGACTTCGACACCGAAGCTTCATGCAAGGGAAAGCTCGGCATCGAAACATTCCATGTCGAAACCGAAACATGCTTCGACGTCGAAGACTCACTCGACACTGAAAAAATCGGACTCGAGCAAATCCTCGGTGCCGAAAACACCGAACATTGACGATCGGAAGCAAAGGCACCTTTCGGAACCAAAAGCTTCGGTACCGACACAGGAGCAGCAAACAGATCCGAAACAAAAGATTTTGTTTATCGATCCACAAACTGGAAAAGTAGTGACAAAGAAGAGGAAGAATGAACAGCTAGAGGAAAAAGCTCTTCCTTCTAAGAAGAGAACAATGGGGACAAATACAACTCCTCCTACTTCTCCTCGACCTAGAGTCACACCTTCTTCTCCTATTCCTCACACTATGCCAACTATTCCTCCACCTTCTACACCAAGACCATCTACACCTCAGACAGATGTAGACAGTGATACAGGGGAGGGAGAACCTCATGGGGACGATGACACTATCCCAGATGAGGAAGACCCATGGGAGCATTATGACGCAGGGTCAGATGATGACAATGACCCAGAGTTATATCCCTCAAAACCTTCACCACCTGATGATAACACAGGTTTTGTACAGCTCATTAATAGGGCAGCAAAATATCATAAGGTAGATCTACATACAGAACCTCAAGTAGAGGATTTCCTATTAGAGACACTACCTACTGCACAAAGAACATCAGACACTCTACCTATGCTGAAGGGTCTTCTCAGTCACACAGCAGATATATTCAAAGACCCAGTGAGGGCTAGGGTGTTAAACCCAAGAATTGATAAAAAATATAAGGCAGCTCCAAAGGACCCAATATTTATCAAGGAGCAGGTACCTCTGGACTCGCTTTTAGTTTCAAACGCTCGCAAAAGGGCAAACTCATTATCTACAGGAGAAGCCCTCCACCTGATAAGGAGTCAAAATTAATAGATGCATCAGGCAAAAGAGTAGCATCACAAGCGGCAAACAGCTGGCGCATAGCCAATACACAAGCGCTACTTGCACGCTATGATAGGGCGCATTATGATGAGTTAGAAAAGCTCATCACACATCTGCCTAAAGAACATCAGAAAAGAGCAGATCAGCTTATACAGGAAGGAAAGATAATAACTAACACTTCCATTAAGTGCGCCCTGGACGCGGCATACACTGCAGCAAGATCCATCAACACCAGTATCATGATAAGAAGACATGCATGGCTTAGAGTCTCAGGGTTCAAACAAGAAGTACAAACATCTTTATTAAACCAACCTTTTGATCAGAAGACACTTTTCGGCTCGGGCACAGATGAGACTTTAGAAAAGATGAAAAAGGACACAGAAACGGCTAAGTCAATGGGGGCATTACAACAGCCAACACAAAGGGGTTCTTTTCGTAGAGGGGGCTCAAAAAGTACAGGAACAAGTCAGCAATCCACCTCTTTTACACCAACATCACCCAGAGGTAATTCAAGAGGCAGTTACAGAGGTAACAACAACAAGGATAGAGGTCGCGGAAATAATAACAACAGCAACTCCCCAACCCCAAAACAGTGACTTAATACAACTTCCCCCAGACCACATAACACCGGTCGGGGGACGTCTAGCACAGTTCCTACCTGTCTGGGAAAACATCACATCAGACAAGTGGGTGAGACAAATTATCCAACATAGTTATTGCCTAGAACTCACAGCTACCCCACCAAACATCCCCCCTGACAGCGTCCAATGAGTCAAGACCATCTGACATTGTTAAAAGAAGAAGTACTATCACTGCTACAAAAGCATGCCATAGAGAAGGTTCCAAAACATCAACAAGGGACAGGAGTATACTCTCTATACTTCCTAATCCCCAAAAAAGACGGGTCTCTAAGACCAATCTTGGACCTCGGACCTCTCAATGCATACATAAATTCGGAACATTTCCACATGGTCACGCTCCAACAAGTACTTCCTTTACTGAAGAAAGGGGACTTTCTTTCTACACTGGATCTAAAAGACGCTTACTTTCACATTCCAATTCACAAAGCCCACAGGAAATACCTAAGGTTTGTAGTGGAAGGACAACATTATCAGTTCAAAGTCCTTACGTTTGGGGTCACAACGGCACTAAGAGTGTTCACAAAATGCCTAGCAGTGGTTGCAGCACACCTAAGAAGACAACAAATACATGTCTTCCCTTACTTGGACGATTGGTTAATAAAGGCCAAGTCACAAGAAGAATGCCTTCACAACACACAGAAGACCATTCAATTGCTGCACCACCTAGGGTTTACGGTGAACTACAAAAAATCCCACCTACAACCAAACAAGATTCAACAATACCTGGGGGCTACTATAGACACAGAAAGAGCCAAAGCATACCCCAATCCAATCAGGATACAAACAATGGTCACGTTGATACAAAGATTTCAACCGCAACACTCACTACCAGCACGAGTGTTTATGCAGCTGTTAGGCATGATGTCCTCCTGCATACTACTAATACCACATGCCAGACTACAAATGCGTCCACTACAGGAGTGTCTAGCGACACAGTGGAATCAGGCTCAAGGTCAGATTACAGATCTGGTGTTGGTAGATGACCGTATGCATCGCTCTCTGAAGTGGTGGAACAGAACAAACATTTCCAAGGGATGGTCGTTCCTAGAACCGATTCCACAAGTGATACTGACAGCGGACGCATCGCTCTCCGGATGGGGAGCGCATATGGACAAATACACAGTGCAGGGGAAATGGAGTGTGCAGCAAAAGAAACTGCACATCAACTACTTGGAACTACTAGCAGTATTTCTAGCATTAAAAGCTATCCAAATGCAAGTAACCAACAAGGCAGTCCTGATCAGAACAGACAACATGACTGCAATGTATTATATTCAAAAACAAGGGGGGACACACTCTCTCCAACTATCCAGACTAGCACAGGACATTTGGAGATGGGCCATTCCTCAAAAGATCAATCTGTTAGCAAAACACCTACCAGGAGTTCAAAATCAGATAGCAGACATCCTAAGCAGAGAGTCAGAACAAGTACACGAATGGGAGCTGCACGACCAGATACTGCAGCCATTCTTCCAAAGATGGGGGCAACCAGAAATAGATCTGTTTGCCAATCATCAGAACGCAAAATGCAAAAACTTTGCATCCAGGTACCCACACCACCGGTCCCAGGGCAATGCACTATGGATAAATTGGTCCAACAAATTTGCTTACGCTTTTCCCCCTCTCCCACTAATTCCATTAGTGGTTCGGAAACTGCAACCGCACTCAATGACAATGATACTAGTAGCACCCACGTGGGCAAGACAGCCATGGTTCACCACGCTACTGCAACTCTCACAGGTGCCACATCAAAAGCTAAGATTATTACCCATGCACCTTACACAGAACCATGGAGAAATAATGCACCCAGATCCCAAACAATTGAACCTAGCGATCTGGCTCCTGAGGTCATAGAGTTTGGATATTTAGATTTACCTCCAGAATGTATGGAAATCATTAAACAAGCAAGACGTCCTACCACCAGAGCATGCTATGCAGCAAAATGGAAAAGGTTTGCTGTACACTGTAATAGTAATCACATCAACCCTCTGGACACATCCACTAAACAGATTATTTGCTATTTACTACACTTGCAGCAATGTAACTTAGCATATACCTCTATCAGAGTTCATCTCGCAGCTATAGCGGCGTATCTACAAAACAGACAACATCTTTCCCTGTTTAAAGTACCAGCAATTAAAGCTTTCATGGAAGGACTCAAAAGAGTCATTCCACCAAGACTGCCACCTTCCCCAGTCTGGAATCTCAACATAGTACTTACCAGACTAATGGGCTCACCCTTCGAACCTATGCATAGGTGTGAAATACAATTCCTCACATGGAAGGTGGCCTTCCTCATAGCTATCACTTCACTCAGAAGAGTAAGTGAATTGCAAGCGTTTACAATTCAAGAACCATTCATGCAGTTACACCAAAACAAAGTGGTTCTTAGAACAAACCCAAAATTCTTGCCTAAAGTAATTTCAGCATTCCACATCAATCAGTCAGTGGAACTACCGGTCTTCTTTCCAAAGCCACAGACGGTAGCGGAAAGGGCCCTACATACATTAGATGTCAGAGGGCAATATTGTATTATATAGAAAGAACACAAACTTTCAGAAAGACAAAACAGCTATTTGTAGCGTTTTCTCCTACACATAAGGGCAATCCCATCTCTAAAGCAGGCATTGCCAGATGGATTGTAAAATGTATACAAATATGCTACTTAAAAGCAAAGAGGACATTAACTGTTCCTCCTAGAGCTCACTCTACACGTAAACTAGGAGCATCTATGGCATTCTTGGGAAACATTCCACTAGATGACATATGCAAAGCAGCTACCTGGGTTACACCGCATACCTTCACAAAGCACTATTGTGTAGATGTGCACACAACACAACAAGCTAGAGTGGGACAAGCTGTATTAAAGACTTTATTTCAGACTGTTGCAACAGACACGGGCGACCACCGCTAGGGAGAGAACTGCTGTATAGTCTATTCATAATGTACCATCTGCAGCCCATATGCCTCGAACGGAATATGCTACTTACCAGTATGCATCTGTTCTTGGCATAGAGGGCTGCAGAGTGGTACATGCCCTCCCAGCCTCCCCGGAAACCTGTGTCTGTTCCAACAATATCTTATTTAGATACACTTACATGGGCATTTCTATCTGTATTCTATCATACTACTCCATCTAACCCTACTATGGCAAAACAATCTAAGGATGGAGCCGATGCCCATGCGCACTAGCAACCAAAGTAGGAGTCACCAATCTACAAAAGACTCTCCAAGAGAAAAACAAAGTGCAATCATCCGAGCCCAACACCAGATGGCGATCTATTCATAATGTACCACTCTGCAGCCCTCTATGCCAAGAACAGATGCATACTGGTAAGTAGCATATTCCTTAGTGTTGGTCAGGGTATTTTGTTCCTTACCACCTTTCTCTTGTTCTAGGTCTTCGAATTCTGCGTTGTCTCGACTGGATTTTGTTTTTATTCTTTCCACTACCAGCGACGGCCCTCGGAACCCTTCAATGGTCCCTAAATCCGTGCTGCTGTACAAATTCCGGATGTGTTGAACCCACATTTCCTCTCCAATTCTGCTTCTTGTTGAAGTCTTGCTCCTTTATTCAGATTATTTATGATGCCCCAGAAGTCCCTGCTGTTTGGCAGTTTACTTGCACACAATAGTTTTGTCCAGATGGTTTCCTTTTATGCTGATTTAGCATTCCTCAGCATCTTCCTGTAGTTGTTCCTTATTTCCTTCAATTTATTTTTATATGGCTTTTCTTCCCAGTCTTATCGCCCGTGTTTGTGATTGTACCTCTCTTGCGATCCTTCTCTTTTGGTCTTGTAGATCAGTGTTGAACCCTGGTTCCCTCCTGGTGTTTATTCTTCTTTGGCTACCCGGCAAGGCAAAAATTTTCTGGTGGGAACCTGGGCCAGCTGCTCCCAATTTTTTACACATTCCTCCTCTGTCTGTATCCCAAATTTGCTCACATGCTCCCTTGCTGTCCCTTGAATGCTTTTCAAAAATCCCCCTTGCCATTTTAGTTTTCTTAGGTTAAACTTTTCGGTATGACGTGTAAGGAAGTTAGTTTGTTGGGCCTATGTGAGAGAGATATTAATTTTCGTAATTTGGGGGAAGTGATCACTTTCTTTGGGCTGGACGATATGAAATGTTTCAGTACAAGAAAATAACTTATTACTGATAATTGTGAAATCTTTTGTTGAGCGAACATTACCACTTAACTGTGTTATTGCCAGTGGTGTGTCTCCCTTTGTGTTACCATTCAGAATTGTCGATCCAAGTTTGTTCGTTATTATCCGTCCTCCCTAGTTCACTAGCCTCTTTCCTTTTATCCATTTTTTGGTTGTGAGATTACAATTGAAGTCTCCTGAATTGAACATAGGCCATTGCTCATGAGATCTTTGCATTGCTTTTATCAAGGTCATTAAAGTAGAATAGTTTTCTTTCTGGGTCTTTCTCTCTGGATGAATGTAAACATTAATCAGTAGAAGTTGCCACTTTAATTTATTTAGTGGGGATTTACCACTAATTTTAATCACTTGTAAATGTAAAGTAAATGTAAATGTATGTATACTTGTAAAGCAAACTATCACCTGACAGGCATCTTGGCGCTGTATACCGCTGTAGAACCCGTCCTGGCTTTCCCAGTGAGATGCTCCCTACTGGGGACCCCCAAGGTGAAACCAGGAATTCCAGCGCTTTAGGGCCGTTTGGAGATTAAGCAAGCTATTGCCCAGAGTTGCAGAGAGGGGACCCATGATTAGAGCGAGGTGAGAATTATCGAGTCCGTGGACATTGAGCCCAAGACCCTGCCATGTCGGGAATTGAACCCTGGTCCCGGCCAGACCTCTGCATCAGGGTCTGCTGCTCTAACCATTGAGCCACACTTCTTCACTTGTACCCAATTAACCCCAACATCCAGTTCCTCAGTTAACCAGTCATACTTTTGGCGGCATATATCAATAAACCACCTTGCAGGTGCCCAAAAGTTGAAAATCTTTCTGCGAGAATGTGGTGTTCTTTAAATCCTGGAATTAAAGCTGGATTCATATTCCAAGTTTCCTGGAGCAGGATTATGTCTTTTTGCTGGAAAAGGCTAGGGTTTCATGGTCCTGGTCCATATCTTTAATCCTGTGGACATTCCATGAGCAGATCGTAATACTATCCGGCCTTTTTTCCACCGAGTTCTGGTCCTGCGTCTCTTCTCCCGTTGTTGGTTTTGACTCTTCGTTAGGTATGCTTTTTATTTAACGCCTTTGGCACCCATGACCAATCCAGCCTGTCCAGTGTTCGGCTTCCCGAATTTAGTGTGCTTGCTGATATATTAGCCCCATTTACGATGAATGTCGTAACAGGCGTGGTGGACCAAGCACTGAAATGATACAACTCATCCAATCAAAACCGTGTGAGACCAAAATGCTCCTGGGTGGGACAAAGACAAAAAGTGGGATGGAAACCATTAAATCAAGAGCAAGCACGTGAGGTAGATAACAATGAGGCCTGCACCGGGTCGCAATGGGACAGAAAACTGGCCCGGGCACCAAAAAAAAGTGTCCCCCATTAGTGAGTAAAGTAGCTTAAAACCAGCCCATGCAATGATCTGTCAGACCAGCCCATCAGACACTGACTGCTTGATTGCCCGATAGCCCAGTTCGACACTATTGACCCAATTCACAAATGTAAACTTACACTTCAGGTCTAAGTTTAGGCCTAACGTCTAAGTTTCGGGCCCAGTTCACTAAGGTAAACTTCAAGTCTTAAGTTTACCTTTGTGAATTGAGACCTACAAATAAATGGGGTGTATCTCCTGTTTTTCACACTTTTTATTTTTCTCTTGACTGATAGAGGATAGGGAGTGTGATATCCTTATTACTTGCAGTCACACAAAACCAAGATACAGTTTCATTAAAATGTTCATATGAAGCTGAAATTCAGTATCATAGTTTTCTCTATAATTTTAAGGGCTTGTATCATCATCAAAATCGTTGCTTCTTGCTTTATTTTCATCAACAACCTAATTAATGTTTTCCCCAAAGCAAAATATTTTATACAAGAGAACATATCTACCAAACAAATCTAACTTTTTAAAAATGTAAACAATTATTTATATAAAAGTTTGACTTTTGTGGCCTATCTGCAAATGAACTGATGTACAGAAAAGATGGGGGTAGGTGGTTATATGGTAAAGGTGTGGTTAGGGAGGATTACAGTTATAATTTGGGAAACACTCACGCTGGGACAAGCAGAGGCTTCTAAAACTCAGATTGATGATGTTAAAGGGGATGGTATTTATAATGTCTTCTATTATGCCATTTATATTATGTGCGATGTCATCTGTGGCTCTGAGTGGATTGAAGAATCTAATACTTTTAAGGGACCCAAGACAGAAAGAAATAGGAGGTCTCACGCAGCTACTTTCCACCGGTACCTCGGAGTGAATTTTCCCCCTACTTGGATTACTCTAAGTACAGTGTGATCAAAAGAACAGTCTGGAATTGAATTAATTACACCACAACCATGTTTGGACCACCCACCACTTGGGGCCAGTGTACTTGACATAGTTGAATATAGGTTTCCCTTCCCTTGTCCTGGGGAAGACCCGCAGTAGAGGAATCTACTGACCCTTTTTGCATTAGGGTCAAAACGTCGACATTATCCCCAGTGGGCCTGCACTCAACATCTACCCCCTTCCTGCCCCAACTACAGATGAAGTTCTCACAGTGCCTCAAATCTAGGAAATAATTTCTTAAATTCATATTGCTATTTTGTTCTAGGGGCAGGCCCATCTCAGTGGGATACTGGCCCTGTTGTGAACCATAACCAGATCCCTCTCATTTGAGTTTTTTTTAACTGTTTCCTCCAAGTGTTTCTTGATGATTTTCATCTTCTTTTTCTTTACCCCACACATGAGCACCAACTTTCACTTCCTTTGAAGTAACCTCTTGAGTATTACATACTGAACGTCATGTCTTTGTGTATGTTTTTCATTTGATGAATATGACCCAGCATGAAATAAATTAATGCTTGCAATTTATTTGACTTTGGGTGCCTTTTATCTATGAGTCATTTCTGTGGAATGTGCCTTTTCATTACATATCTCTTGTTCATATGATTTAATCGCATATTAATGTTCTTACCATTACCAATTCAAGTGTAATTAGGATTGTCTAGGACCAATTGCTTTCCTTACGGATCGATACCCAGGTCCTTTGACTTTATACTGGGTTACCCCATTTACTATAATGAATGGTTCTATTCGTATGTCTGAAGCTTGCAAAGTATATATGTTAACTGTGCCGCCTTATTTGTTGTTTTGCAAATTAGGCCTCATTGAGTAAGCTGTGACGTTTGTTTGCATTGGTTTTACATTAACGACATACCTCCCTGTGCCACTAAAGGAAAGGTGAGCACAATGAGCTAGTAGTTCAAATCTTAGTTTCTCTGAAAAAAAAACACGGAACAAAAGACTGTAGGCTGAGCTAACACACCAGTAAGAGCCCTAGCAACCGGGGACCCGGAAGTGCAGGCAAAAATGAGTCACGTGCTTCTCCAGATGAATGGACTCAACCATGGGTAGGGCCTGGCTTACATCCGCACACATGCCAACCCTACTGATTCAGGCGGGAGACTGCCCATTACAATGCTAGTCTCCGGCCTGCCGATTCCTGCGTGCAGAAACCGGATTGGAAGTTTTGTGCAACGGCCAAAAATAAAATGTTGATGCCTGTCACACAAGTTCCAATCTTCCCCTCCAAGATTACCTCTGACATCAAAGGATAACTTACACATTGTCTTCTTTCTTGGAAAAGGAGATTAGAGCCTGTTTTGGCCTCGACTTTTTTTTTGTTGCAGTTTTACATAGCCCAAACAAAAACGGAGTTCAGAACACCTTTTGTTTCCTCTATGTTATTAAACTGCCCAAAAAAAAATCAAACATATTGTCACCAAACATAACAGCCCAGATTCAGGCATATTACATCTGCCTCAATGTCACTGCAGAAAATACATTCACCCGACTATGTTTAGAACATTTCTCCCACGTGCTTGCTGGAAAATGTTGGCATGTATGTATGCATTTGGACTTTGAATGAGATCCTCTCGTATTGTCCAGACTGTCAAACGGGGATTTACAGCATTTCTGAGATGTTTCCCTGGTGACATCAGCAAGTAAAAGACACAAGCACTGAGAAAAGGCTGGGGAAGAATGTACTGCAAGCAGACGTCAACAGAATCAATGCATTAAAGTCTAGACGAGACACTCCCCCAGGTTCTTTTCTAGGGCTCGGATTTAGCTTGCTCATGCTTAATTGAGCAGCGCAAGCAGAATCTCTGGTCTGGTCGGTTTTTCAGAAAGATATATTTGATTTCTTTGCCGGCCTGTTATAAGCAGCAGTGCTTAATTTGTAAACTCCTAACGGGCAGATTTTCAAAGAAGTCACGCTGCTTTGCATGACAGGGAGGCAGCAGGAAAGAGCCATATCTACAGAAATATGTCTCTTTTCTCCCCTCTTCCTAACCCCGGCACTGATTTCAGCTGCCGTGCGCCAGGCACACACCTTACTTAGCGCCATAGCGCTAAGGTGCGTTCCTGAGTCTAGCTAACATAGGTTTTGTTTCAGAAGGGTACCTTTTCTGTATAAAATACTATGCCTAGCAAAGTGCAAACACTTTACCGACTTTGTATGTGTGCAGCACACATGCAAAGTGGGAAAAGAAAGGAGAAATGAAAGCATTTCTCCTCTTAACGTCTCCTTTCCGATAGAGTTAACTTCTGGTGCTACCCCCTGTCTACAATGGTATGTAGATCAGGGTTTGCATCAAAAGGCATGAGTGGTTGCAAGGGAATGCCCATGTAACGCCCCCTTGGTGCAAATGCAAAGCAAGGCTTTGCGTTATTTGTAGGGTACTTTCTAATGAAAAGAAAGTTTTGCGCTGGAAAGCTCAATGGTAAAAATAACATTTTGTGGTTAGCGTCACTTTTGCGATGTTAACCCAGCACAAAATGTTTGAAAATCTACCCCTGAGTGAGGGAGCCTAAAGTTTCACACTGGAGTTAGTTGGTCATGAGCGAGTCCTAATACCAGAATTGCTGAATATCAAGGCTGCCTATTCTTGATCACACTTCTCGCTTCTTTTTTCTACCACCCTACGCTTCCGTTCTTTCTCTCGCTCATGCAGGTTCCTTTTCATTTACTCTCGTCTCTCTTTCCAATGTTTTCCTATCTCACATCATCCTCCATTCTCTGTTTACTGCCTTTCCTTTGTACTGGTAATGATGGAAGAAAAGTCCCCCCAAAAATGAGTGACGCTGCCAACTATCAGCAGCCAACAGCACAAATTAAGCACGACGGCGGGGTGTATGACACTCTCCATGATATAGAACATGAGTTCCTCCCCGAGCAAATGATTTTGAGTTTACATGCACAGGCATTGTTTTATCGCATTGTTTATTTGATCAAAAATGAACACGTGTTGAAAGATTTTGTGTTTACTTAGGTTGTAGTTGGGGCTAGACCAAAATGATTACAGGCTGTAAGGCTGTAGCTGTATAGTTGTGAAATAATCATGTCACACCCTTCGTTCACCCCATACTCGTGACATCGCTTGGAATCAATGTATCAGGTTGCACCACACTGGCACATTGAGGAGAACTGTTAGTTAATATTAAACTATGCTAGTTCATAGACAATCAGGCTGGGTATCACATGAGATAATACACAGGCAGCGGTGATAGACTGGGAACGCAAACCAACCCTGGCAATTAAGTCGGACTAGCCGCGGTGGTGGGGTGGCGGGTGGGAAACACTGCTGCTTTTGGTACAGGGGGACGATACTGCAGCACTGCTGCAAAACCGTCCCTCTGTACCAAAACTGGCCCCCACCCTTCTGGCCCACCGGGCAAACGCCCAGTGCCTACTATTACCAGTCCGGCCGGCTCCTGATAGGCAGGCCGTGTACTCTAGGAACATCGATTCACCAAAAACTCTGGTGGTGGCTGAATTAACATTAGGCACCCATTGACTGTCAATGACGTGACCATTTGTGAGATCCCGTGGTGACCTTTTTCAGAACTCCAAGCTTACCAGTGACCTCCTACATCCTGCTTAGGAGCTTGGGCACAGTCAAGGATTGGAAACTACCAACATTAAATATGGCCCCTACGGGTTAACTCCTTCTTTCTGCTTTATCTTCATGGGGTATGAGGGGTAGCAAGGTATGTGCCTGCAGTTAGGCCACAAGGAGCAGCACCTACGTACAGCTTGTCCTAATTAAACATCCCTATGATGCTCCAGTATGACAATGAACAAAAGATTATTTTTCCTGAACATTTTCTGCAAGTTTTGGATGTGTAAACCTACCACATTAATATCTCATGTTTGTCTCATCCTCTCTTCTACGGGGAATTCTTGAAAGTCTTAAAAAGTAAATTAAAAATTTCTAAACAAGATAATGTGTGTGCTGTAGTGCTGCATGAACCACTGACTTTCAGAACCCCTACCCTTACAACCAAAGAGAGAATTCTGAGGTGGAAGAGACCAATAGAAAGAGAGATGATTTGTGGAGCATTGGCAGGGATCTACAGAACAAAGTTATATCCGAATTATTTGAGGATTTAATGGAGCCGAACCCCAGAGTGATTCTTCAGGACTGTGAATCACTGAGCTGCAGAGGAATTCTCAGGCATACAGTGGCAGAAACACCACCCATTATTTCCATGCCATGGCATACTTCTGGTGGGATTTGGAACATTGGAGTGGTTCTGCCATTCAAACAACAAAAGGTGATTTGGAAATGCTTGCTAGAGCTTCCGCTACTGTCAGCTAGTGTCCAGGGCCTTCTATTCCGTTTCTCACATGTATGTACATGTATGTGTACAAATATGGTCATTCTATTGCAAGAACGTAGCCAAAAAGGAAGCGGAGCACTGTAGAGTGTCAAAAGTAAGCATAAAGTCAGTGAGTGATAGAAGAGGTAATTGAGTTATGGACGGATAATGTATGGTGGTGAAGAAGGGAGTTTTTAACTCTTTCCTAATCTGGAGCAGCATTTTGATGGTTAAAATTACCTTCTTGCCGTTACAAATGTGAGAAAGAAAACCGAAGCGGCATTTCAGAAAATATATTTTCTACTCTTTCCAATGAGAGAGGCAGGATTCAGTTTGTGGAAAAGTCAGTTTCATTGCAAAGGAAGTAGGGGTGTAAAACTACTTTGCTCTATATTTTATATTTAAATAATATTAGTTATTCTTTAGTAAACGCTCTATCACATAATCAACAATTGTGTGTTGTGTATGCTTACCGCTGGTTTCATGAATTCCTTCTTGTTGTCATTGCAAAAAATATTCAGTAGATAGACTGGAGCAAAATATATTTGTTTCATTCTATCTTGAACAAGCAGCTAAATATTGCAAAATAGATCTGCTCTATTTCTAGTGTACTGTTTCTGCAATATAACCCCAAATGTCCAAAAGGTGGCCATGTATTTAACAGTTTGTTCCTGTTAGAGTGTCACAACTTTAGCTTGATCTACTACTCTGAATAATTACCTTTTACCTTTTCACTCTCGTCTTAAATCTGCCAAATTCAACCCTCTCATGAGATGTGATTTGCGAACAAAAGTATTGCATTCTACTTTTATTTTTGGGGGATTTTCTTATATACATGTTCTCCTTCCTCCTTCCAGCCCACAGTCACCTCCTGCACTCATTTATATTGTTCCTTTCTGCAAACGTTTTGCAAAAAATGTTTGTATCCCTTTGAAGACTTTTAGTGGATTTAACTTCCTTACTCATTTTATTGAACTCCACGTAACATAAGGGTTCGCAGGGTAACATCAGTGTGCCTGAAACTGCACCACATTGGGTAGGGTTTTCTGAGCTCCTCTGGGGCTGGCAGGTGAACTATAATATCACTGAAATCAACCTTCACTTCATTGATGTGCAAACCACAATCTTAAATTGCGAGGCCTTACTGTATTCTTTGATCAAAGACAAAGTTGCACTGGGGATTCACGTTCATCTTTTGTAAACGAAGCTAGAAGAAAACCATATGGTCCGATCCTCATCACTGAAACAAAATGGCCTGGGGCCAACTTGACTTTAGGGCCTATTGAAGTTTGGAAATCATAAAAAGTGCGGATAATTGGGTGGTGGTAATATGACTCATTTGGCGTCAGAAGCATATTAGACACAAAATGCAGATAACATGGTCCTTTCGATCTGACTGATTAACAACATATGTGTCACACACAATACCACGATGATTATTACTGAAATGAAGTATCATTTTAGATTAATATCTCACACTAGTCTGGACAGCACAGGAGAGCCCTCAAAGTCGGAACTATTTACAGGAGCTTCTGTACAAGTGCTGCATCATTACTTGGTTAGCATACTTCCTGGTGATTTTAGGCATTGCCCAAAGTGCTACCTGCAAGGGGCACCACCTTGGTCGATTTATTCTTTTGAAGTGGTCCCTGATATATTTACCTCTTTCAGAGTGAATAGGGAAAGTCAGTACAAACACTTCCCCTATTTAGAATGCGATAATCACACATATTATTTTTTGTTTAATTTGTTGTGGTCGCAAAGTGATCTTGCATGTACAAGATGAGTTCTACTTTCAATGTCCTGGTTTGGTAGAAGACCAAAACTTGGAATTTTTACATCATGGTATAAAAATACCAGGGGCGTGGTTTGGCCGCCGACTGGGATGGCGGCGTGAGCCTACAGCTCCGGGCCAGATCCCGATAATTATCCTGTCACTTCCTGCAATCGCGCTGCTGGCGGCGCAGGACTACCGCACAGAGCACCGGGGCTACCGGGGAGCGCGACTGCGGACCAGCCAGAGGCTTCCTGGGGTGCTGGCGGCCGGCCTCGGAGCCGGGAGGAACTGCGGGCTGGAGGCAAGATGGCGACGTCCCCATCTAACGGAGCCTGGCCAGCGTGAGACAGCGGACTGTGGCCGGGGTATAGTGCGGACAGCGCCCTGCCTCATTGACCGCGGCGAGTTTCCCACCGCATATGACCCTGCGGACACAGCGGAGGTGAGGGGCGCTTTCCGCCGCAGCGGACATGGACAATAGAGACGCCCCTCCCCCATTGCCGATCATGGCGGCCTTGCGAGGCGGACCCCGCTCCTAGATCGAGGCACGGGACATCGGCGGTTCGTGGGAGCCTGCCGGAGCGGAGCCACTGAGTCGGTGTGCACAGGCGCACGGCGGGGACGGAACAGGAAATCGGATCGGTGGAATTTCGGTCCGCCCTCTGGGCTGATTGCTTGCTCCCAGCGAGGACCCCAGCGAGGTGCAGCTCCCTGGGAGGGGAGATGATTGCTGGCAGTGACTTCTGACCCACAGAGGGAGTGGACCCAGGCACGATCTGAGAGCTGGCGGGGGGTCCAAGGGATCGGCACTCGGCTGTTGTGTGCTGGAGCTGTTGGCCCGTCGGGGTACTGGACGCACCAGGTTCAAGTGGCGCTGAGAGAGGGGGCACTGGATCGCCGTGGGGTGGCGCCCCCCCCCGAAGTACATTGCTGGCTTCGCTGAGTTTGTCAGGCTGGGCCTTCCTCAATATGGTTTTGAGAGCGAGGTGAGCCCACACTGCAGGTGACACCGAACAGTGCTGCGAGGGGCCCTTGACCGGGGGGGTGATTGCTGGAATAGCGGTGGATGTGACCGCAGACCTCGCTCGGAGCGGGCGGTACTGGTCAGTGGACGGCCGTTTTGCGTGGGGGAGCGGAGCAGATGGTAAATAGGCATTGGTCCCCGGGCGTGGAGGTCGTGCTTCGTGGGAGACATTGAGTTCATTGGCAGAGGGTGGGCTCAGAGACCCTTCCTCACGGGGTGTATGGACATTGGTACTGACACGCCCCCATAGGTGATCCAGTTCGGGTGCTCCGGCCGGACGAGATGGCCGCTAAGGGCCCTGACCCACAGCAGGGTCGTGGGCACGACCAGGCAACGATGTCGGTTACGGATGGCGGGGCTCATAACGACTCGGAGGGATCGGCGCAGGAACAGCGCTTGAATAAAAGGCTGGATGGTATACTGGAGGCGATAACCGCGACCAAGGAGACCTTACATCAAGACATAGCGCAGGTCGCCACGAGACTGGGCCTCTTGAGGGCGGATCATGCTAAACTTACAGACAGAGTGAAGGACAATGAGTTGCTGCTTCAGGAGCTCAAGCCGGCGGTGGTGACTGCGGAACACAAACTCGCTGATATCCTTGGCCGCCTGGCGACACTGGAGAAATGGGCTGAGGACGCCGAAAGTCGTAATCGGCGGAACAACGTGAGGGTAGTGGGCCTGCCGGAGAAAATTGAAAGGGGACGATGCGGTGGCCTACATGTAGAACTGGTTTAAGACTGAGGTTCCGTGACGGTTCCGTGACGACTTGAACCCGTGTTTTTAAGTTTGTCGGAAATACATAATATTGGTATCAGTGAACCGCAAATGATCCATTTAGTATATCCTAGTGTTTTCGCTACGCTACGAGCAAGAGCACTCCTTCCATTGACACATTTCTGATATACACACGGCATCCATCTTAGATCGTGGCCGCCATTTTGTGTTTCCTTGCCCTCACATATGCAATAGCCTCTGATCATTTCATTCACTTCACTTTGATTAAGGACACGTAGCCGGAGATTCACCTCTTACATGACACGTGCACCTTAAACCAGATCACGCTGAAGCTGCATGACTCGACAAAGGCTGTCTCCTCTGCCCGAGGCCAGCCCACCTGAACTGGTTTTCCTGTCCATTGTACCTGATCATGATTAGGCGGCCGAAGCCGGTAGCCTTGCCCATTTACAACCCACAAACATCTCTTATCCCGCTTTTCTATCTCCTGCACCTGGCTCTACTCCTTTCCTTCTGGGCCTTTATTAGGGGGAGGTAACGAACTTTACGATGAGGCGGTCCGGCTCTTGAATACAATATTGACAAGGGATTGTGATGGACTGGTGGGAACCCCTCTTCGTGATGTTTGGTATCAGATATTATCGACAGTTCCTGTGTAACGCCAAATATTTATTGTTTAGAGACACAAAAGGTTTGGGAATGTACCGACATGTGAAATATTTGCCTAGAGCACAATTTTTGGTATATAAGGAGCAACCCTCAATGTACAAATCGAACAGTCTCCTAGATTCTGCCCGTGTGTAGATTCTGTGACTTCTGTGTCCCTGCAGTAATAAACCTTTGGTCTTTGACGCCACCATCGAGAAGCCCGTGTTTCTGTTCATTTGTGCACCAAGGCAGGTGGGACTCCGGGGTCTTTGGGTGTTGTACCCTGACACCTCTGGACGGAACCAAAAAGTCCAGAACTCCAATTGGCGCCCAACGTGGGGCGACGTCATTCGGTACCGGTCCAAAAGCCTGAAGAGTTCGAGAAGCTTCGTGTGAAGATTCCTGAGGGAGGCGCCCCACTTCATCGATCCCGGCATATCGCAAAAGTGGCCCTGAAGTTCTCTTCCACGAGGGTTCCCGTTCAGGACGGCTGCAGTGGGCCGTTGCCTTGACCGTCGCCCTGTCTTGGACCCGAAGTGGTGCAGTCCTTAGTACAGCGAAACGTGACGGGTTTCTCCTTGGTGACGTCTTCAGTGACTCAGTTAAGTATTTAGTGATAACTAGTTGGTTATTTTTGTGAGGATTGTTAAAAATCCTTGATCGGTTCTTGGTTTGGTTTGGTTTTTGTAAGATTATCTTTGGTTGTTCTAGTTACGATAATCTATTTGGTTTAGTTTTGGGTATCGATACATCAGTTCGTTTTTGGTAGGCCTAAGTTCTTGGTTCGAGTGCACATATTTGTTCCGTGTTTTGTTTGTTTTGTGTTCCGGACTGAAAATGGTAAGTCGGAAAATGTTGTCTTGTTTTAGTTGCAACAGTGACTCACAATTAGAGGATTCCTGTCTGGTTCCTCCGATTGGGACTCCCCTATATGACCTATATTGTAAGTATGGTGTGGGTCCTATAACTTATAATGAGATATGGGTCCGCTATTGTAAGAAGGATGGTGTCCTTAGTTGGCCACTGCATGGTAGTTTTGAACAAGAGATTCTCGACAATTTAGAAGCGAAATTGTTTAGGAAGAAAGCCCGGCCGGCAATGTTTGACTCTTTTCGTTATTGGCGGAAAGAATCCAAACAGAGAGAAATGAAAAGGTTGAAAAAAGAGCAAAAAGAACTAGAAGAGTTAACTCTAGAGCAAGCGACTAAGCAGTTGCAGGCTGACGAGTGTGAGAAAGCCATAGATGTAGCCATTAGAGAGCGTAACTTAGCGATTGACAAGTGCTATCCTGCCTTGCCATCGAAAATGGCTAAGACACTGGAGGATTCCGAAAACGATCCTCTGCTATCTTATCTGTTACGGTCGCCTCCACCGTACGCACAAGGTGCTGCGGCCCAACCTATACCGAATGTTCAATTGCCGGTTGCTGGACAACCTGGTGTTCTTGTTCCTCAGAATCAAGTTCCTATACCTCCTGTGGTGAATGTAAATGTTCCTACAGCTCCTCCTCTTCCTGCACTGCCCGCTCCTATACCTACCACTGTACCTATTGGTCCTCAAACTATTTTCCTCGATACTCCTACTGTTTCGTCATCTATTCCTACCTCTACTGCGTTCTCTATGTCTGCGAGTGTACTAACTCCACTTTCTGTTCGTCGAAGAATTACTGATTCTGTTACTAATATGCTGTCGCCTATATATAAAACCTTGATTAAGACTCCTACTCCTGACTCTGTTCAGAGACGGAGTCAGCTTCCAAGTACTGAGGAACGGGGAGTTTTAGACTCCACAGCTCTCAGATGGATTACAAAAGTTAGAAGATATAGTACGAAAGATGTGTTAGAGACATTTATGCAGTGGGGAGAACCAACGCAGCGATACGTCTTTGATGAGATGTGCTCGTTGTTACGTGAGGAAATAGAAGAAGACGATGTCGAATCAGATTTGGAAGATTTAATTAAAGTGCAGAAAGAGTTTGCTGCTGGAATGATAGTGAGCGATAATATAAAGGAAGCGATGGAACTTATTTTAAGTTTTAGGAATGATCCATCTCTTCGTTCACCGAGAGATTTAGAGAAAGGTAGAATGAAGCCAAGTCGCCAATATCCTATGAGGGAAGTTCCTCCAATTTGGCGCGAGGCAGTACAACGTGATGATAATGCGGGTGTTGTAGCTGCTCCAGCACAGTTCCAAAGAGTATGGATACATATTCCATGGAAGCGAGCAGAAGTGTTAGCAGTGAAACAGGCCTTGCCAGATCCGCGTAAGAATCCAGCCGGATATTACAAGGAATTAACACAGACAGTTGAGGCTTGTATAATGAACTTAGCCGACATTGATATGTTGTTTGGTAATGTAGTTCCACAACCAGTGTGGGCTAAAATTCGTAGAGAGGATCATCAGGCTGCTTTAGGTGGTGATTGGGCAGCTATCACTGCAGCAGATGCTCAACAAACAGGTGGTGCGAAACCCGAACCCCTAATTGCTAATCTTCCTGGTAGAATAATTGATTTAATGAAGACTCTGATGCCAGCATTGCGTGTTAATTGGGATAAATTATCCGCATGCAAGCAGAAGAAAGACGAAAGTGTCTCCGACTTCTTCACGAGGTTCGAAGAGACTTTTGTGGATCATAGTGGTCAGGATATGAGCACTGAAGGAGGACAGAGATTGTTTGTCGATAAATTTGTGCATAATTTGTTACCTGAATTATGCAATAAATTGAAAGACTCAGAAAGTGCGTGGGCTGTATCTACGACAGCGCAAATACTTGCGACTGCACAGTACTATGAAAATAGAGATAAAGAGGAAAAGAAGAAATCAGAGAAGAAAACGAAAGATTTAAAGACTAAAGTTCTTTTACAGCAGGCGTATCCGCCTCGCACGAATCAGACTAATATGCAACAGAATTCGTATCAAAAGACAGATTATAATTCGACCAGGCCTCAATATCAGTGGAATCAGTGTGCGTACTGTAAGAAAGAGGGTCACTATAAAAATGATTGTCCGATTTTAGCGCAAAATAATGCGGCAGCAGCTCAGAGAGGTCGTGGTGGTTTTGCGCAGAATTCTAGAGGACGAGGACGAGGTGCTATGCCTCCACAAACGAATGATCGTCCCTCCAATCACTTTGATCAGAGAAATGGACAATCTGTTCAGCAAAATAGATCTCAGCAATATCTTGTTGAGGATTATTGTGAAGTAGAAGAGGGATTTCAACAAAATGGGTACTAGGACAGCCATGGGCAGAGAGAGGGAGTAGTATCAGTTCCAGTGGATCAGAGTGGGCCTTATGTCGCAGTAGCAACATCAGGTGTAGTCGAACAGTTTCTGTTGGATACTGGTGCCGCAAAAAGTTCTATCATGCATGCGAAACTCCCTGGCGCACCTTTGTCTGGCTCAACAAATGTTTCCGTAGGTTTTTCAGGCGCCCCTGTGTACAACCCGATATCTGGTCTTTTGTCTATTTCTGTTGGACCGTGTCAATTGAAAGCACCCTTAATTTTGACGACAGGTTGTAATGAAAATCTGCTTGGTTTAGATTTGTTAAAACGACTATATGCGACATTGTACTGTTCTCCGGAAGGAGTACAGCTTACTTTGGGTAAAAGACTCACCTCTCCGATGTACTTGTCAATGGACGCACTCCCGCCGGAGCTACGTTCACTCCCTGATTCTCTTTGGGCGACTGGTCCCAATGATGTAGGTCTCCTAGAGATTCCACCGTATGTAGTAACTTTGAAAGCGAATGTGAAATTTCCAAGAATTCCTCAATATAAAATATCGAATGAAGGTGAGCGTGCACTCTTATTGATTGTGCAAGATTTAATTAAGAAGGGTGTAGTTGAGGAAACTAGAGGAAATGTCTGTAACAGTCCTGTATTACCGATTCTGAAGCGAACTGACCCTACAAAACCTCCAGTTTATAGGTTTGTCATAGACCTTAGAGAAGTTAATAAGATTGTAATTCCGCAGTTTCCTGTAGTGCCAGACATTACTGCCTTGCTAACATTGATTCCCGCTACAGCCAATTGGTTCTCAGTCATCGACTTGAAGAATGCCTTTTTCAGCATTCCGATAGCCGAGGAAAGCAGAGATATTTTTGGCTTCTGTTTAGGAGGTCGCAGTTTCAGATTTAAACGCGCTCCACAAGGCTACTGTGAAAGTCCATCTATTTACAGTCAAGCTTTAAAAAGTCAGCTAGATTCTTTTGTCCTTCCTCCAGGCTCTGCCCTAGTACAGTACGTAGACGATCTTTTGGTGGCTGCCGATGACAAGGAAACTTGCAAGGCAGCTACAATTTCACTATTGCATCATTTGTCTAATTTGAATCATAAGGTGTCACCTTCCAAAATGCAATATTGCTGCCAAGAAGTAACCTACTTAGGTCATCTCTTGTCAAAGGAGGGAAGGAAGTTGACCCCAGAAAGAATAAAAGCAATTACGCAGATGAGTGTTCCACGCACACAGAGGGAGGTACGTGCCTTTCTAGGTATTACCTCTTACTGTAGGCAATGGATCCCAAATTTTTCACTTTTAGCAAAGCCATTGGTAGCTTTGACTGGGAAAAATGTTCCGAGTCCGGTGCCATGGTCTGATGAATGTCAAAAGAGTTTTGCTGAATTACGAAAAGCTTTGTGTTCAGCTCCTGTATTGGGTACACCTGATTATAGCAAGCCATTCACGCTCTACGTTCACGAAAGAGAAGGTTGCGCGTTGAGTGTTCTGACACAGAAGTTTGGTGATAAACAACGCCCTTGTGCGTATTTCTCATCAACATTAGATCCGGTAGCCAGAGCATTACCTAGTTGTTTGAGGGCTACAGCGGCAGCTGCGGCTTCCATTCGACAATCTGCTGGTTTGGTGATGAACAATATGCTAGTGGTCATGGTTCCTCATGCAGTGGACACACTCATGAACCGAACGAAGACACAACACCTTACTAGTGCGAGATTATCTGGTTACGAGCTGACGTTATTAGCGAGTCATATTCAGATCAAAAGATGCAATGTATTGAACCCAGCAACATTGTTGCCGACTGATCAAGAGTCGAGTGATTCTGAGCCACATGACTGTTATTTCAAAACGGAGGAAGAGACAAAAGGTCGTATCGACTTGAGAGATACTCCTCTATCCGACCCAGATGGTACGCTGTATGTGGACGGGTCATGTTTTAAATTGGAGAATGGTGATGTGACTGCTGCCTACGCGGTAACGACTTTGAAGACGATTGTGGAGACTGCAAGAGTGAGTCAGAATTCTGCCCAAGCTGCAGAGTTAATAGCTCTTACGAGAGCGTGTGTTTTAGCTGAGGGAAAGAGAGTGAATGTGTTTACAGATAGTCAGTACGCATTTGGCGTGGCCCATAGTTTTGGCCGGTTGTGGAGAGAAAGAGGTTTCATTACGTCCCATGGGACTAAGATCCAACATGGTCAGCTAGTTAACGACTTGTTGGAATCTCTAACCTTGCCGACTGAAGTTGCGATTGTGAAGTGCAGTGCTCATAAAGCAATCACGGATGATGTTGGTCGGGGAAATGCCTTTGCTGATGAAACCGCTAAACAGACAGCTAGAGACATGATGAGTAGAATGTATGTTGCTACGTCTGCAAGATGGATTGCTGAGTCTGGAATGTGTGAGGACACAATGGAAAGTGTGAAAGAGATTCAGAAAGAAGCGACTGAGAAAGAGAAACGCGTATGGAGAGAAAGTACGGGCAAATTGGACTCGAATGGATGTTGGATCGATTTAACAGAACAGCAGCGTTGGATGTTGCCTGATGCGTATGTGCTTGCAGTAGTGACGATGGCGCATGGAGTAGCGCATATAAGTTCTAAAGGGATATGTAAGATGTTAGCTCCGGTTTGGAAGAATGAGGGAATCAGTAAGTGTGCAGAGAGAGTGGTGAAAAATTGTATGGTGTGCTTGATGCATAATCCTGGCAAGGGAACTCCAACTCCAGCTGGTCATTTTGCTCCTCCTTCCTGTCCCTTTGAAGTAATACAGTTAGACTTCATTCACATGGAACGCTGCAACAATTTAAAATACGTCCTGGTGGTAGTTTGTGCTTTTTCCAGGTGGATAGAAGCATACCCACTAAAGGACAACACTGCTTTATCAACTGCCAAAATTCTTCTCAAAGAATTTTTCCCTAGGTACGGAATGCCACGGATTGTATGGTCAGATAACGGAAGTGAGTTTATAGGGAAAGTTATGCAGAGTGTGTGTGCTGGTCTAGGATTGAAACAAAAATTTCATAGTGCGAACCATCCCCAGTCAGCTGGTTTAGTCGAGGGTTACAATGGCACCCTCAAGCTTAAAATAGCCAAAATACAAGCATCCACAGGTTTAGCCTGGCCAGACGCACTTCCTTTGGCCTTGTTATCAACGAGAGCAACAGTGCATTCTAGAATAGGGCTTTCTCCATATGAGATTGTATTTGGCCGCCCGGCAAATGTCTGGGGTGTGCCAAGGCCTAAACAATTTTGCTCCATTGAATATCCTATGTTGATAGACTACCTTTACGACTTGACTGCTAAATTAAGTCTTATTCATCAACAGGTTTTTGATGCACTACCAAAGCCTCCGGAGAGTCCAGGGCATCAACTGAAACCGGGTGACTTCATTGTGGTCCGGAACTTCGCGAGGACAAAGAATCTTCAGCCTCGCTACATCGGCCCCTTCCAAATCCTACTGGCAACGAGGACAGCTGTACGTGTTGCTGGCCGGAAGAACTGGATCCACGCTTCTCACGTAAAGCGTGTTCCACTGCCGCTGCCCTACGACGACTGGGTGAAGAAGGGAATTGGTGCCTCCGAATCTGAAATAACTCCAAAATTTGTCCCTTTCAGCGACGCTGATTTGATTTCTGACACTTTGAAACGTGACTCTCCTCTTGAAAAGACTGCTTTGAACATTGAACATTTGTCTCCAGCATCAAAAGAAACTTTGCCATCTGCGAACGTAAACTCTGCAACAGCTGCTAGTGATACACTATTTTCCGATCAAACAGTACCAGCAAGGAAAAGATACAACCTTAGAAGCCATAAAACGAACTAATAAAGCAGGCAACTGCATATTGTGATTTTGATATTTATATACATTGGACTTTTTTGCTTTTCAGCCAGGAAGTTTGCTATTATTTATTGTTTTTAATAAATTGCCTTGCCGTCTGGGTAGCCGTAGGGTCGTGGCTGTGTGCCTAGTTTGAATTTGCAGGGGTCTGACACAAGGTCGATCTTTCTGTTAGTACTGGGAACTCCCAGGGCTGACAGAGGCATTTTCATCTACGTACACATCATCAGTGGTCGCGAGCGGATTGTAGAAGATGGAACTTCCTGCGCTGCAACGAGAAAATGTGATTTACGTTCGCAGAAACAGACTAAATAGAATTCTTCATAGCAAATGTTTCTTGATGCAATGTGCCATTACATTTTTGATTGTTTTAGCAACATTGGTGGGTGGAATTGTCTTTAGCATAAATTTGATTTTTGTGCCAGTATCTACAGTACCTCCCCTTGATCCAGCTATTTCTACTGTTTCTTCTATACACTCTTTTCACTCGTTTCCGGAACATGAGCAAGCTCGACGCTCAGAATTCATTAATAATACTTTTGTACAGCTCTTGCACCAACACCAACTGGTAGTTAACACGACAGACTGTTGGGTGTGTGGCTTGATACCCCACACTATGGATAAAGGTATTCCCTATCTGGTTTTGCCTTTCAGCTACAATGGATCATTTCAGGCCCTTCAAACCATCTTTGCTTATGCTCTTGAGACCTATCCTCCACGCCCACCACGCTCCACTAAATATAACTCTGCCAACAAAGCTTTAGTCCAGGGAATTATTGACATGATCAAAGACGTCAATAATACTCCATCTTACCCTAGAGACGAATTGCGAGTATATTTAAGTTGGAATACTTCAGAGTATCGCCTTAGTTTAGGAGAAAGCAAGCGTAAAAGCTCAACTCCAATCTGGGTCGTACCTCACCGAGGTCAGGTCTGTTTGCAAGGTAATGGGAGAAATCCGAGAGCTCAGCTAGGGAGGAGTGAGTGCGTAGAGACTTATGTGTTTCCGGCTAACTCTTCCCCTGCCTTCCTTACTGCCAGGGGTACCTACTTCATCTGTCGAGACAGAGCTTATACATGGTTGCCTGCTGACTTTTCAGGTTCATGTTATATTGCTCGATTGTTGCCTCCGACATACACTGCTTCACCGGATTACCACAGAATAAGAGTAGCTAGAGGTGTTTTCAGTAAGGAAGATACCGCTGGTCAGGAAGCTGGAGACTTCTTCAAAGGCTTCCTTCCGTTCTGGGGGCCTATGGCCAATAGTAGAAACATACGTCAGCTAACACGGGTAGTTGAATCTACTATTACCGAAACTGCTGGTGCCCTTAGCAATCTGACAGCTGAGCTTCAGGCGGATAGGCTCATGACATTGCAGAACCGTATGGTTCTAGATGTTATACTTGCAGATCGAGGTGGGGTATGCAGAATGATCCAATCGAGCTGCTGTGTCTTTATTCCTAATAATGCTCCAACAGTTTACGAGGCGATCTCTAAGTTGCACAAGATTTCGGACTCCATACATGTAGACAAGGGAAACTGGTCCTTCATGGAGTGGGTTTGGACTCTGATTTCAGCGTGGGGATGGAAGGTTCTAATGGTCATTGGTGTCATCCTAGTATTCCTATTCTCATGTTGTCTGATTATCCAGTGTGGTCCTGCTCTGTGTAGTCTTTGTGCTGCGACTTGTCTCAGAAAACCACCTGCGTTTGGAGAAAAGACACGAGAAAGGATGATGATACAACAGCATGTCACTGACCTGATGAGCATAGAACTAGATTCAGACATAGATTGAGTAATTGCCTATGTAAGGGCAAAAGGAGGGTCTGAGGTTCCGTGACGGTTCCGTGACGACTTGAACCCGTGTTTTTAAGTTTGTCGGAAATACATAATATTGGTATCAGTGAACCGCAAATGATCCATTTAGTATATCCTAGTGTTTTCGCTACGCTACGAGCAAGAGCACTCCTTCCATTGACACATTTCTGATATACACACGGCATCCATCTTAGATCGTGGCCGCCATTTTGTGTTTCCTTGCCCTCACATATGCAATAGCCTCTGATCATTTCATTCACTTCACTTTGATTAAGGACACGTAGCCGTAGCCGGAGATTCACCTCTTACATGACACGTGCACCTTAAACCAGATCACGCTGAAGCTGCATGACTCGACAAAGGCTGTCTCCTCTGCCCGAGGCCAGCCCACCTGAACTGGTTTTCCTGTCCATTGTACCTGATCATGATTAGGCGGCCGAAGCCGGTAGCCTTGCCCATTTACAACCCACAAACATCTCTTATCCCGCTTTTCTATCTCCTGCACCTGGCTCTACTCCTTTCCTTCTGGGCCTTTATTAGGGGGAGGTAACGAACTTTACGATGAGGCGGTCCGGCTCTTGAATACAATATTGACAAGGGATTGTGATGGACTGGTGGGAACCCCTCTTCGTGATGTTTGGTATCAGATATTATCGACAGTTCCTGTGTAACGCCAAATATTTATTGTTTAGAGACACAAAAGGTTTGGGAATGTACCGACATGTGAAATATTTGCCTAGAGCACAATTTTTGGTATATAAGGAGCAACCCTCAATGTACAAATCGAACAGTCTCCTAGATTCTGCCCGTGTGTAGATTCTGTGACTTCTGTGTCCCTGCAGTAATAAACCTTTGGTCTTTGACGCCACCATCGAGAAGCCCGTGTTTCTGTTCATTTGTGCACCAAGGCAGGTGGGACTCCGGGGTCTTTGGGTGTTGTACCCTGACACCTCTGGACGGAACCAAAAAGTCCAGAACTCCAAGACGATCGTGGCCCCGGAGGGTCTCTCACCCTTTTTCACCCTGGAAAGAGCGCACAGGGTCCCGGCCCGCCCGCCCATGCAGGGCCGTCCTCCCAGACCGATGGTGGTCAGACTATTGCATTACAGAGACAGAGATCTATTGATACAGAGGGCGCGCTCGGAGGGTCCCTTTCAGGTTGAGAATAGCTCAGTTACAGTGCTCCCCGACTATACGCAGGAGGTTCAAAAAAACAGGGCTTCCTTTCTGGCTGTGAAAAAAGAACTGAGGGACGAGGGCATACAATATTCCCTGCTTTTTCCGGCGAGGTTGCGTGTGATCATGGATGGAACGACCCACTTTTTCCAGACTCCTGATGAGGTATGGTCGTGGCTGGAGTTGTATCGCGCTAGTGCGGACCGCAAAGGGAGAGGAGAGAAGGAGAAACAGAAGCCGGTTCAGGTACGCAAATCTCAACGCATCCGGAAACGTAACAGACTCAAGAAAACGTTGCGGGACGGCCAGCTGGCTGAGGACAAGAAAGGAGCGCTGGCTGCAACGGCGATCATCACGGGCTCGCAACAGGGGAGCATATCGATGGGCTCGGACTCTGGTGAGGATGGAGGAGGGACAGGTGGTGACGTCTCGGATGTTGATGGTTCCGGGGGGCCGGCGGTCACCCCGCAGACGGCTGATGGCCTATTTAACGAATGACACTGGGAATGTGGCCATTTTCGCAACTCCTGATCTAGCTGAATGCCCTGGTGCTCTGTGGGCTGGCAGGTACTGTGTTGAGATGCCACATGGGATCATGGGCTTGGGGCGGGGGCCATGCCTGCTCCGGGTCGGCTCTGAATCGCCCTCTTGTTGCCCTTAAGGCCTTCTGTAGTGACGACTACAGAGTAGGGGACTGAGTAGAGTGTTACAGGTTTGGATGGGGGCTGATATCATGTTATTGGGTCCTGTTCTGGGGGGAGGGGTGGGGGGAGTTTGTTGGGGTGTTTTGGTTGAGGGGTTACACTGCAATGCCGTGGGTGGCCGATTGACACTAGTGGACTTGTTGGGTAATGGCTACAATGGGGACGTTACCTAATTTGAAATGCCTCACATGGAACGTCCGTGGCCTTCGAACTAAGACAAGAAGATATAAGGTACATGCCCATCTGGTGAGGCGAGGCATCCAAATTGCACTATTACAAGAAACTCATTTAACCAAGCAGGAATGCGCTGCATTACAGAAGAGGTGGCACGGCCAGGTGTTTGGCACCACGTACTCAGCGTTTGCCAGGGGGGTGTTGGTGTGGGTGAGAGCGGGGGTCCCATTCCAGGCCACAAACCAAATAGTGGACCCTGAAGGTCGGTTTGTGGCGGTCGAGGGGAGGTTGTACGGTCAGGATAAGGTCTTGTGCAGTATATATGCTCCTAATACGGACCAGGCCCGCTTCTTTACTAGCCTGACGGGCTCCCTGGCACACTTCCTGGCGGGGCCTATCCTGATAGGTGGGGACTTCAACTCAATCACTGATGTCGCGCTAGATAGGTCGCATCCACCATTGGCCGACTCTCCAGTGCGTCGGTTGGCAGCACACAGGGCAGAATGGCAGGAGAGGTGGGGCCTTGTGGATGTCTGGAGGGAGCAACACCCCGGAGTTAGGGACTATTAATTCTTTTCAGCACTACATGCGCTGCATGTTAGGATAGACTCCATTTTGTGCGGCGGACCTCTGGCTCCCACGATGCCCACACGGAGTATCTCACTAGGACGATCTCAGACCACAACCCATTGCTGCTAACGCTGCAGTGGCAGGGTCCGAGGTCGGCGGTCCCCACATGGAGGCTGCGGCCTGAGACATTAGAAGACCTGGTGTTTAGATACAAGGTCCTTCAGGGCATTGAGCACTATTTTGGGGAGAATGCGGGCTCAACTGCAACGAGATCTTTAGAATGGGATGCAATGAAGGTGGTGACCAGGGGCATCTGTATGGGTAGATTCTCGACTGAACGGACGACGGTCCTGGCAGACCTGGAGAAGGCGGAATGTGTACTGCGGGATTTGGAGAGGCGCAGGCCTGAACGACCAGACTTACAGGACAGGCTGCTTGAGGCGAAGGAGTTAGTTGCGACTGAAACTGAGTGACTGCGGTGTTTTAATTATAAATTGTATGTCGTCAGAGTGCATGCAGAGAGAGATAAGGTGGGCACACTACTGGCCAAACTGGCTAACCCAGAACCTAGAGGCTGTCCGGTAATGAGCCTTCGAACGGAGACAGGGGAGGTGGTTTACTCGCAAAGTGCGGTTTTGGAGCGATTCCAATCGTATTACACAGGCCTATATGAGAGCCAACTGGGGGTGGATGTCTCTACTATAACCGACTATCTGACGACGATTCATCTTCCATTGTTGGATGTCGAGGACGCGAAAGACCTGGGCGGACCCATAACACTGTCAGAGATTCGGGTGGCCATCAAGTAGATGGCCAGTAATAAGACGCCAGGGGTAGATGGTCTACCGATTGAATTCTATGTGCAGTATGTTGATGTATTGGCGCCCAGGCTACTGGTGGTTTACGCTGAATCCTTGACGCTTGGCCGCCTACCCCTGTCGATGAGGGAAGCATTGGTCGTACCGCTGCTGAAACCTCGCAAGGAGGCCACCGAGGTGACGTCGTATAGACCTTTGTCTATGCTGACGGTAGATTATAAAATACTGAGTCGTAGCCTAGCCACTAGATTGCTGCCACACATGACCAAGCTGGGTTTATTCCCACCAGTAGTACATCTCTAAACATTCGCCGCCTGGTTCGCATAATAGACAGCGCTTTGGACTCTGATCAGAAACCGGCAGTACTGTCGGTGGATGTCGAAAAAGCTTTCGACAGCCTGGAGTGGGGGTACCTCGATGAGGTATTAGTGAAGTTATGTCTAGGAGACGGCTTTGGGCGTTGGACGAGGGTCCTTTACTCCTCTGCTACCGCCAGGGTACGTTTGGGATCCGTGGTATCTTCGGCCTATCCGGTGCGCAGGGGGACGAGGCAAGGATGTTCGCTGTCCCCCCTGTTGTTTGCCTTGGCGATGGAACCTTTAGTGGCGCAGGCGAGGGCGGGGACGATGTACAATGGGATAGGCTGTGGTGGGGAGACCCATCATATTTCATTGTACGCTGATGATCTCTTGCTGTACATGGATAACACCGAAGGAGATCTGGTAGGAGCTGTGGAGATGTTGTCGGGCTTTGGCAGGCTATCGGGCCTCAAGGTGAACTGGAGTAAGACTTGTGTTTTCCCGCTGCGGGCTGACACGCCATATCCCCCGCCTGCGGTGGATGTGGTCTGGGAAGGCACATGCTTCACCTATCTGGGGGTCCGTATTTATCACGGCATCGTGAACATGCTAGAGGGGAACATAGGGCGCTGTATAAGAGCCTTGAGGGGGTGCATGACCTTCTGGACTTCCCTCCCGTTATCGGTGCAGGGTCGAGTTGCATTGTTGAAGATGGTGGCCCTACCTAGACTACTCTATTACTTCCGTACCCTCCCACTTTGGATCCCACAGCGAATGTTAAAAGACCTGAGGACGTTGGTTATTGGTTTCCTATGGAGGAGCGGACGGCAAGGGTGGCCCTAACCACGCTGATGCGGCCCAAAATAGAGGGAGGGATGGCGGTTCCAGATTTTGAATTGTATTACCTGGAGGCACAGCTGCAGGTTTTAACACAGAACGTTGCTAAAGTGTTCAGGGGCCCGGACCCAGAGAGGGGGACTGGTATCCAGAGACACATCTTGTCTTACATAGTCATGCAACAGAAATTGGAGCTGGGAGGCTTGTCCATTGAAGAGAGAACTCTTCGGTTGTGCTGGCATAGGAGCCTGAAGAGAGCGAAAGCAACACGACCGTATGCACCAGAGATCCCTCTGGGGATGTTGACGGCGCTACTGCATGGAGGTGACTGGTCCCCGTTAGCGGAGTGGGAAGAGTTGGGGCTGCAGATGGTAGGGGACCTCTATGTTGACGGGATGCTTGCCCTCTTCGGGGTGCTGCAGGAGCAATTTGGCCTCCCGGATGGGAGTTTCCTCCTACATGCGGCGGTGATTGCAGCAATGCAAAAGCACTGGAGGGAAGGGCTAGTGGAACCCGCCACAAACATGGCCTGCCAGTATGTAGTGATGGCAGCGGGCACGATTAAGGCGGTGACCTGCCTCCACTCGAGAATGATACATGAGGGAATGGAACCGCTTACAGCCTTGAAGGAAAAATGGGAGGACAACATAGGTAAACCCATTCCGGACACGATCTGCAGCCAAATTTTGAGAAGGACTTGGAAGGGTAGTAGAAATGCCCTTTTTCAGCAGGTGCATTTCTTCATCCTCCATAGGGCCTACATGACCCCGGGAAAGATCGGAAGGTATTTCAAGGTGCAGGATGCGGCATGCCCGAGATGCTTAGCGATTGGTGCTGAGCTGGACCATCTGCTGTGGGGGATGCCCGAAGCTAGGGACGTATTGGGCCGAGATAGGTGAGCTTCTGAACGCAGTCACGGACCGGGAGGTAGGGTTCGACATGGCAGCATGCCTTTTGCTCTGGTTCCCCCACACGGCAAAGACAAAAGTAACGAGCAAATTTATTGACCTGGGTCTCATGTTGGCCCAGAGGGAGATTACGTGGCACTGGAAGTCCAGGGAGGGCCCCTCAGTTAAGAGATGGGTGAATGAGCTGTTGAAATGGTCTAGGTGTGAGAGTGTGCTTAGACGGCGACAGGCTGCCAGGGCGGGCGACGAGAAAGGCTTGGAGTTAGCGAGGGCTTGGGAGATGATAGTACAAGCCTTGCAAGACTACCTGCTGGAGCAAGAGAAACACGAACATTCGGAGGGCGGGGATCCGTGAGGATTTAGAGTTTAAATGCAGAACCCGAGTAATAGCAACTGTAGCACCAGAACACGCAATTAGAACCCACGTAGGCAGCGGTAGGGGGGGGGGGAGTTCCTGGGGTATTGTTGCAGTATAAGTTGAGCGCCTACAGGAAGGATATATGACTGATGACTACTGGGGGGTGGGGCCCCAGGGCAGCGCTCCGTGTGTACATACATGGTCACTCCCGACTAGCTTGGGGAACTACTACCACGGGAGGGCGCTAGTGAGGCTCTGGGGTCGTGAACACGGACAATACTAGTGTCGCCCACTCTGAATGAATACTTATTCCTGGTGGTGCCCTTGGGGAGGGAGTTTGATGGGGATAAAAGCAGATACTATATAATGCTGTTGACCTGCCATCTCTATGAGGTGGTCACCGAGATACTCTGAGTCACTATACTGATATGCCGCCCAGCCCCCGGGATGTGGGCTGAATGGCTGTGTGCATTTTGGGAACGACGGGGGTACTTTGAGTTGACATGTGTGTACAAGTTGACATAATAGATGCCTTGTTGATAACTCTGCAATAAAAACAAATAAAAAAAAAATGGTATAAAAATACCATAGCCTTAATATAAACTACAAAATATTGGGGAGGTAAGTATATGTAGATAAGTAGACATGCTGCTGTGGTAGTGGCAGACTCTGGACTTACAAAAAATGGCTATACACACTCATCTATTTAAATGATCAACTTGAGATTTACGCAGAGTTGATCCTGCCGTTTTCTAGACCCAGAAATATCTGGAGCCCCTTGAAAGGTTTTAGTCTAACAAACACAGATGGTCTGCCATCCACTTATGGTCCACACTGGATCTACCTTGGGATGATGGCCGATGACAGCACAGATTTACCAAATGATAAAAGTAATTTCAAATATTGTATGTAACTGATGGTATTGCCATTAATACGAGGTTGAATCCTCTGCTAATCGTCTGTACCATGCCACTTTGTTCGGTGATACAGTCTACATCTCATTCTTGATGCGTATATCAGGTTTGCCTCCTGCAGACGGGTTGTGATTGTCGAGATATGCCAAAGACGTTTCCTATGTTTGTGCATCGCTTTGTACGTTGCTGTGTACTGAAAGGGATAAATAAAATATGAAAAAAAGATATGTAGATAAGTATGGATTCAATATATGCACTGTGACAATATATATCTTCAAGGTATATATGTAGGTGCGGTAGGCCTTAAAGTGGGCTGGGTCTGAGCAGTTTTTTAAAGGAGGCCTTGAAATGGGTCTCTGTTGGGCTCTGTTTGGTGTGCCTAGTGGAGAAGTTACGGCATAACATCATGCCAGGTGATCTTTGTAGGGGAAGGTAAATCCTTTAAAGAGAGTCATTTTCTCTCTGGATTCCCTTCTCTTTTTGTAACTCAGGAGCGGTGTCACCAGGGCTTTAATTGGAAGCGTTTTCAATGTTATATACTAGCCATAGTAGCTGCTTCTTTATCTTATGCAACTAACGGCCATTGACAAAGCCAATAGTCCTTACTTGTTGTAGGTATGATGTTACTTGTTGCGTCATATATCTGGATGCAATGACAGAAACCGCAAAATTCAAGTGCACAATATGCTAAGCACAGATTTTTAGCTTATGTGTTTTTATGCCATGCCCTTAATTACATTGGCCACGCCCCTTTGAGAGACCCCCCCAGGTTTTTTCATCCCACTTAAAGCCCTGAGGTGCGGAGTAAAGAAGAGTAACTATATACTACCCTACATACACCTACCTTTCTGACATCGTTGTAGTCGATATTCCTACTGCAGTATTTTTGCAGGTTTATATTTCAGTGGTCGATATTGTGATACACAAACCTGGGTTCCCAGAAAGCCTCTCTGTGGGGAAGCCAAACTCTTTTTCTGGCTTCATTACCCAACATTTTAGGTAACGCAAGGCACCTTGCTGAGCTGCCCTGTATCTCAGGGAAAAGGCACGAATGCACTGCATTTATCCAATACAGCGCATTCCTGTCCGACCCCCTTGCACTGGAACTGTTTTGGCAGCCTAGCAGCAACACAGGCACTCTTGCACCATGGTGCAAGGGTGCCTGTGTTGTAGGCAGGATTGCTTTGAAAGGAACACCTCCCTGCCCAAAAACAATCCTGAGAGGTTTATTCCTCTTTCTCCGTGTGCTGTAGGATGCAGCACACATAGAAATGGGAAGGAAAAAGGGATAAATAAATATATTTCTACGAGTTACACCTCACCTGGGGAGGCCTATCTTTTTGGCGCATTAACAGGTTTACCAGGTTTGGTAAATCTGGAAATGCGTCGAAAACCATGGGAGTTGTGTGGGAACACCCACACAATGCACATGGAATGCCTCCTTTGTGCAGAATTATTGTGGCATTACTCCATATTTTCGAAGCCACTAAAAGCCACGCAAAGTGGCTTTACTTGGTTTGAAAAATATGACTTTAGGTTTGCGTCGCTCTTGCGCCACCTTGCATTGTGCAACAGCGACGCAAACTGCGTCATAAGTATAACCCTAAATGCTTGTGATTTACCATCATGACACCAACTCAGAGTACTTGCTTGAAAAAAGTGTAAAATGGCATGCACTTGCATCAGCCGATCAATAAATGCACTTGCATGTAAAACGCACATCGCTGGTATTGATTGGCTAACACTCGCAAAGACCAAAACCTATGCAAGCGCATTGGGATAAGAAAAAAGGGAATCATGGGAGCTATAATAAACCAATAATCGGGAACTCCTCGTGACTATGCATAACAAAACATTTACACTAATAATTGTAACATGACTGACAGCTCCCATGTAATATGCAGTATCTCATAAAAATACCCTGTTGTGAATGTGAAATCGAACCGAGCAAATTTCATCAGGTTCTATGGAGTTCAATCAGAATTACTTCTGAGAGGGCACGATCGTAAAAACAAATCCTTTCTGAGTGTAATGACGTTATGTAATCATTAACCCTCAATTAGAGGTGAATTGTCTTCTAATGGCCCATTAGATCTGAAAGATGCAGGAAGCAAACAATGAGCTTAAAGAACATTTTGTGCACTGTTATTATTAATTTAGTTTTTTTTAATATCCTGCCATTTTTACTGTATCCTGTTGGACCTGCAGAATCCAGTGTCGAAGAGGTTGGCCTCATTGCGGGCGCCATGGAATCATGGCAGTCTGTGGTGTTTCCTGTTTCCTACGTCACTCGCATTCTGTTGACTGCCCTGTAACGAGAAGACTGCAAGGGTGCTGAGACCCCTTGAGAAGCAGGTCAAATAAGCATGTTGGGAAGGTCGACAGCTTGTCACCTCTGCCAATCACAAGATGCATCTCTCCAGAAAAGCGTCCTTGGCACATGTCCCTCTACATCCGTTCATGGAGGAATGTCGCTTCAAATCTCAGCTCTTCATTAGGGAGGTCACTCTTCTACTGCAACTGACTCTGAATCTTGGCGCCGGGCTTTGCTCATAAATTGTCCAGATCTCAATAACGTTATAATAACATTCATAACCAGTTGTGCTTAAGGAGAAAGAGATATATATGGTGGAAAACCATCAGAGTTCAGGACACAAACCCATGGGACTTCCTGATTCCTCGCTAGACAGCACGGCCCAGCATTTCATCAGTCGGAAGAGTATTTGAAAAATATATTTTCCAAGTAACCTGCCCAGTTGTTCTTAATTAAATCAATTTAATGTATGTATTGTATTTATTATTTTGTATATTTCTCGCTTTGTCTTTCATCATTTGCGGAGCAGCATACAATCCCCAGAAACATAGCATTACAGTACGAGGGCATGGACAGTAGAGAGACTGAAGATTACTTGCTTGGTGCAAAGGGTTCCTTGAGTGTCTTTCTAGAACGTTCTAAAGAAGAGGTCTTAAAAGTAGCAGGGGGGCCCCTGAAGTGACCGCATGGGGGTGCGGAGCTATGGCCAAAGGAAGCATTATGCTGATGGCAGTGCTTTGTTTGAAGCAGGGGAAAAAATGAGCAGCAGTAAGCCACTCTGTAATGGGCCATCCCCAACATCCTTTGTCATTTATATCCTGGGAGGGAGAAGGTGTCAAAAGAGAAGAGACTCCAACTGTTCTTCAAAACCCCCACCCTCATTTCTAATAATCCCACTGTGGATACTTTTAGAGGTTAGAAAGGCCTGATGGACCAAAACACTGTTGCGCAATCATGTATTTCCAGTTAAAGTCTGTTACTGTTTTAAAAATGCAACCAATGTTTGAAAAATTCTCGTGTTCAAATAAACTGACAAATATTTAAACATTGACAATTTAATGGAATAATTGTGAAAAATTCGGAGGGGGGGCAGTTAATTCTATTTTTTCACTGCAGGGGTGTGCCGTTAAATAGTTTGAAGACCATTGTTCTAAAGTTTGCCACGAGGTTGAGAGTCAAGAGTAAACAGCTCAAAAGATCAGCACTGTGACTGAATAAACTACCACCAGGTATTTGCATCTCATCCAGGGGCGTAACAAACGCCCCTGCAGCCCCCGCAGTGCGGGGGGGCCTCACTCTCTACAGTTAATGAAGGGGGCCCCCAGGGGGCCCGGCCCCCTCAGCTCTTCTGAGGGCTGTGAGAGAGGCCTGCGTTGAAGCAAGCCTCTCTCCCTCTGTGTCTGAAGCAGGTGCAGCCTGCTCCGTTCCCCTCACTCCCTCCCTCTGACTGAAGAGAAACAAAGTATCAACATTGTTTCTCTTCAGTCAGAGCCGGAGGCAGGCCCGGGACAAGGACGGGGCCCCAGAGACAGCAGTCCACTGCTCCTCTGAGGCAGCACAGAGCCCGCCCCCCCCCCACTCTCTCCTCTGATAAGCAAAGCCCACCCCAAAAGAGAAGAGACAGGGACACGGAGGGGGTGGGGGCCCACCCCACAAGAGAAGAGAAGAGACAAGGACAAGGATTGGGTGGGGGCCCGGCCCACCCCACAAGAGAAGAGAAGAGACAGGGACAAGATGGGGTGGGTGCCCCATCCCACAAGAGAAGAGACAGGGACAGGCCCCCACCGAGAAGAGACAGGGACAAGGATTGGGTGGGGGCCCCACCCCACAAGAGAAGAGAAGAGACAGGGACAAGAATGGGGTGGGGGCCCCATCCCACAAGAGAAGAGACAGGGACAGCCCCTCACCGAGAAGAGACAGGGACAAGGATTCAGTGGGGGCCCCACCCCACAAGAGAAGAGAAGAGACAGGGACAAGATCGGGTGGGAGCCCCATCCCACAAGAGAAGAGACAGGGACAGGCCCCACCCGAGAAGAGACAGGGACAAGGATGGGCTGAGGGCCCCATCCCACAAGAGAAGAGAAGAGACGGGGACAAGGATGGGGTGGGGTGGGGGCCCCAGAGACAGCACTCTCCACTTCCCCTCTGAGGCAGCTCAGAGCCCGGCCCCAACGCTCTCAGAGAAGAGACAGGGACAAGGATGGGGTGGGGTGGGGGCCCCAGAGACAGCACTCTCCACTTCCCCTCTGAGGCAGCTCAGAGCCCGGCCCCAACGCTCTCCTCTCCATAAGCAAAGCCCACCCCACAAGAGAAGAGAAGCGGCAGGGACAAGGATGGGGTGGGGGCCTCAGAGAGCAAGAGCAGGAGACAGCACAGAGCAGTGCTCGGGACCCTGACAAGGGTGGGAGTGGGGGCCCCCAGAGAGAGCATTCTCCAGGGCAAAGCTCACATGAGAAGGGACGAGGCAGCAAAATGGTGCCCTCAGGTAAGCCCTCTTGTTAGAACACACCATGGGCATCCGCAGTAGGGGAGGAGGGGGGCCGAGAAGGGTGCAAGGCAGAGGAGGAAAAGGGTGCAAGGCAGAGGGGGAGAAGGATGCAAGGTAGAGAAGGGTGCAAGGCGAAGGGGAGAAGGGTGTAAGGCAGAGGGGAGAAAGGTGCAAGGCGGAGGGGAGAAGGGTGCAAGGCAGAGGGGTGAAGTGTGCAAGGCAGAGGGGTGAAGTGTGCAAGGCAGAGAAGAGAAGGCTGCAAGGCAAAGAGGAGAAGGGTGCAAGGAAGAGAGGAGAAGGGTGCAAGGTGGAGAAGGGTGCAAGGCGGAGGGGGAGAAGGGTGCAGGGTAGAGGGGAGAAGGGTGCAAGGCAGAGAAGAGAAGGGTGCAAGGCGGAGGGGAGAAGGGTGCAAGGCGGAGGGGAGAAGGGTGCAAGGCGGAGGGGAGAAGGGTGCAAGGCAGAGGGGAGAAGGGTGCAAGGCAGAGGGGAGAAGGGTGCAAGGCAGAGAGGAGAAGGGTGCAAGGAAGAGATGAGAAGGGTGCAAGGTAGAGAAGGGTGCAAGGCGGAGGGGGAGAAGGGTGCAAGGTGGAGGGGGAGAAGGGTGCAAGGCAGAGGGGAGAAGGGTGCAAGGCAGAGGGGAGAAGGGTGCAAGGCAGAGAGGAGAAGGGTGCAAGGAAGAGAGGAGAAGGGTGCAAGGTAGAGAAGGGTGCAAGGCCGAGGGGGAGAAGAGTGCATGGCAGAGGGGAGAAGGGTGCAAGGCAGAGGGGAGAAGGGTGCAAGGAAGAGAGGAGAAGGGTGCAAGGTAGAGAAGGGTGCAAGGCGGAGGGGCAGACGGGTGCAAGGCAGAGGGGAGACGGGTGCAAGGCAGAGGGGAGAAGGGTGCAAGGCAAAGGGGAGAAGGGTGCAAGGCGGAGGGGAGAAGGGTGCAAGGCGGAGGGGAGAAGGGTGCAAGGCGGAGGGGAGAAGGGTGCAAGGCGGAGGGGAGAAGGGTGCAAGGCGGAGGGGAGAAGGGTGCAAGGCGGAAGGGAGAAGGGTGCAAGGCAGAGGGGAGAAGGGTGCAAGGCAGAGAGGAGAAGGGTGCAAGGAAGAGAGGAAAAGGGTGCAAGGTAGAGAAAGGTGCAAGGTAGAGGGGGAGAAGGGTGCATGGCAGAGGGGAGAAGGGTGCAAGGAAGAGAGGAGAAGGGTGCAAGGAAGAGAGGAGAAGGGTGCAAGGCAGAGGGGGAGAAGGGTGCAAGGCAGAGGGGAGAAGGGTGCAAGGCAGAGGGGAGAAGGGTGCAAGGCAGAGGGGAGAAGGGTGCAAGGCAAAGGGGAGAAGGCTGCAAGGCAAAGGGGAGAAGGGTGCAAGACAGAGGGGAGAAGGGTGCAAGGCAGAGAGGAGAAGGGTGCAAGGCGGAGGGGGAGAAGGGTGCAAGGCAGAGAGGAAAAGGATGCAAGGTAGAGAAGGGTGCAAGGCGGGGGGAGGGTGCAAGGTGGAGGGGGAGAAGGGTGCAAGGCAGAGGGGAGAAGGGTGCAAGGCAGAGGGAGAATGGTGCAAGGTAGAAAAGGGTTCAAGGTGGAGGTGGACTAGGGTACAAGGGGAGGGGGAGAAGGATACAAGGGGGAGGGGGGAAAGGTGCAAGAGGGAGGGCAAGAAGGGTGCAAGGCAGAGGAGAGAAGGGTGCAAGGGGGATGGTGATGAAGTTAAAAATGTGCCCCCCCTGGAAACATTTCTGCGGACACCCATGGAACGCACACTACTTTGTGAGGGAGAGTGGGAGAGAGTGGAGAGAGAGAGAGTGGAGAGAAACAGTGGAGAGAAACAGTGGAGAGAGAGAGTGGCTAGAGAGAGAGAGAGAGAGTGGAGAGAGACAGTGGAGAGAGAGTAGACAGTGGAGAGAGAGTGGAGATAGACAGTGGAGAGAAAGAGAGTGGAGAGAGAGTGGAGAGAGCATGGAGAGACACTGGAGAGAGTGGAGAAAGAGAGAGAGTGGAGAGAGAGAGAGAGTGGAGAGAGAGAGAGTGGAGAGAGAGAGAGCGGAGAGAGAGAGAGTGGAGAGAAAGATAGAGTGGAGAGAAAGATAGAGTGGAGAGAAAGATAGAGTGGAGAGAGAGAGAGTGGAGAGAGAGTGGAGAGAGAGACAGTGGAGAGAGCGAGTGGAGAGAGCGAGTGGAGAGAGCGAGTGGAGAGAGCGAGTGGAGAGAGCGAGTGGAGAGAGAGAGAGAGGGGAGAGAGAGAGTGGAGAGAGATAGAGTGGAGAGTGGAGAGAGAGAGAGAGAGAGAGTGGAGAGAGAGAGTGTGGAGAGAGAGAGAGAGAGTGTGGAGAGAGAGAGTGAAGAGAGAGAGAGAGTGGAGAGAGAGAGAGAGTGGAGAGAGTGGAGAGAGAGAGAGTGGAGAGAGAGAGAGAGAGAGAACGGAGAGAGAACGGAGAGAGAGTGGAGAGTAGAGAGAGACAGTGGAGAGAGAGAGACAGTGGAGAGAGAGACAGTGGAGAGAGAGACAGTGGAGGGAGAGACAGTGGAGGGAGACAGCAGAGAGAGAGTGGGTGGAGAGAGAGTGAGTGGAGAGAGAGTGAGTGGAGAGAGAGTGAGTGGAGAGAGTGAATGGAGAGAGTGAGTGGAGAGAGTGAGTGGAGAGAGTGAGTGGAGAGAGAGAGTGGAGAGAAAGTAGAGAGAGAGAAGGGGGAGAGGGTGGAGAGAGAGGGAGTAGAGGGAGACAGTGGAAGGAGACAGTGGAGGGAGACAGTGGAGAGAGAGATAGTGAGAGAGTGGAGAGAGAAAGTGGAGAGAGAGACAGAGGAGAGACCGTGGAGAGAGAGACAGTAGAGATAGAGTGGACAGAGTTGAGAGAGAGAATGGAGAGAGAGTAGAGACTGACTGACTGAGAAACTGACTGAGAGAGAGAGTGACTGACTGACAGAGAGAGAGAGACTGATTGAGAGTGAGACTGACTGACTGACAGAGACTGACTACGGTAGAGAGAAACTGACTGAGAAAGAGAGACTGAGAGAGAGAGGCAGAGACTGACTGGAACGAGATATAGACTGATTGACTGTGAGGGAGACTGACTGACAGAGAGACTGACAGAGAGAGACTGACTTGGAGAGAGACTGACAGAGAGAGACTGACTGAGAGAGAGACTGACTGAGAGAGAGACTGACTGAGTGAGAGAGTCTGACTGACAGAGACTGACTGACAGAGCGAGAGAGAGACTGACTGACTGGGGTAAAGAGAGAATGACTGACTGAGAGAGACTGACTGACTGGGAGGGAGAGAGACTGACTGGGAGAGAGAGAGACTGGCTGACTGAGAGAGAGATTGACTGACAGAAAGGGAGACTGACTGACAAAGACTGACAGAGAGAGAAAGAGACTGAGAGACTGACAGAGAAAGAGAGACTGACTAACAGAGAGAGAGATAGGCTGACTGACAGAGAGAGAGAGAGACTGACTGACAGAGAGAGAGACTGACTAAGAGAGAGAAACTGACAGACTGAGAGAGACTGATTGAGAGAGACTGACTGAGAGAGAGAGACTGTCTGACAGAGAGAGAGACTGAGACTGACAGAGAGAGAGAGACTGACTGACAGAGAGAGAGACTGACTGAGAGAGAGAGACTGACTGAGAGAGACTGACAGAGAGAGACTGACAGAGAGAGACTGACTGACAGACAGATAGAGAGCGAGAGACTGACTAACTGACTGAGAGAGACTGACTGAGAGAGACTGAATGACAGAGAGTGATAGACTGACTGACAGAGAGAGACTGACTGACAGAGAGGGACTGACTGACAGACTGACAGAGAGAGACAGAGAGAGAGGGAGAGAGAGAGAGAGAGAGAGAGAGAGAGAGAGAGAGAGAGAGAGAGAGAGACTGACTGACTGAGAGTGACTGACTAAGAGAGACTGAATGACAGAGAGAGATAGACTGACTGACTGAAAGAGAGATACTGACTGACGGAGAGAGAGAGACTGTGATGGAATTGGGGTCAAAGTGTGTATGAAGCTATGCAATGCCTGTTAAGATTGCTATTGTCTAATAAAAATAAAAATGTATTATCAAAATGTGCTCTTTGTGGTTATATCTGCTTTTGAAATACTGCATTGTCGCTTTGTCCAATGTTTTAAAACGGAAACGGGAAGGAGCAGTGAATGCACTTTTGTCAAAACTAAACGATGAGTGGGCCCGATGTTGTATATCATGACAGGAGTCTGCATCAGGAAACCCACCTAAAATTGGGCAAACTTCCCCGGCCTACTGATGGCAGGGACCCTGTAATGAATGGACCACCACCTATGACAGCCTGCTGGCAGACTAAGCCCAACCTTTAACTCCACCATCCAGTGTTACTATTAACGGCTGCATTGGTGACAGTGGCGTAACAATCGCCCGCATCCCCTGCAGTATGGCGGGTCGCTGGCCTGAGAGCTCTAGACAGGCATGGAGGATGGGAGGGGGGCCCCCTCCATGTAGTTTGCAGGGGGGCCCCCTCATGTTTCGTTACGCCACTGATCTCATCAGGAAGAGCAGGAGGTTGCCTGTACTTGCCTGGCCTGGTGATATGGGATCGTCAGCTTTGTGAGGTCGCCAGAAGCGCAGCCACACATTGGGCCTCATTTATGAGCCCTTGTGTCACTTTTACGCTGCTGGTGCGTCACTTTTTGTGGCGCACCAGTGGCGTAAAAAATGCGCCTTGTTGCATCATATTTACAAAGTGACGCATCTAGGTAGATGCGTCACTTTGTAAACCCCTGCGCCACATTATACCTACGCCAGGTATAATGTATGCAAGAGGGGCGTATTGACGCAAGGAAGGGTCGTAGAAGTGACGCCGTGAAATCTATGAGATTTCACTGCGTCACTTTTAGGACACCGTTGCGTCAAAATCCTGCGCCTGCCTCACAGCAGGCGTAAGACTGACGTAGGCCCTTTCACATGGGGCTTGCCCCATGTGAAAGGACGCATTGCTGGAGTTGCGTCACTTTTGTGACACACTCCAGCAATGCGTCACTTTTGCTCTTACAGACACGTCAGAAATACTGACGTATCTGTAACTCCTTGCGACATAATGCGTCATACATTAAATATGACGCATCAGGAATGTCGCAAGGAGTGCGCACTGAGAAGTGACGCATCGCTGCTTTCACGCAGCGATGCGTCATTTCTCATAAATGAGGCCCATTGCTTGTACAAAGGCACTTCAGTTCTGACTCATTTCATAGCACTCTCCTGTGATTGTCCAGTTTACCTCTGCTAATGCAGTCTCTCTCCTGCAAAAGAGCCCCACTCCCAGCTTCCATAACGCTGTAGCCAAGATGCTGCTTCTTTATGGGATTTTTTTTAACAAAAAGTCAGGCCTCTTGGCTTTGCCAGTGCATGTTTAGCGAAGGCTAGAATAATATATGAGAAAGAATATTAAACCATGCGGCGTGAATTAGACAGGGACTATAGAGAGGGCATGAAAGAGGCCCTATATAATGCACAGGAAGTGTTGTCACCCTCTTGGGGTGCAGGCAGGTTCTCGGGCCTGTCAGCACTCTCTGCCCCCACTCTTGGCCACACAAAGGGTCTTATTGAAGAGGGCTCTTGCACTCTCATAGAGGGAAAGCGAGAAGTGGGTGGCCACTCGGAAGATAAAGGACTTAAAATGCTATAAAACTGCGGAGGATTAGAAAGTGAGCAGGACACCCCATGGGGTCTTTGGCAAGATAAAGGCGCCGCTCCATTGCTTTCGGCCGTCCTATACTGGAACAAAAGGACACCGCGGTGCTGAGGCGTCCTAAGCCACAGCGTGGGCCGGGAGCACTTACAGCAACAAGTGCTGCCCGCTGACTCCAGGCAGCAAAACACAAAAGATACACGAAGGCAGTTTTCCAATGGAATTTTGGGACTGCCTCCAGGAGGGACTTTTTCATCAAGTGCTCCTCGGTTTGAGGAAAATTCTTTCATTTATCGGATGAAGCGTTCGCGAAATTGAGCGCTCGCTAGATGTCAACACCTTGCATTGGCAACTGCAAGGAAGGGTTAGTTAAATATTTGAGCGAGGATTAGAGGAGTGGTGGTCTCACAGGACAATGGAGTATCTCGTGCGAGAGATTGACTTGGTAATGTTATACCGAGCTGTCTGAGCCTGGAGATGGCGGGAACGCGGAGGCTCTTAGCGGGCGAGGCTCCTGTCATGGCGGGAAGAGGTCGCGCGGGAAAGAAGGCTGGAGGTGTGCTCTGCGAGGCTGTGTTTGTCGAGCTAACATTGCGTCAATGGGAACCGCTTATCTGGGAACAGAAGCATATATTGTTCTTCAAATGGGGCCTGATGGGAGCGCACGTATTCCAATTAGTCACAATCTGTTCCTGTGTGTGTCAACATTGGCCTACAATGTGCGCACTGAGTTGTGGAGGCCTCGACACAAAGGCTATCTGGGCTGAATGGAAAGTTCCAGTGTGCCGGTTATGAAAGTTCTGCAGTCTTTATCTTTCGTGTGACCCTTGGAGTATGTTAGAGGGGAGGGAGCAGTGTAGCGCCAGTGTACACAACTATGTCTTTGATTCCTCTATCTAAAGAATGAATGATTCCTCTATCATTGTCCAAGTACACCCAAAGGCATTGCTTGCAAGTATCGATTATACAGCATACCTTGTGATCACGGCTACTGGAATTATGATACACTGAAGGGCCGAATTATGTGGCATGGTTGACTAAATAATACAAGAGAAAAGGTATTTTCTGTGACATAATGCAGTACATTTTGTGGCAATACTCTCTTTTGTCATGTTAACGCACATTCTTTTAAGTCTTGGCAAAAGTTTCACCTCAGCACCGGTCTGACACTTGCAGGCAGAAACTAATAAGTAGTAACCATTTGCAAAAGATCTACCATCGTGCAGTAAGTAACATGTGTGGTATGTTTGTTGATGCCTTATGCATTCAGAGTGCAAAGTGGTTGTTGACTGTTGCTGGTTTCTTTGGTGTGGTCTGCTGCGCCATGGTACATAACTGCTGTGTCCTCATAACTGCAGTAATGCAGCCTGAAAGTGCCTTTCCAGTGGTAGTTTGGGGGCTAATTTGTCCCTAAAGCACCGTAGGAGCACTGTAGACTGGAGACGGTGAGAGCGGGGGCTGGATATACTTCAGAACTCCTAACTATGGTGGCTTTTACAACTGTAGACAAGTGTGCTGGAACCGGCTGCAGGTGGCACCTATCTCACCATGTTGTGTTGCTGTATGCAAACCAGTGGGTTTCCTGTTGTGGGGATGCAGGTGAAGCTGTGGTAGCCCCTTCAAAATGGATTCTGGTGGTCTGGGACTAAGCATCGCCAAGGAGGTATTTCTAAAAAGTAGTGTTTTAAAGTCGTTTATGAAGATGAGAGACAACGTTTGGTTCTTGCAGGGTGGGCAGTGAGTTTCATATTTTCAGGGTATTATGCAAGAAAGATTACTTCATGATTTTCTGTTCCCTGAATCTCTGGATTTTCCAATAGGGATAGTCTTTACCAGGGCCGGACAGGCCTTTTATTCCACCGGGCATTTCCCTGGTGTGCTGTAGCCTTTGGAAGCTGGTTTTCAAACCCCAAGGCTGCCCCTGGTGCCCCTGTCACTTTCCCCAGATAATAACAAGGGAAGGGGGTTTTCAAGAGAGAGAGGGAGTGCGAAGTAGAGAGAAAGTGATCAGAAATGGAGAAGAGAGAAATAGAGGAGAGAAAGGGAGAAAGAGTGATTGGATGGATGCAAGGAGAAAAATTGCTCGAGGCGACAACACGAGCGGGGTTAGTTTGAGCATTTTTGCTAGGCTGCTTTTCTTTCCCCAGTTCAGACCTAGTCTTTGCTGCACAGTCTCCAGGTGTTGCTGCAGAACTTAAGTTTGCGACATAGCCAACTATAATATATTTGTTGGCTTTTAGTAGTCAGTTTTCAGAATATCTCACCAATGCAAATGATTTGTAGCCTCATTTAGCTGTGGTAATGTTGAGGTTAAAGTTGCGGTTTACTCTTTATGTGACAGTCACGCTATAGGGAAATTAAATCCTGCATAGGTGAGATCACGTCAACAGTCTGTGAGGGTATCCATTGTTGTAAAGGAAACTGGGAGAAAAAGGAAAAGGGAAGTGGAGTTGGATTTTAGGGTGTTTAATTGTAGACGCTGTTAGGACCTTTCCTCTTGGATATATATCAAGCAGCCAACAGCAAAGGAGATTTCTTTTTGTGTTTTGGTTTCAAGTTAGTGAAAATAATTATCAGGGGTTCCGCAAGGAAGGCGAGGAGGAGCACTTTCAACTGTGCTGTAAGGCCAGGTCCAGGGGTGGACCACAACGTCCAGCAGCCTCCAGCTCCTAGCACCGTGTAGCGCGTCATCCTGAAGCGCCTGGCCGAGCGCGGGTTCCCGCACCGTGGGACGTGCGCGGGCGGGCCCATCTGCGCCTGTCAGAGCCAGGAGGAAGCAGGGCCATACCATTTGGTTCTGGGTTCATACCAGCTGCACGAGTCGCTAGCAAATGGCAGCAAAACGGAGATCAGGAGGCGCTAAGTTTACTACCCCAAAGACATCGAGGACATCGACAGTAGATGGAGACCTACTACGGGCACAAAGGCAATAGAAAAGGAGATACAAACAGCGGAAAGAAGAAGGTGGTCGTGTACATGATAACATCCTAGCGGAAACAGGTACTATTAACACAACTGAGGTTATCACTGTTAGTGAACTATTTAGCAAATCACCATCACTCCCTATATTGGACCCAGAGTTAATGCACAGCCAGGGGACTCCAGAACAGGCACCTGCCCAATTAGAAAATGTTATGGTCCTGCAAAAAAGGAGAAAGACTAAACATCTTGAATCCTCCCGTTCTACCCATACCAGGTCAAAGAAAAACAGTAAAGGCCTAATTGCGGTTACCGGGGATGGGCCTCAGACCCAGAACAAGTTTATTGATAAAACCAAGAATGCAGAGCTTCCCCCCTCCAACTCCCCTGAGAGGTTAATATGCCTCCTGGAAGAAACTATGGCAAGAACCCTCTGCCCATTAATCTTGAGACTGGAAAAATTAGAGGCTGATATAGAACTGCTGCTAAATGCTGTAACAGGGATTAGGGTGGTAATGGATGGGGAGCGGAAAGCCGAGCACAATAGGAGGGTGGGTGCAGAAGATGTTTTAATAACACACCATGACCATTGCAAATGGGGGACAGAAGCCAGACATCAAACCAACAGTCACTTAGAGCTGTCCACTGGTGCCACGGCTAGATCGGAAATAGAACCCGTATTAAAGAAAGCCCTAGAAACAGACAACAGGCCAGACTGTCCAGTAGGGGAAAGGGAAAAAAAACACCACATGTTGTCCAATAGGAGAGGGAGGAAAGTATTGCACCAGTAGGAAAACCCCCGTTAGCCAACTTGAAATCCGGTCTAGTTAGAGGCGACGATAAAATTACACTGCACCTCCCACCTGAATTCTCCCCGTACGTAGTAGTGCTAACTAATACTTCACCATTTACAGAAAACTACAAGGAATCCCATGTGGGGCTTAAGAACAAGGTAAGCCATTGGTTGGCTCAAAATGTGGATCTATCAAATGTTTACTTTGGAGACATTTTGTTTGTAAGAAGGGTGGGGTGGATTGGCCCTATGCCTAAGAAATACAATGGGGATTGCATTGTAATTAGTTGCAGATCCCGCTCGCTAGCAAAGTGGCTGGCTGACCGGGGTTTACTAACAAATCAAAGCTCAGGACAAGGCCCCAAACTATTGCCATTGGCTTACTTTTATAGGAATTTAGCATCAACACCACAAATAATATTAATGCAAAAAAAACTCCTACACTTCCCAAAGAACTTTGTTAATCGTGGTGGCACATCTGTTCCATTATTAGAAGCAATCCTGATCCTTTAGGCCAAAAGTGCAGCCACCAATGTTAGTAACCTTGTCGTCAAACGTCCCACTGAAAATGCTCCAGAATGCAGAACAAATCAAGATGTGGATTTGGGATGAGCCAGCACACTTGGAAGAGTAAATGGCGAGATTTCAGCTCATGCTCTCTGCACGCAAGAGTCCGCATGCTGCAGCGCTTTGATCTCCTCAAAGCTGGCTTACAACAAGTGACTAATTGAATGTTTAATAACTCAGTTTTGGAAAGTAGGGTCACGGAGATTAAGAGTTTAGCTCAGTGCAGCTGAACATTAGAGAGTATATATGTCGGAAGAAAAATACTTATTGGTGTTTGATGGAGCGAGCAACCGAGGCGCTCCAGGGGACGGCGGAACCAGGTTATGGTTCTTTGGGGCAAGCACACTTGTTTTAGGAAGGGTTTGCGCTGTAGGTCGGTGGAAGATGCACTTGTGTGCCTGAGGGTCTGAAACTGCTAAGATTCCATCCAATGAACTACTGGCTGGGGCATCATAGGATCACACATTAATATAACTGCCCTCTCCTAAACGAACATGGTCATGATTTGGGCATTTATCATGAACAAAGAACAAATTGTCAGCAGAAGTAATTATAAAGATCTCCTGAGCTCCTAACCTCACCCTGTAGATCTGCATGTAAATGATTGCAAAGCTGTACTTATAACAGCAAGCCTCAAGATGCATTCTTGAAAACTGTTACCGATGATGAGACCAAAGCAGTAGATATATAACGTCCTAATCCTTAGCATTCGACAGAACAAGATGGAAAGAAATCCCGATAAGGTTGCCCAAAGCACCACTAATTTTGCTCTATCTATTATTACAGGTTCTGTGCACTTTACCTGGAGAATCCACCTGTTGACAGCAGGTGGGATCTCTGATCAGATACCAGGGAATGAGAAATAAACTGTGAATAAGGACCAGAAATACAGACTCCTAAAGTAATTCCTAATTTCTCAGTGGATCCTCAGCTACCACTTGGTTACAGCTGGTAATTGCACCCAAACACTGAAATTACTGAATGTCTCTATAAATGAATCTCTTGAGGGACCTAGCCAGTCATATTAAGAGGGCATACGGAAGGAAGCCGAGTGGTGTGGCTCACTGGTTAGAGGCGGCAGACCCGGAAGCAGAGAACTGCCCGGGACCAGGGTTCAATTCCCGATGCGGCAGGGCCATGGTCCAGGGTCAGCGGACTGGATAATTCTCGCCTCGGTGCCTACTCTAACCAGGGATCACACTCGGCAACTCTGGGCATTAGCTTGCCTCATCTCTACAACGGCCCCCCACATTCGTCGGGGATGACTGGTTTCACCTTGGAGATAGCCAGTAGGGACCATCTCACAGGGATAGCCAGGACGGGTTCCCCAGCGGTTTACAGTGCCACGACACCTCAGGGCAGCAGTGCGTTTTACAAGACACATACACAAGGAAGCCCTTAATTTCCTAAAGTGGTTAGATGGTATGGTACAAGAATGTCATAACCAAAGTATCATCTGACAGAAATATTGTGTGCTAAATATCAGTCACAAAAATAGCACCCCACTGAATTTATTCATATAACATATATTAATATTCTAACATCTACAGCCGTAAGATTTTTAGGACACAATATTTCTGTCGGATGAATATTTTTGATAACACTATTCTGACATATTTCTGGTGAGATTGGATAGATTTTTAAAAGATATTTGTAAAACAGGCAAATGGCTGCCACACTCAGATCAAAGGGTGGAGCGTAATCAAAATTCAAACCGATTACGGTTTAGAATGCTTCTATGCCTCTGATTGCTTAAAGCAGTTGTTTTCTGGCAACAGTTTTCAGTCTTTATGTAGGCATTATAGTTTGTTTTTAGGTCTCGGCTAGACAGCACATGCTCTGTCTTTTAGAGACATGTTCTTTACAATCAGTGTGCTACAGCCCACCCATTGGCTTACTACTTGTTTGCTTCAATGTCGCTCTCGTACTTTTAGTTCACGTTTGTCCATTGCATGCATGTATCATGCCTGTTCTTGTGTTTGGCTCTCCTCTAGAGCATGGACCAAGTCCTTGTGTCCATCCACTGCTCCAATTTTTGGAGTTACTTTTTTATGTGTGTTTAAGCACTCCCTATGACTGCTTGTGTTTTCACTTTCTTCATCCCCTCCCACCCGCCCTCCATTCATGTTGCTTCTTTCCCCCTTCCACCCGCCAGCATCCCTGTTGCTTCTTTACCACGACCACTGTCCCCATCTCTGTTGCTTTTTCCCATCTCGAGCCCCACAACATTAATGCAGAGAGGATGTGGTGGTACAGCCTGACCAATACCTACTTTGGTGCTGGGGACCCAGTTTTGAGTCTTGTGTCGGATCAACAATCTGTGATTCTGGTCAATTGAATTAATCTCCCCGTGCTTACAAAAAAAATGACTGTGTCCTTGTGTAATGTAACTGGTGCTTAGGTAACGCACTCTAATAATTTAGGGTCGAGTTTGCACTTTATAAAACTGCAACAACAAAAAAAGTACGTTATTCTAGAACTCTTTCAGTTTTAGGGGTCGGTTAGACAGGGTCACTGTCTCCTCGGGCCCCATGTTGAGTTAATTTTCCCGCCCCTCCTGACACAGAAAATGCCATGACTTTCAGCCATGCTGAACAGCTAATGTGCCGCTATACACCATGGCTAAAAGACATTCACATTTACAACATCAATAGCTCGGGCATTGCTAAGACCTATTATCTTTGCCAGTGCCTGTTTTATAAACAATCAAAAGGTTCTTCTCAGGTGAAGTTGTATAGATGATGCAGCTTTCTCTGAAATGCATTAGAGAAATCTTTCTCATATGTTCTCCCTCAACCTATCTTCAAATTCACATTGAGACACATAACCCACGACCAGGTCTTTCTTTTAGTGTAAATGTCATGCAACCTCATATACAGTGATAGCTGGTTGATAACCTATTTCAGGTTTACACAAGCTAATCATGAGGTACTGAGGTACTGATATATTAGGGTTATAAATGTTTCCCTCTGATTGGGGTAAAACGAGAAAAACATGTAGGGCCAGTAGTACTAATACTCTGCAAAAAGCTTTAGCAATTTGTGAGCAGTCTTTTGAAACCTGACACTTATTTTGCGAACAGACCTATGCACCAATAGCTTGGTTTGCAACATAATGAATCAGAGAGTGTCATCGTCTGAACTACTTAATTATTATTCATTAGGTAGGCCACACACGGCAACTCACTCTGATGTGAGACAGACAGAAAGAAGGATGGTGTCTTGCAAGGGTTTGCAGATCACCTAGTCTGTATTTGATTCCTTTTTTAAAACAGGCTGATTTCTGTACTGGAAACAGGGATGCTTATAAAAAAATAGTACCTTTTTTTTTCAAGGTTTCGGTGAGAGTTGACAGTGGTATCCAGGACCACTGCCTTCCCTGCCGGAATATGTTCCCACAATTTGCAAAGATGAACCGGTTCAAAGGGGTTACCGTCCCAGCTTGGGGCTTACTAACTTTTCAATGGTTTGCGACTGAAATACCAGTTATAAACCCTTGATACATATAGTCAGGGCACACTCCTAAAACAAGGAGTGGGGGGACTCTCCAAGTTAGGTAGTATCACAGGACGTGACATCACAGCATGTGGCATTACATGAAGTGACGACAACAGGAAGTGACATCACGGTGCGTGACAGGTTCCTTTACCCAAGGATCGGCAAACGAACTCTGCTGCAGCCTACCACACCAGGCGTAATATTCCATGTGCAGCACATTTCCATGTAGATGTGATTGCTTTAGCTGCCTAGTGGTTAACACATTAGATGGAAAGAACTGTTTTTGTCTAGTCCTAGATTTGACTTAAAGTAGCGTACAGGGTTAATGTGGCTCCTGCACAGCACATCATGTAACATGCAGATGGAAGATGATATTTTATGTAGATAGGTAAGTAGGTTACTGCTTTGAACACAGAGATCCTTTTGTTACATGCAGTTGCATTGTAATCCTTCCAGTATAGCACAGGAGCTATGAAGGATGATATTTGACTCCTACACCCAGTAACCCTCACTATCTTATGTAACACATCCAGTACAATGATTTACAAACTTGTGTGATTTATTGACAATATAATATGTATGTTTACTGTAAAGTGATCTGGCACCCTACATTGGGATGAATAGCGCTGTAAAACAAATACAAATAACTGGTATTTAAATTGCTATTTTGACCTGGGACAGAGTAACTCAGCTGACATTCTTACAGTGCATGAATATCTATTATATATGGGGGTCCGAACAAAGTCAAAAACGTGCCTCTCTTATGCGCCTTTAAGGTGTTAACAAGCTGCTGCTTCTGTTTCCCTTCCTCTGCATTTACATCTAGGTGTGAGGCTACAGGCAGGCTCCAGCCTGGATACTCGGACAAAAAAGGCCAAATGGGCCCTTAAGTTAGGCCTTTGTTATGGCCCATGAAAAAAGAACAATTGGTGGACAGAATGCAGAACAATGTCATACATTCACCCCGGAACAGAGATCTGAGCCTAAATCCATCTATTTTTTGCTCACCATGCCATTCCAGTTTGGACCCAGCCATTTGCAAATCAGTCTTGACGCTGCACCCAATGGGAACAGTCCAGCCCGAACTGCCAAGCCAGGTCCTCCTCGGACTGGAAACAAGCATCCTAGGACCTGTTGCGGGCTTTCAGCCCTCATCAGCCAGGATAGCTTGACTCCAGTGGCATGGAGAGCACAGGGCCCACGTCTGGGCATACCCGTCCCACTTGAGGTGACAAATGGAAAAAGAACAATTGATGGACAAAATGCAGAACAATGTTATACTGCTATCCTGGTTGATGAGGGGTAAAACTCTGAAACCAGTTCTAGGTTGCTTGTTTCCGGTCCAGGGAGGACCTGGTTTGGCAGTTCGGGCTGGACTGTTCCCATGAGGCACAGGGTCAAGACTGATTTGCATATGGCCAGGTCTAAACTGGGGTGGCATGGTGAGCAAAAGAATGTTGGATTTAACCCAGATCTTTTGATTGGGGGTGAATGTTTTGCTTTGTTCTGCATTCCGTCCATCAATTGTGTGTCTTTTGCTTTGTTATGGTCCAGCTGGAGTCTTAAGTAACAAAACTCCCCTCCCCGTCTGCACGTTGCTGCTCGGAATTAAAGCAGATAACGAGCAGGTGCTGCTGAATGAATCCTGGTGTCTCAAACTTACACAGGGATGAGTTTAGCATATTTTGGAGTGGGGCTTAACTTCTTCTGAGTTTACCCCTGACTCGAGCCTTTCATATAGTCCATACTCACAATTTAGAAGGGATGCCCACAACACAACACTTCCACTGGCAACCACTGCCATACCCATTTTAGGAGGCAGTAAAAGTTTACTGATTCCTAAGATCGGTTTCCTGCATTAACATGGCCCTTATTCATTTAGAGTTTGATGCTCAAAGCCTTTTTGAAACAAATCAGAAATCTACTTCTGTAGCTGCTCTCGTACTTTCTGAGCGGATTTCTACATTTATGGGATTCACAAAACTCTGAGAGAATTCTCAAGTAAATCTACACAAGGTATTGGTTTATTTGAGCACTCCTCCCCTTTTCTTTTCACAATGTGGGTAATCTGCTAGACAAGTATGGTGGAATTGTGCATTTACATGTTTAAAACTTGTGGCAGGAGATAACAATTCAAAAAGAAGTTAGTGCTTTCTTCCCAGTTCCTTCCCGAAAGCGTAAGTTACTGCATCTTTTTGGGCTTAACCTTACAAGTGTTTCCCCTGTGGATACCATCCCCTGCTCACACGCTCTGTTTGCCATATCTACCCCTACATGCAAAATCCTAAACATCTACTTACTCTGAATCTGTAAATCAGGATGTGGAATTTGGAAACACAAATGCCATTTTTGTGCACTTAAGTGAATCCAGCGGTAGGTGTAACAGACTCACTGCTTTAGGCATACTGCAATACTCAGGCTTTGGGCGCCAACTTACCAGCTCCCATTATACAGTCTCCGGCTAACTAGGAAAACAAGCATTTGCAATGCAATAGGTCTCGCATTTACGCAAGTTTAAGCTATTGACACTGTAATGACAATGCGTTTTATTTATGTTTTAACCCCTTGACCGCAGTGGTAATTCCGCCGCAGGGCTGGGGGGGAGAGGGGGCCGCACAGTGCTACCATGCTCGTGATGGAGCCACTCCATCACAAGTCACGGGCGCGCTGTGCTTGTGACGGAGTGGTTCCGCCAAGGCCCTGCCCGCTCAATAGAACGCGCCGCGCAGGCGCGAAATCATTGCAGTGCAGGCGTGGAGGCCGGGCCATGATGGAACCACTCCATCACCAGCACAGCACGTCCATAGCTGGTGATGGAGTGGTTCCGTCACCAGCATTGATGTGGTTAAAAATCAATATATAAATAAAAGGCATTGTCATTTACAATGCCAATAGCTCAAACCTGCGTAAATGCGAGACCTGTTGCATTGCAAATGCTTGTTGCCTGTGCTACACGGAACTGATGTGGACTGCGCTGCAAATTAATTAAATAATAGCTTGGCCGCTAAAGTGAAATAAGGAAAGACCATTAAAGGCAATAGTGCTCACTCACTAAATAACGGAGACTGTGTGAACGAGCCAAGTAAAAGATCCATTCGTTATGGGCGTTAACTAATGCAGACAAGGCGATACCAAGGCGGAACAAACAAGCCTATGTACGAATCAGGAGGCAGCATTTTCGAAAGACAATGGCACCAGCCGATGACAAATATGGGCGGAGAGTGGATGGGGCTTCCAATGCATACCCTAATACAGCATGCATTGCAGTGCGAGCAGCGCATGCACTGCCCAGGTTAGACCTAAAAAAAGAAGGATGAAATGCAATGTTGGCGGAATCCCAAGAGCCCTTCCAGTGGGAAACTTCATCATCTGCACGCAGACAGCTCCATGCGCCCATCTGAATGCCAACGTTCTGGGCATGGGCCCAGCTCCCAATGCTTGACCTACGCCAGCAGGAGCCCAGTTTGCAAAGTAAAAATGTGGACTCAATGAGTTAATCAGGGTGCTTACATTGAAATGTGCTTGTTGTGGCTATCCCAGAGTGCTTGTTTACTAATGAGAAGTTTTGGTACACTCATTGCGAGCTGGTACTCTCCTGTTCAATTTGAAGATACAGTACCTAGTACTTGACAGTATCTGCCCATTCAAAGCACCGCTTTTGACCAAGCACTCTTGCCAGCATTTGCGCCGCCTGCTCGTTTCGTTGCACACCCAGTGAAATCCAGCCCAGCGGCGATGTAGTAGGCGTGTCTGCAGGGCCACGCCTGCCCCATGAACCCACTGGCCTTGCAAGTTCTCAGATATCCTTGTGTGACTCATTAGGGAGATGACTGCAGTGATAAAAGATGATGGTGAATGTCGAGCCAGGGTGGCTAACTCCTGTGACCTGCCCTAAGCAAGCACATGTGCGAACCCGTTCAGCAATAGAGTAAACGATAGGTAAAATTAAGTGGAAAACTAACCTGAAAAATAGGACCAATCACCAGAAGTGTAACAAGATTTGTCACAGCTTGGCAGGTTACACGCGTTGACTTCTCAGTGTGTTCGTTTTCTCCTTCATAGTGGAATGTATGGTAGCTTTTCTGTATGGCTGCAACACAGATCCGATTGTCCGAGCATGTGTTTTGTACTCTGCTTATAATTATATAACTCTTACCAAACTCATTGTGAGGTGTAAAGCGCTTGGCCAACAACAACCCTGTTTGTCTGTGCGGACCGGATACCAAAGGAGAGCCAGAGCGCCACCATCGGTCCGGTGTCTCTGCAAGCCTGGCAGACTGCCTCTGTAACTTGGGAGGGTGGAGGTGAGGAAGTGGAGGTGGGTGTGTGGCCACCTCTATGGGGTAAAGAGGCTGCGCCCTGTTTGCATTGGGAAAGAAATGTGGTTTCAGTAGTTTGTTTCTTGTAAGTGATACATAACAGAGGGAGGGGCATTGGCGGATCACAAGTTTAGCATGAAGGTAGTGCGTTAAAACAAGTAGGGAGATAAAATTTTGAAATGGCAAGCGCGCGCCTCGTGCTGACAGTTTAAAAAAAAAAGGCGTGCAGGCTGCAGTGGGAGAGAGGTGGAGGGGTGCACCCGCTAGTGGTGCGCGTGCGCCGAGGAGAGCAGTCTGCTCTTTTTCAAAGGTCATTCTCGTGCTTGTGGCGAGCCGCTGCACACTCCCGCAAGGCATATGTTGCCACAAGCACGAGTTTGTGCTTTGAAAAAGAGCTGCATGATGGCTAAAGGTCTCCTTTGCAGCGCATGCGCACTACATAGGTGAGACCTAAAAAATAGGGTTGTCGAAAATTGCACTACTTCAGACCCATACTCTTCATGATTATATATGAAAAAATGTTGCTTCATAAAGCGTTTTTCTGGACAAAAATCTGACCAGGGCATGCTTTTGAAGGAACATTGACATTTTGCAACTTTGTGAAGTGTAAAGTTCCTGAATTAAATAAAGTTCTGTCTACAGAATAAAAACTCCACCCACTGCTATAGAAGACCATTAACCCTACACCCAGCTCACCGCCTCCAACTTTCACACTGTCATGCTGTTACTCTATTAACCAATACACCTAACAAGAGGTTCAGGAAAAGGTGTATTGACTGTTTGTCCCTGGTTCAGGGTTGTTGGACAGCCCCTGTAGTGTCTAAATGGTTACTATGTTAGCTGCCGAAGAAAATATAGGTCTGTGACACCGCAGACACAGTGCGAAGGTCTCTGCGCAAGACTGCCCTAGACTGATGTCTACAATCATAGTGTCGCAAATATGGTCGTCTGTAAAACACTCATCCCTCAATCCTTTCGAAGTGAGAATTCTCTAGAATCAATCCACAAACAGGCACTGTGTGGTTAAGTGCATTTCCACTAAGCTATGCCCGCTTCATAAATTGTATGTGGAAGTTCCGAATAATGACTTCCGCTAAACAATGCTCCACTGGCATCCCAACATTGTCAAATCAAGATCGATAAATATGTTGAACAATCAGACACCTTTTACAGTGCTGATGGTATGTTAATTTGATAGATTGGACATGCTGCATGTCTCTAATCGTGTGCCCAAATAACAGCGCAATCCAAGCGCAATCAGAAGACATCCTCCATATCCTGGAAGAGACTGGACAGTGTAGTGTCCCAGTGTCTAAAGATAACTTTTGTGTGAAACAAATTATTGCATTGATCATTCCCCACAAAAAACCTTATGCAGATGTATAAATCCGGCTGTCCTGCAGGGTTTCATTGAAAGACCATACCTATTAGCCTCAACTCCAGTCAGCATCTGTTGCTGGGTGAGGCTCAATGTATCCATGTCAATAGGTTATGAATGATCCTGACTGATCCAAAATCATGCTACTTTGATTGTACTCTGTCAACCCAACATGCCACTAGTGCTTCATTTGTGCTGCTGCTTGCTGAAGGTGAGCACCGGCATTCATGCTTGGGAATCAGGGATTTCTCTTCATCTTCAGACATTGACCCAGTGCAAGAGAGAACAAGGCATACAAGAGTGAAAGAATGTGGAAAGGAAGATGGGGAAAAGCATTGGCTAAGGAACAATGATGGAATGGTGGAATGGTAAAGGACCTGTAAAAGTGATATGAAAGAGAGGGCATATGGTGGTGATAGAAAGAGGCATGCAGTGAAATTAAGGCTAGGCAGCCATAATACCTAGGAAACCCAGCATTCAGCAGAACTGGCTCATAAGAAAAGACACAAATTTACAGATTAAACATTCCTTCTCTCTCCGCTGTAATTCAGTCACTGGGCTAAACCCACCAATCCCAGGGTATATGTCAGCTTCTCAATCACAGTGTGTAGGAGTAGAGGCAGTCTATCCAGACCTGAATTGTACCCCACAAATACCCTAAATAAAGATGTATTATTTTAAAATAGAGAAGCCAACAGAAATTATCTCACATTTAAATCCAAATCTATTAGCTTTGCCACTGCTTGTTAAAGTGCCAATACATGAATTGTATTGTATTGAAATTGCATTAAGATAGCGCTTACTACCCCTGACAAGGCGTCAAAGTGCCTTTTTGGCGAGTAGCATGCTACTCCGGAACAAATAGAGGATTAGTATTGAATTAGTATGGTGAAAAATGCAAATACATTTTAAGTGGTGATAGGTTAGTCAGTTATTTGGATTTGGAATGATAGCAGAAGTATAGAGGAGGACAACGTTTTGTATTTATATAGCGCTTGTTGACGCACGCTATTCAGGAAGCCTACAAAGGATTAGTGGTGAATTAATATGGTGAAATATGAAGTAATTTCAGTGGTGGATATTAGTAAGTTACTTGGAGTGAGAAGGATAGCGGAGGGATAAAAGGGGAAGAAAGATTTGCATTCATATAGCACTTGTTACCCTTGATGGGTGTTGAATCACTTTTCTGGCGAGTAGCACGCCTCTCCGGAACCCATAAAGGATTACTGTTGAAAATTAGTATAGTAAAAAAATATGAAGTAATTTGAGTAGTGGATATGTTATTCCATTATTTGGGTAGTATATTAGTATAGTTTAATATGGAATTTGAGAAGTGAACACGTTAGTCTGATAATTTCGATTGAAAAGGATAGTGGAGGAATAAAAGTGTGAAAGATTTTTTTTTAAGGTCTTAGCAATAGGAGGAGTCTTTTGGATGAGTAAAAAGGAGTTTTGGAGGGGAGGACTCAGAGGAAAGAGTTTAGAAAGGTTTGTTTTAGGGGATCGGTATAGTGAAAAAGGTGTCAGATGATGCAAGGAGGGGTAGAGTAGGAGAGAGTCTATAAAGGGTTATTTTGGCAATCATAGTAGTGGTATGGGGTTTGGGCTAAATGAGAGAGTGGACGTAGAGGATATATTGATAGATGTATAGGATGAGAGATAGGGTAGTGCATTGGAAGGAGTAGTAGAAGAAGTTTGAGATGAGTCAGAAGATTGGGCTAGAAGATATATTGAGCGAAGTATAGGCTGAGAAATAGGGTAGTGCATTGGAAATGCTAAATTAGAAGAAAGTGATAAATATATAGATCCATAAGTACATTGAAAGTATATAGATACATAAAGGAGGTACGTTTATGTAGATTAACCCCTTTACTGCTAAGGCCATTTACCTATTCTCATCTAATTTCCATTGAAATCAATGAAAAGTGCATGAGAGTTACCCTTGTCATTAGCAGCCAAGAGGTTAAAGATATTGATAGAATTAAAGGATGAGAAATAGGGTAGTGCATTGGATATGCTTTTTCAGGAGAAAAGTAACAGACACACAGATCCAAGTACATGGAAGGTACATAGATGCACACTGGAAGTATGTACATGTAGACCAAAGATGATTTTTATTTATTTATTATTATTATTTTTTCTCTACAAAACATAATTATTTTACATGTTTATACAAAGTAATACACAAAGATAGGTACATATCTATAGTGAAAAAAAATGCGTGTATGCAGAGGGATATGCTGAAAATTTCTGTTTGTGTATGGTGTTTATGTGGGGAAGATCCGAGTAGTTTTCTGAAGATAAGCTGGTTGTTGGTGGACCTTATGTTGGGGCGTAAAGAGTTCCATAGTTTTACTGCTTGAACAGAGAAGGATGTGCCTCCCATGTTTTTTTTCTTGTATTGTGGGGTTTTGAGGCGAGATGCTCCTTTAGGGTGTAGGTTCCTTTGTTGAATGTGTTTGGTGATTTTATTCCTGATGAAGAGCGGTCCCATTCCATGTATTGCTTTGTGTGTGATACAAAGCAGCTTGAAAGTGGATCTTCTGGCAACCGGTAACCAATGCAGGGATTTCAAGGCAGAGGAGATGTGGTCTCGTGGTTTGATATGCAAGAGTAGTCTGGCAGCTGAGTTCTGAATCCATTGTAGTCTTTTCATGGTCATTAAAGGTGATCCGTGGTAGAGGCGTAATGAAGTTTGGACAGAACAAGGGAGATGGTAGCTTGGACCTTGTGTGGAAATCCCAAATGAGGGAAAATTCGGCCAGCGTTTTTATAGTAGCAAAGCTTGATCTTGCTAGTTTATCCACTTGGGCATTCATCGACAGATTGGAGTCCATGGTCATTCCGAGGTTTCTTACTCCCTTCGATACTTTAGGCAGTGATCCCAGTTCATCAGGCCATGCGCCAAGCGTGTTTTAATGTTTCCAATCACCACACGTGAGTATTTCAGTTTTTGAAGCATTCAATTTGAGATGGCTCCAGATCATCCACTGATCCACGGCTCTGAGACAGTTGAAAATTAGTGATTTTCCAATGTCTTTGGGGCATTCCAGTTGAAGCAGTATTTGTGTGTCATCTGCATAGTTATAGCATGTGAGGTGAAATTTTTTGATCAGTACTGGTAATGACTTCATGTAGATGTTGAAAAGCATGGGCGAGATGATAGAACCTTGAGGGACCCCTGCTTTTGTGGAGTATGGTTTGGACGAGAAAGGTGGGGTATGGATGACATTAGTTCTGTTTCGAAGGCAAGACTCTATCCAGTCTAAAGCAGTTCCCTCTATGCCGGCTTCATAGAGTCTTTTGTTTCAGAGTGTCATGGTCATCCGTGTCAAAGGCAGCTGAGAGGTCCAAGAGGAGTAGCGCAGCAACCCCGTTGTGGTCAACTGAATTCTTTAGGTCCACTCAGATGGCAAGGAGGGCAGATTCAGTGCCTCTTCCCGGACGGAATCCTGTTTGGAAGTCTGAAAGTATGTCATTCTCTTCAATGAATTGTGACATCTGGGTGAACGCTGCTCTTTCCAGCAGTTTGCCCAGGAACGTTCCATTTGTAATGGGTCTGTAGTTGTCAGGGTTCAGCGGGTCCAAGTTTGTTTTCTTCAGTAAAGGGCATATGTATGACTTTTTGAGTTCTTCTGAGAATATTCTAGTGGTTAAGGAATCATTGATGATTCGTCTTACTGGAGTGGCAGCGAGGTTGTTAAAAGAATTGTCTTGAAAGTTTTTGGCGGACAGGGGTCAGAAGGGCTGCCGGCAGGCCTGATTGCTTTGACCAGGTCCATAAATTCATCGTGTGAGATGTGTTGGAAGGAACGGAGAGGCTTGATTAGAGCATTCTTGGATAGTTGTTTTGTACAAGGGTTAGTGCTGGTGCTTTGTTTCTGTTTTAAGTACGATTCCAATGTGTCTGCTTTGTCCGTGTAATGATTTGCCAGTTTGTCTGTGAAATCTTGAGTAACAGGATGAGTTCCTTCTAGGCAATTTGGTTTGCGAAATTCATTGAGTATTTTATAGAATTCTTTATTTGCACATTTAGCGTTTTGAATTCTGTCTGAATAGTACCTTTTCTTAGCTTTTTTATATCAGACTTGTATAATCTGTTACTTTTCTGTAGGTGAAGTTTGACTTGTTTGGCGTTTGTTTTGAGCCAGGTACATTGCAGTTTTCTAATTTGCTGTTTTATGTCGTTTATTTCTATGCTTCTCCAACGCGCTTTTTTTCTTTTGTTCTGTTGTGTGGTTTCGAGTGGTATCAGGATGTCAAAAGCTTTCTGTAGCCACTCATATAGATTTTGAACAGAATTTATGCTTTCCAGATTTGTACTGGATGTTAGTTGTGTTTCCAAGTGTTCCAAATTGAGTTTGTTCCACAGCCGATAGGTGGATGGATGTAAGGTAGTTTTAGGTGAGTCGCTTAGCATTGTTTTATGTTGGAAGGCAAGCAAGTGGTGGTCTGACCATGTGACAGGAGTTATAGTTTGAAAGGTAACTAGTTCAGTATTATCAAAAATTACATCTAGGATATGTCCAGCAGAATGTGTCGGATTGTGGACAATCTGATGCAGGTTCAATGCGTCTAGGCCGGTGATTATAGTTTTTGGATGGGTGATATTGGGTTTATCAAACCCAATGTTAAGGTCACCCAGAACGCATAGGTTGGAGTGTATTGTTATCAGGTTTGAAACTGTATCTAGAAGTGCATCTGGGAATGTTGCCTTGCTAGGTGGAGGTCTGTAAAGGAGCAGGAAGTTACTGGACGAAGACGGTGTAGGATTGCATCTTGTTAGAAGAGCCTCACAATTCTCTATGGAGATGTTGTCAATTTTAGTGATATGTATTGTTTGCCTGAATACAACAACTAGACCACCTCCTTTTTTGGCTATACGATTTTGGGTGATTATTTTTTGCATCGATGAGAAGGTCGTAGATGTGATGCTTGTTTTTAGAGAGGGATCGAGCATTCATTAGTAGACAGTTTAGTGAGTGGCCTTTGGTGATGGTGGGACTTTGTTTGGTAGAAGAGTGATCAGTATTGTGTGGGTTTGTAGCAGGTGTGTTTTTAGTGCTAGTATTAGCTGTATTAGGATAGCAATCGTGTAGCTGTTCTGTATCGTGTTCCTCATCCAGCATGCTAAGAAGGCATTTTGATGGGTCTGCTGTGTGTGTGTTGGAGATGGTGTTTGAGAGTGAGTTGGAGTGCTGTGTTGCTTTTGTAGTGTAACATTGTTGTGAAGTAGGCATGGGGAAGCAAAGTTGTGACGTGTGGCATATTGCTTATAGTTTTTGTGTTTGTTTAAGGCGGAAAGTGTATGAGTCAGGGGAGGTGGTGCAGCATGTGGGTCATGTAGTAATGTTCTAAATTGCCCAATGGATGAGAGGCGGTTAGAAGAGAGGTGCTGTATTGCTGTATCTGTATTAGGTGTGGTGGAAGAGTGAAAGCTTGGCATTGGAGTTTGTTCCTTTGTGTGGTTTGAAAGGTGGGTATATGTTTGTTTTTGTGATGGTAAGTATTATAAGGTGTTGCGCTTTGAAAATCTTGTGCTGGTGTGTGTGTGATATGTTTTGCTTTTGAGGAGCAGTGAAAAGGGTGCTGATGTATATGTTTCAATGGATTTGGTTGTGTAGTATTATTTGTGAGAGGAGGATGTGACGTAGGGGGTGGTAATGTGTTTATGAGTAGAGTGTATGTTGTGTGTAGGAGGGAATGAAGTAAGGGTGAGAGTGTTTATCTTAGACTGGTTTGTTGCAAGAGTTACAAAGTGTGGTGGTGTGCAGTGTGTGTGTTGTACGTTAGTGTTATTATGGTAGAAGGGAGAGGAGGGTGTTTGTTGGACAACTGATGGAAGGATGATTATACGTTTGTTAATGATAAAAGGTGGTCTGTTAGGTGTAATTACAGCAGGGAGAGTGTGTCTGAATGGGATGTAGTTATGTATGGTGTTGATTGGCGTTGTGTTAGTGATTAGTGTATTGGTTAGTGGTATAGGATAGAGTTGTGTACTGTTTGTAGGTGATGGTGGATATGTGTGGTAGTTGGGATAGTAGGGTGTGTAGATGTGGTTTGGTTGGGTTTGTAGTGCAGGCTGGTACATGAATCTGTGTATAGTGTGGTGTGTGGTGTACATTTGGTGTGAGTGTGTTGCTCTGTTTGTGGATGTGGATGGTGTAGGCTGGGTATTGCTAAATGAGAAAAAGGGTAGCATTTCTGGCCCTAGTAATCCACAAATAAAAGTACAGACATACAATATACACTCCTTTCTTTAAATTGACATGAATCCCAATGTTGGTACAACAAAGTCACAATCTGTTATAAAAACATAATAGGCCTTTAAAAGCAATCACAGAAATCTCACAGTTACCCCCCTCTAGTTGCCCTCAATCGAACCGCTACTTTAATAAAATTAATAATAAAGCACAATGTAAGGGAATCAGTCGCCTGTTGTAGAAAGATCTAAGCCTCTTGAGCACATTTCATATTAGTTTTTTGTAAGATGTCAATCAAGAATCTGCGCCTAGGTTCAGAATAAAATGAACACAACAATACAAAATGAAGGGAATCCTGCGGAGACCTATTGTCGCAGCCGCAGGTTCCCTTCTGCTCAATTGTAGATGAATCCCCTAGTGGTAATGCCAATAAATATGGTAAAAGATTGAGCCTAAAACGGCTCATTAAAAACCTGTCCTGCGCATTATATATCAAATATAAATAAGGCTCCATTCCTTCTGTGGTCTTTACAAGGTTGTAGGCACACACCATGGTTTTGACCCTTTCTAGCTCTGTTCTCTGTATAACTTTGTGTGCCAAGAACGCTTTTTTAACCATCTTCTTATTCTGAGGGATAATCGCTGCCGGATCGGCAAAGAGATTCCCGAGGCCCAGGGTTTCCAATACGGACTTAACATAACTGAACCACGGGATTTGCATCCATTTATCTCTGCCCAGGCAGTCCATCATTATTTCCCTGCTTAAGGTCGCCTCTGGGTTTACCCAGATTTTTAGCCAAGCTAGGATTGGTCTAACCTTCACCAAATCTTCCAGGTAGGATATCCCTAACTCCCTGTGTGCAATTGCTGAAGCTAGACTTTGTGGGGCTTTCAGGACGGAACGTAAATATTTGTTCTCCTCCCGCTGCAGTTGGCAAATGATCACGAAGCCAACACATGGAGTTGTTCAGGTTCAACACCTGTTCAGGGCACCACCTCCCCAACCTTCGACCATAACCTGCGATTGCTCCGTTGGTGACATTCATCTTACGGCAACGTTCCTCCACCAGACAGTTAAATTTTATTGATCCGCCAAATAGTAAGCCCAGATAAGAGAATGATTTAACTTTCTCTATCTTATGGCTCCCTATAGTGAAGGTGCATTTGTTGCAGGGTTTGTTACCAACGGATAGAATGTAGGATTTACCCAAATTAACAGACAGGTCTAGTGAACCCATAAAAGATACAAAACCATCAATTAAAATCTGTAGGCTCTTTGGTGTGCGTCCGAGGAGGACTGCGTCATCTGCTGGAGCTGCGGAGAGAAAAAGGGTGTGCAGGTCTAACATCGTGACACAACAGGAGTTATCGAGACGCTCTGTAGACCACTACACCTTCTACAGACCTCAGTAGTGTTTAACTCAGTCTCATATTTTCAGAATTAAAACATTTTCAATATTAATTTACAACAAAATCCTTGTTGTTACTTTTTACCATAGGGCTATTGGTTTTGCCAATGGCTGTTAGCTGTCTAACTGGTTTTAGGTCTATATCAGTTGAAGTGTTCTAGATCCTGATGCAATAACAAAACTCAGAGAGTCACACAAAATTCCAGTTGGATGGCACACTATGGAATTCACAGAAATTGACTTTACATGTTTAAGCTCTGCCTTAATTACACATGTCACACCCTTTTTCGAGTCCCCACCTACCTTTTTCCTCCCACTTAAAGCCATGCTTGTTGTCTGCGCCGATGCTGGTAAATGTAGTAAAAAGGATTGCCTTCTGTCTAGAAAGTATACAGGCAATAAGGGATTGAATGTGGCAACCAGCATGATGATTGAATTTATGTTTCAGATGTAAAATAATCCTGCTTCCATTCCGATGGAAGCATATGCTTGAAGGGGGAATGATACACCCAATAGCCAATGGCGTGAGCTGAGGGTTATTCTTTTCTACGTGAAGCCAAAGCCACTCTATGGAAATTTTAAAGAATTTATAAAAAAAATAGTCTGTAGACAGCTGTGCTGTTAAGCCAGACTTACAAGCCAGCCAAAACTGAGTGTAACTGTAATATAAAGGCGAGCGTTCCTATGACATGGAATCTCGTACTTGTTTGCTTTGCAAGATCAGTGAGCATGGAACACACAAGGCCTTTCACCCGGAAACATCTTTTCTTCCTGGGTTTTCTTTTATAAAGACATGGCTGGCACTAAGAGACAGGCTGCACAGACATTGTAGATAGACACTGTGCACATTCGTAATATTTGTGTTTGTATATGTTATCACAATAAGGACAGACTTGGTGTTATTGCCAGTGCTTGTTGGTTTCAGTGTTTAGCCTCAGAACCCGAGTTTCCCTCCTAAATCGGCCTCGGTGGTTTCATTGGCTCTTATCTGTGGACATGCAGCATTCTTAGCTTTATCTGAAGGACATGTCACTCCGGACCACCCTGAATCCGAGCTGCAACTGGAGCCCCCAACATGCCCTGCACGGGGCCCGGTGCACCCTTCAAAAGCACCGAAAAACGAGAAACCTCTGGAAACGCTCATGCTAATCCATGAAATGCTGCGCGAGGGAAAGTGACGTGGCTGAGATACAGAGCCGGCGCGGGGCTGTAATTTTCTACCCGCCAAGAAAGGGATTTATGCGATGGGAACCAGCTGTGCTCTGGCGGACACAGCTTTGATCTGCAGCCGTCTGTCGGGCACGCCCTGGGAGGCGCGAGCAGACCCCTGTGCAAATCACAGGTGCCTTGAACCACTGAGGAGGGATTTCAGTACAATGTCTTTGCAAAAACGAAAACGAGTTTGCACCATGTTTGCTTTCATTGGCTAAAAACACTTTTCGAAACCGTCCCGCACTCATTCATTCCTTTCTACAGTGTCACGCCTCTGGGTTGATGGATTCTTCTGTAGGACACAGGTTCGAATCCCAGCAGGGACAATTCGGCCTATCCTCCTTCTGAGTTGGATAAACTAGATCCCGTTGAAATGGCTGATACACTTCATGGACAGGAACACTTTGGCTTATAGTGTTGCTACACACATTCTCAATCTTTAATTAATTAATCACATGTGAAGAGAGGCAATCTCTCTGTTGGCTCCATTGCTAGTTGGTGTATCATCTTGAAGAAATAAATAGTTGCTCCAGTCAGAATTTTTATGAAGTTTATTTTGGTCTCAGAGGAGTGCTCATATGCTTTCTTCATGAACCAAATTTCAAGTTAAATTGTTCCTTTAACTGGTGAGCAAGTCCTAGAGTTTCTAGATTAAGCACCTTGGGCCTCATTTATGAGAAATGACGCATTGCTGCGTGAAAGCAGCGATGCGTCACTTCTCAGTGCGCACTCCTTGCGACATGCCTGATGCATCATATTTAATATATGATGCATCATGTCGCAAGGAGTTACAGGTACGTCAGTATTTCTGACATATCTGTAAGCGCAAAAGTGACGCATTGCTGGAGTGTGTCACAAAAGTGACGCAACTCCAGCAATGCATCCTTTCACATGGGGCAAGCCCCATGTGAAAGAGCCTGCATCAGTCTTACGCCTGCTGTGAGGCAGGCGCAATATTTTGACGTAACGATGTCCTAGAAGTGACGCAGTGAAATCTCATAGATTTCACTGCGCCACTTCTACGAAGATTTTTGCGGGGGAACGCATACATTACACCTGACGCCGGTATAATGTAGCGCAGGGGTTTACAAAGTGACACATCTGCTTAGATGCGTCACTTTGTAAATAGTGTGCAACAGGAGGCATGTTTTACGCCGCCGATGCGTCACGAGAAGTGACGCATCGGAAGCGCAAAACTGACGCAAGGCCTCATAGATGAAGCCCCTTGTTCCTGGTTACGATTACCAGCATCTTTTGGTGTGGTAGTACCGCACCTGTAAGTACTGATACAGCAGTATGTGGTATTTAATGCGTGTGGTATTACTTCATCAATCCAAGCTTTGCATCTGAAAACAGCGGACCCACGCTGTCAGAGTAGAGGAAGGAGACCATCGTGTTTCTTCCTCCCACATTCCGCCGCTTCCATTGTGGAGTAAGCACTCGAGATCGCGGACCCAATTGGTGATTCAACTCCAGGAGCAATTCACTCCTTCACCCAAACCCCCATATTAAGGAAGATTCGTGGCCCCACGGCCCGTTTCTGGGACCCGTCAAGGCACCCTTCACCCTGGGCACGGCAATACCCCTAATACCCATCTGCGTCTGACCAAGCCACCCTCGGAATTGGCAGGCGTTCGTATTGCCAACAGGCAGTGATTTATAACAGTCCTGATGATGATCCCAGTTCATTAGGAGCCTTGGGATCGAAAAGTTGACGCTTAAAAAACAGTGTTGCATGAAATTCATTTTGCATATTAATCTGTACACACTGTGTGTCGAGACTTGCTGTGATTGATTATTAATTCGCAAGCGACAATTGGCTCCAAAAACTCTTCTTGCCTGTTAAACTTTTTCCCTGACTTACTTTCTTTTCTTAATCTATGGTTTTTCCATTTTTCGGGATAGGTACAGGATTGTGCCCTATCTAAATGTCTTTATGTGACCCTCCTTAGGTCAACCAAATTCCTGTTATTTCTAAATTAAAATATTCATCGCCCGGCTGGGCATGGAAGCTGAACTATAGAACTTATTGTGGTTTATAGATTTATTCATTTGTCTATTGTAACTCCTGAGGACCCTTGTTCTCTCTAATTTGCATCTGAAATGGGGCATACTGCAGTGTTGTCATGTGTTTCCCACAATCCCGAGTTGTAGAACTCAGAATTTAGCACTAATTCCGCCAGTTGAACATGACAAACATCGGGGCAAATATCGCGAAGAGAAAATGCTGCAGGGAGTGGTATTTCCTGCTCACCTTCGAATTTTTATTTGGGTGGAAACAATACAATGGCCCATACAGTGATGGTCATTTCCAGATGCTGAGGATAACATTATTTATATCAGATGAATGGGTATCAAAATTATTTTTAGAGATGGGTGAGCAGCATCAAATCAGTAGATTTCTTTTTTTCTGGAATCTAAAGAAAAGTTCATACTGACCATATATCTGACCTACAAAAGGAATATTTGTCAAACATTTCTCAACCAACTTTAGTCAGGGGGATCCTTCTTGTGGCTGGAGAATGGTGTTAGAACTTTCCATGAGGCCAACTCTATCTTGGTTTTTGTGTAAGATAATACTATCTCCATGTAACCCATTGTCCTCCCCTGCCTGTTGTCATTCTCGGCCAATGCTTAATTTGAGCCGGTGGTTTCCGGTGGTGGCACCAGCACTTAATTGTCAACTCTGGCTCTAGTGATAGACAGAGAGCCCCACCATGTGGTGGGCGAATTTTGAGATGAGCACAACAAGATTGTTTAATAAGTCAATATTCATTAGTAAATAGCAATACATACCACTTAGACTATTTTAGCCCACCAAAGCTATAATAATAGCATGATTTGTTTATTTTATTTTTAACATATTAATCACTGATTCTCCAATGCGTGGCTTGCTTATTTCTTTCACTGTCAATAGTCTATGTATTGTGCTCTACCATCTCTATTTATTCTGCTGCCTGCATGGTGTCTAACTGCAGCAGTAGTTTAATTACGTTGTTTTTCGTTGTAAGTGCACCTCACCTTCTTCTCTGTGGGCCGCGACATGATCCGCTCCTCTCATCTGACACAATGTCCAGGTATCACTCCCTTTACACCCTAGCTTAGCCCCTCCTCTGCTCCACTGTCTTCTTCCCCTGATTTGAATTGATTTGATTCTGCTCTATAAAGCACACAGTTACCCGTACTTGTTTCGGCGCTAAAATGGGAATTCAGACCAAGGAACAGAAACAGCGAGTAACGTTATGCTTGGGGGAGACACAGGATTAAAACAGAAGATTTTTAAAAGGAATTATTCAAGTCTAACAAGAGTGGGTTTAGTGTGAATCGTGGGGCGGGCGTTCAGACTTGTTCCATAATAACTGAAGTCAACCCACCAAGTCTGGCCATACAAAAGTGGGCCTGAATACCTGGATGGAAGGAGAGAGTGCAGAAATCTAGAAAGCCTGCATCATGTGAACATTGTCAGATGTTGTTAGGTGAATGAATGGATACAATGGCCTTGTGACATAAACAGAGGGCCTTAAAGATACTCCTTTTCTGAACAGGGAGCCAATGTAGAGTTTTGAAATGACCTGAACTCCTGTCCTGTTTTCGGGCGCCTACAATTAATCTAGCTGTAGCGTTCTGAATTAAGTACCTATGTGCTTTATGTAGGCAGGGAGGCATACAAGCAGTGCACTGCAGTAGTAGAGCCTCCTGATAATCTTTGATTGAACCAGCAGCTGTCTGGAGGTCCGGTGAAAAAGAATTTTCTTTAGTACCTTTGTGGTGAAAAATCAAGTTAGCAAGAGTTTTCTAATGTGAGGTTCGAAGTACAAATTGGGATCAAGTATGACTCCCAGGTTAACAACATTGGCAGAAGAGGTTGCATATGTGCCCAAAAATTCCGGCCACCAGTAGGAGGGACTTCCATAGACCGGTTCTCTGTTTTGCTAGAATTGAGACACAGGGATTGGCGTTATTCAACTTGCCACCCCAACTAGACAGCCTTTAAATCAGTCCTGATCAGAATTAAGGTTGCCATGCAGATGCAGAGCAATCTGGGTGTCATCTCCTTATGCATAAAATTGATATTGAAAGGATGCAATTAAATTTGCCTTTGGCGCAACATACACATAAAGAAAGTGTAGAGCTAAGAGTGGAACCTTTTCGGAACCTGCATCCAAAGCCTCTGACCTTGGACCTAAAAAGTGCTAATTGGACCACCTGTTTTCTATACTTAGGAAAGATTCGAACCATATCAATACTATTCCTTGGACCCCTACCAATTGCCTCTTGTTTAGCAGGATGGAGCGTGATACTGTCATATGCTGTTGTGGACAAGTGAAGTCAAATGAGGGCCCCAGAGCCCCCTGAGTCTAATATCATACTAATGTCATTGGCAGCAGCCTTGGGAAAGATCTCTCTGCTCCTGGTAGGTCTGTAGCCAGATTTAAAAGGATTGATGATTTACTAAGGCAAGCTCTGAGGATCTGGGATTGCAGGAGGGAAAGAATTTGAGGCAGAAAGCAGGAAATTGTCATTACATGGCATGACTACAAACTATCAGTGGTAGAATGCGATTTGTCTCAATCATCATTTTTGTGGTAGAACAATCCCTAAGCTGAGGGGGCAGCAGCATGTTTCATATAAAAGACATAACTGGCTCAGACTGCAATTTTACAAAAGAACATGTTCTTTAGGCATGGAAATTCACATGCGAAAAAGGAAACTTGCAGCCAGACCGCAATGAAGAAGAATGAAGTAGTTGGTCTACTTGTGCAAGGATGCAGTCTGGAAATCTCATAACCCTAGGCCCTGCACACGGTGAATTAAACCACCTAGGAGTGGGCTGGAAACTTTACAGGGTGAAATAGGTTCTCATGAATAATGACAGATAGGAAATCTTTTTCCACAACATATTCATACTACTCAGCATTAGGAATGCATAAAGTACAAAGTGGTCTGGATGATTTTGTGGTAGAATGGTAAAATAAAAAATAGATATCTTGGTGTGGGTGTGTGTGCCTGTGTATGTTTGTTGTTGAATTGCTCTTGCATTTTACTGTGTAAGCAGGGGTTTTAACACACAGGCAAAGAACAGGGTTCACAAAAAACAAGGTTTCCTCATGGAACACTGCAGTATCACAAAAGTGACTGCAGTGCATTTATGTGGTATATCTATATGGGTTGATGCTTCTGTATTTGGAAGTGCTGCCTTGTTCACATGCTACTGATGGGATTAGTCGATGCCATTTGCTAGTCAAGTCTAGTTAGCAGATGCACCTTCTTTGAAAGTTGAAAGAGCGAGCATCTGGTTCAGTCCCTTCACCAGCCTTTGGTGAAGGACAACTATTCCACTGTGGCAAGAGCCAAATTGTGGATATTCACAAGTATCTCCCTGACCCTTTCCAACCCTGGGCACAGCCCTGGGCAGGCACAGTCAGTTAATTACACTTGTCAAGGGTAGGAGAAATTACCCAAGATGAGTACAGAATTGGTGTAGGTGTAGGGAAAGGTGATTCTCAAAGGGAAAAATATAATCCGAAATAAGCTTGCATGTCCGAATATCACATTGAAATACAAAAGCACTGTTGATGACCAAGATATCGACAAGCTTAAGTATTTATAGGTAAGTTTGGATTGTATATATATATATATATATATATATATATATATATATATATATATATATATATATATATATATATATATATATATATATATATATATATATATATATATATATATATATATGGTTAAAGCTTAGCAATAGTTGGGAAAACCTTTTTTCCTCTCTACAAACCAAATTTAAACTACACAAACTTTGTAAATGGAAGTTATAACTATATCTTCAGAATTTCTAAATTATCCACCACCTTCGAATTAATAGGAATAGCTCACCTCCATACACACTGTTTAGCTCACTAACCAGGCAACACTAACCATGTTAGTTCTCTACCATACACTGTGTTTGTTCAGTGTCATACAGTGTAGTACAGTGGCATAGAGTAGATTACAACACTGTACTACACTCTCTGCCACTGTACTACACTCTATGCCACTGTACTACACTCTCTGCCACTGTACTCTACTCTGTGCCAGAGTGGAGTTGCATACAATGGAGTAGAGTGTCTGATAGTAGACTGGTGTAGAGCGGAGTATAATACAGTGGCGTAGAGTGGAGTATAGTGTAGTGCAGTGGAGTAAACTGGAGTTGATTAGAGTGTCGAAGGCTATAGTGTTGTAACATATAGACAAGTAAAGTGTCATAAATTGTAGTATTTTGTACAGTAGAGTGGAGTGGCATGTCATACAGTATTGCAAAATGTTATACACAACAATAGTGTCGAGTGCTATACAGTCTTGTAGAGTTTTGTAGAGTGGTCGCTCCCAGTGTCCCCTGCTGGTATCTGGTATCGTAGCGCTGCTTTGCTTCTGAAACTGCCAATTGTTATTGCCTGCTGCCTGCCTGACTGCCGCTTTGCTTGACTTGCACTTTAATTAATATATACTGCTGTTTTCACCTTGGTCGCGCGTCTGCCTGTAGCGCTCCGCTGTGCTCCCCCCTCCGCCTCCATTTTGATTGTTGTTGTCGTCCTCGTGTGCCCGCCCCGCCTCCCAGCTGAGACGCCCTCCCACTGACCTGAAATAGCGCTTCCCTACCTGAGAGCGCCGTGACTCACTCCTCTCCTCGAGCCGAGTGGTCGCTCCCCGTGTCCCCTGCTGGTATCTGGTATCGCAGCGCTGCTTTGCTTCTGAAACTGCCAATTGTTATTGCCTGCTGCCTGCCTGACTGCCGCTTTGCTTGACTTGCACTTTAATTAATATATACTGCTGTTTTCACCTTGGTCGCGCGTCTGCCTGTAGCGCTCCGCTGTGCTCCCCCCTCCGCCTCCATTTTGATTGTTGTTGTCGTCCTCGTGTGCCCGCCCCGCCTCCCAGCTGAGACGCCCTCCCACTGACCTGAAATAGCGCTTCCCTACCTGAGAGCGCCGTGACTCACTCCTCTCCTCGAGCCGAGTGGTCGCTCCCAGTGTCCCCTGCTGGTATCTGGTATCGTAGCGCTGCTTTGCTTCTGAAACTGACAATTGTTATTGCCTGCTGCCTGCCTGACTGCCGCTTTGCTTGACTTGCACTTTAATTAATATATACTGCTGTTTTCACCTTGGTCGCGCGTCTGCCTGTAGCGCTCCGCTGTGCTCCCCCCTCCGCCTCCATTTTGATTGTTGTTGTCGTCCTCGTGTGCCCGCCCCGCCTCCCAGCTGAGACTCCCTCGCCCCTCCCCCTCCACTATCCATATATGACAGGAGTTCCCGCGCACAGCTTTACGCGCAGCGATCGCGCCCCAGTCGCGCCGAAGGTGCGCCAAAGGTAAGCCCGTCTACGCCCGTCCGCGCCTGGACCGCGCCCAGCGCCAGTCCCCCTGCCCCTCGCTCTGCCCAGCCCTCCCACATTACCTACGATGCCGCCACCCTCCTAGCCCTTAACCCCGGTCGCGCCCCCAACTGCGTCCAAGCCGCTCCTGGACACACCCATGGACCTTTCTCTTGCTACTCCTGCAAATTCATCGGCACCGACAACACTTCCGCTACGACCACACCACAGATTCCCGACCCCAACCACCTACAATGCATCCTTCTCAACACCCGATCGGTCCACAGACACGCCATTGACCTCTGGAATCTACTAGACACCATCTCTACAGACGTCGCCTTCCTAACAGAAACATGGATGAACGCTTCCTCCGCCCCAGACATCACCATTGCCATCCCTGAAGATTATAAGATCGCACGCAAGGACCGTACCGGCCACACAGGAGGAGGAATCGCTATCGTCCATAAGAAATCCATCCACATCTCAACCAGCTCAGACGTCAATCTCGCCAACTCTGAACACCTTCACTTCCAGATCCACATCGACCCCAAGACCACACTCAGAGGCACCCTCCTCTACAGACCACCTGGACCCCGCGCAAAATTCAGTGAAGACATCACGGACTTCATCACTCCACACGCGCTCCCCTCCAAGGATTACATCCTTCTGGGAGACCTCAACTTTCACCTTGAAAAGAACAACGACCGCAACACCACCACCCTCTTGGACAACCTCGCCAACCTCGGACTTAAACAACTGGTCACTTCCCCCACCCACATCGCAGGTCACACACTCGACCCCATCTTCACCTCCAGCAATCATGTCTCCTTCAGCCACACTACGGATCTCCTCTGGACTGACCACAGCTGCGTTCACTTCACCTACAACAAGCCGAAACCCATCAACCACCTCCAACCAACTCTGCAAAGAAACTGGAACAAAATCACCATCGACCAGATCTCCTCATCGCTCCTTCTAAACACCCCAGCCCACTCTTCTAACCCAGACCAAGCCGCCGCCAACTTCACCCTATGGTTATCCAACACCGCCGACATCCTAGCACCACTGAAAAAACGTCAAAGCAAACCTGGCAGCAAGAAGGCCTCATGGTTCAACGATGATCTTAAGAAGTCCAAGAAACTCTGCCGCTCCCTTGAAAAGGCCTGGAAAAAAGACCCAACCACTAGCACCAAGGACGCCTTCAAAAACGCCACCCGCACACACCACCAACTAATCCGGAAGGCCAAGAAAACAGCATTCAAGGATCGACTAGACAACAACGCCCACAACAGCAAGGAACTTTTCAACATCGTCAAGGAATTTACCAATCCCTCGGCCAACTCCAACGACATCACCCCCTCTCAAGCCCTCTGCGACTCCCTGGCTTTATTCTTCCACAACAAAATTGCAGACATCCACAACAGCTTCGACAACCAACCCGGAGACCAACCCACCCAACCATATGCTGAACATTCTCCCCCCTTAAACACCCTTAACGACTGGAACCCAATCTCCACTGAGGACACCATCCGCCTGATGAACTCCATCCACTCAGGATCCCCCACAGACCCATGTCCTCACCACATCTTCAACAAAGCAGACTCCGTCATAGCACCGCACCTCCGAGACGTCATTAACTGCTCCTTCAACTCCGCCACCTTCCCGGAAAGCTGGAAACACGCTGAACTCAGCGCCCTCCTGAAGAAACCCACAGCTGACCCCACCGAACTCAAAAATTACCGCCCCATATCGCTCCTTCCTTTCCCGGCCAAAGTCATCGAGAAAGCTGTCAACAACCAGCTCGCCGCCTTCCTCGAAGCCAACAAATCCCTCGACTCCTCACAATCTGGCTTCCGAGCAAAACACAGCACTGAGACCGCCCTCATCGCAGCAACAGACGACATTCGAACTCTACTGGACAATGGAGACACAGTCGCCCTCATCCTCCTCGACCTCTCTGCAGCCTTCGACACAGTCTGCCACAGCACCCTCTTACAACGCCTCAGAACATCGGAATACAAGGAAAAGCTCTTGAATGGATCACCTCGTTCCTCACCGGAAGAACCCAGAGAGTCCGCCTTCCACCATTCAAGTCCGAGGCCACTGAAGTCATCTGCGGCGTACCACAAGGATCCTCACTCAGTCCCACCCTCTTCAACGTATACATGAGCCCCCTCGCGGCCATCGCTCGCCAACACAACCTCAACATCATCTCTTACGCGGATGACACTCAACTGATCCTTTCTCTCACCAATGACCCCAGCACCGCCAAAACTAACCTACATGAAGGAATGAAAGAAGTTGCCGAATGGATGAAACACAGCCGTCTGAAACTGAACTCAGATAAAACAGAAGTCCTCATCTTAGGTACATCCCCCTCTGCATGGGACGACTCTTGGTGGCCGGAAGCCCTTGGAAAGGGCACCCATCCCGACAGACCACGCACGGAACCTAGGCGTTATCCTGGATTCTTCACTTTCAATGAACAGACAAGTCAGCGCCGTATCCTCATCCTGCTTCAACATTCTTCGCATGCTCAAAAAAACATTTCGCTGGATCCCCACCGAAACCAGAAAAACAGTCACCCATGCTCTGGTCACGAGCCGACTGGACTACGGAAACACCCTCTACGCAGGTACTACCGCTAAACTCCAGAAGAAACTCCAACGAATCCAAAACGCCTCAGCCAGGATCATATTAGACATCCCGCGTAACGAACACATCTCTGGTCACCTGAAAGACCTCCACTGGCTACCCGTCAATAAGAGGATCACTTTCCGACTGCTAACCCACGCACACAAATCACTCTACGACATCGGACCAGAATGCCTCAACTCACGACTGTCCTTCTACACCCCCTCCCGCCAACTACGTTCTTCCAGCCAAGCCCTCGCCACCGTACCTCGCATCAACAAGACCACCATGGGAGGCAGATCCTTCTCATACCTGGCAGCTAAAACATGGAACTCACTCCCCACTTACCTTCGCCTTACCCAGAACCACCTAGCATTCAGAAAGCAACTTAAAACGTGGATATTTGACAAGTAATCCTTCTCCCCTCCCTTAGCGCCTTGAGACCCTCTGGGTATGTAGTGCGCTATATAAATTCTTTGACTTGACTTGACTACGGGACAGTACAGTGTTGTCAATGGTGGTAGATAGGATTGCCATACAGTGTTATAGAGTACAATGACATACAGTGGCGTAGAGTGGTATACAGTGCAGTACAGTGTCATAGAGCAGAGTGTAGTAAAGTGGGGTGTAGGGGCATACACAGATTTGCGTACAGTGTTGTATAGTGGACTAGAATATTGTAGAGCAGCATAGAGTGGAGTAGAGTGCTGTACAGAGGCATAAAGTATAGAGCAGTTTTGTAACAGTGGAGTGTAGGGGTATAGACTGGAGTAAAGTGTCAGAGTGGCATATAGTGTAGTAGAGTGGAGTTGTACAGAGTTCAATATGTGTCAAACAGTGGAGCTGTGTGCAGTAGATTGTTGTACAGTTGCGCATAGTGAGGTAAAGTCTTGTACTGTGGAGTTACGTAGTGTGGAGTAAATTATATTAGAGTGTATTGGTTCTTCACATTCTGTAGACGGGCCCCATCATTTTGCGCTTCGCCACTGGCTGTTTCCTCTCCCTCAATGTTATGTTATGTTATGTTAGTATGAATTTGTAGAGCGCACGTTCACCCCAGGGTTTCTTGGCGCTGTGTACCGCTGGGGAACCCGTCCTGGTTTTCCCTGTGAGTGTGGGCCCGATGTAGGTAAACTCCAATTTACCACTTCTTAAATACCGAATCATACCGATTCGGTATTTAAGAAGTGGTAAATTGGAGGGGGGGAGATGTGGGTATTTCAGAATCGTTAAATACCGAACCTGTAAGATTCGGTATTTACCGATTCTGTAAATACCGAATCGGTATCCCCCATTGATTCCTATGGGCCTTGAAGCCCATAGGAATCAATGTGCATTACCGAATCGGTATTTACCGATTCGGTAATTACCGATTTCTGCAAGGGTGCAGGGGGTGTCACTTTGACACCCTCTAGCACCCCCAATACTGGCTTGTGTGCCATGTGGCACACAGACATGCACTAAGGGCATGTCTGTCTGTCACATGGCATAGGTGTGCATGCACACATGTGCATGCACACCTGGATTCGGTATTTTAACACCCAATTGGATTGGGTGTTAAAATACCGAATCTGAAGGGCCTGTGGGACTGAAAGTAGTCCCACCTACATCCCGAATTTTAAAAATCGGTAAACTTACCGATTTGGTATTTTTCCGATTCGGTAATTTTACCGAATTGGTAAAATACCGAATCGGACAAAAAAAGGTCCCCCACATCTCAAAAGGCCAAATACTGGTCGGAAACGGCCGAATTCGGCCGTTTCCGACCGGTATTGGCCACCTACATCGGGCCCATGGTCCCTATTGGGCATCCCCAAGGTGAAGCCAGGCATCCCCAGCAGCGAGGGGGCTGTTGTGGAGATTAAGCAAGCTGTTGCCCAGAGTTGCAGCGTGGGACCCATGGTTAGAGAGGCACGAGGCGAGATTTATCGAGCCCGCTGACATTGGTTCCATATCCTGCCGCATCGGGGATTGAACCCTGGTCCCGGGCCGAGCTCTGTTTCTGGGTCTGCCGCCTCTAACCTGTGAGCCACACTTCAATAGCAGAGCCAGCACTTTCAACCCATGCTTCAGTGCCTGAACGCCAATGTGAACAGTTGAGAGGGAAGCAAAAGCACCAGGGCAATCGTAATTTTCCATTTTCTCACCCACGCTTCCTTCTACACCTCAGGCACATGTACCTGACCCACTGAGAATTCTTCCCATTCTAAGAAAAACAAAATTTGAAACGTCAACTGCTCTAGTTCATCGAATATTTACCTTATCTAGAGCTAGAGAAGACAAGAGCATTGTGGGGCTTCGTGTGCTGGTACACCGTCACCCTGCCAAGGGCCGCACAGTGAAATGTTCGAGTAACTATTCTGAGATTCTGTCTTGATGGACTATATATTTTTCCTTTTTTAGATAAATCCTGGCAGTAAAGCAGCGCTTGTTAATCTCTGCCCAGGAGATGTTATTTTGGCCATTAATGGGGAGAGCACAGAGACTATGACGCACATGGAAGCCCAGAACAAGATCAAAGCTTGTACAGACCACCTGATACTATCAGTCAAGAGGTGAGTCGATCAACAATTTGGAGTTTGCTTTTTCTACTTTTCTGAGTTTCATATTTACAACATATTTGTATTTAATTGAAAAATGCAATTCAGGTGTGGTTTGCTTGTTTCAGTAATTTTCAGCATGGCCACTGCTTACTTGCACCAGTGTGAGAGCTGGTATAGAATGTTGAGCTGAGGCGGGTGGGGATTTGGATGTTAAGGGCAGTCTGATATTGATGTCATGGGAGGAAATTACTGAAAGTTGCTCCTACCAGTACCTGCTTCGTGTCACCCAACACTTGCCACTCTTGCCTCCACTAACCACACGAAAGGCATTAAAAATTGTGCACCCTTTAATTAGTACGAGAGGAACTGCATGAATGGTGATATGAAAGTGACCACTGTGAAAATAGAGCACCCGTAACTGATATTGAGATTATAATGGTAGGCCCAAGCTTTTCCACATTCTTCATCTCATCGTAAAGTGATAATTTACATTCTTTTTAGCCGCAGTATGCATTCATTCAACACAATGTGTGTCCTCCCATAAACCGGACCGTTTAGGATTGAGTAGATGGTCCAGCTAAAGCTATCTCTTGATGGCAAGGTCTTGGCCGTACATAGAGTCCACTATGAAAACACAGGCCTTTGCTTCATCTGAAGACCCTGTACCATTTTCACTTGAGTTCTAAGCCATGCAGACCAACCAGCTTTACGTGCTGATCTCAAGTTAAAATCCAAACTCCAGATAAGTAGTAAGAATAGATATTTATTAACACACCAGAGCAGAAGACAGGCAGTGGATCTACCAAAAGTGAAATAATATCTAAAATCAGTCAAGCATTGATCGTTTCATGATACCCTAAACAATACTTATGATAAAAAAGGCACTTGTGAAGCGCATGGCTACCACAAGGCCTACTTATGAGGAAATTGATGTTAGATACAGAATACAGTAAATTAGTAATCCGATCTGAGGCACCCCTTCTGTTTGGGCTGCCTTGAGTGACGTTCTCGGCAGAACTTGAAGGCCTCCTTTCAGAACTTTTTTAGTGACGCAGTGAGAGGTTCCTCTGAAATTGCTCGTCCGCCCTGCAGTGATGCGGGGTGTTATTGCTCTGATAGTCTCTGGTCGTGACAACGGAAGCCGATTGGAGCAAATATTCAGATGATGGCTGATGTTTCTCTTCGCGGACGACCAATGCTGTCCATTGATTATCCTACAGTAATAGTGTCTGTAAAATTTATTTCAGGAATAACCAGACAGAGAACCACGTTGATTGAAGATACATACTTTAGAAGATATTTATGGATAAATATACATTTCCGCGGTCAAGCCGGGGCTCAAACATGGCTGTACCAAGCTCGGGAAAATCTTTGTTCTTTTTAAATCACTATTCTGGAGGACAGTAACCCCTATTCTTGACTATTCAATAAAACTCATGAAAAACCTGTGTATAAAAATGATTGAAGTGAAATATTAACCAACAATGGAATCCAATGTAACCGCTTGCCTGAAAGGCACTGCTGTTTGCCAGGGCTGGACAGGGAACCTAAAACAGCCATGATTCATTCAGCTCCCATGTGCAGACGTACTAATGCCGCTGGAACCAGAGCCACTCTTTCAAGTCACGTGCACCACCACTCCCGGAGGCCGAGCCTCCAAGCATCAACCCCGGCCTCCTAGGGCTCCGGCCTCCCAGGGTTTTTGTTTGGTTTGAATCCAGTGATGGCTGATGGGTATACCTCGACACTACATGCACAGCCACGTGCGCCTTAAAAAACGTCACACGAAGTGCTATCAAGATTAACAAATGCTCTTTGTGATTATTTTGACATTTTCCGACAGCAAACAGTTCCACCTCGGATGGAAACTGTTAGGTGCATAAACAAACACCAGCTGATTAGCAGGCGGTCTAGTTTCGGGTAAATATTATATTCTGTGCGCAGAGATTAGGACAGTGTCCAAAGTCTTCTTCAGTACACGCGTTTTAGTCTTCTCAAAATCTTTATGCAAATATTGTGTGCGAGTGCATAGGGGAGGGACATAACGCTGCATTACACGCTCGGTAAATGTAATCCAGTTGTATTTATTCAGGTGTTCGTTTCGATGGAAATGGAAATGCTATGTGGTTTATTGGTTTTCAGATATCGATTATGCCAGGAGTTTGATAGTGACCGAATTACTGAAGAAATGATCCCTGGGACATTTACAAGAAAGTGAATCACCAATTTTGATTGGAGCATGGGGAGAGAGTTGTCTGACCGGCGTGGCAGTTGAGCATTGCTCACCAGGCTCGCGCCTCTAAGAGCAGTTGAGCTGTGGTAGAGACAGTCACGTGATTGCTCTACCCACGTATGCATCGCGTGCGCGAGATAGCTGTATTTTCCGGGGCAGATTAACAAGCCCCTTGCGCCACCACCACGTCACTTTTCGTGACGTACTTGTGGCGCAGGGGGCTCCTCCATATTTACAAGGAAAGGAAAAGCCACCCTGCGTGACTTTTCCTCTCCTCGTAAATATGGCCCCTTCACAAGCAGCACTGTGCGTGGAAGGGGCGTTCCATGGGTGTTGCTGTGGGTGTTCCCACGCAGCACCCATGGAACAAGACACATCTCCAGATTTGCAAGAAATCGTAAATCTGAAGATGCCTGTGAATGCTACCCCACCCTAGAGGTGGCGTAGCGAGGCGCAACGAGGAGAAATGTTTTCATTTCTCCTCGTTTTTTCCTCTTTCAATGCCTGCTGCATTCTACAGCACGCATTGAAAGAGGAAAAAGCCTCCTGTGATTGTTTTTGTGCAGGAAGGTGTCCCTACTGCACAAAAACAATCTTCCCACGATGCAGGCAGCCTTGCACCATGGTGCAAGGGTGCCTACGCCAGGGCATGGCTGCAGTTTCTGCGCCAGCGCAGGGGAAGCACAGAGATGCGACATATTCTTGTAAATATGTCGCATCTCTGTGCTTTCCAACCTAACGCAGCACGGTGCAGCAAAATTACTTGCTGCACTTTGCTGCGTTACTTTGTTGTAAATCTGCCCCTCAATGTCCACTGACTACGTCATTTCAAGAAATGCAGATACAATTGCGACCAAGGTATGCCTCTGTGTTGCATGCCTCTAAATGACGTAGGGAAACAACGGACATGGGGTTTTGAAACGGAGAGAAGTCGGTCCGTGGTATCCCACACCTCTCCCAAAGGCACAGAGGAGCCACTTGAATCATCTCGAGTTAGCACAAAATTTAAAAAATGGAGGATTTCTCGTTTTGAGCTTGGTCTAAATTCTGCTCGTTGTCTTTGTTTGCCTTGGTGATCTCTCACTAGAAAGCGATAATCACTGATACTGTCTATGATTGCCACATAAAAAGAACACAAAAAACCTGTCTGTAAACTTACAGTTGGTGTCCTCACAGCCTGGATTAGGCGAGGGAAAAATAGAGAAACTCAGAATGTTGTTTCATGTGCTTCACAGGGTTTATTTTAGGAAGAGGCTGGGTCTTCACAAACTCATTAGTTTCGAAGATGAGGTCAGACCATTGTGCCTATTAGCCTCCCGACGCACCCCGGGGTGCGTCGGGAGGCTACTAGGCACAATGGTCTGACCTGCTACAGACAGGTTTTTCCTGGAATCGAGGGTTGGGTACACGTTTGTGTGTGTGTATACTGCCCAGTTTCCATACACTTGGTCCTGAAGAAAACCTGGTAGATTCCGTTGCAGGTTGAAAAATGTCGACCACTATTTTACACTTCACATAGATACAGTCGGTCATTGAAGCCAACTGAAGTATCTTACAATTTATTTTAATATTGTTCAGTAGCTTCAGAATAAAAATCTCTTTCAAGAAGTTATACTCGGACAATTTTTAACATCACTTTTTTTATTGCACTTCACTCACACAAAAAACCCGCTCCACTATAGCCAGGTGTCGCAGCACACCGGGATGGCACTCGGCTGTCCGGGTGGGACCCCAATGATGAAGCATGTCACCAACCAGGTTGGTAAGTGAGGGGTCTTCCTACAAAAGAAGATCTTTCTTTTGTTATTTTTTCTTCTCCTCCTATCCCACTTAGGACCATTGATTTGTTCCTCAGGGGATACTCCTCCTGTTGTTTTTTTAACTGTATACGATTATGCATGAATGCACGAAGTGCAAATCAGTGTTCGTGGTAGCAATCTGTTAAGAGCGAAATAAATCAAATGGATGAATTTCAATTCAATATCTGCGGTGCTAATATATACAGTGTGTCACAGAGTACAATTATACATAAATTGAAGAATGCCTGAAGTGCATGATGTGATATCAATACACGGAATACACAGATATTAAGACACACTTCGTGTTCAATTACTTTAGTGTTCAAACATTAAAACAACAGATATCCTGGCGCAGTTCTGTGGCTTGCGTCATCCTAGGTTGATTATGATCCTATTGTCACTATCTTACAAAGCCATGTTCATCAACTGTGGCATGATCGATATTGGATTACGAAATGTGGTAATATTTACAGTGTATCACAAGGTACCGTATACATAAATTCAAAAGACACAAAGTGCGTGAGGTGAAATTAAACCATGTGCATAGTTAGTTAAACTGTTTTGTAAAAAATTACATTTCAGTTGGCATTTGTAGTGCAAGTTTAACATTGACATATAATTTGGCAAAGTTGGGCTATGCACTAAAAAATTATTACAAAATGAGAATACATAGGGAATTGTCACATCTGAGCTGTGGGTGTTTGTGACATTTGGAGTGTAAATATTTACAGTGTAGTTGCACTCAAGGGTAACAGTATCAGGTGCAAATATTTACAGGGTAGGTAACGTTAGTAACGCTGTGTCAATGGAGCACGTGTCGTGCTACTAAGGTAAACGTCATTAGCGTGGTAGGACCATTCCACTAAGCTGTCCCATTTGTCTGGCAGTTTCTTCCGTTTCCTTCAACCCGGTCAGCACTGAGTTAAGATAATGGATCCATCTACACTCTTTGTAGTTTAGTGACGTGGCGAGGGATCCCCGATGGCATTTGGGCAGACTTTCTCTATGGGCCACCATTTCAAATCTTCAGGTGTGTGATTGTGTGTTGTGAAGTTTTCGACCAATGGTGCCCCCCCCCCCCTGCATTTAGCATTTTAGCCCTGCTCATATGTTGCAGGATCCTGGGATTAACCTTCTGGGTAGTTTGGCCAACATATATCTGGGCTCAGGGGCAGAGAATTTCATATATCACATGGGAACTATTGCAGTTAGTAAAGTGTGGCAATTTGTAGGTTCTGTTGTTATAGGAAAAATCAGTGCCTTCCTGGCACAGGTCACACGCTTTGCAGTGTCCACATCTGTGATGCCCGGTCACGGGCGAAAGGCCTAGGTAGCCTCTAAGGTCTTGTTGTTTGGGTGGTTCTAGGAAGGCTTTCTCAACAGTGTCCTTGATGTTCCTTCCCCTTCTGAAGGCGAACATCAGCTCTTGGTTGGTGTGTAACTCACTCGCAACAAGATTCCAATACTTCTTTATAATCTTTTTGATATTGTTGCTCCTCATATTGAAAGTTGTTACGTAGACAATATTGTTTGTCTCTTTGGGTCTTTCTTTGACTTCCAGCAGTTGGTCCCAGGGACAGTACCTAGCTCGTTTTTTGGCACGTTTTGAATAGGCCGGTAGGGTATCCTCTTTCCTTCAAGCGGGTGGTTAGTACTTCAGATTCTTTAAAAAAATCCTTTGTCTGAGAGCAATTTCTTTTCAGCCTTAAATATTGTCCTTAAGTCAAGTTATCCCATAGGTTACGGGGATGGTGTGAACCGTACATCAGCAGCGTATTCCTCTCCGTAGGCTTCCGATAGAGGTCACAATATAGCAAGCCATCCTCTACTTTTAATGTTAGATCCAGAAAATCTATTGCTTCCTTGCTTCTTGTCATTGTGGATTGGATATCATTACTCCTATTGTTGAGCCATGCATGGAATTCCATCCGTTCAATTTCTTCGCCAGACTATATCATTATCACATCATCGATGTATCTTTTCCAAACCTCAATCCTGTTCAGGTACGGGTTTGAATGACTTTATAAATGTTCTTCTTCGTAGCTGTCCATGAAAATATTTGCCAGACTTGGTGCATACGTTGTTCTCATTGCTACTCCCTTGCATTGATGGTAGAACTGTCTTCTGAACAAGAAATAGTTATTTTTCATCGAAATTTCTAGTAGTGAAATCAGGAAGGTGGTGGGAATCCAGTGTGGTCCAGGTCTTGAATCCAAAGTTGTTTTAATCACTTCTACTGCTTTGTCTTGTGGGATTAACGTGTATAATGATGACACATCCATTGTAACCAATATCTGGTTTTGGCAATCAAACGTCTGGCCTTCCAATAATTGTATTATGTGCAGGCTGTCTCTCACAAAACTTCTCCGACAGCCTGATGGAATAAGGGCCGTGGGAGCAATGGCTACATGTCCACCCACCCAATCATGATGGGCAGACATATAGCCCTTTTATTAGCTTTCCTCACCGCCCGGCAAACCCTCGTAGTACGGGAGAGTAAAAAGCAAATAATGCTCCCCTTGCCATGCAAGATGACTCCCATGGCAAGGGTAGCATTACTTTTTTTTATTTTCAAAACTAAAATCCCATTTGCGATTTCATTTTGAAAATAAAAAAAGAATACTGTTTGGTGCAGGGCGGCATCATCCTGGCACAGCCCTGCACCAAACAGCGGATTGCATTAACAGGAACGGACATGATGGCGGTTCCTGTATGTATTGTATTGCGATTTATATAGCGCACGTATCGCCCAAAGGCATCAAGGCGCTTGCTTAGGGAACCCGTCCTGGTATTCCCTTGTGAGATACCCTGGCAGGGTATCCACAAGGTGAAAGCCAGGCATCCCACCGCTAGGGGCCGTTGTGGAGATTAAGCAAGCTATTGCCCATAGTCACAGAGTGTGAACCCATGAATCGAGTAGGCACCGGAGCAAGAATTGTCGAGTCTATGGACATTTTAGGACTCAAGACCCCGCCGAGCTGGGAATTGAACCCTGGTCCTGGGCTGACCTCTGCTTTCAGGTCTGCCTCCTCTAACCAGTGAGCCACACTTCTGCCAATGCCTTATAACTGACTGCCTGCTTGGTGATCATTTATATGATTCTGCATCGGGATAGAGTTATCTACTCTGTCCCCATGGAGGAACAGCGGGCTGTCCCCATAACATAAATGACTCAAGGGAGCAACCTTGCCATTGACATCATAACATTAAGTCTGTCATTAAGTCTCAAACAGAATGCTTCACACCAAACTTAACTCACGTGATACAAATTACTGCCAAATATCCAGACAGAAACAATATTCTATTGAGAAAAAGGGATGTGCAGTGGGGAGATTATGTCCTGCAAGCAACTTAATGATCCATAATGGAAAGGTGATTCACTTTGGTTGGCCTTGTGTCAAAGCATAGGTCCCACGTAACACCATCATCTTTTATGAAATCAGGAAGTCCTGGCTTTTTCCGCAAACAGTTATTTGCATTCTGGGATATGTAGTCTTGTTTTTCTCATTACAAGTATGGGCTTCCCAGTGATGTTGGCTGACAAGGCAGATTTGGCTGAGAGTAAAACAAACTTGTAACAGAGAGCTACGCTCTGAAAATAAATATGCAGACGCTGGGATATTAATGCATGTCATTTTCAAATTAAGGTTTCTGCCTATTTTTAAATAAGTTAGAAATTGTGAAACATATAATTCTGTCTTATGCTGTGAGGCTGATGTTCCACAGGAAAACCACGACTTTTGCTGAAAACATTATACTTTTGAAGTTATCATTTGGAGAAAAAAAAAATTGAGACTGTGGTTTACAGCTCCAGAGGCTCCTACATGCAATGTGTGCTTCAAGTAGCTGCATGGAATCTGGAGAGATGCTGCTCAGAGAGAGACATTTTGCAGGCCCTTTGGGTTTAACTTCTGGAATCATTCCTTTCCACAGTTCTGCCCGCTAAGCACAGCAGCCAGTTGCAGCTGCTGCCATATGCAGTGGTGAGGCAGAGAGCAGCGGCGGGAGCTGGGGGGGGGAGGGGGTTGAATTTAAAAGATAAATAAACTTACCTGACCCGCTTCTCCTCCATTTTCCTGCTGCAGCTGTTCCAGACAGTCCCTCGGACAGACCCTCCAACCACTCCAGACGCTGCTCTATTACTGTAAGAGCAGTGCCAGGATTGGCCTGAGAGGGCTCCTTTGATGCTCTGCTCAGGCATAGGGAGTCTGTGCCATTTCTCCACTGAGCTGTAGGATACAGGTGGGTTAAACCTAACTGCGCATGGCTGCTTGGCCGGCCTTAGACGTCCGGCCAAACAGACAAGCTCACTGAGAAGTGCACAACCACTTCCTGTGACGCCAGCTCCTCTCCGCCCTACACACCTGGCTCAGCCAGCAGCTGAAAAATAAAACCATCGTAAAATATTGTTTTATTTCTCAGCAGCTGGCTCTGAGCCAGTGGGGCGACGCTCCTCCGCCATGGAGGAGGAGCGGCTGCGGACAGTATAGCTTGGCTCTGGCTGACGCTTAGCATGAGCGTATGCCTAGAAATAGTTACAAAATGAGAGGGCTGTGTGTTCTGATGAGTCCTCCCCCTCCTTCAATTCCATTGTCCTCACAGAAATGCACCCACCCACTCCACGTCCTCCGACCCCCAGCCCCCATCACAGAAAGACACTACTGTAGCTTGCAATATGCCTTCCCCACGCACCTTGTTAACTTTTGTAGTCCGATCTCTGGTACCTTCCCTGCAGTAGGGACAGGCCCCCACTTGGGCGGCAGCAGGACTCCACCCATGCAGCGGCAATTAACCGCCAGTGCTGAGGTCGACAGGGCCGCGAGTGTGAGTGTTACCCGCCTTCTCTTTGCTGGTCATGTATCCGGGCATTGAACTGTAAAGACACCACCGGTGGCGGTGGTCATGGCAAGGAAAAACAATGTTGCCACCCGCTTCCCTAGTGTCTTCCTCTGGCCAATTAGAACCTGTGTGGTCACAGTGGGTCAGGCGCCTTGCCTGAGAAAACAATAGGCAAAGTGCTGCCCGCCTTGATCCACGTGGGGTACTCTGCTGGGTTTGGCATTTTTTATCATGACAAAGACATGTGGTATATGCTCAGGCTCACTTGCCCTCACAGTGCCAGAGTTCATTTGATCATGTTATGTGAAGAGCCACTATTAGGAATGAAGTAAAGAATTGGGACAGACACTCTTTCCCCACACAGCAAAGTAATTACTGGCTCAGTCAATGTTTAATTGAAGCTCCTTTTAGAGTGTGTTTTGTGGGCTGTTGGGCTGCCACAATGTGTGGCAAATGCATTTTAGTGCGATGATATGGACAGCAGCACTAAAATGCGTTAGTCTAACCGCTGACTTCTTAGCAGGGATGCTGATGAGTTGAAGTCTTTTGACATAAGCATAGTGAGGGAAAAGGTCCAAAGGAGCCACAAATAGATAGACTTCATGATGGTGATGGTGGTGGATTTGTCAGTAGAGCTGGCGGGCCATGAGGCCAGAGTCATTTTCTTGGGTAAGATGGAGAGTAATGTTTCGATGTCTGTCGGGTCTGGATGGGGTGAAATTGTCTTAGACAATCGTTATCTTGCTGCAGAAGTAGAGAGAGAGCTTGTCGCAGAGGTCTTATGAAGGGGTGATGTTGGAGGCAGTCACTGGGACTTTGACATTTTCCACAGTGATGATCTGTTTGCTGGTATTGGGGCTGGCATTGACGAGCCTTGCGAGACTGTTAGGTAGTCTGCACCTGCTTATATCAGTGTCTAATGGTGGTTTTATACAGTTTTCTGTCTGCATTGTCTTGGCTCATCCTCCATCTGCACTCCAGTTGTTTGCAGTGGCTTTTTGTCATTCTGAAAAGCTGGCTTGTGGTCTAGTTCTTGTGGCTTTGTTGGGCTGGAGGGGAGCCAGGGTATCAGCACATGCTGTGGTCTAATTATTGAAGTTCTTGATATTGACAGGTAGGTTAATGGCTTATGTAATGAGTGTAAATTCACATTTTGCATTTTCTTAATTTGAATCTACACTACAAACGAAGGAGTAACCCTATGGGAGCACATTCATAACTTTATCCTCTTTTCCCTTTGCGATTTGAGTTCTTTGCTACTTTCTTTGCTTTCTAGTGCAAAATAAACCCTTTTGTCAGATAGTGGATTTCTGTGTGATTTGTAAATTGGATAATGTCACCTGAGTTTTATTAACCCACAGAAGTGTCGATTAATGCATAATGATTATTTGCACACGTTTTTTGACAGTATATTTTTTTCAGATAGTTCCCAAGCACTATGTAAGGCGAGCAGTGCCTTGCTTTTCCAGACCTTTGTAAAAATAACATATGCTAAATGTTATTTCGGAGTAGACGTCAAAAAAGAACATAAGAGTCATAGAAACAACTACTGGTTAAGACAGCAGGCAACAATAATTGAAAGCTCTAGCAGAGGAACATCATAAAGTGATGAATACACGTTACTTAAATACATCTCCAACTCTTTCGAGTGACGTGTACTTTCCTACTTGGAAGCCAAATGTGCAACTGATGAATCCATAAACATAAGGCGAACAGGAGGTCAGCGGAGAGCTGAGCTCTAACATCAGGATAACTGACTTATTGTTCGTGTAGGTCCTGAAAGTAGTTCCTGTGCCAGCTCTAACTTTTGCAAGGTTTCTGTTACCACACAAGACATGCCTGGTTTGCTTGTTTTGACTGCGCCACTGACCTCGCGGAGGGGACTCCCTTTTTTCCTACTGGTCTGGTGAGAGAACATTAGTATAAGTGTTACTGTGTACTGACTATACTGACTGAGAGCCCAGAGACAGGATATTTTTTAATCAAATGTTTTTTTTATAACAATGCATAAAAAAAGAAACAAAGACAAATAGCACGGTCAAGATACTTCTTACAGTGTCATGATACATACAGTGCAATACTAGCGTCTCATGCTCTAGAATATACAGGTAATCTCGAGTTACTAGTTTAATCGCAGTACTCTGTATCTCATCGCAAGCATTGACCCAGTTTTTGTTCGGTCACTCCTCAATATCCCCAGCCGAGGCAGCGGATGGCACTGTTTGGCAAAGCATCCCCCTGCTCTAACCCACATCTTTGTCCATTTGTGTGGCCCCCAACTGCTCTCGTAAACTACTCTCTCCGCTTGCATGCACCAATCCATGTCCGTTGTCCACTTCTCAAAAGTTGGACTGGACTCGAACCCCCACTTGTGCACTATGTTTCGCTTAGCTATCATAAAGCCCAGTGTGGCCCATCGTTCCTCCCCCATTATTAGGTCTGTTGTACCCCAAACATTTAGAAGGCACTTTCGTTGTGATGCCTAAAGATCCTTGCCACACAGTCTTTACATGTGCGTGACAATCCTATTCCAGTAGCCACTTATTACAGGACATTCCCACCATAAGTGCAGAACGGTACCGTCTTGGTTGCATTGTTTAGGACAGAGTGTGGAGTTGCGCCCATTCATTTTGATTAATGTGGCACATGTATAGTACATTGTGTGAAGCAGTTTCAGTAGAATCAGTCTGAACCTAGACTGGATCAACACTTCTCTGGCCGACACCAGCGCCTCCATCCAATCCTCATCGTCCTGTCTACCCACGTCATCCTCCCACCTGGACCTTAAGTTACCAAGTGTATCTGGGGAATTGTTTAATATCTTTCGGTAAGTTTGTGAAATTGCTTTCTTATCAAGATAGTCATCGAGGAATCTGTCCTTCAAGGGGGAGGAGGCCGAAAGCTCTGCGCCCCTCAGAATAGACTGATTTAACGCATGTTTGACCTGAAGGTATCAAAGTTTGTGGGTGTTAATTCATAGTTATTTGGAGGTAAGCAAAGGGTTTAACTGTCCTCTTCGTCCTAAGGTCCCCCACCCTGGAGAGGCCGATGGCATCCCATTTATCAAAACCAAGTTGGTTCCCCAATAATCCCAAATCCCTAGCGTCCCATAGTGGTGTAGCTAAGGTTATCTTGTCCTTCCAGCCCAACGCCCTTGATGCGGTGCGCCATATTTTGATTGTGGATGCTGTTGGGGAGTAGGATGGCATAGCCTGTTTACCACCATAGAGGGCTCTGAGATATCCTCCTGAGCTCATATTGTGCCTGTCCATGTTGTAGGCTGGGTCACTGTGGGGAACGTGCATCCATCTGTTGACTACTATAAGTTGCGATGCCCAGTAATAGGCCTGTAGAGCTGGAAGTGCAAACTCCCCATCGTACCAGCTCTTTGTCAGTTTATGTAGTGTGATCCGCGGTGACCCACCATCCCAGAGGAGTGTTCTCAATTCCGACTCCACCAACTTAAAATACCCTGGGGGTACTACATACGCCGTGTTTTGTAAAACTTATATAAAGATGGAAAGCGCCATCATTTTGTAGAGGGCTGCCCTACCTAACAATGACAGGGGCAGTGACGTCCAGTGATGCACGATTTCTGCAGGCAAAGTAGCGGGGGGACCAGGTTGTGGTTGTAAAAAAACTCCCTGTTCTCTGGTGCCATAGATTCCCAAATATTCGAAGCCTTCTGTCACCACTCAGGCCGCACATTCCCTGTGAAGTCTCCGAGTTGCGCCCCTCAGTATGTCTATGAGTGACTTATCCCAGTTTATAGTGTAACCTGAATATTTCTGATATAGGATAAATATATCTAGTACTCTATGTAGGGATGAGTAGGGTTTAGCTAAATAAAGGAGAATATCATCTGCATTGAGGGAGAGTCTATTCTCCCAGCTTCCTGTCCATCTAAGACCTCTAATAAGAGGATCTCCCCGTATCCACAAGGCTAGGGGTTCCAGCACTAATGCAAATAGCAGCGGGGACAGGTGGCATCCCTACCTCGTGCCTCTGTAAAGTTGGAATATGGACGACCTACCTCAGTTTACCGTCACCCGCGCCAGGGGCTCAGAATACAAGAGTTTGATCCACGCTATGAAGCAGTCTCCAAAGCCCATTCGGTGAAGGACGGCAAATAAGAAGGGCCACCCAATCATGTCGAATGCTTTCCTAGCTTCTAGTGATATTACCACTGCCTCTTCTCTGATGTTTCCTGCCCTCCCAAGCACTCCATACAATTGCCTAAGATTGAGTGCTGTGTTCCTATCAGGCGTGAATCCTGAATGGTCAGGGTGGATCCGTTTATGCATTATTGGAGCTAGGTGGTTTGCCAGGATTTTGGCGAGGACCTTCACCTCCGGATTGAGTAGCGAGATTGGCCTGTACGGCGCACAGTCTTTTGGAGGTTTACTGGCTTTATGAATCACAGCTATATTGGCCAGTCTTTGAGTCTCAGGCAATCAGCCCACCTAAACGCTTTCCTGAAACATTTTACGTATGGCGTGGTCCGAGAGGCCTTCACTTTGTAGAGCTCGATCGGCAAGCCACTAGGACCCATTGCTTTCCCTGATTTCAACTAATGAATTGCTTTCACCACGCCAGCCTCTGGAAGTTCCAGTTCTAAACTATTCCTGTCTGACTCATCAAGGGAGGGTATAGTTAGGGTGTCCAAAAGTTCCTTAGTCTCTGCTTGGGTGGTCCGAGCCGAGGATGTGTACAGTTTTCGGTTTTACACTGCAAAAGTATCAGCAATTCCCTTCCTCTCTCTAATTTGTTCTCCCCCTACAGAGGTGACCTTGAAGACCCACCGCGAGGCCTTCTCCCGCCTATCTAGCCACGCCAATAGTTTTGCTGCTCTATCCTCTACTCCATATAGTCGGTGCGAGGCTGCCCGGAAGAGTGCCTTAGCTCGGTTCTCGGTTATGTCTCTGTATTCCTCCCGTTTAATCTGCAGCTTGTGTTGTAGTTCCGGGGTATCTGCATGCAGTATTTCTGACTCCAGCTGTGCAAGTGCATCCTCTATTTCAACTAGCTGCCTTGCCTTTTCCTTTTTGTGTGCGGAAACCAGGGAGACGCCCTGTCCCCTAACTACAGCTTTGAAAGGCCTCCCACAGGATTTGATGGGAGTCAACAACCTCTTATTTTCCTTAAAATATTTAGTCGTAGTTTTCAGTAACTCGTCTGTGATATCTGGGATCTTCAGGTACCATGGGTTAAATGACGTATGGGACCTACTAGTTGCGGGGGAACTTCCATAGATCACTGCGACTGGAGAGTGATCAGAGATACCCCTTGGAAAATGGAGGATCTCCTTAAATTTCGAGAGTTGACCTGCCAACCCAAACATGTAGTCAATTCGAAACATGCTCCTATGCTGTCCCGAGTGGAAAGTATATTGCCGGGTAGATGGATTACATGTACGCCACACATCTATAAGGCCAATAGCTGACAGGAACTCTGTCAGCATCGTACCTGCACAGTCTCTATGCCTGCCGGCCAACGATCTACTTCCCCATTGAGGGCTGCGTTGCAGTCTTCCCCAATCAGTACGTCGCCCTGCTGAAGTTTTATTAGGTGGGCACCCAGGTCTGTCAGTGCAGAGGAGTGTAGTCGTGGGGGGACATAAAGTGAAACAACATGGAAGAGCCTACCATCCCAACTTCCAGATAACGTCACAAAACAACCTAATGAGTCGTTCGTCACTTTCTGCACCGTAAATGGTAAAGACTTGCGTAATAAAATGCCCACCCCGCTTGAGCCTCTGGTGTACCCAGCATGGGCCACTAGCTTGTAGCCCCATCTGTTAAGTGGACAGTAAGCTGTGCCCTATATTTGGGTTTCCTGTAGTAGAACAATATAAGGTGCTCTTCATTTGATATCTTGCAACACCACTCCTCTCTTAATTTTGTCTCCTAGGCCATTGACATTCCAGGAGAGGCTCGCCAATTGGTCTAAATGTCCCCTTCTATTTGCACTGTCTTGCATCTAAGCGATATGGAAATGTGGTGGGGGTCAAGTCTATCTTGCAGCATGTATTTGTCAGCCTCCTAGTGGCCCAAGGGGAGCAAACGGTATAAGAGCTATAATCGCTTTCCAGATCGGGTAAGGCAATGATGTGCATCGTGATTATTGAGCAATTGTGGCATAAGGTTCGCTTCGCTGTCTGCACTGTCTGAATGATGCAAAAACACAATTGAAATTTCCCTTGAACAAAACTAATCCTCACCACCCCCTCCCTTTCTCCCTGCAATTTGGAATTATAACTGCCCACCCTCCAAACTTTGCAGAGCACCTATAAACCCTAAACCCCATACGACAATGGCAGGGTAGTGCGGCGGTCCCCTCCTTCGTCTATCTGAGCCTCCCTTCACCCCAACAAATAATAAATGTCTCCTCAGCATGTTCATATAGTTACGATCAATTTAGTGTTGAGTTGTCTCCAACTTCACTCTTTCGGCAGCACCAGGTTCGCCACGGGTTTCAGTGCAGCTTATCAGTTTTCAGCTGGTCGCATGTAAAGGTGGGAGTTTTCTTTGGGTTTAATCTTAGATTTACTACCATAAAAATCCGTAACAGCAAGTCAATGATTGTCTGTATCATCGCCCACCTGCGACAGCCCGGGGTCTGGTGGTTGTCCACTTTCATTAGTTCTCTTGTGAGTCATCCCTAGCTCCTTGTCACAATTTCGTTCCGGCAGAAGTCACATCTTTTCTTCCAGACCTCTGTGGGAGTGATTCTTGTTGTCTCCGGGTTTTCTCCATCCATCGAGCCAATCGCTTGCCTCTTCAGGCGTATCAAAAAAACACGCCTTCCCCTCCGCCAGCACACGGAGCTTGGTAGGAAAGAGCATTGCATCCAGAGACAGGATTGACCAATAATTGTAAGCCATATGGGAATATTTTCTTTATTTCTGTCAGTCATGCACACTGACAAATACACATATACACTAATAATCCTTGTTCATAGCTGGGGATTAGTCATCCTGTAGTCACCGGGCAGCTGCTTACAAGTGATGCATAATGGTGGATACAAATGCATATGCATATATATCTGAAAATGCAGGGTTCAATAAATAGCAGGCGCTCTGTTTCATTCTGATTATGAGTTGCACCTCGGAATGGGGAATTACACGCTTATTTTTATGTGCAGTTTGCAAACTGGCATTTAGCTCTTTGTCATCTCAATTTTCTCTAGGTTTTACTTGCCAAAAATTGTGAGGGCAAACAGCCAAAGGAAGTGCGTTTTGAGCCGCAGTTTCTGAGGCAAATGAAAGTTTGCACCCAAAATGGGTCTACTAGCTCCCCTTTTATGATTGAGCCTGCACTGTTTTACAGGGAAGTTATCTTTGCTGCTAAGCTCATGCCTGTGAGAGTTGGGGCCCTGATGGAGGCCTATTATAAAGCCGAAACGGGTCAGCCGCAGTCTGATTGGTTAAAACCTTACATGGCTTTCATCTCATGTTGTGTTTTTTAAAATTCCATTACTGTTTGTTTGTTTTGTAAAATGAGAGCATTGATTCAACATAATCTCTGTCTTGTGTATGAACAGCCTTTAAGATATAGAGTAATTTTTGTGTGTAGAGCACCTGACACGTCTGTGTATTTTTACACATCAAAGATATGCAGATGTTTTTAGTGTGAGACAAAATGATTGTTAATGGCGAGGCTGGCTTTCCGTGGATCAGGATAATCTCTCTTCGGTAGAAGCATATTACAATGATCTTAGGTGCAGTGATTCTTGAGAACATGGTGTCTCTTGTCATGATTTGGTTGTTGTACAAACCAGTCAGTTCACATTGGGCGCCATACCAAAACAACAACGAAAAGTGAGAAAATGTGAAATAAAGGCATTAAAATCCTCGTTGTTTACTGGATCCCTTATGCTACACAAATAATTCATCACAGGTTCAGACACACATTTGTAGACATGTTCTGTCCAAGCAAAGAGACTCTGAATAAAAGCACTTGGAATTGTGAGTTATTACTGGGTGCTTAAAACATCTAGCAGCTAGGTCCTGAAAGGTTGGTGCAGAAGGTGGTGTTTGGAAGAATTGGTGCAAGAGTGCAAGGGTGCTACAAAGTGCAACTGAAATCCAATATGCAGCTGGACATGAAATTGCTTCTACTTGTCCTCCTCCTCCTTTTGTTTCCTTGCTCCTCTTTCCTACACTGATTTGGAGGTTGAAGATTTGTGGTTTGCATACTCTACATTTATTGGTATTGTTTGTTGTTTGTATACCTTCATATAACATGATTCATGGGATTTTTTTTCATTCATGCAGAACATGTTATTATTCAGACAAAAAAATACACTTTATTATAAGAGAGAAGGCATGCATAAAAGTAACCGCCACTTGTGCTATACGTGTAATCACAAACGCATAAGCAAAGCTAGCAAATCTAACCCCCTTTTAGGAAAGTTCAATTCACCATTTCAACCTCCTTTCATCCATCTGTCCTTTCTTTCAGCCTTTTATCTATCCATTTTTTATCTGTCTATCCCATCACCTTTCCATCCCTTCATCCTTCATTTCACGCTACCATAAATAAATCAATTCTTTCATGTACTCACCCATCAATATCTCCATGCATCTATTCATTTACCCATCCGTCCCTTCACTTTAATCCACCTGTATTCGTCATCATTCCATCCTTTCACCCTTTCACCTATTTATCATTCACTCTTTCACCTATTCATCATTCACTCTTCCCATTCTTCTGTCTACCAATCCTTTTACCCTTCCATCCATCCATTCATTCTTTCACCCTTCGATTCACCTTCCCATCTTATCTATCACCATTTTTTCCTTATTCCTTTTCACATTCCTTACTTCTTCCACCCTTCCTTTTTTCCACCCGTTTTCCCTCTTCTGATCTACCTATCTTGTCTTTCATTGTTACTTTTCCTTCCTTTACCTTTCTCGCTAATGCTCACTTTTTCTGTCTGTGTTTCCCCGATTTTCATAATTTCATAATTTCTCTCTTTTTCTTTTTATGCATTGCAATCCACTTCCCACACCCCAACTAATAAGGATTTAGTGGGGACCAGTTCACTTGCCCACCAGGCCCAGTAGCAGCCCCTCCCCACGCTTCTTAAGTGGGGTGTTCACTACACCACTGCTCGTTTATCCCTTTTGCCAATAGGTATACCACTCAAACAGCATTGCCAACTATTATAAGGGTAGCAGTGGGGTAGGAGTTGCACATCCAGAGATACTATGACTTAAGAACAAATGAAGGAGCATGAACGCGTCTGTCTTTCAGTATTGTTGCGCTGACCAAGCACACACTCTGCTAGCTAGGGGTGTGGGACGAGTGACCAGAAAGAACAATCATTCATAAACATCCATCAAAAGATGGAAGGACATCAATACAGTAACATAGGATTAGAATTCCGTAATCAATGCACATAAGTACTTTTAAGGTTTTAATGCTGGATTTATTTGTTGATGTTTCCAACTGTTGGGTTACAATGTCACTTACATCCAGCAGTGGGAGGCAGGGGGGGGGGGCGGACAGGGCACTGCAGGGGAGGAAGCCGACAGATGACGGAATGGTGTTATTTATTAAATTATACCTATTCCGTCGACTGTCGACTTCCCCCCAAACCCGCCCTACCGCTTTTACCTGTGCCAGCCGCCACTGCTTACACCGAATACAGCCAACACGTGTTTCGTCTTAAAAGACTTTCTCAAGGCTCCGGGAGTCTTGTCCAAAGAAGAGTATGCTGTTTGATGATAGAGTAACTGGTCAATCTTGAAGCAGGATGCAATAAGCAACTGTTGTTTGTTAATTGTAAGAGGATCGGCCACGTTTGTACTGGTTGGTTAGGAAGCGATAAGGGTCAAAGTTTGTTATGGTTGAAGTATTCACACAAATGAGTGTAGGACGTAATTGGATCAGTCTGTGGTAAGCGGTAAAGGAACTGGTCAGGGTAGACTCTTCCGTGGTGGAAAGAAGTAGACTCAAAAGATTGGTTATGTGACACAAACCAGCACATTTTCAAAGTTGAACAATAGCAGCATGCATGGATGTTACCAAACACATATTTAACATGTGAAGGAACTGCGAGAACTGGATGGGCATAGTTCCACTGACATATTTTCAACTCTTGCTTATGTAAGAAATTTTGTAGGGAGACAGTTGTGGTTTTATGAAGCGAATTTAGTAATAAAAGTAGCACAACAGTATACAAATGCATTATTGTACTGAGGTGTCATGCATTACCCTATAAAACCGTGACAAAAGCAGGGATGTGCAAAGTGTCACTTTGCCCAAGCAAATTCATACCCTGTTTTAGATCTACCAGCAAATAACTCAAAGGGGAACTTAAAGGTTAGAGTTTTGCACCAGACGCACACTTTGTGTAGTTTTTCCTCGCTGGTGTTCGCGAGGAAAAGATATACACACTATAGTTGCGTGCAAAATGGTGAAAATTGGGTGTGTTCGAGGATCACTCCAATGAAAGGAGATTTGAATGTGGGAGACAGTGTGAGTGACAGACATTGAACAGCTTAGTCTAGTGGGCGAGACTGGTAGGTTACCGGAAATTGTTTTCATTGCTGAAGCACTTTGTCTGACACCACATTATCTGCAGGGCCTCAAAGCTAAATCTCACGTCTGGCATTACAATCGAGCTGACAAAACGAGGCAGTCAAATACGGGCTGTTTCCTGGTACATGCATTTCTTTTGACACCTGTCCGAGAACAATGCTTGGTAATGTAATCTGGGGTGTAACACCAGCCCCTGGGGCTCTGGGCGGCTCCAGACCTTCAGGGGCCCTTCAAAAGATGTTATATATGAAACACCGAGGGGCCCTTGTCACATTCCGCAGGGGTGGGCAATCATTTCTGTAAACCCTCTGATGTAAGGTGTTCTTCAGTGGGAACAGAAGTAACAATTAAAACTATTTATGTACCAAAGTGTGTGTGTATTTATATATATATTTGCATATACATGAAAAGTTCAGGGGATCTGGTGCTGTCATTATGCTGGGTCTTGCCAGCTAGAATAAAAGGCACAATAGTGCCTATGACATATGTTAGGTCTCTCCACTCACTCTGCATCTCACGGCCTGGGCAGTGCCATATTTCCTCGGTACTCCATGTAGGAGTGACTGTTTTTTTTGCTGCATGGTTAGAAAATAACAGATGGAGCTGCTTGGGTGAATGAGCCGCATTCTCTTCGCCACATTCCTGGCGCTTGGCACTCCTCCTCGTGATTCAGAGTGACGTAGGAAACGTGGAAAGATCTCCAGACAGACCATTCTTTGGAACAAGGCCTATTGAGGTCAAAATACTCCATCAATCCCGTTTGTCCCATTGTTTCGGTATTCACACCTGGGAGCAAGGCATATTATGTAACAGTGAATAAGGTCACAGTTCCTGCTGTAAATACTATGAATGTGTTCATTGTGCACCTGTAATTATCTGCATTACACTGTGAGCATTGATGAGCGTGCATTGCTGTGCTCACTGCCCTTGCTTTAGACTCAGTGTACAGTCTTGTGACCCCTCGGTGTGCAGCAGTGCTGTCAGCAGGAACTCCCTGTGCCGCCAGGTCAAAGGGTCACACTGTGAATGTCTCGCTCATACTTGGTGACATTGTGTTTACAGACAGGCTGAGGTTGATGGCTTCTGTTTAATGAATGTATGCATTTGTGTTCATCAGTTTTAGACAAGCATGTTGTTGCTCTATGGCCCTGTATTCAGGACCTCTTTGACCAAGGACCAGGGGGTCACAAGGGTCTGTTAAGGAGTCCGGCCAAACTTTGAGATATTTTCACTGTGTGGGAGGAAGGGGGGCGGAGTCAGAAGAGGGGATGGGCTATTGAGCTCCCAGTGCCTCACCACCCATGGAGAGACCATAGATGGGGCGGGTTCAATGAAAGGGCGAAGGGCTCAGATTTCGACACCAGCTGAGCAGAGTTTCCTACCCTCCTCTATAAACACTAACGAAGCCTACAGAAGTTGCCACCCATGTCCTTGGCAGCTTACAAACCCCAAGAACGGGCATGAGCTCTGCAGAGCCACCGCACAAGATGGAAACTCACTCCGCTGCGGGGTATCCAGCTCGCCTTGTCGTCCTCCAAGTGATATCATCTCTTCCCCAGGATAGTGTGTGAAGAGGCTGATATCGCTCGACACACAGTCGCACTTGGTGTGTTGGCAGCTCTGCATAGGGCAAGTTACTGATAGCAGCCACTACCCGCGTTGATGTCAATGGTTGTGTTGTGTTCAATGTTGAGACTTTGCTGTGTTAACTTGACCAGGAGTCTGATCTGGGATCGTTAGTGCGGGGCTCTATGGTGTGTGAAGACACTAGGCGGCTTTCAAGGGCACTTGCAACGGGCGCTGAGTAGTCCCAAGATCGTCAAATAAGGCCCCATTGCCGGAGAAAGGGCAGCACATTGTCAGTGTGCCTGAGGCACCAGGAGTCCTTGTGCTTGCCCTTTTCTGGTTCTGCTTGAATTCCGTTCCGGGTCCTGCCCTGTTTATTTCATTTTATGACAGTGCTTTGTTTCAGGAGGCACACTCTGTAAACTCTGTCACTCGGCTGCCAAGCACTAGCATCACCCTCACTCATCCAGAGCATGTCCACAAGTGAGGCTGCACGAAGCACTGCTCTGAGCTGTGACCAGCTTTGGGCATTACTTGAGCTTTTAGCAATGTCTCTGCGTGTGCCCTGTTATGGGCGTCTGGCAGACCAAGAGGTGGCTGTGTGTGCGTTCCGGGCTTTTTTTTGCTTGATTTTATCTTTGTAACAACATCTATAATTTTTCCTGTAATTTAAATAAGCTTGATTTTCAAGTCGAGATTAAGTCAAATACAGAGAATTTATCCTGCCACTGGTAAGGCATCTCGCTGCATGCTGTCCTCTGTAGTGTAAATCATGGCGTACAATGGAGTGTAAAGTGACCTTGGGACCACCCACTCTGAGGTCAGGTAATCTACCAGCTATGTTTCTGACCATGCCTGTGTTCGAATTCTGGCTTTGCCACTCGCCAAAGTAACCATGCGATTCTGGGTAAATCACTTCAGATCCCTGAGCCTGAAACTGTCACCATGGGCAGGGTAATGTAAATGTCATCTCTCCAGTGCACGGCCTAAATACGATCTCCCCTCACCCCCTCTTCTATGCGGAGAAACTTGGGTTTCAGGTGCGATGCTACAAAACACATTTTCTTTGTAGAGTGCTCTTCAGCTCCTTGTAGTCAGTTTCAAACAGGGAATAAATACGACGTTATACAAGAGCTAAGGAGTGTCAAAATGTGAATTCTAGCACGTCGCTTTTCTTGCACATTTTTTTTAAAACATATGGTTGTCCAGACATGTCATTGTTGCGTCAGGAATTTCGGTGGTAAGTACCATTTACAATGTTCTGAAAGTGGTGATTCTAGTGAGAGATTTAGGAATTAAGAGAGTGTAAAGAAGTAAAGCTGACCTAAAAAATCCATTTAAGAGGAGGCATACATGGAGATGCTTTAGTAAAAATCGAATTTTTTGATTGAGTATTTATAAAGATATTTTCATCTCATGCGTGGATTATCCTAGCAAGGTGATATATGCTTCAACATAAATTAAAAAATTATGAAATTTAATTCACGAGTCCATGGCATAGAACATGCACTCTAAAAGATAAATTGCTGACTTTCGAAGTTGGAGACCTACGTTCTAACCCTGACCTGCAATACTTGACCAGCTAATCTGTTATTCTGGGCACATCACATACCCTCCCTGTGCTTAGAAATATAAATATTTGGATTATAATGTACAGAGGTGCAATACAATTGTGTAAAATTCTCACTTGATGTACACAATCTTGAATTGCCTCCCAATTGAGGTACAGCGCTCTATTGCGCTACAGCCCAGTTCATGATATATAGATACCAACAAAACATACATATCTCCGAGAGGCTAGAATGTGCACTTTTTAGCCCCATGCTCAATTTTTGACACCACCATATTTGATGTGTGTTTTTGTGAATCTCCTGGCAGATTATTAATCCATCTGGATTAGCATCAAACTAGCTGCACTAAAACCCAAGGGCGGCGTGCGCTGCATGCTAGAGGAGGAGGAGTCTTTTCTGCTTATTCTACTCAGCCTCCCATCTGCCTTTGCCACAGCGATCACCACAGACTAATGTAAACCATGTGTTACCACATGGGCATTCACGGCCATGTCTTCAGCATGTTCTCCTCTTTCCAACCAATCAATACCAATTTGTGTAAATTTGCAAGATCAACAGTGGAACTCAGCAGTACCGTGTGGTTTTCCTCAGGGCTCTATATTAGTGCACACACTTTTCAACGTGTAGCTCAAGTGCTGAGTTTGTATTTTATGGGTATTGGAAATCTTCATCTACCAGGTGGCGGGTGACACCGAGCATTATATAATATCCTCACCCTTTGCCTTTATGAAACTTCCAACATAAATGTCCGACTGCTTCCTGATGCTCAGTCCGCCAAAGCTGGAGTTCCCACTGATTGCTGTCAAACACAAAAACAAATGCAATCCTTCGCTTCTCATTAAGCTCACTTAAAAAACTTTCTTTCATCGATTTATACCTCTGTAAAATCTCTGCCTTTTACTTTAGACTAAAATGTTGGTTCCCTTCAAGCATCAATAAAATAACCACTAGCTCTCGCAAAAAGGTTAGAAGATTACTCTTGTCTACCCTCCCGAGACCAGCATTCCAATGCTCTGGTCATTTCTCAACTAGACTTTGAAAGTTCCATGCTTGCCTTTTTCCCCCCAACCTCACCTGCCCACATAAAGCTGGCATAGTTCACGGGCAAACTGTTAATGTCACAAAAGAAATTGAACACATCACAACAGTACTAAGGGATCTCCGTTGTTAAGTCACCGAAGCTGGGAAACATTCAATCCAAGATCTGTCCCCTGACTTACCGGGGCAAGTATCTAAAGCAACCCCCATCTCTTGGTAGCATGGTCACTGCATTATCTAGAAGGCTCCCTCGGTGAAGATATTGAATCTTACGCTCTCATAGACAGTAAAATAACCCCCTGCCACTACGGTTATATATATCAACAAAAGGAGAGGTAGGGAGTGGTTTGAGACACTCTTATTCCCCGGTTATGTTCAGTAAACAAAAAAAAAAGTGTCATATGGTTTCAACGAAAACACACGAAGGAGCAACAACAGAACGGAAAAAACTGCCACATTCAGGACGTTTTAGGAAAGCCCTCACTCACCACCTGGTGATGACATGCTTCGTCATTGGGCCCCACTGAAGAGGCCGAATGCTTCTTCAGTGTGCTTCGACGCCAGAACTACTGCGGAGCAGGATATGTGAGTTTAAGGCGTGCAGGGAAAAATAAACTAAATTGTGGTGAGGGGATTAAAAATGTCTTTAGTGTATCAAGAAATGGACCCCGAAGATCTTCGGGGTCCAGTCTGAGGGTAATGATGGTACGATCTTCGGGGTCCAGTCTGAGGGTAATGCAGGTATACTGAGGGTGCCTAGCGTCGAGGGCGGTATGCCAATTACGCTACCACCCACCTCCTGTGACCCATGGTGTACCCCTGTTACACCATAAAAGTGCAGAAACCTTAATGAAGGAAGCCTCCTAAACCAGGAGTTATTAGGAAGACATTTTCTCTTCCTATTTTTCGCACTTTTTTCACCTTTCTTTTTTCACTTACACGTCCCTAGGCAAGGGTGGGCCTTAGCGTTCTCATACCGCCAGGGTTTAGTACACCTATATAGTCCTGATGAATGCCTGGTAAATTTACACCGTTTCAGAGGCAGAAACATGTTGACTGACAATTAAGGAAATAACCACACAATTAATTTGTGGACTGCTTTCCTACACTTAATTTTAATAACATGTCCTAAGTGATCGCCTAATAAATCATTTCTTGATACACTAAAGACATTTTTAATCCCCTCACCACTATTTAGTTTATTTTTCACTGCACGCCTTAAACTCACATATCCTGCTCCGCAGTAGATCTGGCGTCGAAGCACACTGAAGAGGCATTCGGCCTCTTCAGTGGGGCCCAATGATGAAGCATGTCATCACCAGGTGGTGAGTGAGGGCTTTCCTAAAACGTCCTGAATGTGGCCGTTTTTTCCGTTCTGTTGTCGCTCCTTCGTGTGTTTTCGTTGAAACCATATGACACTTCTTTTTTTACTACGGTTATATATTCTCCATTTACTTTTCAGGAGTTGTGACTGCTGAACTTTCTAAAGCTCCCGGTTGAAAAGGTAAGATCCAGATATGAGTCTCCCTGGGGTTGGCGGCTGACTCTGCTCTAGGGGAGTCGTCAACATTACGATCCCAGGTACCATGGGCTGTTTCATGCCTTACTAGGAAGTTCTAATCTTTTCATGAGTGTGCAGAACAACTGTGTTTTGTTTTCAGAGACATGGCATCCACTAATATCTGGCAGTGTTTGACAAGCTCAAAGGAGAAGCCGAGAGGTGTTTGGATTACAAATTCGATTCTGTTGAGGAAAAGGGCCTCGGGGCTCCGCTCTGAGACTTTGCCTTCTCAGGTGTTAGTGCTGCCGCCACCTGCCATTGTTCTGGGGCCTGCGCAGGCTGAACACAGCCTTTTGTCTGCACAGGGCTGCTGACTCAGTATTTTTCACCCTGGGTACTATGGAAGAGGGTTACTGCTACATCCTTGGCAATCACTTCAGGAAAGCAGCATTACCTGCCGCAACAAGCTCCGCTCATCAAGCTGCTCTTCACGTAACGAGCAAAAAGCACCATCATGAAAACACTCTTTTAAGAGGCACTGATCCCCACCCCCTGTCGGCCACCCCATGGGACCAAACGCTGTCTAAGAACAAAAAGGCTGAATTCGGAGCCTAGTATTGTGGTTCCAAATTCCAGTGGCATAATGTATTGTCTTTGGCAAAAGAATTAGGGGCTTAGTTCAAGTTTGGTAGAGAGAGCACTCCGTTGCAACAGCAATGGAGTACCCTTAAAAAAAACTCTCTGTCCGCCCACCCAGTTTATGGCTGGGCAGACCAACAGTATGTATATGAAAGAGCCAAGAACAGCTCCATCTCTGACATACTACTCGGACGGCCTGACTGAGTACAGGATATTGAAGATAAGCCATTCAACCATCTGCCTGACTTAGAGTGGGCAGTCGGATTATTTATGTTTTTTTGCTAACCACTTTACCTAGTTGGCGGTCAGGGACGGTAAAGATAAAAAGGAAATAAGACATCTCCCTTAAATTTACACTTTGCCAAAACAAACTCCTGCTTTGGATATTTGCTTTTGAGAAATTAAAATCTTTGGAAAAGTTTGACAGCCTGCCATCATGTTTGATAGAGCCATCCATCTTAATTTTCCAACACTGACAGGAATTGCCATGACGGCTCTTCCTGCCAATGTAAAGAGACGTCCATGGGGCTGATAGACACCTCTAAATTTGGTGAATGTGATGTATGTCAGGCAACGGAGTAGAGTGCTGCATCACCCTGTCAAACAAAAAACAACTGCCAAACTTTAGATCAGGGCTCCCTGTGCCTGTTACATGTATTTGTGTGGTGTGCATATCACCCTGGAGGGTATTCTGGTGCATGAAGAAGTAAACATGCCGGAGCCTGGTTAGGGCCGATTTGAAAAGCAAGGTTTTGAGTTTCTTGTGAAATTCAAGGACAGATCGAGCAGCTCTGACATCAATAGAGACTTCGTTCCAAGCTCCAGGAACTAGGCACAAGAAAGCTCGACCGCTTGCTGAAACTCTGCTGATGCAGGTGATGTGAGTCAGCAGGAGGCTAGTCGAACAGAGGTTTCTGGTCAGAGTGTGGAATCTGAAGTTGCTGTTCAGTAGGTTGGGCCAAGACTCTGTAGTGCCTTGCATGTATGAGTAAGTAGTTTGAAGATAGCACGTTTGTGTACTGGAAGCCAGTGTAGGTTTCAGAGGCTGTTGGCGGAGCATGTGTGTGTGATCTGGAGCATGAGTCTTACAGTTGTGTTTTGGATGAAGTGGAGAAGTCTGATGAGGTGAGCAGTGATGTCAACATACAGAGCATTGTGGTAGTCCATTTTGCTGGTTAACTGTTCTCCTGTTGTCGAGAGGGAGCAACTTTAAGATCTTTTTGAGGAGTTTGAGCATATAGAAACAGGATGATTCCACTGTGTTGAATTGGCTAATCATCAAGAGTAGTTTGTCTGCCACTATGCCGATGTTCCTGGCTTGACCGGTAGGGTTTTGTGCATGTACAAGTTCAGCCAGCCACAATGCCAAAGACCACAGAGGGGTGTCCATTCCGAAGAGTACAACCACCATTTTGTAGGTCTTGAGCTTAAGACAGTGAATCTACAACCTTGCCAACTTCGGACATGCAGGTGGAGAAGATGGTTTGGGTGTTTGGCGTGTCTATGGAGAGAGAAACAAGTTGGGTGTTATCCACATAAGTGACAATGTTGATTCCATGGGTTTGGATGATGTCATTGAGGGAAGTCATGTATATGTTGAATAGCATCGGGCTGAGCGAGGATCCTTAGGGGACCCCGCAGATCAGGTTGGCTGTGTTAGAAGCTTAGGGTGCCAGGCTGACCAACTGGGTTTGCCTCATGAACAAGAAGCAGAACAATTGGAGAACAGATCTTCTTATGCCAGGGTCATGGGCCTTTGGGTGAGGATGGGGAGGGAGACGGTTTGAATGCAGCAGAAAGGTCAAGCAGAATAAAATCCACCATGTCTCCTCTGTCTATGATTATGCAAATGTCATCAACGGCGCTGCTCTAACTTACTCAGCCCCAATGAGAAGGGTTGAGGAGGTTGTTGTCATTGAGGTTGTCCGATAGTCAGTGGCAGATCCTCTATGGGGGCATTTGGGCGCCGCCCCACTGCTTTCTCGCTGTGCGAGAAGGCAGAAACAAATGTTAGTTACTACCGTAATAACTACTATTTGTTTCTGCCTTCTGGCACGGCGAGAAAGCAGAAGTTCCTGGTTGAGAGTGGGCAGTGTTACTCGAGGGCAGGGGGGAGTGGCTTGCCCACTGTTGTTAATACTGTCTGTTTGGGCGGCCTCAGGCTTCCCAAACAGACAGTATTAACAACAGTGGGAAAACCGCTCCCGCCTGCCCTCGAGTAACACCGCCTACTCTTTCTGTTCTCTCTGTATGCTGCAGCATACAAAGAGAAAATGACGCGGGTGGGGCAGCGGCCGGACCAATCAAAGACGCCGCGGTGGAGGGGAGGGAGGCTGCCTGCAGCCTTCCTGTTGATGAGCAGCACCCTGGGACTTCGAAACGCAGGATGGTGGGAGTTGGGAGTCTGGCGTCTCGGAACTTAAAGACGGGAAGCAAGGTAAGTTTTACTTTAATACTTTTATTATTTATCCTGCCTCCCCCCCATCCCCTCCGCAGCGTGACAACAACATTTGCACCCCCCCCCCATCCTACCCGCCCGTAATGCCGGCCACGACTGGACAGGTGGTGTCACCCATTTCTCTCAAACATTGATCCTTTATTTTATTTTCATTTTATAAAGTTGTATATAGCAGAGACATGAACTGTGAGGGTATTAGAGTGCTTTGAATCGAGTCACTACTTGCTGAGGCGCTGTACTAACAATAGTTGTGATTAGGGCCGCGTTTGTATTCTGTGATCAGGGGGATTGTTGTCTAAACTGCATAGAAGGGTCATATCTCCATTGGCTGATGGCAGTTACCACATACATTGTGCCACAGTTATGCTCCCTGGCCGGGGACGTATACTACCATTAATGCATAACTCGGCCATACATATGATACATTGCAGGTATTACCTGTACTGCCTTATAGTGATTCGGTATTGGTACCTCCGCGTGTCCGTGTGTTTTCTCTTTGTGCATTGTTGCCCGTATATGTTTTCTGTATTGCATTTTAGTTTCACTTATATAGCGCTCCACACACCCCTAAGGAAGCACAGAGGCACATTTGCTAAGCAGTAGAAGGCTTCTATATAGGAGCATCCATTATATGGGCGGGATAGAGAGTGTTTTGATGTTGTGTGTGAGGACCAGAGATGTGCTTTTATCCTTTTTTGTTGCTGCGCCTATGCTAAAATTTGAAGCAAAAGTTGGGAAAGATGGCACATGTAAGCATAAGATGCTAGTGTAACTGGATAGAGGGATAAAAGTGTGTGAGTTCCTTGTGACCTCTGTGGGGAATGCTTTGTTGTTGTGAATGTGTGGCTGAGAATGCACAAACCATGTCACCATATGCGTGTACGTCTGTAATGCAACTGATGCTCATGTAAAGCGCTTTGCTACCTTTGGCTCCAGTACGCGCTATATGAAACTCAAAAAAATAAATTAATGAGTGTACGATAACATTTATGCACGCCGATACCTACCCGTTTTGAATTGGTCTAGAATAAAGATTTTAACCCGGAGCATAGGAAGCACCCAGAGATAAAGGATGCTTGCATTGGGGGTGGGGTGGTACAGTTTTTACACACACTTTAGTAGAGTGCATTGCGCTGTTCTACCTAACATCATGGACTTGGTGACATAAATGTTTGTGTGAGATGGGATAGGGGCCACACCCTGCATTCATTTGTATTCCTGCAGTCCTAACTCTTTATCCTGTAGTTGAACAGTATATAGCGGCTTGAAGTGGTGTTGAAGCACATGTTAGCACTATATAAAACTCCCACACAAATTAACACATAGTGGCTCTGAATCTCACAAAAGAGATACCGGGGGATACCCATGAGAGGTGATATCCCACCACATAATTAAAGGGAAGCTGCCAGTCATTGTTTGTGTGGAGGGAATCTATTTAGTTTAAAGTAAAAAGAGTATGGGGCTGAGGTGCGGTTGATGAAAATGTGAAAAACCGTGAATAGTTGCAGGATTATGTCCCAAGACTCTTACAGACAAGGGGCGCTTAACCTGTATGACCTTTAACCTCACCTTCTAGGTCATCCAAAGGCAAGAGCCTGGGGCCTCATTTATGAAAAGTGACGCATCGCTGCGTGAAAACAGCGATGCGTCGCTTTTCACTGCGCACTCCTTGCGACACCAATGATGCGTCATATTTAATGTATGACGCATCATGTCGCAAGGACTTACAGATACGTCAGGATTTCTGACGCATTTGTAAGCGCAAAAGTGACGCATTGCTGGAGTGTGTCACAAAAGTGACGCAACTCCAGCAATGCGTCCTTGCATCAGTCTTACGCCTGATGTGAGGCAGGCGCAAGATTTTGACGCAACAGCATCCTAAAAGTGACGCTGTGAAATCTCATAGATTTCACTGCGTCACTATTACGAGGCTTTTTGCGAAGGAACGCCCCCTCTGCATATATTTTACCTGACGCAGGTATAATGTTGCGCAGGGGTTTAAAAAGTGACGCATCTACGTAAATGCGTCACTCTTTAAATATGGCGCAACAAGGCGCATTTTGTACGCCGCTGGTGCGTCACAAAAAGTTGACGAACCGGCGGCGCAAAACTGACGCAAGGCCTCATAAATAAGGGCCCTGGTGTTTTCTTCACCAACAGCTTTACAGCAGGTCCTGCGAGCCCTGTATTTATGGCCTGACAAATAGCTTGAAAAATAAAACTGGTTTGCCAAAAGCAGGCTCTTCCACCCCTTACAAATGCAAGCAAAAAAAATTCAAGCCATTTTTTCAGGACATAACCAAAAACACGGACTGCCTGGTAACATTTCAGAGACATTGGTCTGTAGTTTGTTTGTTTTATTGTAAAGCACTCTAACCCCTTTAGGTAATGTCTGCGCATTATAAACCTTCTTCCATTCTCAGATGTGCTTTAAAATGCCCATTTGTGCACCTTTTTTTTCCTCCAAATTTCCCAGGGGGAGAACCCCCCCCTCGGAATCCTGTTCACATTAGTCCCCAACTTTTACGCCCTACAACTTTCAGATGTCACCAGCCGCCACTGCCGATAGTCATCCATTGCTGAGTTTTTCTAGGAATTTCGTTAGGTTGGGAAGCATATAGATTGGTTGGCCTGTTGTTATTCTGTGCTTTTTAGCTGTTCTTTATATTAGAGCACATGCAAAATGCTGATATGATCATCGTCGACAACTCTGTAGTCTAACATGTTTTTTGTTTATGCTAATTGGCAAGTCATTACAATATGGCCCCTTGCAGTGTAAGCTTATTTTTTTACAAAAATGGATGCTTAATGCCAACAAGTGGATAGAACTGACACATTTTACGCCATGTTAGTTTAGTCTGACAGTGGGCTGTGTCTCCAAAATCAGTTTCATTTTGTAAATAAAAGAATCCCAGTGGTCAAATTGTATAGAAACCCCAGAGGTTGACCATTTATTAGGAAAAGAACTTTCTGCGGCCGAAGACCGAGATGGGCATGGCGCCGGCTTCCACTATTTTAATTGAAGACTGCTCCGGAGACAGACTTGTGAGGCTCCAGGTGCATGGACTGGTCAGAGGGCTGTGTTCATTCTCAAACAGAGATGATGTCCCTGCTCTTGCAACTGAGCTAGCAGCCAAGCTATTCTAGACAACACCAGACCTTGTTGTCCCAAATCAACTTTGCACACCACCTTTTAAACTCAGAGAACAGGCTTATTAGTAATTGATTTTGCCAGAACTATCATAGCGCAGTGAGATAGCACAGTGAGGGAGTTAGGGCTACAAAAAAGGGCTACAAAATGTAATCACCATGTTACCATTTTCCCATTTTGCACTGTTCATGAAATGCTTCACTATTTTTTAATATCTTCTACAATGTTACATTCAACACTGGGTTCACTACATTATAATTTCAAAATACATATTTTAAAGTGTATATTCATTTTCTAGTGATCCTTGAATGTTATTCATTAATGAAAGATTGTGTGAAGTTCAACTGCTCCCCCTGAACTGATCTTATAGGACTGATCCAGGCAGGAAACACTTCCTACTCAAGATTACTGAGTGGGTTGTGTTTGTGTCACAGTTCAAATGGATTTACTAGTTCAAGTTGGTGCACTGAACTAAGGCCCACATGCATCAACATAGCCATTTGCGATTCCTTATTAGCGAAAAATAAGGAATCGCTAATAAGGAATCGCAATGGCTATGCATGAAGAAATTGATAAATAATTCGCGATTTCTTAAAATTCCTTAATTGCGACTCGCAAATTGCGAATCACAATTAAGGAATAGCTCCCAATTCATTCATATGGGCCTAGAGGCCCATAGGAATGAATGGGAAGACATTCTCAATTTGCGATTAGCAATTTGCGAATTGCAAATTGAGAATGCGATTTCAAGGGTGCAGGGGTGTTCAAAGGACACCCTGTTGCACCCCTGAAATCAATCTGTGCACATATGTTGTGCACACACATGCCCTAAGGGCATGTGTGTGCACAACATGAAACTTTGAAAAATGCACAAAAGCGTTTTTTTCAAAGTTTTCGCAAATTACCATGAGGTTCAACCTCATGGTAATTTGCTCCCCCTATGTGCGATTTCACTATTTTTTGAAAGTTTCATGCATTGCATTTAAGGAATCTCAATTTGAGATTCCTTAAATGCAATCGCAATTTAAGTAATCGCAATTTTGCGATTTCTTAAATTGCGAAAATAACAAAAATTATAATGCATCCCAAAAATTCTAATTGCATTTGCAATCGGACGATTTTTGCGAATCGCACCATTTGCGAATGCAATTTGAAATGATGCATGTGCCCCTAAGTCCTTGCACCAGGGAGCTAGATACCTGACTCCGATGGATGGATCGCATGGTTGAGGCCGTTTCCAGAATGTAAGGCAGCATGTCAGGAAGATTTCTCAGTGGATCATCTCTTTGGATTGGAGGATGGCTTGGGGAAAGGGTCCGGTTGGCTGAGAAGTTTTTGCAGATGTTGCTAATTTTTGCCTTAGGAGTAGTGGTAGAGCTGGTTGCCGAGAGCCTGTGAGGGAGGGATGGTGATGGAGCTGGCAGCAGGGGAGATTGACAGCCAGATGCATCAACCTAAAAACCGGTCGCAAACGGGCAGATTTTCAGAATCTGCCCCTTTGCGACCGGTATTTTTGCATTTGGGATGCATCATCCCAAATGCAAAAATCGCAATTTAAGGAATCTCTAAATTGAGATTCCTTAAATTGCGATTGCATTTTAGGAATCCCAAATTGAGATTCCTTAAATGCAATGCATCAAAGTAAAAAAATGTGTGATTTCGCTAATAGGAGTAGCAAATTACCATGAATTTCAACATCATGGTAATTTGCAAAAACTTTGAAAAATGCACTTTTGTGCATTTTTTGAAGGTTTCATGTTGCGCACACACATGCCCTGAGGGCATGTGTGTACGCAACATATGTGCACAGATCAATTTCAGGGGTGCAACAGGGTGTCATTTTGACACCCGGACACCCTTGAAATTGCATGAGCAATTTGCGAGTACCTACTGGTACTCGCAAATTGCTCATGCAATCTCCAATTCATTCCTATGGGCCTAGAGGCCCATAGGAATGAATGGTATAGCATTCCTTAATTGCGACTCGCAATTTGCGAGTCGCAATTAAGGAAAGTGCAGAAAGCGCAAATTTTAAAGAGATTCATACATGCATAGGCTTTTGCGATTCCTAAATAGCGATTCTTTAAAAATCGCTATTTAGGAATCGCAAATCCATCTGTTGATGCGTCTGGCTGTAAGTCTTTCACTATTGCAAAGATTTCTTTGGCGTTGTTGACACTGTTTATGATTTGGTCAGTCAGAGCTGTGCTCTTGGTGTCTCTAATTTGCAGATGGTAGTATAGTGGGACCGAACTGAAGGTTCTTATGTCGTTTTCTTCTTGTGTGTGCCTCCAGCGGCATTCCAGCTGCTAGCAATGACGCTTGAAAAGTCGGGGTTCTTTGCGCACCAGCTTGCTTGTGGTCTTGTCTTGGAGGTGGTGGTGGTTTTTAGTGAGTCAACGCAGGAGTAAATTCAGGTGTTGACTCGGGTGGATAACTGTGACTGGGCTTTATTTTTTTGTTGTGAAACTGAAAATTAAAATGCCAATCAGCATTTGATAAATCACTTAATGAATGAGTGCAATTCATAAAGTATTGTTTTTTTTACTGTGGGTTTGAGTGGGTGAGACACAAAAGGTGATGCACATCAGCAAAGATAAAGCAATGGATATAGTCAGTTCGGCGTGCTTCACAGCTACATTCTGAGTTGTTTAAGAAAGACCAAGCATTGGAAAGCCAGTAGGTCTGGCTATAATGTGCCAATGCATGTGAACATAGGCATACACAGATGCTGTTTACATGGGTTGCATGCACAAATAAAGTTTATCATATGGAAGTCAGCCATGATGACTTTGCCAATGTTGAGGGGAAAAAAAAATTCAGGGAGCGCTCCAAAGTCGAAATGCTATTTTTCCCACGGTGCTTAAAATCCTTGCACAAGTCCTGAGCTCTTCAGTTACACATCAATATTCTGTTTGCAGAGTACACAGTTACGTATAATAAAAAGTTGTACTTCCTGCCCCTTAAGGAACTAAGTGTAACACTGAGCTGTGTTTAAATTCTCTGTGGTCTTGGCAAAAGTATTGTTAGTACTCAGTGGGGTGAAAGCACTAGAGTGTTAAACTAGAGTGCAGCAAGCTGCGGCTATCCCAGTGGGGGGTCTGGGGATGGACTTTTCCAAACGTATATACTGAAAGACATAAGTGCCTTGTTCTGCTGGCTCCCCCAGATTGTGGACTAGTGGTGGGCTAGGAGTAACTCGGTGTTAAGTGCTGTCCTTATCCGATATTAATGACCTCATGGTGAGTAGCAGTGCCTGCTCTGTCTGCCTCTTTATAGGTACAGAGGAAGGAGAACATGGAAAAGGCTGCTTACTAAAAAAAAACGGAACAATCTAGCAGAATACAATGCACATAAGTAAAATGGGTCGTTATATTTAGGGTTCATGGACCTATCTTCGGCCTTTGACCTTGTGAACCGCACCAAACTGTGGCACATCCTTGCCAATCTGGTTCTCGATCGTGCGCTTGTTAATCTTTTAGCCGATCTTCACTCAGACCTTCAGGCCTCTGTTAGGGTCGATTCAGGGGGACGACGCACTAGTCGATTCAAGTCAAAAAGAGGAGTGAGACAGGGGTGCATCTTGGCACCCTGCTCTTTACAGTTTATATTAACGCCCTCGAATCCGAGTTGAAGATCGCAACGCTGGACACACCGCGTATAGGGGAGACAATTGTTCCTGTCCTCCTGTACGCGGACGACGCAGTGCTTTTGTCCCGCACAGGCCTGGGTCTTCAACGGCTTTTGGACGCTTTTGGTCGTTTCATGACATCTTTAGACCTTAAGATAAATGCCAAAAAGTGTCAAGTAATGATGGTGGGTAAAGGTTCACGCAGCAAGAAAACTAAAAATTTCTATTGTAGCAAGGTAGAAATGCTCAGAGTATCAACATTCCCGTATCTAGGAGTCACGTTTGAAGATAAAGAGAGCTGGGGTCCTCAAATAAGAAACAGACACAGTGCCCCAGTGAGAACATCCTCTGCTATCATGAGTTTCAGCAGAAGGCTGGGGGCTAGGCCAATCCCAGCCCTTATGACTATCTATAATGCCAAGTGCGTGTCTGTTGCAACTTATGGCTGCTCTTTATGGGGATATGGGTCGATAGACTGCCTCCAGGCTTCTGAAAATACATTTTTTAGAGCAGTTTTGTCTGTACCTCAGTCAACACCTTCTCATTCTGTTCACACTGAATTGGGGGCTGTTTCTATAACAGACAAAATCCGAGTGGCCCCCCTAATCATGTGGCTTAAAATCTGGCTTAACAGTGAATTATCTCTAAATCAGGCCATTCTGAGGGACTGTCTTCTACTTGATAATGTCCAAAAAATTAAGTGGTTAACTTATGTTAGAAATGGTTTTAGTGCTCTGGGACGACCTAATCTCTTTTCCTCACCGGAGTCTATATCCCGGGCTGACATTGCTAAAACTAAAAGCGATATGCTATTAAGGCTATCGCTAATAAGAGAGGAAAGGGAATTAACAAAACCTTTGGTCAGAGCACACCTTTTGGTTGCAAACCCACCGGGTCCTGAATTCTACCTCACTCTGGTTAACCGGCCCTTTCATAGGTTTTAATTAACTCGTTTTCGCCTGAACACTATTCATCTGATATTGGGCCAGTACACATCCTGGTGTAAACCTGATGAATTTCTTCCCTGTTCTTGTGATAGCTTTTCTATCCAAGATACTATGCATTTTATAATGTTTTGTGGGCATTTTATAGTGGAAAGGAGGAAGTATCTTGTGCCAATCTTAAAAAAGGCAGGGTTTCTGCAAGTTAGACCTGCACTTCTTTACTTGCAGCTGCTAAATGACCCTAGCATTATCTTTCATGTAGCCAATTATCTGGTATCTGCGGTGCGCACCAAGAAAGGACTTATGGTGAAAGAGAGATTGGACACATTATCATGATGTACTGCACCTTGCACTTTACTGGTCAAATATCATTTCAATTATATACCAGGTTTACAGGGATGGCGACACAATGTTTTTTAACCTTTTTATGACAAAGTTAACAGTGATGATCTTAAAATATTTGGAATTTTGATTTTTTAATTAAATTATGAAATGTGGTTTTTAATTCTAAAATTGTATGTTTTTTTTAACAATGTATAATGTATGTCTTCTATTATGAATGTATGTTTCCTTGTACCGTGCCTTTTTTTGATATTGATTTATCGAATAAAAGATCTTTGACTGACTGACTGACTGAAGTAAAATGCACTTAATACTGTACCAGGTTGGTATAGTTTCATAAGTTAATACTGTTATTACCACACTATAGCCCCATGAGCTATTATCACGGGAGGGGAGGAGCGCTTGTAGTGAAACATTCGTCAAAGCTGCTCACCCGCTCAGGACAATACCTCTCCATGGCTCCGTACCTGACCGGCTTCCATACTTATAACTACATTTTCTGATTGAAGGCAATTGCCTTATTCCACTGTACCTCATTTTCCTCTGTTATCACATTTGAGAGCACCTTAACAAGCATCAGTTCAGGATGTGCACTGAACAAAATAAAATCTTGACTTAATTTTACTCTCTCTATATTACAAACATAGGCCACATGCTGGGTACACATTACAACTGATTTGTGTCTTGGTGTGGCTCACTGGTTAGAGGCGGCAGACCCGGAAGCAGAGAACGGCCCCGGACCAGGGTTCAATTCCCGACGTGGCAGGGTCATGGACCAGGGTCAGCGGACTCGATAATTCTCGCCTCGGTGCCTACTCTAACCAGGGATCACACTCGGCAACTCTGGGCATTAGCTTGCCTCATCACTACAACGGCCCCCCACAATTGCTGGGGATGCCTGCTTTCACCTTGGAGATACCCAGTAGGGACCATCTCACAGGGATAGCCAGGACGGGTTCCCCAGCAGTCTACAGCGCCACGACGCCTCAGGGCAGTAGCGCGCTTTACAAGACACATACATTACATCACATACATTACATTGGTTCACTAATGGCATTGTGTTAAGGCGGTACGGGAGGTGCAGTAGCAACAAAGATGGGACCCCCTCAAGACTTGATCAAGCCAGGGAAGGAGGGGAATGAAACAACATAACAGAGAGAACAGAATTCCCCTAACCTACCACATACTTTTAGTACAATTATATATCAGATTATCATCAGATATTGGTGCCAAAGGCTCAACAATGATTTACATTCTTTCAAAAAATATATGATTTATTTCATTTTTGTAAATATAAATTCTTTGGTTACCATTTATATGCATAGGTTGACACTTTTTTATCCGTTCTTCACAGAGTACAAAATTACCATTTTTTTTTAAAGATAAAGATTTTTTTTAAACAATGTAGACAAAAAACAACATAGAAAGATACATATGAAACATGGCTATGTACAAAACTGAATTTCTACCAATTCATACATAATTCATTAACCGCCTGGTAGAAAAAAGAGATACTAACATATACACACAATCACAACATACTCTGCATTCTCACGCTATCTACAAACATCACCACACCATTTGAAACAAGGAAGTAAAATCATGAGTACAGGTCTCCAAGCTCAGTGTGAGACCCCGCACTTGGTCGACGCGCGTTTCGGCGGCGCAAGGCCACCTTCTTCAGGACCACTTCCAATCAAACAACCCAAGTATCCAGGGGATCTATAATATACAAAGAGTATCAATGTCACCAAACAAAAAATGTACTACATTAGCACATAACATTGTTGAGAACAACAGTGCGACATCCCATTGACATCGACCAGTATAGCAGAAAATAGTGTGAGACAATAAGCCGGGTGATCCTTACATATAGATTCCTCACACCAATGTACATTAGAAGACAGCAGAAATAAATGAAATGACATTCTCTCTCCTCCTGGATATACTGAGGAAAGGTCTTATTTATAGCTAACTCACTAAGATCTATCTACAATCTAGTGATAAGGTGTACCCTGTACTGGAGTTGGGGTTCTGATATACTTACATGAGATAGCAATAATTATAGGCTCCAGAAGGATTCTAATGATATAATCCTGTTGTGGAATTAAGTATTCCTATTATACACGTCTTCCAATTATAAGATCTGTAAGTGAAGGTACGGGAGGTGCAACCGTGGTCAACAGTAGGCACAACCGTGGTCAACAGTAGGCATTCGTGAAATGCTATGCTGAGCGCTACCATGTTCTTGCTTGCTTGTTGGTTTCAGTCTTATTCTGCTCTCGAAAGCCAGGGTGACCAAGGTTTCTCCTTCACAAACAAACCATGTTGAATCAGCTTCATTATTTTGAGGGGTCTTGTATACATACAACTCACATCCAACTATGTACACAACAGTGGTGTTGCGTACAATGAAGGCTAGCAAAGCTAGGATATACAGCACTTTGAAAGGGTTTACAGGCAGGCCACTTTTTATGCTCAGCTGCTGGTTAGAGCCGCTATCCCCTTTCTTCTGGAGATGGTCATTTTAAAATTGATAGTGAACAAGGTGGCAACAAAACGTGAACACCATGATCCTAAAACATCCCCAACTCTCTTGGACCAGGTGCCACAGCCATCGCATAGTTTCCCAACTACCTCATGCAAGCCCTCCCACCCCAGCTCCCTCCACCCACCCAAGGTCAGGAACAGTATCGTAGGACAGGAGTCTTTACCATTGCCCCTTCACCTCCTCAACCGATGCAGCACAGAGGCCAGCATAAGTGAGACCATAAGCAAAAAGGAGATCCTGGTCCCAAGGAAGAATCCCATTGGGTGGAACCACGTGATGCAACAGCAACACCAGGGACCGTATTACAGATGGTGCCCCCGGGGCACAACGGGTGTTTACGCCCACTTTGCGTGCTCCCGGGGCACTTTGGTATTATAGAAGGGGACGCAGACGCTTGTGCATCCCCTTCTATAATACCAAGAGCACTGGCACATAGGGTATTCCATCATTTGCATTGGGGCATGCCCTAAGCAAATGAGGGAATTCCTGACTCTGCGCCTGCAACTGCGCCATATTACAAGCGCATTGAAGAAAAACAAGGGGAACCCAGTAGGTAGCTCAGGACCATGGGTATCGAGTATTTATAAAGGAAACAAGCGGTCCTTAGCATATGAGAATAGGGGTAAACAGAAATATTATATAGACCACAATGGGCTACTATATAGTTCACAGTCCCTTGTCCAGCTGGACAGGGAATTTTTATTGATCTGGTAAATCGTTTAATGTAAGGGTCCAAAACATAACCAAAACATTAGGGTTACAGTAGGGCACAGTCCTGTGCCGTACGTAGGAGGAAAGTAAAAAGGACAGAAAGTGAAAGAGATATCAGGCAAACAGGGTGAGCTTACAGGTCACTGACATGAATTTAAATTAGCAGTGTATCCTGGAGTTAACCATACATACAATAATACAATGGAGTAACATGTATGATTACTCAAAAGGAGTCGACGTTTCAATCCCACGCTCAGTTTATAAGGGGATCATCTTCAGGACTTGGAGAATGATTTTGCCTGAATAAGACTTTTAAACGCCACTTATGAAATCTGTTAGGGGAATCAATTCAAATTTGCCGGGAGAGTGACTGGCATCAAGATACACGAACTGTGATACAGTTGTGGTAAACCATAATTTTTAAACGAGGCGTTTGGGGAAGTCCAAGCTGATATTTAAAGGCACAGCAGGGGCAATACTTCCGTGCACGGTGCAATTGTCACGGTGCATTGTGCGGCGATGGCATCGCGTTAGGTTTCTTGCAAGGTTATGAATTGCGGCGTGAGCAATGGCGCCGACTTCGGGAGCACGGTTAGTTGGATGACTGGTCCGTTACAATTGTAACTATTAAGGCTGCTATTTGGTTTCTTCCAAAAATAAGGGAATTCCGAAGCTCGGCGTGGTCAATGGCGCCGTCTGTGAAATCGCGGTCAGTGGGGTGACTGATCCGCGAGTGGCGGCGATGAAGTTGAGGTGCCGATAGCGAGCTGTGCCTTGCAGGTTCGCTGGTTATGCTTTGTACCCTTACATTAAACGATTTACCAGATCAATAAAAATTCCCTGTCCGGCTGGACAAGGGACTGTGAACTATATAGAAGCCCATTGTGGTCTATATAATATTTCTGTGTACCCCTATTCTCATATATTACAAGCGCAGGCACAGAGTCAAAGAAGCCCTCAGGAGGAGCACTGACAGAGCGCCATTTTTAAAGGTGGCACACTGTCAGTGCACCTCCTGACAGCAGCCACCTGCAGGGAGCAGAGAGGGTCCCATGGAACCTCCAAACATCCCTTTGCAGGTGGGTGCAGTCACTAACTTCACCTGACTGCAAGGGGATCTCTAATCTCCTTTGAAAATGCAGGCGCCTGCACTATGAAAACACAGAGCAGCTGCTCCGTGTTTTCACATGAATGCGCTGCCCCTAGGGCAGTGCGATTTTGTGGCTGCCCTGGGGGCAGCGCACCATAATGGGGTGCGTTATCACTGAATGCGCCCGGCGCACCTTTTGAAAGGTGCACGCGGTGCAATCAGTGATAATGTGTCATACAGCCCCAGATGAGGTGCCATATGTCTATTCATCTAAAATGCACATCTTATCTGTTAAAATGCGGAGTGCCTTGAGGTTACAGTCTGTGTGCCTTATTTGGCAGATATTTAATTTGGGTTAAGAATATACTAAAAAATGATATATGAGGATTTGATAGTGCTCTTGCTCTGCTACAAAATACTCCCCCATCTTCAACGCTACCCCAAAAACAATAATCAAATAAACACTATCTCGCTCTCCAATTTTTTCAATGCACCATAACTCTAATTAGGCAGACCACATTGTTGTTTTCCTCTTAGAGTGGGGTAGAGATCATTTTCTTGGTCCTGATGCTAAGCCTGGCGATGGCTACAAAAATGTAGACTAAGGAGGTAGTAGCTCATCACAGCACATATCCTTCACTCCCCATCTTTAACAATACCAGCTAGAGGGACTATTAAATTGTAGGTTTCCCTATAGCCAGGTATTTTTTAAGTCCACTATTTTCATTATGACCCTTCCACTCTCACATTACACATAGTATTTCACTCCTAAGTGCTCCCACGTCTCTGTTGGTCGTAGCACGCCCCGTCCCGTAGCGGGGCGGGAGGAACCAGATGATGAAGCATGCCACCAAGGGACCTTTTGGTGGGGGAGTATTATTTTAACAATACACTGTGTTTCCCTGCACATTGCTGGGGTACACATAGTTCATGACTAGTGTTGGACAGACTTAGGAAGGATATTACTATTTTGTTTAATAAGATGGATTCTTTTTGGGTTTTCACGTTATCTAGAAACTTGCACACTTTTAAAGACATGTGTAGGTTTGATCCTACATGTGTATGCTGATGCTGAACATCATTTCTGATTTCAGGACCTTACTGCATGCTCATCACTAGTTCAGCATTGTCCAATTCATCTCCTTTTATGTGAAAACCTCTGAAATGCTGGTGTGGGTTGAAATTTGCTATGAAAAATCTAAATACACCAATCAAAGGTTTGTCTGCTGTATGTGCTGCATGTGTAACAAAGAGTGGGACATCTTTTTTTCTTGAGTGCTGTGAAACTCCCCTTTTCACTGGACACAATAGGTTAAACAATACATTTAAGAAGACATAGTTATTGGTTGATATAAAACAACGCGTATAAAACAGTACTATTACTACAGTACTTAGCCTCACTCATACACACATCTCTGTGAATGTCTCTCTCCAGTGCCTAATTTGTAACAGAATAAGTGTCAGGGCTCTCTTCAGAAGGCCACTGCAGCTTGCACCACACAGTGCCCCTGCCAGCTGCCCATGACAGTACAAACACAGCTACATACCATCACACTCTTACAAATTCATACTATTCCAGGCCCCCAGAGCTATAAGAATGGCTGGGGAGGCAGATATTAATAATTGTAAACGTAAATTCAATAATAAACTGGTAATTTAACCAGACAGAGCCACCATGTGGCAGACTGTCATACACACCGGTGCTGGCAATTAAGTGCAGAGCACTGGAAACCACTAGCTGAAATTAAGCACTGTCTCTCTCTCTCTCCCTCATTAGAGCACAAAAAACCCTGCACAACACCACCAGTTTAGCTTCATGCTATGCACCTTGCATGCTGCAACAGCTCAGATGATGTACCTCTAGTCTACAGCAACACTTGATTTCTCAGAGCTGAAATTCATTTGTAGCACTGCCGGGGCTCTGGAGTCCTGTTTAGTAGTAGAGGAGGGCGAGCCAATGAAAGTCCAAGCCAGGCTCGAGCCAGATGCCTGGCTCTGGCTCAGCTCGAGGTCCTCTTGACCCCTCGAGCCCAAAATGAACTGACCTTTCATGTCTCTGCTGCCTGCCACTCAGGTTGTTACCTCATGTGGTGCGAAATAAGGCAAGGTTTTGATGACAAACCTTTGATGTAAAGCACACAAGATACCCATGGAGTGGACGAATTGCACAGTGTAAAATAAGAAATCCTGTCGAAATTGTGTGATCCTTGGCAAATATCTTTCACCAAGACTCCTTTTTCTTCATTCTTCAATACCACAATTGAGAGAGCCACCAAATACATGTGTTCAGGATGGGTGCTATAAAAAACACTTGTTTTTAGTTTAATATACTGTAATGAAAATCTGCACCACATATATAAGGTACACCTGACAGCTGACTTGGCTTTTTGTTTGCTAATGACATTGTCAGGAGGGCAGAGTGGAGGGAGCAGGAATGCTTTCAAGTTAATGTTTAAAAACTATCCCTTGTGATACATTCTTCTCAATTCAGTGATATAATCTGAAGTACTGAAAAGCATCTGCATGTTAAATAAAGCAGATTTTTATTTTTGTTTTGAAGCAATTTAATCATATTTTTTGACATGATGTTCGTTGCATGACTTCCATGCCAAATAGTTTCTGGCTTGGCTCGTGCATGTGCTCTAAGCGCCACGAGAGACCTTTGGCTTGCCTCGTCCTGTTAATTTGTGTGCTCTCCTCTATTCAGTTGTACCTCTTGACTTTCCCGTGGTTTGACTCCCATACAGTATGCATAATGTATCTCTATCCTGCAACAGAGCCTGCTGTCACAATCTTAGACTCACTTGTAACTCTTCTGATGTGCCTCTATCCAGCAGCAACATCTGCAGTTGCAGCGCTAACATCCAGACACACACACTGCTAGCTAACCAGCTGACTGCCACTACATACAACAGCTGATTACAATGAACATCCTCTGCTAGTTACTGCTGCTGCTTGGCATGTAACATCTTCAGACAGATCCAACACCATGACAGTCCAAATAACATCTGCTTTTTGCCAGCGGACATGTTGTCGACAATAAAGAAAGCCTGTGTTCATCATACTGTGAAAGAGAAAAGTAACACTTATATTCTGCACTTCATCCATCTGCTAGTTACGCACGAGGGGCCTGATTCACAAAGGGCCTCCGCACTCATGGCGGAGTCCCCGCACCCGTGGCAGAGTCTACACACACAGGGCAAAATCTCAGCAATAAGAATTCTCACTGCTGAGATTCCGTACGAGTCCAGAGAGTGCCCCATGACTGAGGGGCCTCCGCCATGAGTGCGGAGGTTCTGTGTGAATCAGGTCCGAGATGTTTAGGATCGTCATCCATTCACACCAAGATCCCACAAACCAATTGTTATGATCCAAAAACTGAAATGTTTTATTATGTTTTCAATTTCTTGTTTTTGTATAAAGTTTCTTTGAATGTTTTTTGAAAGTTAGAAACATATAAAAAAAATCAGTATACACAGGAATCATAAAAATGACAACAATGAAAATAACGTACAAATCACATCAAATAATACATATACAACATAAGGCCAACACAACATATAAAAAGGTTTTTGTACTAAGGTTCTGTATAATTTCAAAACTTCAATAATGTCATAATAGCCCTGACTGCTATCTCAATCAATTCAATTCAATTCAGTTCTTTATTCGGTTAATAAAACACAATAACCATAAAAGTTCAGATAAAATCACAGTTAATAAACATAACAAATTCATCCAGAGCACCAAAGTCAGTTCATCATAATTCAGGATACAATAGATTTCCGTGATTTAATTACCTTGGCTGCTAGGTGTTTTCCCCTCCTGTGCTGCAGGCCCCCACTTTCCCATTGTTCATGACGAGCTCAGCTCGTCATCAGCACAGCTCAACCGTGCATCATGACGAGCTGAGCTCGTCATCCGCATCGAAAGGGTTAAGAAATTGATACAATAGTTAAAATATTGTCAAGTTTCTGTACAGCTAAAAAGGCAGGGCGACAGCGATTTATTTCCATGGTCTTCAATAAAGGAACAACCCACCTTCGTCTGGGAATTGTGCAAAATATACAGAAGAAAAGAATATGTATATCTGATTGTTCTGACAAATCGTCACAAGGACACTTAATCAACATTTTTGAGCAGTCATTCCTAAGTGACCTAAACAACAAATTAAATCTAAAACGAGTTAATAAAAACCTCTCATAGTCACTCATTTGTAATTTAACATATGGCTGCATTTTTCTGGAAATCACAATTTGCTCATGGGCAGCCACCGTTATTTTCATCATTTCTGTGGTGGTTCTGCACTCATGCAGGTAGGTCATGCACTTTTCATTTAAAGCTTTCCTGGAAATATTGCACAGAGAGGATGGTTCATTATAATAGTTTGCCCGACCCAAATCCATAAAGAACTTCTTCACGTAGAACAGCCATCAAATTTTCCACTCTTTTCTAGCCCAACCACGTTATTCATAATGGAACGGTTTAACCTACATTCATCAGTCGCCCAGATTCTGTGCCATAGCAGTACCGGGGCTGTCTTTATAATATCTTCCAGATATGGTTCCCGAGGTTCTGCATGGCAGACATATGTGAAACACTTTTTGGAACAGCTAGAAGGTATTTCATGAAAAGGTTTTCCACCACCTGTAATGATTTTACATTTGCATGTCCCCACAAGCCTGCGCCATATGTCGCAATTTCTACACAAGTAGCTTTATACACTGTTAACATCTCCCCAATAGGTTTCCTGCCAATTTTTTTACTAACAGTTTTTTAAGGCCATTATTGATTTGCAGTACAATTACTTTCTAGTCTTAATTGTGGTGTTCCATAGACCCGTTTGATCGAACAAAACTCCTAAATAAGAAAAAGTTGAAGTAAAATCAACTGGGGAAGAACCAATAAAAACTAACTTTCCCATTTTATGTGCACCCAAACCACAGGTCATGGTGAAGGTCTTTGAACAGTTTATCCTTAGGTCCAAACCTGTCATAAAATCTGCAAAGGAGGTTACTAAGTTTTGCATGGCCAGCGGAGTTCTGGCCATCAAGACTGCGTCGTCAGCATACAACAATGCTGGGACTGATCTTTCCCCCACCATCGGCATATCCCTGCACTCCCTCAGTAGTGTAATCTCCACATCGTTAATAAAGAGCGTGAAGAGAAACGGAGCCAAGATGCAGCCTTGTCGTACTCCCCTAGCGATGCCAAAGGGTTCTGTACATTCGCCATTTTTTCCATGTCTGACTCTAGCGGATGCACCAAAATAAAGTTCCCGGAGGAAATTAATAATTGATGTATCTAACCCCAGTTTTTTCATAACCAGCCAAAGTTTACTGTGTGAAACGCAGTCGAATGCAGAGGTTAAGTCTATGAAAGTTAAAAACATTCGACCCTCCTTGGCTTTTGTATATTTTTCTATTAAAATATGCAAGTTCAAGCACTGGTCAATTGTAGTAAGCCCTTTCCTAAAACCATATTGTAAATCGGTGATTATCGTATTTGAATCAGCCCATGTTTGAAGCCTATTTAAAATTACCCGCCCAAAAACTTTAATGGTGGAGTCCAGAAGCGATATTGGGCGAAAGCACTGACAACTAGCTCTGTCCCCTTTTTAAATATGGGAAATTATCACCGATTCACACCAAGAAGATAGAAGGTCATTTCGAAACGTAGCATTGAAAAGTCGGATGAGGATCGGGGCCCAGAAATCTATGTTATTTTTATATAGATCCACCGGAACCCCGTCAGGGCCGGCGGCCTTGCCCCCCAGGCTTGCATTAATACTAGCATTCACCTCTGCTACAGAGATATCAGGTACCAATTTATTATTTAGATGGCAGTAATCTCCAATTGTGTTTTCCTGTGTTAAGCGATCTTCCTCTTGTCTCTCAGCAGAGTATAGTTCTGAAAAGTGCTTCACCCACTCTTTTTCAGTTATGGCTACTTCTATTCTAGCTGAAGCGTTATAATTCAAAAAAGGGGCATTAACAGCTTTCCAAAAAGCTGCAGTATCTCGACTTAATGATGCTTCGCACAAAGTATCCCATGCTTCTTTTTATGTCTTGTCCTATTCCATTCGGCAAGGAATGAATATGACGAGACTATTGGGGCGAAACTAAGAGCTAAACTAAGCTCTCAAAAATGCGGATTTCCAGAAGTGCATGTGTCTCATGCACACGCTTCTATCCGCTTCTATCCGCCTGCCTCGCATCACCACATCAAAGCCAGCCATCTGTTTCTTCCCCAGCGTGGTGCGGCCAGCAGCTTCACTTCAAAGGGATCCGCTCCGCCCCCTGCTGCATCAAAGGCTTTCATTTCGCGGCCGCGTTTATTTACTTTCATTTAGCGGCCGCGTTTTTTCTTCCCCCGTTAGGCTCGTTTTTTGTGCCTTTCTGCCCCCATTAGACTCGTTGTTATAGATATTTACGCTTGCTAGGTAAAACACAATTGCTCTGTCTGTAAACCGGGTCAGTGCAGGCAGTGTATATTTTCTCTGGTGTGCAGGCACAGCGCAGGGGCAGTTACTGTAATCTCAAGCCTGCTTCTCCGGCACGAGCCGGCCTCTTCTTTTTATGTCGACCCCTTGAAAGCTCAGTGTGTTGTGCCCATACGGTGCATTTCTTGAGGGTGCTGCAGCCCTGCACACAGCTGCCATCCACCTACCTCACCGCACAGTCACATGTGTGGACAGCGAGTCCTTAGGGTTTCTAAAGGAAGGAGTATGTGAGGCTGGGTGGGGCCTGCCTAGACCGGGGGCTTGCTGTGTGCACCGCCATCTCACTGACTTCCACTTGCGGGTACCTGGCAACAAATCCCTTTACCGCCCCAGTCATAACCTAGGCTTTCAGAATGGTAATTTAAAAGCTGAAGAAGGACCCGTGTTATGGAATGTTTTCGGGATTTGTAGGAACAGAATGCAGGGCTGAGCCCCATCACAGCCCTCTAGGTGCCGCTAAACACAAGCCTCAGACAATTCCAGGAGCCGCACACGATCACACTGCGGCACGTTGCTGCGCTGGGAGTCTGAGATTTTGAGATCACTGTTGGTGTGATTTGAGACAGAACACGCAATTTTCTTTTGCTCTTTCCCCACTCAGGGGTGAAAGGGCACTCCCTGTCTGTGTTTGCAGGGATAGTTCCATAGGGGGAGCCATAGCTGCGCGTTTGTTTCTGGAACTGTTTGCGGGGCACTGTGCTTTCTCAGTGGGGTATGTGTTGGCTTCAGAGACATGTTTGAGAGGTGCGAGTTAGAGTGTTGCTTTAGAGAGAGACGACCCCAATAAAATGTCTGTAATGAAAGGGAGTCGAGGTCGCACCTGATTCTTGCTGCACTAACCTATATGGCCTTAAAGACGTTAGGCTCTGCCCAGTAATATTAGATCTCCTCTTTAATAAAAAATAATAATAAATAAAGCCTCTGTTGCTGGTCTGGTATCTTCAGAGAAGTTGAATAAGCGCCATTGCTACCTTAGCCAACAGTGCTTATTTTATCTACTCCAGAAGGATGAACGGGTTGGTTGACCGTGCTTGTATCTGACCACTGAATCTTCAAATTTAATGCAGATTATTGTAGCAGGAGACCAACTGAGCGCCCTTACTTTTAGAATGCTGCCTATAAGATCATCCAAGCCCCCAGTTGTTTGTTACTCTACGAGCTTTGCAATGGGGGGAGGTGGGGGAGGGGGCGCACGAGAGAGGCACAAAGGGAGGTGGCTCTTGACTGGAATTGCAAGAGCATGTCAATAAACCCTGTTTTATGGTGCCGCCTTGCCATGAGCCCTGTACACGGTTGACACCTACAGTCCTACTCTCCTCTATGTTGCTTTAGCCCACACTCCCCGCATTGTGTCCATTTCCCCCATCTTCCTTTGTGTTGCTTCAAGGTCCCCTGTTGCTTGTGAAATAGAAATCTTACACCGGCAGCTTTGAAAACGACAAACTCGGCTAACTATACATCTCCACTTCTCGAATTTTGCCCAGATGCTAATGAGTGTACTCTGATCTGCACTTGGCTTCCAGTGTTTTCTACATCTTCAAGGACCACATGTTGCTAGCAAAATAAAGACAACCAAATGAGAAATTCGAATGCTTTTTGTGTTGTGCCCAGGCGCTTTCATTTGACACGTTCGTTGACTATTCTCAACTTGAAAGACCACAACAGGGGTGGAGGTATGAACTTTTTTTCATACTTTAGTGACACCTTCAGCTGCTTCAAACAAGACATAATTATAAAAGACGACCGATCCCGCGTTGTTCATGGCGAATGCTTAGTGCTTTTTTAAAGCAGCCTTGTGCAGACACGGCACCAGGAAGTACCCTGCATTAGCAGTTGAGATCGCTGCTTAAAGAGATTTGAGTGCCTATTTTTGGCTATTACCACGTTTAGCTTCAACAATGGATGACACCCCATCTTTAATTTTCCCCGTGTTCCTTCTTGTGTGTTTGTTTGACCCACAGTCCTACTCTCCTCTGTGTTGCTTACGCCCACCTTCCACCCTCCCCGCGTTGCCTCCATTTTCCCCGTCTTCCTTCCGGTGTGTTTGTTTCACCTACAGTCCTTCTCTCCTCTGTGTACGTATGTGGTGTGCTCACCGACAAAATTAGGCTTTTAAAAAAAAAAAACTTTCATCATGCTGGATGGCATCAAAGATAAAAAAAACTTGGCAAAGCCGTTTCGTCACAAAGGCAAAATCTATTGGCCGTGCAAATGCTTGTTGGTGAAGCTATCCCTTTAACCAGAGTGTGGTTTTCATTGCTAGGTGCATACAACCTCCTACACAAAGGAGTAATGTGATCAGGTGTCCCAGTGTCCACACACTTCATCGTATCTTATATGGGGAGCTTGTTACATAAATTATGCAATGTGGCTGCTGTGAGGGCTGGTTCTGCTTCTGGGCCTACAGAACTACCCGAAGTTTAAGGATTAACCTGCCCACTTGCAGGAGCAGCACACCCCTGCATTCTCATCAGGCTCTAGAAAACAGTCTTCATTCCACGGGTAATGCTTATAAAAGTAATTTAGTTTGTGTACTTTGCCTTCTTGCAACAGCCCGCAGCATCGCTTTGCTATAGTTATAGTAAAATGAACTGATGATTACCATTACATAAACAGCCCTGATTCTATCGCCTTCCTATGGATAAACAGCAGTGAAAAGTTACTTAGATTCTAACTTGTAACTTGCAAACTTCATACAAATAATGAGCACTTGCACATAACTCACTGCGTAATCTTTGCAGACTTGCACTTCTATATTCTGAGAAAATGCAAAGCAAAGGGCTGGACATACTGATTTTAGTTATGCAAGTGTCAGGGCGCGCAAACCCTTCCCTTCCCCTCCTGAATCTCATTCTACTTTTTTCCCGTTCCCTCTCAGCGCCCGCTACTTCCCTGCTTTTTTACCGAGGCTCCCAACCCCTCTTTCTTCTGTGTTTGCATGTATGCTCCTCCTCCTTCAGATCATCCCTCCAGCCTTCCTCTCTGTCAATCAGAAACCTCCCTTTGAACTGGGAGAAACAAACATTTGCAATGCAGTAGGTCTTGCATTACTGAAAGTTGGCGTTGCATTATTATTAGCAATGCCAGTAGCTCAAACTTTCAGTAATGCGAGACCTATTGCATTGCAAATGCTTGTTTTAAAATATCTTTTCTCTTTTTTAGGGTCTGCCTATAGACATTTCTACAGTCCTTAAATAGGATAATATCTTTAACTGGGGCATTTAAAGCATGTTTAAGGTTTGAATAGGCCTTGGACCAGGTCATATCAAACCAGCTCTTTTGAATCTTTTTAACACCTTTTGTTTCAACCCATAGTAGCTTCCTAATTTGTGATGTAATTAATAAGAAGTTTTTTATAATATCAGTATCTTCAGTGTTCACATCCGTGCAGGCATGAAACTGGGGCTCAGTACTCCTTACTAATTTTTGAAGAAAGTCTTCTGGGACAATTTTTGTCCACTTTAAAGAGTAACCATTTTTCCTGGCCATAGAGATGTTATCTACTCGTGTTTTAGGCATATCCTTTCCGCGTAGTGCCCTAGGTCTGCCTTGAAGAACTAATCTAAGGGGAAAGTGGTCACTCAATGAATTTTCAAGGGTGTTAAATGCCTGAATCATACTCCCATGTCTGGCAGTCATGATTATGTAATCAATTGTTGAATTTGCCCCTCTACCTCTAAAGGTGGGGAAGAATTGCATCTCATGGATGGCCAGTCTATTCGCAAAACCCATGTCACACCCAAAGATGACTTCATTTAGGTGGTCCCCACACTTGGTGTGCTCAAAATGGCTCAGACTGGTATCTTTATCCAGCATGACACCACATGTTCCTCTCTCCCCTCTTACACATAAAGAACACTTAAAGTCTCCTGCCCATATAACACAGACCTCTCTAGTTCTTCCTTCCACCATAGATTTTATATTGCCCCCTAAAGACTTAAAAATATTGTCCACGTCCTCTCCCGGGACATTGTTATAAAAATTTACCAGAACCAAGGAAAACACGTTATCAATAACAATCCTGATAATATGATAATACATGTTGTTAAAAACAATTTCTACTTTAGTGCATAGTAACATATTGGACACAAAGGTGCATAAGCCCACTTTAGCCCTACCATGGACAGAGCTAATGGCTGGGGAGAAATAAGTTTTAAAACCATTGATATGATCAGGAGTCGTAGTCCAGGTTTCTTGGAGGCTAACAACATCATAGTTGTTCACAAGGTTTACCCAGTTTTCGTTTTCCAATTTTGACCTTAGACCTGCAATGTTCCAACTCACAAACGACCATGTTTCCTTGTTCGTTTGGATAACACTTAAGCTCCAAATTAACCCCTAAAGATGGGTTTTCAACTGAGATACTATCATTCAATAGAACCTGCTCATTTTTCATAAGATCCCCAGGGCCTACCCCATCCTTTGCCTTGATCGCATTCGCACCCAAGTTTTCATAAACAGTCCTTAGGCCACAAGGTCTCGTAGGTGTTGTGGCATTAATAAAAGAAGTGTCTGTGGCAAGTCAATCAATATCCTCCAATCCCTGCAATATGCCGTAACGATTAGATGTTGGTATATTATAACTCGGCCCCTTTCTGTCCCTAAATTCCCCTTGCTGCCATAAGTTTGATGAAGTCATGTTAGAATACATCAATGGGTAGAAATTAGTCAAATCCAGACTTTGGATCCCACCATTCATTCTATAGTTATTCCACCCACAGATGTATCTTACAGCACGTCTGTCTCTAAAATTGACTATTATACAGTCCCCAGGAAGGTCTTTTTGTTTGTGTCCAACCCATCCCACTCTGCGAACATGTAATATTTCTGCAGGTACGTACCCTGGGAGGGGTCTGTTAGTGTTCAGCCAAAAAACTACCTTATTCTTGAGTTCTAGGTAAGATTCCCCTCTGTCATTTTTCAATTCCGGCACCCCCGTCAACACCACAGTATAAGGCATAGACTGTGGTGGCAAGTCAACGGATGTACGTTGTTACCACGCGATGGATTACATCGCAGTACTTTACAACGCGTCTTTTACAACGCAAGTTATTACCACAACTTGCGCTGTAGGGGTGCTGGACTTAGGAATAGTTAAATTTACTATTCTAACACCAGCCTACGTACAGTAGGGAAGGTATTGGAATAGTAAATCTACTATTCCTTAGCCTCGAGCGCCCTCCAGCGCAAGTTGTGGTTACGACTTCCGTTGTAAAAGACACGTCGTAACTGCACTGCGGGGTAACATCCGCGTTGTAAAGGATGTTCCCCCAAGTCAATGCGTGGATATCTGGCCTTCTCTGTATCACTACTGTTCTTTCCTTGTTCTTACAGTCTCCCTCTCAGCCACCTTTCTTTCAGTATTTTTAGAAGCCTGTGCTCTGTTCTCTAGAGGCAAAGCACGCTGACCAGGGCAGTTATCGCCCTCCGTCAGTAAAATAGCTGGCTTATGGGATGGCTTTAAAGCACTACTAACTGCAGTTTTGGCATAAATGGGGAAAAAATTCCAACCACCAAAACCTTTTCATACCTTGGGGTCCTTCTTGATCACCAATTATCTTGGGGTCCCGCTGTTCTCAAGAAGAAGGGCAAGGTAACCCGTGTTAAGGCGGCCATACTTGGCTTCGCGAGAAAAATAGGCAATAGCCCGGTGGCTGCTTTACTTAAACTATACCAGGCCAAGAGTGTTGCCGTCGCTTGCTATGGAAGTGAGCTCTGGGGCTACAGCCAGTTGCGGGATTTGGAGGTTGTAGAAAATAATTTCCTGAAGGAGATACTGAGGCTGCCAAGGGGAACCGGAAACTTTTCAGTACACGAGGAGCTAGGTGTGCCCTACTTAAGTGATAGAATAGCAGCTAATCCTGTATTGTGTTGGATGAACTGCTGGCTTAACAACGACATACCTCTCACCCATGACATATTAAAAGAAGCCTTAACATAGGATGGTAGGTTCAAGGTCCCGTGGCTGAAGTATATTAATGATCGCCTTACCAAAATAGGACGGCCTGATCTGTTTTTAACCCCAAACCTTATTACCAAATCAGATGTCATTTTTGTGAAAAAGACACTTATGACAACCAGGTACACTGCCCGGGAGGAGGTTGAGCTGCAGAAAGACAGTGTTAGGAAACATGTTCTACTTAAAACCTGTCTACAAATGGAACCATATCTATCATGGCCCATGACTGGCTATGAACGTTATCTACTAACAAGGTTCCGTTTTGATCTGCTTCATCTCTTACTGGCGGTACCGAGTGGGGCCCATCGAGGTCAGGTGTTGCCAGCTTGCGGCTGCGACGGAAAGTCTCCGCAAGATCTGGCACACTTTTTATTTATTTGTCCTTATTATACAGTACCTCGGAGGCTATATCTAAAACCTTGCCTCAAAAAACTGAAATTTGCACAGATTAAACCAGCACTTTATTACCTTCAACTTTTGAAATGTGACTGCACTTTATTTGTTTGTAGTTTTCTGAAGCTAGCAATTACTTTCAGGAAAATTATGGAGGGATAACTATGCTGCTATTGCCGTTAGGTATTTTTTACTTTTTCTTTATCTTGCTGTAACTATTTATATTTTTAAAATGTTTATCCTGCCTGTTACTCCCATTTTATATTGTTTAAGAAAATCGTTGTCTCATAAATGAAATGGTCGGATTGTTTTTAACTGTATGTTTATGAATTGTGCTTTTATGATTGTAAGGTTTACAATCGAATAAAGTTATTTGAACTTGAACACTACTAACTGCAGTTTTGGCATTAGCCTCAAGATGTTTCAGTAGATCCAAATTAGTTAAGGCCGTCTTTTCCAAATTCCGTATTTTATCTGTTAGAACTGTTATTCTTTCCAGCAGAGGTAGAATTAGAGATTTCAACAGCTGCTCAAGATGAATCATAAAACCCACGGGGTTTGGGGGTAGTGTTTCCTGGTGAACCTTAGACCTCTCCTCACTGTGATGTACCTCAACGGTGGTTAACTGACCCTCGCACTTGTCCCCTTTTTGTCCTAATGGAATAGGTGCCATTTTTCGATGTATACAGTTACCTTTACCTTTACCCCTGTGTTTATTTATAGGCTGTTCTTTCCTGCTTTAAGTTTGTTTACTTTTGGCTTTTTTCCCTCTAGTTCTTAGAGGGGGACTCTCAGTATTTGCCCTGCCTGTAAGGTCAGGGTCATTAATAGAACGGGCATCCAACCCCTCCAAGTCTACTGAATCATTAATGAAGAGGGGGTGCTCCTCGCTTGTATGTGGGAACTGCATAGTTGGTGTTAGTGAGAGTCTACTAACCGGAGGGGAAGGTTCAAAGTGTGGATTTTGTTGTAGCGGGATGATACGATTGCTCTCTGCCCCTGGAAACTCTGCGTATGAGTCCATAAGCATAGAATCAAAGGAATTTGCCAAAGTTATAGATGTGTTTGCAGGTTGTAAGAGTAAACACATACCTGGGGGAAGCGAAAGACGTCTCTCAGTGGTCTCGATAGCTGTAACGACTACCCCTATAGTTTTCTGTAACATCCTATCTATCGCAGTGAAGCTTGGGAGGGGGGTGGTAGTGGCTATTTTCTGTATAGTGCTTGAGCGGGTGTGCACAGGAGTGTTTTTACCCATATTTCAAGTGGCGACTATAATCACAAGATACAGAGTAAAGAGTACTTTCGGTTCGATATCTTTGGGGAAGCAATGAACTAATGCTTGGCCAAGGGAGGGGGCCCAGCCCAGTCTCGGCCAACCCCGGACGGTCACAGACGGCCACACACGGCCACAGATGCCACAGACGGCCACAGACATCCACAGACGGCCCGCCCTTTGCCCGGGCTTAGCCCAGCACCGCCCGCCCGTGACACGGAGGGAGCGCCGGTGTTTTCAGCGCCTCCGGGCACGGAAGTGGGCGTGGGTGGGCGGGGAAATCCTGCTCAGGATTCTGGGGGCTGTAGTCCCCCTGATCGGCGGCCGCGTGATGATGCAATAGGCGATGGCGGAGGGGATCAACACCCAAAGATGTCCGCGCGCTCACAGCGCGAAAACAGGCAGCTGGGAAAAGATCTTTTCAGCAAGAAGTCTCCAGGCAAGTGTCCGACCGCGTCTCCCACTCCACCGAGGGAGCACCGGTGTTTTCAGTGCCTTCCGGGCGCGGAAGTGGGCGTGGGTGGACGGGGAAATCCCGCTCAGGATTCTGGGGGCTGTAGTTCCCCTGCTCGGCGGCCGCGTGATGGTGCAATAGGCGGCGGCGGGGGGGACCAACAGCCGAAGGCGTGCGCTCACAGCGGAAAAGATCCTTTCAGCAAGAAGTCTCCAGGCAAGTGTCAGACCGACTGCTATCTCACTGGAAAAGATTTTTTATAAGTATAAGCAGAGGTAGTGGCCAAATAGTGACCCTACTTAGCCAATGAGGACATTTTTTTTAAGAATACTTAATTGTGAGCCACAGTGGTAACACATAAATTTCAACTCTTATTTGGCTAAAAAAGAAGCTGTTGATGCGTTTCGAACCCTGACACGTTTCTGTGAGGGTTCTCCTCATGACACAGAACCTTTCAAGAGCTGAAAATTGAAAATTGAAAAAAGCTATGATTAACACACGAGATTCATCCTCACTTTCACTCTCTCACTCCATCACATTAAATTGCTCTGACACCCTCAAAAATCACTGAGCTAGGCCTCACAACCTTGGAGTACCTACTTTGAAAAAGGCCCAGTCTATACACCAATTCCTTCTGACTGAAGAATATCCTTTTTTTGTGGGATTTTAAAGAAAACAATAATTAGTGTAGTCTAAACCCTTGAATGTGTATGTACCTCAGTGAAAATGATTTCCATATTGTTTGCATGTATAGCATTAGCAGGTGCAAATTGTAAACTCCGATTCTTAATTTCTTGTGTTCATTCCATTATGCAAAGTATGCAAAATATGTATCCACCATTATATCTGGTAAAACAATATTGGAAAACCGAACAGTTAACACTTGGGGGCCCATTAGGATGATGGGCGGATTTTGTCAGCCCACCATTCAAGCACAAGCAGTGGTTTGTTATAGGTTACTCGGCGCCACTTAGAGAGTCTCACAAATATTCAAGTCCAAACGTTATTTCTTACGGTGCTATAAGGTAGAAGGAACCACTTAATCCTTCCAAACATGAGCATATGCCTCAAACAAATTGTAGCACTCCTTAGCACACGTATATCATAGTACTGTTGTATATAGGTGTTGCCACCCTTTGAAACAATCACAATACGTAGTTGTTATTAATACATCAATTTGTATTTATTCTTGATCACTGGAAGTTCTCCACACAGCCGACACGTGTTTCGTCGTGACTGGGAGTGTAACCCACGACTTTTTCAAGGCTATTTCCAGATCTGTTCTCTTTTGGTTAGTATGCGGTGATAATTCCAACCCGCAAGGGGGTTCTACGGGGGTCTTCTGTTGTTTCGTATCCAGTTTATGATGTCAACAGTGGCATCACACCACAATTTGTTTTGGCCGGCTTTCGCCCGTATCATCCAATTCGTAAAGGCTCCCCATTGACAATCAGCGTGTACGTTCGATTCGTATAGAGTGACCAGCCGCCATAAATGCGGGGGTGTTGTGCCTGCAATTAGGATGCGCCCGCCACAGTGGTGGGCACATCCAGCATTCCTGACATTGTAGCGGGTGGTGCCCTCAGCACCGCCCGCCACAATGCCAGGAAGGCATGCTGTGAACTTCCATGCACAACATGGCGGGCACCGCGCGGTGCCTGTCATGTTGTGCATGGAACTGCTGGGGGGTACCATAGGTACCCCCCATGTGCACCCCCCACCCCGGGGAGTCCCTGGCAGCCCGCAACGGGCCCCCGAAGAAGACTCTGCATGCCTTTCTGTGGCGGCAATGCCGCCACGGAAAGGCATTGGAAAATGCCCATTCTAATATGGCTGGCGGTGTCTGATAGACACCGCCACCTTATAGAACCCTTTTCCGCCCAGTCGCAAGGCTACCGGGGCGGAAAAGCAGAAAACGGCCTTTCCATCCGCTGTGGACCCCCCAGCCATGATAATATGGCGGGGGGTCATTCCCGCACGGATGGTGGGCAGATCGCCCCCGTCAGGCCAGCGGTGGCTACCCTCCCGCCATCCAAATGGACCCCTTGGTTAGCAGAGTTTAGTTCCCACACAGACCACAACACCTCTGACGTTAATTGCAGGATGCGCCACTTACAATATACAACATTTCACCAACTAGACGTCCTACCTCCTTTTAGGAAAAGTCATGTCAGTCACATTTGAACCGTCAAATACATTTAGACTGGTGTAGCCCTGAATATGCCATACTATTATCAAACTGACTACTGCACTCCCAAGTCTAAAGTTAAAGATGGAAAGGGGAGGGGAGGAGACTGGAAAACAACAGCACTTTACTCATAACTGACCTGCTACCATCTGTGCTGCTGCCAGAGAAAAACAAACACCGTAAATGATCGGCTTAACTAAGACAATTGAACAGCATTACAGTGCCACATATTGTACTTCTGAAGAGCGACACCAACAATATCGTGGCGCACTAATATCGGCCACAGAATATCGAGGGACACTACATCAAAAGGCATGTGCCTATAGGGAGCCACATATTTACTATTTCCAGCTATACATGTATGTAACTTGAAGATATATGTATTTTGCAGGGACATATATGTGAAATTAGTACCAGAATCACACCTCCTCACAGACGAGACGGGCACTCTAGGGGAAACAGAAGCATGATTTATTAGCTGAAGTACTCTCACCACATTTCGCCTGCTAAGCTCAGCCTTGTTCGCAATCCATGCACCATATCTATTACTGCATTTAAACAAATAGACCATAGTCATAAACAATGGGCTGATATGTAGTTAAATAATTGGGCACCATTTCACAATTTATATAATACCACACAACTTCAATCAAGCCATGGCAGAGTGTTCACTCCTGGCAATCTGATGATATCTCGATGTGTGGGGATCCATATTTCTTTACTTCCAGAGCTCACAAGACACCTTAACTTGGTAACCCTGGTGACTGGCATGAAAAGGGACATTCAGAGGTTGGCACGACTCCAACTCCATGTTTTAAGAAACTGATATTGCCCTGCTTTCTATACACTTTAAAAACTTGGCAACTTCCGATTTCTAACCAGCAGTTTCAAAACCTCGATTCCATCATTTGTTAATTTCTCTGGTCAGGCCTGGATCGCATTTGCCAATGGTCGGCAGTCCCCATACGATGGAGGCCTGCGAATTGTTGACCTTCACAGTTACTATCAGGCCTCGCAGCTAATCGTTATTAACGAATGGCAGAGCGGTGGATTGGATGATCCGGCCTACCTTGGGGAACTTTCCCTGCTGGGCCTAGACAAAGCAATGGGCCTACTGCACGGTGTGACAATACCTCAGTCTCTCCCAAATATTACTTGGGCGTTTCCCTTGTGTTTGAGATCTTCTCTACGACTCCTTGGCTGGGATCGTAAAATGGTACTGCTGACTCCCCGACAGAAAGGCAAATAGCTTCATCATATGGCAGGCCTGGAGGAGTTTAAAAAATGGAATAATATAGGCATCTCGGTTCTAGGGGATGTGTGGACAGGGGGCTATATACAGACATTCCAAGAGTTGCAAGATCACCACCAACTTACCCACACACTATTTCATAAATATGTGCAATTACGCTATGCTGCCGACATCCCTCTGCAAACTGATGTCCTGGAGTTCAGCCCCCTCCAGTTGTACGAGTTTGCACCATGCAATGCTAAAAGCTCCCATGAGTTGTGCTATGGCCGTCATGTTCATTTACATTGCCTCCAGCAGGTGACCTCACTTTTTAGTTGTGAGGTCATTGCCCCCAGATGTATGACTAGCACATCGGGCCTGTCCACTTTGTTAGCAGCCCTTTAACTGTTGGGAGCAGGTGACCTCAAGTCATGCCGGACCTAAAGAACCACTTGACTTGTGTGTTAGCCAATCAAATCCTTTGAGCATCTGCCCATCTTTGTGCTTGCACCACACAGGAATGTTCGACTAGGCACACTATCTTCCTGCCCTGTGAGTCTCCTGAAGAAGTTAAACAGATGCCAGCACCAAGCTGTCCTGAAAGAGGTCTTGTATGCATTTGACTCCCACCCGCCCAACCTCATTATAGCATCTCTCTGCAGCCCCTGCTTTGCTGCTGAGTAGGCGCCCCTATCTTAAAGGATGATGAGCCAGCACCACCACTAGATTGCCCTGTGCATTACTGCAGTGAACTGGTATTTTCTCAGGAAGGTAGCACCTGCTAGTATGAATAGGGGTCTGGTTCCCGACAGCCACAATGCTAGGGATGCCCTCATCAAGCACACTTGGAAGCATTAAGCTGCCTCTATGCACTCTGAGTGGAAACACAAGCTCCTCCCCTCCTGGTTGGTCTTGGACTGTCTCAGCTTGATAACAATGTGCTCTTTGTTCAAGTATACAACCTTTCCTTGTATACATGTGTTTCCAGCTGTAGCTTTAGCTGGTTAAACTACCTCACTCAACCGTATCACCCCAAAGAAAGCTAGCCCAAAGGCTATCTTGAACATTGCCTCCTTGTACTATGACATGCATGTCCATGGCAATTCCCAGACACCCTTGCCAATGTATCAAAGCCTGTAGGTAGTATAGTGTCCTTGGACTTGCCCCGGAAACTGCCCCTTCCCCTTATGACCGATTTGCAATAGTGGTGGCGCGTGGGATCTGAGAGATGTGCTAGCTTAGAAAATGTGCTTCCATTGCCAGACGGGCTTGCGCCAATGCCATGCTCTCCCCGATGTTGAAAGCCCAGTGTAAACATTTCTCCACTACCTGTTGAGCTTGGGCCGCGTCACCCCAACATGTGTGGCCGTGTGACCTGAATAAATGTTGCCATGTACCTACGGTACCTTGTGGCAGTCTTAGGTGCTAACTGTTGTTGATGAACTCTCCTGAATCTGTGTTATCAGTCCCCATAGCCGCTGGGTCAACTGAGGTATCTCCTAGCTGGCCCCGGAAGCCACCTCCCTGAAGGTTTGCACCTGTAAGTGAGAAAAAGCATTGGTTACTAAGTCCATGTAACCTGACATGTCTTGCTTTGATCTGTGTACTTGAACGAGAGGCAAGGCAGTTTAATGCATGAGGGCAGTCTGTTGTACTGTTGTTAATAAATTGCACTTTCGCATGATTGTCCGGCAAGAAATTGATATTTTTATCCTGCAGCTTCCATTTCCAAATGAGAAAAGCATCCGTTATTGGTAACAGTTCTAGTATTGTAATGTGTTTTTTTGGGACACCATGTGCGTTCCAGCTGTCTGGTCACGTCATAGCGCACCACGCATTCCCCAATATCGCCCCAAAGCCCACATTGCTGGCTGTGTCTGTAAACAGCTGGCCCTGTTGGGACAAGACTCAAGGTTCTCTCCAAATCATAATGTCGGGAAAGTCTCCCATAAATCTGTCAGACATTGTGCCCTTCCACTATGAGTCTGATGTGATGGTGGCCCCTCGTCACTTTAGTTGCCAGCTTGGCCAAGCGCTTGGCAAATGCCCTGTTGGCTGGAATGTCTCTCCTTGCAAAGCTGAGCTTCCCACAAAAACTCCTGGTTCTTGTGCAGGGTCAGCGTTGCCTGGTTACCCGTCTTGTGTATTGCATTGCGTAGGTCTCTTAGCTCGTCTTGTGGGAGACTGCAGATCCCTAGCTCAGAGTCTAATTCTAATCTGAGGAAGGAGCATATGTGTCTGAACGTACATGCTACCCACCACGAGCAGTCCAATTTCCAATATTTGCCGAAAATTGCTGCCACCCCTTTAGACCCAGAGCTTGATGCCTCCGTATGGCCTGTCTTGTTTGCCGGCACTTCTCTTTCTTACCTTTTTTCTTCTTTTCTCGGACAGACGAGTCCAAACTCACTTGCTGTACCTCTTTAGGCATAAAGTTGTCTATGCTTTATGCACTCCTTATCCACTGGTGATATAAAGCTAGTTAAACCTGACATTTTTAAACTCTTGGTAGTTTGCCCAGCGCCTGCCTCATGTACTTACTTGGTCTAGCCCGTCTTACTTGGGTTCCCTTGCACCCAAAGCCATGCTGCTGTGGGGTCTTCCCCCATTCCTGCCAGTGCTTAGCCTTGTGCACCATTATTCCAGATGCTAAGATGCAAGTGCACCTTAGCCTGAGCCTTTCTCTTACTTTCGCCTGGGAATGCCCACATGTGTAACCCCTTGTAGTGCATTACCTATGTTCCCCTATATCGCCTCATGCAGCCCGTCCTGTAGCATATTGATGGGCATCTGTGGCTGTGCTGGGTACGGGCTGGGACCTATTTTCCAGCACGTGGGCCACCCCTGTGTGCTTAGATCTGCCACAACCATTGACATTGCATTCTCCTGTGCAGCTGTGTTGTTTACCCATGAGACACCTGCTCCTGACTGTGCACCTATGGTCTGCCCTTGCTGCATCATTCCCCATGGGCTGGGCCATGGGTGGGCCGTGTTCTGACCCAACGCTCTGTCACCTGATCCCCATAGATGGACCCTCTTCTGTATGAGATGGTCCCTGATAAACTGTGGCTGCATGTGTCCCTATGGACCGCTGGGATATGCCTGTGGAATCGTCCTTTGACCACCTTGGGGCTGGGCCTGTGTTGGCTGCTGTGTGTGATGCACTGATGGCCCCCCATGACTCACAAACCTAGTTGGCCGCCCCAGCCTACGCCAGCACTGTGCCATTTCCTTTCAGGGCCAGCTGCATGCCATTTTTCTCTGCTCCCCTTGGTATGCCCCTTTGCGTACCAACATGTCTATTGTATGCCAATACACTGCCCCCTCCCCCCAGACCTCGCTTGGTGCCACCCACAGAACACCGCTTGGCTGCTGTGCATCTGCTGCTACACGCACCGGGGTTCTTGTGCTCCATCTTTGTTCTGGTGGCCTTGCCCAGAGGCCAATGTGGAGGCTTCAGGCACCTGGTTAGTTACCCCTGTCTATTGCCTCAGGTCACTGGTTTCTGCGCTGTACGACCTGGCTGCCCTCTGCTTCTTTTTAGGCTTCTCTGCTGCTGCTGGCATCACTGGTAAGTCTTGCTGCCCTTCGTTGCCTTCTGCTCCTTCCTGCCTCTCATTGATGCACTCTCCCAAGACCTTTTGGATGAACCATTCCCTTCCACTCTGCGCTCTGGGTCGACATCTCGCTGGACTGCACTGTTGCAGTTGTTGCCCCAGGTTACAGCTGCCTCCTGCCTGCTGGTCCTTGGCCCTTCTGTCTTCGATGCCGCTGCTGGGCTGCATTGCTTCTGATGTGGCCCTGGATGGCCCCTGCTTACAGATTCAGTAGTACAGAGCTTCATTGATCTGGTTGCCATCCTTGGTGACACCCAGTCTTCTCCCTGCTGGACTTCTCCTCTTCTTTATGTTGTTGCTGCCAAATGCGCGGCTAGGGCCTCTTGCCCCCTTTTGTGCTGCTGCCCCCCTAGGCTAGATTTGTCCATCAAAAGTACCCGGGGTGGAGGACAGTAACCAATGGCACATGGCGGTTCTTTCCGCTGGTGCTGACCAATGGCGCACTTTTGATTAAATGCCCTTTCTGTGCCTCCCAGACTCCCTCCAGTGCAAGTGGCACCGGGTGCCATTAGTCCCCTCTTGTTGTTCTTCAGGCATCAGGCTACAACATGGCTGTTTCCCCCTGCGTAGTCGCTAGTTGCGCCGGTCGCAGGCCTTCACTCTAACCATATCACCAAAAGTATCCTACTACCCTTTTACCTGTGCCTCAGCTCTACTCTTTCTCTAAAGAAGAGCACTTGTGCTTAATCTTTCTGGACCCTCACACACTTTATTGGTGTCATGATTCATCATCAGGTCGCACCCCGGTCCCTAAAATCTGCAGTGGACTCAACCATATTCCGGGGAGCGCTTTGGATATTGTTCCTAACCTGACGGTCACAAATTCATGTATTAAAAATACCTAGTTCACACCCCAGTTTCACTTTATTGTTGGGTGCCACTGGTATGGTTAAAAACTAAAAATCGGGTACCTTGCCCCCTATTATGTGTCGAAATGTTTCAGCCCTTCTAAACTGCCAAATACAGGTCACAGGGTTTCATCAGGACTATATTCAATACCCTGATTTTTCCCATATTTCTGTTGTCTTATCTGCTTTCAGTCAGCCAACCGTCTTTTGACATAGACAAACATAAATAAGCATGTAGGACATGCCAACTTGCCTGTACTTCGGCTGGAGAGGCTATTTTTGGTGCCTATTTTAATTGTGTTAATGATGTGCAAAAATAGAGAAATTGAACACTTAACTAATAGTATCTGATCAGCATTTTAGAAGCCGGAAGCAAACAACATATATATGCATTCTTGCACAGCGCATGATATTGCACTCTGTTCCGTGCATTGAGACCAACCAACAAGTTTACTTGTCTTTGCCACTGGAATTGTTTTTTAAAAAGAAAAAACCTTTTGCATGTGAGTACAGAATGTGAAGCATAGTTTAAGATCTGTTATCCACTCTCTGAATGTCATAGTCCCACACCGATAATATTGTGCATTTTATCAAATGATCATACCCTCCCCGGTGTACAGTCACACCATATATGGGCTGGCGGAGCACGTCCCTGTAGTCACACACTGACAAAATTGGAGATGAGAGACTAGTCCCCCCTTGTTGCCCCCTCTTAACGTCATGAATAGATTTCCAGGCTTTTCACCTTACCTCTCCAAGGGTTCTGTGGCACTTTTGGCCTAGGAATGCCACAGTTCTCCCATGCCATTGGCCCCCACAGGATTGAGGTGATCCTGTTATGTCATGACCAGCATTGTTTGCGGTGGGCAGAACAATAGGGTGCATGAGTGTCCATAAAGAATAAATACAAGTAATCTTCTTTGGAGAAAAGGCAGAGCTGAGGCAAATGTTAAAGGGTGGTAGGATACTTTCGGTGATGGTTCCCATTGAAAATTGTTGGGCCCCCTCATCCACACATAGTGCTTTACAATAATAGATACTTCTCTCTAGCTGTCCACCAGTTCCAGAAACACTGTAAAAGGCTTTGAGTGGTGCACATGGCCTGAGCAGCAGCACAAATGCTGTTGCGGTTTCTGTTGCCCGGCTACTTCTGTACTCCATTATATTTTTTTACTTTGCCAAGATATTAAATATATAGATAGATAGATAGATAGATAGATAGATAGATAGATAGATAGATAGATAGATAGATAGATAGATAGATAGATAGATAGATAGATTGAGTGAGGGCGATAGATAGATAGAGTGAGGACGATAGATAGATAGATAGATAGATAGATAGATAGATAGATAGATAGATAGATAGATAGATAGATAGATAGATAGATAGATAGATAGATAGATAGATAGATAGATCACTCAGCACACGGTTTGCTGGGAAACAGTTTACTGCTGGTTTATTTCATAAATGAAGTCCAAGGCAGGCAGCGATAAGTAACCTAAGCCGCCTCCCCGTCTGACGAGCCACACAGAACCGTGTTCGAGTTGCCACAGTATGATGCTATTCAGCAATTGAAGGTTGAGAGCAGTATTTTTGTAAGACGGTATTTGATGACAGGTGAAAGGGGTGTTTTTTACATTTCTGAGCTTTTAATTGAGAGTGGATAGTGCTAAACTGGGAGTGATGCTACAAGCGACAAAGAAGTCTGGTGAACGTGGTCCTGTCATAATTCCGAGAGGGCCGAACATGGTTAGAAGAGAGTTGTGGTGTAAGTAGCATCATGCCTCTGGGTTCTGCTATAGGATAGCAACGGAGTGTGCCCTACTCTCCGTGGCTGTGGCCTATACATGGAGATGTCCTTGATGGCTTAAGAGGCTCGGGCGGTTATACAGTACAAAGGCAAAATTGGATGCAAGTTTCTGGAATCTATATTTAGAAAGTAACAGCACAGCTCTCTTCACCTAAAATGGTTTTAAATGAACAGGAACAGTACATTTAATCGTTGGCATCCCTTGTAATGTCTATACATGTTTGAGGCAGTCACTTCTCTGGAAGTCAGTCAGGTGTACAACAAGCTCTTGTCTGTAGGTGTTTTTTATTAGTGGCACTGAACAAGATTAATAAGGTGAGGGATGGGGTGAAGGTGGAAATGCCCAATTAGCAGCATTGCAAGTTACGATGGGTTGTTGGGCCCACCAAATCGGGCACTGTGCACTTAGCGCTCCGCGCTTTAATTATACTTCACACACTTTTTTGTGAACTTAGTTGCTTGTTTTATTCTTGTTCTATTTTTTAGCTTGTTTGTGTTACTCATGTATTATTTCCACTTTTCATAATACAAGCGTATTTCATTAATTCATCAATTTTACAAACATTACATATACATCAGTACTCTGGCTTCAATTCTATTTCCACATTAAACAGTATATACATATTTTACACGTGAGCCCAATGCATTTCGGCGCTGCGATGGTGCCTTCATCAGGGGCGTGTCTGGAAATCAAACATATAAAATGGTATCAGAATCTTAATTGCGAGGGGTTCATGGGGTGTTAGTGACTAAACTCTACTGTAATGTCGTACCTGATGTGTCAAACAATTTATATACGTCTCATTCGTTGGGTTCAGTATGCGTCACTGTGAATGATAATGAATAATCAATGTTGATTATCAAATAATGGCTGCATAAGGGTTTTTAAACTATATCTCGAGAAAACTAATGGGAACATACCTGTATATGTCGTTTTATACTCGCTGAAAAGAGAAATTCATATGTATCAGGATAAAACTAGTCCTATTTAGCATATGGGTTCCTCTAACAATCCAGGTCGTGAGACCCTTACCTTGTCTTCACCAAAATCAAATCACAATCTGGTGAAAGAAAACTCAATTACTGATCTGCTTAGGGGCGATATGGCGATATTTTCAATATGCTGAATATGAACATGTTGCGGCATACCTGATTCGCCAAAGGTTTCCACCATGTATGGGTTTCCGTTTAACAAGCGTTGTCCTACGCGGAGTGCTAGTAGGACGCCATATGAAGCTCCGTATACTTCGCCGGGAAGCGGAGTTAGTAACATAAAAAAGGACTGAACCATAGAGACGTGGTTGTCCTGGTAATAGTTACGGGCGCCATACTTGAACATGTCTAGTGCCGGGGAACACAATGTTCTATGTGGTGGTGATTACTGATCTAGTAACGATCTGGCACTCTTAGTTCACGTTAATGTTGTTACATGGTATATCTGATTGCCCAAGTGTTGTGGACAATCAATAGAGCCTGTAATATTCACGTTCCTATTAAAAGGAATCTCAATAACGGCTGAACCCCGGTGTGTTTCACAATGGGTGTGTTTAAGGGTGTTATCGGTAGGCTGTCGGCAACTCTCTGCGAACGATCGCTGTATAAGGATATTTAAATCATGACAGTATTATGAAAAGTGGAAATAATACATGAGTAACACAAACAAGCTAAAAAATAGAACAAGAATAAAACAAGCAACTAAGTTCACAAAAAAGTGTGTGAAGTATAATTAAAGCGCAGAGCGCTAAGTGCACAGTGCCCGATTTGGTGGGCCCAACAACCCATCGTAACTTGCATTTATACCCCAGGATTGACAACCCTGATAAATCGGAGCACCATTGGAATAGGAAGAAATATCCTGAATAAAAGGGAGTGCTCCTTGCGCCCATCATTTACTTCAATTAGCAGCATTGACAGGACCTGTGTTGGTGAAGTGTGACTGAGGATGGGCAAGGTTTTTCCCCCTCAAATCCTTCGGCAGACGTAAGCTTCCTTAACTGTGGGACATGTCAATGCCTCGAATTGGGCAACATCACTTCATGGGAATCTGGCTAGATTGCAAATGTTCGCTTTTACTTTCGAAGAATGACATAAGATGGCCATGAATCCTCTAAGCAAACTAAGGGGGGTTGTGTATCAAACTGTAGTGATTTCTATACACCTAAAGATGTTTTGCACAGGAGACTGCAGTGTGTTACCATCATCATCACGAAAAAGAGAATGGTAGCGCTTTTGTGCAGGCACTCAAAGTCCTCAGGAGTCACAGTAACAATGGTGATAAGTGTGCCCTGCACCCGCACTCATGAAGAATCTAATGCCCCTGTCAAAGACTTGGGTGTAGGGTCTAAATGCAACATCTTGTCAGGGACCTTCCTGCTGCACAGGAAGGTGGTGTCCTTAGAACCCCTCAAATTGTCTTTATGAGAGGGACTAAACCCACATGAAGGGCTACAGTCGGTGACTGCCTATCTCGCACACTTGGAGGGTCCAGCGACTTTCGGTGTTGAACCCAAATTATAACTTGTTGGGAAGAACTTGTTAAATATCAACTAATGTAACCACACAAAAGGCCAGAGGAGATTTAACGATCAACTAATGTCTGGGAGATAAACATTGAGTATTTCTCCATGGGACCTATTTGTCTCCTGCATGCGTCTGCGGACCTTCCAACTCACATGCCATCACGTGTGACACACTTAGTGGCTCAATTAACATGGTCCCCCCGGTAAGGAGTTGATATCACTCAGTGGTAGACAATGTAAATAAAAAATCTCTGAAAAGAGCAGGTTTTTGACTCATAGTGTGAAGGGTAAACACATCTGATGTCAATTTTGGGAAACGTCCTTTAGGACGAAGCCCCAATCACGCTGTGCCTTCACAGCACCAGCAACAGAACAAACGCGTCTTTAGCACGCAATCGTTCTACACTCAAGTCATTATAATGACTTGGTTTAGGGGGGTGCATTGGTGGAATAGTGTTGGAAATTAAGTCCAACACCTTCCCCTGCTGTTGTGCAGGCTGCAGTTGGAATAGTAAATTAAACTATTCCACAATCCAGCACCTCCATAAGGCAAGTTGTTATAATGACTTGTGTGCAGAACGATTGTGTGCTAAAGACACATTCGTTCCAATAATGGAGTTCTCAAGGCATGGGGAATATACGCATGGGGAATACCATCATACACTCGTCCACTGGAAATTTGTAATCCCCCCAGGACATCAGCTGCAGCCTTCAAAGCTTTTTTTTTAAATGTAAAGAGGCCGTTAGAGTGGCTGTCAGGCAAAGGCCCGCACAAAGCTTGCCCCTTCTCAGTGGCTTCTGTGTCTGGAAAGGTATTGGGCTCAAGGCCACCTCCCCATCTTCGATACAGCCCACTCCGGGTTCCCTCGACTCACAGAGTCAGTTATTTAGGGACGGTGGTGGGTCGTCTTCTGTATATGAAACATTTCCTCAGGCAAAAGGGATTCTCTGAATTTCTTCCAAGCTCTCTTTCATGCAAACGTGGGGACACCCACCCTTGGATGCTGGACTCTCCAAAAGCAGGTTCGAATTCTGTTGTACACTTGGGGCATAGTGGACCCTCTTGTTATACACAAATGCGGACCCAGAGGCAGCAAAGGGGTAACGTGTGTCATGCCATTAGGATTTCCATTATGCATGCTTTATTAAAGATAGATTTACTGCTAACGTTTATAAACCAAATATCTGCCCTGAATTTTCCTCAATGGAATTCCAGAATTAGGGTGGCCAGAATTTTAAAGCCAAAAACCGTGGCATTTCACAAAAATAGAAGTAGGACTACAATTTTACTTCTACCTAGCGCACAGAATGACAGCGCTCAATGGCATAGAAAAGGCAGTAAAAGCATAGATAAAATAACATTTACAAAGCCAATATATTGCCTGTTAATTAAATTGCTCTCTTATAGCAGCTGCAAACTATCCCTGCTTTGGAAAACATAAAAAGACACCCCCCACTGTGTTCGGTCGACCCTCTCTAAAAACTGGCACAGGAGATAAATCTCCTAAAATCTGCCAGGACAGGTGGTTAAAACCGGGACTGTCCTGGCAAAGCTGGCGCGCCTGGTCACCCTATCCAGAATTAAGTTGTACAGACGACACATGAATGTTATTGTACTGAGGAATATATGTTTTTATCTTCGGGGCACAGGCTCAGAGCAAAACCATAATCAATCAGCACGTAAAGTCAGACAAATATTTCTCAAAGAAGTGAAACAATCACAGACTTGCTTTGTCTCATTTTTTTAGTAGCATTGCCATAACTTCAACCCGCATTTTATCACATTTGTTTGCGCCGAACATCTACAAAAGACCTCTCTCTCTCACCTCGCAATAAAGCGGATTCGAATAAAATGCTCGCATCCTCAGAGGATGTATCGATGTAGGAAAGATTAGCTATGGGGCAACATAACGCTAATTACATCAGGATAAATCCTATTGGGTTATCTTCTTTCTGCAGGGCATTATGGCTTTAGAAGAGGCATTAGAGGTGACATCTCGCACGCGATGCTCCGGGCGCTCTCAGCAGGGACTCTGACCGTGGACGGCGCCAGGTCCTGCCTGGACTGCCGGCCAGTGCTGGGGATCCGGTGAGGTGAGCTCTGCCTCCTCCAGACCCGCTCTGAGCTCGCTGCAGAGGGGCATACTCGGCGTCACATAAATCAGCGTGCGGGGCCCTGCGCTGACAGACGCCCACAGCACGGCAGAGCCTTGACAGACGCTAGCACAGAAGCGCCTTTATCCGACGGCCAGAACCGTCTCATGAGGTCAGACTCTTCGACTGGGTCAGACGCGGTCAATGACGTCACAGAAAGAGGGACACATGAAAGGAGTCAGGCGATGGGGTGCGCATAGCGGCCCTCTCATCTCCCGCCACAGGCCTCGCAGGCCACCTCCGGGCTGCTGGAACTGCGCGTGGGCGCGCGTGGGCGGGGCTGTCTGCAGGGCCTGCAATGGCGGAGCCCGCCTGCAGAACTCTGCTGTCAAGGGTCGACGTCTTCATCCCTCTGTGACATTCCTAACTCTTGACTGCATGTTGCATTTATCATCCTGCTTTATGGCAACAAGTCAGGAAGGAAAGCGTGACGGCGGCCTGCTTGTGTATCCAATTTCCACTTTAGTCATTATTTTAGTGAATAAAGCGGTGACTTTGTTGAAGTGTGCAAACTTTTGCAAACAAAAACATGCATATTTATTTTGTGAGAGGGATAACGATAACCCATCCCTTTCACAAAATAAATATGCAGTCTTTTGTTTGTAGGCCCATGTCGTTTTCCCAATTACTGGGTCTTCTGCAACATGAGACTCACACTATATTAAGCCTCCACTTCTGTGTTTTCTCGAATATCACAGAGGTGGAAAAGGTAGTAAACCAGCCAGATTACTGACCAGGCAGCGATTTTCGAGCCGAACCTGTGTTCTGGGCCAAAAGCAGCAAACATTACAACTCTTTCCACGTTCAGTGCGCCGACACCAGGACACATGCAGAGATGCTCTCTCTGAGTAGGCAGCAGTCGAAGAAAAACTCAAAACGATAAGAACGATAAAGAATCATACACTTTGGCACAGATAGCACTAATTATGTAAACTCGTAAATAACACGGAAGGACAAGAGTTCGAATGACTCAGCAAAAGTTCAAGAGCCTCCTGATTGGTGCTCGTGCTCGCTCTGCAGTGAGAGTGGTACATTCGACTAATGCCAGCCATATTCTCTTCCGTCACTGTATGAGTTATTTGAAAACACTGGTGAAAACAGGCAGGGAGACCCACTTAAACACACCACAAAACTAGCAAGCGAGTGGTTAAGTTATTCGTAACCTCGTGGTGTGCGCATTGTGGTTCGGGTTGTTTATATGTCTGTCAAGGACCTGAGACCTGCATGAGGGATTGTTTATTATGGGTTGCCTCATTGTGGGCAGCATGTCTTTGGTCACGGCACTTTATTAGGGGTTTCAGGGGCCATATGTAGGTGTGAGACATTTTGTTTGTTAGGGGGTGAGTCGTTTTTTGTTCTGAATAAGGACTTGGGAGTTGAACATCATTCGGATTGTTTGTGTCTGTTAAGGGCTTCTGATTTATTGTCTCTACAGCATGGTGGGGAGGGTGGGAGGGACAGGTGGCTATTTATTGTCCTTGACCACTTGGCCAGTTCAGAAGACTTTGGAGCTGAGTTTGCATTGGCCCTTGTAATCATGAAAGAGGAGCCACCTTACTTGCAATTATTAGTTACTTTTCGGTCATTCTTGCAACAATTTTCCTGGAATGCTATTAGGGGGAGATTGCCTGTTTTTTTTCTCATGTGCCTAGGCCTATCCAGAGGGCACTTTTGAGGCATGACCCTATGTATTTTTGTTCAACCATGTTCTTCTCCGCTGGGTGTTCTTATATACCTAGAGTATTGTTTGAGTCTTTTTTGTGATTTTTGCATTGCCCAACTTGTCTCTGCTCCAGGAACTAAACTGCAGTTATTTTGCTTGGAATCTGTGAAGATGCGGTATATCCTTCACGCGACTGCTTTGGATGCCTCATGCTTTTCCTTATAAAATTCTTGTTCCTTGTTTTTCGTTCTAGGCAAAACACCCTAATACCACTAATGTTTCAAGCAGACATACTTTTGCAATTGGTCGCTTAGATTGCGCACTAGGCCATAACTCACTGCTGTGGCTCCGACCATGGGAACTTTGCATAATTAAAAGCCATGGATGGGCCTTCAGTCGTCTTGCATGTGATGTGGACAGCTGGGAGTAAATAGCAGGCTCCTAGGAGAGTCTGTCATTAAAAAGCAATGTAAAGAAACACTAACGTTCCTGAGAGAAAGCAGAGTTCACTTGTGAGAAGAGGTCACCTCAAAATTGGTGTTCTACTCCGGAAGACAGGAAACCAAGAAGAGGTTGGATTACTGTGTAGACAAATATCAGTGGGCCCTGGGAAGAGATGACAGCGGGTTCGAGGTCAGAGGGTCAAAGTTCAACTCATAGCATATGACTTACTTTGCAGCTTCACACCAGGAAACACATCCATCAAATCAACAGTTTCAGCAGAGTCAATAGAGCAGAAATGTATCACGTTTAGAGTTTCCTTGTACTTGGTCTGGAAATCGCCCTGCTCTTTAACTTTAAGTTGCACAATGAAAAAAGTCAGCAGAAAGTGTGAGTGCCACCAAAATATATATTTAACAAGCATTTGCAATGCAATGGTCTCGGCATCATTAAAGGTAGAGCTATTGGCATTGCTCATGACATTTTTTTTTCTTTAAATCAAAAATAAATGGCATTGTCATTAACATTGCCAATACACAGCACTCTGCACTCAACAGCACACAGTGCTCTGCACACTCACTCTGCACTCACTGCTCTGCACACTCACTCTGCACTCACTGCTCTGCACTCACTACTCACTACTCTGCACTCACTACTCACTACTCTGCACTCACTACTCACTACTCTGCACTCACTACTCACTACTCTGCACTCACTACTCTGCACACTCTCTCTGCACTCACTACTCTGCACACTCTCTCTGCACTCACTACTCTGCACACTCACTACTCACTACTCTGCACTCACTACTCTGCACTCACTACTCACTACTCTGCACTCACTACTCTGCACTCACTACTCTGCACTCACTACTCTGCACTCACTATGCACTCACTACTCTGCACTCACTACTCTGCACACTCTCTCTGCACTCACTACTCTGCGCACTCACTACTCACTACTCTGCACTCACTACTCTGCACTCACTACTCTGCACTCACTACTCTGCACTCACTACTCACTACTCTGCATTACCACTCTGCACTCACTACTCTGCACTCACTACTCTGCACTCACTACTCTGCACTCACTACTCTGCATTACCACTCTGCACTCACTACTCTGCATTACCACTCTGCATTACCACTCTGCATTACCACTCTGCATTACCACTCTGCATTACCACTCTGCATTACCACTCTGCACTCACTACTCTGCACTCACTACTCTGCACTCACTACTCTGCACTCACTACTCTGCACTCACTACTCTGCACTCACTACTCTGCACTCACTACTCTGCACTCACTACTCACTACTCTGCATTACCACTCTGCACTCACTACTCTGCACTCACTACTCTGCACTCACTACTCTGCACTCACTACTCACTACTCTGCATTACCACTCTGCACTCACTACTCTGCACTCACTACTCTGCACTCACTACTCTGCACTCACTACTCTGCACTCACTACTCTGCACTCACTACTCTGCATTACCACTCTGCATTACTACTCTGCACTCACTACTCTGCACTCACTACTCTGCACTCACTACTCTGCACTCACTACTCTGCACTCACTACTCTGCACTCACTACTCACTACTCTGCATTACCACTCTGCACTCACTACTCTGCACTCACTACTCTGCACTCACTACTCTGCACTCACTACTCTGCACTCACTACTCTGCACTCACTACTCTGCACTCACTACACTGCACTCACTACACTGCACTCACTACACTGCACTCACTACCCTGCACTCACTACTCTGCACTCACTACACTGCACTCACTACACTGCACTCACTACACTGCACTCACTACTCTGCACTCACTACTCTGCACTCACTACTCTGCACTCACTACTCTGCACTCACTACTCTGCACTCTGCACTCACTACTCTGCACTCACTACTCTGCACTCACTACTCTGCACTCACTACTCTGCACTCACTACACTGCACTCACTACACTGCACTCACTACTCTGCACTCACTACTCTGCACTCACTACTCTGCACTCACTACACTCTGCACTCACTACTCTGCACTCACTACTCTGCACTCACTACTCTGCACTCACTACACTGCACTCACTACACTGCACTCAGCACTCTGCACTCAGCACTCTGCACTCACTACTCTGCACTCACTACTCTGCACTCACTACTCTGCACTCACTACTCTGCACTCACTACTCTGCACTCACTACTCTGCACTCTGCACTCACTGCTCTGCACTCACTACTCTGCACTCACTACTCTGCACTCACTACTCTGCACTCACTACTCTGCATTACCACTCTGCATTACCACTCTGCACTCACTACTCACTACTCTGCATTACAACTCTGCACTCACTCTGCACTCATTTAATAGGTCTCACCGTTTTCTGCATACTTTTGTGAGAGACTGTTCTATTTCCTTGTCACTATTTCGTTCCATACTTCGTCTTTTGTTTGTAAAATGCGGGTACATTTCCTGTTTGTCTCCAATGCCGTCGTTTTGTTTAGTCTGCAAATTCTTCTTTCAAAGAGATCTTTTAAAAGTTTACATCATGAAAACGTCTCGCAAAACATAATTTCAGGCCGCCTGTCACATTACACAGTAGGAGGCACTTTAAATATAGAATCGAGTATGCCCCCGGAATGCCGCCGCGGCCGCCCCGGAAGTCAGGCACGGTCGCCTGTGACGGGGGCGGGGCCACGTTCAGACCGGAAGAGGAGGCAGGCGGAGTCGTTGCGTCTCGCGGCCCGGGGCTCCTGTGAGCGGTGTGGAGCCCCGGGGCCGCGCCAGCAGGAGGTTGGGCGCTGCGTGCTGAGCAGAGTCCCCGACATTGGCCAGGTAAGTTCAAAAAAAGGCTGGGGGGGGCTTGGTGCACTTGTGTGTGTGTGTGCGTGTATGCTCGTGTGTGTATGTATGCGTGCGACGGTGACGGCGGGGGATGGAGGGAGGGAGGGGGGGGGCCTCGGTGCACGTGTGTGTGTGTGTGTGTGCGCGCGTGTGTGTATGTGTCAGGGGGGGTGTCTCTGTATGTATGTATGTGCGTGCGTGCATGGGCGCTTGTGTGTGTGTATGCGCATGCGTGTGGGGTGCTTGCGCTTCCCAGGAGACAGCGCCTGGCCACAGCGCGCGTTCCAGTTACAAATCGCCTGGAAGGATGCGCGTGGCCAGGACTGTCTCCTGGGACTGCTACTCGCTGACATAAGATCTCGGCGGAGACGCGCTTACGCGCGTCTTTTAGCCGAGACCTAAAAAACGTGATAAAATGCGAGTTTGAGAGATTTAAAAAACAGCTTTTAGTCGATTAGCTCACATTTAAATGAGGTCCTAGTTGAATGTTTATTGATAGGAAGGGAGTTTCAACTGTGGAAGTGTACTAGGTCAGGTCACAAGCAATGGGGTGCACAAAAGGTGAAGCAACCTGATGCCACCCCAGTGTCACACACGAAGGTTGCAAAATGCCCACACTGGAATGTGAGTGCCCACAAACATGTTTCAAATAGAGGTATAATCCCAACAAAGTTTAAGAATCTTCTATGAGCTTATATTATATATAAGGTGTAGCATTAAGCCACTAGAGGATGTTTCAGAATTCAGATTTATCAGCATGACCATGATTTTATTATCACAATTATGTTGCATGTGTACTGTATGTTAATATAACTTTGTTCAGAATATGGTTTTGGTACAAGAGGCTCTTGACATTTTTGGCATGGTCCATAAGTGGACTGTGACAAAAAGTTTCAAAGTAAGAAGTATTAGTTTTGACATGTTTATTCTTAAATCACACAATTTTCGAAAATCTGAAATGTGAAACTTTGGTAGCTTTGAAACAATCCTTTACTGGTGGTGTAACCTATCTCTGGAACTACCCTTTTCATCAGTTATTAACCCAACCAAGCTCCTTTCCTTCTAAAAATTGCTAAAAAAAATGCACCACCGAATCTAATCTTGAGCACATACATTAACCAGTACCACCCCCTCTAATTTTACACGACCCACAGTTACTCTGTCTACCTTTCATATTGTTGTATGTAAAGCACCCTAATGCATTTTAGGTGTCCATCACAGTGTTCTTTCACTTGCAACTATATAAGAAAGGTAGCCCTGCATTTGTGAAAGGCATAGCCAAGAAAGCCTAGAATTATGCTACTTGAAGTAATTAGCTAGGTACAAGTTAAGATGGATGTGAGAGGTTCTGGTGAGAGTGTTTACATGTGGCAAGCAGAACATGCTGCAAGAGAAACTGCAATGAAAAATACAGTAAACTTATTTCAAATATAGAGTCCCTTTACGGGGTCTCAGGGGGATAAGTAATTCTGTTAACCAGAGTGTTCCCCAGAATCCACTCATCCGAAGCCTAAGGCCATCTCCTGGATCCACGCCTTCAGGGTTTCTTGCCGGATGAAGTACAGTGGAGGAAGACAGGGCAGGCTGTGAGTAGGATGTGTGTTTTCAGATCACAAGGGCCCATCACTCGCATCTTGTATGATGATAATTATGCACAACAACTTTAGGAAATCATGGACTAAGATCAGATTGGGATTCTCCTGCAGGTCTGCGACTGGCCCTTGAGATCCTTCAAGAATGTGTTGTCAGAAGCTGTGGTGGGTAGCATTTAAAGGAGTGGCTTGCTTATTTGAGAACTACACATAAACCACACTAAGTCCAATGTAATGACCGGCGGCTATGGGTGAGGGTTATGTCTAAATATAGACTCAGGAGGAATGCAGTAGTATTTTAAGCATGGCCTTAGAATGTGGATGCACAAGCTTCAAACTGTGTGAACAATCCTGCTACAGGATTATATTCTTAAAGTGCAAGGAAGCATACTTTGTAGAGTCTAAATTATTGGTATACTGTACTTCCGTTTTGGCCACAGATTATCCTACTACTGCCTACTTTCGGTAAACTTCTGAGTCAGGAGCTTGCTTTTCTGAAGGCCTGGAAACTCTACTAAATGGGCCGATTATTTACAATTGAGTCCTTTTGTAGATGTTACCATCCTCTGGCAGAAATAAAACTATAGAATGGGTATTGAGAACTCATCCCAGGTTTACAAAATGTTACCATCTACTATTAGTATTGCATCAAACAAACCAGTTGGGCCTTTAGAAGAGCTATAGTTTCCATCTACAAGCAGAAATAATTGGGAAAAATGGAAACCACAGATGTCGTAGTAGGTAAATGCAAGTTTGTGTTATGATAAATGGCTCGATTAGCATCTATAAAAGTTTACAGAAATCCCCAAACCAACTGTAATTCATATGTGTTAGAAGAAAAAATGCACATATATGTAACTGTAATTACCAAACTTATTGATGTCATCTTCTGTTCAAGTCTGCACTGTTTGAGCCAATGGTGTAATCAATACCCTTAATTATAATTCATTTCCCCTCCTAACTACTAAATGTGTAGCACCCTTTAGAGTTTTCAATGAGACCCCGGTTCTGTTGAAAAAACTTTTGAATTTTCTGTTGATCAGCGCCACATTTAGTCTGAGGTGCCCACTCACTGTGTAGATAGTTGAGCGTGGCTTCTGGTGGGTGGAACATGGCAGAGCAGAGAGGAACACAGACAGGTTCAATAAGTGTGTAGCATAAATGTCTCAGAGACCACTGTGGCTCCTGAAAGAAAAATGGATAAAGTGGAATAGAAGGTTCTGTTTCTGGCTAATGCAAACTATGTCTCACCAGTGTCACTTTATGGAAGTTCTAAAAGGACAAGATATTGGATCAATTACTCAGTGTAATATGAATAGTATATGAAGGCTTTTAATTCTTGTACATGCTTTCTATCAAGTAGTAAGATTTTTTGTGGGTACACAATAAAGATGGCTGTGTGTGGAGACGATAAACTGCCAGACCCAATGCAGTTCAGAACAACAACGTCGGATATCGGCTTTGCTGGCAGTTATCTTTTTCACTCCTCGCAAACATAATTTGCATAAACACTCTCTGCAAGCGAACAATCAATTCTGGCTTCATGCAGAGGACATGTTAACATGGCCTCGTCAGTTGCTCGAATATTTGGCAGTGATGTGCAGATCAAAAGAGTTTCCAGGCAGCTGGAACGGCCAAGGCAGGTCACCTTCAGTACGAGAGGTTCAAGTTTTGAATTTCAATCAGTCACAAAGGTTTTACTGTCCTGTTCCCCATAGCTTGAAGGCCCTGAGAAGTCAGCCGGAAGCTTGTGAGATACACTTGCTGACAACCCAGGCTGAGTGAGAGGTTTGTCTTGTTGCAGACATGTCTATCAGTGACTACCTAGAGTTGTGCCCGGGATGTGCCAGCAGGCTGACGCGATGCAAGAGGTCACTCACACATGGAGGCAGAGCAGCCTCATTGTGGTGCAGCCATGATCATGGCGATCCAGCAGATCATTGGCGCGCAGTCTGCCTGGTATCGATCGCTGAGAGATTCTGATGTTGGAACTTGGTTCTGCAGAAGACTCTGTAATGGCATCCAACCTCTCTTTTTATGGGAACGGTCAGACAGGGTGCAGCAAGCCAGGCCTCGGTTTGTGGAGCATACCAGGTTCATTCTGCTTCAGGGTAATCCTTTTAACTTGTCTCCAGATCAACGAGCGCATTCGCGGAGGGAGCATTCAAGACTGTAGGATGCCACTGTGTGGTGAATACACCAGGGGGCAGGGTCGCTCTGGGACAGAAAGTAGGTCCAGACTGGACAGAAGGTGGTTCCCATCAGAGAATAGGTTAGCTAACAAAATGATCCGTTTGCGAATTGGGGTAGTTTTTAACTTGTATTGAGATTTTGTATAAGTGTTTTCCGATGTATGGAAGACTACTTGGATTTAAGCTTGCAGCTGGCTTTGTTTCTTTTAATATCAGGGAAATTAACAGTAAACCCAGGCTCAGAAGATTATAAAACACACCCACAAACAACCCAAAAAAGACCCTCACACTGGCTTGTCAGACCAGCCTTATAGGCCAGTCTGACCTCGGACATTTCACTGACGAACATCAAAGATTGTTTTTAGCCCTCTAGATTAATGTCTTGCATGTGTGTTTCCAGTTGTTCAGATGGGAAATTGTTTTTTGTTAGTAAACATAATGTGGTATTTATTGTCTCATTGTAAAATCGCAGTGTATACAGAAGCAGTGCTTAATATCAGCTGGTGGTTGAAGGTGGGGCACCCTGGCACACATTTTTGGGCCGGCACATGTTTCAGAGTGAGAGAGAAAAACCAGAAAAGGGCGAAAGAAGGAGAAATAGAAAGACGGAAAAACAGTAACAAAAGGAAGAAAGCAGGGATGAAGAGAACCTGTAAGATCGAGATAAAGGGCAGGGGGGTTCTGTTGGTGCATTAGGGAGGCATGAGGTGAAATGAAGACTAACTACGCAGCCTTGGTATTTGACACATGTTCAATAACACTGGCTGCATGCTTATGAGGTACACTTTGGGCACCTGCACCTACTACTTTATAAATAAAGCACTGCCAAATAGGGCTTAGGGGAGGGGCGGCCGACCAGCGGGAGGCCGGCCCCCTCTCCAACGCCCCCAGGAGTTTTGGGCCTGGGGGCATCCAGAGCCAGAGCATTGGGCTGGTTAAGCTTCATTGGGCTGGCGTTGGTCTTGTTGGGCTTGGGTTGGGCTAGTTTTGGGCTTAGCAGCCAGAGCCCATTGGGCTGGTTGGGCTGACTTGTGTTGGGCTAGTTTTGGGCTTGGTTTTTTTTTAACCAGCCATCTTGTGTCACAAGCCACCATTTTGGTGTTTGTGACACAGCAGCCGGTCAGGGAGGACACTGGGCAGTTTAGTTTGGTTGACTTTAGTTTTGTTTAGCTTTGTGCTGGGTGTGGTGGCGTTCTGTTGTTCGTTTCGCTGAAGATAGTGGCAGCGGGAGCCTTTGATCACCAGCACCGAGGGACGGTGCCCGGTGTCAGCTTGGAGATCTGAGGAGCGTCTCTGCAAGGGGCCCATTGACGGAGAGGGATGGCGCGCTTGGAGGATCCGCGTGTCCTAGAGGCCATCCATCCGCCTCTTAGAGGATGCGGGCCGCACTAACATGCTGTGGCCCAACATGAAGGTGAGGCCCCCTAGGCGCGCAGCGAGTGGCGTTGCAGTGGCAGTTATCACCTGCGAGTCGCCGCGAGTGCAGAAGCGGGTGACAGCGGAGGTGGGGGGGTGGGGGGCGCGGCTGCGTGGTGCACGCGGTTGTGCCTGTCAAACACCCGCAGATTGGGAGGCGGGGCGCTGCTCCGCGGCCTATCTTGGTGTTTAGGGAGGGAGAGGAGGGGGCGGCACGGCCCAGGGAGGATTAGGGGAAGCGGGGGTGAAGCAGGCGAGTATGGGTGGCGCCCACAAGCAGAAACGGGTCAATAAGAGAGGTGTGGTGGTCCCAGAACAGGGGCGGAGCGGTGGGGGGGATGCACCCGCCCCGGGAAATGGCGGGGGGTCTTCCCCCTTGCTTATTGACAGCACGGAGGAGGGGTAAGGGGAGAGGGTAAGGGGGGACATGGGGCATTAGAGGGTCCGAGGCTGGATTGCAGGGGTGTGGGGGCACAGGCCAGGCCGTGGAGTATGGGTGTGGGGGAGGGGCCAAGTGGGAGAGAGGCGAGGGCTCCCCAAGAATATCGGGAGAGTGAGACGCCGGGCGACGGGCGAGGGAGAGGCAGGGGGGTGGGCAGGGATTTTCCACATTGGGGGTCCATGCGGGTGAGTGGCACAGGAGGACGTCTGAGGACCAGCGCAGTCGGTGGCCAGCCACTGGGACCTGGGTGGAGCCGGTGGGATCATTGGATGTCGGGTGGGTGCAAGGGTGCCGGGGGGGACCGAAGGGGACCGGGGGTAGGCGCGGTCCGCCGGGAGCTGGAGTCCTTGGTATAGAGTGACAGAGAGGAAAGTGAAGGCGGTTGGGGGGGGGGGGGTGGGACGCTCAGGGCAGGGGAGTGGGGCCTGGGGCCTAGCGGTCTACCCCGTCGCAGCATGGGGGGTATTCATCTGTTGCGGTGGGGGTGGGGGGCTCCCGGGGGGACACTGGTGGGTTGGCGACTTAGGGGACAGGTTTAACCCCGGCATGTTGGACTCCACCTCTTTCTTTTGGCAATACAGCATGACAAGGTGCTCGGGAGAGCAGCATGCGGCTCCAATTCACCGAGAGGATGGGCTGGCCCATGCGGGCAGTCGCGCTCCCTCGAGGGACCTGACGGTAGCGTCCTACAGGAGGCGGGGCAGTAAGTCCCCGCCAGCCCTACCCCAACGGGTCGATGCAGCCACCGGAGTACGGGGGCGGATGTCCGTCAGTTCAGATCGGGACCCAGCGGAGTGGCGTACAGTGCAGAGGAGAGAGAGTTTGGATTTGGGTGACCTGCTCCACACATGAAGGGAGCGGGCAGGGCTGAGCAGGCTGGAGCCCGCTGAGGCCTATGGCAAGAACGCATGGGCCTAACAGGGCTGGCCCGTCACAGTTGGGTTACGATGAGGAGAGTGTGGTGGAAGAAGAAATATTGGAGCAGAGGTTGGGAGGGTCAGGATGGGGGTGGGATCCGAGCTGTTCCTAGTTTCTTGCAGGGTGTGCGAAAGAGACCCGAGGCGGAGAGAGTAACGGCCCCTCTGCTCAACTGGTTAGGCGACGGAATCCAGTGCGGATGCCGACCTTGACGCCAGGTAACGCACGGGACAGGGTGGGGAGTGGCTCGGATGGGGCCCCACAGGAAAAGGTCTCGGTCGGCACAAATGCAAGGGGGAGAGGAAGAGGGGGTGCATTTGAATAAAGGAACGTACATGCCGGACACAGGGGTGGCGCTGGAGGAGACTGGTCCAGGCACGAGCGGAGCCACGGGCGGAAAGGCGGATGGGGGATACCCAAGGAGGGCAAGGAGAGTAAGGAAGGTAAAGAGAGTCATGAGGTTCTGGTGCGCAAGCTTCAGTATATGGGCATTACGAAGCCCTTGGGGCACACTTGTCATTGGCCACCAAGGAGAAGATATGGAAAGGGGAGTACGTGGATATCTTAAAGCTCCTGCATCGTGAGCTGACGGCAAAGGAGGGTTCTAAGGAGGAGGAGCTGGAGTTGGCTAAGTGGCCAAGGGTGCCCCTGAACATTGAAAATTGGTCGGCGGGTTTCTTGATCTTTGCCAGTCTCATTTCCCACACCCCAGTCGCATCAGATCCCCCCTCCCCACCCCTTCTTCGCCGCATCTGTTGCCGCACCTATACGAAAGAAGTGCGTCCCCAACAGTCTGGGGTTCTCACCCATAGTGCGAAGTGTGTGCCGCAGAACCCAAAGTAGTTGCACCGCTGACACCCGGCTACCATCGGCCCATCGGAAAACTTCACCACCTCATCACTCGCCCTGGGCGCCAGCATCTCACCCCACACCGCGGGGCACACCGCCCGATCTGCCACGGGTCCCATGATAACCCACTTTCCCACTCCTCGTTGATCAGTCTTCGAGCACCGCAAAAGAACCGCCACCGCCCTGGTACGCAACTCTACCTTACCCCCTGTTTCACTCTTTTCCCCAGAAGCTCTGATACCCGAAAAACCCGAAATACGACATTAGTGTGGAAAACAGAATAGCTTCCTCTATGTTGAGGCAAATCTCCGGAATGAGACTTATCAACCCAGCAAGAATCTCCGCCGTTACAGGCCGGCGCTGCGAGGCATTGGGGCCTCATTCCCACACCCATCCTTCCAATAAACGTGCACCCAGTTCACCCGCTGACGGCGCATAGCCCCACAACAATTTTCCAGTTAATGCTATGGCCGACAGCTTGCCCGCGATCATCACCTTGGACATTCCTTTGTCCATCATTGCCAAAATGAAGTGCACCACCTGCTCACCCCTCACCCAATGACTGTTGTGCCCCGCCGCCCCACTGTCCAAAAAGTCCCGCCAAGCCTGCTTGTACGCCCTCCACGTTGAAACGGGCACTGACCCTCTTACCAGTTGAACGACCCTTTCTCTCCTACTGACCACATCCCTGTCGGCACCGGCGTCTTGCATTCGTCCACCTCCGTGGCTAGCCCATGGAACATCTGCCACTGTGAACGAGACAAAGCATCCTCAATGTCATTGTCCACCCCCGGCACATGCAGAATCTAGAATTAGATCCTAGGCTTTTTCGTTGTTATTGGCAAGGGAAGGTGGGCATGAGGTGGCATGAGTTAATTCCAACGCTGAGTAAGGTAGTTTAGAGGGGAGTTTGCCCGGATGTTCTGGTTATTTATTTAGGGGAAAATTATCTGGTGCAATGCAAAGGCTTGGCGTTGCTGAAACAAATGAAGCGGGATTTGCTGGAGATTCAGCGGCGCTGATCTGGTTGTAATGTGATATGGTCTGAGTTTATACCGAGGAGATGATGGAGAGGGCTGAACGGCCAGCGGCCATAGATAGGGCTCAGAGGAAGATTAATAGGAACATGGGAGTTTTTTGCGACAAAGAAGTGTTTGGAAGGATGGAACATCCGGATTTGAGCTATGCGGCAGTGTATTTCTTCAGGGAAGATGGGGTGCATCCGTCCTGCTATGGCATGGAATTGTATACAGTGCAGTTGAAGGAGGCTTTGGACAGGGCGATAGGGGTGTGCAGATACCTGAAGCGTCAGGAGTCCTAGTGAGGGGGGGGTCGGAAAGCCACCGGGGTCGACTTTCCGAGGGGCGTTTTTCCTAGGTCAGTTGTGGTATAATGATGTATAGTTACAGTTATGAAAGAACATAAGAAGTTTACCTAGTTAGATAGTTGTAGAAGGGTTAGGAAATTGCAAGTTGTGTTTATAATTGTTGCAGGGGGGAACATGTTTACGGGCGGGGGTGGGGGGTAAAGTAGGAAGACAATATTTAGTGAGGTTTCATTTTGTATGGCACAGGCCATGGGAACTTGTATGTAAGGTGCACCTGTTTCCAATAAAGCGGCCTTTTTCACACCAAGAAGCCAGTCTGTGGTCTGTACTGCCCCCCTTTGTGTCCCAATAGGGCTGGGGGGGGGCGGTCAACCAGCGGGAGGCCTGTCCCCCCGGGGGGTTTTGGGCTGGGGTCAGTCAGAGCCCATTGGGCTGGTTGGGCTCCATTTTACTGGTGCTGGGCTTGTTGGGCTTGGGTTGGGCTAGTTTTGGGCTTGGCAGCCAGAGCCCATTGGGCTAGTTGGGCTCCATTGGGCTGGTGTTGGGCTTGTTGGGCTTGGGTTGGGATAGTTTTGGGCTTGGTTTTTTTTTAACCGGCCATCTTGTGTCACAAGTCACAATTTTGGTGTTTGTGACACAACAGCCGGTCAGGGAGGACACTGGGCAGTTTAGCCTTGTCCCGCCCTCCCTCCATGGGGATGAGCTTCCGGCTGTTTTTTGCAGGGTTTTTTGTTGGATAGCTTATGACTTTTTCAGCTAGGTAGTTTTCTTGGGAGCAGGAGCATGGGGGGGGGGGGATTTTGTATTGGGGTTGTCGCTGGAACAGGTGCTGGTGTGGTGCGCTGTTTCTTTGGGGCGTTTTTCCTAGGTCAGCCGTGGTATAATGATGTATAGTTACAGTTATGAAGGAACATAAGAAGTTTACCTAGTTAGGTAGCTGTAGAAAGGTTAGGAAATTGCAAGTTGTGTTTATAATTGTTGCAGGGGGGGACATGTTTAGGGGAGGGGGTCGGTGGTAAAGTAGGAAGACAATATTTAGTGAGGTTTAGTTTTGTGCGGCGCAGGCCAAGGGAACTTGTATGTAACGTGCACCTGTTTCCAATAAAGCTTCCTTTTTCACACCAACAAGTTAGTCTGTGGTCTGTGCTGACTCCCTTTTTGGCCCAATGAATTCATGCAAGAGTGCATCTTTCCTTCTTTTGAACAAAAAGAAAAATGTTATGCATTCAGATGTTTATTTGTCTCCTTTGGCATTGATTCATGATTTATGATTGTGATTGACTTGATTCAGCCTCGCACATAGGGCCATATTATGATGGCAATCGGACATCATTGCGGTATGGATAACGGTTGATGTAGTCGGCAGTTCCACCCATAGAATTACGACCCGACAGCCCTGCAGGCGGTCTGAAACATGCCGTTTTCAATTGTGGCTTGTGCAGCAGGCCAGGAAAGGGCCGCAGCACAAGCCACAATCAAAATAGGCATTTTTTAGACACCCGTGCACCGTGTGCCAGGGACCATGAGGTGCCAGGCACAGGGTCCACTGATGTTTTGGGGGCACCACGTGCCCCCCATGCCTCATAGTGGAGGCCAACAGGGGACCTGTTAGGGCCCTCGAAGACCCTTTCTGTCTCCCTGTACATGGCGGTTGGTCCACCATGTACAGGCCAAGGGAAACAGATATCTTAATCCCTACAGCGGTGCCTGAGCAGGCACTGCCCCTATTGTAGGGATTACAGTCCGACCGCTTCACCTTGAGCCTGTCAGAAAAGTAGCATCTGTCTCTAGGGCCTCTGACTGCCGGATCATAATCGGTGGCGGTCTCACCGCCATCGTAAGTGGCATATAGTGTCAAATTTCAACATTGAGGCAGAAAGAGCAATATTATTAAGCAGTCCTCTCATCCATATTATTCATTTTACTGGAACGTAGTGGGGTCAGCACTAACTGCACCGCACCTAGGAGGATGGAGGAGCATCGTCACCCACCTTCTGGGGCAGTGAGTCTTCTGTTAAACTAAAGCTCAAGGAGGCAGATAGTAAGCTGTGCAGTACTCAGTTCTTGAGCAAGTATAGCCTGTGTTATGAACCATGATGAGGCACACAAACTCTTACATAAATGGCCTGGCACTCAAAGCCCTTATGATTTCCAGGGACATTTGTGGTGAGGAACATTTCCTACTATTTATATCTGTTTTTCGAGGGGTTCCATAGAATCCACTGAGTAGTAAACATTTAGCACAGTTTTACCTGCCATTCCTAGTGAGGTAAAGTGCACCCATCTGCTGCTCAAAGTGCTCCACCCCGCTAAGCATCGAGTAGCATGCACCGTTTGTGTTTTTTAATGTTTTGCCTTTTGATGCATAATGAGAGCTCAGCATAGGCCCAGGGTCCTCAAGTTCCATTCTAAAATGGCTGCCATGTTTGTTCAGTCTATGAGGGCGATAACTTCTAGTCAGCAGCAGAGGGCCAAGATAAAAATCCACAGAAGAGCTGATTTTGTTCAGGATAAGTTGGATGGCTCAGTGAACTGAGCGTTTTTGCTAATAAGTGATCTGGAGCTCATTTGAATCCTGGCCAGGCAGATTCAGTCTTCCATCCTTCTGAGGATGTTAAACAGAGAACCATAAATTGGGTTATGGATACATCTGCTAATTACAGCACTTAGACAGCCACAATGTATACGTTTATGTGTTGAAGGTATTTACATTTCTGTTATGTCTAAGTTTACATTGAATGATTACTTGGCTAATGATGACAGCTGGTGCTCTATATATGATTTTATTTTTGTTTCTTTAAATTCCTTATGTTTTCACTTTGCGACATGTAATGCTTTGAAAAGAAACTGCATAGACGCACACACACTCCAATATATAACAATAAAAATGATTGGTATTGAGCACTGCGTTTGAAATGTGAAACTAGACTGTGGTATACAAAGGCATGCAACCAACAGGGCCGTCTGGAACTCCTGGCAATATAATGGAGCCCATCTGAAAACAATTTTACCCTTCATGAGCAGCAAGTTATCCGTTTTAAATTAAACTGCCAAAATGATTAAAGGGCGCTCTCACTTAAAAAAGAAACATTTTAATTTATCTATGTTGAATGGCATGCTTAAATGGACGTTTTAGAAGGAATTTCAACTTTATTTAGGGTAATGTTTTCCCACAGAATTCCCGGTGCATGACTATGTCGGTCACCAGCTGAGATACTGATGGGTCAGTACCTTTAAAGGCGCCAGAGTCCACTTCCTTCTCTTCCTGAAGAGTCAGGTTTAAAGGTCATTTTTTGTGGTATGTGATATACCGCTCTCATAAGTGCTATTAACTGTTAAATACTCGTGTCTTTTTGGCATAGAGGAGGTGGGGTTCCTTTTATTCCAAATCAAACCATTTTATTTTGGCCTCTTGAGACAATGAAAATGACTCCAAACATGATTATTTTAGCTCCAAAAGTCAGAAATAGTTAACTTTCAAATGTTGCCCCTTTCGACTATTTTTGACCTTTCTAAGGTATTTTGTAAGGTCGCCAGTCATCGATTTTCATTACAAAAATCTGACGTTTTCGCTTGAAATTCAAATGACCCCAAATAATTTTTAGAGGTCTCTTTCACACACCGGATATCATTGACCAGTGACAACCCATGATGCTCCTTCAATACACCAACCTAATTGATCTTGATATGGCCTTTGGGGTTACCCGAGCCAGATCACCCCCACAGAATTTATATCTAAGCCATTGCAAGGGATATGGCTTTGGATAAATCTAAACATGTCAGATCACAGCCCCCTTCTCTGAACGAACTGCACAGGCTACCAGTGCCTCAGAGAAAGAAATCATAATGCTGTGCACCATTGCAAAGCATTCTGGGGTATGATCCCAAATTCCTAAAGTAGCTGGCACCCGCCAATGGCTGTAGCCTGTTGTGGAAAATGGCAACAGAATAATAATTATGAAAATATGCTCGCAATAACATTAGCAATGATATTAATAATGCAGAATAAGGCTGCATCTGAATGCTCACAGTATTGGGGTCACCCCCCTAGAATGCCCTGGATCCACAGATAAAAAAATCGACTGAATCTTGACAACCTACCACCGCGCCTCGGAGATTAATCTTTTGCAAGGAAGGTTTCAAGACAGTACCGAGACCCTTCTCATTTTTAATGAAGACCAGAGGCTCACTCTTGAAATTAAGCCTTAAGCCCCAATTACAGCTGTATTTCTGACCCTACTTCACCCGCCAGCTGATACGCTAGTAGGAAACCTGTCTGTTAATGCTCTTCATTACCTCAAGATGGTCCCATAACTAGCAAATTTGTAGCAATTGGACAAGGTCATAAAGTGACAGACCAGGAAATAGAGAAATAAATGCATTAACGCATAATCAACGTTTCACAGGAACTAGGGAAAGTAAAAACGAGAAAGAAAAAACCTTAATTCTAGAAACAATGGTAATTATCTATCTATCTATCTATCTATCTATCTATCTATCTATCTATCTATCTATCTATCTATCTATCTATCTATCTATCTATCTATCTACCTATCTATCAATCTATCACTATCCATGGCGCTCTCTATATTTAAAAAATCATTACACTTTTTGTATATATATATATATATATATATATATATATATATATATATATATATATATATATATATATATATATATATATATGTGTGTGTGTGTGTGTGTGTGTATATATATATGTGTATATATATATATATATATATATATATATATATATATATATATATATATATATATATATCTATATATATATGTGTGTATGTATATATTTTTATATTTTTTTATATAGTTTGTATTGTGACTCTTGGAAATTAATAATGTGTTTTAAAAATATGCACTTTAAGTAATAAGAACAATGTAATTTAAAATAATTGGCTACCTCAGGAAGATATACTGTAGGTATAAAGTTCTAGCACATGGCACTTTGACTGTTGTAATATAGCAGACACAAAGTAAAGATGGTCCATAGGCAAATTTATGAGGATTTTGGCTACATTGTAGTTCAAAAGTTTAAAAGAAAACGTGTGAGATCTTCTCCCTGTGCACTTTCCAGGGATGAAATATAATGTCTGCAATGGTTGTAATAGGCAAGGCAAATTTATTTCAAAACTTGCCTGTGCGTCCGCTCAGAAGCCCTCGTTCGGTACCGCTGAAGGTGAGCGTGTGCTCTTCTGTTTGTTGAACTTTCCGCAATCTGCGAAGGTGTGTGTCCGCTCCAGCCGACGCCCCGATCTCCGCAAAATGCAAGCACTCCCCAAACACGGCGCGGTGCACTTAGATACCCCACATTGCGTCAACGGCAAATGCCACAACTCCTGCTTCTGAATACTTCCAGCGTCTCCGATGGCACACTCCCACAACAATGCCGAAGGGCATGCCCACTCGTGTTACAACGCTAGTCCCACACAGAAATGTATTTCAAAACTTGCCTGTATGTCCGCTCAGAAGCCCTCATTCGGTACCGCTGAAGGTGAGCGTGTGCTCTTCTGTTTGTTGTCCTTGCCTCAATATACGAACGTGTGTGTCCGCTCCAGCCGACGCCCCGATCGCCGCAAAATACATGCACTCCCTAAACACGGAGCGGTGCACTTAGTCGCCCCACATCGCGTCAACGGCAAACGCCACAACTCCTGCTTCTGAATGCTTCCGGCGTCTCCGATGGCACACGCTCACAACAATGCTGAAGGGCATGCCCACTCGTGTTACAACGCTAGTACCACACAGAACGCTTATCGCAAGCTATATAATACTGCAGGCTTTTGCCGAATGCACATGCCCACAACAGACTACTTTTTCCCAAACGTTCTTTTTCCCTTCTAATGTATATGTTGGGCTGGTGTATAGCCTATGTTCATCTGCTGATACTCTCCTATCCAATGCTGTATTGGGTGTTCCGGTTGGCGCTGTGGTTCCAGAGCTTACCCGCCTCAAATGTTTGGGCTCTCTCTTTATAATATTAGTATGTAGTATGGATGATTGCAATTGGAGCTTGACGTACTAGCACATATTTTCTTACACAGTTTACAGTAGAATGTTTACATGTATGAAAGAGCAGGTTTAATTTTAATGCGCCTCTTTTAATCATTTCTAGGAGAATATACCCTTTTTTGACATGAAGCACAATTAACACTTCTATAATGACTCAGAGTTGGAATCTTGTATCTTCCACATTTTTTGGGAAAATTTGATAAATATTCGTCAAACTACACCAAAGTTATAGGCAAGTCAAAAAAACACTTTTCCTACAGAAACATGATCCTAACTATAACTACCTACTGGCAACCACCAGTAGAATATATATGTTTGCAAAATTTCAAAAGCTAATGGGGCGCTCTGGTCAGCTCCTGTCTTGAAAGTTTTGGGGTGATTCGTCAAGCGGTAGCCGAGTAAAAAGGGCTGTCCCAAAGCATGTTTTCTCCATGTTAAATTCCATTGGAAACTTTTTTTCACGGCTACAGACCGAACTGCTGAACCGAATTACACCAAATTTGGCTGAAAGGTAGCTCTTGGCCCAGAGTGTACTCTTTGCTTTAAATTGTGTAATTCCATACAGTAGTTTTTTTTAAATATTAAAGGAAAAATACATGTATATATCTGGACAGAACCTAACGACACATCTCATCATGAGATCAGATTGGCTGTCAGAACTTCATCCAAGAAGTTTTGGAAGCCACTTGGGACCAAAATACATGATAGCAGCCCAATAAAATGCATTGTAGTGAATGGAAGATTTTGAGGGTCACCAAAAGGAGAACGTATAAAGGGTGATAAGACTTTAGTTACATTATAAATCATTTGTTGATGGTACCATACTAATTTTAGGAATTGTGGTGTGTTCTAAGGTGATTTTACCCTGTGCAAAAGCATTCCACTGGGATATCATGAATCATGTTTGAGAGAAAACTATTTTCTCATGCTTTTTTTCCATAGAGGTTTGGAAGGTGCTCCAGAAGCTAAAATAAGAGCATATTTTCTGTAAATTCACATTATCTTTTTCAGTCATGTGAGAATGAAGTCGGGCATTCTCAGTACAACATGTACATCCAACAAGGGCAGAGACAGTCAGTTGATGGCACTGCAGCTTCACAGAATGTTCTAAAGAACAACTAGAGCTCTAACAGTCTTACTTATGACAAAAGTATGGCACACCGGAACCCATCTTGATTGGAATAAACTGGTAACACTTAAAACATTTTATATAAAAAAGGAACACAATGAGGGAGTTCATTTTGCCATGGAAATTATGATTAATGCTGCAGAAAGAAAAATTAGGCCACATTTTGAGTGACGTCAAAAATCCTCTTCTATTTGATTAAAAAATCTTGACATGCAGACTGAAATATGCACTTTCAATACCAGCAGCAGACTTCCAGTTAACTCCCTGGTGAGCAGTAGCTTTAATACTGTGATCTAATGAGCAACTAGAGTGCTAACATTCAGAATTTATGGCAAATGTGTGACACATCTGAATGCCTTTTTGATGGAATCAAAGTAAACAACTGAAAGCATTTCCTACTGAGGAGGCTGCTGTAAATGAGTAAATTAGGAAACTTCATAACAAATAAGTCTCCCAAGATGGCCACCAGAGGGAAAAAAGCCCAAATGTAGCACCAATATCACCAAGATGTAGCCCAAGTATAGCCCAATGACAGAAGTGTGCAATATACTTTTTATTTTTTGCAGTTTTTTATAGTGCCGACTGGTCAGGTATTGGAGCGTTGCATCTTACTTGGACCCCTTATTGCATACTTTGCACGAAGCACTTGAAATTGATCTTGCAAAACATTGAACATTACTATTCTCTTAAACTGAAGTTGCTCTGACCTGGGCTTTGTAACACCCGTTTTTACCTACTGGTTTTAATTAATTCTCATTGTATTGTATTAAGAAAGAGGATTTACTGGTTTTATGTACACTTTTATGATCGATGTTTCTAAATCAGATCAAATAAAGGTTATTGAATTGAAGTCTCCCAAGATGCCCACCAGAGAAAAAGGAGCCCAAAAGGAGCACAAATATCACTCAAATGAAGCCCACGTATAGCCCAATGACAAAAGTGTAGAAAACACTTTTATTTTTTGTTCTTTTGCAGTTTTATATGGTGCATTCTGGTCAGGTATTTGAGTGCTTTACATTAGCATCGGTTACATCACACAAGGACAATTCATTTTGGTTGTAGGCATGGGATGATTAAGTGATTTGACCAGAATCACAGAATGTCGTGCTGAAGCAGAAACTCCAACATGGTTTCCCAGTTGCAAAGTCTGGAGCTCTGGAAGTGACACCACATCCTTTCCCCTAAGTGCTACATTTAATCAAGTGATCAACTGGATAAAAAACATAAAGATAACAAATAATTTTAAAGTGCTTTGTCGCTATTTGAGAACTCAGAAATGAGAGGGTCTTATTTGCATCGAAATTATGGTTAGTGCTCTAAAAATCTAAAATGAGGACCTTTTCTATAATTTCTAAAGGAAATGCTTTAGGTATCAGTCTTGATTACATCAAGATGACATCAGGCGTGCCACACTTTTGTAATAAATATAGAATGTTAGCAATCTAGTTGTTTATTCGGATGCTGTTGAGAGGCAGAGGTCAGGGGTACAGACTCAGAAAATTGAAGGCTGGTGGGAGGGTCCAGAGGCAACAATTTGACCACACTGGGCAGGCAGGAAGGGCAGTGGCAAAACAACAGACTATGGAGGGCAGTGAAAAGGGGGGGCAGGGGTAACAAACCAGAAATGCAGGACAGGAAAGAGAGGCTGCAGCAATATAATAGACCATTGTGGGCAGAAGGAAGAGACAGTGGTAGTACAACCATACATTCTAACAGATCCTTCAGCCAGGAAACGGCCAATGTTTTTAGGCCCAAATGGGCTTTATTTTATCTGTCTACAATCTCCTCTCTTTCAAAGTAAGTCAATTGGAGAAATCAATTCCCTATCTCTTTTTTCAAAATGTTCCTCTTACCATGTCAAAATGTTAGCAAGTATGGTACATTGCGCTTGGGACCCTCCGGGTAAGTAGTGCGCTATATAAATGCCTATACATTACATTACATTACATTACATTACATTACATTACATTGGATCATGGAATGCACGAGGAATTGGGATAGGTACATGGATTCGACTAACAGAGGACAGGAGGGACATGGACAGGTGCACCAAACTGACCTTACAGGGCGGGCATCAGTGTTTCCAGCAGCACAATAAAACCCTCAGGACATGCAGGACTGCAGTGCCGCACAACACAAAAGCAATAGGGAGGGAACAGGACCATGCATATGGACAACAGATGAAAGAGGGGAAAGAGGCAATGACAGCAAGCTGACCATAATGGATAGACAGGAGAGAAAGCTGCAGCGTAACGGACCATAATGGGTAGGAGGGAGGGATCAGGGGCATTACAATGGAACGGACAAGCCAGGAGGGAGGGAGTAGGGGTCTGCACATGGAAAAGAGAGGGCAAGGGGGCAGGGCAGGAGCAGCAAGCTGACCATGGAGGTCAGGCAGGATAATAATAATAATAATAATGATAATAATAAAGCTTATAAAGCACCTGGTTACACTTAAATCAGTGTGTCCCCACGCTATGGATACAGACCAAAGAAAAGAACTGCAATAACTATCTGACAGGTAGCACAAGAAGGGGCTTACCCGAAATTGGGCCTAACTACTTGGGAAATAGGTGAGTCTTCAATTTCTGACCGAACCGAACCTCAGATGGTTCCATACGGAGCTCAATTGGAAGTGTATTCCACTGTTTACTGGCAAGGTATCTAAAGGAGCGGACGCCCATCCGGGCTCTGTAAATATGCGAGACCTGAAAGAGCATACTACCTAGGGATCTCAGTAGCCACTTAGGACGATACATGGTCAGCATATTTTGTAGATATATAGGTCCCTTTCCATGTGCAATGCGCTGCGCCATACACATAGTTTTGAACACAATACGTTCTCGGATGGGAAGCCAATGCAAGTTGGCTAAAGCACCGCTCCCAGACGACTTCCAGGGGAGATTCAGTGCCAACCTAGCAGCCGTATTCTGAACGCACTGAAGTTGGTGCAGTCCTTTCTTACTCAGACCGATATACAGTGAGTTCCTATAGTCCAGATGGGAGGTGACAAGGGTATGTATTAGCGTTTTTCTACCAGTAACAGGGAGTAGGTCCAAGGTTTTACGAAGACTTTTTAGAATGCCATAGCACTTGCCTCCATCCCTCTGATATGATTCAAAGGAGAGATTGACATCCAGTCATACACCCAAGTTTTTCACCTGCTCAGAGGGGATGGGCGTGGGCCCTAATTCGGGTGGCCACCATGCTGAAGACCAGATTGACGGTGTTTTCCTTATCACTAGAAGCTCGGTTTTGCTCCCATTGAGGCAGAGGTAGTTGTTATTCATCCAGCCTGATAATTCCCCTAGACAGGTGGAGAAGTTAGCCGCCGCCTCTTCCAGGGGTTGAGATAGGGTCACCACCAGCTGAGTGTCGTCAGCGTAGGACACTATCTCCACCCCTTGAGCTTCCACAATCTTGGCCAGGGGTTCCATATAGAGATTAAATAAAGTAGGGTTCAAAATAGAGCCCTGAGGGACCCCATGCTTTATTGATCGTGCCTCTGATTTAAAGGGGCGACAGTGGACTTGGAACCTTCTATCCGCAAGGAACGAATACAGTCAATCATGGGCCGGCCCCACAACCCCTACCTCCCTGAGGCGGGCGAGTAGTAAAGGATGCGAGACGGTATTGAATGCCGCATTAAGGTCTAGCAACAGCAGAGTGGCCGTCCGCCCTTCATCTACTTTCCTACAAAGCAGTTCTGTGGAAAAAAGCAGAGCCGATTCCGTGGAGTGGTTGGCCCTGAAGCCTGACTGTGAGGGGTGGAGAAGTTGGCATTCTTCCATACATTTACCTATCTGGGCATTGACAATTTTCTCCACCACTTTAGCCCAGAAAGGTAAGAGAGAAATAGGGCGAAAATTGTCCAAATGGGACAGGTTAAGGTTGGCCTTTTTTTTAATCGGAATTACCTGTGCTGTTTTCCAATCAGGGGGCACGTAGCTTGACTGAAAAGATAGCTCTGCCAAACGTCCTATGTGAATTATAAGAAGTTCCAACTGGTTCCTAAAAATCTTAGGTGGAGCGGCATCCATTGGGGAGCCTGACTGGATACTCAGTGCTATCTTCATCAGTTCCGATTGGTCCAGGACTACAAACTGGTTAAGGCACTTATCCTCCCTCCGCCTCATTTCCCCAGCTCGTCCTGTTTGTATCTCATCAACTCCCGTCGGAAAAGACCGATATATGGTCTCCACCTTCTTCACAAAGTAGTCCACGAGCGCCTCGCAGACCTCCTTGGAGTGAGTGTCCGGAGCAAGAGTTCTATTAAGTGAAGTAAGCTCCTTATATATGGAGAAGGGTCCTTGGAGGAATTCTCCGCTAGCTCAATTTTTTTATTTAAAAATTCTGTTTTAGTTTTCCTTATCCGACCATGGTACTCTTTCAGACTGTTCTTATATTCCAGCTTGGCAGTCGTATCATAGTTTTCGCGCAAAGCGCGTTCTAAACCCTTGCATGTGGACTTGGCTGCTCTTAAATCAGCATTGAGCCACAGCGCTGTCTTAGTGTGTCTCACCGGGGCACTGTTCGTCCACGGCGCAAGCCTATCTGGGGCCCTGCTCAGCCAGTCCTCATACTCCTTCCAAGCTTCATCTAAGTTCTCTCTCAAAGGGGGACAACCTTGCCCCAAGGCAAGCTCCCGGGTTGCCTGATTAAGTTTCCCCCATTTCCTATGTTTGTACGCCCCCGGTCTAACTTGTGTGGGAATTTTAGACAAACCTAATATAGAGAACTGAATCAGATAATGATCTGACCATGGTACCCTTATCGGGGACTGTACCTTCACTCCATCCCAATTTGCAAAAATAGGATCGAGAAGGTGGCCCGCCTGAGGGGTAGGCGTCAAAGATTGAAGTTTCAGAATGAATGACTCCAGCATGGCAATCACCCCTTGTGTTTCCCTATTTCCTTCCTCCTCCAAGTGCAAGTTAAGGTCCCCTAAAATTAGGAGCCTGTTGTACCGTAGAGCAGGCTGAGCCACCACCTCCATCAAGCTATCTATGAATTGCGATGCCACCCCCAGTGAGCGATAGATCAGGTAACCATTTGTAGTCAGATTGGGCGAGGTTTTAATTGAAAAGAAGCCTGCTTCACTATTATTGATGCTCACTCCTTCCAGGGTGCATATCACCTCCAGTTTATGCACCAGAGCAATCCTCCCCCAACGTTGTATACCACGATCTAGTCTAAGCATACCGTATTCGTGGGGGAGTGCTTCTAAGATTTCCGGCGCAGACTCCCCGTCCAACCAGGTCTCCGTTAAGAAGAGCACATCTGGCTGGTGATCGATTAAGAGATCAAAGATTTCAAGTCTATGTTTCTTTAGGGAGCGACACTTCATCTGTATCATGGTTAATGTCTCATCCTCCCTTTCTCTCCCCCGGGCTTCCATTGGATTATAGAGGCAAACCTTGCACCTATGGGGCATCGATTCCGCCCGCAATCCATGCTTACAGGCCGCCTTCATGGGTGGACACATACGTTCCATCTGTTCTTTAGAGTACTGGAGTCTTATAGGTTCATCTGGGGGTTTTGGGCAGGGGTTCAGGTCCCTGGCCCCGTCCGGCCGCGGACGGGAGCAGACAGGCTTGCCTTTGGCGCGACTTCGGCGCGCCTGCTGCGCGCGGCCGCTGTCCTCCCCGCATAAAGTAGGGGGCAGGACGGCGAGACTAAACCGCTAACCTCCTTCCTGCAGACCCGGAAGTGATGGGCTCCTCACCCTCCGCAACAAACGCCCACAATGGACGCTGCGGAACGGGGCGGGCTACACAGGCATAGTCAACAGAGCAGGTAAAATCCCAAACACAGTAAAATTCCCCCTTAGTAACTTGCTATTCTGAGCATGGGCACCAGAAGCACAATACACCATGGAGGACAACAGTGAGACTATGATGTCATACACAAAGACCATGGAGGGAAGGTGGGAGGTGATCGGGGGCAGCTAGCTGACCACACATGGAAGGTGGTAGGGGCCGTGGCAGCACAGAAGACCATACATGGCAAGCAAGAGTTAGTGGAAGCACAATGGCCATGATGGGCAAGAAAGAGGGGACAGGGGCAACCACAAAGGACGGTGGAGGATAGAAGGGAGGAGTAGGAGTTGGGCACAGACAAAAGAGTTCAGTGGGAAAGGGCCTCACAACAGACTACACGGGGCAGCCAGGAGGAGCAGTTGCAGCACAACAGACCAGGGAGGGCAGAAGGGTGTAGCAGTAAAATGGACCATAGAGCACTGGAGGAAGAGGATAGGGGCATGATACGTGGACAGGCCGGCTGGAGGTGGCAGGGACAGGTTACAGTCATCTGACAATGCTAGGCAGGTTGGAGGGGAGTGGCAGCTCAACAGAACTCTAGGAGTAGATAGGAGACGTATGTCCATGGAACATGGTGGGCAAAAAGGATGGAGCAGGGGCATGCACATAGACATCTGAGGACTGGGGAAGGAGAGTAGGGGCAGCAAGCTAAGCACAGAGGATAAGCAGGAGGTCAATGAAGGGGCATCAAATTGGGCAATGGAAGGCAGGTGGAGTTGACTGAGACATCATGCTAAATGGAGGGCAGTTAAACTAAAGACATAGGTCCTTGACGGAGAAAACACTACAATAATTATAGGCCACAATAAGCACTATAATGAAAAAAGTCCAGCCGGACTTTGAAATTTATTCAATGTTTGAATTATATTTGATCAGACGAACCAACAATAAAACAGTGGGACACAATCCTGCATCCACAATGCTGCACATACAATCAAAACATACACATACTGGGGTATTTCAGGCATATACAAAACAGGAGCAAAAGAAAGATATAAGGTGCATTTGCTTCACATATGTGGGAAACATACAATTTTTAGGCACGTAATAGTACACTATTGTTTAAACCACATATATATTGTCGACGGCGTTTCGATCCATTTAGCAATAAACGATCATCATCAGGACTTTTATTGCTTGCCTGAATGCAAAAAGCATGAGCTAAGGTATCCCGGTGTGGAATTGAACCAGCATACAGTTCTGGAGCCAAGGCCCACTGGATTAGTGGAAGGGTCAAGTCCTGCAGTGCCTCATGGAGTAAATTGTGCCCCGGTCAGTGAGGGCGAGGCTGAGGTATATATTGGTGAATCACTTGAGGGTAGTAAGGTGGTATTCGTAGGGGTTCCAGACAGCGTCAGGATAAGGCTGAAGGTGGAATCAAATCCGGAAAGTATTCTGGTGGATACCTGCGGATTGATAGTTGGGCTCCTGCTATGGAGCGAGGTGGTTAAAAGAAGCTTCTTGCGCGATTGTGCACCAGGACGGTTGATCCGCGTTCCATTGAGAACACGAGGAGCCTTATTACGAGCTACCCAGCTCCGTAGCGGGAGCAACCTTGGTCAACTCCGCAGGGTTCTGCAATTTCTTACACCGGAACATCCTCTGTGATGAAGGAGTAGCCTTACTCCGAAACGCGTAGGACGTTGTGTCTGCAATAAACTGCACCACGAATAGAGGCCACGGCTCCTGTGTTGTTCTTTCCGATACTGAAGGGAGGAATACGCCGGTGGAGTGTGTTGAGTAAGAAAGGGGGTGGCTACCCCTGCCGTGAGCCCGCCGATACAGAGGCAAGGGACCAGCTACAATTCCGTGTTTATATATATATATATATATATATATATATATATATATATATATATATATATATATATATATATATATATATATATATATATATATATATATATATATATATATATATATTCTCCCACCGATCTCCGGTATAATTGGAAAAGCTGCCGTCGGGCGGTCTGAGCAGGGACACCGGAAGTCCCAAAACCTCCTTTCACCAATCTCTTTCGTACCAATAGATACTCGGACACTTTCCTTCTGCAAAGAGTGATTAATTGCGGCAACAAACAACGCGTTTCGGCGATTAAGCCTTGATCACGTTTGAAAGTCTCAGTGCACACAATCAAATTTAAATTCATTGGTGTAACACATAAACATAAACATAAACAAGGACTATTTTTCAGGTGCTAGTTCATACCGGTAAGTGTATCGGCCATTTTGAAGTGTGCGAAAGTGTCGCGACCACCATGTAAACAATTTGCAAACGTGATCAAAGCTTAATCGCCGAAGCGCGTTGTTTGTTGCCGCAATAAATCACTCTTTGCAGAAGGAAACTGTCCGAGTATCTTTTGGTACGAAAGAGATTGGTGAAAGGATATATATATATATATATATATATATATATATATATATATATATATATATATATATATATATATATAATATACCCAACATCAGACTCAGTAGCAGTTTTCCGCACAGTTTGTATAATGCTCACTGTTACGCGTTTCTGTAGTATCTCCTGTATGGCTCACACACTGAGCACCATAACTCCCTGTTCTTTGAGAGCAGTCAGTCACGTGATGCAACTGACATGGAAGACATACTTCTAAACAAAAAAGGTTACAATGCGAATGGATGCCAAAAAAGTTATCTTTCCTCATATGGTTTTTCTTACGATTAAATGCTTTTTGGGGAGTTATTGTTACAATTCATTTTCTATCTAAGTTTTATCATTTTCCTCATTTCTTAGAAAAAAATTTTGGCATTACAAACATCAATTCTTATGACATTTTTGCCATATTTTACACCAAGTAATCTCGGTAAAGTTTAATCTACTACTCAATACACCATTATGTTTGTTGTAATTAATTGAAAGTGTGTGTGCTCACAGATCCAACACTGCTCAATTATTGCACAGTTGGATGACATTTCGCAATTGTAAAGTACATATGCATATAGGACTCAGTCCCTCGATATTACAAAACTCAAACTTATTGGGTAATTGGAGAACTTCCAGGTGCGAACAATTATACTGGTTTAAATTTGTACCGGATGCTGGTGCCATTTCTTTATCACAGTCTCTACCATAAAGTGTTTGGTGCAAGTGCATAGTAGGACATGGCTTCATTATTGAACTATGCACCCCATCCAGTCACTACTTATTGCCTATATCGCCTATATGCACTTCGTTCATCGAGTTTAAAGTGCTAGTGCCAAGAAAATAAACTGTCACAACATTGCACTTATTACCAAAATTCTCAGTTCATCAAGTTTAAAGTACATATGCCTAGAAAATAAAATGTCTTATGGTTATAAAATATATCTCCATAAATTTGATCTTGAGACCTTCAACAACGTAAATAGGAGAGAGAGGGAGCAAGGGAGGGAGCAGGTGCTCCAATGCAAATTCCTTTTGGATATTAGATTTATGAACTACGCACGTTTTCGCTCACTATCTTTATACATAATGATAAAGTGCTAGTGTATTATTACAATATGCTGAGTCCTCATTGTATACGGGGTCCTATTTCCAAAATGAATGATTGTACGCAATCCGAATAAGCAGCTTCTCTGCCAATAATAGGATTTTAAAATAACGTGCAAGTGCAAAAAACATACAGTGGTCATTCAGACTTGACATCTCGATCTTATGATCAAACATTCCTATCTAGAGTCCTAACTGTACTTGAATTCATTTCCACGCTCATCTTTATATATTCATGGTTACTCCCATGCTGTCTCCCTGATGTTACACAATCAGATTGGACTCTCTAATTTCAGAAGAAAGTGCAAGAGCATATAGCTAGTTTGCATCCAACTTCCTACTCCATTCTTTGCTGTATAAATTCAAAGATAAAAATATGTGAGTATCTTTTTTTGTTTCATCACTGTATATAATCTCATGTACTTTCATACTACATATCAATGGCCCGGGGAGAGGCTGCGTTACATATGAACATACATATCGTCTTCTGAGTTGAGGTCTTGCGGGATCTTAGTACTGACATAACTATGTACCTTGACTCTAACTGCCTGAGCTTTGATTCTCGGTTTCCCCCCTCCTGTTTTTTGGGACTGAGTCAATGACAAAGTAAAAAAGCTCATTGATATTCCCACCATGAATCTCATTCATTTGTCTTGCAACGGGGTAGGTCCTGTCTTTGTTTTTCACAGCCCTTAGCTGCTGAAGTATTCTTACATGCACCATATGAATGATGCCCCCCCCCCCCCCACATATGCTTTGGGACACTTACATTGTAGGATGTAAATGACATGATCACTTCTGCAATTAAAAAAGCGAGGAATCTTCCAAGGCCTTTTGAGCAGGGGTGATTGAATTTCTCTCTTATTTATGCCCTGTTGGCAGGCCTTGCACTTCTGACATCTCACAAATTCCGGATTGGCTTTTAACCACCCTTCAGTTTCTGCCAATTCAGGGCTGTCAACCACCAATTGCTGTCTCATGGACTTCGCTCTCCTAAACATCAGAACGGGTTTGCTTGGAACACTTCTGCCTATTGTATGATCATTCCTCACTGGGTGCCAATGTCTATTATTGCAATCTGTCACCATGACATGATAGGCATTGCATCCCATGATCATTCTGATACCATTCTTGTTTTCTCTATTTTTAGTTCCTCCTGTTGTATCTGGGAATAATAGTGAATCCCTGGAGATCCCTTGCACCTTCCTTTGGGCTTGGTTTAGGACCTGATTATATATATATGTAACCCAGTGGTAGTTATAGTTAGTACTGTGTTTCCATAGGAAATGCACTTTTTGTGTTACTACTTTGGTGTCATTTGACGAATTTCCACAAAACATTCCAGAAAATTGCTACGTTTTGATTAGTTTATGCATGGAATGTTTCAGGGTGTTCCACCAAGTGGGGGCTGAGAAAAAAGGGAGGGCCCAAAACATATTTTCTCCAGTCATTTTTCTTCAGGAACTTTAGACACAGCCTAAACCGCTTAACGGATTTCCAGCAAATTTGGCAGAAAGCTAGACGTAGGTCCACAAAGAGCGGTTTTAGTAATTTTATGTAAATCCATTTAGTAGTTTTTGAGCAATTAATGCTCTAAAATGCTCTAAAATGTTGTATATCTAGAGACGCTCAGCCTCCGTGGATCCCGACTGGTCTTAAGCTGAGATTTAATTGGGTGCCACCTGAACCAGGAAGTGGTGGCAGCCATCTTACGACTTGGGACTGGGTGCTGAGTTCTAAAGAAAACATTAAAAAAAGGACGGGGGAAGGGTAGGAATATCCTGACCCCCTAGGACTGATGGTGAATCCCACAAGGCCCCTGCCATGGGCCAAATGTTTTTTTTTCCTGAAACTTTGTGGAGCATCAGTGAATCCAAGGCAGAGTGTGAGCTCCTGCACTTGTTTATCAAAAACGATCCCGGGGTGGGCCAGGGGGGACATTTATTTTTAGGGGGAGCTTACGTGGCCTCCCTCCCCAGGCTAATTACAACCCCAGAGACCCCATACTACAGGGTCTTGTGCATTTTTGAAGGGGAGGGGAAACGCAAGCCCCTCCTCTGGCTGGTTTTAGCCCAGACCCCCTTCCCCTGGGACCTCGTCCACTTTGGAGGGGGAGGAGGGCATGCTGCCCTGCTTCACAGGCCACTTAGGCCCCAGGGATTGGGTCATCAGGGCTATGTCATGTTTCTTAAGGGGAGGGTGTATCCCCCTCAGTAATTCTCTAAAGGCCCCAGGGAGATCACTCCTGGGTCGCAAATGTAAAGTGATAGAGAGGGAGGCCTTGTGACCCTTCTACCTGAGCCATTATTGGCTCTGGGAATCCCATATCCCGGGCCCGCTCAGACGCTATGTCCTGGGGAGCCCACCCACAGGACATATCGGTGTCCCTGCATGTGCCTGTGTATGCTCTCACTTGGCAGGAGCATTTTCAAAACTCCTGCCAAACATGTGCAAACTCCAATTCCACTGACAGCGAGGCAGGAACTTCGAAAGGCTCACACCCACAGGTAGCAGACTTCATCTATTTCTCTGCCCACACTGAAGTGAGCAGGGCAACAGATGAAAAGATTGCTCCCGCCCATATAGAGCAGTGTTATTAGCTGCTCCATGCAGGTGGGACCCAAGCTGGCTCCTGCTGTTTGCAGGAAACTGGCTGGGGTAGCGGGAGCGACAGGGTTCCACCTGTAGGTCAGACGAGTGTGTGGTGGGTGAGCTGGGTGGGCACCAGGGCAGGCACCTGTCACCATGGTGGGTCCAGAGGTATGGGGTCCCTGAGGCCAAAAGCGTCCCAGGGATGGGGTGGTGTGTGCCCCTTTCCCCTTAAAAAAATGCACCAGGCCCTGGGGAATGGGGTTCTTTTGACTGAAATCAGCCCAGGGAGAGGTGCCGGGTGCCCCCTCCCCCTCATATTAAAGTTGGGCCCTGGGGAATAGGGTTCCCAGGACTGAAATCGGCCCGGGACCGGGACCATGTGCCCCGTCCCCTTTATTTCAATGAGTGGCCATGTGTGATGTGGCCCCCTGGGCTTACCAAGACTCAGGTAGGGGTGCCAAATGTCCTCTGTTAGAAATGGGGACCTCTAGTTGGCAGAGGTAGGTACCTTTGTTCAAATAGTGACCCTAGTCAGGGTAAGGGAGAAACACACTTTAGCTAACCCCTGCTCACTCCCTTGGTAGCTTGGCACGAGCAGACAGGCTTATCCCAAAGGCAATGTGTAAATTATTTGTACCAACACACAGTAACCCAGTGAAGGCACTACAAAAGGACACCACACCAGTTTAGAACAATAAAATATCTTTATCTAAACTAAACAGGACCAAAACGACAGAAATCCAACATACACAGTTTCAAGAACTTTGTACCATAGAAAACTATGGATGCCTGACTTTTCACCAAAGTACCTGTAGTTACATCAAAGTTCACCAAGCCAAACAGCCGCGGCGTCCGAAACAAAGAGATGCGACACTCCTGAGACCTTGAGGAGGCGATGCGACAGTTCTGCGACATGCATACAAGTTGCTTCAAATCTGGTCTGTATGGGGAGTGTTGCGTTGATTCTTTGTGACGGTTCCTGTTTGCAGGTGATGCGTCAGAAAAGTGTGCTGCACAGATGCGATGCGTGGGAATCCGGGATGTGTCAGTGATCCATGTGGCGACGTCAAGTGGCGCTGCGTCAGTCCTCTTCAGCCGCAATCCCTCGATGCGTCGATTTCTGTAGTTTTTCAAGCTTCTTATTTCTACCAGCTCCCAAACAGCAGCAACAACCTCCAGAGGCCCAAAACTGGCACAAACACCTCTAGGAAGGCCTGAACTCACAACAGCAGAGTTCAGTGGAGGTGATGTCTTTGTGTCCCTGAGACTTCTGAACTTGGGGCCAGCTCACTTCAGTCCCTTGGAGATCTCCTTCAAGCAGGGGACACAGCACACAGCAAAGTCCTTCTCCTTTCCTTGGCAGAAACAGCAACTGCAGGCCAACCCTAGACACATAGCAAGGGCAGTACTTCTCCTCATTCTCTCCAGCTCTTCTCCTTGGCAAAGTTTCCTCTTGAATTCCAGGGATGATCTAAAGACTGGGGTTTCGGCTCAGATACTTATACCCCAAAATGTCTTTGTTCTCTTTGTTCTCTTTGTGCGAGGGGCTTTGAGCCCAGTTCAAACCAGTTGTAGGGGGGCACTCTGCAAGTGCACAACAACATCCATTGTCAGTGTGAGCCTTGGCTCCAGACACACCACAGGGGGGGCGGAGCCAGCATTGTGGAAGGCAGGCACAGCCCTATTCAGGAAAGGTGCTACTCCTCCACTCCAAAAGCAGATCAGGTCTATTCAGCCTATTGCTGACTCATCGCGACACTTGGAGCCCCTGCACCTCCCCAGCCCCTGTCACTCCAAAGCCAGACAGTCAATCCACAAACAGGCAGAGGCACACAGGATGGTCGAACAAGAAAATAGCCACTTTCTCAAAGTGTTTTTTTCAAACACACAATTTAAAAAAACATCTTTAGTTATTAAATACTGAGTTCAGTGGTACTAAACTCCATTTTTCAATCTTATCCTTATGGGAAGATATGCTTTTAAAATGTTACAAAGCATTCCCCATTATGTCCTATGGAGCAAGATAGCCTTTCAATAGTGAAAAACGAAATTAGCAGTATTTCACTATCAGGACATGTTACACACACCAGAACATGTCCTACCTTTCACATACACAGCACCCTACCCAGGCGGGTACCTTGGGCCTACCATAGGGGTGTCCTATGTGTAATAAAAGGGAAGGTCAGGGCCTGGCAAGCGTGGGCACTTGCCAAGTCGATATGGCAGTTAACAAACTGCGCACACAGTAGCAGGCCTGAGACATCTTTTCAGAGCTACTCAGGGCACAATCAGTGCTGCAGGCCCTCAAGTAGCATTTGATTTACCAGCCCTGGCACGTTCGGTGCACTTTACTAGGGACCTACTGGTAAATCAAATATGCCAATCATGGATAACCAATCACAATAACAATTTACACAGAGAGCATATGCACTTTAGCACTGATCAGCAGTGGTAAAGTGCCAAGAGCCCTATGGCCAACAAACACATGTTAGGAAATAATAGGAGGAAGAAGCAAAAAGTTTGGGGATAACCCTGCAAAAAGGGCCATTTTCAACTGCCTCCCTACACTTTAATTAAAAAAAGGCCCTGGGGGTTGGGGTTCGCAGGGCCCAAGAAGGCTCAGAAAGAGTGGGGGCACGCGGCCCTCCCCCCCCTTTGCATCATATATGGCCCTTTGGGATGTGGTCCCTAGAGCCATAATAGGTTCGGGTAAAGAGGCCACAAAGCCCTCCTCCTCTCTATTTATTTTTTAAATAGGCCCGGAGATGGGGTCCCTAGGGCCAAGCCCTGTATTTAATCCCTCCACCATGTAGGACTGGACACCCTGCACATTGTGGAGTTGGCTGCTTTTAATGGGGGTTGGCCACAGGCAAAAGGCCATGTGCTGCATAGGGTTTGCTTATGGTTACCAGGCGTCCCGGATTTGCCTGGACGGTACGGTTTTTCACCAGCTGTCCCGGCGGATTTCAAGAAATGTAGCTCATGCCCTGGTTTTTAAAGAGGGTCGACTAAAAACGGTGGGAGGCGCTTTTTATGTTTTACAAAGCAGGGATACTTAGTTAAATTGCTTTCTTGAAACAACTGCTAATAGGCAAGCTACTGAGTTTAAAAATTGCATTTTATGTATACTCTTATGACCTGTTCTATAATTCTTTACTGAGGAGCGCTGTCATTCTGTGTGCTCACTTAAAGTAAAATTGCAGTCCTTCTTCTATTTTTTGAAATGTACCGTTTTTTGGCTCTAAAATTCTGGGGAAGGTTGGCTGCATGCCCTGCAGTCAACTTCACATATTACATCACTCATGACATCTTCTATGACATCATTGTTATAGTTAACTTAGTGCAGAAATGCAATGCATATCTGAAGCTATACAACAGCCACTTCTTGGGCACTGCAGCTGATGAGATACAATCACTCATTGTCTCACTGACCACTCATAAAATAAAAAAAGTATTCCATCTAAGCAGGCCTGACCAATATCCAGGGAATCCTCAGCCTGAAAAGAGGGAAGGCATAAATCCTGAATTAAAGGCTCATCTGTCACTTACCATTGCATTTCACTGACTTGATGCCCTGGATAGTGTTCATCTGAGGGTCCCACTTGGCAGAACCTTCAGATTGTCTGTAAGGATCCAACTCAGCCCCCATTCTGAGGTGTACAATCTGGAAAGAATGGCATCTAAAATGTGGCGTGCACTAACTTTTCAAACCCAATGCAACACAGCTTCTCTTCAGTGAGTAGGCGGCACAGAGTATAACCAACACATCTACTCAGCTGGCAACTAATATAGACACTGTGCAGACTGTACAAATACATCTGTAAGTATTATTTCCACAAGAATAGGGTATCATGTAAAGTAAAGTGGAAGAGCAGTTCACAGAAGAAGAAACAAATGAGAAAATTCAGCAAATAAATGAGAACATGCAGCAATATATGAACAATTCAAAATTGACAATTACCAACCACTTCAGGGCTTCACGTTGTGAAAGGAACCTGGAAATATGTTTTTACATGCTGGTATGGTTGGCTCATCCAGAGGCAATCATTATTAAGGATTTAGCGCAGATGTGATTTGATCTGACTTTTTCTGAACTTTTGTGTTCCAGATACGTTAATGCATCTCAGTTTGGACTAGTTGTAGTCAAATCAGGTACCTTTTGGAAAGTCGAGGATCCATGACATCAGAATAGATCTGACGGGATAGCCCCCGCAGCTGATAGTACGCTTTACAAATCAACATAACATAATATACCACATTCGTCTTACTAAGCTATTCTACATTTCATTGTCATTGGTTTGTATATATTGCGCACGCTTTTCAATAGTAAGATGTCTTAGAAGGAGGTTCCTGTGACAATCACCTCTAGAAATATTGAACATGATGAAAGTGATCAAACAGCGCTCCAGGCAATTCTGTGTAGTTCCTAAATCTTTACAGGCACAGCTGCTCCTCGCTGCAGGAGGATTTGTAAAGGAGTTTGACAGCCCTTTAATGCCCATACTTTTTGAATTATGTTAGTGATTTAGTCCCTCCTGAAAGGTTGGTCTATATATTTGCTATCCTCTATGCAAATGATCAGTATGTTACTACCAAGCCTGTTATACGAAAACATCACATTTTTAAAAACTGCCTGGCCTCATCTTTTCGATTATTACATTCCCTCACTCACCTCGTGATACATCTACTTTCACAGAGCTATAAAAAGGCAGACCTTGGGACGGGTTAATTAGATAACTCACTCATCATCGCATATCTTGTAGTATTTAAATCGAGACCTATGCTTGGGCAAGACATAGGAGCGATCAGCTGGTCATCACTTCCCACACAAACAGAACACTGTTAGGTGGCAAGATTGCAGACACCATAAAGTGCCTTTTTTTTAGAAAACTGTGAGAAAAATAGTAACAGTTTACCATACATTTGGATTTTCCTTAGAAGTCCATTAAAAAAATATATTGTTTAAACAAATATTACCTGATTTAAAATAGCTCGGACCATGGCTGATGTGGGCCGGGGGTAATAGCTCAATTGGAGGTTGACTATAGCACATATAGCACATACAGCATTAGTGTCGCCTATGGCCCTAATAGTATGATTCCTAGATGTTTGACACATTAGCATCGGTGTTTGATGTTTGGCCATTGTTGGTAATCGTGGTTGGTGATTTTAATTGTATAATAAACCATAAAACTGACTTTAAAATTCGCCATACATACCCATGGATTCCTAAATCCTGTAAAGCAGTATTAAATCTCATACAGGCACATTGTCTCTCAGATGAATGGCGAGTCGTCAAAGGTACACAGCCAGGATGCATTTTTGATTCTTATAAAGATCTTGCCTTGGAATATATATTATGTAGCATCTTAATTATTTGAGCCGGGAATCCAAATTGGCCGAGAGAATAAAATAGGGCGTCCCAGTTCACCAAGTCGAATGCCTTTTCGGCATCGACCATTAAAATACAAGCTGGCACAGAATTGGAATTCAGATAGTCCAATGCCTGAATTAAATATTCTGTATTTGTGGCCATATAACGTCCTGCAATAAACCCAGTCTGGTCATAATGGATTACTTCCTGAGCTGCCAGAACAAATCTTTCTGCCCATATCTTCATAAAAATTTTATAATCAGAGTTCAAAAGGCTGATTGGCCTATATGAATTTACATCGTCCTTTTTTTAATCTTTTTTTAAAAAGCATATAATTGTCGATTCTTTGAAAACCCCAGGAACGGTACCTCCTAATTTAATATGGTTAAATAATTTTAATAGAGTTTGTTCTAATTCCGCAAGAAATACTTTATAAAATTCAATAGGGTACCCATCCTGGCCACAAGCCTTTGCCCCAGCAGTTGCCTTAACACTTGTACGAATTTCTGAAACAGTTAATTCACTATCTATTTGTGTCTTCCGAAATTCCGAGATTTTAGGAATCTCTAAATTCGCGAAATACTCGTGAATTTTTTCTTCCTCTACCTGGTAGTTTGTGGAATAGATTCTCTTAAAGTGGTCTAGGAAAATCCCAGAGATCTTCTCATTTTCTACCACTTCGATCCCACTCAGAGGGTCATGAATTTTCAGTATATGAGAAGACTCCTGTTTTTTTCTTGCAGAGTTGGCTAGTAATTTCCCAACCAACTGACTGTCTTCGTAATTTTTTTGCTGGAAAGTTTTTGAGTTATTTAGTTCTTCGAGAATAAAAAATCCCTTAAGCATGCTTTGCTTGTTCCAAATGGTTTGGTTGAGACTGAAGCTGTAATAAATACTGCTCCTCGACAGTAGATTGTAATTTAGCTATTTTTAGTTTCCTTTCCTTCGCCTGGGCGCTTGTGAAAGCAATTATCTTGCCCCGTGCTGCTGCTTTAAACCCGCCCCAGACTGAGAAGGGTTCAGCTGAATCTTGATTTATTTCAAAATATTCCACAATCCATGATCTAAATCCAGATACCCAAGTTTGGTCTTGAAGCAAAGTACGATCTAACTGCCATCTTGGGCGCTCCCTATCAGCCCCTCCCAGAACAAGATCCAATTCGATTCTGCCATGATCGGAGAAAGGATTGCATCCAATCAGATTATTTGAGATCTGCAGAGATCTTGATATCAAGAAAAAATCTATTCTGCATGCAGTCCGGAAACGATGAGAATAACATGTGAACAGCTCCCTCTCTACGTTCTTGGAGCGCCAGGGATCCCGTAGTTGGTATTCAGCTACCAATGCTTCGAGAGAGCCTTTAGTTCTGGGCTTCAACTGTTTTTTATTTTTATTTGAAGTGTCCCTTTTCAGATCTTGGATAAAATTAAAATCCCCTCCACAAATAATTTGTCCTGGGACACCTCTTAACGCCGCATAAATTTCTTTCAAAGCAGAAACATCATCAAGAATTGGGCCGTAATAGTTTACAAAATTTAGAGCCTTCCCATGAAGTTTAACTGTAACCCAAAGCCACCTTCCTTTAGAGTCCCTTTTGGTCTGGATAAACTCCCAGGGTAGATTCCTAGAGAAATAAATTGCTACCCCTCTCTGGGCAACCCCTGCAGATGAAAAAACACCTTGACTAAAACATCTCGGAATAAATAAATTAGGGTCGTTCGTTTTCAGATGTGTCTCTTGAAAGTAGACTACTTGAGGATTTAGTGAGATTGCCCACTTCAAGAGAGCCCCATACTTTTGTTTGTTCAACATACCATTAGCATTGATTGACAGTATCTTACATATATCATGATTCATCTTGAACAAAGTGTCTTGTCCTTGTTAAGTACCTAATGCTAAGAAAATAACTATTACATCCATTGCTTATGTACCTTTTATATACCTATATATTCTGGAGCCTCTGCTCAGGTAATAATTAATGCAAAACAGGCCGGGAGGATCAACGTAACCAGGGGCACTAGGCAGGGCTGTCCCTTATCTCCCTTGCTTTTTACCTTTTTTATTGAGCCCTTGGTGGCAAGGATTAGGGATAATGCAGATATCATGCCCCCCATCATCGGCATGTCTAAACTAAAACTATTTGCCGACGACATTATTCTTTATCTTGCTCCTGAAAAGGAGGTAGTTGAGAACTTACTGAAAGAGTTTAAAGCCTATGAAAAGATTGGGGGATATAAGATAAATGCTAAAGAAACTGAAGTCCTTTCTTTAAATACTGGATTTCTCCCTAATTTCTTGCAAGTCCAAGCTGCGAGAAGAGCCCCAATAAGATATCTGGGTATTTTTGTAACTGCAGAGTATGACAGGCTTTTAGATCTAAATTACATTAGAATGAAAAATAAAATCAAGCATATGTTAGATAAATGGCTTTTGCTACCTTTGACAGTGATTGGTAGGGTGTCACTGGTTAAAATGTCAGTTCTGCCTTTACTTATATTTTTGTTCACTAATGTACCGATAAAAATTAATCTGTCTTTTTTAAAGAATTAGAAACAATGTTAAGAGGATTTATCTGGGGTAATAAAACTCCTAGAATTAAGCTCCCGGCGGTACAACTCTCAATAGATCAGGGAGGGTTAGCGTTACCCCACTTAAAGACATACTACAAAGCTGCTTTTTTTGATATAGTGGCAGGTCTTTTGAGGGTGTATCAGACAAGAGACACATTTTTTTTGGGAGAAGATGGTTCAAGAAGCAGGTTCTCAAATCCCAATTTTTTTAAAGACCGCAAAACTTCCTAAAAAATCGAGGTATAAGACGTTGAAAGAATATACAACGCGCTTATTGTTGCTTTTTAAAAAACATGGTTCTGATGGTTCCCAATATTTAAGTTTGTCCGAATGTAGTAAAATAGGCCTTCCGTTAAGTTTGTCGAAGATTAAAAAATGGGATTTGTGTGGGTTTCGGGAATTGAGAGACTTGTTAGTCCAAAATAGGGTTATTAGTTGGCAAGAGGTGACAACTAGAACGAGCATTTTAAGGCGACCGTCCTTTTTTGAATATCTTCAGGTTATTCATTTTATTAAAAAGGAAGTAAGTGGTCTGTTGAATACCCCTAATAACTTACTAAATACCCTTTATGGAAGGAAGAGCAGCGGGATAGGGCAGTGGTATAAATTGCTCCATTGCTCTGGTCAATCCCCACTCATTGTTAAACATTTGAATAAAGTAAGTCTCTCGACCCAGTGCTTTTTTTCCTTGAAAGATTGGGAGGCTCTCTGTTTACTGGGAAACAAATCCTTGCGCGCTGCCAACTACAAGAGGATGGCCTTCCTGTCTCGTTGGCTAGCCTATTATACGCCTGAGGCTATGGAAAGAATGTTTCCTGGAACAGAAAACAAGTGTTTTAGATGCTTAGCACACGGTCAGGGAGGATGGTATCATATCTTTTTTGACTGCCCGATGTTGGAGTCTTTCTGGAAAGAGATATTCGCGGAAATTGAATTGACCATTGGAAAATCATTTCCGCCTACGGTAGAAGTAGCCTTGTTTGGCATAAGCAAGGATAGAAGCAATATCAATAAATCGGAAGAGGTATTTATATTTATATCATGTGCGGTCGCTCGCTCTTTAATACTACAAAACTGGAAATCAAGGGAAATTCCATCACTGATAAAATGGTTTAATAAGATGCGGAGAACCTGTCTCTTTGAAAAAGCATATGCGGGCAGAGTAGGTTCTATTAGGAGGTTTGAAAGGAATTGGAAATATTTTTGGGATTTGGAACAACTGAAGGAGGGATGAGCAGCAAAAGAAGGATGAAGATAAGGAAAGGGTCTATACATTTGACTGCACTAGCACCTTTTTAGATATCACTTTATCATAGTTTTTTGCACATGCAGTAGCACTTTATTGCAGGTTTTTGCACTTTTTTGCAGTGCCACTTTATAAATTGCGGATTTTGCACAGACCCTTCTTGATAAAATTGTTGTTTGTATTCCTTTTTTGTGCTTGATGAATTTCTTCCCCCTTTCCTAATTCTCATGTCTGATATATATATGTATATAGATTTCTTTTTTTTTTTTATTATTGTTTTTTAAGCCTGTTTAACCATTGAAATGATCATTGAAAAAGAAAATTGAAAAGATGCGTTGTACTATTGATCACCCATTGCTATGTTCAATAAAACATTTATAAAGAAAAAGATCTTGCCTTGGTTCCATCCAAGTTCTCGGCCAACATACAGGTTGATATTTGCTCCAAGATTTCATCTGAACATAATTCATTATGGCAAGAAGTAAAAGATAACGGAATAATAAAAGGGACGGTTTGATTGACCGTTGAGCTCTCCATTGTATTAGATCTGGAGTACAAAAGGCAGATGTTTATGGCCATCCAAGAGTTTTTTTCTCTTAAAATTTGCAGAGCCCCTCTTAATATGGATCACTGGCAGTATGGTGATCAAAACAATATGATCTAGAACTAGTATAAAAAATATAGATTACAAAAATATTGTTTCCCTATACTTATAATGGTAAGTAAAAAATATTGAACAAAAATATAGTTTCACACTAATATGGTAAAAAACTTATATATGTAGTATAAAATAGTAACTCTTAACTATTGTAACATATAACATGAATATAAGGCAAATTAAATCGTTTAAATACAATGGAAACATATATATAAATATATACTCCTTTTTAAAAACACACACACACACACACACACACACACACACACATATATATATATATATATACATATATATCCAATCCACACTCCCTTGTAATACAAGAAAGTAGAGCACGCACGGGTTTCCCAGAGGCTGCTTTAATTTGACCTTTGCATGACGCGTTTCATCGTAAGTGACTTTCTCAAATGCGGTCAATTTCACAATGATTCACCAGTCCACAACTTAAAAACACTATGCCCCTCTGCGATTGGTTGGAACACAGCTGCCTGCTGCATGGGAAGACCCGGACTCGGAGATCCAAGTTCGAGTGGGAACGGACAACTCACGTACGTACTGCCCCCAGTGGCCCGTGTCCGCTCCCTTTACCATGCCGGTCGAGATGTTATTGTGGCGGGAAGCAGCTCTCTGGGACCCTCACCCCCGCAAAAGTCCCGAATGACACCCGTAGGTACCACTTCAGTGAGAGGCTCCCCTCTGCGCAGTTGCAGTCCATACGGCGATGGCAGGGCACAATCCCAGTTATGTGGTGGTTCGGCGTTCCCAAAGTACTTTTAAGCTCCAACGAGATCCCATTGCCGGAACCCTGACAGGGAGGCAACCTTGCAAAGCCTGGTGCCACACCACAAGGGAGTGTAGTGAGTCAACCTGCCTGCCCATTGTGTATGACGTAGTGATGCCTGCGAAGCCAGGAATACTCCACGCGTCACCTCGGGAAGAGCTCAAGGAACCACTATCCCATAAAGCATCCCCTGGATAGAGGAGAAGCCCAAGATGTGAAGCTCCAAGCGACACGCCGGATCAGACCAGTCGCCATTAAACCAGTTGTGGATCGTGAGTAGACGAGTCGCTAAATAGTAGAGGTAGAGGTTAATCATTCCTAGACCTTTGTCAAAAGGTGGGATTCGGCATTGGGCCATGGCCAGCCTGGACCTCCGACCCTCCCAGAGGAATTTCGTGGCCATGCCATCCATATCCCGGAACCAAGATCTAGCAAACGAGAGGTGTGTGTTCTGGAGCATATACAAAAAATGGGGTTGGATCATCATTTTGTATAGGGCGATCCTGCCCAGAGGGTTCAGGGGCAGCGTGCGCCATTTAAGGAGGTCGGCGCGGATCCGCTTAACCAGTGGGGTGACATTGAGCTCCCATGCAAGGTCAGGGAGAAGGGAAATCCAAATCCCCAGGTACTTGAAAGACAGCCGCCAAAGCGGAATCCACAACTGCCAGTCAAAGCACTTGCGTGAGAGATGTAAGGGTACAAGGACATTCTTGGACGGGTTGAGCCGTAGGCCAGATACTTGTTCAAAAAGGGCCAGTGCCCGAAGGCAGCAAGGACCCGATCGGGCAGGGTCAGCCAAGAACAGCAGCTCGTCGTCCGCATGTAACATGATTTTATCCTCTTGCGCTATGCCGGGCCACCTCCAGCCAGTCAGGGAATGGTCGCTGCGGAAAAGGCAAGCAAATGGCTCCATTGCCAGAGTAAAAAGGATCATGGAAAGAGGGCAGCCTTTCCGCATACCTCGTCCAATGGCGAAGGGGCGAGATAGCGCATCATTAACGAGGACCTGCACCTATGGACGGTGGTAAAGTAATTGCACCAGATTGCAAAGGGAGCATCAAAGCCCAACTGGTCCAACACCAAGTCCAAGTAGCTCCAGTCGACGGAGTCAAAAGCTTTCTCAAAATCAAGAAGGAGAAGAGACAAGTAAGGAGTCAGCAGGTGACAATTCGCAATGGCAAGAAGAAGGCGTCGGAGACAGTATCTAGTCCCTCAGAAAGGCATAAAGCCGCACTGGTCAGGGTGGACGAGTTGGGCTAAATGCGAGCGTATACGATTGGACAATACGGAGGCAAAGATCTTGAGCTCCGTATTAATGAGGGAAATGGGATGGTAGTCCGAGCAGCTCTGCGACGGGGGCTGGGACTTGGGGCTCACCACAATGGAAGTGAGATCCGTCTCCGATCGAAATGAGCCGTCAGACACCTCCTCAGGGGTAAGCGGGAGATCCAACGCAGCTGCGTCAGATTCGCTAAGGCGCGTGAGAGGGAGCTCCTCCCGTTGAAGGAGGTCAGAGAGAGAAAGGCCAGGTGACCGCACTGAGTAGAGAGTAGCGTAGTAGGAGGCAAAGCATCGGGCCACTGCCACCAGGGAGCGGTGGAGCATGCCATCTGCATCCGCCATTTCAGGTATGATTCGGTTGGCCATAGTGTAAGTGGCGAGGCGGTGGAGGAGCTTCCCATTTTTGTCTCCCCAGCCATATACTCTGGCTACAGACGAACGCCAAAGAAGCTTTGTGGCTTCCAGGGAGGCCTGTCTAATCTCATTGCGTAGGAACGCCAGTCTCCGCTCCTGGATTTCAGTTCTATCCTCGGTGCCTAGCACCTCAATCAGGGTGGCTTGTGTTTCCAAACACATAAGGTGGGAATCACGCATCTCCCTGGCGAAGCCCCTGATAGTGGCCTTACCGGCCTCCCACAGGGTGCGAGAGGAGGACTCAGAACCTTGATTAGCGGTAAAATAGGCACTGATTTCAGCGCCAATGCTGTCTTTGAATTCCTCGTCTTGGAGGAACCAGGCGTTGAGTCGCCAAAGAGGTCGGGAGGATCGGGGAAGGGCCCCTACTTGAAGCAGCACTGGATAATGGTCCGACAGGCCCCTCGGGAGGATAGAGATTGCCTGGAGCGCTAGGCAGTCCTGAACCGGCAGGAAAGCATAGTCTAGGCGTGCATGGGTGTAGTGAGAGGCAGAAGTGTGGGTGTAGTGCCTAGCAGTCGGGTGCCACAATCTCCAGGCATCCCCAAGACCCAAACTGGCCACCCACGAAGAAAGGATGTTGGATTGGATTGTCCTAGAGTTAGAGGGAGCAGGCGCAATGTCAAGGCCTGGGTCCATAATGGCGTTAAAGTCGCCCCCCACCACAGTCAGTCCAAGGGGCAAAGCCGCGATCAGTGGGGTGAGTCCATGGAGTGTAGGGGTCAGCAGAGCAGGAGGGGAGTAGACAGAAGATTAATTGGGCGATCCCCGAGGGCCCCTTTCAAAAGAATAAAGCAGCCCTGAGGATCATGCGTCACCCAAGCCCACTAGAGGAAGAACACAACGCGCCAGAATAGCCACCCCTCTGGAGCCCCTAAAAACTCAGAATGCCAGACAGCACTGTAACCGTAGCGGGCGAGGAAGGGACAATGGTGGCCTAGCAAATGGGTTTCCTGAAGCATAAGTATGTCCACCGCCTGACGCTGGGCATACCTCAGAATGGCTGCACACTTGATCTTAACCAGCAGGCCGTTAACATTCCAGGACATGAGGTGGAGCGAAGAGAGCACGTTAGAATCGCCGAGGAGGAGGCGGCCATGGGGAGAGTCAGACCGTAGGGCAGCCTAGTTGGGGTACTGGAGGCGTGGTAAAGCCCAGGTCCCGCGGACAGGGAAACGTAGTAGTGTGGGAAAAGTGTTCACCCAGGTGTAATGAAGAAAAGGTGGTGCAGAAAACATTAGCCCTAAAAAGCAAAACAAACCGGAGCAGGAGCTCCAACCCCTCCCAACCCCCCACCCCACACTTCAGGAACGGAAGCATCTGTCGCCTGAACAGTAACAGAGAAATGAAACACCAAGCCAAAAATGCTTGGAAATGGGAATAGTCGTCGAGGACCGCTCCTCATTGTAGGATGTGAATGTCCTATGCCATCGATGAACAGTCAGTGTCCAAATGGGATACTGGTCGCAGTTTCGGTCACTGGTCTTGAACGACCCCAACCGGGAGCCCCAAACATCATATGAAAGTCTAGCATCGCTGGATATGTATATATTTATATTGAGATATCAATCAATCAATCAATCAAGGTACTTGTAAAGCGCGCTACTTACCCGTGAGGATTTCAAGGCTCTGATGGGTGGGGGGGTGCCGCTACTGCTCGAAGAGCCAGGTCTTGAGGAGTCTTCTGAAGGCGAGTAGGTCTTGGGTCTGACGTAGGTGGGTGGGGAGGGTGTTTCAGGTTTTGGCAGCGAGGTAAGAGAAGGATCTGCCGCCGACGGTCGTGCGTTGGATGCGGGGGACATCTATGAGGGCAAGGCTGGCGGAGCGGAGCTGGCGGGTGGGGTTGTAGAAGCTGAGTCTGCTGTTCAGGTAGGCTGGTCCGGTGTTGTGGAGTGCCTTGTGTGCGTGGGTGACGAGCTTGAAGGTGATCCTCTTGTCGATGGGGAGCCAGTGTAGGTCTCTGAGGAGGGGGGTAATGTGGCTGCGGCGGGGGACATTGACGATCAGTCGGGCGGCGGCGTTTTGGATGCGTTGTAGCGCCGTTGGTGTTTGGCTGGGATTCCTGCGTAGAGTGCGTTGCCGTAGTCCAGTCTGCTGCTGACGAGGGCATGTGTCAGCGTTTTTCTTGTTTCAGTCGGGATCCATTTGTAGATCCGGAGGAGCAAGCGTAGGGTGTTGTAGCAGGAGGAGGAGATGGCTTTGACTTGTTTGGACATGGAGAGGGAGGAGTCGAGGATGAATCCTAGGTTGCGTGCATGGTCGGTTGGTGTCGGTGTTGTCCCTAGCGCAGTCGGCCACCAGTAGTCGTCCCAGGCTGTGGGGGTGGGTCTGAGGATGAGGACCTCCGTCTTGTCCGTGTTCAGTTTCAGACGGCTGCTCTTCATCCAGTCGGCAATGGCCTTCATGCCCTCGTGAATGTTGGTTTTGGTGGTTTGGGGGTCCTTGGTGAGGGAGAGGATGAGCTGGGTGTCGTCGGCGTAGGAGATGATGATGAGGTTGTGGTGGCGGACCACTTGTGCGAGGGGGGCCATGTAGATGTTGAACAGCGTCTGGCTGAGGGATGAGCCCTGGGGGACGCCGCAGATGATGTCGGTGGCTTCTGAACGGAAGGGTGGGAGGCAGACGCTCTGGGTTCTGCCGGAAAGGAATGACGTGGTCCAGTCAAGGGCCTTCTCTTGGATTCCGGCTTCTTGGAGGCGCGCCTTTAGTGCGGTGGCAGACCGTGTCGAATGCGGCTGACAGGTCCAGGAGGATGAGGGCTGTTGTTTCGCCGTTGTCCAGTTGGCGTCTGATGTCGTCTGTGGCGGCGATGAGGGCTGTCTCAGTGCTGTGGTTTCGTCTGAATCAGGATTGGGATGGGTCCAGGATGTTGTTGTCTTCGAGGTGGTGGGTCAGTTGAATGTTGACGATATTTTTGATGACTTTTGCCAGGAACGGGAGCAGGGAGATTGGTCGGAAGTTCTTGAGGTCCTTGGGGTCCGCCTTGGGCTTTTTGAGGAGGGCGTTGATTTCGACGTGCTTCCAGCTTTCCGGAAATGTCACTTTTTCGAAGGAGATGTTGATGACCTTCCGTAGTTGGGGTGCGATGGCCGCGTCTGCTTTGTTGAATACATGGTGTGGGCAGGGGTCTGACGGAGATCCTGAGTGGATGGAGCTCATGATCTTGCGTGTCTCGTCGTTGTTGGTGTTGGTCCAGGAGGTCAGGTGGTTGGCGCTGTTGGTGATCGCGGGGGTGGTGGGGTCATGCATCGTTGGTGCGGTCGTGAAGTTCAAGCTGTCGTGGATGTCAGCGATCTTGCGGTGGAAGAAGATGGCCAGTGAGTCGCACTGTTCTTGTGAGGGCGGGAGGTTGTTGGCGCTTGCGTCAGGATTGGAGAGTTCTTTCATGATGCGGAAGAGCTCTTTGCTGTTGTGTGCGTTGTTATCCAGGCGGTTTTTGAAGGAGGATCTCTTGGCTAGTCTGATGAGGTGGTGATGTCTGCGTGTGGCCTCCTTGTGGGCTGCGTGGTTTTCTGGCGTTCGTTTGTGGAGCCATTTTTTCTTCAGCTTGCGGCAGGCGCGTTTGGAGGTCAGGAGGTCGTCGGTGAACCAAGTGGCTCTCCTGCTGGCGTTGTTGTTGGATGGTCTCCTGAGTGGGGCGAGGGTGTTGGCGCAGTCGTTGATCCACTGTCTGAGGTTGCGGGCTGTGGCGTCAGGGCAGGTGGGGTCGATAGGTGGGTTCTGGGCAAGGGTGGTGGTCAGCTGGTCTTCGGTGACTTTGTTCCAGTGGCGGCGCGGCGGCTGTTGGGTGCGATGGTGCGTGGTTGGTTTTTTGAAGGTGAAGTGAATGCAGCGGTGGTCGGTCCAGTGGGGTTCGGAGGTGTTGTCGAAGGCGACGTGGGTGCTTATGGAGAAGACGGCGTCCAGCGTGTGGCCTGCGGCGTGGGTGGGTGCGGTGACGATTTATATTTAAATAAATATTAAAACACAAGTACAAAACATTAAAATAAGTTAGCTAATTAATTAAATATATGAATCCCCAAAAATAAACTAAAAATACAAAAATAAATATATAGATTTACACAAATATTATAAAATCACACCAAGAAAACTCCTAGCAAGATATATATATATATATATATATATACACACACATATATATATATATATATATATATATATATATATATATATATATATATATATATATATATATATATATATATATATATATATATATATATATATATATATATATAAATAACAGACTCCTTGAATCACAGTCCGACCCCCAGTGTCAGAAAACAACTAATTGGCAAGACAACACCGAGGGAGACACGGAATAAAACCAAATGACCATGATGGAACTCGGACTGTGCATCAAGAGGTCTGAGATTAGAGCACTACCACAAGTCCCATAATGCATTTTAACAGGAAGTGATTCCATAAATGAATGCCATTGGAGGCAAACAAAATGACATTGAACACCGGACTGTGGCTGTGACGCTGGAGCCAGGCTTACCTTGAGAAAGTTCCCGGCGGAACGAAACATGTTGGACTTAAGCCCCAAGCTGCTTGGTTGAAACTCATTAAAAATCGCTGAAAACGAGACTTCCAGGTGTGACCACTGTTTTTTCCCCTTGGATCAAACCCAGTTGTAATAAGTATCGGCGTGGTTCAGCCGAAGGTTTCACACCACCACAAGAGCGCCAGTTTTCTCCCGCCTTGAACCGTCTTGTGTTGACTCGGGAAGCCGAACAAAGGGAGATAGGTGCCACCGAGAACAGGATCTCGGCATTGGTCTGGAGTCAACCCCCAAGCAGGTTGACCCGCGGAAGCTCGGCATTCAACTGATGTAACCAAAACAAGCGCCGTAAGAACAGCCATGCAGCGCCCAACCCACTGGAGGGTATTTTAAAAATTACCAGACTCCTTGAATCACAGTCCGACCCCCAGTGTCAGAAAACAACTAATTGGCAAGACAACACCGAGGGAGACACGGAATAAAACCAAATGACCATGATGGAACTCGGACTGTGCATCAAGAGGTCTGAGATTAGAGCACTACCACAAGTCCCATAATGCATTTTAACAGGAAGTGATTCCATAAATGAATGCCATTGGAGGCAAACAAAATGACTTTGAACACCGGACTGTGGCTGTGACGCTGGAGCCAGGCTTACCTTGAGAAAGTTCCAGGCGGAACGAAGCATGTTGGACTTAAGCCCCAAGCTGCTTGGTTGAAACTCATTAAAAATCGCTGAAAACGAGACTTCCAGGTGTGACCACTGTTTTTTCCCCTTGGATCAAACCCAGTTGTAATATATATATATTCAATGAAAAAACCATTGGTTTTAGGCCATATATAGTTAGGGATTTGCATTTACAAAACCTTATTTTACTCGCATAAAACCATTGAAATTCCATATATAGTTATAAGCGCTAACTATATATCGCGCACCCGCAATCCACTGCTGATGATGTCACATATTACATCATTCATGACATGGTTAGTGACATCACTGATGACATCACTGATGACATCTCAAATGACATCACTGATGACATCACTGATTACAACATCCAGTGACTGTATGTTTCTGTAAAGTTAAAATATCTCTTACATATTGAAGAATGAGTGGATATATAAGTGTCTGGATGAAGGATTTACTAGGTGCATGACTGACTATATGAGTGAGTGATTAAATGTGTCTCACTGAGTGCATGGGTTAATGACTAAACTGTCTCAATTTGTGCATCATTATGTCTGTTGTTCTGTAAACTGTTCCATGTGTTGATAAGTAGCTATATGAGTAACTATATGGGTTATTGATTGGTTGCCCAAGTATTTGTATGGGATACTGAGTGAGTGTGTGTGGGTAGCTGGGAGGTGTGTGACTCTGTGCATAGATGTGTGAGCAGTTGATTCACTAGATGTATGGTTTCAAAAGTGCATGTGGAAACAGCTGTATGGGCGGTTGACTGTGTGCATGAGTGTATTGGTGAGTGAATGGATATCTCAGTGCTACATGTCAAAGTAAGTACATATGTAAAACACAGTACATGTGAGAGTTGACATATATAAATAACTGTGCATAAGAGCCAGTGAATGTGTGAGTGGCTGTATGGATCATTGTGAACTTGTATCAGGGATTGTATAAGAGAGTAAATATGTGTTAGTATATGTTTGAATAAGTAAAGTTTGTATAACTGTATATTTGAGGAAATGGAGGTGTGATTGATTCTTTGCATGACTGACTAGGTGTGTGAGTAACTCCATGGATGAGTGACAGTCTGTGAGTGTCTGTTTACACTGATTGTATCTAAGGTTATATTAGAGTCTGAAGAGGTTCATCGTATTATCACATGAATGATATCATCAGTGATGTTATCAGTCATGTCAAATGAGATGTTTTCAGTGATGTCATCAGTGATGTCATTTGAGATGTCATCAGTGATGTCATCAGTGATGTCACTAACCATGTCATGAATGATGTAATATGTGACATCATCAGCAGTGGATTGCGGGTGCGCGATATATAGTTAGCGCTTATAACTATATATGGAATTTCAATGGTTTTATGCGAGTAAAATAAGGTTTTGTAAATGCAAATCCCTAACTATATATGGCCTAAAACCAATGGTTTTTTCATTGAATTTTCAAGGTTTTGTAAATGCAAATTCCTAACTATATATCCACTATAACCTATGGTTTTTTCTGTGAATTTCATTGGTTTTTTAATAGCAAATATGAAAAGCTTAAAAATGTCAAGTACGTGATAAATAAAAACATTTTCGTATTTATGCACGCTGATGTGCTTTGAACGCTGCACCCCCCCCCTCCCCTCTTTTGTCTTAGTAGTACTCTCTCTTTGCAGATACTGAAGGGTAGTTAACGCAGGCCTTTACCCCCGTTGTAATCCGTCGTGGCTGCTTGTCTCTCCATTTGATTGATTGTTGTCCAAGCATTTACTGTTTTAGAATTGGTTCTCTTTGGATCATTCTCTATTTACAAACAAGCACAAAGTCGCAATACTCTGTTTAGTCTTTGCAGATAGTGAAAAATCGTGTTAAAAAAATAAAAGTAATCGAGCAAAATCAGTAGGCCACTAATTGGATCTCTTTTTGACCTCGCTAAAATAGAAATATTAGGAACAACCCTTCATGAGAAATACGAAAATAGTGAGATGAACTGAGCTCCACACCATGAGGGCTGCAAGACAGCTCGGCTCCATCACCCATCCCGCACAAAATAACGACAAACCGTATGCAAATATTAAAAATATAGACAACACACCAGCAAAGAAACAGGGTAAAACATGTTATTAAAAAACTATTTACATAACGTTGGTTTATAAGATGATGTCAGTAGTGGACCGATGTGTGAATAGATCGAAAGCAGCACAAGGCTCCAAGATCCGGATGGCAAGCTCCTGGATGTTGGGTGCCATAGTTTAGAGTTCTGAATTTGAGCCTTTTTGAATGTCTGTGCTTTGTTGAATCAAATTTGCGGCTTGACACAAAGCTGACTCAAGCGTTGCTACTGATGCTATGCAGACCAAAACTGGTTTTCAGTTTGTACATTTTTCTAGATTTTTAATCCAAGTTTGGTTGACTTTGTAGAACGATGGCTTCAAATTTTCAACATACGGTGTGGTGGCGCTGACTGGGAGGGGGCGCTTCGCTCCTGCCCCCTCCCCAAGTAAGATTTTCATACGTGAAAGTACGTTAATGGTTTTGGTCCCTGAGATGCTTCGATGTCACTGCCATTCTCAAATAGCATAAGTTCTGGATGTTGGGTGCCATAGTTAAGAGTTCTGAGCAGCGCTTGTAACACTGTCTGAAGCTTATTTCCACCTACTGCAGCTTCACTATTCTCAAAGTAAGTGAATGTCGTTTGTGGACCTGACTGCATTAGAAAACAATGTGATATGTTACCTTCCTAAACAGCTTGACGGAGGCCCCTGAGGGGCGGTGTGATGGCCATGGACTCGGAGAAGACGCTTGGCTCCGACACCCTCCCCAAGTCTTATAGCACTGGTGTAGCCTGAGATTGCCCCCGACATAGGCGGCCGGCTCCCGGGATCCGGCGGAACTTTTTGCCTTTTGATGACTATTCAATTCTGAACCTTGTCCCATCCAGCTGAGTTGCGCCCACTCTTGCGGCTACAGCGTCTTGCCCACCATCCAGCTGAATTGCGCCCACTCTTGCGGTGCAGCGATAGGCGACTGCCACAGGACTCTCAAAATGGCGGCCGGCTCTTCGGTTTTGGGCCTGGTCCACTAAAATGGCCCTGGGACACCTTTGAACTCGGACGCTTCCCTGATAGGGCTTGGGTCCCATTCTCGAAAAGCGTCCCCTCAGCCGTGAAGATTCTACAAAAGTCTTGGGGGCCTCCGACTCCCGCAGGCTTCTGGTGGGGAGCGGCTGCCATGATTGCTCGTGGAATGGCCACGACAGAGCTACGAGATGGTAGTGGTCTCATGCTGACGCCAGCTTTAGTCTGAAACATCCAGAAACACTGTAGACTACCAATTCGATCAGTTCCGGTAGCGCCCCAACATGACCCGGAAGAGAAGAACTTGCCCTCCCCTCTTTGACTGATGGTTCTTGTTGCCTGTCCCCTCTGTTGTCATTTAACAGAACTTTTTGGACTGCTGAAAGGAGTTGTGTTCCGAACGCTGGTTGGTGGAGACATTTTGACTATATTCTTGACCTACGTTGTCGCGTAATGCGTTATATGACACGCCGCGTTACCGCACCCGGAAGTGATCCGCGGCGCAGCGCGCAGCGCGCAACGTAAGCATAACAGGACATGTGACTTGTTAATAAAACTTTTCATTGGTTCATTTTACTTTTGTTAATTTAATGATGAAAAGCTTGGTCATATGACCTAAAAATTACGCTTTTTATTGTTTTCGAACAATATTTTTTTTTCAAACATATGTTATAATATTCCAGGCTAATGTACTTTCCCGGAAAATTTACAACTGTCTTGTAAGTAAAATATATTCCTTTTTCGAGAAAAAGGGCGTTTCTTCCTTCCATAACGGAGCCGTTGAGTAAAAGAGATTCGGCCTGCTATCTTAGTCGCCGATACGCCTGATTATCAGATTCTTATCGATCACTTTATATTGCAGACATGAAAAACACAACTGCCCTTAAGCATTTATCTTTACTGCGTTCCTACATATTATACCTTTTATCCGTCATGTAATTGGACTGCTTTATTTCACTTGCCTTTACTGATTCGAAAACAGTGACTAAAAGTAAAAACTTTACCAATGTAAATACTACTACCGTGTTTTGTTTTAAAAACCTTTATTGTGAAAATGTCAGTATACAAATACGGGCCTATAACCACGTGGGCCGGCCACGGAGCAAACTGAAATCGTATATGATGAGAAGACATTTACACTGTAGAAGAACGTAACGAGCGGGCCATTAGGTTGCAAGAACAAAGGTGTCTAACAGTTGCAGAATCGGTGGACGTACATTTTGTAATTAAAATACGATACAGCCACTTACAATAACATTTTCTAGATATACATTTGCGGGCAAGGAGTTACGAGTCCCATTTATACCGGCGCCATTTTGGGCGAGGCCGGGCAGGTCCAAGATATAGTCAAAATGTCTCCACCAACCATCGGCCAGACCAGAACCCCTTTCGGCCCTTTATGCTACAAGATGGTGTCTTCCATTCAGAAAATAGTGTTGGCAGCATTTTGAAAGGAAACAGAAACAGCCATTCTCCTAGTGAGTTTCACATTGTTACATTTAGGAAGAATGTTGAAGAGTAGTATGTGGAAAATCTGAAGCCATTTTTCTACAAACTCTCAATCAGACTTGGATGGAAAAAAAAAACCTGAAGAATGTACAAACTGAAAACCAATTTTTGTCTGTATAGCATCAACAGTAACGCTTGAGTCAGCTTTGTGTCAAGCCGCCATTTTCATTCAATCAATAGCGTCCCGCTGCACACATTCAGGGACCTGGTCGTGTCTTCAGATGAAACGGATTGTAGGAAAAGAAGCAGAAAGGAAAAGGAAAAAAGTTCCGCCGCACCTCGGGAGCCGGCCGCCTATGTCATGTGCCACCTTTGGCCACACCAGGGCAATAGTGAAGCTGCAGCAGGTGCAAATAAGCTTCAGACAGTCTTACAAGCACTGCTCAGAACTCTCAACTGAGGCACTCAACATCCAGGACTTGCCATTCGGATCTTGGCGCCTTTTCCTGGTTCCGACCTATTCACACATCAGTCCACTACTGACATCACCTCATAAGCCAACGGGGCACCCCACGCCGACTTTCGGCGCAGCATTGTAGGATGGCCACACCAGTGCGGCCACTTGCTGGACACCACCTCGGTGCCATCCGGATCTCGGCGCGTTCGAGTCACTGTGCCGGAAGAGTGACCGGAACTCAGCTGAACACGCCGTCTTTCGGCGCAGCATTGTAGGATGGCCACACCAGTACGGCAATTTGCTGGACACCACCTCGGTGCCATCCGGATCTCGGCGCGTTCGAGTCACTGTGCCGGAAGAGTGACCGCAACTCAGCTGGACACGCCGTCTTTCGGCGCAGCATTGTAGGATGGCCACACCAGTGCGGCAATTTGCTGGACACCACCTCGGTGCCATCGGATCTCGGCACGTTCGAGTCACTGTACCGCAACAGTGACCGCAACTCAGCTGGACACGCCGTCTTTCGGCGCAGCATTGTAGGATGGCCACACCAGTGCGGCAATTTGCTGGACACCACCTCGGTGCCATCCGGATCTCGGCGCGTTCGAGTCACTGTACCGCAACAGTGACCGCAACTCAGCTGGACACGCCGTCTTTCGGCGCAGCATTGTAGGATGGCCACACCAGTGCGGCAATTTGCTGGACACCACCTCGGTGCCATCCGAATCTCGGCGCGTTGTGCTGCCTTCGGCCTATTCGCACATCGGTCCGCTACTGACGCCGCCTCACGTGCCAACGGATTTTCTACGCTTTTTGTAGCCCTATGCCGCATAACAGGTCATGTGACTTGTTTATAAAACTTTTCATTGGTTCATTTTACTTTTGGTTTCCTAAAGATGGAAGGCTTGGTCATATGACCTAAAAATAACACTTTTCATTGGTTTAGAACATTTTTTTTCCCAAACGATGAAAGCCCCACCTTGTTTCTGGATCATTCAGACTGAAGCTGGCGTCAGCATGAGAGCACCACCATCTCGTGGCTCCGTCATGGTCATTCCGCGAGCAATCATGGCAGCCGCTCCCCACCGGAAGCCTGCGGGAGTCGGGGGCCCCCAAGACTTTTGTAGAATCTTCACGGCTGAGGGGACGCTTTTCGAGAATGGAGCCCAAGCCCTAGCAGGCAAGCGTCCGAGTTCCAAGGTGTCCCAGGGCCATTTCAGTGGACCAGGCCCAAAACCGAGGAGCCGTCCGCCATTTTAAGAGCCATGTTGCAGCCGCCTATCGCTGCACTGCAAGAGTGGGAGCAACTCAACAACATGGTGAGCGAGACGCTGTAGCCGCAAGAGCGGGCGCAACTCAGCTAGATGGCCGCCACCTGGGGAGGCCCGTTCACGCCGGCCCCCCCACCCCCGGGCCGCCGCACGCCAATTTTCGAAGCAGCATTGTAGGATACCAAAACCAGTGCGGCAGTTTACTGGACATCACCTGGGTGCCTGTCGTACATGTTGTGTCAGCCATGTGACACTGGACACAGTCCCATCAACATCTCAACGCGTTCTGCTGCCTTGAGACTATTCGCACAACAGACCGCTACTGACGAGGCCTCCCCCCGCACCACCCGGGACGCCCCACGCTGTTTTTCTGTGCTGCATTGTAGGATCCCAAAACCAGTGCGGCACCCAGGCGACATCACCTGGGTGCCGTCCAGAACTCTGCACGTTGTGCTGCCTTGGGACTATTCGCACAAAAGACAGCTTCTAACCATTGTTGCTTTTTGTGTTGAAAAATGTTTAAATGTTTTTAGTTTTTGTTCCGTTCGTTATAGTTAATAGTTAATAAAGTTTTATAATCTTACTTTGTTGGAGTGTTATCTATTTTTTTTAAAACGGGTGAATGGGGCCTTGAATCGGGTTATTGTCATGTGTGGGCTTTGGAAGTGTGCTGCTGCAGGATCGGACATTTCAAACTCAAATGCACGTTCTTTTTCTTACCTTTCCGAAGCATGGAGCGCAATAGCAGGCAGAGAAAGGGTGATGCACGTGTTGAACACTACCTGACCTGGCAAGTTGCTGGCAGTGCCTCCCCGCCCGCTCCTAAAAGAGGGCACACACACACCGCCGCCCCGAGTACTTCACAAATCTTTAAAAGACCATGCGCTTGTTCATGAGGCTTAAATGGTTTATCACCTCTTCTAGAACCCCTGCATCGACCCTCTGACGTTTCCTGGAAAAATTACCATGTAACACAATACCAAGCCCTGTCAGCTGAAACCCCCAAGGAATCGTGGGGCATATTATCAAGGGGGTTTATCTCCGCTTTTTTGGCTTTAAAAGCCATGATAGCGGAGATAAAATTATCTCCCTATTACCAAGCTGTCGCTAACACCAGTTAGTGACAGCTAAAAGGAGATAGCGACCATCTTGGGCCCCGCTTTGCATGTCAGTGATACTTATCACTAATGACATGCAAAGTGGCGTACCAAGATGTTAGCGACTGGAAACAGTCCCTAACATCGCTATCTTCTATTACCAACTTTTGGAGATATTCGCGCTAAGCGCGAATATCTCCAAAATCTAACACCTGCCCTGAGCAGTTCTTAGCCATGTTATCCAATGGGAGGTGGATAACATGGCTAAGAGCATTTGCTCGATAATACATGAATATCGCTGACTTTTCTGCGATAATAGCAAGGTTTATCTGCGATAAAAATCGCCGATGTGCGGCGATAATTTTTGTCTCTAAACAAGTTAGAGACAAAAATTATCGCTAGTTGTTCGTAATATGCCCCCGGGTTTTTGCTTGCAGAAATCGGGAGGCGGGAGACTAGCACTGAAATCAGTAGTCACACGCCTGAATCGGGAGGGTTGGCATGTCTGAATTCTCTACAGCTGGGGCCATAAACTACATCCGCAGGGGTAAGTGATAGCCTGGGACCAGCCTGGCATCTAAAATGGATGCCGTGCACAACAAAATTGTGGCATTGGAAAAAAGGCAAGATGGCGCAGCCGCTGGAAGAGATGTATCAACATATATGAGCCTCCTCAGCCACCCTCAGGAAACATAGGGGATTAGGATACGTCTCCCGCACCCCCTTATACCTAGTAATTTAATTAACGAAGCACAAAATGGCGAATTCCCGTTTCGCTACCAGTTTGCGGCCCAGTTCGCGGCCCGTGAAGCGCTTCTACCGTGAAAAATCATTTTTTTTTCTTTTCCCCACGGGACCCTTTAATAACCCCAACAACATTCCTAGGGGGTCAAGAGGGGGATACCTTGCCCCCTTTCATTAAATTCCCCCTTAGTTTTTCACCTCTTCTTCTCTCTCGATCCTACCGAGAGACAAGATGGCGGCCGCTCCGGACTGTCACGCAGCAAAATAAAAAAAAGCTCACGCACAGCCGCTGGAAGAGATGTATCAACATATATCAGCCTCCTCAGCCACCCTCAGGAAACATAGGGGATTAGGATACGTCTCCCGCACCCCCTTATACCTAGTAATTTAATTAACGAAGCACAAAATGGCGAATTCCCGTTTCGCTACCAGTTTGCGGCCCAGTTCGCGGCCCGTGAAGCGCTTCTACCGTGAAAAATCATTTTTTTTTCCTTTTCCCCACGGGACCCTTTAATAACCCCAACAACATTCCTAGGGGGTCAAGAGGGGGATACCTTGCCCCCTTTCATTAAATTCCCCTTTCGTTTTTCACCTCTTCTTCTCTCTCGATCCTACCGAGAGACAAGATGGCGGCCGCTCCGGACTGTTTAGAATGTTGACAGACACCGGAGAGCCAATCAGCTTTCTGCGCGCAAAGTTCCGATAAGCGAAAAGTAAGCGGACCGGATCGCTGCCCGGAGCGCTGTTACAGATATATATCTTGATTTAAACGTTAATTTCTCAAAATCCACTGAAGCACATATATTGAGACCTAGCAAAGGCACATCGGGCTACCAGTCCCTACAATTTTGCCAAGTTTCGTGCAAATCCATTCAGCCGTTCGAGCTAAAAGTGAGGCCAAAGGCCCTATGGAAAAATGAATGGGAAAAACGCGTTTTGGGACCCCCCTTTTTTCTCGGCCCCCCCTTGACGAAACCCCACCAAATTTTCAGGGGCTGCTCAGAAACAAAATGTGCCATTTTCCTGAAAATTTCAGCCGATTCCGTTCACAAACGCCAAAGTTATTAGACATAGAATTTTCAAAAATCCCATAGGGAATTAATCCTAACTATATATACCTACTGGCGATAGCCAGTAGGTATATATATATATATATATATATATATATATATATATATATATATATATATATATATATATATATATATATATATATATATATATATATATATATGTATATATATATGTATATATATGTATATATATATATATATATATATATATATATATATATATATATATATATATATATATATATATATATATATATATATATATATATATATATGCTAAAGAAACTCGAACCAAAGCTCCGGCGGTCCCTCAATAGCCAGGACGCTGCCGAAGGAGAAACGAGAACCGACCCAGTTTGCAGGTGATAAAGTTGTTTTTTATTTACTTCTATCCACCATCAGCATGTATATATATATATTGAAATGAAAAAATAAAAGATGCACTAATCCCACTCCACTCTGTGCAACAGTAGAATAAGCTTTGGACTTTGAGGGTTTATATTTACTGTTCCCACTCCAGTCTGTGCAGCAGTATGTAAAGTGCTTCACTTCACAAACACAACATATTTTAATAACCCTCTTAGTTTACCAGAAATATAAAACTATACTTCTACAAACCTAGTACCCCACTCTTAAAATATATTTCTTTCACTTCTAATACAATGAACATATTTAATAATCAATTAAATAATTATTTATTACTTAAATACCTTCCCACCCTAAGCCCCTACAAACAAAACCTCCCAAACCTAATATAATTTACATAATTAATAATCAATCAATTAATTCATAATACATTTCTAAGCAATTGTTAATTACTTAATTAACATCGCACCCTATACCCATACAAACCCTGCATCACCACCCAATATATTGCAAAAAAAATAAAAACTACACAATTTACATAATTAATAGTCAATTAGATAATGAGCAATAAATTAGTACTTCATTATTATTTATTACTTAATTGACTTTCCACCCTATGGGGCGATTAGGATGTCGGATGGAAAGCCTACGACCATCAACAATATCTCCCGTCGCATCCTCTCTGAGGGCCCGATGTAGGTAATCCCAGATTACGGATTCTTAAATACCGAATCATACCGATTCGGTATTTAAGAACTGGCAATCGGGATTTAGGTAATTTTACCGATTTCATTACCGAATCGGTATGATTCTGTAATTACCGAATCGGTATTTACCGATTTGGTAATTGCCATTCATTCCTATGGGCCTGTAGGCCCATAGGAATGAATGTCAATTATCAAATCGTAAATACTGATTCGGTAATTGGGGGAAACATTGAAGGGTGGCAGGGTGTCACTTTGACACCCTGTTGCACCCCTCAATTGTGCATGGGTGCATATGTTGCAGACATATATGCCCTTAGGGCATGTATGTCTGCAACATGGCACTGTTTAAAAAGCAAAAAAAATGCTTTTTAAAGGGTTTTCAATATTTACCACCAACTTCTAGTTGGTGGTAAATAACGAATTCTTAAACCCCTGTAGCACTGATTGCAGTGCTACCTACCATGGGCGTCCGCAGAAATGTTTCCAGGGGGGGCAAAAATGTACCTTCAGTGTTTGAGGATCTAATTTCCGTTTGCTTTTTTAAATGCTTAAGCTCGTATTTATTTTGTTACTAAAATATTAAACATTACTTCTGAACTGAGTTTCCCAGCTTCATGCAGTTTTGCACAACTAGACTACTGCAATGCAATATGTGAGAACATGAGGCTGGGAAACTCGGTTCAGAAGTAATGATTAATATTTACAAATAAAAAATAAACACGAGCTAAACAGTTTAGGCTAAAAAAAAAAAGCTAACGGATCTAATAGTAGATATTTTGTTTGCTCAGATGTGGGTGGTATAATCTACTGCCTCCAAGCACTCGCCTTCAAGGCCCGTAAAAGGCAGACGGCCCATTGTCATTCTTTATGTGGTGATCAGCAGCAGATAGAATGACAATGGGCCTGTCCACAGTCTGCTCGAGGTCGGGGAGGGGCTGCTGCAGCCTCTAGAGTTCAAAGAGAAGTGTGAGAGGCCCCAAGTGAGAGATCATTTAAACTCCTGGGGCTTCTCGCAGGGGAACAGCACAGCCTGATGTAGGTGTGAAAATTAGGGATAAAAGGAATGTTGATGGCCTACCTGCTCGGAACACATGGGGTCTGCTACAGCAATGTGCGCTGCCTAAGCGATAATATCACATTGTGACTGGGCCAGCACCGGATAGACCGGCGATCCAGGGGGGGGGCAAGCGCACCCCCTTGCCCCCCCCTGCGGACGCCCATGCTACCTACATGTCAAAATACAGAATCGGTAATTTTACCGATTCGGTATTTTACAGAATCAGTAAAATTATCGAATTAGTAAAATTACCGAATCTGTATTTTAACATGCCCCTCATCTCCATCTTCAGATACCGGTCGGTAACAGCCGAAATCGGCTGTTACCGACCGGTATTTGTCTTCCTACATCTGGCCCTGAGACTTTTAATTTGATTGCGAACTCTGTCTGTCTCAGCTTTCCAAGCCAGCAATGAGCCACTCTTCTCACCATATGCAAAGGACTGCAGTTTACTAGTCCTACATCTATCCAGTAATATTTTATTAAGGGCTCCGTGATATTTTGCTTGCAATAATTCTAATTGTTTCGTGAGGGAGATCACCGCACTCGGGCACTCAAGTGAAGCTTTTTGTACCTCTTGCTCTTTATTCTTAATTGTATTCAAAAATGTTTCTTCTTGTTGCCTCAAGCTGCGTTTTTTACCCACCCTAATACCGGTCCATTAGATCTCAGAAAGGCCTTAAAGGTATCCCATACAATTTGAGGTTTTGCAGACCCTCTATTAGCCTAAAAAAAGACCGCAGCCTCTTCTTTCAATTTCAGTGTGACCCCCTCATCCAAGAAAATTGTCATGTCCAGTGTCCACCTGCTTACACCCCTCTTATTTGGAATATTCAATAATAGAAGGACAGCCGAATGATCTGATAATATGGCCTGTACATGATTAACCATTTCAATCCCTGACACCAGTGCACGGTCTAATAAGAAATAATCAATCCGTGAATGGTGCCCGTATTTTTTGGTAAAAAACGTAAAACCTCTCTTATCTCCCGTCTTAAGTCTCCAAATATCAATTAAGTTCAACTCGCTGATCATAGTTTTGAGCACTGAGATGGATTTTGCTGCGGTGACATATTTAGCCTTGGAGGTTCTATCTAAACTTTTATCCAAAACTAAATTAGAATCCCCTCCTAGTATCACAGGAGCACTAAAGGACAGTAAGTATGATTCCAATGTAATCAGTGCATCTGGGTTATCCTCATTAGGCCCATAGTAGCTAGCCACAACTACTGGTGTTCCTCATCCTAATCTTAATCAACGCCCACCTCCCAGATGAATCCGTCTGATGACTTTCCAATATAATATCAATATTACTTCTAATAAGAATGGCTACCCCCCTTGTATTGCAGCTTTGATCTGAACAAAAAATATCCCGAACCCAGGCCCACTTCTGAAAAACATCAGTGCATTCATCCTTTAACAAGTGAGTCTCTTGCAGTAAAATTACACTGGCCTCGGTTCTCTTCCGGAATTCCATTACACGTGCTAACTTTCTCTTAGACCTCAGGCCATTCACGTTCCAGGACAAAAAGTGCACTGAATTCTTTTTCATTTGTTCATCATCAGAACCAAATCACAGCTGATTCCTTCAACAACCATCATATGATGCACTACCCTTTGTACATGTAACAGCCTCCACAAAGAAGCGTTCCCTAAAATAGACCACCAGTTATATAGCGGAATGAGGACAATATTTTTTATTTTTCCCCCACATGCTCCCAACCACCTGTGCTCCTCCCGCACCCCCCATGGGGAACCCCCATCCTATCCTACCGGCAAAGCCTATGAGGCCTCCCCGTGAGCGAGAAAAAGAGTCAGAAAAGAAAAATGAAGAATCATAGAAAAAAGAAGGTGTACTGGTGCATATTATATAAATGAAAACACAAACATTCACTATTTATATTTTGCCTTTACATGGAATAGTAACTTTCTACCTTACTACATGGACTATCTATAAACAACTATATACATCAAACCCCTAATCTGGGCTTCCCATCGACTTTAACAGGCAGTCAACCTCCGGGGGGTCTCTAATAGTGTGCATTTTGTTTAGCCACATAATTTTGAGCATGGCAGGAAATTAAATTTGTACTAGAGCCCCCCTAGAGCGTAATTAGTTCATTTTGGAGCCAAGTTCCCACTGCCCCAAACGGTCCTTTTCCCCAAATCAGAGCGAATCTGATCAGTCACATCTCCAAATTTTAACTGCTGTTCTTGCAATGCTCGCCCCAACACCAACTCCTTAACTGAAAAGGTTTTGGAAATTCACCGAAATTCTTCTAGGTGCCTTTCTCCCTGGATGAAGCCTATAGGGGTCTCTATGAACTCTTTGAAGTTATTTATGCCAGTCTATTTCAGATCTGTCCGGTAACAATTCTCCCAATAGCTTACATATATAGCCTTTAGTGTCCGACCCTTCTACATTTTCAGACACCCCTAACATGCGAACATTATTGCGCCTGGCATGTATCTCAAGCCTTTCCAGATCCTCTTGTAAGGACTTATTCTCCTCTCTAAGGCCAGCTAATTCCTTAGCATTGGCACCAGTGGCCTCCCCCAGCACCTTCACCTCCTCCTCCAGTGCTAAGGTGCGCAGGGCAATCCCATCGATCTTCTGTTCCAAGATCCCACCTTTTACTTGAATCTCTTTCTGATTCTGTTCAGAGGTTTCAAACCTAAGCAAAATGTCCTGTCTCATACCAAGTAAGAGATCCGTCACTTGAGTTGCTAATGGAACCCCCTCCAAGGGACTAGCACAGCTCCTCACCCCCTCCTCACTATACCTGGATTCCCTCTGAACAGGTTGTTCCATTGAAGTAGATGGAATTTGCAAGGGGGCAATCAAAACTCCTGTGGGGCTGATTGTATGTTCCTCCAAGCTCTCCGTCCCACTATCTGTAAGAGGAGCAAAACAGTTCTCCAACCTCAGCAGTTCAGTGTGGTCATTACATCCGACATCTTCGGGGGGCTTCTGCGTCCCTCTTGAGCCTGCCACATGCTGCATAATTTTAAAATAGGACCTGAGAGAGGAGGGGCGGTTTGGATGTGCGCCCTGCTTCTTTTGTCATACACTTTTTGATTCTACCTCCCTTCAAAGGTTTCTTAATCTGTGTTACAGCTTGAGGCGTACTCGCTTGCTTTGTTTTTGCAGTAACGCACTTTTTTTTCTGGAGCAGGGCGTAAAAGGTATCTACTACATGCAGCCAACGCAAGTTGTACACCTCTCCGAATCCCCTTAGACCCCCCTGCAACCCCTGGGTCTTTCACAGCATGCAACTCCTCCGCTATGTGTTGGTCCTGCTCCTGGTCTTGACTCAATACAGGGGCCCCCACACCTCTTAAAGACTTCATATTGGACGCTAACAGTGACGGTGACGGTGAAGCACACAGCACCCAACTTTTCTCCATCCACCCTGGATTAAGGCTAAAGTAAAAAAACTGCTCCCGGAACACCAGGGGTGGTATTGTCTGCAGAGAGGATCCTAGATGACCCCTCTTACAGTGGCTATTTCAACTTCTTCACCGCCCCTAATCTGCCGCTTGAACACCCCAGCAAACTCCCCACCTCCCTCACTGTGCCTCTCCATGAGCCATGTAACTTAGCCATGCTCAACCGAGCGTGCTTTAGAAAAGCTGCAGCCCGACTCCAACTTCCCTGGGAGGCAGATGGGGAGTCGTGTGTCACAGTAAATTCTGGGCGGACTCCATGACCCATGTGGCAGGGTAAGAGGCAGGCAATTGGAAATAACACTCAACTACACTGCATACCCCATTTAAAGCCAGTTTTAGCCCGGCAGGCTCTGCTCGCAATGCCTCCCGTCTCTGGCTTCCTTAGGGGAGAGGAGGCGGAGCCGCTTCCCACAGTAGATGCAAAGGGTGCTCGGACGCTCAGTTATGCAATTATTTCAAGTTATTCAGTTTACAGCATGAAAGTCACTGCTCTCACCACTTTGCCTTATATCGTAGCACCAAATCACCAAACCTCCAGTGACTCAGTCTCTCCACAGCCTGGCGATCCTCTCGACCGGCGTTAGCCAGCGGCCATGTCCCCTGACCACATGACCTCTGTTCGCAATCAAATTAAAAGTCTCAGAGAGGATGCGACGGGAGATATTGTTGATACTAATACTAGTATAGGGTGGGAAATCTCCAGATATATGAGCCATTTGTATACCGAAGATACTTTTCCAGGGAGGGCCTGTATTGAAGGTTTCTTCAAGGATATTGAACTTCCGAATTTTAGTGAAGTTCAGAAGAGGGTGTTATGAGTTGTAATAACAGAAGAAGAGATTAGACAGCAGTTCAAGAAAATGGCTAGAGGGAAGGCGGCAGGGCCAGATGGCCTCCCAACTGAAATCTATCATTTTCTTTTGGAGGAAATTTACCAGCATTAAAGGAGCTGTGTAATTTGATTTTCAAAAGACGGAGAAGATACACCGTCAAGTTGGGCAGAGGCAACAGTAACACTAATCTTAAAACCGAATAAGGTCCCGATGTTGGCTCACTCATACAGGCCCATATCCTTAATGAATACTGACTACTTTGCTGGGGTATTGCCGCCAGGATTGCCAAGGTTATTAAGTGTATTATACATAATGACTAGAAAGGCTTTATTCCAGGGAGGCAGCTTAATGAATTAACTCTCTTACTGCTTGGAGTAGTAGACCTGGTGGAAACGTATAAATTACCTGTGACGGTCATGGCAGTAGATGCTGCCAAGGCTTTTGACCAGGTCCACGGGCCATACCTCTGGGAGGTCTTAAAGAGATTTGGATTTCCCAGTAATCTAATTAAGGCTGTCCAACTTTTGTATTGTTTGCCCAGAGCAAGGGTGCTTGTAAATGGCGAGCTGACCGATTAGTTCAGCATTTTGTGTGGAACTAGACAGGGATGTCCCCTGTCTTCCCTTCGGTTCGATATGTATATCGAACCATTAGCAACATGGATTAGAAAGGATACTGTTATCATCCCATTTACATACAGAAATTTCGAGATTAAGTTAGACCTTTATGCTGATGACCTCCTCCTTTGTACCCGGAACCCACAGGTGTCTATTCCCTTATTAATGGCCAAAGCAGAAGTATTCGTGAAAATGTCAGGGTATAAGGTTAATACAAATAAGACCATAATTATGGCATGGAATCAACCTAAGCAACAGCCGCTGGTAAAATCGAGCATGCGATATCTGGGCATTATTGTAACTCAGAAATTGGCCAATGTTACTACGGTGAATTGGAAAAAGATCAGCCAGGAAGTTGGGAGACTGGTGGTGAGATGGGCAAATCGACCTCTTAATTTGTATGGTAGGGTAAATCTTATTAAGATGGTGATTTAACTCAAAATCACATTTTTGTTTAATTCTATTCCATTATTATTTGACAAAAGAGTGATAGCCAAGCTTCAGGGAAGGCTAGGTAAGTTTATTTGGGCCTCTAAGGGCTCTCGCATATCGTGGAAGAAATTAAGCAGGAGGTTGGAGAAGGGTGGGTTTGTTCATGTAGATTTGTTGACATATGGGCATGTTTTTCCTTTAAGACTTGTCAGATGCTCTTAAGTAAAGTGGATAGTTCTGGCGTAGGAATTCTTTTTGGAGCAACGCTTGCCGAACTGAGGGAGGGCCAAGAGCAATTCCTGTTTAAGTTTGGAGACCGCAAGTTCTTAAAAAAAGTAAGGTTTAAGATTTTATTGGGAGCTCTGAAAGTATGGGTTTTAATTTGTAAAAAAAAAGGAAAGCCGGTCATTCCAACTCAGTTCCGACAGGCTCTCCGAGGCAGTCAGAACTGAACCGTAATCCCCTATGCACAGCGTTTCTGCTGTCAGGATTACGATGTCGAATTCCAACTGTTTCGCACCCCCTTGTAAATACATGCACTGTGTGGCAGGTACCATGGGGTGCCTGCCACAGGGTGCAGGATTTTACACACACATCCATTTCTCTGTATCATGGCCGGTTTATGGCCATGATACAAGCTCCTATAGAGAAAAGTGAGTATGCAACTGTACAGTTTTTGGTCTCATCGTAATCAGGCGGTCGGAACCACCGACCTGAGGTCGGTCGGTCCAGAGTTCGAGACAGTGTCGGTCGGAGGCAACTCCGACGACATCGTTATAAGCCCCTAAATTTCTACAAGCCCACAGCTAATGTGTAACTAAAAAATATAATAACTACACAATTTACATAAAAAATATGTAGATGATTATTAATAAATCAATAATTAATTGATAATTAGTCATACTTAATTAACTTACCACCCCGTACCCCTACAAACCTCACAACCAGCTACATCACCATCAATTTCTATTAGCCATTAAATTAAAAATGATAAAGCACTTAAAATTACAAACTGTTTAAAAATATTCTAAAGAATTATACAAATAATATTTAACATACAACATTACTATGTGAACTCAAAACATAAAGATAACAAAAATCGATATTTTCTGAAAGTATATTATTGAAAACGATATTAACAACACTGATATTGTTGAAAATTATCTTACTTACTTAAAAAATCGATATTCTTGTCAACAATATTTCTGCATCACAATATTTTTGTTTAACAATTTTTTTCTCAATATTTCTATATGCCTATATTTTATCCAAATAACTTTCATATGGTCTGCCCTGAAAGCTGATATAGGGGTTGTAACTGCGCATTTTGTGGTGTATAAAATAGGACTGCACGGAATAAGAAGAAAGAGGCATTGCTTAAATTACTATCCCTTGAAAGAAAGCATGCCAGACTAATCTAAAATCAGGATAAGTAAGAAAGAGATTTGAGTCTGGGTCTTGTGGAACATAGGAGTTGCATTGGGCGGACGCTCATGGAAAAAGTGGCCCTCAGCACAGCAATAAGATTCTCCTAGAATTTTATAATGTCCTTATATCTCATGATTGCTACTTGCCAAAAACTGCATATTGTTTGGTATACAATTAATTGGTATCTACCTAACAGGTTCCAGGTTGATTTTGTCCTAAACATTGATATTATAATGATGTGTATCGATTGGAGTGCTCCTGGCGAGTATATACCTATTCTTTTTATACTATTCATTGTTACTGCTAGACTCTGTATTGCTTGACAATGGAAATCTTCCAGGTCACTTTCCCTGAGGAACTGGTGGACACTTTTATGTCATTTATTTGAGATGGAATCAGCAATTTCGAAAGCTAAGGGGAAAAAAGGACAAAAGTTATCACGAGACGTATGGAAGCTGGTCTTTTAGAATTAATAATATATTTTTGCATCTTATGAATGTGCTGTTATTGATCTGCTATGATAATAAAAATGTGTGCCTATTGTGATATTCAATTTGATATAGTAATATTGATATCCAAAACCTGTATGTGTATATCTATTGCTCTACTATTCCATAAAAAAAAATACATTATTGGTGAATGAATCTTTCTTCTTGGTATAGAGGCAATGAGCATGCCAGCTTGTTTTGTTACAAAACGTCCATTGCAGATTGGGCTTGCCTAATGGGGTATAATGTGAAATCAGCATAGCGTAACAGCACAGCATAATACAACTGAGCCTATTATAACATAACAAACCAGAGCATAGAATCTCATCAGCATAACATAAAGGAGTGGAGTTTGACATAACAGCATAGTGGAACATGACATAGTATTGTACAATGCAAGACTGCATTGTATAACATAGCATACATATGAACCTATAAAAAGTATCTGCATATGCAAGCAATTTATATGAAAAGAGATAATAGCAAGAAGACGTCAGAATCAAATGGTTTCATCTAGACTCTTCCAGATGCAATCAATTCCCACATCATTACATCAAAAGGTAAAAAACATTCACTTATTCTGCAATGCTGATCTAAGTGATTCAGTGGTCCAGAGTTAAAAAGCATTTCCCTTTGAAGTTACCCGCCTAAATACAACAATACAGCACAGGTTACAATAAATGAGATTTTATTGCCCTCTGAGACCACCAACTCCTTTCATCTGGTACAGATGATTACCATTCAGTCTAGTTCTTAGTGAGCAGAAGTACCCTTTAAAAAAGCACTCTCCCACATATAGCAGTCAATAAAATCCATTGTTTAAAGGTAAAACAATTTAAAGTCGCAGTCCCATCTTATTCCACATAGGAGAGGGTAGTCATGTCACGTGTGGGCACACACACAGTCTTGCTATTCTCAAAGTCCCCCAGGAATTTGTCACAGATTGTGAATTTAGACGTACACCTGTGGAATCCTGGGCCTGGAATGTCCCTGAACTGATGGACATGTGCTTTGCTCTTTATGGTTAGTTCTGAGATAGACAGCATGACTGATACAAAATGTGAGCCCACAGCCATGGGTGCAGAGTGTGACTAGCGAGATTTTAATATGGTGGACGGTGCTTCTATTTATAGAGTGCATTTTATGGTCTTTATTTTTGGTCTGGAATAGAAGCAGCTTTACTTGTCTCACCGGCCAGATGTATTTAAATAAATGCATAGATAACATTGAACACATATATAGGTAAGTAGAGGTACCATGTGTCAGCCGTATTCAACCATTGGGCTATTATATTGGCCTATTAAATTGTCATTCATAAGTTACTTCCGCCCACCAAAGCATTCATCATGTCAAAATGAGTGAGTCCATGTCAACTATTGGTTCTCCTGCATGGTGAGTGATTGCACTTCACTAGTAGGACTGATGGGTCAATCCCTCATTTCAATTCTATTTTTTTTATAGAATTTGTTGAGATCCTGCAAGTACCCCAGGTGCAATTTTTACTTTATTTCTAATTTTAAAATTAAAATTACATTTTGATTCCATATGTTTGCTAAAATAGCTAAATGTAAAAAAAAGTTGCCTGCCATATCAGACCTACTGGCTTTGCAGATGCTTGCCTGCTCTCAGTATGGGCAGTGTTTAGCTTAAAAGGGATTACCAAATGCCATGAAATAAATAAAAAGCTCAATAATGATGGGGGAGTCTACCTTCATCTTTATGAGCAAAGCTTAGTTAAACCTGCCTATATAAGGTACACAAACATTTGAGATGTTATCTTACTACTCTGATTTAACCCCTTGAATGTAGGTCCTGCACATTAGTGATCATCTTGCATACTTGAGAGCATGTTGCCAGTTGATTGATAGATCCATCTATTTCAGCTGATAGACAACACCAGGACTAGGTATCATTAATGTAGCAGGTGCAGTTGCACAGGGGTCCATGGGTGTGAAAGGTTTCCTGTAAGCCAATTTATGGTTTTCCTTTGAAGTACCAAAAATTATATTACAACCCAAATAGAGCTATACTTACAAATAGCCCCAATACCAATAACCAATAAACAGTCAGTTGGCAGTGTAGAAGGTCCAATCGTTTATTATAACAAACAAACTCTGCCAGAGGAGCTCCATGCGACCTAACCCCACGAGGTCCGCCAAGAAGACTGCTGGCACATTATCAACAGATCACATATATACTGTTACATTTCGAAACTGTTACCTAAGAAGGAAAAATACAAGTTGGTACAGGTTGGTGCAGGGGAAGGACCATATATGGGAGACAAAGACTCCTTAGTTTAGCCCAGCTCGTTATAGCAAGGTCGAGAGGGTGACTCCCTTCTGCTAGCTCCGAGAGAGTCCGCACAGAGCACTTCCTGGAATGTGCTTATCCAGCCTACCCCCCACCTACAACCTTGACAGGCCTAACGTGCAGAAGCAGCAGTTTGCTACAGTTGTACTATTTCTCAGGAGAACGGCTTTAGCTAAATGCAATGATAGGTTTTCACTAATGCTGTAAGTAGACTGGGCCACAAAATGGCGCCAGTTGAGTCAAGCTGTGTTGCCTATGATAAGATACAAAAGCGTGTAATGTGACAAATACTAATCCCTAGGTTAATACAAGTTATTTGCATATTAGTGATTGAATCCCTAGATTGGTCTAATAGGTACATCATGCTAATCACTAAAAAGTGTCTACATGTTTCACTAGGCCTAAATCGAATTCTGGTTCCTCACCTTTACCATCCAACTGCTGGACTAGGAATATTGTTCTCTTTGCTTGCATCTAGCCCCATGACTCTCTTGCTACAGCACTGGATAAAGCACAGAAAAGATGATGGGAGAAATACTTTCAAATAGTCTTACCATTGACCATTTACCAGGTTAGCGTTCAAACCCAGCTTGTTTCACTCTCTGTGCCGCTGTAGACTAAGGCCCACCTTATTGATATCAGCATTGACCCTGCTTCTCATGGGAAAAGTTCATCTTGAACTGCTAGGCAGGGCACCCTGAAGAAATGACCACAAGAAATCCCATAGTGGTTTCAGCCTTATTAGGCCTCATCAGTGAGGAATAGCTTGGATCCTATAGCACAGCGAATGAGGGACCCACGCCTGGCCATACCCTTGGCCACATAGGGAATTTAATGAAACATGCAGAAAGTGACGGGAGGAATGTTTTTAAATAGTCTAACCACTGGCAGTTGCACAGGGTAGCATTCCAACCCATTGTTTTTCCCCCCAGTGCCACTCTAGAAAAAGACCTGTTTTACGCAAATCAGTACTCTCCACGCTCCTCATGGGACCAGTCCATCCTGAACTGCCAGAAGAGACCTCCAAAGGAGACCACAAGGATCCCCAGACTGTTTTCAGTTTTGCTACAGCTTGGTCTAATCTGAAGTGTCATGGTGGGCAAAAAAGCAATAGACTGGATGGGGGCCAAGTCGTTACCAGTGGCTGAAATTAATACAAGCATTCGATCCATCACTTTTTTGTATTCTTTACAGCTCTGGCTTGCCAGGAGTTGTTCTTTGAATGAAACAGTGCAGTAGGGACAGTAAAACTCCCCTTACTTCCACTACCAAAATACATTAGATATAAAGATGCAATCATGGGAAGTAAAAAGTTGAATAACAATACTGCTCCAGTAATACTGTTATGACCAGAACAGGCAATAGGACACTTTACAGCACATCAAACTATTTTACTTAAAAAACAAATGCAGTTTGATAGTTCATCTTAATTCAGGTAAAGTAGTTAATCTGCTGCAGCCCAGTATGCGAACACTTCCCTGTGCTGGTTGTGAGAGCGGGTCAGAAGGGCCATGACTCACCCGCTGCTCCAGACCTCACCTTTAACATGTGGTGTTTATTGATAAATGTCTAGGTCGTATTTTCTGGGCACAGCCGAGAATTAAATTCCAGCTGTTTCGCACACACCATTCTTTTGAAAATGGAGCCTTGGAGGATATTTGGAAAGCATTACCCTACCTCCCCTGCTGCACCAAAGAAAATGCATTTGTTTCTGAATTGGTCATGGGGGTTTAACAATCCAGCATTCATTTTTCTTTTTACCAAATGGAAATCTGTGTGGATTTCGGGAACTGCATCTGGCCTTTTGCTCTCCCAGGCCCAGGCAGAGGAATGTTAAAACGGGCTGTTCCCATCTGTCATGTGAGAAAATGTCAAAGTCTCGAGTAGAGCAAACCAAGCGATGAATATGGTCATTTATTAGAGCAATTAGTCGCGTTCCGCAGCTGACATTAAATGACTGCAAAGTGGTACCAGCCAGTGTCAAGCTTTCATGACCTTTAGCGTGGAAATGCCCTTGTCCAAGCAACAAACACACAACAGCCACATTAAAGATATGTTGAGTGAATACTTTACATTGTGAAATATGTCCTCAAAAACATAAGTGCTCCCTTGGCGCTAAAAAAAATTGGCTACGGTTCAACATCATTTACCAGTATTGCGAACACTTACCTCACAGCGAGCGGTTCATTTTGAGAGAGATGTTTCAGTGCTTCAAAAGACTGCTTCATAAGTCTGAGCTATTGCCTTGGCAAGTGCTTGTTGGCACTGGCACGAGAACGCATGCTTCCAGAAGCAAGTACAAGCATGATTAACAATCTTGAAATGGGGTTTAAATTCAGTGTGGGCGATATCCTGAGAATATTTTTCCAGTAAACTTTTTTTTTTTTTAAAGGATTTAATTGTTTTTAGAGCAAACGTGGTTTGGGTATGTTGCTGACTTTTTTCACAAGCATGTAAAGAAACAAATCGTTCAAAATACAGGCAGGAGAGTGGTTCAAGCGAAACATTTCTCTTGGTGAGATATTTTCTGCGGGCACGAGTCTCTTGCATACAAAATTTACGTAAAGTTGTGTAAAGTGAAATTTTAATTGTTAATTTGAGGAATGTTTGCGTATTGCAAAATGTGAGAATTACGTGAACTTCAGCAGACTTATTCAATCTTTCACAGAACTACTATCAAAGAATGCACGTGTCACAATGCATGGTACACATTTTTGATTCCGTTCTAACATGGTTGATACCCGTGTTAACGAGGTAAATAAATATCTTAAAAAGTGTGCAGAGAAAACGAAGCAAGCTCTTTGCACCTTCCCGGCCATTGTGGACAAAAATACATCCAAATCAACACGACTAGTGGAATAGGGAGCAGGAGAGTGACATAGAGAAGGTTTGGGTAAAAGGGGATAAAGAAAAGGAATACACAAGGACTTCCATGGAGAGCTCAATAACAAATAAAAACAAGCATTTGCAATGCAAAAGGTCTCGCATTTGCAAGAATTTAAGATATTGGCATTGTAAATGACAATGCCTTTTGTCTGTTTTGCTAATTAACACATAAATAAAAGGCATTGTCATTTACAATGTCAATAGCTCAAACTCTTGTAAATTTGAGACATGTTCAAAGAAGCAACCACCATTGACTCAGGCTCCTCAGAAAGTGAAAGCGCTTATATCACACAGAATGTTGCAGGAAAGCATGTCTTGCCTGCAGTAGGAGAAACTCATTAAAGAAAATAGTGCTTATAGACTAAAAAAGACATACCGTGTAACAAACAAAGTAAAAGGACCAGTCCTCATGGGTGGTTACAAATCAAGGCAAGGCAGTACTAAGGAGGGACTAACAAGTCTATTAACGAATCAAAAACCAGGATTTACGAAGGGCAATGACACAAGCCAATGACAAATATGGGCGGAGAGTGGATGGGGCTCCTATTCCTTACTCCAATACAGCATGCTACAGGACAGCGCATATGCAGCCCAGGCTCGACCTAAAGAAGAGTCTCATGTAGTATGTCGTGAAAGGATGCAAATCACTCACTGTGAGGCCGAAATGCTCTTGGGCAGGATAAAGACACAGGTAGCAAGAAACGACATCAAACTGGGCACAGACAACCGGAAAGACACAAAAGCAGTCCAATCATGAGTAATGGCCTGACCCAAAGCTCACTCTAAGTTTGTTATGTATTGCAAAACTGTCTGTATCTAAATCCTACAAATTATAACAAGGCAGTAGCCAGAAAATTAAACTAACCCCCATTTTGAACTAAAGCTCATAAGACACCAAGCAAGCGAAAGAAGTCATCGCAACCCTTCCCCTCTTCTCTCTTCCATCCAAGCATCTATCCATTCATCATGTGATCTTTCTATCAGTCCACTGATAGCCACCATTTCACCTTTTTATTCTGTTGTTCCAATCATTCTTTCAACCATTAATCTTTCAGCATTCTGTCTGTCCATCTTTTCATCCTCCCATCCATATCCAAACCTATCCAATCATCTCCAAACCTATTCATCAAACCAATTCGTCAAAGCAATCCATTCATCCTTTCAGTTATTCATCTGCTTATCCATCCACCCACCCTTTCACTCCAATCACCTATCCATCATACATAAATCTTCCCTTTTACTCATCTATCCATCCTTTCACTCAGCTATTCACTCTCCACCCATCAATTAATACGTTCATACATATATAAATCCATCTAGCCTTTCACTCATCAATCTATATTTTCACTCTTCTACCCCTCCATCCATCCTTTCGCTCGTCCAATTTTTCACTACTCCATCCATCAATCCAACCATCCATCTTCCCTTTCACTCCATCCATCCAACTTCCCTTTGATATATCATAGACAACAGTACAATATATGGGGCAGGTATCTTGCATGCTTTGTTTCTCTCAAAGGCATAAGAAAAAGTCAATGTTTCCTGAAGATGACCATTCATTACATGGAATAGGTGTGCCACGTTACTTTCATGTTTCTTTGCATGCAGTGTTTTAACAGAAAACTACCAAAGCACAATTCATTAGGGGCACATTTATAAAAAAATCACACAGCACAGCAAGCCACCTTTCTGCTCTGCACTGCGCTGCATGATAGGGGAAGGGCAGAAATGCACCGTATTTAACATTATGTGGTGCATTCCTGTCTTTTCCTTGCTCTGGTGCACAATTTGCTACATAGTGCCAGCGCAGGCACCCTTGCACCATGGTGCAAGAGTTCCTGAATTGTTAACAGAATTGTTTGTGTACAAGAAGGAGTACCTAACTGCACAAAAACAAATATCTGGTGCACCAGTGGATTTGTCGGGAGCTTCCTGGATTCGGCCGGGAGCAGGGTGCCGAGGTCATTGGTAGTAGGCACGTTACGGAGAAGGGTGCCACCAGAAAACACACTGCACAAGGGAACTTAAAGGTACATCTGAGAGATCCCACTTGAGGGAGTAGGTCACAAGGGCCTCAGGACCATGGGAGCACAGCTGGTTCATCAGTACCCAGGCTAGGCGGGCTGGATGCAGAGCAGATAGGTGTGCCGGGCGGCATGCGTCAAAATGTCTTCGCAGTCAGGGGCAGACAGGTTGCAGGGACAATTCCCAGACAGCTGGGCCACTTACGAAGTGGGTCTCTGGGGTTTCAATGTCCCTCAATGGGGGCTTGTTTCCTGGGCAGTTGGAGCCCAAATTGCACTTTTCCTTTCGGTGTAGGTAGAAGTTGGTCGGTACCCTGGGTATTAGGGCTATCCAGGTGTCTTCACACTCGATGACTAGACAGATCTGACCCTTTGAAGCTGATGTACTTCTTCTTGTTTGGATGCTGCATTGGAGTTGCCAGGGAGCAACAAGTCACTAAACTGGACTTTACTTCCCTGCAGGCCACAGGCACTGGACCCGCAGTTACTCTACCCCAAGGGAACTCTCTGGGTATTGGTGAACGTCTGGAGGTGCTTCTCATTTCTTGGAGGCCTCACAGTACACGACAATACACCATGATGGTTGAGTCCTGGAAGCAGCAGGCAGGGTTTTGCGCCAAATTTCTGCTGCAGGTCTTTGGTTCTCTGGTCAGCAGCTCTTCTTTGTCCAGATCTTCTTTCTATCTGTTGAATCTAAGTTCAGGGTCCAGGGATGCCACCTAAATACTAAATTTTGGGGTGTTAAAGGAGTGACTGGTAGAAGCCAATGGGCTACTTACCTTTAGTTTGTGTACACCCTCTAAGTGACCATTTCCTGTGGGAAGGGGCACGACCCTTGGCCTGATAGGGTAATTCCTGCCATGTCAAGATGGAGGAATTGGAAAAGTAAAGTAGTGTCAACATCACCTGCCCCGTCTTAGGGATGGTGCTGGCTAAATTGGGCACACCTCCTAATCTAACAAATTGCCCTTCCTGTCCTCCCACCAAATGTGGAGCTGGACAGGGGGGTTTGCATGCTTCATTGTCTGAAATGCAACCCAGGCATCTCCAAAGGCGGCATTGCCTTTAAAGCTTCCCACTTTGGAAAGCCATTCCGGCTTGGGGGAGGTGTGAAGCTTTTCTGCCCAGAGCAGACTTTGTTTCTAGCCTCTGAGAGAGCTGGTTCTCACCCCATGAGATAGGAAACAGGTCTGGTGGTGGCAGGCTGGACAACACTAGTTAGAGACCACACCAATATTTGATAAGGTTTCAGGGGACCCTCTAAGGTGGCCCCTGTGTGCATTTATTAATAAATCCAACACTGGCATCAGTGAGGATTTATTAAGAAAAGATATTTGCTACCAAACATATTACGGTACAGAGAAGCCATCCTGGAGCTAGGAAACTCCTGATGACAAGTATCCAGCCCATGTACTCTCTATGGCTTCCCTGGACACTTACGATATCCAAGAATTGACTTAACTACATGAGCAGATATGACCCAACAATATATATTATGTTCACACATGGGATATAGTGCTCCCTGCCTTAGGGCTGTAAGGCATGCAGTAGTGGTGACTTACCTATACTTCATGCAGTGCCTGTGGGAATGGCATACAGAGGCGTGTGCCATGTTGACTCTTCAGTTTTCACTGCACCAACACATGCAGCCTGCAAAGGCAGTTTGCATGGTCTTTTTGAGGGGTCCCTAGTGTGGCACAATTTGTCCTACAGCCTCAGTGGACCCTCTTCAGCACCAATGCCCAGGGAACCAGGGTACCATTTACTAGGGACTTATAGGGGTTTATGAAGTTGTGCGAATTATATTACAGTTTTAGGAAATAGATCTGGCACTGGGAACCTGGTTATCAGGAAGACAGTGCACTTTCATTTGAAATCACACCATGCACAGGCAAAATGTGGGGGCTAACCATGTCAAAAGAGGCACTTGCCCTCACCTTCCTAATCCCTCAGATCTGCTCTCATGAGCATGATACTAAAGTGGAGACACACTTTAAATATCATAAAACATGCAGTGTGTGTGCCACCCTGGTAATGCCACCCTGCTAAGTGTCAATAAACTGTCACAAAAACTAGCTGTCATGTAGCCTGGAAATCATTACTATACGTTTGAGGAAAAAAATATAAAAGAGGACTAGGGTGGGGGGCAGTAGAATTGGAAGGGGCATGGGAACCAAAAACTTAATATATATATGTATAGATCTTGAGAAAAAAGTGGAAAAACATGAACGAGAGGTACAACAGAAAAAGCTGAAGAAGTTTAATAGGGACAAAATAGATTATGCCATAGGGAGGACATAGTCTTTTGACAAACACGTTGATGCAAACTATAATGGATAGGCAATGGACAACTCCAAGAAACAATGAGACCCCCATCTAGTGTTAAAAGTTCAGAAGTCAGTTTGGGGGCGAAGGATCTTCATTGACATGACAAAGATAAGATTTTTCCGGGGAAATGAGCCTCTTCCAGATTACAATTTCGACTGAGATGCAGAGGAGTTCCAGTGATGGGAAAACAAAAATAACTAGGCAAGGCCGAAAAAGGATGAAGAAAAAGTGTAAAAAATAGGAAGAAATAAACAAGCCAATGACTATCGAGGATGACTTGGTGATCAATTTATCAACAAAAGTTTTGAACTATGAACATAACAATCTGTTAAACAAAGAGCTCACGTTTTGTCTGATTACTGAAATCAATTTAGCTACAGCACGTATTGATCTATAGAAATTCTGTAGAAAATTGAAATTGAAAAAGTATTATGCTAAGAAAAAGCACAACATTCAAAGACCAATTGTCCCTCAAAACCTCTCGACTTTAACACTTAAAGATGTTTTCCCCTTGAAAGCTTTAACTAGCTTAGAAATTGAATCAGATATTCCAAAAGAAGTTGACAATTTGAAGGCAATAATATATCATGAATATTGTCAAATGATGGGTATTGAGACAAATAAATCAGCTGTTAGTGGTTGTAAACCAAGGAAAAGAAAAACAGTTTCCACCAACAGAACAATATGACCACAGAATATTGGTGGGCTCTTCACAAAATGACCCTAATATCTTTATAAAACCTTCTGACAGGGGAGGAAACATAGCAGTTATGGATCGATTGAAATACAAACTAGAAGTAAAAAGACAACTATATAATCCAAACTACTGTGAGAGGCTAAAAGTAGAACGAACAAAAAGAAATTGTCAGATTTCCAGAAGAAATTATACAAATGGCATGACTACGGATTAATGGAATATGAAGAGTTACTATATCTAAAAACAACTCATCTGACAACACCTACAATTTATTCACTACCAAAAGTGCATAAAAACCTGGAAAATCCACTAGGGCACCCAATTGTTAGCTCATGTTACTCCTTGCTGGAAAACACCTTCAGATCCGTCAATATTTTTGTATTCCCTTATGTGGCAGATCTCCCGTCATGCATCAGACTCAATAGACATTTTGAATCGCATCAATGGCCTACCACAGAAAACAGATTACATAATGGATACAGTAGATGTGGTTTCTCTCTACACATCTATAGCACATGAAGATGGCCTTAAACTTAAAGATCTCGACTGTAGAAAATGTTCACATGCTTTATTAAAACATTCAAACATGCTTTTAGAAATCATGCACAATTGTCTTATAAACAATGTTTTTCTGTTTGATGGTAAATTTTATATCCCATAAAAGGTACAGCAATGGGTGCATCCTTTGCTCCAACGTATGCCAACTTAACAATGGGCCACTGGGAATCTGAATTTATCTGGATGGAAAAGGATAGTGAGGCACTGAAGAGAATAATTTTATGGATTTGTTATATCGACAATCTGTTTTTAATCTGGAAATATGAACAAGATGAATTAAAATGCTTTTTAGATTCTCTTAATGAAAAAGCACAGCAACTGCAGTTCACATATGAAATGAGCAAGGGAATGATTGATTATTTGGACTTTCGAATTTGTATTGAAAACAATCAAATCTGCACAAAATTATATCGTAAACTGACTAGTTGCAACAGCATTTTTTTGCAAACAGTGCACATCCCAGGGCTCTCAAATGGATCATACTGTATGGAGAGTTTTTAAGAACTGGAAGATACTGCTCTGAAGAAACAGAATTTATGATACAAATAAATGAAATGCATCAACGATTTCAAAGATGAAGTTATCCTATAACTGTTTTAGAGGATGCCAAGAGAAGAGTAAAAACATGAATCAGACATGAATCAGAGAGGACATACTTATACCAAAGACAGCCAAAAAGATGCAAATGAAGCTATTACGAGTTAAATAATGGATTTTAACTTCTCGGCTAAAAAAGTCAGTAAAGCAGTAAGAGAAAATTGGAATATTATAAGAAAATATAAAGATCTGAAGGACTGCATAACAGAAAATAACAGAAAATCCTAAACTGTATATAGAAAAACATCCTCATTTGGAGATTGTTTAACCCAGAGCTATTTTTCAGCTAAAGAGAGTGACAGAGGAAATTGGCTTAAGAGAACAGGCTTTTATAAGTGTCAAAAGTGTAGTCTGCCAATTTGGACGCATTAAGAAGGAGTTTGAATCATGTGAAGGCGTAATAAAGAAAATGAGAGAACTTATATTTTGTGAAACCTCCCATGTTGTATACGTGTTCTAGTGTTCTGCGGCAAGAAATATGTTGGAAGTACAGTGATCAAACTGAAACTACGCATGCTCCAACATATCAGAGCCGTTAACTGAAGACACTATTTATATACAATTGTGAAACATATTGGGAGGAACACAATGGTGATTTGATTGGATTTTGCTATTACAGAATTCAACACATTCGATCAAAATGAGAGGAGGGAATCGCAAAATCAAGATTGATTATTATTATGGGGACAGACATACCTTTTTAATGGGAATGCAGAATTACATGTACATATGTAATTCAATGGCTTCTGTTCCCCTCCCCCTTTTTTCTTCTCTATCCCCACATTCTGTAATTTCTAATGCTTAATTACTCTATTATAATCAGATCTCCTATTATGTTTCTCTCTTTAAGTTGTGATTTCTACTCTTTTCTTCATATGATGTTTTGGCTATGAAGCCAACTAAGACATGCACAAACTAAGTGCTTTATTATCCATGTACTGTAACAATTGATTAAGTGAAGCACTTTTATTTGTCTCCATATATTGATCAGGTGATGCACCTTATTTCTCTCCATAAATTGCACTTTTCAACATTGAATATTTCAATATATATATATATATATATATATATATATATATATATATATATATATATATATATATATATATATATATATATATATGTATATATATATATATATATATATATAAAGATGTTCCTGTTTCACAATCCACAGTGAAAAAAAGACCAGGTAAGGACCTCTTTGCGTGACTTTTTCTTAAATCAGGTAAAAAGAAGCGGCAACGATATTATCCAGTGAAGCATACATTTTTATTTCACACAGATGAAATAAAAGGACATGGTGTCGTCCATGAAGCGTTTCACTCCCAAAAGGAGCTTGTTTTATATATATATATGTTACCACACACTTCCAAGATACTCGGATGTAAAAAAATAGACGGCACTCCAAGTCAGCGTTTTACCGGAGAAAAAAAATATATATATATATATATATTCTTGCGAGGGAATTTTGTTAGAAATTGATTAAAAAAAGTAATTTATCACTTTTTACACCTTGAGTCACACTTTGTGGTATTTATTTCTCTACACAAGATAGCATGTATTTATTAGCATCATGCACCTTAGCAAGAATTTATTTATTTATAAGCAAATAGTTGGAGATAACTTTATGTGTAATATAGTAATGGATATGTTTGTAGAACATGAGACATTCTTTACTCAGTTGGAGAAAGACATGTTTAGCCAAATGAATATTCTTTGTCATTGTGCAATAGAAAAGCTTTGATTTCAAGTTAAATGAAAGCACAGCTTTTACGTTACCATTCTCTTTCTTCATTTCCCGTTAAAAGCAGTATAGGAGTCTGGAGGAATATACTTTACGCAGATTAAGATTATCCTGCTTAAAAAGGGAAAAAACTACAGGGCAAATTAAAAAGAGATAAAAATAAACTAAAAAGAAAATGTACTTTGCAGAAATGTTCTATATATATTTGTATATATCCCTAGTTATAGTTATGTGAGCTGTCCCACAGGAAAAAGACACAATTTAAACAAACATTTTCAAAAGGACCTTTGACTAGTTTGTGCATGGAACGTTTTGGGCTGATCCATCAAGTGGGGGCAGAGAAATAAGGGGGGGGCAAAATGCAAAATCCCCAAGCATTTCCCATAGACTCCTTTAAGAATGGCTACAGCAAAAACTGCTTAACGGAGTTACCCTAAATTTGGGAGGAAGCTAGATTAGACCGTAGATTGTGTTGTTTGTGATTTGGTGTAAATCCGTTCAGTAGTTTTAAAAAAAATTAAGGGTCAAATATATTTGCATTTCTCGACGGATGGGTCAGCAAGAGGCTCAAGAGACTTGTACAGGAGTGCCAATTTACAAATAGAGTGTTCTGATTAACCCAGGTAGCTTTATTTCTCTTGGACCATCTCGCTTCTGCGGGAGTCAGACTCCTGCAAAAGTGAGCGCCCTGATTGGCTGACAGCAACATGAGAAAACTGTTGCCGGCATCCATTACAGGACTCGGGGTCTTAGTACCAGTCCTAAACATGTCCCTCCGCCAAAATAAAAAAAATCTGCAGTTCCTGCCACAATTCTGCTGGACTCCTGATGCACTGAAAAAAAGAGAGACCCCCGTCTCCAAGATGTATTCAGCCTTGGGGACTTTATCCCCCGGGCCGGCTCATATCCTGGTGAGCACAGCCCAGGACACAGTAGTTTCCCTGCCTCAAACGGTGTGAGCAGGGAAACGTGTTTGCTCCCATTTAGCAAGAGATTTGAAAATTCTCCTGCCAGACTAGAGCAAACACAAAGTCTGTTCCCAGCTAGCGTGAGCTTTAAAAAGGCTCCTACTGGCTGTTTCCCTGTCTGCACTGATGTGGGCAGGGAAATAGAACACATTTTGCTCCCGCCCAGAGGGAGAAGCATAAATAGCTGCTCCCTCCGGGTAGGAGCATTTCTGGCTTCCCGCCGACTCCTGCACCATGCGGAGAGCCTGCTGGGGCAACAAGGCCCTGGTGCTCACCTGTGGCCCTCACTGTTTGGCTTGAAGGGTGCCCGATTGGGCACTGTGGCACCCACCTTTAAATGACTGGGGTGGGGTCTCTGTGGCCAAATAAGGCTCAGGGAGGGGGGCCAGCCCCCTCCCATTTTAAAAGGAATTTAGGCATGGGCTACTCAGGGCCCGAGAAGGATGGGAGGGGACAACACTGCACCCCTCCTCTCTTATAGTGCATTTGGCCTGGGGGTGGGGTACTTGGACCTGAGAAGGTTCAGGGATGGGGCCTTGTGGACCCCCTTCCCATTTTTTATTAATTTGGACCCAGGGGGATGGGGCCGCCATTGCCTAGTAAGGCTCGGGAGGAGGGTCCCCACCTCTTTTGTAAATGTAATTGGCCCCAGGGGGTTGGATCCCCAAAGACTATTAAGGCTCATGGAGGGGGGTTGTACGTCCTCCTCCCTGTTTAATTGTATTTGTCCACAGGGGATGGGGTACCCGGGGCCTTTCAATGCTTGTGGTGGTAGGCCATGTGGCCCCTCACCTTTTTTTGTGGAACTGCTGGCCCCAGAAAATTGGGACCCTGGGGCGAATTAAGGGTTGAGGATGAGGCTGCAGGTCTCCTTCTCTTTAATATATATGTATTGGCTCCAGGGGTTGGGGTCCCCGGGCCTGAAGGCCACCCATTCATTGCACATGCCAAAGGCTGTGTGCAGCAGGGCTTTAAGTGGGATGCAAAATCTGGGGGGTCTCTGAAAGGGGCGTGGCCAGTGTAATTAGGGGCGTGGCTTTAAATCACTTACGCAAAAAATCTGTGCTTAGCATAGTGTGCCGCCCGACTTGTATTTTGCTGTTTCCGACATTGCATCCAGATATTTGATACAAGTAACATCATACCTACAACAAGTAAGGAATATTGGCTTTGTCAATGGTTATTACTTGCAGAAGATAAATAAGCTGCAACTATGACTTGTATATAATATTGACAAAGCTTCCAATTAAATCCTTGGTGACCCTACCAAAATGTTGCTGCTCCTGAGTTTCAGAAAGAGAAGGGAAATCCAGAAAGAAAATGACTCTTAAAGGATTTCCCTTCCCCCACAACGCTCCCCTGGCATGACGTCATGCTGTAACTTCTCTACTACTGAGAAGTGAGCAGTGTGAGCAGTGCACATTCATGTGCCTGGTGCTGTCTCGAAACGGGTCTCTATCAGGCTTTGTTTTGCATCATGGCACTTTTTTCCGGCCTGCAGTGACAGCAAACAGCGGTCATTGCAGTCCGGGAAAACAAAACGGGCTGCCTGTGTCAGGGCTCAAAACAGAGCCCAATAGAGACCCCCTTAAAAAAACTGCCGGTGCTCAGACCCCTTGAGACCCGGCCCACTTAAAACCCTGGTGTGCAGTGTAGGGCTGGTAGCCTGCAGGGATTTAGCCACAGGGTCTGGTGGCAGGCCAGGCAGTGCCAATCGCCCGCTGTACACGGCTAAAGGCTGTGCTCAGTGTGGGGTCGCTTGTCTGCAGGGAGTTGGAAACAGTGCCAGGCTGTTAACCCCATGCAACACTTGACCAAAGGCCATGAACGGTGTGAGGGTTGGCTGCCTCCAGTTGGCTGCCTGACCGGAGTTGCAAGGAGCTTGTTGCAGGTACTCCGGGTGAGTTAAATACAGGGCCTGGCCCCAGGCAACGACCTGTAGTGAAACCCCTGCTGTGCACGGTCAAAGGCCTTGCAGCGCCTGGGGTTGGTTTGCCACAAGGCCTGGCCTTGTGGCAAACCACACCCAACACCTCACACCCAACCCTTAACCGGGGGAAACAAACAGTACTTGGTCTATGCTCCAGCCGAAAGAAGAGGAAGTGATGCCAGCACGCTTTGGCCAATTAGAAGGCAGCAGATACGTGTGACAATGAAGCCAAAGAATGTTCTGCAATAGGTGGGCTGCATGCCCCTTGTTGTATACAATATCACTCGCTTGGTCTCGGAAGAGGGAGCGCATTTCGCACATGCACTATCAGAGGTGAGACCTAAAAACAGAAATCTTTGCAGGCGAGACAATACACTGGGGAAAAGTATATGGGCATGTTACAATAACAGTATTGTAGAAAAATATAATCCATTTATTACAAACTGATATGTAGATAATTTTCGCAAGTTGCCAAAGTGGTGCAAATGAAGGCAATTTTTATCAGACCGTTAGACAGCACGCACTATCCATGTTCTAGAACTCACGCGAGAATTGCAGTGTCAAATGCCACAATTATGGATCACAAACCGTGACATGGAAATGTAGTTTTACTGCTTGTTTCACAGATGTTATAACTTAGTTACTTGGAAAAAAACCAGAGCGAATGTCAAAAACAACAGACAACATGGGTGCACGATAAAATTATATCCTGTCTATGTTCCCCGTAGCAATAAAAACACAAACCAGCCCTGCTTGTCAGCCCCTCTCAGGTACCCTGGAAGCGGAGGTACAGGATATGTGCGTCTGGGGGGGGGTGGGGGGGGGGCGGATCCACAGGCCCACAGCAAACGAAGTACGACTGTTCACAAAAGATAAACCCCAATTTCCCAAAAATGTAGACACATAAGCCCACTGGAGCTAAGTGGAAAATTCTATTTTCTGTGCCGAAGCCTTTGATTTCAGCGAGATTAACTCTGGGCTTTATGAGAATGAGAAAGAGGCAGGCGGCTTCAACTGCTAAATCCAAGTCGGAATGACTCTGTCACAAGCAGATCCGTGTCTCTGAAGCGAAATGCTCACAGGCATCTGTTATTGAGTGCTGATTGATGGCGGCTAATCTTCCTCAGCCAACATGGTATGCCAGTGTCATGTTATGGATTTTAGGAACATAGTGAATAGGAAAATATTTTCTTGTTTACGGCTATAAAGTGTGAGGGCGTCCTGAAATGCAGAAATGAAGAGTTGGAATTTGCAAAATGCGTTGCGAACATGAAGATAGTCTCGCAATAGCATGGTCGAAGTTGGGGCAGGCGCAGAAACCAGCCTCCCCCTTACGCACAGGGAAAAGGCTCATATCTGTGCTCATTGACCCCCCTCCCCTCCTTTTCTTTATGGCAGGCCTGAGTGCTTCCAGGGCTGCCACAGCCAGGGGTAGTTGCAATACATGCAGTTAAACAGTAATGTCTTCCGTCTTGACTGCAAACCCTGTATCCCACCTGTAGTACAGAGTTACGCTCCCACTCTGAGTGTGAAAGTCAAATCTAGGCATTGGCAGGTAGGGGCAAGTCCACAAATGTAAGCGATCTCCCCAATGCAATGCGAAGGATAGGACAAGAGTCAGCTGACATCCGATGCTCCGCCCATCACGACGACCTCTTTGCTGAGTGGAATCAATAGATAACAGAGCAGCTCCTGTGTGCATACATACGGCCCCCTGTTCGGAGGGCCTGATCGTCTATGATGGCCTGCAGGTGGGGGAGGAGGGGGGGGGGCTTTGGCTGTGGCCAGGCTCTGTGCCTAAGTCCCAAGCGCTTAACTCCAGCTGTGGAAAGTCTTCTTCCACGTGTATGCTCTTGGTTGCCCTTGTGTCCTGACCTAGCACCCTAGCTCCCATGTAATCACTCCTGCTACACCCTCCAGGTTGGCCATATGCCCAACTCCTGTGCGTCAAAGCTTGCTGTGCACGGCCTTTGGCGGACTGCGGCAGAGCTCACCCCATGCCCAACCTCCTGCACACCCAGTCATCACTCCACTAAGTACTGGACTTGAATGTGTTGAGTCAGTGGTAGTTGGCTGTTAGATCAGGCCCTGTCACCCTGTCACAGTCCCAGCTGCTCTTTGCCTTCATCAGTGCGTAGTAAGCGTGAGGGGAAGAGCATGACCTGCAAAAAGGCCCTGTGACATGCTCTGCTTGGCTAGACCAGCTGCATATAGCCTTCAGGCATATGTATTGGCCTAATTGTTAATTGCAGTGAGCATCCATTGTGCAATGGGTGACCTAGATCGGGTCCCTTCATCAATGTGTGCTACAGGACTCAAGTTGTACCTTGCTGATAAGGTATAAGTAGGCCGAAACCGGTCTGAGGTTGCTTGTGTTCCTGTCTGGAGGGCATGTGGTCTGGCAACTTGGTCTGGAGTGTTCCTATTATAGCAGGACCAAGAGTAATGCGCATATGGCTGGTATATCCCAAGAATGGCATAATGGGTGAAACATGATGGACTGGATTGAAATATATGACGTTACAGCGCAAACAATTGCAACGCAACCCTTTAAAACATGGTTTTACATCACAACCACCATTACATCGCATGATTTTACAACGTATGCCAATTATACCTTATTTTAAAAAACTACCATTACAACGAATACTATTACAACGCATAATGCTTTCAGGGTAACAGTGGGGATAGTGTAGGAGTAGAAATTACAATCAACACTCCAGTGAGTGCAACAGTAGGGAAAGTGTTGGATAGTGTAGGGGTTAAAATGACTATTCCCATGTACCCCAAAACCCATACCCACCCTAAAGAAAAAAGATCTCCATTACTTACCTTATAATGCGCTGTAATGGCATGCGTTGTAATGGCATGCGTTGTAGTGGCATGTGTTGTATTGACATGCGATGTAAAGGCAGTAGCATTATAACAGCTGAGTTGTAAAGGTAGTGCATTGTAATGACTGTGTTGTAATGGTTGTTTCCCACTGAAATGTTGCCCAAAGTGATAGCCAGTGGCTGAGAGTAATTTAAGTATTCTATTCATCACCTGTTTTTTTGTCGTGATGGGCTCTAAAAAGCCTGATCAGAAGCCAGGCCCTCGTACCAGCTCCCCTGCCTTGAAGCAGCAGTGAGCAGCTTTAGGCCATGTACTTTTTGTCTAGAAGCACAGCGTGGCCTATGTCTATGCCCTGAGCCATCCCCAGGCTCCACAGTGTTTGATGTGAGTGGCAATAAATTTGCAATTCTAGTAGCAGATCCGCGGAACTGAAATTGGATCTATAGTCCTGTGAGGAAAAACACAGACTTGTTTTTAGCTTTGGGGTCTATAACTGCCCATCCAGGAACCCCACCACATCCTGTCCAGCAATGCTCTGTTGGCCATTTGTTCTCCCCCTGTCACTTTTTTCAGGATACCGGCTTTGGATCTTGGCATCCTGTAAGGACAGCCAGAATTTATCATTTCATTTGCTATCCGTCAATAAGATCATTTATTTTTTCTAATCTAGGATCCAGCTTTGCCCAGATATACAAAAGTCCCTCTCCATTAACCCTTTGAAGCCCTCCCAAGAAGTTTGAATGCACATTTCTTTAAAGCTGCTGAAGAGATTACACCAATGTATTACCTTTATTTAGTGTGGGAAAGGGCTGTGACTTTCAACAACGAGTAGATCACGAAGCCCCTACCATCCATTAACAATTTTAATAAATTGCATTTTACACTCTGCAGATCTGCATATTTGGTTTATGACTGGAATTTTGATGTGCATATTCTTTAGAAAAAGGTATTTAACCAAAATAAGGATTGAAAGGGTTACATTTCTGGATTAAGGTTAAATCACATTGCATCATGTTACAGATTTAACTCTTGCTTGAATAATTTTTTTTCCAATGCTATTTTCAAATGTGTGTTTTGTGCCTGGTGGACATTGTATGTTATTATGGCATGTGTTGTGTACACTACATACCATAACTGCCACATTTTAGTGATTTTGGACATTTGAGCAGAATCAAACTTCATTTTACCTATCGCTGATATAGTTGAGGGAGAGGTGTGGCAGAGCGGCCAGGCCGGCATAATCCGGAGTGCAGGGCTCAAGGTTTGATCCCTGGCAGAACCTCAGCTCAGCATCATGTGACTCTGTTTGCGTTTTACAAATACTGTGAATATATATCCTTGCCTGGGCGAAGTTCTGCATGCTGGGAGCGAGATGCAGCTTTTGGATATATATCTTCTTCTGTTGAAGTAGATGAGGCGACACAGCGAGGCTTATAAAACAACCATTTATTAACCGCTAACGGTCGTGGGGGGGCGCGCGGGTGACAGAACCGTTCCGTCACGGCTCACGGGTGAGCTGTGCTCATGACGGAACAGTTCCGTCACGGCCCCGCCCGCTCAATTAAACGCGCCGCGCAGGCTCGAAATCAGCGCCGCGCAGGCGCGGCAGCCGGGCCGTGACAGAACCATTCCGTCATGAGCACAGCTCACCCGCGAGCCGTGACGGAACCGTTCCGTCAATAGCCTCGAAGAGGTTATATAGGCATGACGCGTTTCGGAGTTAATCCTTTATCAAATGCCCTTTAGTTTTAAGAGTGCCTCTTAATATATATATATCTCCTGTGTGTTCCTAAGCAATTGAGCAGATTCTGATGTTGAGTGGATTATGAAGTCCTTCAAGAGAGAAACCATCAGCAGTTTAAAGTTTTGTTAAGTGTACTGTCTGTCTTTGAAAAGTAGACAGGATAAAGAATCTTTTTATCAACATGTAATATTCAGGACGGTGGCAGAGAAGCCGAAAGCAGGAGCCCGGAAAGAGGGGGTTGAATTGAGACAAAAAATGGGGAAGAGGGAGGTCTCAATTTAGGAGGGAATGAAAACAAACAGAGTGAGTGTTGGAGAAGTGAAATGTATTGTTGTATTAAATACCTTTGTATTCATGGGCTTGCTGCCACCAGATTCTTATTTCTAAAATGTTACATTATTTTACCAACCCTAAGAATCCTCCGTCCGTTCTCAATCTTTTTGTCTGCTAAGAAGTGTAAAGGGGAGAAATACTTTGCCAATCACAATTTTATCAATAACCAAATCGATTCGATTCAAAGGAACTACTGACCACCAAGTAAAGTTTTGATTTTTATTACAAAGTCAAAAACAACTGAATATACAGGCACCTCAGCAAGAGGTTAAGAAAATAAACTGGCACTAATACAAACATAATCCTACGCAGGAGTCTCAACCGACTCAAGATGATGATGAGTGTTACTTCTAAAAGCATCAGGCAAATTATTACAGTCCCCACTTGAAGAGTTGACTGTATTATAGCAAAAGAAAGAAAGATTAATAATCTATACCTACACTAACACTAAAGTAGCATCCCTACTTAGCATCATTCCCAGGCCTGAGAAAAGGTGTCAGCAGTGAAGACTTCCTAAGAAGTACACTCACTTTGAATAGGTGAGTAGCCAAAGCTACAGAGCTTGTTCTAAGATGCTCCTTTTGGATCCTATCCTAACCTCTGTCGATCCAATTCTGCCTCTCCTCGCTCGGGGCACTGTCCCTAATACAAAATACCAAAACAGCAGGGCACGCCCTTCGCACACCCCTTCAGGCAGGCCTACTTCCAGTATTTTCCATTGAAACTTTGACTTCATCCAAAAACCGTTGGGTCGACCTTGGGTCCCAGGCATCTTCTCCCGCTTAAAGTATCTTCTCGACATTCCAGTTCACTCCCCTGGCGCCTTCCCCTACCATCCTAACTCCTAAAACAAAGAGTTATTCTGCCTAACGAGACATGTGTCCTTGCACCTGCAACAGAAAGCCTGAGAGCAAATCAATGTTGCACGCACACAAATTTTACAGTCAACATTTGACTAAGAAAAAGTGCCTTCCCAAGGAAAAATACATTTTGGGCCTGCAACATCCAGCTAACATAAGAAATCACAAATAGGCCTTCTCTTGAGTGTATATGCGATCAGACCTTTACACATTTAAACATGCAGTGCTAAAGTTACCTTATGAACATTTCATTTCATAAATACCTAAAGCATTACATTTCATTTATAAGCAAACCTACACGTGCAAGCTTTAATATGGTGCACGTTTTAATTCTAATGCATCACTTTACACATAAACTAATACATGCTGCATCATCTAAAGCACATTTCCGATTAACCTCTGCTTTGATGTACATACACTACATAGTTACATTTCTAATAGCTCTCATATATGCAATTTTAGTACTACATTTATCATGGTTACATGCTATTACAGTCCTGTAAATATGCCAGTGCTGACTGTCAGTGATTATGATGCACCCCTACAAATTTCAGAATAACATGGTGCTCTATCATTCTTGTTAGAGAAAAATAACCCTACAGTGCACAACGATCCAGGACATATACACATTTATTTGCACAACTGTATCTTTTTAATTATTATTATTTTAATACAATAAGGCTGTAGAGGTGTGGCCATCTAGTTGCCCGACAGGACCAACGCTATCCCTGTCTTTATACTTTCTCATCCTCCCCAACAATAGCCTGATTGCTACCAGCTCAGAAGACTTGGCCTTGTAGAGTCCTTTTGTGGAGGTTGGTGGCACTGGGGGCTCTTAGGCTGGCTCCTGTGCGGGGAATTAATGCCGGAGGCCTAGACTCATGAAGAGTCCTTGATTGCGGATGGACTGCTGCTTTTGAGCACTCTCCAGCCACCTCTGCACTCTTAAGCCCTGACAGCAAAGGTGGAATACTGCACCCAAGTGATAGAAAGCGGCACTGGAGCCTTCCAGCGGGAGGTGCAGATGCCGCAATGAGGGTGCTGAAAGACCAAGACCATGGGGATGGTTGGTGGAGTGAGCTCCCTGGGGACCAGACTGGAGTGGCGGCTTGGGCCATCGTTGCTGTAGGCCCAGCAGAGGAGGAATCATGTGCACCTCCAGCTCCAGTCCCAGGCTGAAGTGCCTGACTGATGCTGGCCAGGCGGTGGGGGGGGGGGGGGGGGGGGGGGGGGGGGAATAGAGACGTCAACTGGCTGGAGCGCAGCCAGAGATGGAGAGAGCCATTGTGGCTCCTTCCGGCTACTTATGCAAAGAAACAGAATGGAAGGTGCACTCAAATGAAGTCAGTGACAAAAGTAATTTATAAATATCTTCTTCTTTATTCAAAGGTTATTCGTGAAGCAAAGGCACAGCCAACGCATTTCGTTCCCATTTGCCTTAAGGAACTTCGTCAGGGCGAGATAATATTCTTAAGGGGCAGTATTCGTGAGTCAACCAAAGTAAGTGAGCCGGAAGTAACCACGTGCTCGCTAGGTCAAAGTTCGTAACCTGGATAGGGAAATTTCAACCCTAATACGGAAGGCCAGGAGTGGTTCCAGTTGGTGCAGCGAGTTCTCTAGGTTGTAAATGCTATTATAAGCCCCAAGTCGGAAACAGCCCAAAAGGACGGATCGTGACGTCTTAGTTCTCCTTCTAAGACGGCAGCCCGATGACCATTATCCAATCTTAATAAGAGTTCTCAAAATGTCCCGCTATTGTAGGGTGAACGCCGAGGGTCAGGTAGTGACCCGAGTCAAAAGTTGAAGAGGTGGTGCCGCACCTGTGATAGGGTCCCGGCTCCAAGTACCGTCAGCAAGAAAAGCGTCCTGCCCATGGTGGCTCCTTCTGGCTACTTATATAACTGCCGGAGGTGGGCAATTAATTATTGATGCTGCTGCTTGTGCCCTTCCATATGGCTGCTGCTACCGGCCACTGAGGCCTGATTGTGGGGAAGCAATGAAGTCCCTCAGGATCAATGTCCCGGGGTGGAGCATGGCTACAATTATATGGAGACTCACCATGTACTACACTGTGTTGAAGACTGTGCAAAGGAACTTGCCTTGGTTGTGGTTGTCCTGGAGTAGACATTCAAAATGTTGTTTTGGCTATGCACTAAAGGTGCTGCAGGTGATGGGTTTTGGACCCGTCTTTCAAGTTTTTGCTATACACAGGCTCCACAGAAAGAAATAGATCAAGAGGTATGGTGTCGGAGAGCTGGAATATTGTGTAAGGCACACATCAAGAATGCCCACTCTCACCATTTTGATCTAGCTCTCGAACAATTAGCCATCATGATCAGGAAAGGCCTATTCTGGTGGGTTGGATACACAGTTCACACTGTGTCCCTGTATGCCAATGACACACTTTTATCTTTCCTTGCCTTCTATCTCACTCCCAAAACTAATGCATCACTTGGAAACTCTTGGTGTCCTCTCTGGCCTCAAGGTTAACAAGGACAAGCCCATTAGTTTCTCCTTAGTGGGGTTGACACACTATGGGTGGGAGCAGATGACTGACCCAGGGCTGTGGTGGGAGGTAAATAGTTTCTGATACTTACGCATCAGAGTTGCTTTGACTCCACATAGACAATAAACATGCAATATGGGAGGGTTATTCTGGAAGGCACTCCCACTGTAAATTATGGGTCAGGTGGTATCTGCAAAAACAGACCTTCTGCCACGTTGTTTGTATCATTTGCAAAATGCTCATTGTTCCCTGGGATCCAACTCTTTTAAGCAACTGAATAGACTTCTGGTGTCTGCAAAAAGATGCATCGCCATGGGATAATTGCATTAGCACCACCCAACTGGGTAAGAAACACATTTGAATGTGCACTGTCTGACGAGACATACATCAAAATAAGCAGAAGAGATGACAAAGTAGTGGATGATTTGGGAATCTGGGCAGGCAGGCACCGCATGACATGAGAGAGCCTGTAATCAATCAATCAAAGTGAACACTTAGCCAAATGTTGGTGATATGTACACCTGTCGCAGGAATTCTCCTGGTAAGCCGATCTGTGCCTTGGGATGACAGGATCTCAGAATGTCGGGGCTGATCCTCTCTACACCATCAGTATCTGTTGGCCCAAATCCAGCTATCTCACAGTGCCTCACCTGAACTCCTTACCTTCCCAGAGTAGCAGGAAATATTGGGAACATAGAACATGACCCTCTAGTCTCGAAGGGAACCTTTGAAACAGATTGTTACCTTTTTTCTCAATCATGCATACCCTTAGTAAACAAAGGAAAGACATGAAGAAAGTTTACAATACATTTATTGAAAGTCTAGTATGAATCATATGTGCTGCAATAAGTAGGCAACTACAACTAAGCAATGTAATCAGCATTATGAGCAGGCTGTATACAATAAACAACTCCACCATAGCAAATTATTTATCAGTCTATCCCTATCCTCACTGTGTGAGCATAGGGATATATTAGTGATCTCTGGTATTAGCCACAGACCCCATACCTGCTGTATCTACTTAGGTGGTCTGCTTCAGGAGTGTAAATTCAGTTTACACAAGGCTGCATGCCAGGCTCTACATGAGTTTGTTCCGGGACGGGTATTTGTGCTACATTTCTCCTCTCTGCCAAAAACAGGGACAAAACACAGTTTATATGATTAAACTACTGCTTTGAAAAGCTGCAGCAGTGCTACCGTGTTATGTCAAAAAAGTTAGGCGCTGTTGCTGACCGGGATAAAGAAAACAGTACATTATGCTTTTATGTATTCCAGGCAACCTTGTACAAAATGTGTAGATCAAATCCCGAGAAGAATCACTGAATAAAATACAACATACACAGCATATTCCTGAAATAATGGCACAAAAACAAATGTGTTATGTGAGGCAAAACTAATAAGAAACACAGTGGGCCCAGGAGGGAAATCACCACACATCCCTATAACATGATTACTGTGTTTGGGCCCTGTTCAGTGTATTGGGTATCTCATGATTGTGTATGTATGCTAAACTGGGGTGGGGGGTTATTAGGAAGGGACACAAGTCCATGCAAAACAATGTTGGGCAACTATGAAGCATACACATTGTGTTCATTTTGTGTTTTGTTGCAAACTGTATGAAGTAAAAAAATATATATACAAAAAATCTGGATGGTGGTTACTCTAAATATCACAATTCATTAAGTCGAATCCAGTGAGTACAATCTCTCACACTTGAATCATTTTAAACTGAAAGTCACTTAGGTATTTTTAATAATTCATGAGTCCTTACTTGAGGAATATTTTGAGTTCCTATCCCTATGGCTTCAGGAAGAATTTAGGCACAATGGAGCAATGCCTAAATCTTAATCTATTGATTGGCAAGTATACTATCACCAGGTGTTGCTCACTTTAGTTAACATTTATGGACTTCTCAGTGCCTTTGACAGGGTAAACCACTCTAAGCTGTGGTACCTGCTACTGGATCTAAGTCTTGACACTGCATTAGTCACTTTTCTTGCTAATTTGAACAGCATTTTGACAGTGACCATGTGGTATGGACGTAAAGGGGGGGGGCTAACTGAATAATTCAGGCTAAAAAGGGCAAGACTGTATATTGGCCCCTTTAGTTTTTTATTTTGTATATAAATAATATTAATTCTTTTTTGCTACAAAGGATCTTTTGTCCCAGTAGTTTGGGCGGATCAAGACGTCTTTTGTCTGTGTCACCACGTACTGCACACTACCTATGCCATGAAGATCTTGGAATTAATTATCATGAGGACTATATTAAATTGGAACGGTTACTGTTGTAAAACTCTGTTTGATTACACCCTCATATACACCTTCATTAGTCAATTATTATGGATTGTCTAACCTGTGGCAAAGGGTTTTATATCCCTTGGCTGATGTACCTTGAAGCAAATTTTGAAAAGCTGGGCAGTTTGTCCATTTTAAAAGAGGACAAAACGAGATTCTTGGATCATTTATATTTTCAGAGCGAAGACATGGAACCGAAAAAATCAACGATAAGGCAACACATGATCTTACAGTCGTGTTGCAGCATTAAGTCTTATCTGGAGTTGGTCCTGAACTTGGGAGCGAGCATTACTCTTCCAATTTAGGTCTGGCACTGTAGGGAGCTTATTCAGGGCTGGACTGGCCGTAACGGGCATCGGGTGTTTTTCTGGTGAGCCGGAAGGGTGGAGGCCTGTTTCTGAGCTGTGGGGGGCAGTTTTGTTAATGGTGGCCGGTTTTGCAGCAGTGCTGCAATATTGACCCCCTGTAACAAAAGCTACAGCAGTGCTAAAGCAGCCAGCAGTGCTTCTCAGTTGCATAATCTCCCCCCTTCCATGTGGTTAGTGCAGCTGTATTGCCAGGGCTGGTTTGGGTTCCCAGTCAAGCCCTGAGCCTATTATGTTTTTCTCCAGGACAATACAGCCTGGCAGATATTTGCATCTGCCCGTGTTATGGTACTTCCATACAGACATTGCTGCACTTTACCTTTTTTTTTTGTTTTTTTACATTTTATAAATCATTTACTATGCATTTTTTATTAACTTCATTGAGAAAGGACAAAATAGCAGGTTTATAGTTTTGCTGTCGGCTCATTTTTAAAATCCGCAATAGGCTATCAATGTTTGAATGTACACGTTTTTATACCATCTATTTGAAGTTTTTTAAGTGTCTCTGATACGTGAAATAAAATGCATTATTGATTGATTGCATAAATGAGTTCGGCTGTACACTGTTGAATGAAAGGAAAGTATTTGATGAGGAGATTCTAGGGACCCTCCTCCTTTTGTATGTAACACTTCCTTTTAGAGTCAATAGGACTGTTATAGGTCATGCTAGTAAATCACAGAGTGATTTGTAATAACTCGCCCTCCAACACAGGGCACTGGCTGTCGGCAGGGGTGTAGCTTGGTCAGTAAGATTAGGGAGGGAGGTAAATTTCAGATTTACCAACAATCACTCTTGCATATAATGTTAAAATACATTATAGGACAAGCAGGGCGCATGAAAGGGGTTTAACACCTTCTATACTCATGACGAGCTCAGCTCGTCATGAGGCACGGTGCTCGTGTGCTCATGACGAGCTGAGCTCGTCATGAGCCGTGGAACACTCACACTCAGGGATAATTCCCCTGCTGTGCTGAACATTCCACGGAAACGGGTGTGGTCATGACGAGCTCAGCTCGTCATGAGCACACAAGCACTGAGCCTCATGACGAGCTGAGCTCGTCATGAGCACGGGGCGCTGTGCGTGCCCCCTTCCCCCATCACAGCGGGGGAATTACTCCCACTGCGAAGGGGTTAAGGGGCAGTGGAAAGGGAGAGAACTCAGGTTGGTAGGAGTACAGAGAGAAAACCAATATTTTGTAAAATAACCAACATTTTTGTGAACTTTTAAAACAGAGATGAGAAAGAGTTAGTGTGTTTTTGTCAGGGTGTGCATTCAAATATCCCAGGTGAAATCCAACAGACACCTCACCATACCCTACTGAAAGCACCTGCTTGCAGGGCTGAGCTGGCCGTAGCGGGCACCGGGCGTTTTCCTGGTGGGCCGGAAGGATGGGGGCCGGCTTTTGACCCGTGGGGTCCGGATTTGTAGCAGCGCCCTTTAACAAAAGCAGCACCGGTGCTTGACACTAGTACCCTCCCAAGGGACAGCGCTTCTCAGCAGCACCCCCACTCCCCAAAGGGCCAGTCAAGCGAGTTGCCAGGGCTGGTTTCTGTTCCCACTCTGGCCGGCCTGCACGCAACTATTAATCAGAAAAAAATACATTAATTAGGGGGTTGTAGCACCCCAAGCACCCTCACTCCCCCTCACAAGCTACGCCCTTTGCTGTTGGGCTACTACAAAGATGACTGACACTGAGCGACAGAGTCTAATGCTGGAAAACCATTTGATCCGCAGCTGCCAAATGCGGAAAGTATTTTAAACATTTACACAATCTAGCATTCCACAGGGCCTGAGAAAAATATTTGAAGCACTGCATAATAATTACGCGTTGTCTTGCCTGGGGTAACAGATTTGAGGGATTTCTGGAACAACACACATCTGTTGAGGAACAATTACTGTGACATGTTAGTGAGATAGTGTTTATAAGATAAGAAAGGTAAGTGCTGAAGGATTAAAGAGTACTTAGCTGGTACATTTCAGTATGGCCATGAATGCTACATCACGGTTAGCATACCACAGGAAAGGACAGATTGAAGGATTATGTCAAGAAAAAATAATAACAGTGAAAATGGGCATGAGGCAGGATGGTAAGAATCATGTGAAAATACATTTCTGAATTGTGAAAATCCAATTCAAGGAGGTACTCAGTATAAAGGAATCACCCTGCACTTGAGTTTTGCTGTCAGTTCCATGAACATTGTGGAGCAGTTTTCTAAACATTTAATTTAGAACTGGTAAATCCTGGAAAATGTCAATTTAAGTATTCAGCTAATATCACCTGACTCACAGAGATGAGATTCAAGGGGCACTTGGGGTGTTTTATTTCCTTTCGACACTTGAGTGGTAATAATGCACATTGTCACAGATGCAAAATGAAAGAAAAACAAGACACGTCAATTCTATACCAGTTTGGGTGCTTGCATGATAGGAAACAGAGCAAACACCACTTTATCTAAATTAGTTATCTAACAGAAGGGCTAGATTTATAGAAAAAACGGTGTTACCTTTTTTTCCTATCAATAGAAAAAGTAGAGCAAACCAATTTGCTCCTTTTGGTTTTTAAAAAAAAGGCCAGAATCTGTTAGTTAAAATGCCAATTCCAAGTGTAAAATTATTTTTTTTTTTAATTGTGTTCCATGTGTTTGGCAATATATATATCCACATTTCAATTTGTTTCTGTAATATCGATTTGGGCCACATGTCTTTGCTCCATTCCATATTGATGTAGTAGAAACAGTTCCTACATATTTGCCTTGTCTTTTGACCAGTTCAACACGTCTATAATATAGATCTGGGCCTATATAATGCACGTGGTAATGACAGTGGCAATTGATCATTAATCAAATGGCCTAAGCAAAGTCCTTGAAGGATAGTGAACATCAGTGATGGTTCTCCTTCCTGCATCTACTATCGCAAGGTACCAGGCCTGGCCTTCTTGCAAAATGAGTTCCTCTCTGCAGAAAGGGTGATGGTCAGCAGTTTACAGTTGTTTGGAAAATTCCCATGTTGTGCTAATGTGCAAAGCTGCTCACCCAGGTTATGAGAACATATCTGGTGAGTGGGTTGCAGAATATTACCTAATGCCTAAGACGCATCCTGAACATCGTACAGAAATGTTCAGTATGCACAGTGCAGTGGGCCCGCTCATGCCTTTTCTCCAGGTGATATTCCACAGTTTTGTTCAATGTGGGCTTCTCTATCGCTTCAAGTCAAGGCAGTTGAGTGAACTATGGGCCAAAATGAGCAACAGGTGTAATTGTGAATAAAGTCAATATTTTAGGGTCCTGGTATGAAGGGGTGAAAGAATCAATGCATAGAAGGAGAGGTGTCGGACAGGAAGGGATAATCACTCTTCATTAATTTACTATCCATATTAACCATACAATGACTGCTAATGGTCAACTTGTTTCTCAAGAAAATTAATCCAAAGGCTAATCCTCAACATTACATCAGATATAAACCCAAGGTGCATTATCTATCACTGAGCAACCTTTCTGGCTGTTTTCAGGTTGTAGATCTCCAGTCAGTGTTAGAAGAAATAACGGCTAAGGCCTTATGCCTTAAAATGCAATAACAATGTGTATCACACTAAGCCAAATATCCAATGTATGCCGAAACTAAGATGAATCCAAACTTTTTAGGACTAGGGCTTTGGCCTTGTAAAGCACTGGATCTATGGTGTAAATCGGTTGAGCGTTATAGACTGTCCTTGCTGTACATTGGTGATAGCAACAACCTAAACCAAGTTGGTTTATGCTGCTCAGTGATAACGAAAGGACATGCACCAACTGTATATTTTTAATTATAAAATGTAGCTGTAGGAGTGATGAAGTTATAGATTGAATGATTCGTATTAACTTCTTACATACCGTATTTTCCGGCGTATAAGACGACCCGGCGTATAAGACGACCCCCTACTTTTCTTGATAAAATGTAGGTTTCGTGCTATACTCGCCGTATAAGACTACCCCCACTTCCAACGCAGTCCACGCAGTCCTGCATAGCCATTTCTTCAAAAAACTCACCGCAAGTGTCAATATTCATTCACTTGTTGCACAGGTGATGCAGTGACTGCCGGTCTGTTTCTGTTACAGGCACTTAGCAGCATTGAATGCCCATGTGAGTCAGGCGGTGGCTGTGAGAGGACACAAGAGGAAGTTGATGCAAATGCTAGTGAGTGAGTGCTGTGTAAGTCAGCACCTGTGAGAAGCAGTCAGTGGCTGTAGGAGTCTGCCGGTTTGGTGAGTAGTATACAATACGCCCACAGCACGAGAGCCAACTGCTGTGCAGGCAATATGAGGCTGTGAGAACAATTTGCGGCCAATGTGAGGCAAGGGGTTGTCAGTGTATGTGAAAGCCACTAAGCACTTTTGGCACATGTGAACAGCACATTAGAAAGAACCAAGGGGCCCTGCCACACTGTATGGAGGCGGCGCAGTGAGAGAGGTTTTAGGCAGTTTAAACAGTTTTTGTTCTTGTGAAGTCCTGCTGTACCAAAGTCTAGAACAGAGCGGGGATAGACCAGCAGTAAGTCCTCTTCTTGCACACACGTCACTTTTTCCTCCTGTAAAGCACCATTTCCTATTGTGAAGCGGTCTGACACCTTCGGGTAAAGTCCGCGCTATATAAAAGCGCATGAATAAATACCCTAAAATTTAGCACCCGGCGTATAAGACGACCCCGACTTTCCAGAACATTTTAAGGGGTCAAAAAGTCATCTTATACGCCGGAAAATACGGTATGTTTATGAATAAAAAATTATATAAGTAGCAATTGTGATGACGTTTTGTGTATCACTATTTTGTATGTTTTTAAACTACTTATATTATTATGTGAAATGTGCCTTTGACAACTAGAATTTCATATAGAGAGTGCCCCGTGTTGACATATATCTAGAATAAGATTATTTTGCAGATTTTGAGTGGACACTATTTGTTTTCTGTTCTTATATCCATTTGAAGTTAGGTATATCAGATGCAATCTGAACATGACAATATATTTAATGGATTATAGAGCACTCTACTGGTGTATTGTTTGGAAAATAATTTTGGTACCAAAGTGTGCTCAGAAGTGTTACTATTAAACTTACATACATATTGACTTGAAAATTGTTTACAGGCTGATTAAATTGTACTGATATATTGATCATAAGAGGTACACACAAGTTTAGAACCATCCAACTTTCCTCAATGGGATATCAGTGTAATGTTAAATTAATGGATTGAGAATATCTATGATGAACTCACTCGCCTATTGACTTTTTCATTTCAGAGGTGATGGCAAAACATGGACTCCAGACCCCACAGAAGACCGAAGGATGCAGTCTCGCAAATACAGCATTGACTCAGAAGTAGGTCCTGATGAAATAATGTTTTGTGCTGTGTCTATACAGGGAACCGTTATTGCTGATTTATAACTAGTTTATTCAGTTATTTTGTACAGTATGCACCACAGCGTTATTCATCTCAGCTGATTCTCTCTTTGATCACATTACACTGTGTGCAATCCGCTGCATTATTTATAGTACGTTAAACTGATTACATTAGGCAGAACATATTATACCTTCTTTGTACTGTGGGATCTTTACTCTTAATAAGAGTTGCAGGCCATTTAGACAGGATATTCCTTCACAGGGAGAGACATTTGTAGAAGGTAGGCTCAGCTATTGGGAAAATATGACTGTTGTAGAATTCTGCAGGAGGCTGTACTTTATGAGCAGGGAAGGCTATGATTATTGGCTTCCTCCTGGATCACGTGGGATCTGCACTTTTTACAGACATCATTTAAAGTCTTTCAATGCCTTAGACAGAATGGACTGACTCGTATAAACTAACAAGCATTTACAATGCAATGGTCTCGGCATTATTAAAGGTAGAGCTATTGGCATTGCACATGACATTTTTTTTAAATCGTAAATAAATGGCATTGTCATTTACATTGCCAATAGCTTCATCGTTAAATAAATGGCGTTGTCATTTTCAAAACGGGGAGAAAAATGCACTGGAAGACTTCATCAGTCCGGCGCTTATCACGTGACATGATAAACAATTAAATCAGTCAGTAATCTACAGAATAGCTATTTAAATTGCACAGGATTATAGTTTCTCCAATGGACAATAATACCAGGGCAGAAGGAGCAAACAAAACCACTGTACTTCACATCTCTCCACATGGCACAAACACATTCCCCGCCTCATCACTCTAAACTGTACACAAACCATAGTAAACGATAAAGCTTGGATCGGGCACTGGCAACAGTGGGCCTATCTTTTTGGAATTCAACCTGCTAAATAAGGCTGCAGATGGAACGTTCACCAGATTGCCAAAAAAAGGATCAAGCAAATGAAACTCATTCTACCTGAGAAAGGTAAAGTACGTTACAAACAGGTACCCACGTATTTGCAAAACAGCATAGCAAGATTTTTTTTAATTCTTGTTTTTTTAAATAGTGTGTACTTGATGTTAAGCAGAATACCTCTTCATATCCAAACTTTTTACATACGTCGTCAAAACCGACCATGGCTCTAATTTTTCACACAAAGTGCTCTAGTTACCCGTCTCCTTCTCCACTGTTATTACTACTTAACATTTGTAGAACATGCTGGTGGCACGCGAGTGGCCTCACAGTCCTCAAGTTTGATCTCACCACGATGAAAGTCCAGGTGAATGTGTAATTCAGAGATCAAGAGCGAGATTAACTGTAGATTAACAAAAGGGTTTAGGCCCTATTTTACCTTCTACGGCTCTAGCACGCATGCGCTCAGACCTGGTTTCCACTCAGAAGCAGTTCTTTAGTGAAACTGAGACCTGGATCACAGACTGCAAAAAAATCATGATTCACACAGCACACTTGGAAGGGTCCGAGATTGTAATGTCGGGAAAATAATCTTTTACTGTTTAAATTAACTGGTCAGTGAAACTGGCAACCTGTGATATCTGGAGAAAATTGATACGATTTTGTTTCCCCTAAAAAAAAAAAAAAAAAAAATTGCGAGGCAAAATCCTTGATTAGCTTTTAAGGAAAGAGAGACCAGCCATAGCTTAGACGCTATACCAAAGGTGGTATTAACATAGCGAACATATCTGAAACCCCTTATTTGAATATTCAGAGCACCTATTTTTTCTAAAAATGTGAACTAAAACTCTGCAAACATTGTGAGAGCATGTAAAGCCAGTTTTAACCAGTATCAGCAGGTAAAACGTGATAAGGAAATAAAGTCACACTACTCCAATAACACTTAACCAATCACTGTTCAAGAAGTCTTTATTCGATTAGTTCATCATAAAAGACATAAAATACAGTTTATACATATAAAAGCAATTAAAACAAGTATTAAATCATTGACAAGCTAATCAGCTTCTTGTACATATTTACAAAAATTTACAGTAACGCTCAGATACAAACATATTTCAGCAGAATACTGGGCCTAGTTGTAAAACAATCACATCTTTTAGGTCCCCGTTAAATTGCTTTTGATGAACCTACTTCTAAGCAGCCAGGCCCACCCCAAATATTTAGCAACCCCCACAACAATTAGAGGGTCCAGATTGGTCTTTAACATTCTACTTGCTTCACCAGCCGAGCTGGTACCTAGGTTTCTACATACCGGCCTAAGCCATTTGGCTCTAGGGGCAGAGTATAGTGGACACACATACAAAAAGTGATTCAAGCTTTCCCCAATACCTTGGCACTTGGGACAGTGCCCCATCCTTTCAGCTCCCCACTTTTTAGTAAAATCCCCAAGAGGAAGTGAGCCGCATCTGAATTGAAAGAATAATTTGTGGTCCACTTAACCAATCATAAACGTTATGACTTTATCATAAGGTAGAATGCCATTGGTTTTGCAAGCATATCCCTACCAGACTGCTGGACCTAGAAAGGCATGGTATTAATGAATCTCATGTCACGTCTAGGGAACACGCTGAACTTTCTTGGTGCTCTAAGTCTAGGGGGGAGGAGGATGAGGTGTCTCGTCTGTGTGGATTGTGCTGTAACATCGAGTGAGATTTAGCACAGATTCTGCACATGTAACACCTGTTCTGTCTGAAGCAGGCTTCCTGTGCTGTTCACCCTGCAGCAGTTCCATGTGTGAGAGTAGGCTACTTCGTTGGTATTCAGGCTATGTCTGCTAGACGTGCAGGGAAATTCCCATTGCTGCTGGCAGTGTTTTTCAGTGCGAGGTTGGGACATTAGTGTTGGTAGAATGGAAAGAACTGTGATGGACGGAGGGAGAATAAAAGTACACAACCACAAATGTAGCATGGCACTAGGAACCAGAATAGTGTTCACTGAGAGCACAAGGACACTGCCATAAGCACCACATGGCATTGGGAATCAAATCAGTGTGCACGTAGCGGGAACACAAGGACATGGTGTGGGCGGAGGGAGAGGGGGGAGCGGGACGGAGGAAGCTGCGGGCAGAGGGAAGGGGGAGCGGGACAGAGGAGAGCTGCAGGCGGAGGGGGGGGAGCGGGACGGAGTGCACGGAGAGAAAACACAAGGACACAACCACAAACATCAAACGGCATTGAGAACCAGCCCAGTGTGCACGGAAGGAGAAAAAAAGTACACAACCACAAATGTAGCATGGCACTAGGAACCAGAATAGTTTTCACTGAGAGCACAAGTACACTGCCATAAGCACCACATGGCATTGGGAATCAAATCAGTGTGCACGGAGCGAGAACACAAGGACATGGTGCGGGCGGAGGGAGGGGGGAGCGGGACGGAGGAGAGCTGCGGGCGGAGGGAGGGGGGAGCGGGACAGAGGAGAGCTGCGGGCGGAGGGAGGGGGGGGACGGGACAGAGGAGAGCTGCCAGATGCGCACCACTAGTGCGAACAAAGGGAACACAAGAAGACAGCGAGGCTCACCTTCAACAAAACAAAACAAAATTGCGGCCGGCAAGCTCCGTCTTTTCGGATTTGGGGGCGTGTTCGGTGGGCGTGGCTAAAAAGTGGAAAGAAGAACACCGAACACACCTCCAAATCCGAAAAGGACGGAGCCTATTTGGAGGGCAGCTCTCTCCTCCAATGGCTGGCCTCCATTTAGGAAGCCAGCCAATGGGAGAGAGCCAAAATTAGAGGCGGGATAAAGAGCCCCTCTAAGAAACATAAGATCTCGCTTCTTACGGTTCTGCCTTTGGCAGAACCGGATAGTACCTCGACCTAAAAAGGCATACTATACTTCATTTTAAAATCCAATGAACGATGTATAATCTACAGCAAAAACAGTTCCTTCATGTAATTTATTATTTAATTTCTATTTTTGTGTAAATCAGGAAATAGAAGAACAAAAAAACATTTTTGTGGTACAATGAAACAATATTGTATACAAGTGTATGAGAAATACGGTTAATCTTGAACTAGGTTTGTAATTTATTCGACAGGTTGCATAACACATTCTCGGGTCATTAGGCAAGTGGCATGATTCCTTTTCTTTGAGGACAATCATTGACTTTCTGGTGAAGAGTTTTATAGAATTACGACAATCCATATGGCAGCAAATCGTTTTGACATGTACTATACTACTGCTTTGAATGGGATGACAAGTGACATTTTCTCTAGGACTTTTGATTAGTATGGGAAATAATTCAATACACAGTCTAGTGACTAGTCACTTATGCAGCAGAAGGAGCTTGTGAAGGTGACTTATATGTTCCTATTTTAATTTGTTTATTGAATATTGACACTTCAATTTTTTGGGACTGACACTGATTCATTTTTATATCGATTCAACGAAAGGAATCTGTGAACCATACAAGATTCAATATTGGTGAATCCATGGTGCATATTGACCTGGTTTAAAGTGCAATATTTTTTTGATCTTTGCAGTTTTCTAATGTCCAGAAATGGATCAAGAATTTAAATAGTGAAGTGAGCAAACTACTCCAGGCATTTCAGTTAAAGACTGATTGGTTAAACTACTTTGGGAACGCTCAAAAGCAATGCACGCATTTGTAGACATGTTTTTCAAATTCTACTCACTGACTAGGTTTGGTGAGAAAGGTCACATTCCAAGCCTGTCAAAGTCCTGCTTCTGGTCCTCTTCATTATATTAAATTATATTGTTCTAGACAAAAGTCTTAATATCAACCTTTAATCAATTCTATGGTCAAAAGTATACAGCTCGTATTGCGACTTTTGTTGTGAATCCATCAGTTCATCCCATCACAAAAATTCAAGATCCTCGTTCAATTCATGGTGCTATCTAAAAGTGACTACTGCAACTCGCTTTTAATAGATCTGCCTAAAGCATACCGCACAACTTTGAAGGCATTGCCTCGATTGGTCACTGGAAGCAGAACAATAGATCACATTTCACTTATGCTACCTAAGCTTCAGAGGCTCCCCATTGAAGGTAGATCTTTAAACAAGGCAGTTACTATCACGCACAAGGTTACTCCTTAGCCTCCTCTTTTTACTTATGTAACACGATGAGGCTGTTAGGATTCCATCATTCTCTTCACACCCGTGCAGAAATGTGTCTCCTAGAAACACCATGTTTCGGAAAAGAGCACACATTAGTCCAAAATTTCTTAGGCAGCGGGACTAGAATCTGTGACTCATTTCCGCTAGCGTAATGAACCACTAAGCCCCAGCTTTATTAAAATAATAACCTAAACTTTCTTTTTCCAGAGAAGCTCCATTCAGACTCAGTTGATCTTTGAAACTCACACCTCTTTTGTCACTCCATCTAAATCTTGTGTCAGTTTCCTTTGTCAGTGACATCCCTTACCTTCCTCTCCCTCTTTCTCTTTTGTCCTTAGAAGTTGCTCCTGAAGATACTTCTTGTTTTGCTTCATGGAAGTCTCTTACTATTGGTTCAAAGCTGTTATAGTTTGTCTCTTAGGCTTCAGTTACATGCTGAGGTCTCTAGCACTTAGTCGGTGGAAATATATATATAGTCAGTTTTAATACGCTTTTTTCTCCACATTATATGTTTGTTATTTTTTTGGCACTGTATTGAATTACTCCACGTTTATTATGATGTTACTTTCTTATGACTTTCCACCATGGCACTTACTATGATGATATGTCTCTTTATTTTAAAGCACTCTAATGCTTCTGGGCATGTTCGTGCAATATACATCCAAACATTACTATGGGAAGATAAAGCAAAATGAACACGACTGGAAGGCCCAGGAGAATTAAAAAACTGAAGAAGCTCTATTGGTTATGCTAAGCGAATCATGCCAAACCAGAAGGAAGGCTGTTATAGTAGATTATTCCAGGTGAAACTTGATTGATTTGGGTCAATTAACTTTCAGTCTCCAAGGTTGGCTTGTATCCAAGTTACTGTTGATATTTCTAGCACTTTTACTAATATCAGCAATGTTTGGGTGGTACTTATTGACCTGGGCAGGGTCAAAGTCGGCTTGTTTTTTAACAGGACTGGTATACATTTTAAAATATCCAGGTGACTAATTTCTGAATATCCATATGAGATAATCCAGATTCCCTTAGAAATCCTTCCGAGGGAATGAAGTGATGAAATGTATTATTTTAGTTACAGTTTGGCAACCTGTCTCCCTGGCTTCGAGGACATGCAGAGGAATGTCCTCTGGTACCCATGCAAAAGAACGTGCGCCAGATTTAGAAATCTTCACCAGGCAGGAATCATTTTTTCTGCTTTCCTGTTTGTGATCAACAGGATTTCTCTGTTGGCCCCGAACAGGAAAAAGTACATCCACCCTCATTGCGAACAGCCTAAGGTACTTTGACCAATGTTCTAAAATCTGTTGGGATGCTGGTCAGCTGTTTTTGCCAGCTTTGCCAGAAGGGGGCACCGCTGGCTGAAAGACGGCAATTCATCCAACTCTGAATATAACAGACAATGGTACTCTGCCCCTTTTGTGACAAAGTACTCTGTCTGCCAAACTCTAAATAAGGCCATTAGGTGTTTTAGGGTACATATGATTACGGCAACTACTAAAATTGCCTGTGCTTCCTGCAGCTACAATGTTGTAATGTATACTCACTGTCTTATGGAAAACTCTCTCCATGTAGCAGTCTTATGGCCATTAGTTGCGATGTTCTACCGAATGGGAGCATCTCTACTTTCATTAGGGTGCTCGGGGAACATGCCCAACTGAATCAGGTCAAGTAGATGGAAAGCATTTAGGCCTACATTGAAATCCTTTGAATTCTGTTCAACACTCCAGAGAAGCATTGCTAAACCATTTTAATGGTATTATCTCAATGCAGGACAGTTTAAAACGTTTTTGTCTGTATAGAACAGCGTTTTGAGGTAAAATACCACGTAATATAAATAAAAAGGATTGAGTATCTTGAATCCTAATAAAAACGTATTTGGGGCTAGAACAGGAGTGGTATAGGCATCAAACTGAGTGGTACAGCGTTGCAAGGTATTTTGTTTTAGACTGAGTATCTTTGTGCAACTGGGCATAGCATTCTTAATTAAAACGAAAATCGTTCACTTTATGTTCCATTTAGAACATTGTTGTTAAAAGAGGGACGAATCTGCGTATTCCAGAAACATTGCTTTTCTATAATTCCATTTTTTAGAAGTGATTGTTTTTTGTGTTTCCCCAGCTTTGTATGTCTTACAGTGAGAGAGCTTGCCCCCCATCCCTTCGTCAACACTACTTCCACAGCCCCGTTTAGAGTACACCTTTACGTGCCAACATCCGGTTCTCTATGAGGTTATGAGTCCTGATGATAGTATTTCCTCTACCCCCAAGGACCCATGTATTTTTTCATAGACAATAAGCTAAAACGAGGACAATTTTTCATTTGTTCTGCAGAATAACGCTGGTATTTAAAACGCAAGAAAAAAAACCTCAACAAGGATTAATGTTGGTATATTAATATATCAGTTTAATGTCTTGCTCTGTATAGATCTTAACCAACTACCTACCACAAAAAACACGATGACTTTTCCTAGTGTAAAGCTGGATTTGATCTACCAAAGTACCGTCTAATTGTTAGGTGAAGATCAACCTGCAAGAAAAAAATAACAATAATAACATTCACAAAAAACATTTCTATATTGCACTTCAAGATGTCCTTCCGGTAGGGCAGTGAGACATTTTTAAGATAGCAAATGCTCTGTGGTGGACGGACGGCCTCACAGAGTGCAGTTGTAATAAAAAACATAGTTCCTTGTTTCCATAGCCTGAGATCTGTTGATGCTTACCTCAAAGTCACTACATTATGTTGTATTGCCTGCAGCAAAATGGAAGCAATAGTAAAACAGCCACAATCTGATATGAGCAATATTACAAACTTTTGTAATTTTTAGGTCGAGCCTGAGAAGCGCATGCACTGCTCTGCGAAGCATGCTATATTCGAGTATGGACTTGAAGCTCCACCCACTCTCCGCCCATATTTTTCATTGGCTTATGTCATTGTCCTTTATGCATGCTGGCTTCCGATTTGTTTAAAAGGCTTGTTAGTCCCTCCTTAATACCGCCTTGTCTTCATTTGTAACCTCTCATGAGGACAGGCCCTTTTACTGCTGTTACACTGCATGTCGTATTTAGTCTTCAAGCACTATTTTCTTTAATAGCAATGCCTTTATTTATGTGTTAATTATCAAAACAAATAAATAAAAGGCATGATCATTTCCAATGCCAATAGCTTAAACTCTCACAAATGCGAAACCTATTGCTTTGCAAATGCTTGTTCTACTAGATCCCTTCAGCCATAATTAAAACGCTGCCTTCTACTATATGGTGTATAGCTGGTAGCAGTCTTTTTACTATGCCTATAAAACTTAATAAATTAAGAAATAAATATGGAACTGTGGACATCGTAAAATGGTTACATTACGCAATTTTGCATTGCAGGTCCTCTGTCGGTCAATCCCAGGCCACTATGAAACCTGGTGTAGATTTGAAAAGCTTATCTGTAAACATAAAGAGAGGCGTGCGAGCAGTTGACTGGACAACAGGCAAAAAAGCCAAGATGTACACAGGTCGAATTTACATAAAAGTCACCGTAGTTTTCAGATTTTTCTTTCCATCTAGTGATATATAACTTTAACCTTTTAACAGGGCCTGTTGTATAGCCATTGCCTAATTATGCATTACAAATGTACGGCTGAATCTTTTCAGAAAACCGTAAAACGTTTTCACAACGCTTTGATCACAAAAGTGTTGCTTCAAATCTCTGAAAAGGGATATTCTTCACTTGAAATGCCCTCCCAACATCTGCATTCCGCTGTAGTGATGTAAGCGCACACCCTGCTTTGAAATGCATGATGAGGTGCCTAGTTCAGTGGAAAGGTGACCCTGGGAGTGTGCAAGCTGCAATCTTCTGATGAAAAGTGAAACGGGATTGCTAAGAATGAAACTATTACCTAATGTCTGCAAACACAGCTATCGGCAAAGCTGGGATCTGACTGAAGTGATGAACTTACACCTCGGGGAAGCTTAGTTTTCTGTTGCGTCATGCTCTATTTACAAGGTTAAAAAGATTAACAAGCATTGGCAAAGACAGTAGCTCTTGGTTTAATGGACTCGTGCATGCAGTGTAAACATATTAAAGCCAAAGATTAAATGTATGGCAGACTATAATAAATGCTCCCATGCTACCAGACTTTCTTTTGACGTATGAGCTCATTGAGGGCCTTATTGACAGCACTGAAGCCTTCAGTACATCCCACTTTTCATTTCTATGAAATGAAAAAAATAAATATGACCAGCTGCTGGGAGGGAAGGAAAAATTGGAGGAACAAAGAGCTCAAAGGGCAAGAAAATGTGGAAGGGAGATACCAGGGGTTTGAAGCCAATGGAATTAGGTCCACCGGGGAAGAAGAACAGGGCAGGAGGGAGATGCAAGGAAGCAGAACACAGGGGAAGGAGGCTGGGTGGGAGGGAATAGACAGGAGGAATAGAGAGACATACACAGGAGAGCGCCAGCTGGAGCAGACAGAGAGGTAGCACTTGAGTGAGAGTGGAAGGATACACACAAGTAGCCAATAGCCTTAGGTGAGAGATCAATACTCCACTGGGATGAGATAAGACATGATTGACAAAGTCTCAAAACAATGACTGAAAGAGGGTTGTTGAAGAAAGCCAGTGATTGAAAGGAGTGACACCACAACTCACTATTTAAGAACTGTGCTGTCAAATACCCAAACCTAAAAGCACATAAATTGGACATTGATGTACAAATAAATCAATGTTTGTATATAATATTTGAGCTATAAATATTGATCATAGTCAATTGCAGTCTGAGTTTAAGAATTTGGGTTTACAAACACGTTTTAGTTCTTTTTGTCCCTGGACTACTTAAAACATAGATTTGTATTTAAATAATTGTCATGAAACATTCTGTTTGGCTGTTATGTTTTTGTTATGAGTGTTTGGATCCCGTTCTTTCTGTCTAAACCCAACCTCCTAAAGAATCGGTTTAGTGGCTATGCCTAGCTCAGAGTATAGCCATCCGTGCCTGGCCCTTGGCTTGGAAAAAGGTTGGCATGTGCAGCATAAGCGAGTCACACCTTGTTTGTCTGTCTTCTTGTGATGTCACTTTTTATGCACTTTGCCTACTCATTCTTAGGGACTTGCATTTATTTTTATTCAACAAATTTTGATCCAGAGCAATAGAGAGAAAAACACCAAATATAGAAAAAGGAAGAACAAGAAGGAAAAACTGTGACAAAAAGAAAGCAGAATGGAAAAGAACCTAAAAGAGGGAGATAAATTGGTGATGGATTAAAGAGGCACAAGGTTGAATCAAGACTACCCAGTATTGGTTTCCGACTACCTGACCTTCGTTGACTCTTTTCTCCTCAAGCTTCACTCTGTTTTTAGAGCAAGCCTTGCCTTATGTGGTAAGAATTGTTCTGTGGGGAAAACAGCAGCTGGATCTCTCTATTATGTCTAGGTATTTGTGTCCAACCACAGAGAAACAGGACAGGGAACAATGATGTTTGGCATTGCATGAAATGTGCAGACTGAATCCCTGCAGAAAAGCGAAATAACAAAACATGTGCAGCTTATTTAGAGAATAACAATGTGGCACAAAAACAAGAGTGTTTATCCGTAACGCGTGCAAAGCAAAAGCGCCCTATTACATGTGTATTTAGGCTAACATAGGGGAAACTACATTGGGCCCTATGGGGGACTCACAACACTGTGACCACCATCTGTTAATCCTCCTGGCTACAGCCTGCAGGTTTCTGTGTACACATTGCCCACTGATTCATTTAATGATTGTAAGAGCAAGTAGATACAAATATACACTTAAAAATACAAAGAAGAAAGATGGTATTGTCCTGTTTAATCAGTGGTTGTTTTTCTCAGCCAGTCAGTCAAATAATCTTTATTCAGCTTTATAAAGAGCCACAAAAGCACACCGTAAAAACAATTCACATTTCCAAAACAACACACTTATATCAAACTTTGAAGCAGGTCTTAAAATTATCAGCAGCCACATACATATTAACAATCAAGGTGTGATTAACTTAGTACATTCCATTGTCCCATACCTATTTCTAATTCCCAGTGCACATTGATCAAAGTTTTCCACTGCAACACAAATATCTGTTTTAAACAGTTTTTGCAAATAGATAAGCACCTCCCTGCACCTCCCTATAAGATCGCATCTTAGAAAAATTTAAGATTGGAATCAAAAAGCACATCCGAGGATGAGAATATAGGTGACAAATTTAAATAAAGTGCAAAGTGCTTACTTTAGAAGCATTGTCACATAGAAAATTTGGCAACGTTTTACTCCAATCAGCATCCTTTGGAAATGCCACCAAAAAGTGCAGTTTGTTAAAGCAAAACCTTATGAGATAAAATCGAAGATTCATGTTAAAAGTCGATAACAAATAAAACTCTCATCCCAACGATGTTTTGATTAGATTGTAGTTAATGCTACAGCAGAGTTTATCAAAATCTTCCTTATAAAGACTTCTCTGTCTTTCCTTGAATACCTCTTTCACCTGGGCCACAACATTTCTCCTTATTATCTATAGTTTAGAAAAGAGCTCTAGATAACCTAAATCTGTAAAGCCTTTTTTAGTATATTTAATCTAGGGGATCGTCAAAGCATTGCCCTGAGCCCCTTTTAATTATAAAAAGCACATCCTCAATGAAAAAACCTCCTTCTTCCGCACATAACTCGACGAGCTAAGAATAGACCTAGAGAACTATTTAGCATCATCAAAAATCAAACAGCCTCTGCCCCGCCCAAACTGACGGCCTCGACCGAATGTTGTGAAGAAATTGCGAACTTCTTCTCTGACAAAATTGTTATGATTGATCTTTCCTTTGCCGCCACACCCTCCCTACCGAGCTCATCTACCCTTGCTCTCATTCCTTCCAAGTCCCCAGTTACATCGTCTCCCCCTCCTAACTCTATCCATCTCCCCCACTCCTCCACCCCCCTTGAACATTCCCTCTCCAGTCAACAGTTAAAAAATAATGCATCTTGGCATTATTTTAACCCAGTTTCTGAGCGTGATGTTCTGAACATCATCTCCAAATTGAAGCCCTCCTCTCATACCTGCGATCCTCTCCCTGCCAACCTTGTCCAAGATTTAAAACATATATTTGCCCCTTATTGGACTATTATGATCAACCCCTCCTTGACCTCAGGGTGTGTTCCTGCATCCCTCCAACTAGGCCAAATCTCTCCCATCCTCAAAAATCCCACTGCTGATCCCAACGACCTTAACAATCTTCGCCCTAACTCTAACCTGCCTCTTCTTTCCAAGGCCCTTGAAAAATGCACCTTGCTACAACTGGATAAACACATTGACTCATTTAGCCTTCTGGACACTTTTCAGTCAGGCTTCCGAAAAGGCTGCAGTACTGAAACTGCGATGCTCAACATTGTGGATGATATTCACCACTCCCTTGACAAGGGGGAGGCCTCCCTTCTCATCCTTCTTGACCTCTCGGCTGCTTTTGATACTGTAAATCCCTCTGCCTTACTCAACACCCTCAAGAATTGGTTTGGCTTTAACGGCCCTGTTCTCAACTGGTTCACCTCCTTTTTCCAGTTCAGGACTCAACAGATTAAAATCAATAATTGTCTTTCTACACCTAAACCAGTCTCCTAGGGTGTTCCCCAGGGCTCTATCCTCTCTCCCTATTTATTTAAACTCTTTATGGAACCTCTCACTCTCATTCCAAAGCAAGCTGGAATCAACTATCCCCTCAATGCAGATGATACCCAGCTCTACTATAAAATCAATTCCCATTCAGACATTCTTCACCTCAATGATGCCCTGACTAAGATCCAACAATGGTTCCCTCACAATCACCTTAAACTCAACCCCAAAAAAACAGAAGTCATCCTCTTTGCCCCTAAAAATAATCAACTTCCTATACATCACTGGAACTCTGATCTTAAAACCCTTAACTGCTCTGTGTCCAACTCCAGCTCATTTAAATCTCTTGGAATAAGTATTAACCAATACATCAGCCTCTCGCCCCACATAAAAAACGCAGCGAAAGTCGCTCTATTTTCTCTTCATCACCTCAAGAAAATCAAACCCTTCATTCCTTTTGACGACTTCAAATCTGTTGTCCAACCATTAGTACTCTCCAGACTGGACTATGGAACCGCCATTCTTGCCGGAACTCCAAAAATCCATTTAGCCCCAGTCAAGTCAGTCCTTATTCTCGTGGCTAGGCTTATCCCTGATTGTAAGAGGTTTGATCACATCTCTCCTGTCCTGAAAGATCTCAAATGGCTCTTAATTGAGGGCAGATCCCTTTACAAGAATGTGTGCATTACACACAAAGCATTGCATCTTCAAACCTCACTGTATCTTTCACAAAAACTGCACAAGGCGGGCTATGCCAGAGAATTGAGAAGCATCAATTCCCTCATGCCGGTACCTCCCTTGGTTAAAAAGAAGTCTACCCAATCTTGCACTTTCTCTGGAAACGCGCCTACTATCTGGAACACTCTCCCCAATGATCTTCGTTGTAACCCCTCCTGCTTCAGCTTCAAAAAAGGCCTAAAAAAAATCTTCTCTTGAAATTCTGGAGTCCTTATTCCCTCCACCTTACATGGTCTCTCAACCTGCCGATTTGAGCGCTATACTCCTCTCCACATTTTACTTGACATACTACTCACGGCTCTCTTCCTCACTTATACTTGCTCCCTCCTACTATTTACCCCCTTACTACCTCCATCTACTCCCTCATGCTTTGTACCTCCTAGATTTTTCCGTTCCGCCATACTCTTCCCCCTTCATCCCTTGCTACTTATGCTTGCACAATTATCCTAATCATATTAATGGTCTTCTGGTACTTCTGACCTTCCTGACAATGTATTTACTGTTCTGCGTACTCTGTTTATATTGTCTTTTACTCCCTTTTCCTTTGTATGATCATAATACTGTAATTCTGTTTCGACTTCAAACCCTTGTACAGTGCTCTGATACCTCTGGGTCTAGCCAGCGCTATATTTAAAACTGTTTAAATAAAATAAATAGGCAGTCTTCCTGACCTTTTTTAAAAAAAATGTGTTCTGCTATCTAATATCTCTGAAAATACATGGTTTACTCCTTCATGAATGAGCAAGTAATGCCTGTAACAGCTGTGAGGCCTTGACAATTAGTTACAACCGCAGGACTGGCATATGAAACACCTTCTACAAATAAATAAATAAATAAATCCAATGATGCCATCTCAAGGATCTAACTTAGTTCTAGAAACTCACTGCAGCCTTTCTTGGAAATCCCAACTTTTCTTTCAGAAAGAATATACATTCTCTACTAGAGTGCTTAGGCTTCAAGAATGGTTCTGACCAATTTGTAAAGCCACCAAAACTGCACTCCTAGCATCTATTAAGTAGTGTGACGGGGTTAAAATATTGGATGCCAGGGCAATTTATAAAGCTACGCAGTGCTCATCAAAAATGGAGTGGGAACTGGGATTGTGGGAAGTATTATTAGAAGCACCCAAGACCATTGTTGTGGTGATGAGCTTCTGGTAGTATCACCATGAGACCAGAAACCCACATCAAGCCTGATGATTGGGTGAACAACTTTAAATCGCATTATGCTAGTGCAAGCCCGCCCTCTCCTCCAGATTCCTTCCACAATTTCAATTACCCTCCATAGGTAGTGGTATTTGACAAACCATCACCTTCTCTTTGCAAAACACCGAAAAGGCACTTACTTTCCAGAGTCAGGAAAAGGCTCCTGGTTTGGATAGGGTTCTTCAGGACTTATTCCTGTCAGAGATCAACATCTAGGTGCCCTACATAAAACTCATCTCAAACGCCATAGCTGAGGGCACTTCAATTCCTTCTTCATGGAACGGTGCTGAGATTGTACCCATCTTCAAGAAGAGTTGTAGAAATTTGCCAGGAAGCTATCACCCCATTAGTGTCCTCAGCGACAATTTATAGCATTGGCAAAGTGGGCCCTAGCCCATGGCCCAACCTTTTCTGATAGAACTAACTGTATTGTGCAGAGAGCCTTGTCCTAATGACCATGAATATTTCTTAAACAGACTGCTTTAAATACAATTTTCCTATAATTTATATTTAATGTGGGTGATGTATGGTAGTCTATTACAGACCTTTTGCTGAGTAACTTTTGTTTTTCAACAACATGCAACAGTCACAAAATGTTTCTTTTAGATCAAAGCAGGACCTCACATGTGAGAAATTGGATGGCATCACAAAGATAACTTGCAATAATATTAGTGAGCTGCTGCAGTATTATAATTTTGAAAACACACATCACTACCCTGAATATTAGATACAGATACATTTAGAATTTGGATCAGTGACCTTACCAAAGAGGGCATGAATTCAAAGCTGTTCTGAAATGGGTTCCCCCCAAAATATGTTTGGCTCAGGGCCCCGGAATTCCTTAAAATGTCACTGAGTGTCCTGGATAATAACCAGAAGGTCTTTGCCAAACATGTCCTTGTTTAGTTAAGCAACTGGATCAAGGAAAATGATATGATATTCAAAGCCATTATCAAGCAGGCTTTAGGGAGAAAACTGTAACGGTGGACAAGTTCTTTAGATTTCTGGTAACTAAGTGGAAGACAGTGGGAATAGGCAAAGGGGACCTTTTATGTTGCCTTCATTGATCTCAGAGCCACATTTGACCTGGTCTCCAGATCGAAGCTGTGGGAAGTTATTGCTGAAATGGGAGATCCACCTGACCTATTAAAAATAATAAAGCATCTTCATGAAGACAACTATGCTCAGGTTAGAAGGGGCCCCAAGGGCAAATTGATAGGCAGAATCAATATTGATAAAGGTGTTCGCCAGGGTTATGCCCTGCACCCTCCCCAATTTCTTCTTTTTATTTGTTGATGCTCCCTCACTAGCTGGGGAGCATTTTCAGGTGCTACTCTTTTCTAAATCCACAAAGGGGCTCCAAACCCTCCTTTACAGGTTTTCTACCTTTGTGATTTACATGGGTTGGTAGTCAACGCCCACCAGGCCAAATCTATGTGTTTTGATAGACCTAGAAATGTTTGGGTGGTGCGGGGGGAGATGAGGTTGGGAGGGGATAGCCTGATAAGAGTTAGCAAATTAAGTTATTTGGCAATGAGGCTTTCTGATTCTAGTTCATGGGTGTCACAAATCACAAAAACTCCCTGCTCATAGGGCTGTCCACCATGCTTCGCTTTGCTAAACTCACTCCTTTGAACTCATTCTCTCCTGCAATAGAAATGTATAAAACTCAAGCAATTAACACTGCTCTTTATGTTGCAGAGTTATGGGCATATTCTGATGTTAAAAATGCAGGGATTCAATAGAATAAATTTATAAAAAAAATGTAACGAACCTGGGCCAGAATATTTTTCTATTACTCTTAAGGTTAGATCTTGCATTGAAGCTCATTGTAGAACTCACCTAACAGGCCTTTATTTTACTGGCTTCATATCTGCTGTGTTGACGAGCTGAGACGATATAGGGACACACTCATGACGTTATTACCCGACCGTTACCCTTGAATCTTCCTTGGCTAAGCCATAGATGTCTTTATTAGAACATGGCCAGAGAGACAGCTGGTATAACCCCATCCTTTACTAGTCCAATTGTAACTGATAGGGTAAAGTCTCGGTATCCATAATTATTTATGCAGGAAAGGGAATCCTCCACATCTTTAGGCACTTTATCAAAAGCATTTTTGCACCAATTAATTATATTTAAGGGTGAGGCGTTTTAGATCATATTAATCCACCTCTTTTGATGATCTCTATATAGGTTATGTTCAGATATGTTGTGTTACCATTACCTAAATTCACATTTTCTTGACCATTCTCTCCCTTTAAATCCAAACTGCGTCCTTCTTGTGGTCAGGCAGAGCAACTGCAGGACATCTGTTGTTTTTTCTGCGCCGCTTATTATAGATCGACAACTAAATGGGTTGTCCCGTTTGTCGCACCTGATAAATGATTTTAAAATTTGTAGAACTGAAACCAAATTGCGCATAGTGTGTGTTTGTTTCTACATTTCTGTATGTGGTGTGGTTGATAAGGTCTAAAATAGTGGACAAGTCCAACACTTGTAATGTAGAACTAGAACATGTGTTTTTTATTAGGATTAAAAAAATAGACTTATTTGTTTATCTGATTAACTACATTTTTTAACGTTTATTTAGGTTTGATCGTTTTTTATGCTATAAGTTGTTGATCCGATCTGATAGTAAAGATGATGATGAGTTCCTTTCTCTTCATTCTGCTGCTTGTCCTCCCAAGTCAGGTTTTAGCCAGAGCTAATGTATAACCATGTGGTATCAATAATGGAGGCCTTTTTCACTCTGCCCTTGAGATAGCCTATCACTGAAACTGATAGCTTATTGGCAGTAAGAGGACTGGAGCCACATGTGAGACACTGTGAAGGGAGGGCTGTTACAGAAATTGGCAGCCGTTCGATGGCAGATGGCCTTGTAAGGTCAGCTAGATTGTGGACTGCATATAAAACCATAACATGCGCATTAGGCATTGGAGCACACTTTAAAAAATATTCAAATAAATATTAAATAAACCCCTTAAGGGTCATTTTGTTAAAATAAAAAAAGACGTAAGTAAGTCAAAAAAATCTACAGATGTCTTCTCTGAGAGCTAGTGTTTTCTAAAGCTGCTGGTACTCACACCATGTTAGTTTTCTGTATGCATAGCGCAGGAACCAAATGGCACAATTGGTAGGCACAAATATGCACTCCACACAAATACATATGATTCAATATCTTGTTACAACCCCAAATGTCTCCCCCCCCCCCCCGCCCCCCTCACTCAAATCCTTAACAGCTTATCATGGCTTTCAAAAGATAGCTACTTGCTAGTTATAACTACAGCGCATAAATTGGTTTTCTCTTGCACCCGTATTATACTTATACTTATCATTCAACAGTAAGGAAGGAAAAGGTGCATATAGATTAAAGTAACAAGTTGCTATTAAGAATCAGTTCTGTGGCACAAGTTCTCTCTTGGAGAGAGAGAGAGATCCTTGTATTGATTTACATAGACAGGGGCGGGTCTAGGTTCATGGTGGCCCTGGGCAGGGAGGATAGGTAGGGGACCCTGGAAGAGGGGGTCCGGGCAGGGCGGAGCGCCCGGAGCTCAGGAGGGGGTGTCAGGGTGTTTGGAAGTGGAACAGAGTCGGAGGCCGCCAAATCCCTGCCAGGGGCCGCCATTCAAATATGTATCCATCCTCAGAGGATTATTATATTAAGGACATATATTGGCGTGGAGGCCCCTGGGGCTTGGCGGCCCTGTGCAGGTGCACAGCTTGCACATGCCTAAGGCCGCCACTGACATAGACTTACCATGCTAGTGACAATTAGAAACTTGGAAGATTGCTGCTCATTGAGAGCATTTTCTGCAGATATTTTCGAGGCTCATATTTGTACCATATATGTGTGACCATTTAGAAGTGATTAAGAAGCACCTATACCAAACCATCTTCTAAATACCAGAAGACCATGTAAAGAGGTGAGCTAACTGAAGACCTACTTTAAGTCTCTTCCTATACTCTGCACCCGTTAGAACTTTTAATGTTCCAAAGGGGCTGGTGAAAAAGCTAGACTTGTTTCTTTATTTCCTTTCTTCCTTCCTTCCTTTCTTTCACTATAGCGCAAATGTGGACCGACAGCTCTAACAATTGAACAATCTAGCTTACAGATAATGGCAAGCATGATCAATGGTTACTGCTGGCACGAGGATAAAAATAAAACCACGACTAGTAAACAGAGGCGCAATAGCTTACAATCAAAATAGGGATGGCTGTCACACTAGTGCTTAAGAATGAGTGGAACTATAATAGTAAGGTTCTGTGGAAGGTGCAGCTAGAAGTGCGGACACTTAGGCCCATATGTACGAAACTACCAAATAGCGAATCCATAGAAATCGCTATTTGGGAATCGCAAAAGGGAGTTTTAGGCCCACATGCATCATTGTGACATTTTGCACTTCCTAATTTGCGAAAAATAAGGAATCGCAAATTAAGAAGTGCAAAATGCTATGCATCATTTTTTTCGGTATTTCCTTGTGATTCGGTAAAAATCGCAATTTTTACCGAATCCCAAAGAAATACCGAATTCTTAAGTTAATTTTCGCAATTCCCATTGATTCCTATGGGCCAAAAGGCCCATAGGAGTCAATGCAAATTGCGAGTGGCACTTAGAAAATTTCATGGGTGCAGGGGGGGGTCCAAAGGACCCCCCCCATGCACCCCTGAAATGTATTTTTCGCATCATGTTGCACACACACATGTCCTAAGGACATGTGTGTCCGTAACATGAATGTTGAAAAAAAAGCATTTTCAACATTTTAAACACTTTTTCCAAATTTACCGAGTGGTTCAACCACTCGGTAAATTTGGCACCCTATTTGCGAATTTTCACTTTTTAAAATAATGATGCATTGCTTTTAAGAAATCGCACATCTGCGACTTCTTAAAAGCACCCGCAATTTTAGAACTCGCAAACATGTTACGAATTCTAAAATTGCTTCATGCATCCCAAAAAGCACTTTTGCATTCGCAAACGGCCGATTTTAAGAAATCGCACCGTTTGCGACTACAAAAATGCTTGATGCATGTGGGCCTATGTAACCTGCAATTTCCTAATAGCAAGTCCTACGGATTCATAATCACTATTAGGAAATCGCAAATTTTGAAATGCAAAATCCATTCGTACAGATAGGCCTTAGAGTAGACATTCACTGTGCATCCTGACAACAGTGAGTGCACTATAGCACTGCTGTGGACTGCTGTATCCCCTGACATCTGACCCAACTAGGTGGAGCTCATTGTTTCATTCCCTTTAGACATGGCCACAACACATCTATAAGACACACTCCAAGTATGGATCTGATTAATGTGTATGAACTGTCATGTGCACATTGATAAAAGTTGCATGTGCATTAAGGATTTACTTGTTGCTTTGTAGGTACATTAGCCAGAATATTTTGCATACTTAACAGTGCTTTGTTATTGTCTACTTTTAATGCGAAATGTTTTGAGTTCCTCGTTTTAATTCTGAAAAATCTGGATAATTTTTCATGGAATTAAATGCTTGAGTGTATCAGGCCAGGGTTCTGTGTTTTAAGCCTGATTGTTTACATTAGGGCAAGGAGACATCATGACACATTAGTTTATGTCACCTATATAATATGAGCAGGGTAATGGCGGAAAAAGCTGAAGAAAGGCCATGCCAATTTACGGAGCAGTCTGCACGACAGGACATGTTCGGTTTAGCCTGCACCAATGGCACACCTATAATTTTAGGAGGAGGGAGGAGGACGGGACACACGCACCCATACATATTCACTCATGCCCATGAGTTGACACACACACATGCGCACACACATCCATTCACAACACTGATTACAAAAAATGTGCAAACATACATGCACTCACCAAATTTTTTTTAATCACACTTACCTGCAGTTTTGCCTCAGAGGTCCCAGGAGGGTTGGGAATTCTGCCTTCCCTCATTGATTGACCTTAGGTCAGCTAATGAGGGAAAGTATCAGTCCCAAGCCTGGGAGGTCCAATGAGGGTTGGGACTGCTGGCTTCCAGCCTGTCAATTAGGGAAAGCAGAACTCCCAAAATCCTCACAGAGTGGGATGGGGTCAGTAAAACTGCTGACCCCACCCCACTCTGTGAAGAAACGTCACTGATTGGCACTTGGCCCTGGGCACGTCAGGGCTTAAAACTGAAGCAACAGGTCTGAGGGAATGAGGGACACTACCCCTCATCACTGAGGGGGAGGGCCTCAAGGACCTTTGCTGAGTTGAGGAGGTTATGCCAACAGGAGCTATGACATCCTCGGCGCCATCAAAGTTCGCCTCAGGCAGCCGGGAGCCTACACATTTAGCACATGTCTAACTCCTGACTGCCTGACCTGAAGGTGAGTGACCTTTTCTCAGTCTGACGGTGAGCACAAGGTGAGGGGCGTGGCCTCTGAGCCCCTGTGGCACAGCCGCAGCTGGCCTGCACACTGGTTGAAATGCTATTTTTATTCCCGGTTGTAACAACACAGTGCACGCTTTGCAGAACACAAGATAACATGATAATCTGACTACTGGTATGTGAGTGGGCACTGAGGCATAGGTAGAGTCAGATCTCAATTTGACATGGCATTAGAGATTGCATTTACACAGATGCCATTTACAAGTGACACATGTTACACACTTGTAGTTCCCTTTACAATTCCCCTTGCTATTAGTTCATTCACTTTCCCTGTTTCCTCCTCTGTTTCCTGTTACTTTGGTATGTTCCACGAGCCAGGTGTGGTCTCTGACTAGCCTGGCGCTGGGAATAAATTCCCAGTGGTTACACCTCTATTGCTGTCGTTATTACAGCACTATGCATGACATTATGAAGCATCAACACAAACACTCTGTGGCTAGAATACTCTGCATGAGTGCTGGAGATAGACTCCACTTGGCGCTGAATTTCTTTCTTATTTGAACTGTTTTATTATTAGTTCATAGAACTAAACATGTTCTTCAGATGACTAACTTTTTTAATTAATATTTGTAAATGGATACATACTATTGATTCTGACATGATTGTGGATGTCCCTGATGCATTTTGGGTGCATTTCTTAGTTTGCACCTGGTTACTACCAGTTCAGCATCGATGGCCATAGCATTTCCTAAATGCCCATTTTGCAATTAGGAAATGCTATGCACATACGATTAGGAATTTGCAATGAGAGAATCCCTATTTGCGATTTCCTAGTTTGGATATACAAAATGCCACTTCTACTGGGTAGGAATCACATTTTACTACGCCACATATGCCTTTCATACATACCGAAAGGCAGTTTTGCATTTCTTAATGGCCTGAAATAGCTATTCCGAGTGTTCAAAAAGTGTTAAATTAGTTTGTACATATGAGTATAAAAGAGTACTGAAAAAGGTGGGGACATTAATGGAGGAGTAAGAAAGAGGGCACATGCCATGAGTAAGCAACAAATAGGACATAGATATTGGGGACAATCACATACACACACTTCCAAACCTAACATTGGGCGCCATGTCGTGTTGTCACTTATGAAATGAAGAACTATGTAGAATTCTCACTAGTCATTTTAAACAAATATTAAACATTCGTCTCAATTCCTCTATGTTGTCCCTCGAGGACTTGGCACACACAGCGCAATTTTATAACAAATGCAGCCCATGAACAAACTCCAACAGATGTAAACACACACTCACGTGACCCTGCACAAGCTCGATCATCAATGCGATAAGTCTGCACATCTCATTACACTCAACTGACACGATAGCTGTCCTGACCACCATCACGGTCCTTCATGTCCCATGCAATCAGCAAAACATGAGCTTACCCTTTTATTCTGCAACTTCTACATGTGGATCATCCACATTCTAGGACATGGCCCTGCACTTACACAACTGAATTTACAACAAACTCAGATCAGTGCCTCCTGCCCATTGCACATACTGCGTTTGTCACTGCATACACCGTATCCCTGCTATGCACATACTTCCCAATGCAAGTCTAATGCAGTGCACCCTTGTCATTCTGGCTATGTGGCAGGTTCAAACACATTTTGAGGTGTCCTCCCACATTAGTTGTTAGACATATCACATTCCTGACCTCCAGCTAACCCTGCACCCTCCACGATTAGGGTGGATTCCACGCCCACCTATAAATGACTCATACCCTCTGCGTGGCACTGCCATCCTCTAGCCAATCTACACCAATAGATCGCTATACTCGGTACTGTGCCTCTACTACTGAGCATCCTACTTACCTTCGCCTGCCATGTCTCTTCGCTCTGCACCTGTCCTCTATTCCCTTGTCTGTCATGAATTCACTCTACAAATTACCCACACAAAGCTCCAGGAGCATCCAATGTGCACAGACCTTCCCACGTCTCTGCCTCCATCGGGTGACCTCCCCATCGCTCTCAGCGTCCCTCCATCATCCACCCTCAGCATCCCCCGATCAGCCTCACCTTCTCCGGTAGTGGTCGATGCGGGGCACGGCATCGATGGTGTTGTGTCCAAAGGTACCCATATAGTAGGTGTTTGTGTGCGTGTCATAGTAGTAGTGATGCTGCCCGCCCGAGTGCTGGCTGCCGGCCTCGCTCAGTGTTGTGTCCCTGTTCTGAAAGCTCACCCTGCTGTGGCCTCATCGTCTTGGGCCTTCAGGGCTCCCCCTCCATCACAGGGTCCACCTGGAAACGGCTCTGGCTGGGCATGGGTCCGAGGGGCCGGTTGGACCCGTTGCTGGCGCCTACGGCAAGCAGTTCCTCCTCACCTGGGGCCAGCGGGACCTGCTCGCAGCCCGGCTCCTCCATGCTGCTGGTGCGGCGGCTACTCCGGAGCTCTGAGGTGTGGTGTGCCTCCCCCATCCTCCCCTTGTCGCAGGTAAACAGCTGCACCTCCTGCTGTACAGCTAAGCCGGCTCAGCGCATTTCCTGATGGAGCATCCCGCGCTCAGGGTCCAGGCAGGTAAGGGCACGGGCTGTGCCGGTCAGATGCTCAGACACAAAGACGCTCTTCGTGCCTCTGCACACATGGACAGGGATGAGGGGCAGGGAGCGGCGTCCGCCTCTTCTGACAGCACCGCGCATAGAGCTCCCACCTCTGTCCCTGAACTGAATACCATACACACACTTCTGCAAGCTGCCGCGGCTCCTGCCTTTTAAAGAAAGCAGCTGCGACAAGGAAAGAAAGGACCGCGAAAAAAACAAGCAGCAGTGAAATATAAAGAAAGAAGAAAAAAACACTCCTGTGAGTGGTGCGCGCGCGCCGCTGCGAGACATATGTTTTCAATTATCGCGCCCATGTTTTGGCACAATAATTTAAAACATATGGGCTTTGGTGCGCGTAGCAGACACCAATTGGCCGTGGGCGGAGCAACGCAGCCGCATATTGCCTATTGCGTGGTCTGTTACAAAAAAAGACGTACTCAAAGACCAATCACAGAAGACCATAGGAAAAACATATGCACGCGCGTGTACTATTCCAGGGTCCATTTCTGAACCCCAGACAAAAGGACTTTTGCCCGCGCGAGTACTGCTGCGCAGTGCAATGCAGGTCGCGAGACCTAAAAATTGCATTATCTGTTTAAAAAGGAGTAGTTGCGATCATTGTGTCCAGTTAGATAATGCCCAGTTGGGCACTGAGATGATATTTGCTGCTGTGACCCCGGGCATGCCTCTTGTGACCCCTTGCACTGCCTTTGCGACCCCGAGGGTCAGCAGTGGCAAAAACAGTGCCAGAAATTGAAGCAGCCCATCCTCATGGACGTCTGAGGGGCCTCAGTCTCCATGTTTAAAAAAAATAATAATGATTTTTCTAATGGTGAATATTACATTCTTCATGCATATGATGAAAAAACAATATATATGATGCTTATGAAGGGAACCTCTAACAATTAGATTCACCAATTGTTCAGCCCCCCCAAAGCGACTTTGGATCTGATGAAGAGTTTGGAGGACGGAGCAAATTCTGTGAGGAAAAATGGTGCACCCTGACCATTGGCCCCAGAATATCAAAGAACCACAATGTTGAGAACAAAATATTTAAAAAATCGACAGGCTACTCGAGATTCTTTTTATCTAACCACATATGTGTACCTATGTGGTTCCTATATCTTCAAGGTACATAGGGGCATATTATCAAGGGGGTTTATCTCCGCTTTTTTGGCTTTAAAAGCCAAGAAAGCGGATATAAAATTATCTCCCTATTACCTAGCTGTCGCTAACACCAGTTAGCGACAGCTAGTAGGAGATAGCGACCATCTTGGGCCCCACTTTGCATGTCAGTGATATTTATCACTAATGACATGCAAAGTGGGCGTGCCAAGATGTTAGCGACTGGAAACAGTCGCAAACATCGCTATCTCCTATTACCAACTTTTGGAGATATTCGCGCTAAGCGCGAATATCTCCAAAAGCTAACACCTGCCCTGAGCAGTTCTTAGCCATGTTATCCAATGGGAGGTGGATAACATGGCTAAGAGCATTAGCTCGGTAATGCATGAATATCGCTGACTTTTCAGCGATATTCATGCATTGCGGCGATTTTTATCGCATTTGCGATAAGGTTTATTTGCGGTACAAATCGCCGCAGCTCAGTGGTAAAATGCTGTCTCTAACCAAGCAATAGCGATAATTATCGCTATTGCTTGGTAATATGCCCCATAGTTGTGGAGTTAGAAATAGTAAATCAATACTTCCTTATATGCACTTACCTTTCGATAGTTTCCCCCTCGATATTCAGTCCTCGATATTCTTGTCCCACAATTTTCTGGGAGTTGATATTTATCAACAATCAAGGGAAAGGTTTGATGGATGGCTCTGCCAAACATGATGACAGGCCGCCAGACCTTTCCAGAGTGTTTTCTATTTTTGAAAAACAAACCCCAAAAGCAGTTTATTTTTGTAAAAATAACATATGAATGACCCCTCACATCATAGGAGTCATCTTCCATGGTGTGAGAGCAGGATATATTGCATAATATTACCATCTAAACATCTTTAAGCATGGGACCCACTAGCAAACACAAGAAAGCATGTGCTTACATAGCAAAGCACTGTTTGAACTCCACCGCTTTTGAGTACCTTTTGAGATTCCTGCTTTGTGCCAGCTCTTGTATCACCGGTGTTACACTGTAAAACAAGACTTACAACAGGTGCTGTGGGGACGCTTCACTGCAAAGTTCATGTGGTTTCTGGGCCCGTTACGCAGTCCAGCTGGTGAAATGCCAGGAAACGCTGCCAAGACTCAGAATCCTTTGGGCAAGTTGAATGAATTGCCAGAGCCCGATGCGAGTGAGCACCTCGTTTTAGCTGTAGGGGTGCTTACGTCATGTTATTTATTGCATGTTACTGTATCGCAGCACATCAATCGCCTTCCATCGCCCTTCGTGTGAATGTGTCATGCTGAGTTTGCATAAAAGGCGTGAGATCGTTCTCGTTCATAGCCATCGAGCAACGCGCAGGGCTTGTGACATCATCCGCATGTGTTAAATAAAAACACTGTACATTGTTTTAAAGCATTGCGCGTGCTCACTTTCTCAGGAATTAGGATTTCATTTCGCATAGAACAGAATTAGGATTTCATTTCGCATAGAACAGGAACAAGAGACTGTCTGCACTGTATCTATCAGCAGGCACAAGTTGTAAAAATAGAAGTGGGGGGGACGCTGTCACCGGAAGTGACGTGACGACCGGAAGTGACGCCACGAAAGGTGCCAAGCTCCTCGTCCCAGAGAGGTCAAAGAGTGAAGTCCAGCTGTTTGGAAGGGGGTATGGCGTCCCCCCCCCCCCCCCGTAAAATAAGTGGGGGGACTCGAGCCCTGGCCGATCACTCTTAACACATCAGTCATTCGAGGAGGAGATCCCTCCAGCATTTTAGCACCAATCTAGATTAAAATATAATTTGACACTAACAAAAGATGGCGCAATTAGTGCGTTAATAACTTAAACTGCAGAATAAGCAGGGTTGCTCTATTAGGCAATGGCGATAACAGGCAAATGATCCCAGACCCAGTGTCCTGGTGATCAAACTCTTCTGGCCAAGGATTTGTGTGGACTGTAGATACGGGATGTCGGGTATCTACACCACATGTGGCTTACAGCCCCCCACACCCCTCACAGGCAATCGTGTTTTCCGTCCTTTCTTTCATGACTGTTTCCGTCGTAGTCATTCATTACAAGAATTATGGTAATCCTGTTTAGGGCGCAACAACGAGTTTATGGCTTGCTCGGGATTACAAACTGTGTGGGAACACCGCACTGCTGTGGCGTTTCCCCCACTGCCATATTGCCAGTGCCACCCACATTTCAGCAGGAAATACCTGCTGAAAGGAGCGTGGGGGAAAGTGCCCAAAAAGAGGGAAACTCGTGGGAATCGGTGTGAAAATGCAAATTCTTGTACAATTCACCATCCCGAGCACGTTTTACTGGCGCAAACATCACCGTTACTGGTCGGGCAACGCTCTACATACAACAAGGCCTCTCTCTTACATCAGCAAACCAAGGTTTGGGCATTTCCCAATTTCTATCACATTCCGTGTGGTTACACTTACACCCATGGCTTTAAGTGGGCCGGGTCCTGCCGGTACTGAGCACCGGCACTTCTAAAAAGCTGGTGCTGAGACAGGTCTTTCACCCTAGGTGAAAATAATCGATCTTGACTCTGCAGCAGTACCACCATTCACTGCCTTTCCATCTTCAAAGGGACACGTTTTAGTTCTTTCACAGTCTCATCATTTCAGAACTCAAGTATTTTCAATGTGCTATGCAACCAGGGCTTTAAATGGGCTGGGTCCTGCCGCAGTTTTAAAAAGCTGGTGCTGGGACAGGGCCCTATTGGGCTCTCGTTTTTTGCAGTCACCTCAGGGTACAAAAAAAGTCTCAACTCTGCAGCAGTGACACTATTCAAAACCTTTAATGTAACTTCAAAGAAACTCGTTTTAGTTCTTTCAGAGTCATTTCAGCACTGAAGCATATATAATAAAGCTGTTGCTTATTTATCTTATGCAGCTAACAACCATTGACAAAGCCAATAGTCCTGACTTCCTGTAGGTGTAATGTTACTTGTTGTATTATATACCTGGATGCAATGACAGAAACAGTAAAATACCAGACAGGTGGCACACTATGATAAGCACAGATTTTTAGCTTATGTGTTTTAAGACTCGTCCTTCATTACATCGGCGGCCCCTCTGAGAGACCCTCCACAGTTTTTTCATCCCACTTAAAGCACTGTATACTACAAAGCTATAGTTATTGCTTAATTATCTTATGCAACTTACAATCATTGACCAAACAAATGTTCCTGACTTGTTGTAGGTATGATGTTATTTGTTTTTTTATATCTGGATGAAGGGACAGAAGCAGTAAAATATCAGTCAGATGCCACACTATTAATTACATCGGTCATTCCCCTTTAAGAGACCCCCTCCAGTTTTTCCACCCCACTTAAAGGCCTCATATACAGCTTCGACTTGATGGCAGCAATGATGTGCTAAAGAATATTATTAATGTAGGGTTTTCCGATCCTGTGAGGGAGGAACGTTTTCGGTCAGTGCATCCCTCCTCAGTCAGAAATGCTCCTCATGGATGGAAAATCGTTTCTGACCAGGGCCTTCTTCTGGCCTCCTCACTCGTGTGAGGCCGCAGTGGTTCCTTGAGGCTGAGCCATCACTTCTGTTCCAGTATCAAACATCTGTAAAACTCTGCTGGATCTCTTCCCACACATTTCTGCAACTCACCATGTCCTCAGTCGGCCCACCGCTAAACCAGGAGTCTTTTGTTTCCTCTTGTCTGAGCAAGTGCAGCCATAGATGACATTACTGTAAATTGAATCTGCAGACCCCTGCTCCCAAGGGGCTCAGACCAGCATACCCAAAAAGCGACTGTGAGGTACTGCGCTCGCGTCTTCTGAGCCAGGAGTTCATCAGGGCCTACCCTGGCCCTCCCGCCTCTAGGCCAGAGAAGGCAACATTGTTTTTGTTGTACCCTTTTGTTGAAAGCCTTTCAAATCTCCTAATATTGCACTGTGGGATCGATGAGCAAGAGAAAGCAAAATGCTAAAAATAGACCTGAGACAACAGATGGCAAAGCCGCAAAAACTGGAAAATGGAAAGGAGAACTTTGTGTTACCACATAAGGATCAGAGGAGGCCCGAGGGGATTTGTGACTCTCAACGCAAAAAGGATGTAAAATCCTGGTCAGGTTCAGATTCGTCCCACTGAGGTAGATCAACATCTTCTGAACATATGCTGGGGAATTCAGTTTGGGGCATGGAAGCTGCGCACAAAGCTTCTCTTTGAATGAACGGAGAGTTCAGGATACCACAAGAATACAGTTCTATATACTGATAAAATAACATGACCGAAAAGGAGACCTGTACAGCTTTAAGCGTATTCTCCAGGCAATGAGTGTGAATTTTGACATGGTTCATTCAGCCGTTTACGCTTCTGATGCTGATAAGTAGCATCCTTTAATTACTTTGATCGAAAACAAATAGGACTAGTAGGAATAGATATATGAACAACAAGCTGTCATTATTATTTGATACACCACAAAAAAGAACAACAGGCTTTTGTGATGATAGAAAATAAATGAGGTTGACAAGACCCAGGTATACAGCACACAATTGTAAAAATACAACAAAACAACATGAATGTCTAGGTGCTCCTTTCAAATGTATTTGTAGCACACATTTTCAGCCCACAAACCACACCAAGGTATTACAAATAATGAGATAGAACTGAACCCTCAAAAAGTCAACCTTCACTTTATGGTTGATTATCACAGGTCTCATTTGAGGTCTACTATCCTTCAAAGGCTATTCCCGCACTCACAGCCAATCACAATTCAGATTGCAATTTACTTAATGCTCTTTAGGCAACCCATTTTATGACTTTTTGTTAATGGGCAATTTGACATGTAAACTCTTTGTGCTTAGGTGGCATTACGCATTCCTGTGGATGCCATCTTATGAACCACATTCTTTTTTGTAGGGTTGCTTGAACACTCCGCAGAATGCAATCCTACCAATCACCATGCTCCCTTATACTGAGGAGGTGATGCCATTGCCCTCTCCCTTATCTGCAGGGCCTATGCGTAGTGAGCACCGGGGTGCCACTCAGCAGTCACCTTCCTGTAAAGCCCTGCCTACCCAGGATACACAAAACCCTGTCTGGGATGGTGCTAGCACCGCCCCGGACAGGAAACCCTTTGTCCAAGCTCTCCTCGCTGGAAGGACTCCCAGCAGCAGGAGGTCAGACTCGTGTCTGTGGTGGCAGCATCCATTTTGTGGAGCTGAGGCTTCGTTTAACTTTAACCGGGGTTCACAGTTACATACATGTCGTGTCCCTCTAGAAGGGTGGAATGCTAGCCCCGTCGCCAGAATTGGCGAGGGGTTAGTATTCCAATTCGTATGACACCTTACTCGACATGTTTTGATAAAGCAATACCAGAGATAGCATTTAACCGCGAGGATTATAATGCACTTAAGAGTATATGGTATGCGTTATCATGGAACAGCTATTAGGACTTGATTCCGCAAGCTGCAAACGGGCTCAGCTCATGCCAGAGCACCATCTCACACGATTCCAAGCACTCTGCCTTCAGGATTGTTAAGGCCTGCCATAGGAGTGACTGATAGGAATCTGTGTGTCCATTTTTAGGGTTAGATATAGGTATACTATATCTACAGCAAAGGGTGATTACACGACTTTGCCCCAGCTGTCATGCAGCCAATTGTGTCAGATTTAGGAGGCCAGCCAGGGGTGGCATAATACATGCTTCAGCTCCTGGTAGGCCCTGGGTACACCTATGCCCTGAGTTACAGGGTCTGATAAGGTGGCCCAGTACCAATTGGTAAATGCACCTAGGGTACATGTCGTAATTTAGAGAGAGAACAGCTAGGCTGTGGGTCTGATTGGCAGGCCCACAGCCAGAGAAAGTCGTAAACCAGTGAAACAAAAGCAAAAAATCTGGGTGATCATAGGATTGCAGACCCTACTCTCCTACAGTAAGGTTCTGCAGAAGGTGTAGCTAGAAGTGTGGACACTTAGACCCATATGTACGAAACTACCAAATAACGAATCCATAGAAATCGCTATTTGGGAATCGCAAAAGGGAGTTTATGTAACCTGCGATTTCCTAATAGCAAGTCCTACGGATTCATAATCACTATAAGGAAATCGCATATTTTGAAATGCAAAATCCATTCGTACAGATAGGCCTTAGAGTAGACATTCACTGTGCATCCTGACTACAGTGAGTGCACTATAGCACTGCTGTGGACTGCTGTATCCCCTGACATCTGACCCAACTAGGTGGAGCTCATTGGTTCATTCCCTTTAGACATGTCCATAATACATATATAAGGCACACTCCAAGTATGGATCTGATTAATGTCTATGAACTGTCATTTGCACATTGATAACATTTGCATGTGCATTAAGGATTTACTTGTTGCTTTGTAGGTACATTAGCCAGAATATGTTGCATACTTAACAGTGCTTTGTTATTGTCTACTTTTAATGCGAATGTTTTGAGTTCCTCGTTTTAATTCTGAAAAATCTGGATACTTTTTCATGGAATTAAATGCTTGAGTGTATCAGGGTAGGGTTCTGTGTTTTAAGCCTGATTGTTTACATTAGGGCAAGGAGACATCATGACACATTAGTTTCTGTCACCTATATAATATGAGCAGGGTAATAATGGTGGAAAAAGCTGAAGGAAGGCCATGCCAATTTACGGAGCAGTCTGCACGACAGGATATGTTAGGTTTAGCCTGCACCAATGGCACACCTATAATTTTAGGAGGAGGGAGGAGGACGGGACACACGCACCCATACACACTCACTCATGCCCATGCGTTCACACACACACACACATGCGCACACACATCCATTCACAACACTGATTACAAAATATTTAAACATACGTACACTCACCAAATTTGTTTTAATCACACTTACCTGCAGTTCTGCGTCAGAGGTCCCAGGAGGATTGGGAATTCTGCCTTCCCTCATTGATTGACCTTAGGTCAGCTAATGAGGAAAGGTATCAGTCCCAAGCCTGGGAGGTCCCTTTGAGGGTTGGGACTGCTGGCTTCCAGCCTGTCAATTAGGGAAAGCAGAACTACCAGACTCCTCACAGAGTGGGATGGGGTCAGTAAAACTGCTGACCCCACCCCACTCTGTGAAGAAGCGTCACTGATTCGCACTTGGCCATGGGCACGCCAGGGCTTAAATCTGAAGCAACAGGTCTGAGGGAATGAGGTACACTACCCCTCATCACTGAGGGGGAGGGCCTCAAGGACCTTTGCTGAGTTGAGGAGGTTACGCCAACAGGAGCTATGACATCCTCAGCGCCATCAAAGTTCGCCTCAGGCAGCCGGGAGCTTACACATTTAGCACACATGTCTAACTCCTGACTGCCTGACCTGAAGGTGAGTGACCTTTTCTCAGTCTGACGGTGAGCACAAGGTGAGGGGCGTGGCCTCTGAGCCCCTGTGGCACAGCCGCAGATGGCCTGCACACTGGTTGAAATGCTATTTTTATTCCTGGTTGTAACAACACAGTGCACGCTTTGCAGAACACAAGATAACATGATAATCTGACTACTGGTATGTGAGTGGGCACTGAGGCATAGGTAGAGTCAGATCTCAATTTGACATGGCATTAGAGATTGCATTTACACAGATGCCATTTACAAGTGACACATGTTACACACTTGTAGTTCCCTTTACATTTCCCCTTGCTATTGGTTCATTCCCTTTCCCTGTTTCCTCCTCCGTTACCTGTTACTTTGGTATGTTCCACGAGCCAGGTGTGGTCTCTGACTAGCCTGGCGCTGGGAATAAATTCCCAGTGGTTACACCTCTATTGCTGTCGTTATTACAGCACTATGCATGACATTATGAAGCATCAACACAAACACACTGTGGCTAGAATACTCCGCATGAGTGCTGGAGATAGACTCCCCTTGGCGCTGAATTTCTTTCTTATTTGAACTGTTTTATTATTAGTTCATAGAACTAAACATGTTCTTCAGATGACTCTAACTTTTTTAATTAACATTTGTAAATGGATACATACTATTGATTCTGACATGATTGTGGATGTCCCTGATGCATTTTGGATGCATTTCTTAGTTTGCACCTGGTTACTACCAGTTCAGCATCGATGGCCATAGCATTTCCCAAATGCCCATTTTGCAATTAGGAAATGCTATACACATACGAGTAGGAATTTGCAATTAGAGAATTCCTATTTGCGATTTCCTAGTTTAGATATACAAAATGCCACTTCTACTGGGTAGGAATCACATTTTACTACGCCACATATGCCTTTCATACCAGTGGCGTCACTAGGTGGGTGCGGGGGGTGCGGACCGCACCGGGTGACACTCTCACATAGGGTGACAAGCGAGGTGAGCAGCAGAGCCTTATCTGATCGTTCCATAAGGAAGATGAATGAACTGGCAGAAAATAACATCGATTTGTACAGTTCGGTTAAAGAAACAATACATTAGGACCAATACCGTGCACCCAGATGGAATCAAAGTAATGTATTGAGCACCAGAGACTTAAGAGAAACGAAAACCTGTCATTTCCAAAACGCAGAGCTGAACGTTTATTCATAAATAAAGGGACCTTAATACTCATATTAACAAAATAAACGAGAGGACAATTCCAAATTCATATTTTCCTCTTCAAAGCGGTTTGAAATTTCTTCAAATAAAAAATGCAATATTTTTTATGGAAATCTTTCTTTCCGGCAAAGGAATCGCAAGTATGGGCAAAGCCAATAAGTCTGACCTTGGTAAGGCTGAAGCATTTTGTAATTTTTTGAAAGCATATGCAATAGGCACAAAGCAACTGCAAAACATACAAAATATTGTAAAAAAGACGTGGCCCAACAGCCCCACGCACACCAGAGCTTGCACTGAAGTGCACCTCTATTTCAGACTGCTCTAGTCTGCACATGCAAAAGGGACTCACAGTGCATGAGAGCCAATGTCGGACATGGACTGACCCCACAACCTGCCGTGCCGGGCAGAAGCGATTTCAGGAGTTATTTCATACAGTCACTTTGTGAAGAGCGAGATCTGTGAGGGGGAAACCATGGGGGGCGGGTGGAGAAGGCGACAAAGAAAGGGTTAAAAGAGAAGCACACTGGGGAGGGGTGGGTGCAGGCGGAGGGGGAGGCATGGTGCAGGCAGAGAGGGAGATAGTGCAGGCAGAGGGTGAGATGGTGAAGGCGGAGGGGAGAGATGATGCTGGCAGAAGGGTGAGATGGTGAAGGCGGAGGGGAGAGATGGTGCAGGCAGAGGGGGAGATGGTGCAGGCAGAGTGGGAGATGGTGCAGGCAGAGGGGAAGATGGTGCAAGCAGAGGGTGAGATGGTGCAGTCAGAGGGAGAGATGGTGCAGGCAGAGGGGGGAGATGGTGCAGGCAGAGTGGGGAGATGGTGCAGGCAGAGGGGAGATGGTGCAGGCTGAGGGGGAGATGATGCAGGCAGAGGGGAGATGGTGCAGGCGGAGGGGAGAGATGGTGCAGGCGGATGGTGAGATGGTGCAGGCAGAGAGGGAGATGGTGCAGGCAGACAGGGAGATGGTGCAGGCAGAGGGGGAGATGGTGCAGGCGGAGGGGAGAGATGGTGCAGGCGGATGGTGAGATGGTGCAGGCAGAGGGAGAGATGGTGCAGGCAAAGAGGGAGTTGGTGCAGGCAGAGTGTGAGATGGCGCAGGCAGAGAGGGAGATGGTGCAGGCAGAGGGTGAGATGGTGCAGGCAGAGGGTGAGATGGTGCAGGCAGAGGGTGAGATGGTGCAGAGAGGGAGATGGTGCAGGCAGAGGGGGAGATGGTGAAGGCGGAGGGGAGAGATGGTGCAGGCAGAGGGAGAGATGGTGAAGGCGGAGGGGAGAGATGGTGCAGGCAGAAGGGTGAGATGGTGAAGGCGGAGGGGAGAGATGGTGCAGGCAGAGGGAGAGATGGTGAAGGCGGAGGGGAGAGATGGTGCAGGCAGAAGGGTGAGATGGTGAAGGCGGAGGGTAGAGATGGTGCAGGCAGAGGGTGAGATGGTGCAGGCAGAGGGTGAGATGGTGCAGGCAGAGGGTGAGATGGTGCAGGCAGAGGGGGAGATGGTGCAGGCAGAGGGGGAGATGGTGCAAGCAGAGGGTGAGATGGTGCAGTCAGAGGGAGAGATGGTGCAGACAGATGGTGAGATGGTGCAGGCAGAGGGAGAGATGGTGCAGGCAGAGAGGGAGATGGTGCAGGCAGAGGGTGAGATGGTGCAGGCAGAGGGTGAGATGGTGCAGGCAGAGAGGGAGATGGTGCAGGCAGAGGGGGAGATGGTGCAGGCAGAGGGGGAGATGTTGCAGGCAGAGGGGGAGATGGTGCAGGCAGAGGGGGAGATGGTGCAGGCAGGGGGTGAGGTTGTGCAGGCGGAGGGGAGATGGTGCAGGCAGAGGGGACATGGTGCAGGCAGAGCGTGAGATGGTCCATCCGGTAAGTTGTGAGGGGGTGACACCATGAGTTACCCGCACCGGGTGACACCAGCCCTAGTGACGCCACTGTTTCATACATACCGAAAGGCAGTTTTGCATTTCTTAATGGCCCGAAATAGCTATTCCGAGTGTTCAAAAAATGTTAAATTAGTTTGTACATATGAGTATAAAAGAGTACTGAAAAAGGTGGGGACATTAATGGAGGAGTAAGAAAGAGGGCACAAGCCATGAGTAAGCAACAAATAGGACATGGATATTGGGGACAATCACATACACACACTTCCAAACCTAACACCTTCAGACTCACCCAAAACATACAGACACACACAAACATCACAATTGCCACGTGAAACCAGCATATCCAGAGAATCAGTGACTGAGATATTGGTGACATACACTGCATTAATGTTATTTTTTTATTAGCAAAGAATATTTTCATTGGATTTCTTTTGTTTAAATGAAAGGGAACACAAAACTGTAGCGCCAAAGTATCAATGCCATTGCGGTGATGGACATCTAACAGAAATACTTTAACAGGTTTGTCCATACAACCCTTTAATGCAGAAGATATCATTGTTTTGAGCTGTAAAAAATGACCTCATTAAAAACAAGCATTTGCAATGCAATAGGTTTCGCATTAATTACATTTGAGTTACTGGCATTGCTAAAAATTGCAACACCAATTGCAAGAAACGTCTATAAATTGTAGGTAAAAAAAGTGTATTTATTTTGTAGCAATGGTGGCATGCTGCGCTTTAGGTGAATATGTTTAAAAGTAAAGTGTCCCATACTGCGATTGCTACAATAGTTCATTGTGGATGCGTTAACAATTGATGTGTGCACTGATGGCTGGTGGTGTGTGCGCTTGTAGAAATTGTGCACTGATGGCTGGTGGTGTGTGTGCCTGGTGGAAGTGTGCACTGCCAACAGGTGGTATGTGTGCCTGGTGGAAGTGTGCACTGCCGGCTGGTGGTGTGTGTGCTTGATGGAAGCGTGCACTGCTGGCTGGTGGTATGTGTGCCTGGTGAAAGCGTGCACTGACAGCTGGTGGTGTGTGTGTGCCTGGGTAAAGCGTGCACTGACGGCTGATGGTGTGTGTGTGCCTGGTGAAAGTATGCACTGATGGCAGGTGGTGTGTGTGTGCCTAGTGAAAGCGTGCACTGGCTGCTGGTGGTGTGTGTGTGTCTGGTGAAAGCGTGCACTGACGTCTGGTGGTGGGTGCATGGTGGTGACGTGCACTGACAGATGGTGGTGTTTGTGCCCGGTGAAAGCGAGCACTGACGGTGTGGTTGTGTGTGGTTGTGTGTGTGTGTGTGTGTGGTTGTGTATGTGTGTGGTTGTATGTGTGTGTGTGTGGTTGTGTGTGTGGTTGTGTGGGTGTCGTTGGTGTGTGTGTGGGTGTGGGTGGGTGTGATTGGGTGTGTTTGTGGTTGTGGGTGTGGTTGTGTGTGTGGTTGTGTGTGTGTGGTTGTGAGTGTGGCAAAGTACAAAGGCTTCAGAAAAACTGCGTGGACACGTGCCAGCTGGGTTTTAGGGCTCCGTCTTTGCATTACTCATCAATGTCGTCCCTTCAGGGACCCATATGTCACTCCCCATTAGGTGTCGGGAAATTCAAATGTCCAGATGACGTTTTTATCTGCATCCACTGCAATCTCCTAACTCCATTAGGCAGTAATAACAGAATAATGGGCAATGTGCAGATCAAGTAAAAAAAATAAAAAATTACAGAACTGCACCTTTAGACAACAAAATGCACCAAACCACTAGCAAACAACATGAATGCATGAGCACCAACAACGGGTATCAAATTAGAAGCGTTCATTAAGTAGTCACTTAACCATATACTGATAAGAATATTCTTCCAGCAACCAACTGCACTTGGCTATTGTGTGCATCAGCAATTACATTGGGTTTAATTCCACGACCAGGCAGCAATCACATACATCGCATGGTCATTGCTGACCTATTGCCAGTAAACTAACTCTAAGAGAACACAGTACATTTCCCCTTGCTATTGGTTCATTCCCTTTCCCTGTTTCCTTCTCCGTTACCTGTTACTTTGGTATGTTCCACGAGCCAGGTGTGGTCTCTGACTAGCCTGGCGCTGGGAATAAATTCCCAGTGGTTACACCTCTATTGCTGTCGTTATTACAGCACTATGCATGACATTATGAAGCATCAACACAAACACACTGTGGCTAGAATACTCCGCATGAGTGCTGGAGATAGACTCCCCTTGGCGCTGAATTTCTTTCTTATTTAAACTGTTTTATTATTAGTTCATAGAACTAAACATGTTCTTCAGATGACCCTAACTTTTTTAATTAATATTTGTAAATGGATACATACTATTGATTCTGACATGATTGTGGATGTCCCTGATGCATTTTGGATGCATTTCTTAGTTTGCACCTGGTTACTACCAGTTCAGCATCAATGGCCATAGCATTTCCTAAATGCCCATTTTGCAATTAGGAAATGCTATACACATACGAGTAGGAATTTGCAATTAGAGAATTCCTATTTGCGATTTCCTAGTTTAGATATACAAAATGCCACTTCTACTGGGTAGGAATCACATTTTACTACGCCACATATGCCTTTCATACATACCGAAAGGCAGTTTTGCATTTCTTAATGGCCCGAAATAGCTATTCCGAGTGTTCCAAAAATGTTAAATTAGTTTGTACATATGAGTATAAAAGAGCACTGAAAAAGGTGGGGACATTAATGGAGGAGTAAGAAAGAGGGCACATGCCATGAGTAAGCAACAAATAAGACATGGATATTGGGGACAATCACATACACATACTTCCAAACCTAACACCTTCAGACTCACCCAAAACATACAGACACACACAAACATCACAATTCCCACGTGAAACCAGCATATCCAGAGAATCAGTGACTGGGATATTGGTGACATACACTGCATTAATGGTATTTTTTTATTAGCAAAGAATATTTTCATTGGATTTCTTTTGTTTAAATGAAAGGGAACACAAAACTGTAGCACCTAAGTATCAATGCCATTGAGGTGATGGACATCTAACAGAAATACTTTAACAGGTTCGTCCATACAACCCTTTAATGCAGAAGATATCATTGTTTTGAGCGTGTAAAAAATGACCACATTAAAAACAAGCATTTGCAATGCAATAGGTTTCGCATTAATTAAGTTTGAGTTATTGGCATTGCTAAAAATTGCAACACCAATTGCAACAAAAGTCTATAAATTGTAGGTAAAAAAGTGTATTTATTTTGTAGCAATGGTGGCATGCTGCGCTTTAGATGAATATGTTTAAAAGTAAAGTGTCCCATACTGCGATTGCTACAATCGTTCATTGTGGATGCGTTAACAATTGATGTGTGCACTAATGGCTGGTGGTGTGTGCGCTTGTAGAAATTGTGCACTGATGGCTGGTGGTGTGTGTGCCTGGTGGAAGTGTGCACTGCCAACAGGTGGTATGTGTGCCTGGTGGAAGTGTGCACTGCCGGCTGGTGGTGTGTGTGCTTGGTGGAAGCATGCACTGCTGGCTGGTGGTATGTGTGCCTGGTGAAAGCGTGCACTGACAGCTGGTGGTGTGTGTGTGCCTGGTTAAAGAGTGCACTGATGGCTGATGGTGTGTGTGTGCCTGGTGAAAGTGTGCACTGATGGCTGGTGGTGTGTGTGTGCCTGGTGAAAGCGTGCACTGGCGGCTAGTGGTGTGTGTGTGTCTGGTGAAAGCGTGCACTGACGTCTGAAGGTGTGTGCATGGTGGTGGCGTGCACTGACAGATGGTGGTGTTTGTGCCCGGTGAAAGCGTGCACTGACGGTGTGGTTGTGTGTGGTTGTGTGTGTGTGTGTGTGTGTGTGTGTGTGTGTGTGGTTGTGTATGTGTGTGATTGTATGTGTGTGTGTGTGTGGTTGTGTGTGTGTGGTTGTGTGGGTGTCGTTGGTGTGTGTGTGGTTGTGGGTGTGGTTGGGTGTGGTTGGGTGTGTGTGTGGTTGTGGGTGTGGTTGTGTGTGTGGTTCTGTGACAACAAAATGCACCAAACCACTAGCAAACAGCATGAATGCCTGAGCACCAACAACGGGTATCAAATTAGAAGCGTTCATTAAGTAGTCATTTAACCATATACTGATAAGAATATTCTTCCAGCAACCAACTGCACTTGGCTATTGTGTGCATCAGCAATTACATTGGGTTTAATTCAACGACCAGGCAGCAATCACATACATCGCATGGTCATTGCTGACCTATTGCCAGTAAACTAACTCTAAGAGAACACAGTAAACGAGCCATTGGGTGCCATGTCATGCTGTCACTTCAGAAATGAAGAACTATGTAGAAATCTCACTAGTCATTTTAAACAAATTTTAAACATTTGTCTCAATTCTCCTATGTTGTCCCTCGAGGACTTGGCACACACCGTGCAATTTTATAACAAATGCAGCCCATGAACAAACTCCAACAGATGCAAACACACACTCTCGTGACCCTGCACAAGCTCGATCATCAATGCGATAAGTCTGCACATCTCATTACACTCAACTGACACGATAGCTGTCCTGACCACCATCATGGTCCTTCATGTCCCATGCAATCAGCAAAACATGAGCGTACCCTTTTATTCTGCAACTTCTACATGTGGATCATCCACATTCTAGGACATGGCCCTGCACTTACACGACTGAATTTACAACAAACTCAGATCAGTGCCTCCTGCCCATTGCACATACTGCGTTTGTCACTGCATACACCGTATCCCTGTATGCACATACTTCGAAATGCAAGTCTAAAGCAGTGCACCCTTGTCATTCTGGCTATGTGGCAGGTTCAAACACATTTTGAGGTGTCCTCCCACATTAGTTGTTAGACATATCACATTCCTGACCTCCAGCTAACCCTGCACCCTCCACGATTAGGGTGGATTCCACGCCCACCTATAAATGACTCATACCCTCTGCGTGGCACTGCCGTCCTCTAGCCAATCTACACCAAAAGATCGCTATCCTCGGTACTATGCCTCTACTACTGAGCATCCTACTTACCTTTGCCTGCCATGTCTCTTCGCTCTGCACCTGTCCTCTATTCCCTTGTCTGTAATGAGTTCACTCTACAAATTACCTACACAATGCTCCAGGAGCATCTAATGTGCACAGACCTGACCCACGTCTCTGCCTCCATTAGGTGACCTCCCCATCGCTCTCAGCGTCCCTCCATCATCCACCCTCAGCATCCCCCGATCAGCCTCACCTTCTCCGGTAGTGGTCGATGCGGGGCACGGCATCGATGGTGTTGTGTCCAAAGGTACCCATATAGTAGGTGTTTGTGTGCGTGTCATAGTAGTAGTGATGCTGCCCGCCCGAGTGCTGGCTGCCGGCCTCGCTCAGTGCCGTGTCCCCGTTCTGAAAGGTCACCCTCCTGTGGCCTCATCGTCTTGGGCCTTCAGGGCTCCCCCCTCCATCACTGGGTCTACCTGGAAACGGCTCTGGCTGGGCATGGTTCCGAGGGGCCGGTTGGACCCGTTGCTGGCGCCTACGGCAAGCAGTTCCTCCTCACCTGGGGCCAGCGGGACCTGCGCGCAGCCCGGCTCCTCCATGCTGCTGGTGCGGCGGCTACTCTGGAGCTCTGAGGTGTGGTGTGCCTCTCCCCGTCCTCCCCTTGTCGCAGGTAAACAGCTGCACCTCCTGCTGCACAGCTAAGCCGCCTCAGCGCGTTTCCTGAGGGAGCATCCCGCGCTCAGGGTCCAGGCGGGTAAGGGCACGGGCTGTCCGGTCAGATGCTCAGACACAAAGACGCTCTTCGTGCCTCTGCACACATGAACAGGGATGAGGGGCAGGGAGCGGCGTCCGCCTCTTCTGACAGCACCGCGCATAGAGCTCCCACCTCTGTCCCTGAACTGAATACCATACACACACTCCTGCAAGCTGCCGCGGCTCCTGCCTTTTAAAGAAAGCAGCTGCGAGAAGGAAAGAAAGGACCAAAAAAAAAACAAGCAGCAGTGAAATATAAAATAAGAAGAAAAAAACACTCCTGCGCCACTGTTTTCAATTATCGCGCCCGTGTTTTGACACAATAATTTAAAACATATGGGCTTAGGTGCGCGTAGCAGACACCAATTGGCCGTGGGCGGAGCAACACGGCCGCATATTGCCTATTGCGTAGTCTGTTACAAAAAAAGACGTACTCAAAGACCAATCACAGAAGACCATAGGAAAAACACATGCACGCGCGTGTACTATTCCAGGGTCCATTTCTGAACCCCAGACAAAAGGACTTTCGCCCGTGCGATCACTGCTGCGCAGTGCAATGCAGGTCGCGAGACCTAAAAATTGCATTATCTGTTTAAAAAGGAGTAGTTGCGATCATTGTGTCCAGTAAGATAATGCCCAGTGGGGCACTGAGATGATATTTGCTGCTGTGACCCCGGGCATGCCTCTTGTGACCCCTTGCACTGCCTTTGCGACCCCGAGGGTCAGCAGTGGCAAAAACAGTGCCAGAAACAGAAGCAGCTCTTGCTCATGGACGTCTGAGGGCCCTCAGTCTCCATGTTTAAAAAAAATAATAATGATTATTCTAATGGTGAATATTACATTCTTCATGCATATGATGAAAAAACAATATATATGATGCTCATGAAGGGAACCTCTAACAATTAGATTCACCAATTGTTTAGCCCCCCAAAGCGACTTTGGATCTGATTTAGAGTTTGGAGGACGGAGTAAATTCTGTGAGGAAAAATGGTGCACCCTGACCATTGGCCCCAGAATATCAAAGAACCACAATGTTGAGAACAAAATATTTAAAAAATCGACAGGCTACTCGGGATTCTTTTTATCTAACCACATATTTGTACCTATGTGGTTCCTATATCTTCAAGGTACATAGTTGTGGAGTTAGAAATAGTAAATCAATACTTCCTTATATGCACTTACCTTTCAACAGTTTCCCCCTCGATATTCTGTCCTCGATATTCTTGTCCCTCAATTTTCTGGGAGTTGATATTTAGTGGCACAATCAAGGGAAAGGTTTGATGGGTGGCTCTGCCAAACATGATGGCAGACCGCCAGACCTTTCCAGAGTGTTTTCTATTTTTAAAAAACAAACCCCTAAAGCAGTTTATTTTTGTAAAAATAACATATGAATGACCCCTCACACCATAGGAGTCATCTTCCACGGTGTGAGCGCATGATATATTGCATAATATTACCATCTAAACATCTTTAAGCATGGGACCCACTAGCAAACACAATAAAGCCTGTGCTTCCATATTCTAGTCTAGTCTGGATTTTTGTATTGCGCAGCATATAGCTTCCCGAGGGAGTCTCATGGCGCATGCAGACAGTCCCAGAAAAAAGGTAGGTCTAAAATGGGAATTTAACTGAAGAGCCATGTTTTCAGTTTTTTTCAAAAACACATGAGTTTGGTGGTCGTGCGTATGTCTAGGGGGAGTTTGTTCCATAGGGATGGCGCCATAAAGGAGAAGGCGCGTCCTCCATTTCTAGCAGTTAGAACTCTTAGTGGAGTAAGTTGTGACTTGGAACTTGATCTCAGTTGACATAGCAAAGCACTGTTTGAACTCCACCGCTTTTGAGTACCTTTTGAGATTCCTGCTTTGTGCCAGCTCTTGTATCACCGGTGTTACACTGTAAAACAAGACTTACAGCAGGTGCAGTGGCGGGACGCTTCACTGCAAAGTTCATGTGGTTTCTGGGCCCGTTACGTAGTCCAGCTGGTGAAATGCCAGAAAACGCTGCCAAGACTCAGAATCCTTTGGGCAAGTTGAATGAAGTGCCAGAGCCCGATGCGAGTGAGCACCTCGTTTTAGCTGTAGGGGTGCTTACGTCATGTTATTTATTGCATGTTACTGTATGTCGTGACCTGGTGGGATGGGCGACCGACAGTAGGACACTAGGACCCTGTGGGTCATGACGAGGTGACCAGGTCACCGGACACCACATCCGGCCAGGGGACAGGAAGAGGACAGTATTGACCAGGACGAGCAACAGGACGGACGTACATGTGACCAGCTCATGTAATCTTAAATAAAGGAAGCATATTGGAACTAACCTGTGTCTGTAACATATTGTGCTGTGTGGCGCCGCTGCAGAGAACACGACAACTGGCGACGAGGGTCAGAAACGGACCAACGCGGAGAACATCGGAACATCGCGTGTCTGGGCTGGACAGCATCAAAGAATACCAGGTGCCCACCCTGGATGCGCCAAGACAAAGAGTGAAGAAGCGACGCGGGTGCTCACCCCGACGAACAAGAAAGCATACAACAGATCGCGGTAAGAGCGCGACCACTTGCAATTGAGGCGCGAGCTCGTTTGAATTGACGCGCGAAATCTCGCGAGAGCTCAGAAGTCTCGGCGGCCATCTTTGAACCAGGCGGCCGGACCAATCAAGGCACAGCATCAGCAAGGAGGCCATCTTAGAGTCAGGAAAGGCGAGATTTTCGATCGAAATCTCGCGAGAGCGACGGCAGCCATTTTGTGTGGGACAAAAAAGAAAAAGACACCAGAAATAACAAGGCGGCCATCACAAGGCCAGGCAAAAAAAAAAAAAAACAAAGGAAAAGACTAAATTGACAGAAAAAGAGACATTGAAAACAGAGAAAAAGAGCAACAAAGAAATAGAAGCAAAAAAAAAAAAAAGAGACAGTAAAGGAGATAAAAGAGCAACAAAAGTAATAGAAGTAAAGAAGAAGAAAAAGACAAAGAAGCACAAACAACAAGAAAAGAAAATATAAAGACCAAACAAAGACACATAAGAGAAATAAAGACGGTAAAGAGACAGTAGAAGAAATAACAAAAGAGTGCCAAGAAGAGCGCTGAAATCACAGAGGAAGAGGTAGAAATAAAGAAATAAATAAAATAAGGAAGAGAAAAAGAAGAAGAGAAAGGAAACAAAAGAAAGGAGCCGACCAAAGAAAGAAGGAAAGAATGGCAGATCCAAAGCCCAGCGCGCAATACAGGAGACCACTACCTTTCAACCTATCGGAGCCACAAACAGGGATAAGGTGGGAGAAATGGATCAGACGGTTTGAAAGATATGCACAAGATACAGATGTAGCAGACGGAAAGAAGCTAGGATTAATGTTGAACCTAGCAGGCGATGACGTGGAAGAACTACTGGTGACACTGCCTACTGAGGAAACAAAAACATATGACCAACTAAAGAAATGTCTAACAGCCAAATTCGACCCCCAGCGCAACATTGATTTCGAACGATATACGTTCACCATTGCATGTCAACGAGCCAGCGAAACACTAGATGACTTTGCAACAAGGCTGAGAAAGTTGGTAACTCATTGTGAGTTTGATAAATTCGACAACGAGCAAGCGATCAGACTACGGATCATAGAAGGCTGTCTCGACACTGGATTCAGAGCAAGAATACTAAAGGAACCGACCTCATTGGAGAACATCCTGTCCCTAGCGAGAGCAGAGGCGAGAGCAACGGAACATGCCAAAGAAATGGAAAGAGGGAAGAGCGCTGAAAGAGAAAACGCACACTTCACGACATATCGCACAGACCGATGGAAGAATGACTGGAGGGAACAAAAGGAAAGAAGACGACCAGAAAGAACATGCTACAAGTGTGGAATGGAATTTCCACACAGAGGTCCATGCCCAGCACTTGGCCAGACGTGTAGAAAGTGTGGTGGAAGAAATCACTACGCCAGCATGTGCCAAGGTGCACAATTCAGAGGAGATGACAAGGGGAGAACGGGAAGGCGACAGGAATCGACAGTAAGACATGTCAGGTATGTTGACAATGAAAGGAGAAGTTCATCACGAGGGTCAGAGGAAGAAGAGGAAGAAGTGAAAGTGGAAAGATTATACCACATGTCGGAGGCGCGCACTGAGCAGAGCGAGGAAGAAGAAGCAGGAGAGACAACACAGCCAGAAGACAGAAGCACCAGAGACAAGACAGACCAGGCAAAGATAAGAGTAGGAGAGCACGAAACAGACTTTATACTGGACAGTGGTGCAACATGCAATGTCATGTGCATATCGGAATATGAAAAAATGGAAGTAAAACCGGCACTGCAAGCGTCGCAGACAAAGATTTTTACCTGGGGGGCAAGGAAACAAATAACTAATTTGGGAAAATTCACAGAGGAACTGAGATACAAGAACAGAATAAAGAAGGAGGACATTCATGTTCTACAAGGCGAGGTCCCAGGGCCATGCCTGATGAGCAACCGCACAGCCCAAACGATGGGCCTTATAACAATGACATACAACGACGAGAACAGAGAGTCTGAGAGCAAGCAAAGAGAAGACTTAGAGAACAAGGAAAGAGGAAGAGAACAAAAGAGAATCATTGAGGAAACAAATACAACAAAAAGCGGTGGTAGAAAGAAAGGAATAAGAAGCAAAACAGAGGGCAGAAAGCAATGGTCAAGACGACGAGAGCCGGAAGAAAAGGGAACGGAAAGAGGACAACGGAAGGACAGAGAGAAGGCCGCAAAGAGAGGGCAACGACAAAGAACAAGAGCAGCTGGCAAATTGAGAGCAGCTGGAGGACAACGGAAAAGCAGAAACAAAGATGATGGCAGAAAACGACGACCAAAGAAAGAGTGCAAGGGGATCAAGAAACTACGTAGGAAAAAGTAGGAAGCAGAGACTGGGGAGAAGGACAGACGAGACTGACAGAACATCTCTCTCTCTCTCTCTCTCTCTCTCTCTCTCTCTCTCTCTCTCTCTCTCTCTCTCTCTCTCTCTCTCTCTCTCTCTCTCTCTCTCTCTCTCTCTCTCTCTCTCTCTCTCTCTCTCTCTCTCTCTCTCAGTGTAACTGTGAATGAGGACTGTCAATGGTGGGCGACAGTGATTATGATAAATGTGTCATGAACATTTGTTTGCAACAAGGGGGGAGGTGTCGTGACCTGGTGGGATGGGCGACCGACAGTAGGACACTAGGACCCTGTGGGTCATGACGAGGTGACCAGGTCACCGGACACCACATCCGGCCAGGGGACAGGAAGAGGACAGTATTGACCAGGACGAGCAACAGGACGGACGTACATGTGACCAGCTCATGTAATCTTAAATAAAGGAAGCATATTGGAACTAACCTGTGTCTGTAACATATTGTGCTGTGTGGCGCCGCTGCAGAGAACACGACACTGTATAGCAGCCCAGCAATCGCCTTCCATCGCCCTTCGTGTGAATGTGTCATGCTGAGTTTGCATAAAAGGCGTGAGATCGTTCTCGTTCATAGCCATCGAGCACCGCGCAGGGCTTGTGACATCATCCGCATGTGTTAAATAAAAACACTGTACATTGTTTTAAAGCACTGCGCGTGCTCACTTTCTCAGGAAATAGGATTTCATTTCGCATAGAACAGGAACAACAAGAGACTGTCTGCACTGTATCTATTAGCAGGCACAAGTTTTAAAAATAGAAGTGGGGGGACGCTGTCACCGGAAGTGACGTGACGACCGGAAGTGACGCCACGAAAGGTGCCAAGCTCCTCGCCCCAGAGAGGCCAAAGAGTGAAGTCCAGCTGTTTGGAAGGGGGGATGCCCCCCCCCCCCCTGTAAAATAAGTGGGGGGACGCCGTCCACCCGCGTGGTACCCCGACTCGAGCCCTGGCCGATCACTCTTAACACATCAGTCATTCGAGGAGGAAATCCCTCCAGCATTTTAGCACCAATCTAGATTAAAATATAATTTGACACTAACAAAAGATGGCGCAATTAGTGCGTTAATAACTTAAACTGCAGAATAAGCAGGGTTGCTCTATTAGGCAATGGCGATAACAGGCAAATGATCCCAGACCCAGTGTCCTGGTGATCAAACTCTTCTGGCCAATGATTTGTGTGGACTGTAGATACGGGATGTCGGGTATCTAAACCACATGTGGTTTACAGCCCCCCACACCCCTCACAGGCAATCGTGTTTTCCGTCCTTTCTTTCATGACTGTTTCCGTCGTAGTCATTCATTACAAGAATTATGGTAATCCTGTTTAGGCCGCAACAACGAGTTTATGGCTTGCTCGGGATTACAAACTGTGTGGGAACACCTCACTGTTGGGGCGTTTTCGCCACTGGCATATTGCCACCCACATTTCAGCAGGAAATACCTGCTGAAAGAAACGTGGGGAAGAGTGACCCGAAAGAAGGAAACTCGTAGGAATCGGTGTGAAAATGCAAATTCCCCTACAATTCACCATCCCGAGCACGTTTTGCCGGCGCAAACAACACCGTTACTGGTCAGGCAACGCTCTACATCAAGGCCTCTCCCTTACATCACCAAACCAAGGTTTGGGCATTCCCCAATTTCTATTACATTCCGTGTGGTTACACTTATACCCATGGCTTTAAGTGAGCCGGGTCCTGCCGGTACTGAGCACCGGCACTTCTAAAAAGACAGGTCATTCACCCTCGGTGAAAATAATCAATCTTGACTCTGCAGCAGTACCACCCTTCACTGCCTTTCCATCTTCAAAGAGACAAGTTTTAGTTCTTTCACAGTCTCATCATTTCAGAACTCAAGTATTTTCAATGTGCTATGCAACCAGGGCTTTAAATGGGCTGGGTCCTGCCGCAGTTTTAAAAAGCTGGTGCTGGGACAGGGCCCTATTGGGCTCTCGTTTTTTGCAGTCACCTCAGGGTACAAAAAAAGTCTCAACTCTGCAGCAGTGACACTATTCAAAACCTTTAATGTAACTTCAAAGAAACTCGTTTTAGTTCTTTCAGAGTCATTTCAGCACTGAAGCATATATAATAAAGCTGTTGCTTATTTATCTTATGCAGCTACAACCATTGACTAAGCCAATAGTCCTGGCTTCCTGTAGGTGTAATGTTACTTGTTGTATTATATACCTGGATGCAATGACGGAAACAGTAAAATACCAGACAGATGGCACACTATGATAAGCACAGATTTTTAGCTTATGTGTTTTTAAGACACGTCCTACATTACATCGGCGGCCCCTCTGAGAGACCCCCCACAGTTTTGTTTATCCCACTTAAAGCACTGTATACTACAAAGCTATAATTATTGCTTATTTATCTTATGCAACTAACAATCATTGACCAAACGAATGGTCCGGACTTGTTGTAGGTATGATGTTATTTGTTTTTTATATCTGGATGAAGGGACAGAAGCAGCAAAATATCAGTCAGGTGCCACACTATTAATTACATCGGCCATTCCCCTTTAAGAGACCCCCTCCAGTTTTCCCACCCCACTTAAAGCCCTCATATACAGCTTCGACTTGATGGCAGCAATGATGTGCTAAAGAATATTATTAATGTAGGGTTTTCCGATCCTGTGAGGGAGGAACGTTTTCGGTCAGTGCATCCCTCCTCAGTCAGAAATGCTCCTCATGGATGGAAAATCGTTTCTGACCAGGGCCTTCCTCTGGCCTCCTCACTCGTGTGAGGCCGCAGCGGTTCCTTGAGGCTGAGCCATCACTTCTGTTCCAGTATCAAACATCTGTAAAACTCTGCTGGATCTCTTCCCACACATTTCTGCAACTCACCATGTCCTCAGTCGGCCCACCGCTAAACCAGGAGTCTTTTGTTTCCTCTTGTCTGAGCAAGTGCAGCCATAGATGACATTACTGTAAATTGAATCTGCAGACCCCTGCTCCCAAGGGGCTCAGACCAGCATGCCCAAAAAGCGACTGTGAGGTACTGCGCTCGCGTCTTCTGAGCCAGGAGTTCATCAGGGCCTACCCTGGCCCTCCCGCCTCTAGGCCAGAGAAGGCAACATTGTTTTTGTTGTACCCTTTTGTTGAAAGTCTTTCAAATCTCCTAATATTGCACTGTGGGATCGATGAGCAAGAGAAAGCAAAATGCTAAAAATAGACCTGAGACAACAGATGGCAAAGCCGCAAAAACTGGAAAATGGAAATGAGAACTTTGTGTTACCACATAAGGATCAGAGGAGGCCCGAGGGGATTTGTGACTCTCAATGCAAAAAGGATGTAAAATCCAGATCAGGTTCAGATTCGTCCCACTGAGGTAGATCAACAACTTCTGAACATAGGCCAGGGAATTCAGTTTGGGGCATGGAGGCTGCGCTCAAAGCTTCTCTTTGAATGAACGGAGAGTTCAGGATACCACAAGAATACAGTTCTATATACTGATAAAATAACATGACCGAAAAGGAGACCTGTACAGCTTTGAGCGTATTCTGCAGGCAATGAGTGTGAATTTTGACATGGTTCATTCAGCCGTTTACGCTTCTGATGCAGATAATTTGAGTAGCATCCTTTATTTACTTTGATCGAAAACAAATAGGACTAGTAGGAATAGATATATGAACAACAAGCTGTCATTATTATTTGATGCACCACAAAAAAGAACAACAGGCCTTTGTGATGATAGAAAATAAATGAGGTTGACAAGACCCAGGTATACAGCACACAATTGTAAAAATACAACAAAACAACATTAACGTCTAGGTGCTCCTTTCAAATGTATTTGTAGCACACATTTTCAGCCCACAAACCACACCAAGGTATTACAAATAATGAGATAGAACTGAACCCTCAAAAAGTCAAACTTCACTTTATGGTTGAGTCTCACAGGTCTCATTTGAGATCTACTATCCGTCAAAGGCTATTCCCGCACTCACAGCCAATCACAGTTCAGATTGCAATTTACTTAATACTCTTTAGGCAACCCATTTTATGACTTTTTGTTAATGGGCAATTTGACATGTAAACTCTTTGTGCTTAGGTGGCATTACGCATTCCTATGGATTCCGTCTTATGAACCGCATTCTTTTTTGTAGGGTTGCTTGAACACTCCACAGAATGCAATCCTACCAATCACCATGCTCCCTTATACTGAGGAGGTGATGCCATTGCCCTCTCCCTTATCTGCAGGGAGTACCCGAGAACATCCTGAGAAAGGGATAGGTGGAGACAGGTGAGCAAGGCCACCTAGGAGCAGTTGGGTCCTGCCACCATCTTTCTTTCCTGCTGTGCCAGCTTAAAAGAGAGCTTGACTCTAACATCCTTGGTGTTGGACGAATTGACGGACAGCTGACGGGGCACAGGGAGAATCCCCATAACCTCATAGGTAGCACCCCACCAGAAACAGAGTGAGTTTGGATGGTGGTCGACTGTCCCTTGTCGAATTTAGGGGCACATCACATGTTTGTGTACTTACAACATCCTTGAATTAACCATTTGATGGTTTAAACTCGTCTTCTGTAGTTGAAAATGTGCAACGGGCAGCAACTTGGACCAAGATGATGGGTGGTCTTATTGGCAATTTGTTAACCCTGCATAATTTACAGGCCAGAACACACACTATCTAGAAAATATAGTTTGAAACCAATAGTCGGGAATGTTGGATTGTGTAGAGGAATATATTTAGAATCTAGACTTGCATCTAAACACTAGAGTTGATTTGATCAAGGGAGGCCATCAGGAATATGATTACTTCCCACGAAAAAAAGAAGAGAAAAAAAATGGTATAAATGCGCCATGTTTAAATTATTTGTATTATTTGTATTTAACACAAATCCACATTCTTTAATGGAATCCATGAAGAGGCATAAAAGGAGGTAATTCTCATAACCCTGTGTTTGAGAAGAATCCAGTCAACATATATGTATTAAATCTAAACAAAAAATACCGTCTCTACTCATAATTGACAGATCACACGTTCACATATGTGAACAATCAGAATATCCAGGTGCACAAAATCAATTAGTAAGTTTGGTATATTCGAAGAAGTCATACGTTAAGAGCTATCGCTCTCTGCTCTTCCTTTCAATGTTCTACGAGTCACTCTCATAACACTACACCTACCCTGTTATAACATTTGGGGTTCAAGGTTTGAGCCTCACATTAAAGTTACTTATCACCAGCAGTATGCTCATGGGATGACCTATTAAATGCTCATTAAACAGACCCACCCATTCCTCAAGGACGATGCCACTAGTACCTCCAGGATCATGTAAAGATGAAACACCAACATTTGAATATTGCAACCCCACTGGAGATTGACTTCTAAGATTATCACCATCATATTCAGATCTTATACCCAAACCGGTGACATTTTCATAAACCATATTTAGGACACACTATTTTGAATTAGACAATATTTCAGTGAATAGTCTAATGGACAACCCCTCCTACATTTGCTATACATCCAACACTTTTTTCATCCAAGGTCCACCATCCTTATAGTTTGTTTTCTTTTGAGGAATGTGTATTTTGGATTAGGGGCAAGATACATCTGCACATCAGACACATTTCTTTTAGATGTTTACTTCACTTAGATTCAACCCTCCTTTGCCATCTTGCCCATAGTGCCCAATTGATCTTCAGTCTCTGGTGTTCTAATCTTGTCCCTGGACCTAACACTAAGGGCACCGCATCCATGTAGTGGAAAGAGGGCATTGAACTTGATGGCACAGCCGCCGTTCTCTTCTTAGAAACACAACCAAAACTAAAACACTTGGAGAAAGCACACATAAATATGCCTTAGAGTAATTTTTTAATATGCAAACCTATTCTTGCACAGATTTTTGTCACAAGATAGCTGGTTTCAGCAGAAATGCCCTATTGGAACTGTGAAACTGGAAGTATTCTGTGTGCGTCAGCAACATTCATTGTGTAACTCACAGAAACTGGATAGTGGACCGCCTTGAGGGAAACACTCACAAGATCTTTTATGGCCAAAACCAGATTGTAAAAATAGGGATCTCATAATGAAAAGTATCACAAAAGTCCTATTTATCCCATGGAATCATGTTCTCATGTAGTATGACTAAACCCCCCATGTTCTCACAAGAATTACATTGCTACACTTAACTTCGCCCTCGCTACTGGAAGATTCCTATCATAGACACAAGCATTAGCCCCCCCCACCCCCCTCCAGCCCCCTTCATGCTGGCACAGGATCCTACCAAACCTTCAGAACTCTTCCCTTACAAAGCCACTTTTCTTAACCCGATTTTCATAAAGGCAAGGCTGGTTTCACTGGACATTCGTTGTTCAAATTGTATCCCCAGTACACAAAAACTAAAGCCAGGCCATCCAGAATAACGCAGGAGTTGGATGTTACAAAGCAGCAGGTCTGATCCGGAATCATTTTCAGCAGGCCATTGAAAACATGTATATCCTAAGTTTTACATTTACATGTAATCAGACTACGTCCTCCTAGTGGGGCTGGTGTAGGAGATGTTACATGGCTGAACCTTGATTGATACCACTTGACTTGGAACTAATAAAGAAGACTTAGAAACTCATAGCATGGCTACCAGTGTCTTCATGTACAGAATACAACACAAACCACAAAAGACATCATAAGGGGGTGTCCTAGGGGGGAGAGAGAGGAGGAAAGGACTTCAGGCCTGGAGATAAGTCAGCACAAAAGAGAGATAAGGATCTGAAGAGGATGCCAACTTAGAGGTCAAGCAGAGAGAAGAATAAAGGGACCAAGCTAAGTCCCTCACGCAGCCAAAGAGCATCATCCCTTGGTTGAAGGACGAGTAAGAACGACCAGCTACAGAGTCTGGCAAAATAGCACTGAAATCCCAAAGCCCACCAAAGCACATATGCTTGGACACAGCTGCCTAAGTCTACCAGACTGGAGAAAAATCCTTGTCTACCTGGTAGCTTCAAGAATGCGAGTAGCCCATATTCACTAATAAGTACGAAAGGTGTCTTATTTCAGGCACCGGCTGTGGTAAACGGCCATCCGTGGGGTGTGGTGATGGTGATCATATCTCTAGCCAGGTAGCACCAGTGTTATCATGAAGCGGGAACACAGAAGGTGTTGTAAGGCTCTGGTGAGAGTCTGGGAAAAGGGGACTTTTAAACTCTGGGTAGGATAAAAGGCATTGATTACACCTTCAAAGAACATAATACCTCCCTACTTCTCCCTGAGGTATGAGGTATGAGGAAAGGTTCCTAGGAAGAATCTGTGTGCCATTTAGTGGTGAAGTCAAAGACTATGGAGATTAACCAGGGACAGGTGATTCCTGTATATTATAATCGACAAAACAAAAGACGGACTGAAAGGAAAACGGAGAGTTCAATGTATATTGATAAGAAATCTGAATTTCATACTCAAATTAATTTTTAAATTCATGATTCTGTCTCCTTATTTCTGCCCCGCCTACACCACCCTTCCTTGTTTCCCTTTCTTAACTGCACTGGCAAAGTCATGTTGAAGTAGGGTGACCAGATTCTCAAAACAAAAAACGGGGACGGGTCATGGACATAGAAGTAGGACTGCGGTTTGCAGTAACCATCGACATAAAAGTAGGATTATTTGACAGCTGTCATAGACATAGAAAAGGGACAACAACGACAGCTCCCTCCACAGACTGAGATGAAGCATTACAGACAACAAGTCTGAGGTATTTTATTGGCACCCCTCTCCTTTACACAGCAGCATTAGTACTTCTTATTACATTTACAATTTTAAGGACTACAGCATATATTTGCCAAAAATCAATAAAACATCACAGGCTAGCAAATGCCAGTGCAAAGAGAGCATGCGTGTGCATGCCTAACTGGAACAATGAAAAACAGGGACATTTCTGTGTTTACCTGGGACACTGGTTGAAAACGGGGACATTTGAGTCACTTGAAGAAAAGTGTCGGGACACGGGGACACGGGGACACTTCTCCAAAAACGGGGACTGTCCTGGGAAAACGGGGACGTCTGGTCACCCTATGTTGAAGGGTATTAGTGCCCGTTGCTTTATTCTGTGTCACGGCAGTACCTGGCGTCTGGCGGGCCCTGCCCCTAAATGTTTTGGGACAGAAGATGGCTTTGAATTGCTCCAGGTGATAACGGCGGCCTTAATGGAAGACTTTATAACCAGTACTGAGTTCTACGATGCTCAACGAAATGTGATTTTCTTTTCAAATATCCCTTTCCAACGATTTGACTGTAATGATCAGAAAACAGAGGTTCCCCTTAGCTTGAAATTGTGGCGTCTGAATTGGTTTTCCAGAGCCATGTCGCCATGCCTTTATGCATCCTGGTTACTGGTGTTAACTACCTCACACGGGTCTTGGCTCCAGAGCCGAGGAAATTTCCTGCCTGAGGAAGTCTCCCTTCCTAAATGGAAATAAATCACATTTCATTCATATGTGGAGGAAAAGGCTCGAGTAAAACAGGCCTCGATTCTGTTATACCTCTGGCAACATTTACTGCGCTGCTTACAGAGAGGGAAGGCACGGGTTTCACACTTTTAGAAAACTATTTATTGGATGAGGTAATGCCTGGCACCTGTTTCGCTCACTAGTCATCTGGAAACCCTTGAACTTTCTCTTCGTTTACTGATTTAATGACTGAAACATGCAGAAGCCTCGCAGCTACTTTATAAATCATGTCAGCCCCGCACTTATGGACATTTTATTCAGCATTTCGAGTTCATGTTGCTAAATTGATGATCACTTCATGTGCATTTGAAGGTCTGATTACTGCATGAAATCCGTATATAGGGTGCCCATGTCTAAACAGTTGCCGCGTCACTCATTTAATAAGTCTTTCTATATTATCTATTAAAAATAATATTGATCTAGAAGACTCATTAAATATCGTTAACCTAAATACAAACGCCCTCATCATGTGTTGGCTTGATATTGGCGGGGAGAGACCTGGGGTGAGGTGTGATGGGGGTAGGGGGTCGGAATTTAAATCACCGATGGTATCTGCGCACCAAAGTACATGCAGTGCGAGTTTCCTCAGAAAAGGTGGGACACTGACTAATTTGCTTGGTCCTGGAGTTATGGGGTGCTTTACTGGGAAGTATTTTCTGATTATGGTGGAAAAAATCCGACACTATCTGCCTGATCTGAGCAGGCAGAAAGTGTCAGTGGGAGAGCTGGTGGGCTGTGGGGTCATCGTTACAGGGCGTGCTTGCTTCTGTGTGGGACAGGGGAGGACTGGGACAGAAAGTAGGCCCGGGCACTGAAATAAGAGTGGCCCACATTTATGAACAGGTTAGTAAATTAAAAAAAAAGTGACCCATATTTGCAACTCTGGCCGTTTTAAGGCAAGCTGTCTGGTTAGCCTCTTGTGGGTGGGAACCATAGATATTTGTGCTTGCTCACTCATTCTTCAAGCTGCAATCTCGCTGCAGTCTTCCTAATGCTCCTTCCTTTGTTTCACCAAACGATCCAATACAATTTGAAGTTTTTCCACCCCTCCCTTATCTACCCTATCGCACTCCTCTTTCCCTTTGCCCAGCTCTCCTAAATCTACATCTACACCTTCTTTGCACTACTCTGTTCCTTAAACCTAGATCTGGGTTTAATCCATCACCGTTCTTTAGCCCACTCTGTCACCCCAGTTCAGAACCTGCAAGTGTTCTGGCCAAGTCTTGCACTCAGTCCACTCAGGATCAACTTTAGACCCCGGCCCTGCATCCATCTTTCATCATCTTTCCCCATTTTGACCCCACCTTTTCCTGATCTCTCTAACTTGTAATTGGCACATTACTCTGTTCCTCAAATTTGGAAACAAGCTCCAGTGGTAGCATTATTGGACAAGCATGCAGCTGATATGTCTATTCTAAGTCATTTCCGTTCCATTTCTCTTTTCCACTTGCCCATCAAATCCTTGAAAAAAAGGTTAACTTCCAGCTTCATCTTTCTTTGAGGCACATCTGCTTCTTAGCGCTTTTGAGACTGGGGTTCACCCTCTATACAGCATGGAAACAGCTCTAAGCTCTACCTTAGATGATCTCAGGCTACTAGCAGATCAAGGCAGACCGGCCACCTTGAGCCCCTAGACCCGTCTGCTGTTTTTGATGCAGTCGACCATATCGTCTTGCTAACTCTCCCTCATGAAGTGGGAATTTAGGTGGGTTTCTTTAGCCTGGCCGGCAGACTATCTGAGTGACCTTTCCCAGGCAATCCATCTTCCTTCTATCCATTCTAATTTTCTGAGTGTGCATCAGGGGGTCCCGCAGTCTTATGCTTTTCAAAAGAACATATGAGCTCAGCCAGAGGAGAGACCTGGACCTCTGCTCTGAGTGAGCTCATATGTTCTTTTGGCCTCTTCTTATTTTCATATATGGTAAGACTGGACAGAACTTGACATGTCAGTCACTTCAAGTTTCAGAACAGACTCCCTTCCGTTAACTCTTGGACTGGTGCCAGTTGTCTTAAGATCCACACTGACATCCCTTGGGCTCGGGTGGTAGGTAATAATTGAACCGGTTGGGCATCAGGTCGGGGGCCCTCCGATCGCCCCCCCCCCCCCACCATGTCCTGTGGCCTCAGTCCGTAATCTGTGCTTTCTATTTACCATTGCCTTGTTAATTCCCCTCAGATCAGTCCGATTTCCCCTCCATGATTTTTTCAACTCAGTTTGCTCCAGAAGCTCACTAACTCCTGCCTCAAAGTCTTTGTCATTTAGTTATTGAAGCTACAGTTCTTTCTTGCATGAAATATTGCAATCCTCTCTTTCTTGGTTTTCCTTCATCGTCTCTCTCGCACGTCTAACTCTGATTCAGAATGCAGTAGTCTGTCTTTTCTTTCAGCTTCCCGGACAGTCATCCATTTGTCATTTGTAAGGCCTTCTGTTCGGTGCACCCTGCCATGCACCATCAAGGCCCCATTTGTCTTCAGCAAAAGTCCCTTCCTTAATGTCCTCCTCACTTGGTACACTCTGCTTCCCAGCGACCCCTCATTCTTCCTAAAATTAACCTATACCTATGGGCGGCCAATTGCTCTTTTATTTTCTCCAATGGCTGGCCTCCTAAACGGCGGCCAGCCATTGGAGAAGAGGTCTCTGTGACGATCTCTTTTCACTGTAAGCCCGTCCTTTTCGAATTGAGGGGCGTGTTTTTTTCGTTTCTGTCACTAAAGAAAAACACGCCCCCCAATCCGAAAAGGACGGGGCATTCAAAGTCTGGTAAAATGTTTCGCGTAATATGGGTATCCATAGCAATATGGTAGACTCTTCTGGTATAATTCTGACGTTACATAAGTGTGCTAATTCATGGCCTCTTTGCTGCTATCTAAAACCTGTGGGTTGATTGAGCATCCGCGCTAGGTTCTGAATCCGGCTCGAGCACGGTTCTGAGCCCGGCTCACGCTCTGTTCTGAACCCGGCATGCACTCGGTTCTGAGCCCGGCTCGCGCTCGAGCCCCGTCCGCGTCAGCAGCGGCCGCCGCCGCAGGGAGCGTGCCGCAGAGCCCCGGCTACAGTACAGAGCCGGGCCCGCTGTTGCGTCACAGCGGTGGCAGCAAACACGTCGGCCGCGGCATCACCGAGCATCCTGGGAAAGGCCGAGCCACTGGAACATCCTCGCCCCTACGCCGTGAGCTCGACCGGCACCCCGCAGCCTCCCTCCGCCTGCTGCCCGCCCGCTCGCGGGGACCAGCTGACTGGCGGCCACGGTAAGGGGGCGCTCCTCCGGCACCTGCCTCGCTGTCACTGCCCTGCTCCCCTCAGCCGTTATCGAGCCCCCCCACCGGCCCCCTTTCTCAGGGATGAAGCCGCTGTTATTTCAAAGTTCTTAGTGGCCCGGTGCGTTTTTCAAAAAGAAATCAAGCACAGTGGCGCGACCTGTCTGCCATCTTGGTAAAGGGCTAGGGACATTTGTCAACAGAGAAGATAGACGTTGCGAGGGACGTGTGATAATAGAATTATACCTCGTTGTGCTTGCTTTACTGCCCCCTGTTCCCTCGTTCTGCTTGCTTTCCTGCCCTCTGTTCCCTTGTTGTGCTTGCTTTCCTGGCCCCTGTTCCCTCATTGTGATAGTTTTTTGTGGCCCCTGTTCCCTCGTTGTGATCGTTTTTTTGGCCCCTGTTCCATCGTTGTGATAGTTTTTTCTGGCCTCTGTTCCCTCCTTGTGATCGTTTTTTCTGGCCTCTGTTCCCTGTGTGTGACTCTGTGTGTGTGTCTGTGTGTGTGTGTGGCTCTGTGTGTGTGTGTGTGTATGTGTGGCTCAGTGTTTTTGTGTGTGTGGCTCTGTGTGTGTGTGGCTCTGTGTGTTTGTGGGGCTCTGTGTGTGTGGGGGGCTCTGTGTGTGTGTGGGGCTCTGTGTGTGTGTGGGGGGGGCTCTGTGTGTGTGGGGGGCTCTGTGTGTGTGTGGGGGGCTCTGTGTGTGTGGGGGTGTCTGTGTGTGTGGGGCTCTGTGTGTGTGTGGGGCTCTGTGTGTGTGGGGGGCTCTGTGTGTGGGGGGGCTCTGTGTGTGCATGAGGGGCTCTGTGTGTGTGGGTGGGCTCTGTGTGTGCATGGGGGCTCTCTGTGTGTGTGGGGCTCTGTGTGTGTGGGGGGCTCTGTGTGTGTGTGGGGCTCTGTGTGTGTATGTGGGGCTCTGTCTGTGTGGGAGGGGCTCTCTGTGTGTGTGGGGCTCTGTGTGTGTGGGGGGGGGCTCTCTGTGTGTGGGGGGGCTCTGTGTGTGTGGGGCTCTGTGTGTGTGGGGGGGGCTCTCTGTGTCTGTGTTTGTGGGGCTCTCTGTGTCTGTGTGTGTGGGGCTCTCTGTGTCTCTGTGTGTGGGGCTCTCTGTGTCTGTGTGTGTGGGGATCTGTGTCTGTGTGTGTGGGGCTGTGTGTGTGTGTGCAAATGCAATAGGCTATTGACATTGTAAATGACAATGCCATTTATGTGTGTGGGGGGGGCTCTGTGTGTGTGTGTAGGGGGGGGCTCTGTGTGTGGGGGGCTCTGTGTGTGGGGGGGCTCTCTCTCTGTGTATGGGGGCTCTGTGTGTGTGTGGGGGGGCTCTGTGTGTGTGGGGGGGGGCTCTGTGTGTGTGTGTGTGGGGGGCTCTGTGTGTGTGTGGCTCTGTGGGTGTTTGTGTGGCTCTGTGTGTGTGGGGGGGGGGGCTCTGTGTGGGGGGGGGCTCTGTGTGTGTGTGGGGGGGGCTCTGTGTGTGGGTTGGGGGCTCTGTGTGTGTGGGGGGCTCTGTGTGTATGTGGGGGGCTCTTTGTGTGTGTGGGGGGCTCTGTGTGTGGGTTGGGGGCTCTGTGTGTGTGGGGGGCTCTGTGTGTGTGGGGGGGCTGTGTGTGTGTGTTGGGGGCTCTGTGTGTGTATGTGGGGCTCTGTGTGTGTGTGGGGGGCTCTGTGTGTGTGGGGGGCTCTCTCTGTGTGGTGGGGGCTCTCTGTGTGTGTGGGGGGGCTCTGTGTGTGTGTATGTGGCTCTGTGTGTGTGGCTCTGTGTGTGTGTGGCTCTTTGTGTGTGTGGCTCTCTTTGTGTGTGTGTGTGTGTGGGGGGCTCTCTGTATGTGTGTGGTTCTACTTGTGTGTGTGTGTGTGTGGCTCTCTGTGTGTGGCTTTCTGTGTGTGTGTGTGTGGGGGGGGCTCTCTGTGTGTGTGGGGCTCTCTGTGTGTGTGGGGCTCTGTGTGTGGGTGCAAATGCAATAGGCTATTGACATTGTAAATGACAATGCCATTTATTTATATGTTTTAAAAACTAAAACATAAATAAAAATAAGGTCATGAGCAAAGCCAATAGCTCTAACGTTAACAATGCCGAGACCATTGCATTGTAAATGCTTGTTCTGTCAGGTCACTTGAGCATCACTTACCCGTTCCCAAATTGCTAAAAATGTTTCTGCTATAATATTACATATTTTCCTCCCACTGGCTTTGGTAGAAGCCACTGATTCACTTAGCGTCAGAATAACCGCCCGGGGACAGCACACTCTACAAGTGCACAAATAAAATGCACTGTTATTGGTTTCTGCTGCAGACTCACTACTAACCACATTGCACGAAGTTCTGAGTAATGACAGCGATACATAGTTTCCATTGTGTGCAGCGACTATAGCTGACCAGGACCCTTTCTTTCATGCCATCTGAGCTTCTTTTCCTCCATACTGTAATAGCACTTGGAAGTTGCCATGGAAAATACCCATAACTACTTACAAAACCGATTAATATATAATTTCGTTTCATATGTCCATTATCCAACTTGCCCATACGCAACTCGTTAGAGTAGTTATTCTGTGTCTCAAATAACAATAATATCCCCATTTCAATTGTGCACTGGTTGTCTCAGCTACCTGGAGGCAGGGCCATCTTGACGAAGGTCTAGTCTTGCTATTAAATCACGTCTACTACAAGCCAGCTCCAGGTGGACAACTGTGCAATTCCTCTAACCAGGTGTGGACCGGGCACCAAAAGCAGCCCTGGCCTGCTCCCTTCCTCACATCCGGCTCCCTCTCTTTCCATCCATCCATTCTCTGACTCCCTTGTGCTGTCTCTGATATTCCTCCATCCTATGTCACTCCTGTTTTGCTCACTTTCTCTCACCTCAGGTGTAATGGAAGAGATTGGTGGAATGCGTGTTGGTGTTTGATTGCGGATCAGCTAATGGTTGATGCTGGTGTGCGGTCCAAAGCGGTACAAAAGGGGTGGTGATGGACGGAGCATCTGAACCAATCAAACACTCACACCCAGTCAACAGATTTGGGTTTAAACCATCACCCTTCTTTAGCCCACTCTGCCACCCCAGTTCAGACATGGCCATATGCAAATCAGTCTGACCCTGTGTCTCATGGGAACAGTCCAACCCGAACTGCCAAGCCATGCCTTCCCTGGACCGGAAACAAGCTTCCTAGGAATGGTTTCTGCTATTCCAGCCGTCTTCAGCCAGGCTTACTTGAATCCAGTGGCAAAGTGAGCAAAGGACTCACGTCTGAGCATACCCTGCCAACTTATGGCGAACAGAGCGGTTCAAAAGGGGTGGTGATGGACGGAGCACCTGAACCAATCAAACACTCACACCCAGTCAACAGATCTTGGTTTAATCCATCACCGTTCTTTAGCCCAGTCTGCCACCCCAGTTCAGACATGGCCATATGCAAATCAGTATGACCCTGTGCCTCATGGGAACAGTCCAGCCCGAACTGCCAAGTCATGTCTTCCCTGAACCGGAAACAAGCTTCAGAGGACCGGTTTCTGGCAAACCAGCTGTCTTCTGCCAGGTTTGTTTGAATCCAATGGCAAAGTGAGCAAGGGACTCACGCCTGAGCATACCCTGCCACACTTATGGCGGCCAAAAGCGGTACAAAAGGGGGTGGTGATGGACGGAGCATCTGAACCAATCAAACACTCACACACAGTTAACAGATCTGGGTTTAGTCCATCACCGTTCTTTAGCCCACTCTGCTGTTTATCCTTGTCTTGTAACTCATTGTTAAAGAAAGCCTCTTACCTTTCTACATTGTGTGGAATTAGTGATTACTGTGCTGCAACTTCCATCTCTGTCCCTCCTCTCTCTCTCACACACACTTTGTCCGTTTGTCTTCATTTCTCTGTTTGTCTCTCTCTCTCTCTCTCTCTCTCTCTCTCGCTCTATCTCGCTCTCTCTCTTTCTCTCTCTTTCGGTCTCTGCCTCTCTGTCTCTGACACACTCTCGGCTTAAGCCCCTGCAGTGCATGTTATCATACGCCATGGGGAGCTGGAGAGCTCAATAGTGGTGGATGTCGACCATCAATACCTCTGAGTCCTGCCTCCAGGGAGATCCTGATGAGATACATGGCCAGTCAGGCCCGGCCTCAAACCTGGGATGAAGGAATGTGCACAATGTATGAAGTCAGGAAGGGTGTCCGGCATAGTATGATCTTACAGGGATCGGATAATGATGCTTCTTGTGAGTCAACATAGCCATCAGACATCATCCATGGAAGGTTGTCTTCCCATACCCATCCCTAAACATCGAATAATGAAAAGGGGGGGCTCTTGGCCCCCCCGCCCGCATGGCGGCGCGGCGATCGTCCCCCTCCTCAGTGCTTCTCGGTGGTGGGGCGTGCCCTTCCGGGCGCGCCTCGCCACCGATTGGTTTGCGCCCTCCCTGACCCGGATGTCATTTTAGGACTTCCGGGTCGGGGGGGGCGGGCTGCAGGAGGGGCTGGGTGGGGGCGTATCCGCCCTCACCTGGCCCCTTGTGAATAAAGAAGCGGGGAGCGCCCAGGAGACCCTCTTGTTCTCTGGACGCTCCCCCACAGAGTGTCGTGGCCCGCGCTCGGGCTTCTTGTTTTCCCACCCACCATCCCTGGAACTACATGGTTGAAGCTGTACTAGTTCGATGTATATATACTTTGCTGGGTTATTGTTAGTACAATTCCGTGTTTTAGCGAGCTTTAAGTGACTAAAGTATTTGTTTGATAATTGTTTAAGTATTTGTTTGATAATTGTTTTCTTTTAGGACCTTTTTCCCCCGTTTAGTGAACTATGCTATAATATGTTTTGTTGTGGTGTTTATGTTAGGACCTTTTTTCCTTTGTAGCGATACGTTGACTTTTAATGTGATTTAGTTAGAGCAGTTGTCCTTTAGCTTTTTCTCCTATAGGTCGTCGTATTTATTAGGTTTGGGGCATGCGGTAAGGTCATGACCGGTGAGCAGCTATTTTAAGGTCTCGGGGGGGCGGGCATCATCCCATGGAGGTTCCCGCCCAAGGGGAGTTGCCCCTGGCACCTCATAGAACTTCAGGGGCAAGGTAATTGCTGTTTCAAAGGGGTGCGGGTTGGAGTAGTCACGCTTTCCTTAGGCTGGTAGCCACCCCGCGCGCGCATACTCATGACGTCACCGGATGGCGCAGAGTAAGGGCCCTCCTTTAGTGGGTAAATGGAGTTCACGGCGTGGACCGGGTAATTACCAGGCCCAGCTGCGCATGCGCACATCTCTAGGTGAGGCGCAGCTAGTAATTGAGTTCACGGCGTGGACCCGGCTGCGCATGCGCACATCTCTAGGTAAGGCGCAGCTAGTAGGACCTGACACCGGTTAGCGACCTTGCCATATGGCCAGAAATGTAGTATACAAAAATCTAGCTGAGGATGTTAGATCGGTTAGGAAACAACCTGTATTAGAGTCTCTGTTAAGGTTAGTCTCTCAAGCTTGTTAACAATTTTGTATCTAATGTCCTGCTGATTTTTGTATAAATTGTTTATCATGCTATTAAAATTTTTAATTTTTATATCTTAATAAATACGGCCGGGGGGTTTCGCGACCCCCCGCCTTCCAAAGATAACCATGTTTCATGTTCATGTGTCCGGGAGTTGGTGTGGTCATTTGGGAGGGGGGCCGCAGCCAGTCGCTGACCATGCTATTAAAACAAGGCTTATGTTGTCCCATTCTCCTCTGGTTATCCAGGCACCCTCATCGCTCACACAGGCTGCCCCTTGAGGCCATGTCGTTTGGTGGATTTACGGCCTCTTCTTAGCAGCTCAGACAACCTTTGTATACAGTCCAACCCCAGCGGAGTGAAATAAAGTTGAACCCAAGTTCACAACAGTTGTTGGCATAGAAAAAGGAGTGGACTCTTGTGAAGGGCGCATTGTAATGCCTGCAGACAAATAATGGGAGGCGTGGTGGGTGAATGAGAATATTTTCTGTGTAAGGCGTACAACCGTCCTCCGGTATTGATGGCCCTCGGTGGATGCCTACCATGCTTGATTACAGCATCATCCACAGCTGACCTTTGTCCCAAAGAGCAGCTAGGATAGGCGAGCGCTCCAGCTTTTCTTGCAAAGCCAAGTGAGCACTGATCAACCTCAGACATATAAAGGCTATGGGTAGAGCATGCTATGTCAGTGTGATGGGCCCGGCTACACCACTGGTGCTGCACCGTGCAACACTTGAGTCTGATCCACAAAGGAAGGTCATATATTTGCATCTGCTGGTCTCTGACCTCGCATTGGTGCAGATTTAAAGCCATAGGGGTTACAAGTGCACCACAGCCTTACCTCACAGCCAGGCTGTTAAAAGATTTCCTCCATTACAGTGGCCAGGGAGGATTGTGTTGGCCAGTTCTTCAAAACCCAATCCTCTGCCTTGCCCAGGCCAAGGGGAGACTGTTTCTTACCCCTCCATATGTGACCTCGCCGAAGGGCCGAAGAGGGGGGTATTACCGCCCGCCGCTTTCCTCAATAAATGACCAGAACCAAGGGCAGCTCACAGCTGGCACGGGCACAGAAACCTTCCCACTCGTGCTGTAGGCAAGTAGGGTTTGGCTGAGGTGCACAAGGAGCGCAGAGGGCCTTGCCGAAGGAGAGGCAGGTTTGTTCATCACCCCTGCCCAGCGTGCCCAAGGCTGGAGATCTCTTACTTCCACCCAAATTTCCTTACTCTGTGGGGGGGACGAATTGTGCCCTCTACACCCCCTACCTTGCCAAAGGCTGGGAGAGACTAACCTTCAGTTTTGAGGGAGAAATTATTCCATGTCTTTGAGGAAGTCTTGGACAAAGTCAAAGAGGCCACAGCAAGCAGTGGGTGAGGCACCCGTTTGTAATTGCAAACAGAGCAGCAGGACAGCTGCCCTGCCAACTAGTTCTTTTTTGGCATGGGGCACCAAAGGACTCAGTACAAGCTAGTATATTTGCAGGGTGCATTCACAATACAAAGGCAGGCCTGCACATGCAGACACAACCCATGCAATAAAAAACAGCATTTGCTCATCACCTAATGGTGCATCTGTTAAAACAAATGCTATGTATAAGCTCAGATCATAGGCTTGACTCCCCTGAACCCCTTCCCCCCAGCCCTGGGCTTGACTAGCTTTTCTGCGTTTACAACTACAACTTATACAATATATTGCTGCAGCTCACAGCATTGATGTACCTGTGGTGCTTTGAGGATAGATAATCCTTCTCTCAACGCTGCTGTGTGTGTTGTTTTCGTAGTCTGAAGCCAAGTGTATGCAGTCTTAAAAGACCTTTGTAAGATTCATGCTTTGTTTTCCTTTTTGCCGAGCGAACGACAGTTCACAGTAAGCAAACAGCTCGATGCCAAGGGCTCGGTTCTGCTCCCGCTCCCAAGGATGCAAACAGGAAATGTTTGCTTGCATTGTAATGAACCTGGATCATCTCCAAAGCTACAGGAAAGCAACCTTCATTTAGTGGCTGCTACTCAAAATGATGTTTCATTGTGGTGGCCACCAAGTCAAAACAAAGAGCGGCTTTATCTGGCGGCCCAGATGATAGAGGGTAGGTAGACGCTTTTTCCTGTTCTTGGAACTGTTTGAATTGAGGACATTGAGAGGGCCACACCTCTTGGACAGACTCAGACCTCCATAAGAGACTGCAGAGTGGATCCTGTCCATGGTTACACCCAACCGCGGATCTTCGTATACGTCTTACAACACTCATGCCATCAACCCTACCATCTCGACTGTGGCCTCAGGCGGCCATTCTGAGAGAAGGGCCAAAGAAGGAAGGTCAGTCGTGGGGGGGACAGAAAGGAAGTCATCTGAGGAAATGCGAGACAGGAGAGTTATCAATGAAGCTGCGTAGTAGATAGAACGCATGAAGAGTGTGATCGGATGCAAACATTTGTACGAGGAAACAGGAAGAGGACAGGAGCAACATTTCATAGTTGGAGATAAGTTATGAAAATCATCCTACTGCACGACAAATAGCTACTATTGCACCTGCTAAACGTTCTGGTTTGGAATTAGCCTGATATAATCCCTGGAAATGTAATGAAAAAGGATCTAAGGAAAACATAGGTTGATGACCACATATTGCCATGCACGACAAGTGGACAGAAGATAAAGTAATACCTGCTAGGTCGATTGTCCTTCATGTGCTAAGACAAAACCATATCACATCGATTTCAATGTTCTGTCTGCAGCTATAGACGATGCCATTTCCATGTACAATAATCAATTAGACATTTTATTTTGAGGTAAAAGACAATTCTTTTAACATTATTATTAGATGACTCAATGTATCAAAGATATATTGAAATTTAGTTTTTCCTTCAAGAAACCTTTGTGATCAAGAACTATAGAACAATTGGCTCAATGGAAGTTGACAAGAACTACAGCTCCCAGAATTCATTGTGTTGTGAAATAAAAGCTCAGGACTATAACATGTATGAGGACACCAATTTTTTTTAAAAAGAACTGAAATAGTTACCTAGAATAATGCAACACAGCACTGATAGAATATCTGCAGTGCTCAGTCTTGTGATTGGTAAAACATTGTATATCAACGTGTTTGGTATGAGGCATATGCATTTTATGTCATCGGCCGATCTAGCACAAAGAATTCTGTTTTTGTGCCATGTTAAATGCGATTAAGCATCGCAAGGGCTTTGCGTAAAGCCAAGTTGAGTTACTCTGCATTATTATGGTTAATCTGTCTTTCGCTTGGACTCATGGGCGTTTTTACGCAGCTCTCAGCTACCCACTTTGCATAAATTGTAGGTGGTTTGACACTGTGTAATGTAAAGCCACTAACATTTGGAAAACACAATTAATGTTATCTGGCCCGGTTGGGGAAAGATCAATAGAAATTAGAGGAGGCATAAATAAAGGTTCTTTAAAACACAATTCATTGTTTCAGCTACTTAACAGCATAAGGCATTATTCTGAACATACATCTTTCTTAACTCCTACACACGGTAGGTCAGATGCAAAAAGTAAATGTTTTCTCTTCTGTATTTGGTGTCTTCACATTTTTATGGTGGCTCATAAATTTCTGAATTGGACTCTTCATTACGTTACCTGGAAACCACCCTTTAAAAACAAAACAAAAGCATGCGCTCCCAGCCTGTGTCAACAGAGACGCCATTGTTGAGTGGCTGGGCAGCGGCCATTCTTTTTGCGTCACGCCAATGTTATTTCCAGGCAACTGTACAGTGGCATTTGTCAGCCAACAACAGAACAAAGCGCGACACAGGAAGCATGTTCAGAGAGTGCTGTATTAAGAATGATGCAAGAAATATGCCTCAGAAAAATGAAAATAATATGATCCAGGGGGAGGGGATCCAGTCCTTATGAGAGTGTTCAGTAGAACGGTGGAATCCCGGTGCCTTAATTTGTGTGATTTTATAAAACAAAGAGAATCCAACTCAGAGGGAGGGAGAAGTGTTCAACAAGTGGTGTTGGAGCACTTAGTGTTTTGTAAAATACCGTATTTTCCGGCGTATAAGACGACTTTTTAACCCCTTAAAATGTTCTGGAAAGTCGGGGGTCGTCTTATACGCCGGGTACCAAAATTGACGGTATGTTTTACATAGCGCGGACTTCACCCGAAGGTGTCAGAGCGCTTCTCCTATAAGACAAGCTAGTAACCACTTATGTTATCAAAAATTACTGTGGCCTAGGGCACACTCAAGGGTACGAACTGAGACTGTGGTGACATTTCACAAATCATTAGCAAGCAACAATTCAATGGCTACATGCAACAACTACAAAATAAACTGCTAACGTGCTGCTGTGTCCATAGCATGTCCTGGGCAATCACCCTTCCCTCCACAACAGACTTATCAAGTGGTAAGTGTAGTACGCCTGGCAAACCTTCTAATCCACCGACAAACACTGCGCAAGTTTTAAAAGCAAACAAATGGCGCCGTGAGCCCTACCTAGACTGCAGCTGCACATCCCCAGGCAGACGAGGCGCTCCTCCACATGTGCTGATCTCTCTCTCCTTCCGTAATTCTTACGCTCATCAGAAGGAGAGGAGCGTCAGTACCACATGATCTCCTCAGTCCATGGAGATAGAAAGGGGACTGTAGGATGTTAGGAAGTGGGGGTAGTCTTATACGGCGAGTATAGCACGAAACCTACATTTTGTCAAGAAAAGTAGGGGGTCGTCTTATACGCCGGGTCGTCTTATACGCCGGAAAATACGGTACCCCTCACACACCAAAAGACCCCTTGGTGTCATGCTTCATCATCGGGGTCTTCGCACATGTTTTACCGAACACTGCACTTTTTTTAATAGTACCAGCCGGAGTTGGGAATACATTTTTTCGAGTAAAACTCACGTGCCAGGTACTTTTTAAACCTTCACCATGTCCCACCACTCACTTTGTAAATACACCCAATATACACACACCACACATAGTAATTAACTATAAGTGCTCCCACGTAGTCGTAGGTCGCAGCACGCCGCATCCCGTTAGAGGGGTGCGAAGACCCCGATGATGAAGCATGACACCAAAGGGCCTTTTGGTGTGTGAGGGGTATTTTACAAAACACTAAGTGCTCCAACACCACTTGTTGAACACTTCTCCCTCCCTCTGAGTTGGATTCTCTTTGTTTTATAAAGTAGTCTGTGGAGCAAGAATCCTTCTCTTTTGCTCTACCTCCCCATCTTGTTGTTTGTACGTTCATTTGTGTGATAACACTCACTATGTTGTATTACTAATGATGTTGTGTTAAAAATACTCATAGAGCACGTGCTGTCACCACTGATTTCAAGGTAATGCAGAATCAAAGGGATTTAAGGGGGAGCCAAGTAGGTTTTTATCAAGTACATAAGGTGGCTGGGAGTGGCTATGCCTCGAGTTCGACTTAGTTTACATCAGTAGAGGATTCCGAAGTTGAGCAGAACAGACCTAAAAGCTACAGCCACCCAGTCTATCTTTGTTGAACTTGGGAACATCTAGCAAGGTTGCTCTCCTTGATTTCAAGGCTCTTGGTGGCATGCATCTTTTGAGGTGAGTTCTTATGAGTGCAGGGACGTGACCGTGAAAGCCTGTTACATTGTATTTGGTTCATTATAGGGACCCAGTACAGGTGGAAAAGAGGTGGTGGACGTTGGAGAAGCTAGGAGTTCCTGGTATAAAGCATGCAGCATTAGTCTGAGTGATCTGTAGCCTCAAAGTCGGGTGTTGGTAAGCAGGCTCTCCAACGTAGAAGGAATTCGCTTCCTCTAAACCAGATTATGGCAGATACAGCCCATCGTCTCCAGTCACTGTTCAGAAATGGGTAAAGTTTTCCCAGGCCTTAAGTAAAAGGTACATTTAGATACAACTGAGGAAATGTGATTGATCATTGATTGGTAACAAACGAGATTCCTAAACTCTTTGCTGTGGGCATAGAGGGAACGAAAACACCCATCCTCGAAGGGCGCTCGAAGTCAGTCCACAGGTTTTGACTACTATTGATCACTATGAATTACAAGCACTTCCGCTTTGTCCGCATTTTACCTTTAGCCACCGGCTGCCCATCCAGTTCCAGGTAGACTTCATGCATCGTTGGAAGGTTAGACTTGAGCTAAAGGATCCTCCTAATCAAACTAATATTTATGTATTGTTTGCATCCATGTATAGCATGAGAGCGGTTGTCTGACGTATTTAATAACAAGCACTGTGGACACCGACACAAGGTCGCACACAAACCACAGATGCATTCACCTGTCCTTGTATAGCGCAAGTTTATCCCTTGGGGCACAATACTAATATATTCCCTCATAGCCTATATATTTTACAAATTGAAACATGGTTCATGATTTTTCAAATTACAACAATTACACTTTCAATTATTCTATTTTTAGATTCTTTATTTGTTTTATTTCATTTTTTCTTTGTTTTTAAAAGTTGTTCAACTCCTTTTATCATTCTTCATGAGTTCAACACATAGAAAATCTTTCCAAAAAGTTTTTTTTAAGAAAATCACTATTCTGTACAACATATAGAGATGTCCACAATCCTTTTTAAATAGACAAAAAGACACAAAATAAGCACAAAAGCCAGAAAGAGCAATAGATACCCTGGTTACACAATATCAATTTGGCTATCATACAGCACTCATACCAATTCATACACTTCCATTCCATTCACTAACACCCGACTTTTATACATAGCAAGGTGAGCCGTTAGGTAGAGGGAAACTCTACTATGATGGAAACCCCAAGGTGTTTTAGTAAGGTTCCACGCCAGGTCGACGCGCGTTTCGGTGGATTCTAGTATGTAACAACCACCTTCCTCGGGACCTAAACAAATGTAAACTCTTCCTTTTTATGAACCAAGGTATAAGCTAAAGAAAGAGAGATATATTTTATGGTGTTTTCATTGGTCAACTGCTGTAATTAAATTGATAGCAGACACTTCATAATGTCATCCTCAAGATAATATGATGTTTTCCTCAAAACTGTGAGGTTGTAATAGTAAAGGTGGGTGTCGTCTTTATGGGGCATCCTGGCACTGAACAGCGGATATCTGTTTTTAAGCTTTAATTGTTTTGTCAATTTTGCTAGGAGGAGAAGCTGAGTGGAAAGCCTGGGATTAAAACCTGTGACCAGGAGATCAAACACATACCTGGAGTCCACCAGCCCTCCCTCTCAGCCACAGACCCTGCACACTTACTGCATACAGGCACGCTATACCCTTGAGACAAACAGAACAGAATGAATCTTTGCCAAGCAGAACAGAAATAGGTGTACTCAATAACATGGGGTAATGTTGTTTCCTACATGTGAACGTATGTGGTTGTCACGTAATAAATACAGAAGAAACACAAACATGCACGCTTCTCCTAGCGTGCACACGCCTCCCCAGACACCCCTTATTTACTACATATACACAGATCAACCCTCTGACAGTAAAATCACCCAACCTTCGCTTCCTGTGCAAGCAGAGATTTTTCTAGGTGTACAGAAATGCATCTGAGTGTTTACACCGATGTTCAGCGGCCACAAGGCCCAGCCCTATATGGTGACAACATTTTCTTCATAAGTGAAAACACATTTTGCTCATTCCTCTTTTCACAGATCACTTATCTGTTATGAAACATGCCTGGGTTTCAAAATGAGTTTGGGAGCCATGTAGCTTAAAGGATCAAGATCCGGGTTCATAAATCAACTGAGTTCTGAGCTCTGAAGAGAAACAAGTCCTGTGGTCTGGCCTGGGAGCACCATCCCAAACCCCCTGGTCCTGAAACAGCTTCACATTGCTGCTGCCTCTCCGGAGCTGGCGGCTTCGCTTGAGACGGCCTCTCAACATGGTGGTCCTATGAGATGGCGGGGAGAGGCCCGGTGAAGCTCACAGAGGCATTATTTGTCTCCTGTGTCAGCAGATTGATGCTAAACAGTTGATGCACTCTTTTACTGCTTCCTGTCGGACAGTCCCAGTCTAAACATGGAACTGTAAACTTCTATAATGTCTCAGATTCAAATGTTTACTGCTGACCTGCCGCTTATTACGTGCAGTCATACGGACTGGGTCGGGTTGAAAGCAGGCAGGATGAGGCAGATGTATTTTGATGGCCTATGATACGCAGCATGAGACACCAGCGGAACTCCTTCACACAGGCGGAGGAGCATCACCCCAAGGGAAAACATTGTTTACAACGCAAGGATTACATCGCGATGCCATTACATCACGGTTTTTACAGCGCAAGTCGTTAAAACGACTTGCGCTGGATGGCGCTCTAGAACAAGGAATAGTATAATTTACTATCCAACACCTTCCCTACTGTACGTAGACTGGAATTGGAATAGTAAAATTATACTACTCCTAAGTCCAGCGCCCTCCAACGCAAGTCATTGTAACAACTTGCGTTGTAAAAACCGCTATGTAATCTACCGCGATGTAAATGTATGCGTTGTAACGTCATACATCCTCACCCCACTGATCTGTGAACAGGTGAAAAAGGGAAAAATAAAATAACACATTCTTATTCTCATTTTAATTATCCGTCCTTGCTCAGGTGGGACACACAGAGGAGCAGGGGGAGGAGTGGTGGCACTCTGTAAGTGCGCATGACTGGTTAGCCGACCATCTTGGGCTGACCAAACAGTCACGCACACTTAGTATGTTCTCCACTGGGCTGTATTGCACAACCTGGGTGGAGAACATGCCCACGGTGCTCAGACCAATCACAACACTGCTATCTGCAGCCTCATGATTGGCTAGGGGATTCTGGAAGCGGGTGGCTTCCTGTTCCTTCCCCTGGCTCCTGGAAGCAGGCAAAGAGGACCGAGAGACAGCGGCTGACAGACAGACAGGTGATTTTAAATTTTATTTTTTTCATCTTCACTGTAGCTCAGCCCCCTGCCGCCATTACATAGCAGCCGCTACTGTGAGACACCCACAGGCAGATACTCTACAAAGTATTGCTGAGTTATATCTGTGAGTTTTATCTGTGAGGGTGCAGTTTGGTCTTGTTTTATACTTTGTAGTGTAGCAGCATTGCCTGGTGGCATCCACCACCTGTCATGGTTTGTACTCAAGTGTGAGGAGTGCTCAGATGTTGGATTTGTTTCTTGATTATGAATATATGTGGATATTAACATGAGTCATTTGTAAATGATACATTTATAAGTGTGGTTTTGTGGTCTGTGCTTAACTAAGACTCGAATAGGCCTCAACTCATCTTGAAAAGGATGGCTGCAGCTGCTTAGTAATAATCATTGTGTGTTTATATCTGCCGTGTTGATACCAGCCACAGTAAGATGTGCTCTGTTTCTATTGTAATGCAATACTGTTCTTGAACAACTCCGCAGAACCCCTTGCAACATTCAAGGCACTTCCTGTTTGCACACTGTAGATGAGACCATGTATTGTTTATTGTAGCTTATTTGTTCAGTTACCTCTGATGGCATTAGTTTAGGAGTGAATTAATATAGATATAACGGATTAGTGTTAGGATAGTGGGTTTATATGACATGTAAAAAAATACTGTACTATGATTGGTTCATGAAGGAATACATTTGCTCATCCAATGTTGACTTTACAAATGTCCATTTCTTTCTGTGGTGAAATTCATTATAAAACCCCCTAAATTTGCGGATGAGGCAGATCTTTTTGGTCTCTGCTGCCCGAATGGGTCGTTTTGCTGCAGATTTGGGACTTAGGAATTTTCCTGTTTTCTACTTATTTAATTTATAATCTCTATTGATGAGCGCTTTTACGGCAAATTATTCCCTCTATTCTATTATATATATATATATATATATATATATATATATATATATATATATATATATATATATATATATATATATATATATATATATATATATATATATATATATATATATATATATATATATATATATATATATATATATATATATATATATATATATATATATATATATATATATATATAGATGTTCCCAGCAGTGGTCTCTATAATTTTTCAGTAAGTTACAGTAAAATGATCGGTTTTGGACTGCTGGGGGGAGGTTATTACCGGGGGCCGGTTTTGTTGAGTAGCTGCAGTATCCGCCCCCTGTAGCAAAAGCAGCTTCAGTGTTTTCCATTCGCACCTCCCTGCTTCTCGTCGTTTATTATGAAACTCTTACATTTGCGTACCATTCACATTCAAGTGCCTAGATATATGTTTATACACCATAGTTATACTCGAGGTATGTTTATACGTAAAGGGGGTAAGAGATCATTGTAAAACCTATAGGTATTGATTTAAATTGAGCAACATACTTCAAGGAAAACCTGTCAATGCTAGAACTTAAGAAAGGAGCCAGGCTTTGTTATCATTTTTGTACAGTGCACATTTTTGTGGTGTACTTTCAGTGTGCATCCTAAGAGTTTGTTTGCCTCTGCACCCGCATCCCTAATAATGCAGGCGCAGAGGCATAGTGATTTCCTCATTTGCTTGGGGCCACACCCACAATGCAAAGGAGGGAACGCCCACTCATGATATTGCTGGGGCTACATGTGCATCAGTGTTACCAATATTACAGACGGGGAAGCACGAATACTATTGTGCCCCGGGGTGCACAAAACAGGCACACGTTCCCATCACGCCTCCGGGGCACAATGTATAATATGGCCCCTGATGTTTTCTGATGCATCAAGCCAGTTTTAGATTAAAGCTCTATTTCCTATAAAATTGACCTATTTATTGTCCGTATTGCTTGCTATGTAGGCCATAAAAACTTTTGTATTAATATCACCACAGATGGTAATACACCATGAAGATAGACAGTCACGCCTATGCTGGGTAAAAAATAAAGCATAGACAGGGCTGTTCTACACTGTGTAACTTAATACACGACAGGAGACCATGATAAATACTAAATTGTCATATTTTTCACCAGAGCCAATGTACCCACACCTCAAGCGATATCTCCACAGTTGTTTAAGGCATAAACAAAAATCTGTTGTGTATTAACGTTGTACAACATAAAACCAGTCAAACATCAATTTGTTAACAACATCATTCTATAAAGATACAGTTAAAATAGCAGCAGCGTAATACAATTACAAAACAAGCTAAAATATAATTAATATTCTGATAATCCTTAATAAAAAAAGTAATTGCATAATTATAAAACCACAAACGCTGGAAAACATAATAACATATTATTTTTTTCTTTGATACCAATAATGAAGAGAGAGCACAAGATTTAGAAGTTAGGACCCCAGCTGCTAAACCACAAAGATGCAGCAGGGTGAGGGGTACACTTTTCCACTTAAACAGGTTCCATCGGTGTCCAGGAGCCACTTTGGAGAAATGTACAAAAGGGTACATTTTCAGGATAACCCTCTTGCTTGGAGTTTTCTCCCAGAATGTAGGGATACTGTAGGATTTTTTCTCTCTCCATTACTACAATGGTATACATGGTAGTCCAGGAGAGGAAGGTGTCATGGTTATCGGATTCATACCCAAGATGGCGGTGTTCCATTGCGCATGTGCTTCGCGTTCTAGTGACAGCCTCCCGTCGGAATTTCACTTCTGGATTACCCGTTCTTTGTTTTAACCTGGAACTTGTTGTGCTCAGCGTTTGGATTCCTCAGCGTCTGGATTCTTCAAGACGCGCTTACTTGGATTGTTGCCCGTAACTTTGTTCACAGTACCCTACCTTTGGGATCATAGGAACCTCACCTTCGCGGCTCTTGTTTGCTCGGCCGGACGGACGAGTTTGGTGTTCCGCCCAGTGGCCGGAGTTTCTCCCGCCGGCCGGCCGGACACAGCCTGTTCCGTTCCGCCAGCATCGGGACCTCGAGAGCGCTGGGGTCCAGCTTCCCTCTTCCGTGTTTGTTAAACTTTCCTTAACTAACCCCTTATTATTTCGGAAACGGCTTTCCTCCACCAAGACTACTTCGGATCTGCTTGTAACACAGTCAGAGATCAGCGCCACCCTCTCTTGGGTTCCGGTAACAGAGCACAGCGCTGTATTTATGTTACTAATCCCCTATTGGCATTTCTCATGACTAAGACTGGGGAAACATCCTTTACAACGCAACTTTTACCACGCAGTGCCTTTACGACACAACTATTACAACGCAAACCATTACAACGCATTGCGCTGGGGGGCGCTCTAGGATAGGGAATAGATTTAATTTACTATCCAACACCTTCCCTAGTGTCCACGGGGACTGGAGTCGGAATAGTAAGTTAAACTATTCACTATCCAGCCCTCCAAAGCACTATGCGTTGTAAAGGTTTGCGTTGTGATACTTACGTTGTAAAAGCATGCGTGGTAAAAGCATGCGTTGTAATGTCATACATCCCTAAGACTGTCCTGTGTATGTTTCTAGGCACATTGTTTCCCTATTACGGACTATCTGTCTCTCAAGACATAGGATCCCTAGTCCCGGTGAGATAGCATTACATACCTCCTTATTCCTGCAGTTAATCAAGTTATTGTTTACTAAATGTGTTTGTATTGCCTTCTCCCAGACCTTAGATGTCGTGGTTCTTGTTTCCCCCAAGTCAAGAGAGACATAGTTACACAGGAAAATAGGTGAATATGTAGAGTTATTGACACATTGCTTTGCCTCTATAAATTTTGTTGCAAAGCCTATAACATATTTTCCTTTACAGTATCCAAGTGCATCCATCTGGTTGAGGAGAGGTTCGGAAGGCCAAGATTCCATTCCCTTCTTTCCTTGTTTTGTTTCCCTTCTTTCCCCTATGTGTCTTTTGCTCTAGTGTCTGATAGAGGCAGAAGGTCGTAGCGGAAGGTTGAGGACTTGTCTTCGAATTCCTGGCGCTCCTGCAGAATAGGCCTGGTGAACCCTTATAAAAGGAAGCTGATGAAAGTGGCATTGACCAGTCTGCTCTAAGCTGAGCTCCCCCTAAGCATTCAGACAAAATATAGAGTTGGAAGTGTCGACTTACACTAATATTGAGTTGTAAATATCGTGACACAAATATCGACCGCAAGTATATCGTGGTCACGAACATTGAATTTAAAGTAACAAATATTGTTTTCAAAAATATTTCATTAATATCGTTTGAAAAAATATAATTGTTTAAAATGTGGATTTTTTAATTAGTGTTAGGTACTTTAGTATATATTTTCAATGTATGTTATGTATTTTCTTTGTATAAAAATTGTTTGTTTTTTAATTTATGTGTAACATTTTTAGTACTAGTTAATTTTATTTAATAACATTTTGTGTTTTTAGTTCCGTGGCGGGTTGATGTTTTATAGGGGAATAGGGTGGGAAGTAATTTAATTATGATTAATGATTATTTTTCATTTATTAATATTTATTTAATTGAGATTCTGTTGTGTCAATTGTGTTTTTCAATTTTTTTGGTGAATTTTATGTGTGGGTTGTGGAGTTTATAGGGTTATAAGGTGGGAAGTAATTTATTTTTAATTAATTATTAATTGGTTAACAGAAATTAATTGGTAATTAATTATAGTAATGTAATTTGATTTATGGTGCGGGTTGTGGGGTTTATGGGGTAAAGGGTATGAATTAATTTATTTTTAATTAAGTAATAATTATTTGATAATGAATAATAAATAATTGGTAATTACTTTTGTTAATTGTTTAATTATATGTTTTTTGGGGTATGTGTTTTGGGCTTATAAAGGTAAAAGGTGGAAAGTTATTTATTTTTAATTAATTAGTTAATTGACAATTATATATGGAATTTGTGTAATTCATTTTAGGTGTCGGTTGTCTGCTTCATAGGGGTAAAGGGTGGGAAGTAATGTATTTTTATTTTATCAATAATTAGTTGAAAATTATTATTAATTAATTAATTAATGAGGGTAATTGTCTATTTTTTTGTGGGTTTTGTGTTTATAGCAGTAAAGTGTGGGAAATAAATTCATTTTAATTACTCTATGATTCGTTGTTAAATACTATTAGGTATTACATTGAAAATAATATTTAATCGTGTAATTCATATTTTTACAGTTTAATTTTAGGAGTAGGTTGTGGAGATTATAGGGGGTAAGGGGGAAGTTAATACATTTGTGTGTTAATTAATATTTGTTTAATTGATAATTAATTATGTTAATTATTCAAGTATTGTTTTTATTTTAGATGTAGGTTGTAAATTGTGTGGTGTTATAGGGTAGGAAGTGAATAAACTAAATGTATGTAATAATGTTTTGTTAATAAACAATTTCTAAATAAAAATATTTATTTGTTTGATAATGTTATTTATTTTATTTAATATAATTGTTGGTATTTGTGATATGTTTTTAACATTATATGTTTTTTTAAAATAAATAAATATATTTTAACATAATTATATATATTTTTATTTATATAAATATTTTTTGTTTTGTTGATGATATTTTGTTTGTTTTCGAAAGGGAATAGTAAATCTTTCCCTTCCGCAATCCAGCACTTTCCCTACTGTTGCACTCACTGGAGTGGGAATTGTAATTTTTACCCCTCCGCAACCAACATTACCCTACTGTTGCACCCAGTAGAGTGGGAATAGTAATTTAATAGTTTCCTTGATATTGTATTGTCTGGAATGGGTGCAGTAACTATTTTCTATGTGTAATTTATCACTTTTACTGCTGTTGCATTTATTGGAGGGAGATTTGTAAATGTTATTTTTATCCAGTGTTAATATTTAAGTGTTGTTCTAAATGGGAGTGGTAAATGTATGTATATTTATTTGAATAGTTTGCATAGTTTTGTTTAAATTGTAGGGAGAAAAGTATGCATTGTTATCATTTAACACCTTGGCTGCTTGAGATATTTGCCTGATGTGCTGGACCATAATAGAAACGGGCACTGTGCCTCATGACGAGCTGAGCTCGTCATGAGCACAGAAGGGGTTAAATTATTATGTTTTGTTTATTTGAAATTATATTTTTAATTATTGATATTTGTTAATTGGAAAGTTACTTTAACTAAGTTTAAAGATTTTTTAAATAGTTTAAGGTTTTAATTTAATTAAAATGTTTTTCTAATTATAATTTTAAAATAATAAAATACATAACAATTATTAATTTAATATTTGTTTAAAGAACATATATAATACATTAATTATTAAACATATGTTTACCTTTTTTAAATTAGGTTTATTTGTTATATTTTTTTAAATGTATATTAAATGTATTTTTTTAATGAATGTTATATAATATATTTAATATTTGTTTTTATTATATATATATATATATATATATATGTAAAACAATATTTTGTGCAGCTATATTAATGAATTAGATATTTTTTTCTATATATTTATGTACTTACCTTTATAAATATAGGATGTCGATATCTTTGACATTGATATTTATAACTCGATATTGTGCTATGGGGATATTTTGGGTGGCGATATTCTGTCAGTCAACCCTCCCCCTACAATGCCATTTCAACTGGTATCAGGTCTCCAAAAAAATGCTTTCCCTGGTCATCCACCACTCACCAGATCGTCTCAAGTCCTCAACCATTCCTCCATACCAACATAACCACCCACTTATCCACTTCCCCAGTCCAAATGGTATCCACTACTTCATCAATAATACTATTTGTTTTTAACTCTACTCCATCATACAGCAAGATACAGAACCATGCACCACAAAATGAAACACCATGCTGCCTTCCAACTACTATTACATAGCTACTCCAAGTGCAGTAAAATCTCATGAAAGCGCAAACTTAGTGCATTTGTAGCTGCCTGTTCTTGCTAGATTTTTAGAGGGAGATTTGGTCAGTCTGAAAGTTCTGACTCCTGAATCTTAGGGACAAAGCAGGTTCAGTTCTATAAAGCTCTCATCAAAAGATGGGTCCAGCACTACTGCTGACTGTCCAATACCAGTGAATCTCATCTGCCTACGGATTGATGGAGATCCAAAAATGGTCAATAAGCTTCCACTCAAACAGGAGACAGGGCAGATCCCTGAATAACAAGAAAAGTCATATGTTCAGAACCAGACTTGGTCAACTCACTTATGTTATGTTTTGCTAGTAAGGAAAGTGATATACTTCAGTCTCCTCTCTATATGTATGTAAAGGAACACTTTCCTTATCAACGAGCATAAGTTAAAACAGATTAGGAAATAAGTTATTTCTTGAATTGTGACTGAACAAGCAGGAATTGAGAATATGTTGATATTTAAATATAGTCGCCATGGTTTATTTGTAATTGGCATTGAGCAGCTGAGGAGGGACGAGGTACTCCACAGATCTGGATCTTACTTTGCAGTCTGTTTACCGGTACAGGCCTGCTGCTTTTAAAGTCAGTGGCTTCAACGTAACTAATATTTTTGAAGATGGAGAATGCAACAGCGAAGTAGTCGTGAAGTAGTCTATTCTATTTTTTTAAACATATTTTTATTGGCATTTGATATATAACGGTACTGTTTACATGATTTCTATTATGTCTTCAGATCCAGTTGGCTTGTACCATACTATATTAAATCGGATCGTGTCTATTCAGGTGCATAAATTGTATATCTGATTCATACATATACCGACCTTAACATTGGAATGTCGGCTATTGGCGTATCTCAACTTCTAACAGATAAATATTTAGTCTGCCTAACAATTCGCAATCTATCCATTCTTTTCTAGGTAAGTAGCTGTTAGTATTTATTCTATTACATAGTGGTTGCCTTTGGATTGTGAAGAATAAATAACTTTCCACAACCATTTTTCAAGCAAAAAAGGAATAACTGAGAAAAGAGAGAAATCTTATGCAAATGGGTTGATTATGTGTATAGTTATTAAAGAATTACTCGGGGTTTATAGATTACAGGGCCCATCGGTGGGTCCTTGAAAGGACTAGAAGGGTTTCCCCACAGTACGAAAGTGTCTTTTGTGTGCTCGTATCTCGTTCTTAGTTGTAGACGTCACTGGCGTCAATTAGTAATATCTGGTCCCATATCTCGTCAGAGGGACGGGATGACTACACTGTTACGTGTCCTCGTGTTCCTGCTCACGCCCTTCCCCCTCACCCACCGCCCGACTGTGTCGGTGTTTCCCATAATGCTAGCACTTCTTTCCAAAGATCGGCTATGGGATGTTTCCGCACCCCCCTGGATTCTTATGAAGTAGTCTATTCTAATTGTGTTTCCATGTGTGTTTATGAAATCCAGCAATAAAGATGAAGACTTCATTAAGTTTTCATTTAAACATTTCACAATCTCAGGAATTACCATTATGCAAAACTCTTAGGGACGTATGTACAAAGATTTTTTGTTTCCCAAACAGGCCAATTTACAAAATCAAGCTGTTTGCAATGGCAAAAATGCCTTTCCTGATGTACAAACATCTAAACTGCTATTCTCCAGAATCGCAATTTTGGTGTAGAAATCGCTCTTTTGTAGAGTCGTGTTTAGTGCTTCCCTTCCAAATAGTGATTTCTCGTTTTATGTGTCCATGTTTAGCAATCAAAATGCAGTTGCAAAACCTTTATATTTTACCACCAACTCAAAGTTGATGGTAATGCATTCACAAATGGGAAGGAGTCCCCATGTGAGTGTTGGAAAAATATTTTTAAGAGCAAGTAGTGGTCTCACGGACCACTGCCTGCTCTCAAATTATGATTTTTTTTTTGTTGAAACAGATATAATTTTCCTTTAAGGAAAATGCATTGCATTTAAAAAATAAATTGTTTTTTTCAAAAGCAATCACTTACATGGTGGTCACTGACCTCAGCAGGCCACCCTCCCTGTGATAATAAGCATTCTTTTTTTTGTGTCATAATTTTTTATTGGAGTTCAAAGATAGGCAATTTCATAGGTTACAAAACAATATAATAAATATAAATCAGTATGATAATAAGCATTCTTAATGGGTCACTGCAACCTACCTCATTAATATTAATGAGTTAGGTCTCTTTGCGACCCACTAGGAATCATAAGTATGAAATTAACCCTCAGATGCATCGAGAACCCATTTTGCTATTCCTTAATAGCGAAAAATAACGATTCGCTATCAAGGAATTGCAAAATGCATGCATGAAGAAATCACTAAAAATAGCGATTTCTTAAAATTCCTTAATTGCGACTCGCAAAGTGCGAGTCGCAATTAAGGAATACCTCCCCATTCCTTCCTATGGGCCTAGAGGCCCATAGGAATGAATGGGAAGACATTCTCAATTTGTGAATCGCAATTAGCGAATTGCAAATTGAGAATGCGATTTCAAGGGTGCAGGGGTGTCCAAAGGACACCCTGTTGCACCCCTGAAATTGATCTGTGCACATATGTTGTGCACACACATGCCCTTAGGGCATGTATGTGCGCAACATGAAACTTTTGTTTTTGCAAATTACCATGAAGTTCAACTTCATGGTAATTTGCAAGCCCTATTAGCAAAATCGCTATTTTTTAAACTTTAATGCATTGCATTTAAGGAATCTCAATTTGAGATTCCTTAAATGCAAATAATCACAATTTTGCGATTTCTTAATTTGCGATTTTTGCATTTGGGATGATGCAACCCAAATCCAAAAATACCGATCGCAAAGGGGCAGATTCTGAGAATCTGCCCCTTTGCGAGCGGATTTTACCTTCATGCATCTATGCCTTAAGCTCTCATGCATAAGGGATAGTGAATTCCAAATTGCGATTCGGATAAAATCGCTGTTTGAGAATCACTATTCCTAACTTTGTACATCTGACCCTTAGTGCCTAGCAAAAGATTGTTCCTAGTTTAACGTGGTCTCTAATCTGCATATATATCCTATTTTAAGATTGCTTAAAGCAAGGAAAAACCTCTGCAAGTCAAGCCATGATTGCTAACAGCCCGTTTTAGCAATCCCTTGCATTAAACTATTGGAACGCTGCCTGCCCATTAGCCGTCGGTTGAGCCTTTGCTGGCTCGCACTCACCGTGCAGTGTCAGGAAGTCATTCTTTCACGTTGCATCTTAAAAATCTCTTCATTTCCCTGCTTCAGGCTGAAATATGTTCTCTGAAAATCAATTTTATTCTTTTTATATACTGAGATATGATTTATCAATGGTCTATTCATGTGGCTTCTCTCTTCGATCCATAATTTACATTTTTGAAAATAAATAATCAGAGATCAGTGCTAAACCCATTTGACAACTTCCTCATGTTTTACAGTTCTACTGCAAGATTACTCATTTCACCTCTTTCATCTAAGTCTATGGGCTACTTTTATCAAGGCTTTACTCTGGTGAACTGGCCCAAAATGACGCCAACCTCCGCAAAGTCTGGACTTTGGATTTACTTTGCAACACAAATCTTGATTTTCCCTGGGAAGAAGGCCTAAAGTAATGCAAAGTAGTGCTTTGCGCTACTGCGTGTTACTTTGCATCAAGAGAGTAACCCCAGGGTGCTAAGTGGGTATTACCAAGCAACAACTCATGGATTTTGATGCAAAGCTCTGTCTGCTAAAAAAGGTAAAGATAGGCTTTTTCACAAAAAAAGCAGCTTCCTCAAAGACTCTTAATTTGCATGTATGCTGTAATTTACAGCATACCTACTAAGTTAGAAAGGGTTTAAACCATGTTTAAGCATAATATTTTGTAATGAAAGGGTACCCTTCCAGTAAAAGAAAAAAATGCTAGATATCTAGCACTTTGGTGGACGGGTGTGTGCATGACGCAAGGCAGCCTAAAGTGTACCGGCATAGAGGGAGAGAAGAACAGAACCATGGGGCATACTACCAAGCAATAGCGATAATTATCGCTATTGCTTGGTTAGAGACAAAAATTTACCGCTGAGCTGCGGCGATTTTTATCGCAAATAAACCTTGGTATTCCCAAGGTTTATCGCAAATGCGATAAAAATTGGCCGCAATGTATGAATATCGCTGAAAAGTCCGCGATATTCATGCATTACCGAGCTAATGCTCTTAGCCTGTGTTATCCACCTCCCATTGGATAACATAGCTAAGAACTGCTCAGGACAAGTGTTAGCTTTTGGAGATATTCGCGCTTAGCGCGAATATCTCCAAAAGTTGGTAATAGGAGATAGCGATGTTAGCGAATGTTTCCAGACGCTAACATCTTGGCACGCCCACTTTGCATGTCATTAGTGATAAATATCACTGACATGCAAAGTGGGGCCCAAGATGGGCGCTATCTCCTACTAGCTGTCGCTAACTGGTGTTAGCGACAGCTAGGTAATAGGGAGATAATGTTATCTCCTCTTTCTTGGCTTTTAAAGCCAAAAAAGCGGAGATAAACCCCCTTGATAATATGCCCCCATATCTTTGTAAATATGAGGCTGTCCTTCTCCCTTGCTTTCAAGCAACGCAGCACAGCTACCTTCGTTGCTCTGCTGGGTGTTTTAGTAAATTTGCCCACATTTTATAGTCATTGGTGGTGATTTGCATCTGCTATTCTGTTGCTCCTGAGTACACTACATACAATATTGTTTAGTTGCTCAACTGCATATCCAGGGGTTTGGCATTTGTCACTTTTGGGTGACCCCATTCACTTGTCCTGATAACTTCATAGTATTAAGGAGTGACACTCTGTTACTCCTGGGTACAAACATCTGGTATGTTATTTGTGGACCCACTGATATACTTCACTAGTAGTTTCAGCTTTCTGTTTTTGATACAGCCTATCCTAAAGAAGTTAAGTTTCAACTTGTCTTGCTACGTCTATTACCACACTCCACAAACATTCCAGGATTAATCGCAATGATGCTTCCCCACCATGTTTAAAGCACGTCATCAAACTGTGTGCACCTTATCCAATATCTCATATATTCAAAACTACAGTCCGCATGCACTTCAGAGGGATGTCCAAGCACCTGATGCAAATCAGAACACATTCTTGGCCCTCTGAGTGGTATGAATCACTACATAAATGTTACAATACACTACAATAAAGAAGTGGCTGACCTACAAGTTAACAATGTTAGTTAAGAAAAAAGAGAAAACTTTCACAGAGACTTAGGGGCTGATTATGATGACGGTGGTATTTACAACAAGGGGTGGTGAGGGACAGAGTCTCTGAATTAAACAGAATACTCTCACCCAGTCAAGAGATCAGGGCTAGATCCAACACCGTTTTTTAGCTCACTGCACCATCCCAGTTTCAGAACCTGGCTGTATGCAAATTAGTCTGTTCCTGTCCCAGTGCATGATGGGAACAGGGCAAACCAAACTACAAAAGCCAATTCTTACACTGGGAAGGAAACAAGCTACCGGGGAACGGTTTCTGGCATTTCAGCCGTCTTCGGCCCGGCTTGCTTGAATCCTGATGGTGCAATGAGCAAGGGACTCACATCTGAGTATACCCTTCCACGCTTAGGGTGGACAAAAATATTTACAACAAGGGGTGGTGAGGGACAGAGTCTCTGAATTAAACAGAATACTCTCACCCAGTCAAGAGATCAGGGCTAGATCCAACACCGTTTTTTAGCTCACTGCACCATCCCAGTTTCAGAACCTGGCTGTATGCAAATTAGTCTGTTCCTGTCCCAGTGCATGATGGGAACAGGGCAAACCAAACTACAAAAGCCAATTCTTACACTGGGAAGGAAACAAGCTACCGGGGACCGGTTTCTGGCATTTCAGCCGTCTTCGGCCCGGCTTGCTTGAATCCTGATGGTGCAATGAGCAAGGGACTCACATCTGAGTATACCCTTCCACGCTTAGGGTGGACAAAAATATTTACAACAAGGGGTGGTGAGGGACAGAGTCTCTGAATTAAACAGAATACTCTCACCCAGTCAAGAGATCAGGGCTAGATCCAACACCGTTTTTTAGCTCACTGCACCATCCCAGTTTCAGAACCTGGCTGTATGCAAATTAGTCTGTTCCTGTCCCAGTGCATGATGGGAACAGGGCAAACCAAACTACAAAAGCCAATTCTTACACTGGGAAGGAAACAAGCTACCGGGGACCGGTTTCTGGCATTTCAGCCGTCTTCGGCCCGGCTTGCTTGAATCCTGATGGTGCAATGAGCAAGGGACTCACATCTGAGTATACCCTTCCACGCTTAGGGTGGACAAAAATATTTACATGATGACGGTGGGACAGCCACCACCATTGGAACCATGATATTTGCCTGCCATATTACTATGTCGGGCGAATAGATGGTTATTGGAAAGACTGCCCGCCACGCATCCGACGGGCTCCATGAGCCCACCGGTGTATCGGAGGGGAATCATATCACTCTAAGGGTGGTGATGCCTACCAGGCAGCGCCGTAGGAATTATGATGTCCCTTTCCGCCCGCCTTTTCATGGCGGTTAACCTGCCATGAAAAGACAGGTGGAAAGGGACTTTGGGAGCCCGTAGCGGGCCCCCCTTCCCCTCTGGCCCGAAGCTGCGGGTTTTGGGGGGCACCTAGGATTGCAAGAGATAGGCATTGCAACCGCCTTGGTGGCAGTCGCTTTGTAATGCCTATTGCTGGACCTCCGACAGCCTGTTGGGCGTTGATGTTTCCGATAGGTCCGCCCGCCATCCTAATCAGCCCTTAAGTGAGGATCCAAGATGCCTATGTGACAGGACCAGCTACATCTGAAGTGGGGAGACTCATGTGCGAGAAGAGGTGAAAGTAGTTCCTTAAATTTCCCTTGGCGATATTTGAAAGCAGCGAAAAGCTGAAGAGCTGAAGTTACAGGCAAGGCTGCTATGAATGCTGTATAAAGGTTTCAACTATTTATCATGAAAGATTCAAAGGTGTCACTAGTAGACATGTTGAGTGCTAGATGCAACGGTGACTCTTGCTTCTTTTATTTGATATGCCCAACAAAAGCGGCGACTCATCCTTGTTGCCACCAGGCAGATGCATGATATCTTACGATATAATGGAGAAGGTGTCTGCATAGAAGGGCCACATAGCTGTAGCAAAACGCGAACAAGGCAGAGAAATCCCTCTTACTCTAAGTTTGCCATTAGCCCTAACAGGTGTTGTATCACTAACCGACAGTTTAATCTTAACCCCATCTTCAGCCTTAAACCTCACCCTATTTATAATGCACATCCTGGCCTATTTTCATATGGAAAGATGAATCCAGGGGTACAATAAAAACACTGGCATGAAGTGAACGTATAAAGGAGCTTACGAAAAGGGGAATAATAACCCTGTCTTTTATCCCTGGAAGCAGCAAGGCGATCCAATGTGTGGCATTGCGAACCAGTAATCTTCAAAAAGTGGCTATTTCATGTGGGCGCCACTCCCCTCTGCGCTCTCACGTCTGTCTTCTGAAACGTCCTAGTTTTGGAAAGCACAGAGCTCTGGCTCAATCTTTCTCGGGCAGGATGCTCATTTGATAAGAAACTGTAATTCTTCCTCGATCTGAAACAAACACCCTCCTCCTTTGATAACTCAAAAAGAGACTTAAAATACCTTCTGTTCCAATGTCCTCTTCAAAAGAGATTTTTCCCATTGCCAGTGACTGCTTGTATGCCCACATCGAATGTTTTGTAACTTCCCTTTGTGCGTTTAGTTATATAGTCACACTGTTACATTGTATTTGAATAGCTTTTCTGTTCCATAAACAGACCACACACTCTTCAAATGTTCTTTTTTTAGTTGTTGTTACATTTGGTACTGTGTATTTTCTGTTATCGGTCAGGTAAAGATTCATCAGCTTCTGGGTCATGTTGGTGCTCAGATAAAACTATATACAAATAATAAAGAAATAGGTAAATATAAATACTTTCACTACCCCTGTTACAGATATCACACAGTTCCACACATTTGTGATATACAAATATAACTGAAACCACACAATGATTCAGGGGCCAGCAACAGACTGTAGCTACCCAACAAACACCCAGAAATAGGAGCACCAATACAAAATGTCTCAATCCATCCAAAATGGAGATTCTAGTCTTAAATTCCACAGAGTGCTGTGTAATTCCACAGAATTCTGCCAACAGGTGGAAAACATGCATCTTGCACAGCTCGATTTAAAGGGAGTAGCTTTGAAAAATCAGAGCAAACAGCACCATGCGGTGCGCAAGAGCACATGGCCATTCAAGTTCATTTTGCTGCCACTCAAGTAGAAAATCTATTCAAGCAGCATCAGATTTACTTGCAAAATAACTTTTTGACCGCGACCCGTCGCGACTGCCCACTTTAGAATATGTCGCTAGAGGACACCAAGAGTAATGCAGAGTCACCCAATTTCGCTGATATCATGGGCAAATTGAAAATTCTGCCCATTCTATCTATGACACTTTACTCCACTCTGTGATGGTCTGCTCTAAGACACTCTACAACAATCCACTGTACCACACTCTATGCCACTCCAATCTTTAACACTCTACCCCACTCTACACCGGATCTATGACAGAATTTCGACAGACAGAATTTCGACCTACACAAATATCGGCGTAATTATATCGATTGCAAGAATATCGACGCCCTATGTACAACATGGTAAGTACCAAAATATCGAAAAAATAATATCGATGTTAAAAATATCCTTGTCAAATATATCGGTTTTTTTTGGTTTAAAATAACATGAAAAATACTGTAAATAATACTTATAAATTACTTAAACATATTTAAATATATTTAATAATGGTAAAAAATAATAATAATACATATTTAATAAAATAAAAAATATTAACAAATCATATATAATATATACTTACTTAACAATAATTACTATTCCAACTCTAGAGGGTGCAACAGTATAGAAAGTGTTGGATAGCGTAGGGGTAAAAATTACTATTCCCACTCCAGAGGGTGCAACAGTAGGGAAAGTGTTGGATAGCGTAGGGGTAAAAATTACTATTCCCACTCCAGAGGGTGCAACAGTAGGGAAAGTGTTGGATAGCGTAGAGGTTAAAATTACTATTCCCACTCCAGTGGGTGCAACAGTAGGGAAAACTGACCCTGAACCCAAAAAATATCCCTTTACCCAAAAACTGAAAACTGACCCTGAACCCTAAAAATACCCCTTTACCCAAAAACCCAAAACTGACCCTGATCCCTAAAAATACCGCTTTACCCAAAAACTGAAAACTGACCCTGAACCCCAAAAAAAACCCCTTTACCCAAGAACTGAAAACTGACCCTGAACCCTAAAAATACCCCTTTACCCAAAAACTGAAAACTGACCCTGAACCCTAAAAATACCCCTTTACCCAAAAACTGAAAACTGACCCTGAACCCTAAAAATACCCCTTTACCCAAAAACTGAAAACTGACCCTGAACCCTAAAAATACCCCTTTACCCAAAAACTGAAAACTGACCCTGAACCCTAAAAATACCCCTTTACCCAAAAACTGAAAACTGACCCTGAACCCTAAAATACCCCTTTACCCAAAAACTTAAAACTGACCCTGAACCCTAAAAATACCCCTTTACCCAAAAACTGAAAACTGACCCTGAACCCTAAAAATACCCCTTTACCCAAGAACTGAAAACTGACCCTGAACCCTAAAAATACTCTTTTACCCAAAATTAATTAATATTACAATTAAATTACTTCCCACCCTATTCCCCTATAAACCCACAACCCGCTCCAGTAGTAAAACATGTAATTTAGTTAAAAATATACATAAATTATCAATTAATTATTCAATTATTCAATTAAAATAAATCATTGCCAATTAATATTTAATTGCAAAATAAATTAATCATTAACAAATAATGATTTAATTACAAATAAATTACTTCCCACCCTATTCCCCTATAAACCCACAACCCACTCCAGTAGTAAAACATATAATTTACTTAAAAATATACATAAATTATCAATTAATTAATCAATTAAAATAATTCATTGCCAATTAATATTTAATTGCAAAATAAATGAATCATTAAAAAATAATTATTTAATTACAAATAAATTACTTCCCACCCTATTCCCCTATAAACCCACAACCCGCTCCAGTAGTAAAACATATCATTTACTTAAAAATATACATAAATTATCAATTAATTAATCAATTAATCAATTAAAATAATTCATTGGCAATAAATATTTAATTGCAAAATAAATTAATCATTAAAAAATAATTATTTAATTACAAATAAATTACTTCCCACCCTATTCCCCTATAAACCCACAACCCGCTCCAGTAGTAAAACATATAATTTACTTAAAAATATACATAAATTATCAATTAATTAATCAATTAATCAATTAAAATAATTCATTGCCAATTAATATTTAATTGCAAAATAAATTAATCATTAAAAAATAATTATTTAATTACAAATAAATTACTTCCCACCCTATTCCCCTATAAACCCACAACCCGCTCCAGTAGTAAAACATATAATTTACTTAAAAATATACATAAATTATCAATTAATGAATCAATTAATCAATTAAAATAATTCATTGCCAATTAATATTTAATTGCAAAATAAATTAATCATTAAAAAATAATTATTTAATTACAAATAAATTATTTCCCACCCTATTTCCCTAAAAACCCACAACCCGCTCTGGTAGTAAAACATATAATTTACTTTTATATTTTTTTAATTTATAAAAACATATTAAACACATATTGTAACAATTAATTTAAATACTTAAGTAACATTTCTAACACATATTAGTAAATCGAAATTACTTACATCGATATATATGCTATCGATATAAGTAATTTCGATATTACTTACCTTAGGGTCGATATTCTGGCCATCGATATTCTGGACATCGATATTCTGTCCCTTCGATATTAGCAACTCGATATAAGTGTAAGTCGAAATTAAAGATTCGATATTTTGACTGTGTACCCTCTACACCACTCCACCCTATGGTACTCCACTCCCCTCCCCTCCACTCTGACACTCCACTCTACTCCAATCTACAACACATTACTCCACTTTGTGCTACGCCACTGTTAGCCCCACCACTCTACTGTACTCTACACCACTCCATCCTATGCCACTCGACTCCACTTCATTCTATGGCACTCCAATGCAGTCTACTCCACTCTACGCTCCTCCACTCTACAGCACTCTTCTGCACTCCAATCTACAACACTCTACGCCAGTGATACTCAATGTATGGCCCGGGGGTGCATGCTGCCTCCTGAACTTTACATGATCCTGATCAACAGAAGCACTGGGCTACTGTTCACTCGACTCAGCACTAGCATTAAAATGATATTAAGTATACAGGCACGCCTTTATTTAAAGGTTAATTGAAGTTAAAGAGAGGAAGTAACTAGGTTGTCCTACGCCACTTAATTTTAGGAACACCTTCATTTTCAAAGCCATCCTGCTGCAAAAGTGTAAAATATGATAAGGTTTCTTCAAAAGTTTAAAACGTGTATTTTATTAACATGCAGAACCATTTCACCTTAGTATATCAGATTATATCAGTGCATTGAGAAGTTTTTTTGAGTGATATGTTTCAAATATGAATTTAGAAACATACAATCTTCCACCACACTGACAACAATTCCAATAGTGAAATTAGAGGTAAGTCAGTTGTGAGAACTCTTAGGATGGCCCCTAATATACGTGAACTACATTACAGTTTATTACATCGAAAACAGGAGAAGGTTTTGTGCAACGCACATGCTGAAGTCATGTATGTGATATAAAAAGAAAAAGGAGGGAAAGTGAAATGAAGCAATTGCCGAGGATCACACAATTTGCTAAAGTGGGGAAGCTGGGATTAATCCCACGGTTTCTGGTTTCACATTGTACAATTCTGCCACTAAATATATATGTTTCACTCACCTATATATACACCCACCTTACCTCCCCTCCTCCCTGAATCACGCCCTGCTGCCATCAATGCGGCCCTCAGTCACATTGCAGACCAAACTTTGCAGCTCTTGTCAAATGTTTGTGAGTGCCCGTGCTTTATGCTATTCTGGGTCACTACACAACACTCTGACCCTCCACTCTACGACCCTCCACGACACTTGCCGACTCTCCACAACACTCTATGACCCTCTACTTTATGACACTCCATGCCACTCTACGACAAAGCATTCCCCTCCGCTCTATGCTACTCTGACACTTTAATCTACTTCATGCTATGCCACTCCATGCCCTTCCAAAACACTCCATGCCCCTCAACTCTGTGACCCTCCACTCGGTGCCCCTCCACTCTACGCTTTGCCACTCTACATCCCTCCACTCTATGCCCCTCCACTCTACGCCCCTCCACACTATCAAACAATCACTACTTGTATATCATGGCTTATCACCCGTGAGGCTATGGCCCTCTACGCTACACCGCTCCACTCTATGCCACTCTACATCACTCCACTTTACACCAATTTACTCCACGATACTCTACTCTAATTTACGACTGTCAGCTGTAATCCCCGACACTCCCCTGTAACCCATGATACTCTGCTCTACTCTCCGTCCTTTATTCATTTAGTATAAGCAGTACTCAGCACAACATTTGTTATTAACTTTTAAGGGGTACATTTTACCATAGTGTAACTGTTTGTTTATATGTATCGCATGTGTAGATGTTTGTCTCTGATGAACAGAATGTTCCAGTTTCAGCCAGGACTGATGCCTTTTGGTATGACATCATTGGAATGCTGGGGCTGGTGCTGAGGTGAAGAAGAGTGCAACAGCTGGGAGTTGGATGTAAGCCGATAGGAGTATAGAACTGGGAGAAAGCAGCCAGGATGTAGATGCAGGCCTGCCAGCACAAAGTGGTAAGGCTAGGAACGGGTTGCTGTTCATTGTCCCTGAAGAAGCCTCTGTACCCGTGACCCATGAGATCGCTCAGCAGCTTTGTTAATCATATATGATGTTTGGTGAGCAAAACTCTTTCCCTCAGTTGTATAAGCAGCAAGTAGAGACAGTGGCGTATCAAGGGCAGGTGGTACCCGGTGCAGAAAAATTATTGTCACCCCCAGGTTTGACAAAATTGCAAAAATATGTGTTTAACCACATCCCTGTGGCCAAGATTTACCCCCGGTGCTGGGCCCTAATGAAAACGGGCGTGGTCATGATGGAACGGTTCCGTCATCAGCACAGCCCGACTGATGCTCATGACGGAACCGTTCCGTCATCAGTATCGAAAGGGTTAAAAAACACAGTTTTGCCATTTTGTCACCTCTCCCCCCGCCCCCTCTGTGATGACATCCAGGGCGGCCTGGACCCACCGCACCCCCTTCCTATGCCACTGATTAGAGTGATGAGCCCTCAGGGAACTGTTGCCCATGGGAGTCTTGAGGAAGCTGAGGGATGAATAATCACAGCCTCATTTATTGATTATAGTATGGATATATTCAAGAGTTCAGGCTAATTTAGCCCCCGAATACTCAGAGTCAGACGCACATCACCAGTATTAATTGCCACATACAGTCATACGTTTAAAATATGAACAGCCTTCACGTCAATTTTTGCCCCACTTCAAAAGAAGTGAAACATTTTAGCGCTAGATAGCATCAGGACAGGAGTGCTGTTTGATCTCGGATAGGAATGTCCCCATGTATATTGATTGCAAAGCATTCTAATGTCCTTTGGCCAAGTTGTGAAAATTAGAGAAAAAGGAGAATTAAATAAAAGGAATCCCAGGGAGATTTCTGACTTAAAATGTGCTAACCAGGGTGCCTGTCAAGACTAGGAAGAGAGGAGAACCAATTGGGCCCTGGCTCTTTATTTGAGTGTGGCACTGAGGTGAGAGGTGGTTCCTGCAGTTACAGGTCAACAGCTGACTATTAGGATCCTGAATATGCAGTATTGAGGGAAGGTTTAATCCCCAGATGCTGACAAAAGCAGGGCAGCAGCTGCTAGGACTTGTTCCCTCATATGCATTCAGGATCTTAGTAGCACATTGTCGTGATAAGAAGAGTCATATTTAGCACCAGATACCCCCTTTAACTGTAATGACAGGACTTTAATTGGAGGTATTTTCCATCCAGTAGTAACGCTGTTTTTAGTCCTCAGGGACACAGTTGAATGGTTGTTCTTATATGTGTGCATTTTAATCTGGTACAACCAAATTCATCCTCACATACCTCTTCCTGGGCCACATGTACTAAACTTTCAAATAGCGAGTTCCTAATTGCGAATTCCTATAGGAAATTACCATTTCATACGTATGAGACTCTTTTGAGTTATATTTGCCATTCCCAATGGGTTGCAAATAGACCTACCTCATGAATATTAACGAGGGTGGTCTCGGTTTGTGGCCCACTGGGAATCTCTAAAATCACAGGGATGGTGACCTGCTGGGGTCAGCAGGCCACTATGTTTTTAATAAAAGCAGCCTTGTTTTCCTCAAAGGAAACCCAGATGCATTTTAAAAAAGAAAATTACAAGTTTTCTTTGCATTTTTAAGAGTAGGTTCTTACAAACATTCACAAAGGGGAAGGGTTCACTTGCGGACCCCTTCACATTGGCAAATGTGTTACCACCAAATTGAAATTGGCTGTATATTGCATGTGTTTTGCTCCCTAAACATGCCCCTTCCTAATAACTAATCGCAAACCCAATTTGGAATTCCATAATAGGTACTGAATCACAAGTAGGGCTTTCTACATCCCAAAAAGTCTTTGTGCATCCGCGAAAAGGCTGATGCTGTGCATCGGTCTGTTTGAGACCGGCAAAAAGGTTTGTACATGTGGCCCTATGTCCCTTGTGCTATTTTGCCTACCACTTCATTTGACTCATGCCTCTCTGTGCATTGCACGGATAAAACTGTAGGGATCCAATATCCCCTACAAACTGTTGTTCTCCAAGAGCTAAATTCCCGTAAAACTCACACTGTCATAGAGAAGGATTTACAGTGATGTTTATTTATTTATTTATTTATTTATGCATTTTTAGAGCGCCTGGTTACACCAACTGTTGTGTCCCTGCTCTATTAAGACAATTCTGCACCCTTCAGGAATTAGTGTCTTCCAGTTCAAGTACTGCTTCTTATTCTTGTATGTACAGCCATGTTTTTAGTTTTTTCCGGAAAAGTTTCTCCAATGGTTCCCCCATAAGGGTCAGGAGAAGGGAGTTCCAGCTTTTTGCTGCTAAGTAACCGAAGGAGCATGCTCCCATTCGTACCTTCCTGATCCTTGGGACTTTCACCAAATGTGTCCCAGTAGATCTCAGTTGTCTTCCTGTCTCGTAAGGAATCATAAGGTCATTGAGGTACAGTGGACACTCGCCCTGCAAGATTTAATGCCCAGTGCACAGTGCCTTAAATGTGATTAGTTTCTGGATAGGTAATCAATGTAATGTCTTTAGTGCATTCTTTGAGTATGCTTTCCTTGGCAGATTTAGAACCAGACGGGCTGCTGTGTTCTGGACAGATTGCAGCTTTTGGAGTCTTTTTTTGTTGGCACCCAGGTACAGCAGGTTTCCATAATCTAACCTGGAAGTGACGAGTGCATCAGGCAGGGTCTTTCTTGCTGCCAAAGGCAGGATGTCTAGGGTCTTCCTTAATAATCTGAGGATTCCAAAACATCTACCTGCAACCCTTTTGATTTGGGTCTCAAAAGATAATCTATGGTCTATCCATATCCCCAGGTTATTCACCTCCATCCTTGTGGTGGGGACCTGACCTAAGCTCGCTGGCCACCATGCCGATGACCAGATAGATGGTGTGTTTCTTACTATCAGCATTTCCGTCTTGTTGCCGTTAAGCTGTAGGCAATTATCTGTCATCCAGCCAGTTAAGTCTTTCAGGCATTCTGCAAAGCTACTGGCTGCTATTGCAGATTTTTGGGTTAAGGTGACCACACGCTGTGTGTTACCTGCGTATGACACTATTTTGACACTGTGTGTCTCCACTATTTCGGCCAAGGGGGCGAGATATAGATTAAACAGCGTTGGGCTCAATATTGAACCCTGTGGAACTCCTTATGCTAACTTGATGTGTTTGGAGGTGTGTGGCTTGAGACACCTGAAAGCTGCCACCATGCAGGTAAGAAGCCATACAATTCAGAGCCGCCCCATCTATACCCCTCCTTCTGAGTCGATGCACTAATAACTCATGTGACACTGTATCGAATGCTGCGCTGAGGTCTAAAAGAACCAGCGCAGTTGTCGGACCTTCGTCCACTCTCTTCCGTACTGACTCTGTGGCATAGAGCAGTGCTGTCTCAGTTGAATAGGATGATCTAAAACCTGATTGTGTTGGATGAAGTAGGTCATGTGTCTTAATGTGACCCCCTAACTGTATATTGACCACTTTTTCATCTATTTTTGAAAAATAAGGGAGTAGTGAGACTGGTCGCAGATTTTCCATTACGGTCCCGTCAGCTGTCGGCTTTTTTTTCAGTAAGCGACAATGGCTTGTTTCCATATAGCAGGTATCTATCCTTCTCTGAAGGACGTTTCTAACAGCTGCTGAATATAGGGAAATATTGTTCCTAGTTCTGCACAAATGACCTTAGGTGTGGCTGGGTCAAGTGGTGATCCCGATTTTATGCTCAGCATTATCCTTTTCAGCTCTTCTAGGGAAGGAGGAGTGCATTGGGAGACAGCCGCGGCCCGTGGAGGGAGTTCCGGTGGGACAAAAAGGTGGGGTGGGGGGGGGGGGCAGGGTGGTGCTCGCTAAAAACCGGAATATGGATAATTGGAGGTAAGTAAACAATTTAATAAATAAAACGAATTTCGTAGTGCGCCCTGCATCAAAAAATGCGATGCAGCGCGCGCTACGAAATTTGTTTTATTAATTCAATTGTTTACTTAACCTCCAATCATCCATATTCTGGTTTTTAGCACCCCCCACCCTGCCACTCCCCCGCCCTTCTGCCCTACTGAAACTCTGTCCACGGGCCGTGGCTGCTGGGAGATACTGTCCCCCCCCCACGCCTTCATATGTTCCTTGTTAAATTTCAGCTAAGCACTTACCTGTTAAATGCATGATGTTCTTTAAAAGTTTGTGAGCGTGTTCGAAGCTCCTGAAATGTGTGACATGGATCTACTAACTATTTATATATTGGCATTAATATGTTAGAGCACCATTTCCACACTTTAAAGCTCTGCAATAAGTGACCTTTATCCTTCATCTTATCCCCCAGATTATGCATTCATTACTTCACTTTAAAGTCATTTGTCACTCACTCAAAAAAAGAAGAATAATGTCTCAATGGAAGCTGAATTTTTACAGTCTTAGAGTGCGTTTAAGAAAAATGTTTATACCAATGCAGGAAAAAGAGCATTTGGATCTTAGGAAGTTCATTCATGGAATTTTATCACTTCACAACGGTCATATATATTATTAATGAATACCCCTATATGAAAGTAATCAACATAATAAGCCTAAAATACACTGATTTACAGGTTAAACCCAAATATAAAAAAGGTATTGTGAAATGTGTTTTATTGAAGGTAATTCCTTGTAAATCTGTTTGTGCACTGAAGTTCTACTGTCAGACCTTCAAAAAAAGAGTTGTAATCACTTAGCCTTGGGAAACTCTAGAGAGTAACTCCCCTCTTCCGTCTACAGCCCCACAGTGAATGCATGCCATTTAAAGGAGAGTGCAGTCGTTAGAATTGTACCAGAGCCTAATTGGACTTACAAACTACATTTGGCTAACGTCTCAACAGAAATGCTAATGTATATGTTTATAAAAATTAATAAAATACTTTGAAATAAAAAATAAAAAAAATAAAAAAAAGAATTGTACCAGAGTCTGCTGCCTAAATGTACCCTTCAAAAATATTCAGGAAATTACCACTGACTTGTTTAAAAGAGCAGGCCTTGGAAGTAAATACTGTTTCCGGTGCCCTATGTGATTCATTCAAGGAACAATATTGTGATTTGATGTATATTTTACAACAGGCAAATAGGAAACTACATGATCGCTCCGACACCCTCCAAATAGGTGGAAGGGATTCCCTTGGGCCCTCAAATTATGATAGGTCTCTAGAAGTCCCCCATAGTACATGTATCTATAACCATAGAAAGAGACCAGTTAAAAGTTGGGCTAAACTTGGGTGCTGGGTGCCCCTACATTACAGGCTCCATAAATAAAATTAGGTAAATGCAGACATTGAGTGGCTGCAAGCCTGTTGTGCCAGGTACAAACCACAAGCAAATCAGGCCCTCCTATCTGCCCATCCTCCAGTGATGATGGGCAAAGGATCCTTCAGGCAGGGATTCACCACTAATAGGAGCACCCACTTTTCGCCACAGGGTTTCCTTAACGAGGTAGAAGATTCTGCCTGGCACTGAGTGGCTGTCCGCCGGAAGGGCATTCCTGTATGTGGCCCAGAGAGACTAGTCGTGGAAGAAGTGACACTATGCTCTCTGCCTGAAGATAGGATGTTGTTTAAGGGTCACATGTTGAGGACCTTACCTACCCACAGTGTTTATATATAGTTAAAGTACTGTCAATCTCACCTCTGACTTCAAATCGTAAATTGTGTTCCGAGTGACATAATAGACAACACAAATCTATTTGATGTCACTCAAAACCCCTCAATGAAAAACATCCCCATAATTCACTGCTACCCATCTATAATTCTACATGTTATGTATGGTTCTCATAGAGAGACTCTATTGTTAATTTCTGTTCCTGAATCTCACAATCCATTGCTATAACATAGCAACAGTTGATAAGAAAACTGCTTACCCACGCTGTGATGCCATAAGGTCTTCCAGGTCAGGCTGACCAGGCTCTCTGGGAGTCTGTCAGGGCAGTGATGCTCGTCCACTGTGACTGAAAGCAGAAAGCACAGCTGCAGCAAGGGGAAGGGAGGCAGGAGAGGTGGCAGGGGTTGGTCAAAGATGGAATGTAAGTTTTTTCTTACACTTTTGGGACAGGGATACATAATGGAGACCATTTTATGCATACCCCCCATTACTCATTTGTCGCTGAGGGGGAGGTAGATGATTTGGGGGGCCATACATAACATAAAATTATAAATGCGCAACAAGTGAATTATGGGAATGTGTTTGCCTTCTGAGTGACATCATAGGCAAGTCGAACTTTTTTTGTTTGTTATTGTTTGATGTCATTCACAACCCTCAATGAAAAAGCATCCCCGCAGATCACTGTTGCTCATCTACAATTCTATATATTTGAAAAAAATGAGTTATTTTCATGGAGGATATAAAGCTGTAGCTGTACGTTTATGCTTTTTATTGTTGAAAACATTGGCCCACATGCATCAAGCACTTTTTCATTCGCAAATGGTGCGATTCCTTAAAATCGGCCGTTTGCGAATGCAAAAGTGCTTTTTGGGATGCATGAAGCAATTTTAGAATTCGTAACATTGTTGCGAGTTCTAAAATTGCGGGTGCTTTTAAGAAGTCGCAGATGTGCGATTTCTTAAAAGCAATGCATCATTTTTTTAAAATGTGAAAATTCGCAAATAGGGTGCCAAATTTACCGAGTGGTTGAACCACTCGGTAAATTTGGAAAAAGTGTTTAAAATGTTGAAAATGCTTTTTTTTCAACATTCATGTTACGGACACACATGTCCTTAGGACATGTGTGTGTGCAACATGATGCGAAAAATACATTTCAGGGGTGCATGGGGGGGTCCTTTGGACCCCCCCCCTGCACCCATGAAATTTCCTAAGTGCCACTCGCAATTTGCATTGACTCCTATGGGCCTTTTGGCCCATAGGAATCAATGGGAATTGCGAAAATTAACTTAAGAATTCGGTATTTCTTTGGGATTCGGTAAAAATTGCGAGTTTTACCGAATCACAAAGAAATACCGAAAAAAATGATGCATAGCATTTTGCACTTCTTAATTTGCGAATCCTTATTTTTCGCAAATTAAGAAATGCAAAATGACACAATGATGCATGTGGGCCATTGTTTTTCATTGGCAGAGAGTAGAGGGGTGCAACAGCGAAGGGGTCAGCTCACGATGTGCTTGACGCACGAGACCATGTTAAGTAAAGTGAGAGCTGATAGGTCGGCCAGGAACAGTTCACGTGCCTCTCACTCTGGTAGCCAGCGTTTTTCAAAGTTACTTTTCTTGTGGTTTGTGGGAGTGAAACAGGAAACTGTCGTGGGATGAGTTTGCCATAATACAGTTTTTTTTTAGAAAAATGTCTATATTTGGTACAAGCCACGTCTAAGATAAATCTTTAGCTCTTTTCTCCACATGTGTGTTTTATTTCCCAGTTGCGCTATTAGTAGCGTGCCTATTATCAAAAGTCACTGTTCTAAGGCTGCATTCGTCTCTTTGCTGGACATCTTGTGCATAAATCCCTCCCTGGCTTCTGGTCTCCCAGATCCCATCTGCTGTACATTAACTCTGCAGCACTTTCAGGATAAATTCCACCAAACATTCCTACTGATGGATGAAAACCTATTATATGTGTCATAGTCTAAAATAGTCATATTTCATATGACATGGTTTAGTTTTATTTAACTTGTGAAAACAAAAGAAACCTGCTTCCAAGGTAATGATTAAAATGAGATGTCTGGGAACAGTTTCCCCTGATGAACCTTCCAGCAAAGTAAGTACTTTACGGCAGCCAGAGTACAGGTCCTCAGATCGTTTTTCTTTATAACTTATTTCTCATTATAATGTTACACCTGAATTAAATTGCAGCACAAACAATTCTTTTATAATTCGTTATTTTTTAAATCACCAGATCATTTATTCCTATAATTTCGCATTTCTTAATTCATAAAACAGAAACCTTCAAGAGGCGCCTTCGTTTAGATCTTTGACATCTGGCATGTGGTGGAATACTGCAGTTGGAATCATCGAATAGCCCGTGGCAAGGTTTTCTTTTTTTTTCTTGTTTCTTTCTTCCTTCGTTTATTTTTTTCCTTCTTTTTTCTTTGTCTCACATCTCATTTTTTTCTCTATTCTTTCTTGATTTCATTCTACTTTCTTTCTTCCTTTATTTATTTTTTCTTTCCTTTTTTCCTTCTTTGCTTTGTTTGTTTGTTAGTTTCTTTCATTAAGGTAACAGTTGACTCGGGGAAATTCAACTAACTCCTGATTTAAGACAGAGATGATGTTTAACAACTTCAGGGAAGTCTGACTATAGGAGAGTCCATACAGATGCCATAGTCCATCACTCTTAAGACCTCTTCTTTTATTCAGCACCTGGAATAAAAGATTGACACCTTCATTTCAAGCGACAAGAAAATAGAAATAACCTATATGCTCAGCTTCAGGTACTGCAGAACCTTGAGTCAGATTTCTGAATATGTGCATACTAGCCCTACTCTCTTCATTCTTAACCCGCTCTCTATGAAATCCAGCATAGCGTTAACATTTGCCATAATTCCTTTCAAGACCCACAGGGCTCAGGCTTATCGCTATTTGGTGCATCGAATGGCTGAAGGGTGACTGCTGAAATCGAGAGACCTCATGTACTGGCTTTGTCTTGCCATGTTTCACTTAATTTTCTAAATTACTATTTTTAGATTCTGGAGTGTTGTAAAGTGGAATATTGCAAAATGAAGGTTCCCCCTGCAGAATGTGTAAAGGTGCTTCGAATATCCCATATTTTACATACTTTGGCCTTGGGCTAAAAGGGGTCCCCCTGCAAGTTTGGAAGGCATTGAAGCGTTGGGTGCCCCCGTGCGCAACAGGGGCCCGCATTATGCCACTGGGTTGTATGCCTGCTGATTTGTTCATGGGTCCATCTAAAATTTCTAGTAGTTGTATGCGGGTGACTAGATTCATATTTTCGATTTGCCTTTTTCTTGAGTGATGGTATTATTTTACAGATTAATTTTGCTTGTGCTACCCATAGTTATCATTATAATTGTATTATCACACCTTTAGGCGGTAGTGTTCTTGATTGTGCCATTTCCAAGACTAGCCACTGCACACAACCTTTTGCATTCCTGTCATTTCACAATTCAATTTGTATTTGTTTTGGAACTCAACTGAGATCCACATAAGAAATGCTAAAATACATCCATTATGAACTTTTACACGCGGGTTATTGCAATAGCATTAAAAACAATCTAAGAAGGTCACATCATGTAAAGTGCAAATGAACAAATACCTGCGGAATTATAGTTGATAATTTATTTCAGCGCAAAAATGAGGTTCGAACAATGTTAATATGCCCAAAAGACAATATAAAGGAAGCCACAGCCTATAAAGTGCAGGTGATACCTATGGCTGCTTGAATAAGATCTACACTCAATAAAGGGCAAGAATACTAATATACACAAAAGACAGTTTAAAAGGTGACATCATTTAAAGTGCAAATGTAACGTATACATGCGTTAAAGAATCCACAATTCATTGCGACTTAATAATAAAGTGCAAAAGTGTTAATGCCCGCAATCATGCATGATTAAAACACGTTTAAGAAACTTTTCAAAAAGTTTTTTAAAAAATTGCAAAGAGGGAGGGGGGTTATGGGTGCAAATAAACATTGATGAGCCTCAGCTGCTGAGCATATATAATATTTCAAAAAGATCGCTCCCAAACAGTAGCGACTTGCAAAGTGCAAATGTGGACACACAAAAAAATACAAGATTTAAATCATGAACATGATTTAAACAAAGTCGCTCTTCCTTCGTAATGACTTCCCATATTCCTGTGATCATGTGCAGAGGAAGCAAATTTAACTGTAGGAGCAAGATCATACCCCGAACCTCATGTGGGAAGTTCCATGTGAGGTAGGGTTGAGGATTTTTACATATACTACTTTCTGTTACAATCATAATCCAATCGTAATCCTCACATTCTGTGTACAGAGTGAAATATCCCTTTGCATGTTCACTTTATATAGAGATTTTTTCTTAATAAGCTTTTTAAAAGATGTTTTGGAAATGGAGAATCCCCATTCTCAACAATCTCAAACATGTCCACGGTTTTTGTAAAGGAGGAATACATTCCACTTTCTCTCTTCGTGTTGAAGATTTCTTGCTTTAGCGCATCTTGGATTGACCCCGTTTCACTTCCGAGCAGGCTGTTCCCCCACCTCAAAACTGGCGCCATAAAAAGCACACCCGGGAAGGTAACTCAAATTGAAGTCGAAGAACGAATGGGGAAACCAAAGAAATCAAATAAAAAAAATTGAGGCTAAATACTCCCTTCAAAATATTGAAAAAGATCCAGTGCTGCATGTACATTACTTTACATGCATAGCTCAAAATGGGCAGAATTTCTGCCTCGTAAACCAATAGGACATGTGCAATGTGCCTTTCCCTGCAGCTCTTACACACTCTTTGAATGTCAGAAGCCTGGGGCAGTGGCTTACTTTAATGATTTATTTGATCGTTATTGCTACAATTACCTGCAAATCCTACCGAGTAACTGTAACATTGTGCCTTTTCGCTTTTTGCACTCCCTACAAACCAATTAACATTTTGCCAAATTCCAACACCCCTCTTTCTAAAGGTCAGGACTTTACTCCTTGAGATATTTCTTTTTGGATAGTGCTCCTCTGCATAGTCTTACAAAGCAGTAAGGCACCATTGGCATGCTGTTGGGTTTAAATTCAACAGGACTACGCCGTCGGCATATAAAACGCAACAAACATCCATTGAACCAAGTTTAGGAGGAGCCTCCTTTGCCATACCTGTTTCACAAGGCAGATCATAAATATAAAGCGAAAACAGCAGCGGCGCCAGCAAGTATCCCTGCTTTAAAGCAATCCGCGTCGCCACTCTTTTCAGCAAACCTTGGTTCCCATCCATCAGGACTTAAGTTCACATGGAGGAGTGATGGGTTATTATTAGCCTCAAAAGATGTGCCGAGATTACTAGTGCAAGTAATTCTCTCCACAGAGTCCCTTGGTCTACCCTATCGAATGCTGTGGAGAACTCCTTACATGCAGAGTACACAGGCATGTCCATCAGCGGAGGATACTTTTCTATCTGTGTTTGTAAAGCCATAATGTTATTAAGGGTACCACAATTATTTCTAATGCCCACCAGCTCTACAGGAATTATGTTATTTCTCCATCTTGGAGATGGATAAAATTGCTTTAAGCAAATAATTTGCCTGTCGCATTGAAAAGGGTGATTTGCCTATAACTGGCCAGAGACATTTTCAAACCTTTTTTTTTTATACAGTGGAACAATAATGCTTCCCCTCCAGGAAGTTGGAAAGTCTCCCGAAAAGTAGCATTGCTTAACACCATCGCTGCTACAGCAATTCCCCCTCTGTGCTGATGATTTCTGAATCCCATTGCTCATGACGAGCTCAGCTCGTGATGAGCACACAAGCAGTGTACTGCATGACGAGCTGAGCTCGTCATGAGCATGGAAGGGGTTAAATAACAGGCATACAACGGTAGCCCATAGGGAGACCTCATGCTTAATGATTGCTATGGTAAATTCATCAGGGACCATGGGATATTTCATGAATCCCACAGGTTCCTTACCGAGAGGTGGGCCATATAAAAATAAGGAATCTGCATCAACACTTAGGACAGGTAAATCATTACTACATGAGTTACAAGTATATAACTCAGAGATGTACTGGGTCCAATTGGCATCCGATATCGGGATTGGCTCAACTGCAACTCTGGAGTCACAGCGGCAGACCCTGAAGCAGAGGTCTAGCTGGAACCAGGGTTCAATTCCCCGCCTCGGTGCCTATAATTCTCGCCTCGGTGCCTATTCCAATCATGGAGTCCCACTCTGCAACTCTGGGCAATAGCTTGCTTAATCTCCACAACGGCCCCCACAACGCTAAGGATGCCTGGCCTCCACCTTGGGGGAGTGGACGCCTCACAGGGAAAGCCAGGATGGGTTCCACAGCGGTATTCGTACAAGCGCCTTGAGACCCTTGCGGGTGAGTAGTGCGCTACACAAGTATCAATTTACATTTTAATATTGTGCGATTAAAGTCCAGTATTTTCTTGCATTATTAGAGGTGGCTGCTTCCCTCAAATTAATCCACTTCCTGTCCTTTTCCTTTCCACGTTCTGTCAGTTTCACTCTTGCTCTCTTGTGCATAAGGCGATAAATGTCATCCTGTCTCGCTGTTCATTCCGGTCAGTGACTATTCTTAGTAAAAGCAAAACAAATTGTTGAACTTTTTTCACTACTGACTAAGACAAAGCAATTCCATGCTCACAAATTTAGTTTTCATTATCAAATATGGTTTGCATCCTCCATGGCATTTGACACTATGGAATGGGCCTTCATTAGTTGAGCATGGTTAAATTATTTTTGCATGAAAGTGTGACCCACTGGGTTTCTTTATTCCTCTCTGTTTATTCTTTTTGTTGTTCTGTGCTGTTAGAATTGGTGTAGGTCATAGAGTACTACATGTTGTCTCATGCAGATTAATGCTTGTTTTTTGTTCTAGCTAACAGTTAATCCAGTATTTTAGGTACTATATTTATTATGCAATTCACTTTCGTAGCCCCAGATGAGTGAGACTAAACTGAACTCTTGACTCACTCTTTACCTCTTTATTTTATCTGTCAGATGACCTCTTCACAAATTATAATTAGGAACAGTTACATTTTTTTCTACACCTTGACTTACTCTAATTTACTTATTTATTTTGTGACTAACATGCAACCGACCTAAGCTTTCTCATAGTGTAAAAACTAGCAGAATTGTCCAGTCAGTAATTCAAAGGTGTGTATAGATAAAAGTGAGGGATGGAATGCTTGATTTAATCTCAGCCACTAATAATTACTCTGGCCTCATCCCAGTCCATCGTTATTTTGCAAACCATGCCACCTCATTTTTTGAACGATCCATATACAAATCAGTTTTTGTCCTGCTTCAATAGGAACAGTCCAGTCCAAATGGCCAGGTCCAGTCCTCTCATAACTGGAACACAAGTAACCCAAGAATGTTTATGCCCTGATTGGGGTTCGTCAGTCAGGTGCAGCTTGGTTCCAGTGGTACAGTGATCCTGGGGCCCACATCTGGGCATGTCCATCGCACTTAGGGTGTGGCACTGAATCCTGGTTCTCAAAGAGTAGACAATGGATACATTATTAAAAGGTATGAGAGCTGATGTTTACCATATACACCATATCTGAATCGGACGACATAGATTGAGTTTACGCTTCGTGCTTGAGTCCACCTGGGAAACCGGCTTTTGCTGACTTTAGATCTTACAATCCAAATATGAGATAACCTGCCTAGAGAAAGCCCTGGCCAGCTGGTATTTTGGGTGAAACACATGTCGGCTGTTCTTTGCTTTTAACTTGTTTTCAAATAAAGAAGAAAAGACCATTACAACAGAGTACTCTACTTCCTGTATCTACCACATTCAATATGGAATTTGGGATCTAATTACCCTGTAAACCCATATGATATTGAGGGCACAAACCTATCAGACACGTGAAAATGCAACATATTTAGGCCAACGGACAGAGACCGAAAAAATCTGCGGCTGGTTAATATTCGCCTTGCATGGGAAATATTGGGAGTTGGTGGGCACTGAGAACAGGATATTGTATTGTATTGTAATTGCATTTATATAGCGCTTACTACCCTTGACGAGGCTTCAAAGCTGTTCTTGAAGGAGTAGCACGCTACTCTGGAATCCAAAAGGAGTAGTGGTGAAGTAGTATAGTGAATTTGAAATAATTCAAGCAGGGGACAGGTTAGTCTTGTATTTGGATTGAGAAGGATAGTGGAGCGATAGAAGAGAGAAAGGTTTGCATTTCTATAGCACTTGCTACCCCTGATGAAGTGTTGAAGCGCTTTTTGGCGAGTAGCAATCTACTCCGGAACCATAAAAGGGTTAGTGGTGAATTAGTCTAGGGAAATATGAAATTACTTTGAGCAGTGGACATGTTAGTCTGTTATTTGGATTGAAAGATACAAGGGAGGGAAGGCTATATATATATATATATATATATTCACTGAAAAAACCATAGGTTATAGACCATATATAGTTAGGAATTCGCATTTACAAAACCTTATTTTACTCACGCAAAACCATTGAAATTCCATATATAGTTAGTTGCACTAACTATATATCGCGCACCCGCAATCCACTGCTGATGATGTCACATATTACATCATTCATGACATGGTCAGTGACATCACTGATGACATCACTGATGACATCTCAAATGACATCACTGATGACATCTCAAATGACATCACTGATGACATCACTGATGACATCTCATTTGACATTACTGATCACATCACTGATGATATCATTCATGTGATAATACGATGAACCTCTTCAGACTCTAATATAACCTTAGATACAATCAGTGTAAACAGACACTCACAGACTGTCACTCATCCATGGAGTTACTCACACACCTAGTCAGTCATGCAAAGAATCAATCACACCTAAGCATGGGCGAATTTTGCGAATCTCGCGTTCGCGAATTTTGCGGATTTGCGAACTCGCAATCCGCAAAATCCGCGAATTCTCGCGAATTTGCGGATTTTTTTTTGTGTGTTTGCGCGGGTTTCTGCCAGTTCGCGAGGGTTTTGTACACTTTCGCAAATTGCGAACTTACCTGTCGGGTCGCAAGTTTCGCGAACTTGTTGTTTCTACGTGTCCAGCCTGTTTGGGACACTCTTCTTCATCACTGCCACTCTCTGTCACCACTGCCACTCTCTGACTACTCATGCCACCCTCTGGCCCACCCATGCCACCCTCTGTTTCATCACAGCACCCTCTGGTTGTCCAGTCAGTGTACATTATTGTGGCAACGCAAGCACACCTTCCCTGCCTCAAGTGACCTGAATTAATTTGGGGCTGATTAATGTGTCACAGAATATTTTTTTAGCTGGCACCTGCTTCCTTAGTGCTTCCTGATTAGTGATCTTTCGCACTTGCTAAGTGCTTTCATTGTTGCAAAATTAGTTACAACACCTGCCCTGCCCCAACTGACAATAATGAATTAGGGGCTGATTAATGGATTTGAACTTCCAGCCTGGCTCCTGCTTGTCTCCCTTAGCTGTAATTCAGGACCTTTGTGGCATATGTGTAACTATTCTGAGGTTCAGAGCAGGGTCACATAATTGTTGCAACTGCCAACTGAACTCTGGAGGGGCCCCTCAGGAAGCACTACAGGAAATGGCTACTAATGCTGAGCCTGAACTTTTGAACCTGGTAAGTAGTTTCAGTTTTGCTAAGATCGTATTTCTGCAATTTTGCACTTATTCGCGGGGCGCGAAGTTGTACTGGGAAGCCGCGAACTCACGCGAACAGTGCGAGCAGTGCGAGCAAAATCCGCTGCTTGCGGATTTGCGGATTTTGCGGGAGATTCGCGAATCTCGCGGATTGCGAATTTACCGAAAATCCGCAAAATCCGCGAGCGAAACGGATTTTCCGCCCATGCTTAATCACACCTCCATTTCCTCAACTATACAGTTATACAAACTTTACTTATTCAAACATATACTAACACATATTTACTCTCTTATACAATCCCTGATACAAGTTCACAATGATCCATACAGCCACTCACACATTCACTGGCTCTTATGCACAGTTATTTATATATGTCAACTCTCACATGTACTGTGTTTTACATATGTACTTACTTTGACATGTAGCACTGAGATATCCATTCACTCACCAATACACTCATGCACACAGTCAACCGCCCATACAGCTATTTCCATATGCACTTTTGAAACCATACATCTAGTGAATCAACTGCTCACACATCTATGCACAGAGTCATACACCTCCCAGCCACCCACACACACACTCAGTCTCCCATACAAATACTTGGGCAACCAATCAATAACCCATATAGTTACTCATATAGCTACTTATCAACACATGCAACAGTTTACAGAACAACAGACATAATGATGCACAAATTAAGACAGTTTAGTCACTAACCCATGCACTCAGTGAGACACATTTAATCACTCACTCATACAGTCAGTCATGCACCTACTAAATCCTTCATCCAGACACTTATACATACACTCATTCTTCAATATGTAAGACATATTTTAACTTTACAGAAACATACAGTCACTGGATGTTGTCATCAGTGATGTCATCAGTGATGTCATTTGAGATGTCATCAGTGATGTCATCAGTGATGTCACTGACCATGTCATGAATGATGTAATATGTGACATCATCAGCAGTGGATTGCGGGTGCGCGATATATAGTTAGTGCAACTAACTATATATGGAATTTCAATGGTTTTGCGTGAGTAAAATAAGGTTTTGTAAATGCGAATTCCTAACTATATATGGTCTATAACCTATGGTTTTTTCAGTGAATTTTCAAGGTTTTGTAAATGCTAATTCCTAACTATATATGGTCTATAACCTATGGTTTTTTCAGTGAATTTTCAAGGTTTTGTAAATGCTAATTCCTAACTATATATGGTCTATAGCCTATGGTTTTTTCAGTGAATATATATATATATACATACATATATAAACATATATCATCTGTATATCTATATAAATACAAACATAAATGCATGCATACATATACTTATATGCATACAGATGCATGTTATTTACATGAAAGTTGAAAAAACACTAATAAAAGCAAAGCTAAAAAGCCATCTCATTACAAACAGAATGGCTTTAACTTAAACGAGGGCGAGATCTATTGCGTTTTCAATGCTTGTTTACTTTGGTTCCATCAAGAAGGCATTCAGATGTGTCACACATTTGCCATAAATTCTGAATGTTAGCACTCTAGTTGCACATTAGATCACTGTAGTAAAGCTACTGCTCACCAGGGACGTCTGCTGCTGGTATTCAAAGTGCATGTTTCAGTCTGCATGTCAGAATTTTTTTAATGAAATAGAAGAGGATTTGAGAAGTCACTCAAAATGATCCCTAATTTTTCTTTCTGAAGCACTAATCATACTTTCTATGGCAAAATTAACCCCCTCATGTTGTTCCTTTTTAAATTGAGTGTTACAGACTTACCACTTCATTCCAATCAAGATGGCTTCTGGTGTGCCATACTTTTGTCATAAGTAAGACTGTTAGCGCTCTAGTTGTTCTTTAGAACACTCTGGGACATTCTGTCATTGGGCTATACTTGGGGTACATCTGGGTGATATTTGGGCTACATTTAGGCTCTTTTGTCTCTGGTGGCCATCTTGGGAGACTGTATGTCAGAATTTTTTAATGAAATTGAAGAGGGTTTGAGAAGTCACTCAAAATGTGCCCTAATTTTTCTTTCTGCAGCACTAATCATAATTCATATGGCAAAATATACCCCCTCATTTTGTTCCTTTTTAAATTAAATGTTTTAAGAGTTACCACTTTATTCCAATCAAGATGGCTTCAGGTGTGCCATACCTTTGTAATAAGTAGGACTGTTAGCGCTCTAGTTGTTCTTTAGAACACTCTGGGACATTCTGTCATTGGGCTATACTTGGGCTACATCTGGGTGATATTTGGGCTACATTTGGGCTCTTTTGTCTCTGGTGGCCATTTTGGGAGACTGCATGTCAGAATGTTTTAATGAAATAGAAAAGGATTTGAGAAGTCACTCAAAATGTGCCCTAATTCTTCATTCTGCAGCACGAATCATACTTTCTATGGCAAAATATACCCCCTCATGTTGTTTCTTTTTAAATTAAATGTTTTAAGAGTTACCACTTTATTCCCATCACGATGGCTCCAGGTGTGCTATACCTTTGTAATAAGTAGGACTGTTAGCGCTCTAGTTGTTCTTTAGAACACTCTGGGACATTCTGTCATTGGGCTATACTTGGGCTACATCTGGGTGATATTTGGGCTACATTTGGGCTCTTTTGTCTCTGGTGGCCATTTTGGGAGACTGCATGTCAGAATGTTTTAATGAAATAGAAAAGGATTTGAGAAGTCACTCAAAATGTGCCCTAATTTTTCATTCTGCAGCACTAATCATACTTTCTATGGCAAAATATACCCCCTCATGTTGTTTCTTTTTAAATTAAATGTTTTAAGAGTTACCACTTTATTCCAATCAAGATGGCTTCAGGTGTGCCATACCTTTGTAATAAGTAGGACTGTTAGCGCCCTAGTTGTTCTTTAGAACACTCTAGGAGGCTGCAGCAGAACACAAAGGAATCAACTGACAGTCTCTGTCCTTGTTGGATGTACATGTTTTACTGAGAATGTCAGACTTCATTTTCACATGACTGAGAAAGATAATGTGAATTTACAGAAAATATGCTTTCAGTTTAGCTTATAGATCCCCTTCCAAACCACTGTGGGAAAATCATGAGATATTAGTTTTCTTTAAAACAATATTCATGATATCACAGCAGAAGGTTTTTTCACATGGTAAAATCACCTTAGAACCCACCACAATTCCTAAAACGAGTATGGTACCATCAACACATGATTTATAATGTAACTAAAGTCCTAAAACCCTCTATTAACTACAATGCTTTTTAATGAGGTGCTATCATGTATATTGGTCCCAAGATGGCTGCCAACACTTCTTGGATGAAGTGCTGACAGCCAATCAGATCAGATGTGTGGTTAGGCTCCGCCCAGATATATATCTTTTTTTGAACCTAAATTACTCAAAATCCACTGGAGCACATATATTGAGACCTAGCAAAGGCACATCGGGCTAACAGTCCCTACAATTTTGCCAAGTTTCGTGCAAATCCATTCAGCCGTTCGAGCTAAAAGTGAGGCCAACCGCCCTATGGAAATTAACATGGGAAAAACGCGTTTTGGGACCCCCCTTTTTTCTCGGCCCCCCCTTGATGAAACGCCCCCCAAATTGTCAGGGGCTGCTCAGAAACAAAATGTTCCATTTTCCTGAAAATTTCAGCCAATTCCGTCCACAAACGCCAAAGTTATTAGACATAGAATTTTCAAAAATCCCATAGAGAAAAAATCCTAACTATATATACCTACTGGCGACCGCCAGTAGGTAATATATATAATATCTCGCTTGCTACCGCTGATGAGGTGTTGAAGCGCTTTTTGGCAGGTAGCATGCTACTCTGGAACCCAAACAGGATTAGTTGGGAATTAGTATAGGGAAATATGAAATTGTCATTATTATTAGTGGCATTCGGGCCCTGAATCACTACTTGCATCCCTAGGCTAAGCATCAGTTTTACGAAAGACAAATTGTTGCACATAAGTGTGTTGCACTGGGCTCAAAGACTAGAGGAATATAATATGTCATTGCACAAGCAAATATTGTAAAGGAAATACTCCCCATGTTATCAATAATCTGAGGGTAACAGGATGCTCTTTCAAAAGATGCAATTGCTGCTGGATTTAATGAAATGTTCACATTTAGGGTATATGATTTGATAGCAGTGAGTGGCATTTTGACAAATTCAGAAGACAATTTAACATATTGACTCAACATTTTCCAGAGAGATTTTTAACCAGCATACATAAAGTATGTTAAGCCATGTCATTTTCAACCATGTTTGGTGGAAGATTTAAAAATATGAACGTGGAGCATTTTGGGCCAATTCTGCACTAATTATGGGTCTCTAAAGTAAAACCAAGGAGGAGTTATGTACAAAATGATGAGACATCGCCTGGACACATACAAATATAAAATCAAATCAAATCCGACATATTATGTACGGTTGCAATAGCATTTTTTGTGATTTATGGGCAGTCTGAGGGGCCTTCTGCATTAAATATAGTTTTTGGTATAAAAAAAGATTCCTTTCTGAAAATTCATAGATATGAATGTTTAGGAAAATTATTTTCTCTTAAAAGAATCAAAGCACAAACTCGTGCTAAAGACATGGAAACTGAGAGTTTAATCTTAGTATATGAAACAAAATACTACTGAAAGTATCCAAGCGAAAGGTACTCTGTGCTACTTTAACCTAGGCTCAAGCGAAATCTCATTTATGCCAGCGTAATCTCAAATAATTTCTGGCTTTTCATGTTCCTATTGTTACACAAAATGATTGAGATTACACCATTAGGCCACATCATGCAATGTGTAATTTTTTGTATATTTTAAAGGCTTTATGTGTAATTTCCACAAAGGAAAGCATGTAGACTTCATCCAGGCCTACTTTAACCTATGTTTTTTAACAAGTGAAGCTCAGTTATAAGCAGTATTTCAGTTTATCTGAGCGAAGTCAACCATTATGGGGGTTTCATGACCTAATAAATGTAAGGTTTCCTTGGCTGTTCACTTTCATGCTCCACACAGATTAGATGCCGTCCCCAGTGGTGTAATGAAACTTGAGGGGGGCCCACATGCAAAGCGCATGAAGGGGGACCCCACGCTCCGGACCCAATCAGGAGCTCTCAGGCCAGGTGCGTGCCTGCCGCAGGTGCACAGTGCTGGAGGGGGGCCACCCACAACGTGGGGGCTAATGTTTCATCACTGGCTGTCCCCCAATAGAACACATCATTTTCTGGCTGTTTTGCAAATGTGTCTTTACAAACTTCCACTCACATTTGAGGAGACAGACAAGCAAAACTGAAAGTAGCCAGTTTCTTGTGGTTTTATAATTTACAAGGTGTGGAGTACAGGAAAATCTAATATATACTGGGTATAACATGACATATTAACAGTTTTGGAAGCCTTTTCAGAAGGCCTGCCAAATGTTGCTACTTTGATTTGTCAAGGTTCTGATTTAAACCTCAAAATAGCTCACTTTTTAGAAGGTTGAGAGGACATTCTCACTTTGAAAGTTGCATTAAACATCTGTTAATGCCAAATGGAAGCTCATTTGTAAGTATTATTGGTAGCTTCTGTGACCTGAACCCTTGAGGAAAGTGCTTTCAGTAGAGCAAACAGCTTCCCCTCTCTAGGCTTCGAGCCTGTTGCTAGCTTGTATGGTTCTAGATTCACTCTCTAGTATATTGAGTCGCTGCCAGCTTGGCTTACGGGTAGCGGGCGAGCAAGAGGTTGGGGGGGGGGGCAAGGGGTCGTGCGGGAAGGGTGCTGGGGGGTTCAATAAAAACATTTTTTAAAACCTACTTTTTTGCTGGCCCCGGTCCTGTGTCTTCACTGCTGGGTCTGCTCCTGCATTCCTGCCTCCTGCAGAAACAGTTAGCAGGAAGCCCTCCTCCCCTGCCCTAAACCAATCAGAACGCGCCAGTGGAGCGTTGTGATTGGTCAGGAGCCTCCCAGCCAGGGGCTGTAGGGGTTTGCATGTTCTCAATGTAGGCTGCAATGCAACCTGCATGGAGAAGTGCAGAGTGCCCATGACTGGTTTGGGTGCCTGAGAGGGCCGACCAAACCAGCCATGCGTACCCAGGAGTGGGCAAACAGCTCCTGCCCTGCCCCGGCTTCTCCGCCCACCTGCCCGCAATGCAGAAAGAAACATAAAATGGTAATAACCAAAAGGTATTAAGATTTTATGTTTTGGCTTTGTCGCACTGCGAAAAAGCAGTGGGGCGATGGCTCTCCACCCTAGTGGAGGAGCCGCCCCTGAGTCTATCTGATGTTTGTTCTGTGGCCAAACCCTACCAATCTAATCGGTGGAAACCGTATCATGCCTTTTACCATTGGTGCTCATTGGAGTGGTACATTTAAGTAAGGTTGACTTTTGACCTCTGTTAACAAACCACACCCCCAGTGCGCCCACTAAATACCAAAACATATATCTGTTATCAGATTGAAATGTGTTTCGGTGACCGTTGACCTGCTATCCATGCGGAGTTCAGACCAACATGGGAGAAGGCTCTCCAAGCCCATGCTAAGTAGTCAATGCCTTCAGCTTGTGGTTGATAACAGTGAGATTAGTACCCGCCACAGAGCCCAAGCGAGCAGGTGCTCTCTCTGACCAAAGCATAACATTTTTCAGATTAGAACATAACATAGGCCTTTATTGGGCTGGCATCTATATGTGCTGCCTTAACATTTCTTTAGAGTAGTTTGCAATCAATGATGGACTGGGTGAAGGGGGGGTGTTAACCGCAGAATACAGCAGACAATGTGGTGGTAAAGTGTGGAAGTATTTAAGTCTGGAAGAATCTAAACATTATGCACTGTGATCAAGGCTCGTTTTCTAGACTTTCAAAAGTCCTCTTTAATGATGAGGGGCGAAGCGAGAGCTTTTCATACGATGGAACCTTGTGAGAGCGCGGATCGTCCACAAAGAGGTTTGCATCTCATTAGGTGACGTGTAAACAGGGCACAAGTCCTATAAAAAGAAGTGGGGGGACGCTGTCACCAGAAGTGACATCATGACAGGAAGTGACGTCACAAAAGGTGGCTTGCACCATCGGGCTCATTGCCTCCCCTCGCTCACCCCTTAGATGAGATTGCATCTGGGAAGCCAGTGCGTGCGCAGCGTGCTGTGAGCTCCGATCTCGCCCCAGAGAGGCCAAGAAGTGAAGTCCAGCTGTTTGGCAGGGGGGACGGGGTCCACCCGGTAAAATAAGTGGGGGGACACCGTCCACCCGCGTGGGACCCCAACTCGAGCCCTGCGTGTAAGGTAAGTATACGATGCTGACACTAGGAAAGGAAAAATGTTATAACTAAAGATTGTTTTGGTCAATAAAGCAGCCACACAATCCGATTGTTCATTTTGTTGGACTAGTTTTCCATTGTGTGCTCTGACAGCTGGATTTATGTGTGAGATGCAGTTCAATTGGCCATTAAAAGCATGTCTTTATTTAGCCAACATATGCAGACTATTTTCCATGACTCCAGATATTATCTATTAAAAGTAGATCCGCTTCACCTTTGGCTAGCAGCACTCTCTGTAAAGTACCTTGATCCGCTATCTTAGAACTATGGCCCGCTTCCAAATCCAGAGCTCTGGCGGACTAGGCCGCGCGGTTGACCATGTGTCTTTAATCATTGAGGAAATCCCTATCATGATTGCTCATACTCAACAAGTCTGAAGATCCACTACCACACTGTCTGTGCATCTGAGGCACAACGATGACACCGTGAAGTGAGTCATTCCACAACAGCCAACCGAGTGCCATGTCCAACAGCATAAAGAGTTAAACAAGCTGTCGCATTTTTCCAACCCTACAATAGTTCCTCCGCCTTAAAATTCGATCACACACATGTTAAACCGTTTATCTTGTGCGCGCTTGGTCGCCGTCCCAGGTTTTCTCCCCTAAAAATGAAGCACGGGTTTCTATAAAAAATGTCAGTATCTCCCAGAGCCCTCCTTTCTATAACTGTGCATTCTTAGGAATAACACATAAACGTTTACGTAGGAGTTCAGAGTGGCTGTAAAGGCATTCCCTTCAGCCGTTTCCTATGTATTGATAGCTCAACAGATTAGATGTACCTATGTTGGCAAATTCCTTAAATGAAACACTTGGAAATCATTGTTGTGATGATTTTAACTTTCTTTTCCATTTGAAAGCTGAAGCAGCAGCAGTGTGTTCTAACCTGTCAGATTCTGCATTCATATCACACAGTCATAGTACTCGATGGGCTTTGGGGTATGGAAAAGTGTTTCTGTCCCATGAAAGCTAAAGGGAGATTTAATTCACTTCAGGTTTAGTTAAATAAAAGTGCACTGTGATTTCTGTAGAAGGCTGTGGGCGTTGTTTTCTCCAGGAAGACTGTTGCCAAGCCAGATTATCAGGATAACCACTTCCTCTGTAAATTAATTCCATTTAAATATTTTGCATGTAAATATATATTATGTGGACAGATGATGAGGGTGAGGGCTGAGACTGCAATTTGCGTTGGTCAAGATGATGAAGTTTCTAGGTAGGCCCTGCCTCTTTTGTCTGTCTGCTGCAATTAAAAGTACTGATTACTACTTTATGAAGACTGATTACAGTCAGTCCACAGATTACATGCTCCATCGTGCCTTTCTTTTGGCTATTCTTGACCGGAACCAATACCATTGCTACATCCTGTGACCCATCACCTTGCACAACACCTGTGCCTGTAGAATAAGCAGACAATTACATTTGCAAGGTAAGCCTCCAAAACCGATTCTTAAGAATGCTGCAGCCAACGGATCTACATCCCCTGTCTGTAAAATGTGTACAAACATGAGATGCAGACCCTTCCACTGTGTTCCAGTTCTAAGCTCTTCTTCTCCAAGGAAGGGAGTGCTTCACAGGGCATTGAAAGAACTCGTCGGTGACCAGCAGTGGTGCCTGGATGGCGTCAATCTACCCGAGATGAAGGGACATAATCCGAACTCTGCAACATGCTGAAGAAGCTAAATGTCTGGCCATGCTCCTTGACTCCTGCCTCCATACAGGGGCGGCTCTAGGCTCATGGTGGCCCTGGGCAGGGAGCGTAGGTAGGGGGCCCCGGAAGAGGGGGTCCGGGCAGGGCGACAGGGGGTCAGGGTGTTTGGAAGTGGAACAGAGCCAGAGGCCACCAAATCCCTGCCAGGGGCCGCCACACAAATATGTATCCATCCTCAGAGGATTATTAAAATAAGGATATATATTGGAGTGGTGGCCCTTGGGATTTGGTGGCCCTGTGCAGGTGCATAGCTTGCACATGCCTAAGGCCGCCCCTGCTCCATACTCAGAGAGGGTAGGAGAGAGCTTGGCCCTGCTGAATGAGAGGCTGTCTAGGTAGAGAAGTCTAGCGTACTAGTTTTTCCAATAAATCATCATAGTTTTAGCCATATTTCCTGCCATGGCCATGAAGACCAAGTGCAGCCTCTGCCATTAAGGTTGCTCACCTCTGTGGAGCCAAAGCATTGGCCTAGAAACCACAAGTGCAGAAGATGAGTGCATTTTTGCATCCTACAGGAGGCAGCAACTGCCAATGATGAGCACCTACCCCTGGGGCTGCAAATGTCGAAGATGTGTGCCCTAGTGCATAAGCCTGAGGTTTCAAATGCTGGGGCTGCAACATCTGACAAGTCACCTGCATATGGTGTTCAATTCTAGTGCTTCCAAGAGGTGCACATTCTCTGTTTGCATAACCCAAACGGCAAACTTGAGCCCCAACGGTTTGAGAACGCTGGCCATGCTCTATCGCGGACTCCTACTTTCATTGATTAGGTGACAAGGGACGGTGCATGATCAGACTGTGCCTAATATATTTTCGCTGCTAAAGTAGCAACCTTTGCCACAACAAACCCATTGGGCCTTCAGATTAGTAAAATGATCTACAAGCAAAAATTTGGATGAAATTGCTTGTGACTTGCACCTCTGTCTAATATGTCTTCTGCTGCATCTTTGCCAAAGTTGCCCTGGAGGAGGAAACTTCCAGAGCTAGTGGAAGGTGATTACCACCGAGGGCACCAACATTTTGCTAGGCCTTAAAGGGGTATTCTAACCCCTGTAATTGAAGCTACTTTTGGAGTGTATAGTATTTTGTTTTGATGCATAAAGTACTTTCGTCTACTTAAAAGATGAGCCCTGGGCTGGACAGTAATGTGTCCGTTGGAGGACTGGCGAGTTCTAAACACTTGTCCCCATACAACCTCCCTCAGGCGCCTTTGATTGCTTCTCTTTGGGAAGTCAAGAGTTGAAAGGACAAACCTGGCTCATTTTGTAGAACCGTAGTTTGACAGATATCAGGAGACCAGTTTTAGAAAAGATTCCAAAGCACAGTTGGGGCTCAATGGCTCCTGTCTGTCTCGTGCCCCCGCCCCAATCGGGGTCTGACAAGCACTAGTAATACTGAAGAAAAGATGTCATGTGAGGGGGTCCTTTGCACAATAAAAAACAAAGCCCCTCATTATAAGATACCAAGAATCAAGCAGAAGAGATACTGGCGATACCAATGTCAGCAGGTTAGGTCCCTAATTTCTGGTATAATGAGTCAAAGTCCACAGAATGTGGGATAACTTGTTATACCTGTAGTTGCTAGGACCTTTTGCCCGTGTTTTCCCATACCAAGGACTTTTCTGCCAGTGGGCATTGGACCGGGGGTGGAACAGTGTCGGGCAGGGAGCACTCCTGGGCTGCGGGAGGAGTGTTGCAGGCTCCCCTAGCACCTTGGGAGTCGGTGGTGGGAGCTGGCCTGAGCCTCTGCTCATTGCCTCCACTTGAAGCAATTATCAAAACAACAAGTGGTCCTGAGCATACGAGAATAAGGAAAACAATTGATATATATAGATCACAATGGAGCTCTATATAGTTCAGGGTTCCTTGACCAGCCGGCCAAGGAATATTTATTGGTTAAATAAGTTTGTGATCTCAAAAGTACAACAAATAACCCAAGAAATAAGGGTGAAATTGGGGCACAGTCCTGTGCCATGCAAGGAGGAGAAAGGTAAGAGAGTAAAGGTAAGTGAAGGAAATTTATCAGGCAAACAGTGTGAGCTTGCAGGTCACTGATATTAGTTATAAATTAGCAGTGTATCCTGGAGTCATTCATACAAACAATAGTATCAAGGAAGTACATGTATGAACTACTCTTAGGTCGACGTTTCGATCCCCAGCTCGGGTATCACAGGATCATCATCAGGACAAGAAAAATAGTTTTGCCTGAACACAGTTATTTACCACACCAAGTTAGTGGCTTGAAGTGGAATTAGCTTCAGATGAGAAGGTTCTTTTAGGATCACCCACGTTATTCATTCTTAATGGGTAAACCGTTCTTTAGGGTACGGTTGTGAATTCTGTATGGGCGCTCGGATTGATGAAGCCCAATCTTTTGAATTTGCAAGGTGGTGTAACACCGAAATAACGGGTCTTGCACTTGGTCACACTGGGACATCTGGTCCTGTACGTTTAACTTGCATAGTTTGGTGAGGGCTATAGGTGATTTACAGAAGTCTGTTTCAGTTACTGAGACTGCAATGTAGTATTTCTATTTGAAGCACAATTCTCTGGGTAACCGGATGCCTTCAGGGCAGGATCACCGTCCTCCAGCGTCTTTGGTTAGCGCTGAGTCAGGAAATACGGCCAGACGGATAACTGGTCCGCGGTTGGAGCAAACAATTCTCCGAAGGCGCCGGTCGCTGGAGCTGCTCGCAATGGAACGCAAGACCCGTTATTTCGGTGTTACACCACCTTGCAAATTCAAAAGATTGGGCTTCATCAATCCGAGCGCCCATACAGAATTCACAACCGTACCCTAAAGAACGGTTTACCCATTAAGAATGAATAACGTGGGTGATCCTAAAAGAACCTTCTCATCTGAAGCTAATTCCACTTCAAGCCACTAACTTGGTGTGGTAAATAACTGTGTTCAGGCAAAACTATTTTTCTTGTCCTGATGATGATCCCGTGATGCCCGAGCTGGGGATCGAAACGTCGACCTAAGAGTAGTTCATACATGTACTTCCTTGATACTATTGTTTGTATGAATGACTCCAGGATACACTGCTAATTTATAACTAATATCAGTGACCTGCAAGCTCACACTGTTTGCCTGATACATTTCCTTCACTTACCTTTACTCTCTTACCTTTCTCCTCCTTGCATGGCACAGGACTGTGCCCCAATTTCACCCTTATTTCTTGGGTTATTTGTTGTACTTTTGAGATCACAAACTTATTTAACCAATAAATATTCCTTGGCCGGCTGGTCAAGGAACCCTGAACTATATAGAGCTCCATTGTGATCTATATATATCAATTGTTTTCCTTATTCTCGTATGCTCAGGACCACTTGTTGTTTTGATAAATACTTGCTACCCATGGTCCCGAGCGATTTAATGGGTTCCCCTTGTTCCTTCTTGATCCACTTGAAGCAATGGTAATTTTATCATCTGTTTTTTGCACTACTCAAAATTGGGCCCTGTATCCGCCCCCTCCCAGAAAGTGTTGGTGTAGGAACATCAGGTTAATCAGAATCAGAAGGGCCTGTATCGCCTGGAATTACTTTTGTGTTTGACTTGTAATGAGGGCGATACTACTCAAGGAAGGGAAATCAGTTCAGCGAACACAGTTTGTAATTTTTTTTACAAAGCACTTTCCAATGATATCTTCTTCTGTAATAGTTTCTAATCTGGTTAAAAACCAGGTGCATAAAAGTCCATGTCCCATATAAACCCAGCCGTGCTCTACGCTGGTGCAGGCCTCATGTCGCTGGGCTGTTGTACAAGGAAGTACTTGCACTGCCTGCCAAGGACACTGAATGATGTTAACAGTTGAAGCCACAGACTCCAAATCCTCTAGACTGTTAAGGAATTTACAGCAGTAACAACAGATCAGTGTGTGGTTGGGGCAGACATGAAACCTGGACTCTGACAGAGTTAGAGAGGCCAGGGATAAAGGAATGATTGTGGTCAGCATCCAACACTGAAACCTTTCACAGTGGGACCTGGCAATAAAGAGTGCTATTGGATTTCCCTTATGACTGCAGAAACAAAAGAAGTAACACAAGAGGTTCGGTGCTCCGGTGCTGGAGGACTGCAGAAGGCTACTCCACGGTACACCTTCATGGTAGTTTTCTTTTTAATGCACAGATGATTCAAAATGTCCCGGAAATGATGGAGGAAAAACATTGTTGCCTCTTCTCTTCATCATATCATAAGAACAAGATGTTTGTTATTGTCACATGTTACTGGTATAGCACACAGATAGTATTAGTGTGGGCTTGCATCATTGCAGCCTTGTATGAACAGTTTTAGGCCAAAGCCAGCATGCCTCATCCTTATGGTTGCCCTCTAGACATGCTTCCGTTGTTCTGGGTTAGTTGTGTGCTGGAGCTCCTATGCATGATAAGTAGAGTACTGTGGGAACCATGTGTTTCCTTTTTTTATGATGTGGTTACTTGTGGGTCATACAGACTTAAGCATCCCTCAGGGACTGATTCAGATCTTAACTGATGGGATACTCTGCTAGAACACTGACAGATATCCCATTGACTGAAATATAAATCCCATTATATCCTATGGATTTATATTTAGGCAGACGGGATATCCGTCACTGTTGTGATGGAGTAAACCCTCCACCAAGATCTAACTCAGGCCCTTAGCCATGGCAGTGTCAGGATGAATGTGAGTGATACTGGTTTTGTCACATATACGCACCACAGTGCCTGAAAAGACGTTTGTTAAATGGTGACTGGATTATATTTGTAGACAGATACCCTATGGTTGGGTTGAGCGCCGCTGCGTTGGCAGTGTGCAGTGATGTGGACATTGTTGTTGGGTGTAACGTAAGAGCTTTGCAGTAGTACCTCAGGGGCTATGTTTGATAGAACTGGAGTACTGAAGAGCGACAGAATGGATGTAAGGGGAAGTAGTGGTCCCATTGTGGAAATTTGAGAAAGCATTGGACCATTGTTGAGTGACGCAACCCGTAAGTGCAGCCCTTCCCTAGATCACTATTGCTTGTAGACTGCAGCTTAGAATGATTAGCTGACATGCTGCAGCTTAAGGGAGGGTGGAGGATTTGTGTAAAGTGTTATATTTGAGACTTGCCTAATTTCCTACCAGTTAGTTCCTATATCCTTGTAGCAAGGTCTTGCTTGCAGCAACTTTTCCTCGCAATTGCCGAGCAAAGATGCAGTGTCCATGAGGGAAGTTGTACCCAGCTATCCAAGGGTGGTGCTGCCCCTCCAGAATACGTGAGAATTTATGGTCTGCTGGGAATTGTAGTTCATTGTCGGAATGCAGCCACATAGCATGATGTCTCAGTGCATATAGCCTGAGTCCAAACAGATCTGAGACACTGTGATTACTTTCTGCCCGTTCTTCTCTGAAATAAACTCAGTACAAGCAGGTTTGGAGAATTGCCCTCCAACGCATGGGGCCCATCGGGAGACGGGGAGGGGAAAGACCGACCGGAGAATTTTTCTTTTTTTTTTTTTTAAACCTTTATTGTGCAACAGTAGTATACAGTTACGGGCCCACAACCAATCTGGCCGGCCTCGAAATCAGGTCATAGCACATAAGGCAACCATAAGACAGCTCAGCAGTCCCCAAAGACGAAGAACAGCAAGCATTCCAAATATCACTTAAGTTGGACGCGACCACCGAGAGCAGAAGTAAATAAGGTTCATTTTTAAAATATAAAGAAAGAAGGATCAGAGACCATATAGTCCATCGAAGACACAGAGTGGGCAATGCACACAACAGGATGTCAACATAGCAGAGAGTCATAATCGGAAGAGCGCCACAAAACTACACTGATCAGGATAAAGGAGCATATATTCAAATTTCGTACCAGGCATTACCCACCCCATAAACGTAGAACAACCTCAAGAATGTGATCGTGGATACCAAAAAACAGAAACGGCAAGCGACACTACACCTAGCCTCCATACTGACCCAAAATAAGGAGGAAGAAAGATAAGAACTAAGAAAAGAAGCGAGAGGAAATAAAGGCCCATAGAAACTAAAAAAGGACAAAACAACCCCCCCAACACCCCACCCTGCACGCATGCAGAGGCTACGGCCTACCCCCCCCCCCCCCCCCCTAGCAGTGTGCCTGTCGCCCAGAAAACGAGTACCCGAAATATAGATACAGAAAAGAGAAAGAAGAGAAAGAAAGAAAAAGTTATATAAAACTGGAGAAAGGCCATCCATGCACATAGGCTCCGGGTCTCCCCTGCCATGAAATTATTCTCCACCCCAAAAGCAACAGTCAACCACAGTAATCAAGTAATACGATAAGAAATGGGGAGAATTATCATATACTGCGCAAATAAGTGTGTCATAGGAACACGCCAACCCGCTCCTCCGCCAGCCAAACAGATGTCATCCGGTAGAGAAAACCACCTAGCCTTGGCCTGATCTTGTAAGTCCCCCGAGGCATGCCCGCCGAGTAAATCCCATCTCAGCCGACATAGGAGAGCAGAATGTCCACACAAGGTAGAAGAGCAACATGCAAATACAAAATGGACGTCGCCGACCACCGACAGAGTCATCTTCACTTACGACCATCACCCCCAGTTCCATCCCATGACAGGTATTCCATAGCAAGAATACAAGGGCGAGGAAAGAAGAAGCAGTCACAGGAGCCAGCAGTTGCTGAAACAGTGTCTGGGCCATTAGTGGCGATACGATGGACGAGGCCACCATCCTCTGCTGAGAAAGGAATCCTTCAGTATAGTAGAGGCATACGGACATCTGTTCACAGGTACCAACACAGTCCGGGATCTTCCGTTCTCCTCCGCACCCATGTGCAACCACAGTACCCCCCTCAAAGACAGTGAAGGGCAAATCCTCGCGCACCTGGGGGTCATCCGACCGCAATCGCCCCAGTGTGAGCGTAATATCGTCAAGCTTTCTTCCCAACGCTCGGGAACCATCCTTCCAAACGGACTGTAAGTCACCAAGAGCAGCAAGAATGTCACAGCAAGACAGCGTAGGCTTTATGTCCCACATCACAGCACTACTCAGTAACTCGCACTCCCCATCACACTGTGCTTCAATAGCCAGGTTAATGTATTGCATCTCGTTCAGGCAGCCATCAAGCGTTTCCACCTTGTAGGGAGAGTGAAGGTAGGGCAGGGACGAGTCCGGCTCGGATAGACTACAATTCGGCTCTCGGGGGCCTTCAAAACACACATCCAAGGAGCGGTCTCCGGTAATGGCCATCCCCTCTCCGAGTCAGCACTAGCAGCAAATTCGGGAGCAGCCCACGAAAACCGGGCGGAATCGAAGACAGAGCAGACACAGCTCACCCTCAGCGCTCCGCAGTTAGACAGTATTTCCAACGAGCCCCCACCTCGAGGATGTACTCCGGCCACGTCGTGTGGCAATCAGAACTCCTGCAATAAATTTTCCCTCGGTAGTTATTCGTCACGGCGGACTGACTCCACCCAGGCCCAGCTGGCCGCTGTTGACAAGTTAGCACCCGGCCATGTTTCGCGGTCGAGGTCCCGGCTCCAGGGTCGCTGGGCCCGCTAAACGATTTCGTGGATTTCTCCGGTTATAAGGCCGGCAGAGGCTTCAGGATCGCGCAAGCGATGTCTGCGTGCATTCACCGTCACCCCGCTGCAGTTCAATTACAGGATCGTGAACAGGATTTCCGTGCGGGGCTCGGAGGCTTGAGGAGCCGGGAGCCTACGCTTCCATTCCGATCGCCATCTTGGCTCCTCCCCCCCGGAGACATTTTAAGGTGTGATTAAGGCCGCTTTTTTGGGAACAGGTGCATCTTAACACAAAACCACATCCTTGGCCTTTGCTGTACAAAACTAGACATAACTAAATGAACACGTACCTGACCAAACCCCCCACCCCCACCCCTAAAAAGTTCCCCCGAAACAACATATACACAGTTACCAACTACCCAAACACCTGCCTCAACTGTTTTTAAACTCTTGCCATATGTACAGTCCCTCCCCCTCTGTCCATGACACCTCATTCCTTATATCCTACCCCCCTTTAACTAGGAAAAGCACCACTCGAAAGCCCCATACGGCTTTCGACCCCCCCCCCCCCCAGGGCCCCTGCACCTTTGGATACCTGCGCACCCCAACTGCCTGATCCGCTGCCTATTTACATAATTTTCTTCTTTCTCTTGAATGCCAAATGCACGCCATCCTCCCTGAAAAAATACACAGCCCCATACCTCAGCTTCGGGTGCTCCATCCTACCCAAACCTTCTTTCTCACAAAAGGCCCTCATTTCCCTGTTAATTTTCCTCCGTGTCCTGTCAATAGCCGCAGGCCTCTCTGTCCCTCTCCAGCATCGTCTAGGAATGAATTCCGACCAAATGACATAACACCCCACCCACTGCCTCCGAATTTCCAGCAAATCGCTTTTCATTTGCTTCACAAGTGCCAGTCCCTTACACTGCACCAAATCATTTTCTCCCAAGTGGATGACTACCAAATCTGGACAGACCCCCCCCCCCCCGCACAACATTGTTTAAAACCGGCACCAACTCGTGCCAACGCATGCCCCCTTTTCCCCTCCAATGACACCTAAAAAACTGTTCATCCAACTCCAAATTGAGGTTCCTGTGCTTTCCCTATTCGGCCCTCTCCGCTCTCTTAACAAAGGAATGTCCCACCACGTAAATGCTCATCACTGTCGCAGTAGGCCCCGCCACCGCATCTGCAAAGATACATATGTCAGACCCCCCAGGATATAGCGGCATGGATTAGCAAATTTAGCGGCACAAATATGGAAATTTAGCGGCAAAAATATGGAAATTTAGCGGCATTTTTGCAGCATTTTATTTTACTCATAATCATTCATTTTCATATTGTAACCTGCCTGAGTGTGACTCTAATGTCCTTAATGCTACCTGAGGCACTATCCAGCTACCTGCTTGTTATTAAGCATGGGCGAATTTTGCGGATCTCGCGTTCGCGAATTTGCGGATTTTTGAACTCGCAATCCGCAAAATCCGCGAATTCTTGCGAATTTGCGGATTTTTTTTTTTTTTTGTGTTCGCAAGGATTTCTGCCAGTTCGCGAGGGTTTCGTACCAGTTCGCAATTGCGAACTTACATTTCGTCGCGCAACGGTCGCGAATTATGTTGTTTCTACGTCTGGTTCATCATCACAGGTTCCCAGCACCCTCTGTTTCACCACTGCAACCCTCTGTTACATCAATGCCACCCTCTGGTTCATCATTACTGTAGATTATGGGGGGGAAAAGCAAGCACACCATCCCTGCTTCAACTCAGATGAATTAATTTGGGGTTAGTTTATTAATGTGTCACTGTTTTAAAATTCCAGTCTGGCACCTGCTTCCTTATCTGTAATTTTGCTTTCTGTTGCAGTGCATTTTTTTTCCCCAGGACCTTCTTTGTGGCCTACTTGTAGCTATTGTATGAGCCTGCTGTGAGGGTCAGAGCAGGGTCATACAATTGTTGCAACTAGCAACTGAATTCTGGAGGGGCCCCAGTCAGGAAGCACTACCGGGAATTGTTACTAATGATGAGTTTGAACTCTTGCCCCTGCCGAGTGCTTTCACTTTTGAAAAACTCGTTTTTCTGCAATTTCGCGGGGTTCGCGGGGTGCGAACACGCGCAAGATCGGATTCGGAAGCCGCAAATTCGTGCGAATATGCAATTTGTTTTTTTTGCGGCGTGTTAGTTGGCAAGGTTTTGTGCGTTTTTGCGAGCCGCTCGTAGCGCAAGACGCGAAGTTACCCTCGCGGTCGTTCAAGGGCGCAGCCATCTTGTTTGCCTGACGTATTTCCGTTTCCGGGCGCGAAGTGTAATCTCGCAAAGTCCGCGGTTTGCCAGTACAGTCTCGCGCGTGTTCGCAAGGAAAATCTCGCGCGAACTTACCCGCGCGGTCGTGAACGGGCGCGGCCATCTTGTTTCTCATTCATTGCTATGGTTCTGGGCATGGTCTTTGTATCCTCTGTCAATCTCTGCCATCCTTTGCTTGTTTGAAGTTTTTTTTTATCTATTTTACTTATTATCTATCCCTCTATTTTTCTAGCCCTATATTTTTGTGTTTACTGCTACTTTTGGTTAATTTTAAACTACTTTTGTAAACTCTTTTCTTTTCTTCTCTTCCCTATTCTATTTTCTTTATTCCTTTCCGCCCAGACCATGGTGAAGGGAGCCGGGAAGCATCCCGAGAAGGGGAAGGGTCCCGCACCCCGTGTCCGGCTCCCGTGCGGGCGTTTGAGGGGGGAGCTAGTGATGCCACGGGAGATCTTTACCCCGGAGGAGGTGGCCCAACTCATTTTTTATGTTCAGCGCCGCCTCCCCAGGACCATCATGGGAGGCGGCAAGATCAGTGCCGGGTACGGGGCCCGGGAGCGCCGGAAGCGGTGGGAGAAGGTGTGCCAGGCCATTTACCACCACTCTCGGGTCTGGCGCACCTACAACCAGGCCACCCACCGCTGGACGGATGTCCTGACCCGTGAGCGAGATCTGCTCGACCTCCTTGGCCTTGAGATCCCCGGGCTTGGTGAGTAGTAGTAGCTATGTCTTTACTACTATGTTTTCTCCTGCTGTGTTATTATATTGCAAATTTTTGTTTTTTACCAAGAGCAATAATGCTGCTCATTACATTGTAGGTACATTTTATTTCAAAATCTTCTGTGCATTTCAGGTACACTGCTCTCCTTCTCAGTAGTGTTGCTACTATGCTTATTTGTTTTAGATTTTGTGTTCATTTCATTGGCCTGTGAAATTATGTATGAGTGTAGTTGAAAGAACTGCGCAATGCTACACACTAAGGTTCAGATTTTTAATTACCGGCGCATCCCTGCAAAGTTGCAGGGATGCGCCAGTAATTGTGCGTCACGCCACCATCACCCATGGTGCGCCGTATTACAATGCGGCGCGCCATGGGCCCAAAACGTCACCAAAGCGTTACGCATCTGTGCCGTAAAGGTGGCGCATTGCTGGAGTTGCGTCGCAACGATGGTGCAGCTCCATCAATTCTCTGGGGTGCCCTATCTCCCCAATGCTGCGTCAAGCCGTACGTCTGCTTCAAGCAGGCGCAGGGTTTGAGTCACGCATCATTGTCCTCAAAGTGACTGATTGAAATCTTGTAGATTTCCCTCAGCCACTTTTAGGATGCGTTCCTGCGCAGGAACGCCCTCCCTTGCGCCGGAACACCCCTATTGGCGCAGGGCTTTACAACGTGATGCATCTCCCAGATGCGTCACGTTGTTAATATACGCCGCACCATTGCGCCTCTTTTGTGCTGTCGCTGCGTCACAAAAGTCACGCAACAATGGAGCAAAAGAGCCGCAAGGGCCTTATAAATCAGCCCCTACAGACTCAAGTCCAGTCCTTCCTTTGTACACATGGCGATAAGAAGAAATAGTGGTGGTGGATTAATAGTTTGAGTATTTTAATGACTGGTGAATGTAGTAGGAAACTTTAGTGTTGTCGCTGATCTTCAATCACGATGGACTTTGGCTGTCACTTTGCGTGCTGCGGACTGCTGCCTGCCAATCCTAGGCAAACCTTTTTAGTACTTTGTTTAGTGAGTTACATAGGGTAGTTTCCAATTCGACGGTCCGCAAATCAAGCAATACTAAAGTAATGACGTAGTCGACCACATGAGATTGGTCAATAATATATCCCGTGGAGTCGTTCCCTATTTGCTATTTCGCAAAAATATTTTGTTACTTTGTTAGTTCTTTTTTAAATGTTTGATTTGGTTGAGAAATAAATATCATCCATGTTTTCTGTTTTTCTTTCTTTCATGTTGTACATCAGCTTCCCCCAGGGGCAAGAGGAGGACACAGGAGGAGGAGGAGGAGGGTGCTGTTGTCGATGCAGGCCAGGACCGGGCAGTCGAGGGCTCCTTTGCTGGCCCCAGTAAGTTTTAATTTTACTATAGAGTACTTATTTTTTCCTAGCGTTCCTCATTCGATTTTTTCTAAATCGTCTTTGATCTTCTTGTAGACAGGATCTAAATTCTTATCCCTATGACTCCGTGTGGTATTACTAGATTATTCTTATTAGTCTGTCTGTGTAGCTAACTAAGATTGCACATTTGGCATTTCCATTGGACTCCCATTCTAGTCAGCAATAGCTCTATGCACTGAGTGTAGTCCTCTGGGATTGTCCATATTGTCTTTTCAAGTATTCTAAATGTTTATGCTTTGACCATTGCCAACAATAAAAAGGTGAATGACCACCACCAAGAAATAATAAGATACTACTTTACTTTTGGTTTGGATAGGACAATCCATTCTACTACTGTTGCAGGGACAAATCTGCACAAACAGAACTATGGACACTAAATAATGCATCGCTTAGCTTATCAATTATAATAGGTGCTGTAACTGTTAGACTTTCCACATACCTCAGTGATAACAGACTTTGTAGTTGAACCCCGGCCCCAATCTCCTTACTGACTAGATAGTGTGGCAGAGTCATTTAGCTCCCAAAGTCACCGATGGCAGAGGCACGGACTCATGCTTGCAAAAATTCGAAAACCTTTAGCTCATCCACTCTAGTCTGGAGGACCAAAAACCACAGAGTCTATTTAAGTTTAAAAGCTTTATTAAAAGTAAACACATTTATTAAATTCAAGTTTGTCATAAAAGTGAACGTGTAACTGAAAATGGAAAAGTGCTTAGTGCTGACGATTAATTGGACACATTTCTTGTGGTCGAGCCGAGCTCTCACCTGGTTTGAACTTGATCCTGCTCGTGTTCTTAGAAGTCAAGGTTCTGTCTGTTAGGAGAAAAAGTGGTGCGTGTTAAAAAGTAAAAAGCAAACATTCATCAGTTGTGCCAAAAAGTGCAGCAAGACAACAGCCTTCCCTGGAAAAAGGGACATTTTTACTCTAGAGTACACAGTCAAAAATTATTAAATTGTACACTTTTTTTCACATTTCTTTCTTCCTCCTAGACCAAATATTATATAGTAGTGAGTGGTGTATTCTAACATTATTAAATGTACTTTGTAGGTGGAACATCTGGAGACGGGGCCAGCGCGGAGGTGGTGGCATTGGACGAGGAGGACAACTCTGGGGAGGAGGCGGTGCAAGTGCCGGAAAAGGACATGCCTGTGAGGGTTCACACGGTGGTGGCGGGCAGAGGTAAGCTATACATTCCTTAGTCATTGAGATTGAAGACTGCAGAGTGTGCTTTCTGCACGGGTGTATTATAAAAAAAGCAGGTAGTAGCCTCCTCTAAATGTACTTCGACTTAGCTGTGAAGTTTTTGGCGAGAAGAATCCCAATCAGATCTGAGGTGAACTTGATGGATGGGATGAACGAAAAGCGAAAGAAGGGTGTAAGTAAGTGTGGAAGCACGAGAAATGTAATGATGACTGGCAAAGAAGAATGATATGTGTTTGCTTGGTCCCCGAGGTGGCTGGGAAGGTAAGAAAATGGTATGGTGCATGGCTGGGTGAATGATGAAGCAAGGATGGGTGGAAGGAGAACAGCCTGGGTGGGTGAGACAGAAACTGTATGTGTGCAATATACTTTGAATGGATGGATGCCTGGATCATTCATGGTACTATCTGACTCTTAGATAGCATATGTGAATCTAGAGAGAGTAGACGGTCACTGGATGAACTAAGTGTTACTTTGAAGAGCATGTAACACCGCACCCGCACGTCCGTTCCAGTGTAGGAAAGGCAAGGAAAAGAAGTTGTAACGTTGTCCAAAGACTACCATGAATAGTAGCAGTAGTTTGTATTGCAACTGCAAGCACAGCATATATCCAGTTATTACGGTGGGCACTCCCTACCTCCCTTAATAACTTTAGTTTAGTAGTAGTACGTCATTCATGTGTGGGGGTATCACTGTTCACTCAATAATAAGCAAAGCACCTAAAGTCATCCCATATGTCATCAAATACATCCCATGTGAAGTGATAGATAATCAGATAATTTAGCTTCTTCATTTTCCTTTTCTAATACTCATTTGCACTGTAGGGTGAAAGCTAAATTAATTAAGCAGTAGCCCTTTTAACAGAGTATTCTCAGTGCCACCCGTAATAGAAAAGTAAGAGCTTCACCACCTGCATGTACTGGACCGGTACAGTAACGCAAGTCTGTCTCACTCACCATGGTGTGCGTCTGTTTTTCTCGGGTGCAAGTTCACTGCGCTGGCATTATGCCGGCTTGCATAAGATAACGTACCAATTTTCCTAAACAAGAGAGAAGAAGAAGAATAAGAGTGGTGTACTGTCATAGTCCACTGTAATAGAAGTCCATAGTGCTCGTAGAATTTGTTCCTTAAACTCCCACTAATGTTAGAGCAAGGATGAAGAAGTCGGAGGTTACATAGATACTGTCCTCAATAGTTATGCACTGTGCTTTCAATTTGCTACTTGTACTGTGACAACTTTCTGCTCAATCATTTTGTGTTAATCTTAAGGAGCATTGGTTACAGACTATGTCTTTCTTTTTTCATGTAGTTGCTCCTTCCAAATCCAAGACACCATCAAGGAGGAAGGAGCAGGCTCGAATGGCCCGGCAACGGAGGCTGGATGCCACTGTTGCTGAATATCGGCGGCTGGTGGCCCTGGAGGAGGAGGAGACGCAGTCTGGAACAACAACAACGTCCACTGGGACAGCTGCCTCCTCCTCCGTGCGGGCTGCCAGCCAGCGCAGTGCTCCAGCGGTACGGAGCCGGGCTACCAAAGCCAAACGCCACCGCCCAGCAGCAAAGAAAGCAGCTGCCCCTCACAGGATTTGCAAGGCACACCGGCGCCGCTTATCCCTCAGACTGTCCTACCTGGAGCAGGAGGTCCATAATTATAAGAACGTGGTGGAGGGCCTCCGCTTCGAACTTGCCACCCTCCGCAAGGAGCATGATGCCCTGGCTGCTAATTCCAACAGCACCCTGCCATAGTGTCCCTTGCCCCTTTTTTAGAGACTTTTGGGGGGTGGGAATTGGGAGTTGTGATTTTTGGGGACTTTTGAAGGACAATCGTTGGGGTTAGGGAGGGTCTTGCGGGAGATTCTTTTGTTAGGGCTATAAAAATATACTTTTTGAAACTTTATCTGACCATACCTGTTTTTTACTGCTTTTGAGTCTGGTGGGTGGGGGTTTAACATAACAGTAAGTTTGTTTTCCTGAATAGTCCTAGGACTTTAGTAGTACTACCGTCAATCAAATCTCTCGTCTCTCCTAATACTCCATTATACTACCTCCAACCAAACGCCTATCTTACCTGTAATTTCTGTTTGCAAGTAGGGCTAGGCCCAGGGCTGGCTCCACGGGAAACAGCAAATAAGGTTGGCAATCCTGGGCGGATAAAATTTCCTCATGGCGGTGATACTACTGGTGTGACACAGTGGCAGTTGCTTGCCTATGAAAAAAAGAAAATGAAATCTGGTTTGTCCTCCTGAGCAATACAAAGGTACAATACAGAATATAGCAGGTGACAGAAGTACACTAGAACAGTGCCACGTTGTAGCTTAACAAATGTTAAAGTATAACTAATTGGGTTGAAGTTCTTTGACATTAGCCATGGGTCTTTGTCAAGCAGAGTAAGAATATATCCTCGGATTTCTTCACCAGCCTGTTGCTATCACCTTATCCTCCCCAGCAAGTGTGTGGATTTATTGCTGTAATTTAGTCACACATCAATCAAAACCACACAGCCCGGGGGAAGAGGGTTAGGGCTTGAAAAATGGATGGGTACGGGGGTTTTTGGGAAAGGTTTTGGGAGACAAGAAAAAGTAGCACAGCATGGACGAACAATTGTGAACATAAACAAATCTTTGGGTACAAACCTATCCCTCAATCTTTGAAAGTGCATACACTACTGTAACTGCATGCATGTCAGTTAAAAGTAATTAGTACTTTCGACAACTGTGGAAGAAAGAATGCGACAGTACAGGGCGTGGGTGGAAATATTGATAACTATATTCAACATAAGGTCTCTGTAGCCAGATACCTGAGAGCCTTGCTGGTCACTATAAATCCATTCACAACAACACTCAATGGGGTTGGTCTGGAAGGTGTCAGGTTTACTCCCCGTGATCCAGTCGATGCAAATATGGTTCCACCTCCAAATGTCACCAACACCCAGAAGTGTAAACACAGGGTGTTCGAGGCATTAGGCGGGGGAGAAAAATAACAAACTAAAATAAAAAATGTGGGATGGGTAAAGGTAGGGTCAGCAGGGAAAGGATACCTGTAACAGAAGACAAGACAGGCATCAGTGAAGTGCTGTCCTAACATACAAGGGTACTCTCATATAGTCTCACTAAATAGTCTGCAAGTCTCCCGCCTACTCATGGGAAATGTAGTTTCATAGTACGGTAGGCGCTTAGGGGCTGCGTAACCTGACAGAAGGTATAGTAGATAGAAAAGGAGAAATTGCTTTTTTTCTAGGTGTCCCCTCACTCACCAGGGTTGCCCCTTGGTGACATGCTTCATCATTGGGGCCATCCCAGTCCTCTACGGCCTGGGGCGTGCTGCGACTTGCGAATTACGTAGGAGCACTTACAAATGACTATGTGTGGTGCAGATGTGATAGTGGAGTGGACTAAGTGATGTGTTAAGGGATCAATGTAGAAGCAGAGAGAGAGCCAAGAAATGCAGTCACAGTCAAAGAAAAAGGCAAGGGATACTGTATCTATGTGGTTGTAGTGGTCCTGTTGGAAGTGGTAAGTAAGTTGCCCGCAGAAAAAAAATCCTCCTATTAGCGGCACTCCTCCATTGCAGCCGACGCTTCGTCCATCGATGTTGGTCACCAGAAGACACCCTGTCCACTGCCTGCCTGATGCTGAATTGTGGCTCGCTACTGTGAAGCCTGACTCCATCCTTTTTTCCCCATTGCAGAGACTGAAACCCGGCCTGTAATTATTCAACGAAAAACAGGAAGTGATATAATATTACAACACCACTGATAAATAAATATAAGGCATGTAGGCTGTGGAGTGCAAAAAGTCACAATTTGTTTTTCCTAGTAGACAGTACAATGTTTTTGAAAGTGCGTACTCTGAGTCACCTTTTGAAGGATGTATGGGCAAATTAATGTATCGGATCTTGCCCCTCAAGCTAGGTGTACTGTAAACTGTGTTTTAGAACAAAATTAGATCTTCCTAGCAGTGCTCCCACCCAGACCCTTACTAAAGCCAGTCGCAAAAATGTAGAAGACCCCCAATCAAATCTCAAAAAACGAGGCCTAGCAGAAAACTGGTGACAAAACTTACTTTGAAAGTAAAAGTAGGCCGAAGTACCCTAATTACCCATTACCCACCGTGGATTGCATTCAAACCACTTGCAAGCAACCAAGCAAAAGTAGCCATAGCCAGCATCGCTCCAAGACTCGAAATCCCCCCCACTCAAACACATGCAATAGAAATACTGCTAACCCTAACGAACCCTAAGTTAAGAATAGTGGCAAAGGCTTTCTTTAACTATGCCAAATCCCCCCTTTCCCACCATGGATTTTCTTCAAATGACTTGCAACCAAAATTACACATTCTCACGAGTGCTCTAAGACCCCAGAACTCAGTTTGAAAAATCTAGAACACATGCAATCCTGCTGCTAGGGCTAACCCTAACGAACCCTAAGTTACAAAAAGTGCCAAAACTAAAGGCTTTTCCGCGCGGATTTTGTCCCAACCACTTCTACCCGGTATTAGACCTTCCCAGGAATGCCCCAAGACCCGGCAACCCACCCGCCAAGAAGCGTAACACCCCCAAACAGGCCAAAAGCAAAATCTCATACTTGCAATATTTCTGGGCCTTCGGTCCAAACGCGCTGCGTAGCTAGGCCATAAGTCGGGGTTGGCACGACGGATTTCCTGAAAAGCAAATGCAATCAAGATTAGAGTGTCCCAGCAGTGCTCCCAGACCACGAAACTCACCCGCAAACAGACGGAACCCCCCCTAAGAGCACCTCAAAGGCAAGCAAGTCATCAAAAACACAAAAAAAAATCCGCCTGGGATTTGGTCCAAAACACTTTTATCCGGTATTAGAGCTTCCCAGCAATGGCCCCAGAGCCGTCAACCCAGGAGAAAACGAGTAGAAGACCCCCAAACAGCCAAAGAGCAAAAGTACAAAAATGGGGACTTAGTCACTTTTTCACAAATTTCCCAAATCACTCCGCGCGCGCTCTGCAGCTAGGCCCTAAGTCCCCTCAGCCACCATGGATTTGCTTCAAACCTCTTGCAAAGTAAAGTATATATAGCCAGCAGTGCTCCCACACCACGAAACTCACCCGCAAACACCAGGAAGCCCCCCAAACAGGCCCCCGAAAACGCTACATAGAGCAAAATGTCAGAAATAGCCCAAAAAAAAATCGGCCTGGATTTTGTCCCAACCACTTCTACCCGGTATTAGACCTTCCCAGGAATGCCCCAAGACCCGGCAACCCACCCGCCAAGAAGCATAACACCCCCAAACAGGCCAAAAGCAAAATCTCATACTTGCAATATTTCTGGGCCTTCGGTCCAAACGCGCTGCGTAGCTAGGCCATAAGTCGGGGTTGGCACGACGGATTTCCTGAAAAGCAAATGCAATCAAGATTAGAGTGTCCCAGCAGTGCTCCCAGACCACGAAACTCACCCGCAAACACCAGGAAGCCCCCCAAACAGGCCCCCGAAAACGCTACATAGAGCAAAATGTCTGAAATAGCCCAAAAAAAAATCGGCCTGGATTTTGTCCCAACCACTTCTACCCGGTATTAGACCTTCCCAGGAATGCCCCAAGACACGGCAACCCACCCGCCAAGAAGCATAACACCCCCAAACAGGCCAAAAGCAAAATCTCATACTTGCAATATTTCTGGGCCTTCGGTCCAAACGCGCTGCGTAGCTAGGCCATAAGTCGGGGTTGGCACGACGGATTTCCTGAAAAGCAAATGCAATCAAGATTAGAGTGTCCCAGCAGTGCTCCCAGACCACGAAACTCACCCGCAAACACCAGGAAGCCCCCCAAACAGGCCCCCGAAAACGCTACATAGAGCAAAATGTCTGAAATAGCCCAAAAAAAAATCGGCCTGGATTTTGTCCCAACCACTTCTACCCGGTATTAGACCTTCCCAGGAATGCCCCAAGACACGGCAACCCACCCGCCAAGAAGCATAACACCCCCAAACAGGCCAAAAGCAAAATCTCATACTTGCAATATTTCTGGGCCTTCGGTCCAAACGCGCTGCGTAGCTAGGCCATAAGTCGGGGTTGGCACGACGGATTTCCTGAAAAGCAAATGCAATCAAGATTAGAGTGTCCCAGCAGTGCTCCCAGACCACGAAACTCACCCGCAAACACCAGGAAGCCCCCCAAACAGGCCCCCGAAAACGCTACATAGAGCAAAATGTCTGAAATAGCCCAAAAAAAAATCGGCCTGGATTTTGTCCCAACCACTTCTACCCGGTATTAGACCTTCCCAGGAATGCCCCAAGACACGGCAACCCACCCGCCAAGAAGCATAACACCCCCAAACAGGCCAAAAGCAAAATCTCATACTTGCAATATTTCTGGGCCTTCGGTCCAAACGCGCTGCGTAGCTAGGCCATAAGTCGGGGTTGGCACGACGGATTTCCTGAAAAGCAAATGCAATCAAGATTAGAGTGTCCCAGCAGTGCTCCCAGACCACGAAACTCACCCACAAACACCAGGAAGCCCCCCAAACAGGCCCCCGAAAACGCTACATAGAGCAAAATGTCTGAAATAGCCCAAAAAAAAATCGGCCTGGATTTTGTCCCAACCACTTCTACCCGGTATTAGACCTTCCCAGGAATGCCCCAAGACCCGGCAACCCACCCGCCAAGAAGCATAACACCCCCAAACAGGCCAAAAGCAAAATCTCATACTTGCAATATTTCTGGGCCTTCGGTCCAAACGCGCTGCGTAGCTAGGCCATAAGTCGGGGTTGGCACGACGGATTTCCTGAAAAGCAAATGCAATCAAGATTAGAGTGTCCCAGCAGTGCTCCCAGACCACGAAACTCACCCGCAAACACCAGGAAGCCCCCCAAACAGGCCCCCGAAAACGCTACATAGAGCAAAATGTCAGAAATAGCCCAAAAAAAAATCGGCCTGGATTTTGTCCCAACCACTTCTACCCGGTATTAGACCTTCCCAGGAATGCCCCAAGACCCGGCAACCCACCCGCCAAGAAGCATAACACCCCCAAACAGGCCAAAAGCAAAATCTCATACTTGCAATATTTCTGGGCCTTCGGTCCAAACGCGCTGCGTAGCTAGGCCATAAGTCGGGGTTGGCACGACGGATTTCCTGAAAAGCAAATGCAATCAAGATTAGAGTGTCCCAGCAATGCTCTCAGACCACGAAACTCACCCACAAACAGACGGAACCCCCCCTAAGAGCACCTCAAAGGCAAGCAAGTCATCAAAAACACAAAAAAATTTCCGCCTCGGATTTGGCACAAACCACTTTTAGTGCTTCCCAGCAATGGCCCCAGACCCGTCAACTCACCTGCAAAGAGGTAGAACAACACCCCCACAAGTGCTGAGTCTTTCTTCATTGGGCGTAAACCAGCCCTCTGCTTTGATGGAAATAGGAGTCTGGACTCTGGAGGAGGAGGATAGAGGAGCATGTTCTTCTGAACTTGTGAACCTGAGGAATGCAGACTGCGGCACCTTCAAATAAATTAGCAAACAAGTGAAGACAGTTCTGCTGATGGGCTTGTCTTTGTGATTATCTGATTAAAGTTTGAATTATATTAACTGTGCACAACAAAGAAAGACAGACACACAGGAATAAAAGTGAATAAGGATGAAAAAGAAAGTTATTGATTCGTTGTCTCATTTTCAGGGCTCGAAGTCGGTATCACGGTCCAGGAATAAGAATAAGGCTTCGTCATCATACTCTGCGAATTCAGCCCGGGTGAGGTCAGTGCCACCTGACAGAGTAGAAATTCCCTCATCTATGGTGCTGGCCACCTCCTCTTCATCCGGCACGCTCTCTCGTACTCTTATATCTGGTGGTATGAGGTGCTGATTCATCTTGATCATTGTTAACCTCTCCACATTTTTGGGCGAGAGGCGGCTCCGTTTGGGAGTTACAATCCCACCAGCCGCACTGAAAACCCGTTCAGAAGACACACTTGCGAGTGGGCAAGACAAGTAGTTTAAAGCCAGGTTGGTGAGCTGTGGCCACAATTCTTTTTTCCCATGCCAATACGCCAATGGGTCAGAATTAACATAGACCTCTGTGGAGTCATTCAGATAGTCCTTCACCATCGACTCAAGGTCCTCCTCCAAGGTTCCTCCACTTTGCGTAGCTCTTGCTGTGCCTCTGACCTTTTGAGAACCAAACCCACGCAGAGCTAGCCAATCCTCTTCAGCCTCCAATGTTTCTGTTGTCTTTCGTGCAGATGATCCGGTTGCCGGTGTCTTTAACGGCTGAGAGGTCACTTGTGCCACAGCCACAGGTGCAGAAGTGGATTGTTTTGACTGGGGATGGCCTGCTGATGTACTGCCATTTCCTTCAATTTCCAGCCGTTCTGTTTCAAACTTCTTGGCTGACAAGGCTAGCCAACGTTTGTACTTTGTAACATCTTCATCAGCAAAAGGAAAGAATGCTCTGCCTGCCAGCGCCTTTTTGTAGCGTGGATCCAGAATAGTAGCACAAATGTAATGCTGTTCTGAGTGGATCTTTTGAAGACGTTCATCACCTTGTAGGAGCTCTAATAATTTCTCAGCCAGAAGCAAAGAGTCTTTCTTTTTGTCATCTTTTCGAAACACAGAACACACCTCCTTCAGTTGGTCCTCCAGCATGTACAACAATGGGATAGCTTTTCCCAAATTAGAGTCCTCCTTGCTGACTGCACGTGTGAAGACCTCAAAAGGACGAAGCATGCGTGTTAGGCTTTCAACTATGTTCCATTGCGGCCCACCCATCCTCAGCTCCTCTATACCCTCTTACAAGAAATATTGATCGAGTTGCGTATACTGCTCATACAGACGCTCAAGCATGTAGAAGGTTGAGTTCCAACGTGTTACCACCTCCTGGATGAGTGCTTTCACTGGCATTTGACTTTGATATAGCATGCTCCTCAGCTGCTTGCGGGCCTTAAAAGAATGCCTGAAATGCTTGCAAATTTTTCGGCAGTTCTCCAATACACTGTACGCTGCACTGCGTTTATTACCCAAGAATTTTTGGACAACCAGGTTTATACAGTGCGCCAAACACGGCACTCTGAAATAGTAACCGTCCCTCATGGCCTTAACTATATTGGAGCCATTGTCTGTGGAAACATAACCAACCTTGCGTTTTAGTGGGGACAGACAGTTAAGGACCTTTGTGTTAAAGACATCCAAAATGTTTTCTGCTGTGTGACGTTTCTCCAAACCAAACATGGCTAGTGTTGCATGTTTCCGAGCACCTTTAAAAACAATGTTAGTGTCAACACCTGAGTTTAGCTTTGCTTTAGCCCCTGAAAAAGAGACCCAGTGTGCAGTGATGCACATGTAATCAGCGCCTGCGCCACTGGTCCACATGTCTGTTGTCAGATGTATAGTGTGAACAGCACTCTTCTGCAAAGCTTCCCCAATCACCTTCAGAACATCTTCATGTAGTGCTGGAACCGCAACTCGGGCAAAATAGAACCGGCTAGGAACCTTCCATTTAGGGCAGAGCGCTGTCACTAATTCTAGAAAACCAACCCCTTCTACAAAAGAAAAAGGGAGAAGGTCCAGAGCTAGCATTTTAGCCAGCTTAGTGTTATACAGACGGGTCATTGGGTGGTTGCGTTCATATTGCGCTTCTGTAAACAACATCTTTTTAATGTTGCCCTGGACCAATGATTTACGGGATGATGATGATCTCTTCGACCCAGTTACGCTCGCTGATGAACTTTTCCGCATTGATGTCTCACTCTCTCCCACACTCTTAGTGTGGCTCCCATGGGGTGTGCTGCTGACATGGGAACTGGGTGTAAGTGAAGTGTTTGAATCGTCTTCTACCTCCTCGTCATCAGCAGATGACAAATCAACGTTTTCATTACGTGCAATTCCGGCTTTCTTGACCGCCTCTAGGTGCGGAAACCATTCGACAGGGTGCCTTCTCTCAAGATGACCTCTCTGGCCTCCGGTACCATAGTTAGAACCAAGCTTACCACGACTAAATCGAAGCTTACAAAGGCTACAAATGGCTATGTTTTCCTTTTTTGGGCAAACACTAAAGAAGTCCCAAACTGGAGACTTGAAATGTCTTCGGGGGCCGGAGGAGGCGGCGATACTGGTGGTGGTGGTCCTGCTGCTAATGACAGATGAAGTGGAGGATGTGGATTGCCGAACTTCAGTACGTTTTGCACTTTCACCACCACGAATTGAGGTCGAGGACGAGGTGGGTACCTTCTTGCGAAGAAATATGGAAGCGGTAGGTTTTGGTGTACTACTTAACTCCAAATCTAATGATTCCATTTCCATTGCCTCCTCGCCGACATCATCATCACGCTCAGCAGCTTCTCGGGATAGGGTCAAAATGTCTCTTTGCTGCATGCCCGGTGGGGCTGCAGTGACCTTTGTGATGACTGGCTCGTCGTCATCGTGAGAGGCTTCATCACCAGCAGTATCTGTCACTTCTTCTTGAGCCTCATCACACTCCATAGGTTTGAGTTTTTGGACGACCTTCCTTTTACGCTTAGGTACCGGTGGCAGATCATGGTGTGCCTCTGCCTCACTGTCAGACCGCAGTTGTGGTGGTTCCCAAGACAGATCACTTGCACCAGAACGAGGTGGGCTTGAAGAAGATGTAGACACCCCCCTTGATCTTTTCCTTGCTAGGGATGTGGAAGACAATGAATGATCATCAGGAGGAGTGGCTTCCAATGATACCTCAGCTTCATTGTCGATTTCCAAATGTGCCCCTACTTCGGGAGGAACAACTATTGTGGGCACTTGTGAACGTCCATGCACCTTTGCTTGCGCATCTCCTTTTGCTGCCTCTCCTTCCACATGTACTTGGGCGTGTACTTGCACATGGTGTTGTTGTTGCGGCTGTGGTTGTTCAACACTTGTCAGATGAGTTACAACAACCTGTGTTGATTCAGGGACATTGCTGCTACTTTCTTGCGATGAGCCAACATCACTGGTCGATGGTGATTGGAGAAGTACACTGACTGCCTCTGAAGCACTCAAGGGCTTTGACTTAAGTTGGCGTGGTGGTGGAGGCACTGAACCCAATGGAGCAGGGGTGCTGCTCTCAGGTTGGTCCCCAGCAGATCCTGCTGCTGCAGGCGTACTTTTTTTTTTGCTCCCAAAAAAAGTGGCGGGTGGCACACCAGCCTCCTTGGTAACTTGCTTCTTCTGCTCCTTACTAGCAACTTTCTTGCTAGAGGAGCTACGGAGAACTTTCTTTGGGGCCATCTTCTTCAGAGCAGGTCAGACAGCAGGCCGCAGTTGCACGAATTGTAGAGTTGTCTGAGGCCAGACGTGACGTCGCGTGACGTTATGCTGCACACACACACCGCTGCAGGACTTCTTCCTGGCACTGGTGGTTCTCTTGAGTCTTGTGCACCTAAAAAAAAAGGAAGACAGAGGAACATCAGTTCAGTTATAGAGCACAAAAAAATCGAAAAACACTGCAAAATCAGCACAATCCCAATCCATCCATGCCCTCCATAATGTTTAAATTCAAGACAACCCACAGAAAGACTAGGCCCATGCAAGACTCACTACCCCTGGGCATAAATAAAGGTTGAAAAGTAGGCAAAATGGTTGGAGGCCTAACAACAAAGCCTGCATTCAAAATGGCCACTTGCCTGCCAGCACATGGCCAGTGCCTGTAGCTGCACTCAAAATGGCCACCAGCCACATGGCATGTCCCTCCCCATGAACACCCCCAAAAATCGAAAAACACTGCAAAATCAGCACAATCCCATTCAATCCATGGCCTCCATGATGTTTAAATTCAAGACAACCCACAGAAAGACTAGGCCCATGCTAGACTGAAATACCCCTGGTGAAAAGGCCACAAGTACAGGCCCAAAAATCGAAAAACACTGCAAAATCAGCACAATCCTATTCCATCCATGGCCTCCATGATGTTTAAATTCAAGACAGCCCACAGAAAGACTAGGCCCATGCTAGACTCAAATACCCCTGGTGAAAAGGCCACAAGTACAGGCCCAAAAATCGAAAAACACTGCAAAATCAGCACAATCCTATTCCATCCATGGCCTCCATGATGTTTAAATTCAAGACAGCCCACAGAAAGACTAGGCCCGTGCTAGACTCAAATACCCCTGGTGAAAAGGCCACAAGTACAGGCCCAAAAATCGAAAAACACTGCAAAATCAGCACAATCCTATTCCATCCATGGCCTCCATGATGTTTAAATTCAAGACAGCCCACAGAAAGACTAGGCCCATGCTAGACTGAAATACCCCTGGTGAAAAGGCCACAAGTACAGGCCCAAAAATCGAAAAACACTGCAAAATCAGCACAATCCCATTCAATCCATGGCCTCCATGATGTTTAAATTCAAGACAACCCACAGAAATACTAGGCCCATGCAAGACTCACTACCCCTGGGCATAAATAAAGGTTGAAAAGTAGGCAAAATGGTTGGAGGCCTAACAACAAAGCCTGCATTCAAAATGGCCACTTGCCTGCCAGCACATGGCCAGTGCCTGTAGCTGCACTCAAAATGGCCACCAGCCACATGGCATGTCCCTCCCCATGAACACCCCCAAAAATCGAAAAACACTGCAAAATCAGCACAATCCTATTCCATCCATGGCCTCCATGATGTTTAAATTCAAGACAGCCCACAGAAAGACTAGGCCCATGCTAGACTCAAATACCCCTGGTGAAAAGGCCACAAGTACAGGCCCAAAAATCGAAAAACACTGCAAAATCAGCACAATCCTATTCCATCCATGGCCTCCATGATGTTTAAATTCAAGACAGCCCACAGAAAGACTAGGCCCATGCTAGACTGAAATACCCCTGGTGAAAAGGCCACAAGTACAGGCCCAAAAATCGAAAAACACTGCAAAATCAGCACAATCCCATTCAATCCATGGCCTCCATGATGTTTAAATTCAAGACAACCCACAGAAAGACTAGGCCCATGCAAGACTCACTACCCCTGGGCATAAATAAAGGTTGAAAAGTAGGCAAAATGGTTGGAGGCCTAACAACAAAGCCTGCATTCAAAATGGCCACTTGCCTGCCAGCACATGGCCAGTGCCTGTAGCTGCACTCAAAATGGCCACCAGCCACATGGCATGTCCCTCCCCATGAACACCCCCAAAAATCGAAAAACACTGCAAAATCAGCACAATCCTATTCCATCCATGGCCTCCATGATGTTTAAATTCAAGACAGCCCACAGAAAGACTAGGCCCATGCTAGACTGAAATACCCCTGGTGAAAAGGCCACAAGTACAGGCCCAAAAATCGAAAAACACTGCAAAATCAGCACAATCCTATTCCATCCATGGCCTCCATGATGTTTAAATTCAAGACAGCCCACAGAAAGACTAGGCCCATGCTAGACTCAAATACCCCTGGTGAAAAGGCCACAAGTACAGGCCCAAAAATCGAAAAACACTGCAAAATCAGCACAATCCTATTCCATCCATGGCCTCCATGATGTTTAAATTCAAGACAGCCCACAGAAAGACTAGGCCCATGCAAGACTCACTACCCCTGGGCATAAATAAAGGTTGAAAAGTAGGCAAAATGGTTGGAGGCCTAACAACAAAGCCTGCATTCAAAATGGCCACTTGCCTGCCAGCACATGGCCAGTGCCTGTAGCTGCACTCAAAATGGCCACCAGCCACATGGCATGTCCCTCCCCATGAACACCCCCAAAAATCGAAAAACACTGCAAAATCAGCACAATCCCATTCAATCCATGGCCTCCATGATGTTTAAATTCAAGACAACCCACAGAAAGACTAGGCCCATGCTAGACTGAAATACCCCTGGTGAAAAGGCCACAAGTACAGGCCCAAAAATCGAAAAACACTGCAAAATCAGCACAATCCTATTCCATCCATGGCCTCCATGATGTTTAAATTCAAGACAGCCCACAGAAAGACTAGGCCCATGCTAGACTCAAATACCCCTGGTGAAAAGGCCACAAGTACAGGCCCAAAAATCGAAAAACACTGCAAAATCAGCAAAATCCTATTCCATCCATGGCCTCCATGATGTTTAAATTCAAGACAGCCCACAGAAAGACTAGGCCCATGCTAGACTCAAATACCCCTGGTGAAAAGGCCACAAGTACAGGCCCAAAAATCGAAAAACACTGCAAAATCAGCACAATCCTATTCCATCCATGGCCTCCATGATGTTTAAATTCAAGACAGCCCACAGAAAGACTAGGCCCATGCTAGACTGAAATACCCCTGGTGAAAAGGCCACAAGTACAGGCCCAAAAATCGAAAAACACTGCAAAATCAGCACAATCCCATTCAATCCATGGCCTCCATGATGTTTAAATTCAAGACAACCCACAGAAAGACTAGGCCCATGCAAGACTCACTACCCCTGGGCATAAATAAAGGTTGAAAAGTAGGCAAAATGGTTGGAGGCCTAACAACAAAGCCTGCATTCAAAATGGCCACTTGCCTGCCAGCACATGGCCAGTGCCGGTAGCTGCACTCAAAATGGCCACCAGCCACATGGCATGTCCCTCCCCATGAACACCCCCAAAAATCGAAAAACACTGCAAAATCAGCACAATCCTATTCCATCCATGGCCTCCATGATGTTTAAATTCAAGACAGCCCACAGAAAGACTAGGCCCATGCTAGACTCAAATACCCCTGGTGAAAAGGCCACAAGTACAGGCCCAAAAATCGAAAAACACTGCAAAATCAGCACAATCCTATTCCATCCATGGCCTCCATGATGTTTAAATTCAAGACAGCCCACAGAAAGACTAGGCCCATGCTAGACTGAAATACCCCTGGTGAAAAGGCCACAAGTACAGGCCCAAAAATCGAAAAACACTGCAAAATCAGCACAATCCCATTCAATCCATGGCCTCCATGATGTTTAAATTCAAGACAACCCACAGAAATAATAGGCCCATGCAAGACTCACTACCCCTGGGCATAAATAAAGGTTGAAAAGTAGGCAAAATGGTTGGAGGCCTAACAACAAAGCCTGCATTCAAAATGGCCACTTGCCTACCAGCACATGGCCAGTGCCTGTAGCTGCACTCAAAATGGCCACCAGCCACATGGCATGTCCCTCCCCATGAACACCCCCAAAAATCGAAAAACACTGCAAAATCAGCACAATCCCATTCAATCCATGGCCTCCATGATGTTTAAATTCAAGACATCCCACAGAAAGACTAGGCCCATGCTAGACTCAAATACCCCTGGTGAAAAGGCCACAAGTACAGGCCCAAAAATCGAAAAACACTGCAAAATCCGCACAATCCTATTCCATCCATGGCCTCCATGATGTTTAAATTCAAGACAGCCCACAGAAAGACTAGGCCCATGCTAGACTCAAATACCCCTGGTGAAAAGGCCACAAGTACAGGCCCAAAAATCGAAAAACACTGCAAAATCAGCACAATCCCATTCCATCCATGGCCTCCATGATGTTTAAATTCAAGACAGCCCACAGAAAGACTAGGCCCATGCACCACTCACTACCCCTGGTCAAGGCCCCAACAACAGGTCAAAAATCGAAAAACACAAAATTTTACAAAAAAAAAAAATCGAAAAACACAGAAAAATCAGCACAATCCCAATTCATCTATGGCCTCCATGATGTTTAAGTTCAAGACAACCACAGTCCACCCACCACTGAGTACCCCTGGGGAAAAGGCCCCAAAACAGCCCAAAAATCGAAAATCCCAAAATTTTAGTTGCAGCAACTGTAATGCCCCAAACAAACTTACTTGTAAAATTTCTAATCCAACAGTGATCCAAAGAAAGTCAAAAAGGCCTCAAATCCAAAGATCCAGCAGCATCCACAAAAAGTAATCCTTCCAGGTCCACATCCGAATGAAAAGTGACCAGGAGATGGACAAAGCACTGGGAGGAGCCTGCTGAACAGGAACAGGAAGTTGAAGACTATGGGGCACTTCCTTCCTCCCACCCCCCTGCCCCCCTCCCCAAAATGGACTCCTCGCTAAAAAAGTGCAGGCAAATGTCAAACTAAGGAGTTATTCACATAAAAATCATCATTTCTAGAAGGTTTATGCTGCTTGCTGGTGGATTTCTTGTGCAGAATTGCAAATTTATATTTTCGCTCGCCGCATCTCAAATCTCGCAATTGCGAAGTACCGCGAGACGTGATCTCGCCGTACTCGCGTTGACAAACTATCGCTGGCAAGCCGCGATGACGTAATCGCGCTCGCCAATTCCCGCGGGATCACACAGCAAGATCCAAAATGGCGCAGCACTCGCAAACTATCGAAAAAAACAACTCGGCAAACGATGATAAACGCCGCGCGCCGCAAAAATTGTATCACCAACGCCGCGCGCCGCCAAAAAAATCCGCTGCGTGCGAATTTGCGGATTTTGCGGGAAATCCGCAAATCTCGCGGATTGCGGATTTCCCGAAAATCCGCAAAATCCGCGAGCGGAACGGATTTTCCGCCCACGCTTACTTGTTATCTGATGCCACTACCTACTTCATTGCTGCCTGTCTGCTGTATCTGCCTGCATTCCAGTTCCTGTGACATCGGTCACTCTTAACTTCAGAGTGCCACCCCTGCTTCATTTCCCTGTTCACTGCCTACCTGTTGGATTTTCTGCCTGCTATCTCCTTCTTTACTGCCTCTCTACTGCATGCCTGTCTGCCTGCGTTACCTGATGCCCACTGCAGCCTGCCTCTGTTGCCATCCTGCCTGCTGTAAACGGTTTGTGGACACTGCCATATTTTTTGTGAAGAAGAGCGTTTCACTGCATCCATAATTACAGACTGATGCGTTAATTAGAAGGTGCCATTTACCCTGCTGCCTTCATTGCTCATTTTGTCTACTTGCTTCTAAAACTTTCAACCTGATTTTAACCGGACTTAGAGAACAAAACCGGGGTATAAGGAAGAGATCCGTTTGCAGAGCAGATGACACTGAGCCCAGATCGGGGGTGGAAATGTTAACTTGTGACCTTTAACCAGTGAACGGGAGTCTGTTTTATGCTGTCGCCTTACTGATCTATTTTGCTGGGTGCCCTCGGTAACCTTTGCAGCTCTGGATCGTAAGGAGATTTATGGTTAACTTTTCGGCAGTGTTCTGAATGTTTACTGTGAGCATTTCATTATTTTCTCGAATTATTATTGTTAAATTGCCTCTCTATGTGCACCCAAACACGCAGCCCAGGCCGGGGGCCAGTCGGCCGCATCTCCACTGCCCCCCTCCCACCCGGGCAGCGCTCTCCCCTATGTGTGCGGCGGGCCCCCACCAGCGTAGGACGGACGTACCTGTCTTCTGTTCGCCGGCCGGCTTTCCTCCTGCTCCGAGCCCCGGTCTCTGAGGAAGAGTCTTCGTGTCGCTGCGCTTCGTGCTCTCTCCCCCTCTTGGGAATGGGAAAATGGGTGCCTCGCGCCTTCTTTTAAGGCGGAAACGGGCGGAAAGACGGCGAACGGGTGGAAATGGCAAATTTCGCGGGCTTTATGCCAAATATCGCGGCATTTCCCGATATCGGCCGAGTTCGCGTTTTTTTTGCAAATCGCGAAATCGCGATAAGCTGGAGGGTCTGATATGTAAGCAATGGGCCAAACATGTCAACCTCACTCTACCCCTCCACCCCGCATCGTGACGTACGTCCTATAACCGTCCGATTTCCAACGTCCCAGCCTTTTGATCTCCTCCTTACCCCAACCCCTTCGCTCCGCCTCCGTCGCCGCACCAATGCAAAAGGAATGTGTCCCGAATTCCTTCGGGTCCTCACCCATAGACCGTAGGGCGTGCCGCAGGACCCACAGCAGCTGAGCTGCCGTCACCTGACCGGCCCCTCCCTGGACAAAAACCTCTGCATCGTCCTGCCTCTGCCCCCCCGCCAGTCATCTCCCCCATTCCCCCGGACACACTGCCTCCGACCCTCCAGCACCCAGTACCACCCAAGTGCCTGCTCCGGGCTGATCAGTCTTTGACCGTCGCAAACGCACCACCACCTCCCAGCCTTGTAACTCCACCTCCCCCCACCTCACTCCCGACCCTCCACGCAACCCCACCAACTCTGACACCCGGAAGGCTCCAAAAAACATCCACGGCATCAGTGTTGAAAACAAGACCGTCTCCGCCTGATCCCTGCATACCCCCGGTAGGAGGCGCACTAAGCCTTCCAACATCACTTCCGTAATCGGACGACGCCGCCGCACTCGTGCCCCCTTCTCTTTCTCCCAACCCTCCAGCAGACGACCCCCCAAATCTCCCGCCGAAGGCGCATAACCCCACCAGAGCTTCCCCATGAACGCCACCCTTGCCAACTTCCCCGCAATCGTCACCCTCGCCTGCCCCTTGTCCATCAGACTGAGCATGAACCGCACCACCTGCTCCTCCCGACGCCACTTGCCACGTCGCCTTACCGCACCCGAACGTAGAAACTCCAGCCAAGCCTGTTCATAAGCCTTCCACGTGGACGCCGCCAGCGACGCCTTCACCATCTGAACGACCCGTGCTCTCCCACCATTCAAAGCTCCTCCGGCACCTGCATTTTGACAGCGTCCGCCTCCGTGGCTAGCCATGGAACCTCTGCCACTGTGAACGAGACAAAGCATCCGCAATGTCATTGTCCACCTCCGGTACATGCTGAGCCTGAAACATACTGTGGCACGTGTCGAGAGGGTGGCAACTGTGCAAACAGTAACTGTCCTTCTGAGTGACAGTCAAAACGCACCCTCAAAAGTATCTTCAGATCAAAGATTCGGATGGATATCCAAAGGTTACAGCTAATTAAATGCATTATAAATGAAAGTTTGTGTTATAGATGCATTACACCCCAAACCAGTTTAGCTCGTCATAAAATGTCCTGAGGAAGCAAAATATGATATTGAGTGACTCATGAAGCCTGATTAAAAAAAGTTATTTCTGGAAAAGCTTTCTTGTGTTCCATGGCACGTTAGTGGACTTTTTTTTTAATTCCTTCTTTTTGATCATGTTATACAAATATTTGTAAATTCCCCCATACTAATCAGCATGCTCTGCCACTGCAGGAGGCATTATAGAGAATAAAGTGGGGAACATTGGCACAAGTTAGCAAAATGTAGGTAGAAAAGTCACTGGTTCAAGCTCGGATATTCTGGCTCCATTTCATGCACTTGGTTGAAAGGATCTTTTCACTCCAAGAGTGAACTGTGGATGCTGGAGTAAGTAAACATGTGATGGACAAAGTGAAGGGCAGACAAAGACTTCTGTTTTAGGTATCTTCTGAGGGGGGGACTGGATGGCCATGATGAGTCTACTCTGATTCTTTTCTACGATGCCTCCATGAGATGAATTCAATTGTCCTCATCCAAACAAGGACCAAAGAATATATACATTCAGAGATATCAAAATTGTTCTTTCAAGCCAATGACAAGAATCCTGAGGTACAGCAGCTTGGATATCTCTTTAACCCTGTCACTCCTGGTGCTCCTTCATAGTAGAAACAATCCGCACTTTCCACACTGATATTATTTGGTAGTTTAGCTTACACACACAGCAAAACAACCAGGGCACATTGAATATGAAGCTTGTGAACTCCCAGTATGGCAGAAACAAAATATTCACCTCACTTGCCTCGGAATCCAGTGCTACTGGACCACAGCAACTACTATTGGACTTCGCATTTAGAATATAGTCATTTATATATGGCCTTATACGGGAAAGACGGTCCCAGTTCTTACCCCCGCACTCCAATTAGTCATTCAAATTGCTCTTTTCCGAGAGCCTTATTAAGGTCTGGCGTACACGCAAACCTGTTTGCACAGGTGACAGGGTTTTGAGTTAGTCAGATTTTCCCCTCAATATATTTTGGCAGATCAAACCTCATGAAACTTACAGTGTGAAAAGGCCTGGAGGAAGGAAGGGACATGTGGATTTTGGCACTTAAGCAGCAAAATCAGTGTGTTAAGACCCATTTTCATGGGGGTCGTTATTATTCAGGTGCAATACATTTTGCATCAATTACGCAGGGCTAGTAATTAAGACCCACGCATTACATCGTATTGAGATCAAAGTATGATCGACCCAATAGAGAAAATGTGTGTGTAGTAACTCTAAAGGCTGCAGCAAGTAAGGAAACAGTCTGTATTGGTCCTTGTTTTCCATATTTATTTAAATAAAGAAGATAAAATTGGCTAAATGTTATAGACATCCTAATGTTAAGGCCCTTTTAGAAGGAAAGGGAAAACATGGAACTGGCGACATGGTTAATAGTAGATGAACATGATCCTAAAGTAGCGCCCTACCACCCGTGGGCATGTTGGCATCAAACAACAGTTGTTTTATTGCTACTCAACTAATGATGTATAGAAAGGCTGAGTTGTCCACAAGGAGAAAAACCTGCAAAATGGGGGCCAGACACAGACCCCTCTATTGGGTGCCTCAGACCCTGCAAATCTAGGAATATTCGCCCACTGCTGAATTTGTGATGATCGCTCCTCTTACCTTGTGTAATGATGATAAGATGGGTGCAGTGTTTTTGTTGAGCAGATAATGGGTATGTATGTAATGCGTGTTGACCTGACAGAAGATCAAGAGAGCACTTAACAAGTGGAGTAATCCCTGAGCTCTCCTGCATGATCATTAGCATTAGATTCAATTTTCAGGTACAACTGAGTTTAATGCAGTCTCGGTTTTGCATGCAATTGTATGACGTGTTTGGATAGGTGTTACATTCTTGTGTGTGGACAGCTGTGTACCCTGACAGGTTGAACACACAGTGTGTGGAGACTAGCATGCTTCGTGTGTGGAGGCACAGTTGTTATGATTGGAGGACACATGAATTCCGCTTTTTAATAATTTAATGATGTTTGAGGGAGAGTTCTTCACAATGTCCACACACTTGGGTCTTGGTGCCAAATTCTTCATTGCCATAAAGGCAATTACGAGCAGTCTAAAGGAAGTTGGGCGAAGAGAGGGCAAGATAAGAGGTCAATAATAAATAGGTAAATCTATTCTTATGCGCACTCTGGGATTAATAATTGATCAATTTTGATATTCTGCTCGGGTCCGTCTTAAAAGTCCGCAAGGCTGGGTGATCTAAGTCTGAATCATGCATAGAGTCTTCCTGGGCATACAGATATCTGTAGATTTGTAATTTTTTTAACTTACTTTTTAGAGCGAGAGGTTTACTTATGTTACACCAGCCATGTTTAAAGTTCTGCTGTTTATCGCTTTAGTATATAAATGATTCTAACAATCTTTCTTCTGTGAAAACATACCTTGGAGGTTCAGCAAACTTATTGCAAGCCATCTTGCAAACCACTTCACTGACATCATGTATTTACAAGAAAAGAAATACCTAATTTATAGTTGTTTTGCATAGTTGCATGATATTTGTAATACTTCCCATGGTTTATCATGTTATGTAGCCCCCAATATCCGCTATATGGCACTGCAACGTATTCTGCACCTGCTAACACTTAGGAGCACATCTGGGAGGGCTATCCTGGGAATCTTACCCTAAAATGTATGCAACCACCTATTGGTTTAAATCCGCTCTCATACACTGTGGCTCAGTGGACTACACCATTCATTCCACAAATCCGTGTTTGACCTCTTGGTCAAAAGATTTGAATCCCACTGGGTCTATTCAGCCTTTCATCCTTCCAAGGTTACTAAAATAAGTAACATTGAGTTGGGTAGTAATAAACATCTGTTATTTCTGATCCAGGAGTGAGCGAGCGCTTTAGAAATTCACATTAGGTTATGTCAAAGCACATTTCTTACTATCTACATCTAAAAATATTTTTTCTATCTATGCCCTTTTCTGTTGAGATATCTTTAAGGAAAGATGTCAATCACCAGGATCACACAATAAGCAAGTGACAAATCACAAAAGGATCCGACTCTGGTATTGTCACAGTGCTTTTGTTATGCCTGTTCTCTATGCATGTGTTTGTGTGTGTGTGAAGGGAAGTTTTCACTTGTGTACTACACTGCTGATGACCTTGTGGCATCTGCTATTTGACCTTTTGAAACTTAAAAAACTTGCACACTATGTAAGTAAAAATGTTATGCTTTGGCAGCCCTTGCTTCACATTTATCTTCGCCCTCTGATGAAGTGAATCCATTTCTTTAGAGTTCCCTGAGGAAGATTTACAAGACCCGTACCCCACTTTTGCGCCCCCGTTGCGTCACTTCTGTGACGCATCGGTGGCGTAAAGCCAGCGCCATGCTGTGGGGTATTTACAACGTGACGCATCTAGGGAGATGCGTCACGTTGTATTGCCCTGCGCCACATGAAACCTGCGTCAGGTTTCATGTGGGTGTTCCGGAGCAGGGGGGAGGGGGCGCTCCGGTGCAGGAATGCCTTGTAAAAGTGGCTGCGTGAAATCTACAACATTTCACTCAGTCACTTTTCCGAACCCGCTGCGTCAAAACCATACGCCTGCTTGAAGCATGCCTAAGGCTTGACATACCATGTTGGACATAGGCACGTTTGGAACAGTGCTGGAGTTGCCTCGCGCCCGCGACGCAATTCCAGCACTGCGACAACCTTACGCAGGCAGATGCGACATGCATCTGTTTATCCTTGCGCCATGATGCGCCGCATCTGTGGTAAACTTGCGTGACGCATCTTTCCTGATTTGCAGGGATGCGCCAGGAAACATAAATCTGCCCCATAGTGTCTAAACTGCGCCAAAAATACTAAAATCATTGTTGGCATCTAACAAAGGTGTTGGTTGAGAGGAAGGACCTCTGCTGGCTGAACCCCGGGATGGCACTCAAGGTGGCCTTACTAGCCCTTAGGAGTCCTGGAATCAAGACTCCTGCAGGTACTGTGAAAGCGACAGGAATTAAACCAGGCTCACAGATACCTGTTTACGGGCTGTAGTTTGCATTCCTTGTCCACCCTCCAGCCCTTCACAGCACAAAGTAGACCCTACAGGGTCTAAAGCAGAACAAGGGCTTGTACCGAGTGATGGGCACCACTTCACTTCCTACAGCTGAAGGGTAAAATGAATATAGGATTACGTTTGTATGGTAAATACTGGAGCTGCGTGTAGAGGTTTGTGGGCTCAGATAAGTTGAGCGGTGTTTTCTAATGATGCCCGATGCTGGGGTGCCTGTTCCTTGGCATCCTTCGGGCGGGCTGTCCTGTGGCCTGGAAATGGCTTTTGTTCAGTTCTGCATCAAGGCTGCGGAGTGGGCCCCATGGCTCTTTTAAGTCGGTTTCTAGAACATTATATTTCCATAAAGGCAGATAATATCAGGTGTTTACCTCATTCCATGAACAATACTGCCTTGTTCTACTTGCGAGGAAGTGTCCCTCCAAGTGCCACACGCAATGCATTGAAATGCCACACAAAAACACATTGAAAACTTGGCAGCTATGGAGAGTGCCAACCCACCATTATCAATCACATTATGGTTGATTCCATCCTTAATGTTCAGGAGGACAATACGCTACAAACTGTTTACTGTGCTATGAGCTAAACTATGGTAACAAGCGCTATGGGAATGCGTTATTCCGAATTTTTGCTTTGCTAATTCATTTGCTATTGAATGAGCAGTAGGCGGGTGACATCGTACGTCTGGAGCAGTGAGGCCGGAAGCCAAGGGCACGCAGCCCCCTCGGGACACCGCAAAAAGGAGCTGCTCTGAGCCCGCGGAAAAGATGAGTTCACCCCGAGGAAAGCGCCTCTTGGAGGGCCCGCTCCTAAATGGAAAGAACGCCTTGGAAAGTCTGAAATAACGGAGTGTTTTCCGAGCGGAGGCAACCCCCGCACTGCGACATGGCTCCTTGCCCAGGCGAACCCGGCTCAGTGTCGCAAAATGTCGAGGGACAGCGCCCAGCCTTTGAATGAAGAACTGAACTTTGAGCAGAGAAAGCCCCTGAAGCGTACTTCCTTCCCACCGAGTGCCCTGCCTACTACACACAGCAGCCTGGTCTCAATTCTTTTACTGAACGTTGTGTGGCAACGCGACAGGCATGCACTCCAGTGCAGAGATTGTCGTCACCTGGGCCAATAGGGAGAAGCCCCGCCATTTTAGAAAGTTAGACATTTCTTAGGCACGAACATCCCACTGCAGCAAGACTGGAAAGTCGCCTAGACTGCCCTCTCCCCTTACAGCGACAGTTTTTTTTGTATTTTTTCGGAAGGTGACTTTGGTGTTAGGCTGCAGATTGAGTCGGGCCACGTGAGCCCAACATACACGTGTTGTACGCTAAGCTATGAATCTTCATGAAAAAAAAAGTTACCAAGGTGTTCCTGTCATGATAATTGTTTCTTAATAAAGGTTTACCAGTGACTTTGTCGCTGGATTTCTCCTGTCAAAAAGACAGAAATAATATAGCGCAATGTTTGGTTTCACATTCACAGTGACGTTTCCATCCGTGCTGACAGCTGCGGCTTCTATAAGGTCGAGTGCCTACTGTGGCAACTGAGCTGTGCGCCAATCCTGGCTCCTGCCTGTGTTACCTAGCAGTGGAACGGAAGGGTCACGTGCTGTCCCTCTGGTCGCACCTAGGACAGAGCCCCATTTTGGACCAAAGAGAACCTCCACACATCTGAGTAGATCAGGCTGCTCTGCTGTAGTGTGCTGTGGGGGTTTGTTTCATGCGTCTTATCCGGTGTCTTTATTATAAGCTAACAAGGAGGCCTAAAAGAGGGCACTGAGAGGACGGCACAGGCAGTGGTAACAGGCCCTGAATTCCGATGGCACTAGCCACGAGGAAAGATGGATACATCAATCAGTCAATCTGGATACATAAATCAGTCAATCTGGATTACAGTTGTTGATAAACAACATTTCATGTTTTGGTATTTTATGTGACTGTATAGCACCTTTTGCCATTAGCCGAAAGCCCTTTCTGCATCTGATTTTAGGTTTTCTGTCAATCGATTGCATATGATTGTTCATTTGTGTTTGATTGGTTGCAGGGCACAAGTCCTAAAAAAAAAGTGGGGGGACGCTGTCACCGGAAGTGACGTCATGACAGGAAGTGACGCCATGAAAGGTGGCTTGCACCATCGGACTCATTGCCTCCCCTCCCTCACACCTTAGATGCGATTGCATCTGAGAAGTTAGCGCATGAGCAGCATGCTGTGAGCTGCGAGCTCCTTGTCCCAGAGAGGCCAAAGAGTGTAGTCCAGCTGTTTGGCAGGGGGACGCCGTCCACCCGCGTGGTACCCCGACTCGAGCCCTGATTAGTTGGCATTTGTTAAATGTCTATCTTGGCAATGGTTTGTTATAACAATGTGAATTTAGCGTGAGTTTGATCCAGGTACCGGTCTTTGTGCGTGGTTTGTGTATGGTTGGGTGTGCCAAAGGACTTTGCCCTTTTTCATTGCGCTGTGGGGTCAGTTAGCCATTACCTGAGCACTGCGGATAGCTTTCTAGACAGTTTTACCAGCCCAGGTACATTGCTGTGATATGATGCTACACTGGCGAGGTGTTTGTTTTAGCTAACGTATATGAATAGTTTTCTAACATATGTGGGAACTGTCTGTTGAACTGGCAACACTTAAATATATGGCTTAGGTGCCATGCTGTACACATGAGTGTGCCAGGGCTATGTCCAGTGTGCTGTGTGTGAACGGCAAAGCATCCGTGTAATTAGAAAGTTGTTGTGCAGTGGGCGATGTTTCGTGGAAATTGCTGCAGGAAATATGTTTATAGGTATTAATAGCTAATTTTCCTTTGGTATTTTTGTTCTAAGTTAACCTCTGTCTGTGTACCTGTTCATGTGTGTATTTGTGTCCACAGGTGTGTGTGTGTGTGTGTATTTGTATGCACGTGTGTCTAAGGTGTTAGGATGAGAGTCTCTGTTTAACTTACTGTTGGAGATTTGTACGCTCATTGTGGAATCCATGTATTTATTTAATGTTTTTATGAAGAATTTCTCGGTGGGCTGGTTGGTGCAGGATGAAGAATCTGAAATGATTTTGGGCACATTATTATAGACATGATGTGTTATTTAAATTGAGGCTGCTCACTTACCAGAACATGAGGGGAACATCTGAAGCTAGAATTTTCTACCGTTCATAGGTATGTGGCCTAACCAGAGGTGTTAGGGACGGCAGTATACAGTTTTACAGTTCTTAAGAAAATGGTTGTAGTGTGCGCTCAAAAGTAATTCATTATGTACATTGGAGATTAGATGGATCCTATGTAAATGCTTATTTGGTCCAACCATTCGTGATTTATCAAGAATACATACATTGAACCAGCTTTCAATTTGCTTTTATAAGTAACTGTTATTTAAATACTTTGTTACCCGTCTGTCATATATATGGAATCGACAGATCAAAAGATATATAGTGTGGTTACATTTAGACTGTTATATTTTTATCATTCTCAAACAAATATTGCTTGGCTATATATTGTTACGTTATGTTAAGTGCAAGTTATTGCACAGTTCTAATTTTTAGGGTACCACTTTTCGTTTGGAATCTGGGCGTCCTCTATATAGTTCTGAGATTCCTGGTGACCAGAATCACAGGGATCGTTGGCATTGTGTTAGGCCTGCATTATAATCGTTAGAGGTGAATTGAAATGAAATGAAATGAAATTGGATTTGTAAAGCGCATGGCTGCCCGAAAGCGTCCCAGCGCTGCCTAACAAATAACAGAAAACTCAAAAGGTACAGGAAGTTTTTTTTAAGGAATTTTAGGGAAAAGAAAACATTTAAGAAGCTTTCGAAACTTAAGAAGGGAAGGTTCAGTGCGAATGTGCCTCGGGAGGGCGTTCCAATTTTTCGCCGCATTTACAGAAAAGCGGCGGCTTCCCATGCGGGCCTTCCTTACTCTGAGAACTATGGCAAGATTTTCAAGGTCCGATCGGAGGGTCCGAGGGGGTCTATAGGGACAGATCAGGCTCCTCAGGGCCGGGGGGCCTTTGCCTTGGAGCGTTTTATGGACCATACAGGATGATTTAAAGGATATTCGCTCGCGTACTGGGAGCCAGTGGAGAGCTCTCAGCAATGGTTTGGCGGACGCTCTTCTTGAAGCGCCCATGAGCATCCTGGCAGCAGCATTTTGCACCCGTTGTAAGGTGTTAATGGTGGCTTCTGGTGCTGCCAGGAATAGCGCGTTGCTGTAGTCCAATCTGGACAAAATCAATCCCAGGATCAATAAATTCCTGGACTGAAAGGGTAACAGAGGGAGAACTTTCCGCACTGGAGCAGGCTGAAGCATACGCCCGCGACTTTCTGGGCATGTGACCTAAAGGTTAGTTCAAATCATTAAATTAAATGTGAATATGCCTGCAATTGTAGAACTTACTAACATTCCTTTAAAATTATTAATTATATTGGATATTGACTTACTAGATTCTGTTGTGAATACGTGTAGGACTGTATGGGTTTGAATATGTGTGTATGGGTGTGTTTGTGTGACTGTGGGTGTCAGTGCGCAGACCACAACAAAGGATTTTTTCAGCTGTGGTAGTAAGGTTGTACGTTGTTCATTTTGCCATGGGTGTTTAGTAGAGAGGCATCTTTGCCTATTATGTGTGTTTGATACAATATTTTGTGTGAGTCGGTGTAGTATATATAACTTCCTCGAGTGTTTGCCCTGTAGATTGGTCAGCGGAAATGCATGAACTGTGGATGTTGCAAAATGTTGCCAAAAAGTGCTTGTGTTGCTGTGATGGGTGTGTGTGTGGGACTCAAGTGGAGCACCTAGTGGGTACCATTAGATAGTCATTTTATGTTTAATTTTAGTGTTTATTTGTTGTTAACAGCAGGAATGACCCAATGTCAGTTGGGCCATGTTATGTTTGTGCCCTTGCAGAGAAGCTTATCAACTTCCCTTTAATGTTTACTGAATACTTTTCGGACCTTGCCATACCATTGTATTTATATACTATGTCAATGCGACAGTTATCACGGTCTGGGCACAACTATTACTGTGCACAATAAATTAAATGTCTCACTGAACTGTCATCTGGCTATTTTTAATGCAATTCTGTGGGAAAGTATGCAGTTTTCAAGGAGAAACGTTTATGTTGTTAGAATAAACCAACATATCCTAAATGATGGATCATTATATGACACTGGGAAAACTGTCATTTAGCTTCTGAATTCGTTTCTTTTTGTATTTGTTTCCATGTGTGTGAATTTATGTTAGGGTGTTTACATCCAAGAATATCTATATTAGTGGCTGTGAATTGTTTTGTGATATGTGCTTTAATATGCATGTTGACAGATATAATAAAATCTACACGTGAAGCGTTGCCAGGCCATTTTTGTGTATATTTGCAAATCACAAATCCCTAATATGTGCATGTAAAGCATAGAGATTAACTTGATGTGTGATTTGCAAAGATTTGCCAAGATGGCGTTATGCGATTACTTTGCAACTTTGTAGGTAACTATCACTGCATTTGTGTGAGACATCATAATATAGATCCTATATCTTGCTCAAAAGTGCAGATGCACACTCTATTATTAAGTGCCTGCATGCAAACGTCACATATTCCCTACAGTCTACTAAAGGACAGGGTACCAGGTCCACTAATCTAGCACAGAAAATACAACTGATATGGAATATTCAGTACATGCTGCCCACTTTGTGGCAATCATTTGACTTGACCTGTAAGCCTTCGCATTCAACTTAATTATTATATATTTTTTTTTATTTAAAATTTTAAAACCTTTATTTTCGAATAGTGCACACAGCTATTTAGCCGTACATCCCGGAGGCCAGGCAGCAATTCAAGAAGCAACAAATCAGAGTGCAAGAAACAATGTATCAGAACGAGTGAAGGTTACGTTTTAAAATTTTTGTTTTTTATATAAGAAGAAACAAGTACAGGAAAGCGGTGCTGAAACAAGCGCCAAGAAAGAAGGCAATCAACCCAGTATGTAGTGAGGCCCATTCGAGGAGTCAGCCAAGCACTGTGACAACAATTATATTCAGAACAGCATAGATACTAAGAACCGATGGGGGAAGGAAACACAGGATAATAGGGACATATAATCGTCAGTTGGAGTCATGGGCTATGGGGTCAGGTGTTCTTCTAGCGGGACGGATTCCGGTGGTATGCAAATGTCACCCCTATACTCATTCCAGGCCCCCCATAACTTCTGCCATTTTTTGGGCTTGCCCATGGCCACATACACAGTCTTTTCTCGGAACATACACCAATCCATATTGGCCTTCCACTGTACCACCTTCGGGGCTGTTGCTGCTCCCCACATCTGAGCGATGTCCCGCTTAGCGACCATATTCCCAAGGGTCACCCATTGGGTCTGAGCGATGCTATAGTCCGTCGGGCCCCAGATATTTAAGAGGCATCTCCGGGCCTCCGCGTGAACCTCCACCCCGGTGACCTCACTCATAACCGCGTGCACCCGCCTCCAGTAGGAAGCTATCGCATTGCATTCCCAAATTATCTGCATGAAAGTGGCGAGAGCCCCACAGCCACGCCGACAGAGGCCGTCGGTCGAATGTCCCATATGCATCAGTCTGGGGCCAGTGACATAGACCCTGTGCAGGATCTTTAGCTGCACCAATCGAAGACGGGCGGGACAGCGACCTCCTTGGGGGACGACACAGCACATTGCCAGTCCTCGTCGTCGATCTCTATCCCATCCCGCACCCACTGGTCTCTTACCCCCAAAAGAAGATCCGTACGCACATTGATCAGCTTTTTATATGTCAGAGAGATGGCACTGTCCGGCATATGGCCGTCCAGTACACGGTCTTCTAAGGGGGAACTTTCGGGAATCGCCTCACCCTCAGGCATGGCGGACAAGAGCGCGTGTCGTAGCTGAGCGTACCGAAAGTGTTCAGTTCCACCCAGCTGAAACTCCGTTTGCAGCTGGGCGAAAGACTTCACCTCCCCACGCACCATCATATCCTCCACCCTGGAGATCCCGATCATGTCCCACTTGTCAAAGCCTTTAGTGTGCCACAGTTTGCCCAGAATCTCAGAATCATAAAGTGGAGTCACCATTTTGAGCCTGCCCTTCCACCCCTGCGCCTTTGTGATCGTTCTCCAAATGTGTACAGCAGTTTTCGTTGGTCCAGACATCCGCCTATCAAGAGATCTCGTGTACAGCGCCCTATGATATTTCCCACCATCCAGGAGCCACCGATCCATAGCATACCCTGGATTATCCGCCAGGCCATATAGGCCATGATTGATAGCCGCCAACTGGGAGGCCCAATAGTATCTTCGCACGTCGGGTAATGCTATTCCCCCATCGTACCACGGGAGCGTGAGCTTCGTGATAGCAATGCGCGGCCGGCGGTCCCAGAGCAGGGCACGTTGCAGGCTCTCGATTTCGCCAAAGTATCTGGCCGGGACCGGGCCCTGAGTATTTTGCAGGGCATACAGGAATCTAGGCAGGGACATCATCTTAAATAATGCCGCACGCCCAAGCAAGGAAAGAGGAAGTTTACGCCACCCCTCTACGTCACGTCGGAGACGAAGAAGAGGGGGAAGCAAATTATTCTCATAGCGTGCTTTGGGGTCAGTGGAGATGTAGATCCCCAGGTATTTGAATCCCTGTCTCGCCACCTGTATGCCACAATCCCTCGGGAGACGAGGCGTCCCCCCTTTTAGGACGTATAGATGCGACTTCGACCAATTAATAACCAGGCCGGAGTACCGACCGAAGACACGAAGCACATCGCAGGCCACGATGAGAGACTTGCAAGGGGAAGTGAGGTATAGAAGGATATCATCTGCGTACAAGGACACTCGGTCCTCGAATTCACGAGACCAGCGAATGCCATGCATGTCCGGGTGGCTACGTATCCACGCGGCCAATGGTTCAAGTGCAAGTGCGAACAAAAGGGGCGACAGAGGACAGCCCTGCCTGGTGCCCCTCTGAAGAACAAAGGACGCCGAAACACGACCATTGACCGTCACGTTAGCCAGCGGGCTAGCATACAATAGCTTGACCCACCCTACGAATTCCGGTCCGAAGCCGAGCTTCGCCAACACTGCCCACAGGTAGTTCCATTCCAGGGAGTCAAAGGCCATCGTGGCATCCAATGACGCCAGAACAGCTGGCTCCTCAAGCGTGTGGACCCTAGCCAGGGCTCTGTGGAGTCTACGAAGGTTAAGGGCAGTGTTGCGGTGTGGAATAAAGCCCGACTGGTCCGGGTGCACTAAGTCGCCGATTGCGCCAATCAGTCGGTTGGCAAGCAGTTTGGCTAGAATCTCAGGCTCTGCGTTCAACAGAGAGATGGGACGATACGATCGGCACAAATCTCTCGGTTTCCCTTCCTTATGGATGACCACGATGGTGGCCAGCCTCTGGTCGTGGGGAAGCATGCCTGTATCTCGCGCCTCCAAGAACATGTTTCGTAAGGGCAAAGAAACAGCGTCTGGTCTGATTTTATAAAGTTCCACCGGAATACCGTTGGGGCCGGGCGCTTTACCAGACCTGAGGGAGCGAATGGCAAGTGCAACTTCGTCCGCCGAGATGTCCCTGTCCAAGTCGTCACGGTCTGCCTCCGACAGGCACGGGAGAGCAATATCTGCCAAGAGAGCACCGGAGTCGGTCTCGGACCGGTCCGAGATCGAGGTGTAAATGCCCTGGAAGTAGTCCGAGAACGACTCGACTATTGCCCTCGGATCAGTGACAATCAGGCCGTCGTCTCCCAGCACTTCCGGAACTACGCGGCTCGCTCTCTCCTTCTTGTCGAGCCAGGCCAGGAGTTTGCCCGCCTTATCACCGACATCGTAAATTCTACCCTGCTGCTCCCTGCCCATAACGATGGCAGCGTCGGAGGCAAGATCGCGATATTCCGATTGCTTGAGGGAGAGGGTATGGAGCAACTCAGGCGTCGGACCCGCCTCCAATCGAGAGTCCAGCTCCATGATCTCCGCCTCGATGCGCACCATGTCGGCATCCCTGTGTTTGCGACGCTATGAGGGTGAGGGCCTCACCTCGCAGCACCGTCTTAAACGCCTCCCATAAGGTGGCAGCTGACATGACCGACCCAGTATTTTCAGTAAAATAGAGCTCAATGGCCCTGGCCAGGAGTCTGCGCATCTTCGGGTTCCGAAAATACCACGGGTTGACCACCACAGGACGCTCGGTAACCGCAATGTCAAAATCAAAGGACACCCACACAGGGGAGTGATCCGAGATGCCCCTTGCCAACAAGCGGGCCTCAGAAATCGCCGGCGCATGGGCCGCTAAGGTCAGAACATAATCTATTCTCGAGAGGCTACCGTGCGCCCCAGAATGGAACGAGTATTGGTTCTGGGTGGGGTGCAAGAGTCTCCAGCAATCAATCAACCCATGGTGTCAAGGAAATCAAGATTGTGAACCACGTAGATCTCTTGGCGGATGTCTGTCCAAGGTCCCGGAGCAAACGGAGTTGAAATCACCACCCACAATAAGCAGCCCCTCAGGCAGATTCAAAATGGCGCTCCCAAGGTCCCGAAAAGTGTTGTTTTGCAATCCCGGTGGGACATAAACTGAAACCAGAATCAAGGACCGCCCCTCCCATCTTCCCGTGACGGCAGCGTACCGCCCCCTTTCGTCCACAACAGTGGAGGCAATCTCGAATGGGAGAGACGTGCGCACCATGATTCCCGCCCCCCGGGACCCCGAGGAAAACCCAGCATGTGCCACCATTTTGAAACCCTTCCTATTGAGCGCACGACACGTATTACCCACCAAGTGTGTCTCCTGCAATAAAATAACATCGGGCATATGTCTTCTAAACAGTTGCAATACCACCCCTCTCTTGATACGGTCACCCAAGCCATTAACATTCCAAACATGACTTTCAATTTCCTACCCCCCATCGTCAAATCTCGAGCCGCCGCCGACCCCAGTAGACCTCACACAAACATTGAACGGATTAGAGCATACATTGCATTGCCTGAAAAAGGGAAAGAAGAAACAAGAAAAACAAACAAAACCCCCCCACACCCCACCCCCCACCCTGCACCCCTGCAGCAGACTAAAGAGCCCCCCCAACCAGCAGTGTGCCTGTCGCCCCATGACCTAACTACAAGAAGACCCTAGAGGAGAAAGGAGGTCACGTAGTCCCCCCCCCGCCACCCCACATGTTAAAGAAAGGATATTCACATTAGAGTGCTACAGTATGGCTTGCCGGTCATAGTCAACAGGAACACCAACCGACAAAGTTAGTGCGACGAGTACTACTCCTGGTGATCAGGGCCTCCAGAGGCACCTTCCGAATGTTCCCCCTGTTCCTCGCTTCTGTGCGGCAGAGTGTCCAGCCAGTCGCTCGCAGACTCCGGCATGTCGAAAAACATGGCACGACCATTGCGCTCAATGCGCAGTCTAGCTGGGAACATCATGGAGTATTTCATCCCCAAATCTCTGAGACGCCGCTTCACTCCTGCAAAACTTTGACATTGTCTCTGAACAGTCCTAGTAAAGTCCGGATAGAAATTGACATCCGTGTTCTGGAACTTGAGGGGCCCATGTCGTCTCGAGGCCTGTAGAATCACATCCCTATCCCTGAAGTTGAACAGGTGGGCGATGATGGGTCTCGGTGTGGCGCCCGTCTTCGGTGGCCCGCCCGGCATTCTGTGGGCCCGCTCGACCGAAAAGAAGTTGCTGAGGCCCGCCGGGGCCAGATGAGTCTTTATCAGGTCCTCGACAAAGAGGTCCGTGGCCGAGTCCTCTGCACCCTCCGGAACTCCAATAATGCGCACGTTTTGCCGCCTGGCCCATCCCTCAAAGTCCTCCAGCCGCCTTGAGAATAGGTCATTGATCGACCGCAAATTCCGGACCTCCGTCTGCATGTCCGAGACGTCAGTCGTGAGACTCGCAGTTTTAATATCCAATGACTTGACCCTATCATTGGTCTTACCAAGGTCGGCCCTGATCAGGTTGAGGTCGATCGCCAGGGTATCAACTTTGTGCGTCAGGACCTCGTGTTGCTTATGCATCTCCGTTCTGATGCCAGCTATAACCCCCATGATATCCCGGAGTGTTGGCTCCGACTCATCTGGCGAACCCGCGTGTAGGGAATCTTTTGAATGAGCGGCCACAGTTGGCGAGGTCCTCTGTTGGGCGTACCGGTCAATCTTGTTGGTCTGGGGTTGGACCGTCTTCCTGCTGACCCGGTTCGCCGTTCTGTCTGGGTCGCCCCTGCCCGCCATGTTGGAGCCAGGGGCAGAACAAAGGATTGGCACTCTGAGGTCCCTTCGAATACTCAGGCAGGCGCGGAGCGTATCAGCCACAAATGGTCAGTCAGCTATAGGCCACTCCGCCACTCCGCGACTCCGCTTACTCCGCCAGCTCGGGCAGGAGTCGCTCACTCGGCACATCGATCGTGCACTGCAGTGTCGCAGCCGTCGGCCATCACCGGGACAATGGTCCGCCCCTGGCACAGAACTTCAACACGACGTATCTTCATCAAGGAGTGTCGGATTTGGAATCGGAAAGCAGATCCCGTCTCTACGACCAGTCACCAACAAGAATCCACCATCGTGGAACAGGATATCGACCAGGATTTATGCGGAGGGTCGGAGGGTCTCCGGAGCTCTGAGCTTACGCGGCCATCTTGCTTGCCCGCGAAGCTCCTCCCCTCAACTTAATTTTTAACACAGTCCAGACATCTACATACATGATTACTGTCTTGCCCTATATTATTTTGACATTTTACTTGTCTGATCAATTCAATTCAAAGATAGCTTTATTCGATTTTTGAAGATAAAAATCATAAAAGCACATTTAATTACAAAACAGTATTTAAAAAAAAATAATTTCGCTCATTTAAAACGTTATGCATAAGATAACAATTTTGTATGATTAAAAAGAAGAAACTATTTACAAAGGGTATTATATAAGACTTATAAAAGCGTATCAGTTCATCGACGCTCTACACTTTACTGCATATTTCAGAAACTTAGCTACTGCAACCACGGTAATTTCATCCGGAAGCATATATAATTTGATTAAGGCTAGTCATTTCTTGGACGAAAATGTCCTTTTGCAAATAACTGTCCAAAAAGATGAAACGTCTACTGTTGAAACAATTTCAAACACTACCTACGCTAAGGAATACATTTGCTAGGAAATTACTCTGATTGAGCCAAAGTCTTTTGCCAAAAGCTTGTACTACCTGCTACCATAACATTATGCCGGCTGCTACTGCAGCAGCTTTAAGTCATGGCAAGGTGAAGAAGTTGTTGTCTGTCATAGCTGCCAAAGGACCTAATTGTGTGGAATTGTCAGTCAATACTGCCTTTTTAGCCTTTATATTTATGCATTCTGTGTGATTTAGTTTTGCTTATTATCATTGCAAGTATGGTGGATTGGCTAAAATGCCACAACTGACTGATGGTAACATGTCTGTACTTACGATAATTAGGTTGCTGAACTTAATTTAATATAGTATTACGTGTTGATATGTTAAGTTAGTGGGACTTGTTGAGTGCATTACTGCCCGGAGGCGTCTAAGCGCTGGGAGTAGGGTGCTGTTGAAGGTGGTTCCATTAAGGAACACATTGCGGTAATAAACAAACCAACGATGTAAATAAAAGTGCACTGGTGACTTTTGTAATCATTGGTAGTCATTTGTGAGCCAACAAACAAATGTGTTTCTGACCATGAATCTGTGGAGAGTATTGTTGTCCCGGACTGAGAGTGAGCTGGTAGCAATGAGGAGTGGTGGATTCTGATGAGCACTTCACACAGTGCTTAATTTCAGAGCAGGTGGGGCCGAGCAGAACTCATTTTTGAGGACTGGCACTTAAATGTCCTCCACAAACCTTTATCCAGAGTAAGAGTAAGAAAAACACAAAAGGGGAAGATAAGGAGGAAGAAAAAGATGGAAAAACAATACACAGAGAAAGCAGGGATGAATAAGAGATATGAAGGCAGGCAGTGTCTGGTGGTCGATTAAAGAGGCATGAGTTGAAATCAAGACAACACGGTCATGAAAATCTGAAAGAGACTATTAGTTATAGATTCCTTAACTTAAAACTACCCCCAGCGCTGGCCATGGTTTCTGAACAAAACTTTGAGCCTCAGCATGTATTCTTTTGTAAATTAAGCGCTGGACTCCGCTGAGGTGAGCCCATTCAGTGTTTATGGCCAGAGTCCCCTCTCCCAATCAATGCCTCAGATCCTCCACTCTCCAGATTGTTCATTGACCCTCGCTACGGATGCATGAGGCAATAATCTTTGACAAAAATAAAACAGTATCATGTATTACTGTGGTACGGCGGCCCCACATACCCGTCACACACCACGGTATTGCAGTCCTTCCCGTACGACAGAGAACCCGGCCAGAACGTCCGTAGTAGCAGCCCAACCCACCAAATGTCCAACCCTCTGTCCTCTGTTCCAGGACCCAATCAGGAACGACGGAAACACGGAAGCACTACCACATGACCCCGGAAGTACCTCCCCCTCACGTGACCAGGACACTAGAAATACCGGACCCAGGAAACAGTCCGGCGTCGGATCGAGCTTGTGGCAGGAGACCCCGACTGGAGCGGTGAAGGAGAGGACGAGCGAAGAGGACGAAGAGTGGTCCGAGGATTGGTGGAGTCCACCGGAGGTTGCTGGGGAGCGGCCGCAACTCAACTTGGAGAGTTGCGGCGGAGCGGGTGAGTGATACGGAACCCCTCTGAGAGCACATTAGGTGCAGTGTAAATAACTCCTTTCTGTATAATTGAACTACCCTTTAGGCTCACGTCGTCACTCGGAGCACTGTGTACATATTGTAAAGCACTCCTCCACTTTGTACAGAAACCCTTTAATCCTCACGTCCCACCACCCTACACCCCTACTGCTTCTCGATACCCAGCTTGTGTCCATCCCTACCCTAACCCTTCCGACCCCTCCTCACTTTCGCCTTCCTACCCCTCACACTTCCCGGTGCTGGTAACAGGGATTTGACGAGAGAAGTCCGGCAGGACTAACGGCTCCTTTCTTTTCTTTGTTTTCTCCCGGTACCTCCGAGGACGCCCCAAGAGTAGAAGACCCGGAGAGCCCGCTGACATCGTTACCGGACCTGGACCCCTCTTCCACCCGTGGAGCTGTGCCTTTTATTTCTGGATCATTGACTCTTGCTAATCACCCTGTTTGGAACAACCGTACGGAAATAAATCAAACATTGCCCACTATATACGGCCTCCGCGCTTGATATTCCGGTCCGCCACACCCCCACGCACACAGTTGGTGTCAGAAGTGGGATCCGGAGGCATGGAGGCCGTCGTACAGAAAATGGCCGAGTCCCAGGAGATGTTGGGAAAGCTGATGGAGAAGTTTTTGAAAACTGCTGAGGAAGATCGGGGGCAACTGCATGACGTCCTCAAGGGCCAAGGGGATGCTCACGACCAGGCTATGGGGAAATTAACGGACGTCCTTGGACAACAACAACAACGACCCATAACCTCCCTCCCCTCAGTAGTCCTACAAAAGTACGTTCCTGGCGATGATCCGGACTACTTTTTTACGAACTTTGAAAGACTAGCACAGGCCGCCTCCTGGCCAGCCGATCGATGGGGGCAATATTTGGGACCGCTACTAACCGGAGACCTCCAAGCGGCCTATCAGCAAGCCAATATACAAGGCAACACACCCTATGATGACATCAAGAAGTGTATCCTGGAAAGGCTGGGCATAGATGACGAGACCTATAGAGTGAAATTACGCCAAGCCAAAGAAGGGCCCCAAGAAACCCCCAGGGCTCTGTCCTTCCGGATTAAAGATCTCGCCAATCGATGGTTACGCCCCGACACCTCCACAAAGGAGGATATCCTAGCAAAGATATATCTCGAGCAATTCCTGGCATCCCTACATCCGGCCACCCAGAAATGGGTGCGACAACATGCACGACTCACCCTCGACAGCGCGGTGGAGATCGCGAGTGCATACAGCCGAGCCCAAGAAACATCCAGGGGCAGAGATGATCATCCCCACCGAGCGCATGTCAATGCAGTCAGACCCCAGCGACCCCCTCCTCCAAGGAAAACGGAGCCGCCTTCCCTGCTGCCACCACCACTCATATACAGACCACCCAATCCGGGTCCACAGTGTTACAACTGCGGCGGTTATGGACATATAGCACGTGTATGTCCACAGAAAGACGAACCCATGGAGATAGGCCTGGTACAGAACTATGTGTGTGCAACACCCGGGGAAAAACCTCCTCCGTTCCGTTGTCCCGTGTATGTAAACGGACATCCACTCCGGGCTTTGGCTGACACGGGCTGTCGCCAGAGCGTTCTACGGCCCCAAGACCTACCCACACCACCAAGACCACCCACAGGAACCGTCGCCATCCAATGCGTACACGGAGACACTAAAAGGTACCCTACCACCCAGGTGCGAGTACGGCACCCAGCTGATCCCGGGACTGAACTCACTGTAGGTCTAATACCAAACCTTCCTGAACAAGTGATCCTAGGGAGTGACTATGCTGGTCTCCCTAAATTGGTGCAGGACACTACAGACTCCCTGAACCAATGGTGGGGAGAAGCACCCTTTTCCGGGGAACAACCGCTGGCTGAAGATCCGACCAAAGCCCGGAAATCCCGTAATCAGAAGAGGCAAGAAAAGCGAAACCACACCACTGCCTACCCGGTGGTTCCCGATGTCCATCCCTGGCAAACAGATAGAGAATTCCGGGCATCGCAACAGGAAGATCCCGTCCTACAAGAGGCCTGGGGAAAGGCCTTAGAACAGGAAGACCCCCTTCACGTATGTCCCTATTTCTTTAAAAAGAACGGACTACTCTATAGAAAAGGGAACCCAAACCAACCACCACAGCTATTGATTCCCGGACCCTTTAGAGAGAAGGTGCTCTTCCTTGCCCACAGCCATCTCCTAGGGGGTCACTTCAGCGACGAAAAAACCAGTTTGTCCATCCTCGAGAAATTTTATTGGCCCGGGGTACATCAGGAGGTCAGACAATATTGTAGAGAGTGCCCAGTCTGTCAGAGAAACAGTAGATATCGTCCCCCCAGGGCTCCCTTACTCCCTCTACCCCTCATTGATATCCCCTTCACCCGGGTTGGAATGGACATCATAGGCCCCTTACTTCCCTCCCGCAGTGGCTGTCGTTATGCCCTAGTTCTGGTGGACTACGCCACTCGCTTTCCTGAGGCAGTGCCCTTACGCCAACCTACAACACAGACCATAGCTAAAGCCCTCATCTCCATATTCTCCCGAGTAGGGTTTCCCAGGGAGATCCTTACGGATCAAGGCACTCCGTTCGTCTCATCCCTAATGAAACAAGTCTGTTCAAACCTCGGCATAAAACAGATCCGCACGTCCGCCTACCACCCCCAGACAGATGGGTTGGTAGAGCGATACAATGCCACCCTGAAGTTAACACTGAAGAAAATGTTGGCCTTAGAGGCAAAGAGGTGGGAGGAGATGTTGCCGTTGGCCTTGTTTGCCATTCGGTGCAAAACTCAGAGCAGCACCGGATATTCTCCCTATGAGTTGCTATATGGTCGACCACCCCGCACCCTTCTGGACATGGCTCAAGAAGCCTGGGAGGCCGAACCTGACAGAACCCGACCCCTGCCAGAATATGTTGAAAATCTAAAAACACATCTCGCCCAGCTACGTGACATTGTCCGTCAGAATATGGAAAACGCACAAGCTAGCCAGAAACGGCAATATGATAAGGGTACCAAACCACGTTCCTTTAACAATGGGGATCTAGTTCTTCTGATGAGACCATCATCAGATCACAAACTGTTAGGACAGTGGCAAGGACCCTATGCGATTCTTCGCCAAGTGACCCCGGTCACCTACGAAGTAGAGCTCGATCCTGTTCGAGGCACCACACAGGTGTACCATGTCAATCTTCTTAAAAAATGGGAGGGACCCCGACCCATCCTATCCACCAACGACATGCCAACCCCTTTCTTATTTGAGTCATGCTTTGACCCCGAGATGACCGAAGAACAGAGACAGAGTCTCCGAGAGGCCCTACAACCCCTACAGAGTGTGTTTTCCTCCTCACCAGGTCACACGACCATCACAGAACACAGCATACACACTGAGCCTGGTAAGATTGTACGGCTTCGACCCTACCGGGTCCCTGAAGCCCGTAGGAACGTGATCAGACAAGAAACCGAACTAATGTTGGGTATGGGGATCATTGAGCCTTCCATCAGTGAATGGAATTCCCCCATAGTTCTAGTGCCTAAGCCTGACGGGTCCGTGAGGTTTTGCATAGACTTCAGGGAGGTAAATAAAATATCTACCTTCGACACTTATCCCCTTCCACGGGTCGATGAGATGGTCGAGAGCATAGGGAAGGCCCGATACATATCCACGTTAGATCTCTGCAAGGGCTACTGGCAGATTCCCCTTAGAGCACAAGACCGAAAGAAAACTGCCTTTTCTACCCCAGACGGCCTATTCCAGTTCACAGTATTACCTTTTGGGTTACACGGGGCACCCGCCACCTTCCAAAGGGCGATGAACCAAGTGTTAAGACCTCACTCAGGGTATGCCGGGGCCTACCTCGACGATATTGTTATCTATAGCAATAGTTGGGGCGGAACACCTCGATCACCTCAACAAAGTCGTTGGGTCCCTTGGCTCTTTTGGGTTCACCATTAATCCTGCAAAAACCACGCTAGCGGCTACCTCGGTGAAGTACTTGGGCTACCTCTTAGGAGAGGGAATGATACGTCCACAGGCCAAGAAGGTTGAGGCCATTCAGTCCATTCCATTTCCCCAGTCTCGAAAAGACCTCCGGGCATTCCTAGGCCTATTAGGTTATTACCGCAGGTTCATACCCAATTTTTCCCAGACTGCAGCTCCCCTCACTGATCTCCTAAGGAAGTCCACAAAAACAGAAACCCTCCTCAAGAATCCCAACCCTGTTCTACTGTTGGCCTTTTCTCGACTCAAAGCAGCATTAACCTCTAAACCGGTATTGGTCAGTCCGGATTATTCACGGACTTTCCTCCTGCAGACAGACGCCTCAGACCAGGGTTTAGGGGCGGTCCTTTCACAGAAAGACGACAATGGGAACGAGAACCCCATTTTATACCTGAGCCGTAAACTGTATCCCCGCGAAACCAATTATGCTGTTGTAGAGAAGGAAGCATTGGCCATTAAATGGGCGGTGGAAAGTTTAAGGTATTATCTGGAAGGGAGAGAGTTTGTCATCTATACTGACCACGCCCCTCTGGAGTGGATGGCCCGTAATAAAGGACATAACGACCGGGTCCTCCGGTGGTTCCTAGCTCTGCAACCATACAGATTTCGGACATTGCACCGTAAAGGGACTGAACAGGGCAATGCCGATTTCCTCTCCCGTTATCCCATGGCCCACAACCGTACTAGAAAGACAGCTAGGGGAAGGGGATGTGATACGGCGGCCCCACATACCCGTCACACACCACGGTATTGCAGTCCTTCCCGTACGACAGAGAACCCGGCCAGAACGTCCGTAGTAGCAGCCCAACCCACCAAATGTCCAACCCTCTGTCCTCTGTTCCAGGACCCAATCAGGAACGACGGAAACACGGAAGCACTACCACATGACCCCGGAAGTACCTCCCCCTCACGTGACCAGGACACTAGAAATACCGGACCCAGGAAACAGTCCGGCGTCGGATCGAGCTTGTGGCAGGAGACCCCGACTGGAGCGGTGAAGGAGAGGACGAGCGAAGAGGACGAAGAGTGGTCCGAGGATTGGTGGAGTCCACCGGAGGTTGCTGGGGAGCGGCCGCAACTCAACTTGGAGAGTTGCGGCGGAGCGGGTGAGTGATACGGAACCCCTCTGAGAGCACATTAGGTGCAGTGTAAATAACTCCTTTCTGTATAATTGAACTACCCTTTAGGCTCACGTCGTCACTCGGAGCACTGTGTACATATTGTAAAGCACTCCTCCACTTTGTACAGAAACCCTTTAATCCTCACGTCCCACCACCCTACACCCCTACTGCTTCTCGATACCCAGCTTGTGTCCATCCCTACCCTAACCCTTCCGACCCCTCCTCACTTTCGCCTTCCTACCCCTCACACTTCCCGGTGCTGGTAACAGGGATTTGACGAGAGAAGTCCGGCAGGACTAACGGCTCCTTTCTTTTCTTTGTTTTCTCCCGGTACCTCCGAGGACGCCCCAAGAGTAGAAGACCCGGAGAGCCCGCTGACATCGTTACCGGACCTGGACCCCTCTTCCACCCGTGGAGCTGTGCCTTTTATTTCTGGATCATTGACTCTTGCTAATCACCCTGTTTGGAACAACCGTACGGAAATAAATCAAACATTGCCCACTATATACGGCCTCCGCGCTTGATATTCCGGTCCGCCACACCCCCACGCACACAATTACTTAACGCACTGTCATATCATTGGGCCTGAATGAATGCATTTTCTCTAGCACCTAGCTATAGAGAATCATGTTCGAGTAAGTTAAGAGGTTGACAGTCGTCGGCCACTCACTTCCAAACCAATCGCCTGGAACAGGAGTCAGTCTGAAAGTTAGGCTTTTAATGGATAGAACCAGTCTCGCCTGGTTCCCGGTATGCATGTGACTAGCAAAGGTCTTGTTAGTGAGCTGGACACATTCTGCAATTAAAAGTAGCACCGCAACTCTGGTGCCTGTGCTTCACTCCAACACACTCTTTCAGACTGAGAAAGAGAACAAGGGAACAAAAATGTCTGAAACACAGGAGCGTAGCTGTCAATGGTGCAGAAGGTGCCGCAGCACAAGGGTCCAGAGGCTTGAGGAGCCTCCAGAGCCGGATTATCATTGTACTTTACGACTCAGACTGCAGACTAAGGGCCCATTTTTCTTGCATGGACTAGGGCCTTTTGCTCCATTGCAACACCACTGCTGAAATATAGGGCCAGATGCATCAAAGGGTATTGCCCATTCTGTGTCTATGGGAAAATGTGTTCATGCATATGGGCCATAGTGCTTTAAGAACTGTAATGCTACAACTGTGGCAACCCGAACGTGCTGATATAAGTAGAAAGAAAGGTAAATGAAAGAACCATCACTGACTCTGTCTGTATACAAGAATTGTGGCATTTCAGAATATTTGCTCAGGGACATCAGTGGAATGGACACCAGAAAACTGAACTTGCCCTGTGCAGACCAGTCTGGAGCGGAAGTGCACACCAACAGTAAAAGCCTCCAGGCCCAACATACTCCAGCTTAGAGCAGTCAGTGACCTGGGAGGCCCTAGGAGTGTGTTGCTAGGTGACTCATTCACTGTTCAATGGCATTGCCAGAGGTTGCAAGGGAACAGCCAGGGGCAGCTGTAACTCCTGAAACAACCAAATGGCCCCCAGGGGGCCCAAAGTTTCCTTAGAAGCCTGCTGCCAGTGCTGGGTTTGCTGAATACCAACGTGGCTTAGCCTTGTTTCCATTTCTTACTACTCCACCACACACTGTATGTCTATTTATTGCTATTGCATGTGCGTTTTCTTCCCTCCTTTATCCATTTTCAGTTATTTTCCTTTCTCTTCCTCCTTTATCCTCCCTTTTCAATCACTCTCTCTCGCTCTGGGTCAAATGATGCTAGCTCAGTCCTGGACTCCAAAAATGAGTGCTCGTTTCTGAATTCTGTCTAATATTAGGCTCTGCCAGATGTCTATTTACATATGCTGCATGCACAAATGCTGTTTATTACAATAAAGCCTGTATATTGACTTTGCAGATGTAGAAGAAAAAGTAGCAAAAATGATTGTTTTCTGTACAGAATGAATATTAAACTTAAACCATTGAATGTGATAAATGAGTGTGATGATTATTAAGTGTTGTAAAATAGTCCTGCATACATTTAATGGGAGAACTTCCAAGAAGGCGGATTAATACACCAAATATCCAATAGCATGAGGTGAGAAAGCAACACTGCTCGGGGTGAAGTACAGTACACTTTATGTATGTTTTAAAGAATTGGTCATAATAGAGCTTCCAGACAGCTGCTCTGTCGCACAGATTTATAATCCCTCTGGTAATACTGTGGTTAGAAAGAAAACTTTAGATTGATCACATTTTGCATAAATAGTCACTTTATAAGAGAGAGAAAGAGAATAACTGTGAATATCAATAACAATGTCAAGAAGGCCAATACTTTTTCCAGACCTCCGATACAACGTTTGAATCAAGCAAATCATGTAAATCATATTTTTACTTGGTACTTGTAAATGTTCTATATCCTAATATAAGGTGTACATTTGTCTGGTGAAACCAATTCCAGAATTAAATGAGCGTCATCCAATCTTCTTTAGACTTCCAAGCAGTAGACCTCTAGCTGTTACTCACTAAGTGAAACCTAACTGTGACCATGTCTGCTTTTCTACTTCGTAGGAGAACGCGCCTGCTGGGAACGGTCACCACACAAGGTCAATGCCGGTTTCTCCTGGAGGAAGCCCAAGTGACAGCAGAGCAATGCCGAACTCGCCATATAATAATCCATCCAGGATCTACATGAACAACAACTCGGACGCTAACTTAACAGCACAAGTGAGCGGGCTTCACATCTCTCCTCCGCAAAGGTATGTCGTGGTTTCAACGTGGTTACTGTTCGCTGTTATATGAAAGACAAAACTTAACATGATGCAATCATGTAGAAACAGGTAGCTATCTAAACCTTCTCTGTTACCATTTGAAAGAAATGATTGATAGAACCAGTCACCAGAATCAATTTGTTTTACGTACTAGGGGCAGCTATGTCCTCTGTGGTAGCACTAAACTGTGTAGGAATGTATTAAAAGAATTCAGGAATGAACTGACAAGTGGTAGAGGTTCTTTCTGTCAGGTTGAAACAGTATTTAAATTCTTGTTGGAGTTAGTTCTATCCCTTCAGTGCTTCACTCAAGAAGTCTTGCCTGTCAGTGTTCATATGTATTATCCTTGGGCGGGTTAAGTCCTTTACCTCTGATGATTAATACTGAGATCCAGAACACCGATTAAGGTTGCAACTAGCAAGCCCAAACCCCCCAACACTTTCCAGGGAATTATGGTTCCCTTCAACCTATCACTGAAAACCAGAGGTAATCACATGAATGTGCTTTCATCAAAATGGCAGGTGTCGCGGAAGTTAAATTCTACCCCTTTAAAAATCACAGAAATGACAACGTCACCCTTCTCCACGAAGCATCCTACTTTCATCCAAAAGGCCACTGGAGTCAAGCTATCCTGGCTGAAGACAGCTGATAGCCAGAAACCGGTCCTAGGATGCTTAATTCCAGTCCAAGGAAGACATGGCTAGGCAGTTCGGTATGGACTGTTCCCATGAGGCACAGGGTCAAGACTGAGTTGCATATGGCCATGTCTGAGCTGGGGTGGCTTGGTGAGCAAAATAACGATGGATTAAACACAGATCTGTGACTGGGGGTGAATGTTTTGCCATTGTGCAACATTCCAACCATCATATTGTGTGTTTTCCTTTAGCCTGCAACACTATAAACCCAATAAACAAAGGACTGAACACTAACATTGGACTAGTATTCTACTCTCCTTAAAGTGCTTCAGCACCTCATTCGGGGTAGTAAGCGCTAGTAGCATGTTCGCACTGTGCAACATGACGTTTTCAATGATTGCACAGTGCGGACAAGCATCCGGCACTGTGCAATAATTGAAAACGTCATGTTGCACAGTGCGAGCTGTAGTTTTCTACCGCTCTAGAAGATTTTCAATCGAGCGGCAGCTATGAGAAACCTGACCTTCCTGCATTGAGAATCTCGCCGGGAGGTTTATTTTCCACGCTTGCGATCGGCAACTTGATGTTGCCGATCGTGAACGAGTAAAAAGGATCACCAGGATGTCATCTTGCTAACTCGCGGTCGCCAACTTGACATTGAGGACCGCAAGCAAGCAAAAAATGACTGCTGCACTACGCTACGCTATGCTACCCATGTTTGCACTGTGCTACGTGCAGTTCGCGTAGTGCAAAGTTGCGCAAACTTCGCGAGCGTAGCGTAGTGCTTTGCCCATGGTTAGTTTTTAGTGCCATTAGACTAGGGTCGCCATTTTCCTGGAAAGTGGGATGTATGGAAAAAACCTTATGTGAGGAGAAGAAGAAAAGATCAGATTGAGAGAGCGGCCGTGTAACTGACGCAGTCAGAATTTGTCTTAAGGTCTCAATTTAATTGATAAAGAGAAGATTATGTTCTTCACAAAGCTGGTGAGAAAGGGTCACTCATGAGTATTAAGTGTTTGCGGCTTTAAAGGCCTCTAGTTTAATAGGTTAAGTTTTTCTATCAATTTGCCCCATAAAGGTGGTTTGGCTTTCCTGGTGGCATTTCAATAATCTTTCAGTTGTTTAAACCACAGCTGTTTATCTGTCGAGCACTGATTTTTTCCACCACTTGGATTCAGAAAAGTCCTCTTGCGTTTTCTACCCTAACCAAAAATGCCTGACGGGGGCTGTCACACACCCTCGTCCTGTGCGGGCGTGCACCCCCATACCGAAACAAGGAAATCAGCAATGCCTTTAAAATGCTGGCCGTACACTTAACAAGTGTAATTATTAATGATAGAGGTGGAAAGATGCATGCAAATGCCATAGTTGTTTACAAGTAAAAATGGCCTGGCAGCCGTCCTGCTTGCTTACATGACCACACGAATGTACAAAAGGATGATGCACGTGATTAGCGGATTTCAGGTCATGCATTTTTCTTAAGGGGAGTAGAAATTGGGGTGTTTAGTGTTACTCTACCTGCAAGCCAGAAAAATGAGAACTCGTGTTTTGAGTATTCGGATACATTTTTATCAAAAATTGAGTAGCGGCCGGCACGGATTGGGAGTGGCGAGTCGGGTAGGGGCGAGGGGAAATTGTGATGTAAAAATAAATGAAACACTTTAAGAACGTACCTTCTCGCCTCTCTCCCATACCAAATGTCGTCTCAGTCTCTCCTCTCCAGGGCCAGAAAAGGAAGTCAGGCTCTCTCCCTTAAGCCAATCACAATGCTGCAATGCAGCGTTGTGATTGGTCTGAGCGCCGTGGATTGGCGTTCAGCCAGGGAATGGGGCCTTGGCATGTTCTCCATGCAGGCAGTAATGCATCCTGCTTCACTGTTTTGAACGGACCCAGAGTGCCGACCACACTGTCATTGAGCACATTGAGTCGGCAAACCACTCCTCCCCTGCTCTGAGAGCAGAGCAGCAGGAACAAATAGCATGATAACAACCTTGAGTTATAATCTTTGTATTTGTTCTTTCTTTCACTGCTTTCTAGCAATGGGGCGACCCTCCTCTGCCTTAGCGGAGGAGCCGCCACTGATTCTGAACACTCCATAGGACTTCAGTTAATTGCTAGAAACAGCACAGCTACCATAAAGCAAAGTTATCATTTTGGCTCAAAATGGAGTGTTGGTCTACAACTCAAGACCCCATGTCCATGAGTCAGCCACTCCAATAGCCCCTCAGAAGACCAACAAACTCCATCCAGCAAATTTTCCCATAAGCTTGCCTGCTGCACAGCCAGTGCTTAATTTGAGCTGGTGGTTGCCCGTGGGGGACACCTCCGCTTATTTTTGGGGATTTGCACATATTTTTCCCGCATCAGATATATACCGAGAAAAAGAGAGGGAAAGCACACAAATTGAAAAGACTGAGTAAGAGAAAAAAGGAAAAATTGACATGAAAGGAGAGCAGGAACCTGCAAGAGTTAGATAAATGGACAGAGAGTGTCTGGTAGAGGATTAAAGAGGCATGAGGTGGGTATAAGACTACCAGCCTTAGTATTAGGTGCACCAACATTTAAATGCACCGGCCGCAGGCTTTGGAATTGGCACTCTTTCTTTACAAGTTACGTACTGTGCACAGCTCTTTACCTTTCACATTTTTAGAAGATCCTCTCTTCTGATATTAAAATCCTTGCCCTAGTTTACCCTTTCATCACAGCTAGATTTTCTCAAGAGAAACAAGCTCATATTGCCGATCTTATTCAGTAACTTGCAATGAACTTTCTTAAAAGGAGATTGCACTATTACTTCGACCATTCTAATAAAAAAAACATTCAGCACTTGTAAATCTGTGATGGAATGTAATGATGAAGGACAAATTAAGAGAATAACAGATTGCTTTAAGAATCTGTGCATATTATGCAAGGGACAAATTTAAATAAATGCCTCACATGATATAGATCTATAATTATGGTGAATTTTTCTTAGTACCCTGAAGCAGCAGCCTGATTGCTTAAGCACTATAAAACCAACAAATGTAATAAATACTTCAAGCTTAAAATAAATGAACAACACCCAGAGGCCATATTACAGAAAGTGCCTCGGGGTACAACGGGTATGTGTAGCCACTTGTTGTGCCCCTTGCCTTGGAGACCTTTGTGATACAGATGAAGCTAGGGCACATGCACGCTGGTGCTATGCTAAAGCGGCATTCCCTCATTTCTATGAGGCTGTGCCTCCACCTAATTGAGTGAAACACTTTGCTTTTGCCCCCGTGCCATAATATGGATACAAGCACAAAGGCAAAGTGACCATTGTCTGATGGCCACAAAGAGGTGGCACATAGTCAGTGTGGTGCGCCCTGAGGGCACCCCTTTTCAGGGGGAAATGAGGTCCCACTTATCAGTCGGACATCTCCCCAAGCAGGCGGGGAAGTCACTCACTACTCCCTGGTGGAATGAAATGGTTTCCAAGATCTCTCCCTGGTGGAATGAAATGGTTTCCAATATCTGTCCCTGGTGGAATGAAATGGTTTCCAAGATCTGTCCCTGGTGGAATTAAATGGTTTCCAAGATCTGTCCCCCCTGGTGGAATGAAAGGGTTTCCAAGATCTGTCCCTGGTGGAATGAAATGGTTTCCAAGATCTGTCCCTGGTGGAATGAAAGAGTTTCCAAGATCTGTCCCGGGTTTCCAAGATCTATCCCTGGTGGAATGAAAGGGTTTCCAAGATCTGTCCCTGGTGGAATGAAATGGTTTCCAAGATCTGTCCCTGGTGGAATGAAATGGTTTCCAAGATCTGTCCCTGGTGGAATGAAAGGGTTTCCAAGATCTGTCCCTGGTGGAATGAAATGGTTTCCAAGATTTCTCTCTGGTGGAATGAAATGGTTTCCAAGATCTGTCCCTGGTGGAATGAAATGGTTTCCAAGATCTGTCCCTGGTGGAATGAAAGGGTTTCCAAGATCTGTCCCTGGTGGAATGAAATGGTTTCCAAGATCTGTCCCTGGTGGAATGAAATGGTTTCCAAGATTTCTCTCTGGTGGAATGAAATGGTTTCCAAGATCTGTCTCTGGTGGAATTAAAGGGTTTCCAAGATCTCTCCCCGGTGGAATGAAATGGTTTCCAAGATCTGTCTCTGGTGGAATTAAAGGGTTTCCAAGATCTCTCCCTGGTGGAATGAAAGGGTTTCTAAGGTCTGCCCCTGGTGGAATGAAAGGGTTTCCAAGATCTATCTCTAGAGGAATTGAAGGGTTTCCAAAATCTGTCCCTAGTGGAATGAAGTGGTTCCCTGTAACAAAAGGAGTTTTGCCTGCCCTTAACTCCTGCAGCCCCAGATAAGAATTCACTCCAGAAAGTCTGTGTTGTGTCACTGTAGCTCATTCTATAGGCTCCCCGTTTAGGAAGAACATTAGATTTAAACCCACTTCCCACTGGTTGGCACCATGTTGACTGTATTGCCATTGCAGTGTTGTAAACATGGAGAGACCTTCACAAAGCATGCCATGCTGTAGCTTTTATTGTTGATTCAAGATGAGAACCGGACATTGCAAAGCTTCATAGACTGCCTACCAGGGGCGTGCACCCCATTGAGTGTAGAATAAGGTGCACATGATGCCAGAAGCAAATCCTCTGCTGAAAGGAGATAGGACTCGGGCAGAACACCAGCCAGTCACCGTAACAGGAGTGGAACGACGTGTGCACATTGACCACAGTTCTGACACTGCTGCAGCAACGTGATCCCCGGACTGGCCGTTCCGGGCATCGAGAGTTTCCCCAGGAGGCTGAAAGGTTGGGAGCCGGTTTTGTCGCTGGGAGACCAGTTTTGCAAGCAGGGTTGCAATATCCAGCCCCCAGTAACAAAAGCAGCAAGCAAGTGTTTCCAGCCTTCCAGAGCCAGGCAGTGCTTCCCCTTAGGCTGGTCCGAGAAAACTGCCATGACCCTTTCATGTTCCCGGTCCGGCCCTGTCCCTGCAAGATATCTAGCGATGCTCACCTGGAGGTAAATCAACCAACCAGAATCAAGAAATATTGCTACACTGTCATTGACTCAACCTTAATATCATTGTGTGTATTACCCTTTGCAGTAGCCCATGAGTCCAAGCAGCATAGAGCGGTCCATGCAGCAGTCCAAGTTATGCAAAGTCATTGTGTTGTCAGGGGGCATCGAATGAGCAGCCCCTAAAGGGATCCGGCCATATACCAGCCATATGCCAGGAAATGCCTTTCTCGGCATGGAGAAGGGCGGGTCCTGCCTGTAAGGACAGAGAGCCCAGGAGGAAAGCACCGACCCGGCTCGGTCCAGGCTTTAAGAGAAAGGGAGGAAGTGGCGGTCATTTCTGGCCTGCGAGGATGCCGAATGTTTATGGCATGTGGTTGATGATCATTTGACATAATGTTCTATTGATTACATGAAACTGCTGCTAATTATGTTCCCCCCGAAGCCATAGGAAATGGCGCGACGCAGAGGCAAGTCCCAGTGCCTTAAGTAAATACTGGTTTTGTAATTAGACAGAGTTGCAGAAAAAGCAACGTCTGCAGTTGTTTTCAGGCCCTGGGGCATTACAGCCTCAGTTTCAACAACAAGAAACGGTATACCTGTTTCTGTTCGAGTTTTCCGTCAGCCATCAGAATAGCAACACATCTGTCCTGGTAATGAAGTTTTCATAATACCTGGCCTCGTTTCCCTTCCTCACTTTGAAATTAGAAAATATGATTCACGCAGCTGAGTTTTTAAAGCTTCAAAGGTTTAAAAAAAAAAAAAAAAACAGGGACCTGTGGAAAACGTGCAGAACCCTCTTGTGCTGGGAGGTCTACAGGTCTGGCGACACTCCACCTGCTTAGGAACATGTAAGTTTCTTTGAAAAAACGGGTCGTTTTTTCTTATAAAAATCATAACATTAATTTACAGAGGAGTCAAATTCCAAATATTCTTGGGGGAGGAGGGGAGGGTGCTGGATTGTAGAAGCGTTCAACCCCTGTAACTTCACCTGAAACAACATTACCGGAAGTGATGTTATATGTGGGACTAAGGAAGGCCCTTGGTCAGATAGTGCATGTGTGGCGAAAGTCACAGGGTATTATATCAAAGATTCAGAAACACCACTTACACTCAGCTATTCACAGTTTACAGTAACACCTGGGCCCTTATTTATGAGGCCTTGCGTCAGTTTTGCGCCGCCGGTGCGTCACTTTTTGTGACGCACCAGCAGCGTACAAAATGCGCCTTGTTGCGCCATATTTAAAAAGTGACGCATCTAGGTAGATGCGTCACTTTTTAAACCCCTGCGCCACATTATACCTGCGTCAGGTATAATGTATGCAGAGGGGGGCGTTCCCCCGCAAAAAGCCTCGTAATAGTGACGCAGTGAAATCTATGAGATTTCACTGCGTCACTTTTAGGATGCTGTTGCGTCAAAATCTTGCGCCTTCCTCACAGCAGGCGTAAGACTGACGCAAGCCGTTTCACATGGGGCTTTCCCCATGTGAAGGAACGCATTGCTGGAGTTGCGTCACTTTTGTGACACACTCCAGCAATGCGTCACTTTTGCGCTTACAGATGCGTCAGAAATACTGACGTATCTGTAAGTCCTTGCGACATGATGCGTCATACATTAAATATGACGCATCATTGGTGTCGCAAGGAGTGCGCAGTGAAAAGTGACGCATCGCTGTTTTCACGCAGCGATGCGTCACTTTTCATAAATGAAGCCCTTGGTCTCTCAACATGTACATAATATCGAGGAATGCAGATAACAAGCACATGAGCGTATTGGAAATAAACATCTCAAGATCCAGAAAACGATTGGGGGAAAGGCTTCCATATCAAAATTCCAGCAACCTCTTTCAAATGTCGATCCAATGTACCCTTAACTTCTCCTCTCTTTAGCTGCACAAGTGTGTTGTAGTCACTGAGTACTTATCGGTCCTAATCTGTGATGGTAAAAACACGGATGCTGGAAAGGTCTAACAGACTCTACCATCAACCCATTTCCAAGGCCCGGGGCAGCTGAGAGCCACAACATAATGGTTTTTAGGATTTTAAAATCAGTACATGTTGGAAATGGCCATCTTTTGCATGGTATTCACCTGGACCTTTTGCCTTCACTACCCTATTTTTGCTGAACCTGTTATCTGCATAGGTAACCCCAAAAGCAAAGCCACCCGGAAAGAAATGAGCCAAAATAAACCGCAATCCTACCTAAGTCAATATATATAATGCTTAAGGATCCCAAGAGCAAGGTCACAAAGGTTAAGCGTCTCCGGGTCCCACTAATGGGCTACAATGAATCTGACAATTGTTATCTAGCAAGTCAGCTGAAGGGGAAGCAGGCATGGGTAAAAGTAATCCCAAATTCCAAGTTATGTCCAGGGAGGACTATTGGATTGATTTTTGGCTACCATCTATAGTATGGTGGTTATTAGAAGTTCAAGTTAAGGGTTTTGTTTGACCTTTGCATCTCTGAGAAAGACTCATCGCTTACGACTTGCAAATTTCAATTAGAGTTATAGTACTACTGCAACTTCAAACAGTGATATTCCCAGAATGTTAAGGGCTAGAAGGATGATTCAAAGAGTTTGGCTATCAGGGCGATAGGCTACATCCCTTGGCAAACAATGCTATGGTCTAAGCTGATGAGAGAAAACAAAGGTGTCCTGTTTGGTCTGGAAACCAGACCAGCTGAGTTACAACAGGGCTAGTGGTGATGATGTAGGCTCCCCAACACCTAGTCCTGGATTGCTCATTGGATGGACCTCAATCTTCCTGATACACAGATGGTCTGGGTGAGTACAGACCTGATGGGATACATGTACTTTGTGATTCCCGGGTGTTTCACCTCTGAGACAGCTCCTCCCCTCAAAAGTCAATCAGCTGGGCACTACTTCTGGTTCTTACTGGTCAAGATCCTGCTCCTCTCCACATTGGGCATTACAACTTTATTTTTTAAAGGACACAAGAGCATGAAGGGCTACAGTAGTACACAGATTTCTTTCCCGGACAAATACCTCCCGTGGCAAATGTAGAATCTGTTTTAACGTCCTTAGACATTACAGGATATTGGCTAACGGGGCAATATTTCTGATACTTTGGGCTCACAGGAAGGAAGAGAGAGCCAAGCAAAAGTCCTCCAACCTGGAATGAAAACATATTCCTGTGCTTTCCTTTGTAGTATCACGATTTGTCCATACTTCTTGTGCTTTTACAAAGCAGGAGAAGGAGGGGTAGGTTCCAAAATTGAATTGTATTGAAAGGCAGCTTGACCTGAGTGAAGACAGACTCTCTTGGCCAAGTTCTTCTAATTGATAGGCAATGCCAATAACACAACACAACACTTGCTGATGCTGGGCTGGCAGTAGCAGGATTTATTAATGTACCCCAAGATATCTGTCACTTGGGACAGACATTCACAACTAAAATTCAAGACTACAGCAAAAAAAAGATTTCAAAACAAATTTCAATTCTATTTGTAATTTACTAACACATTTGCATCCATATCTTTAAAGAAATGTACTTTATAAATGAGAAAATTATTAAACATGGAATAGAAACCCAACCTTGTGTAGTAGCCCTAAATATCAGCTCTGCAGTTGTGCATATAACAGTCTTGAAAACATAACATCCTGTTATAAAGTTGGCCCTTCAAGTGATATCCAGTGATTCATGATTATACTTTAGCAGCTTTGGAATATGGCACAGATGTACCCTAGGAGGTTGCAGACCCTGTTCACTTTCCACAAAGAGGAGTCTACAAATATTTTCAGGGAAATAATTCAAGGAAAAAAATATTTGTTTTGAATTTACAGCACACTTGCCTCTGCGGGTCGGACACTCTCATGTACTAGAAACCTATGACACCCACTGATAATAGTCCACTTCTGCAGAGAAAGGAAAATCAGTTGCAGCATCGCTGGCACCACGAAGCATCCCTATCTCATAAATAGCCCTCATACTCCTTACACGTTGGGCAGCACCAAACTATACAGGGATCCTGGGAGAAGATCAGTAGCTAATTTGTAAAAAACTAAGTGCCAGGGCTCCCGTCAGGAGGCAGTTTGCACCAACCCATTTCTCCTGTTACAGCCGCCTAAAACAGAACCAACTACTAACTATGAAAGTAGAGATAAGATGTGGTGTAATGGCCAGAGCGGCTGACTTTGGAGCTGCGGAAGCAGATTTGAGTCTTGCCTTCGGCTCTATATCCTGTGATTCTGGGCAAATCACTTAATCTCCCATAAATGAATGTGTCCTTACTTGGTGCACATGAAAAGTATCAGTGTTGATGATTAAGTGCCTGTGCTGAGCACTGGAAACCTCAGTCTAAAATGAAGCACAGGTGCATAGTTATATTTCAGCATATTCCAAGACACCATGCAAGTGGTTTATCAGCGGCCGCTGCTGTACCATCTCCGCAGAGGATGAGAGAAAGACCTCCCGCGCCCTCCTCCCCTTATTACACGTTAAACCTCTTCGCATCTCTGGGCTTCACTGGTAAGATGCCGCTGAGACTGGTCGCTTACCATGTGCTTTCTCCATCAACTGCCTGTTCAAATTCTAGCTTCCTGTTTTGCTCTTGCTTTTTCTTCGGCTCTTTCCTGACACATGCTTTCCCTCCACACACCCTTTTCATTGTACATAAAATTACATCTTTTGCAAGGCATATTCTGTTTGGTGCTTTCTTTAGAGTCTGCTTTTGTGCTAGAGTCGATCCTGATCAATATTCTGGTGCCCAGCTATCTGGGGCGCCGTTGTCATGATGGCGCGATGCAGTAGGCACTGGGACATAGGGGTGTGAGGACTCCTCTGCAATCGGTCTTCTACTACCCAGCATGGTGCAAGTTAGCCATTTCCCAGTTCGTCCGAAGGCACTATACGCCATTTTTACACCACTGACAATCATTCATAAGGGTTGTGGTCAGAATACCACACTTTAATGCAAAGATAACAAATAGATATTTGAAAATGATCTATCCCACCCTACATATTCAATCCTTGATGCCCTAATCCTAACCAGAAATCATCATTTTTAATGCTTGAATGCTACATGTGCACTGTGCAAACAGCTGGAGCCACCAATGACCTTTGTGGAGGGCCTTTAATGACCTTTAAGGGGAGATTGTAATCATGGAAAGGGACGTAGCTGTGAATCTATGTTTAGATTCCGAAGATTCCATAAAAGCACTGTGCTAAAGCTTTTGTTTATCCGAGGCAAGCATTTGTTTATCTTACCACTGGGCCAACAGGGATGGTTTTAAAATATCTTGTTAATCTTCTTAGACTCACATTATCAGACTTGCCTCAGCTGCGCTAAAGGGCTTATCTAACATTTTGGAAAGACATCCTAGCCAAAGTCAAGCAACAATATCAGGTGGCACTCCCAAATTAGATATATAATTAGAAAACTAAATATAACCCGGACATGAATAGATTAGTCTTCTATAGTAGCTGTCCCTTGCATTCAGCTTGGTCAAGATCACACTGGTATTGGCGGCAAAAATGTGCCTACATGCATTACAGGGGCATTACTGTAATGGTGCACAATATGCACATTGTAAGAAAGGGATTGATTTAAAGTTTGGCAGACCGGGTACTCTGTCGGAAACCCTATCCGACGAACTCTAGGTCCATCTGCCTCATTTAGAGACGAATGGACCATAAGCTTTCCATCAACTGAGTCCCCATTGCCTCAGTCAATAGGAAGCTTTCTTTGATGGTCTGATGAAGTAGAGGTTCATCAGAGCAAGGTCATTAACCTCTCTGCTCTATGTAGGGTGGAGGGTGCAATTTTCATTTTTATTTGTAGTGTGTGTCAGTAAGGGACAGAAAAAAAAATAAGACGCACATCCTGTGAGTAAACACCCAGAGAGTGAGTGTCCACAGTTTTTCTGTGATTCAGAAACAAACTCCAACTTTGTGAGTTTACAACAAGAAATGTTAAAAGGGCCGTGAATGGCCATCAAAGCCGACGGCTGTCGTGACCCAAACTTTTTGTACCTTGAAGGGAACCTTGAAAAGTCCCTTTCAACATACAGAGGTGACTGCTGGGCTGGGGATCATTTCTAAATGTGGAAGATGTTAGTTTTCCAGAGTGCAGTGCCCTCTGCCTCCTTGATGGGCTGTTTTCCATCTTCTAAAGCCTACATCAGCCCCTGATTTTGGTTGGTCTTTCACCATCTTGTGCTGTTGCCACACAAGCACAGTTACGTTTTGGGTTGTATGTATGTCTAACGAAAGAACAGAGTGTAAAACCAGCCTACCATGTTCACAGAAGGACCGACTGGATGGTGCCGGTAACTGGACTTACTAACAGAGACCGAAGAGCGCGGACCCCCCGATTGATTCAGCGGATTCAACTTAAACAGGAAACCGGAGCAAGCCGCAACATTGCTTCATGCGGATACAAACACCCGATCACCTTCCGCGCTAATAAATAAAAATATCCACTTCCACCCGAATTTCATTCCAGATAATAGTCCAGCCGCAGCAGGCGTAAAATTATTTACAACCACAAAAGTGAAGCCAGCAACTGAGAGGCACATGGTCCTGATGAGATTTCCCCATAACCAGGGGTCATCGAAACGCGTAGACCTCTTCTACCCAGCATTAGGAACTCTTGACTAACTCGGAAACATACCAACATTGTTTACTTGCTGATTTCCAATGCTTTGTTTTTCGTAAATTGTGACATTGTAAATATTTGCACAAGAAAATTGACATGTATGTAGATATTATGTTTTGTTTGGTATGAATGCTTAATGTAAGTCGTGAGTTTTGTTGTGAAAACACTATATTCTTTTTGTCCTTTGTTTAATTCGTGTTTATTGTGATCTATTATGTGGAACTAAACAAATGTTTTCTATTGAAAAGGAAAAAAGGTGCACATTGATTTGAGATATGCATTAAGTAAAAAATAAAACAGATTTGATTCATTCTGAAAAAAGATTCCTTGAGAATTACTGTTTCAGTCAGTGATTCGAGCGATCACCCGTGATCCATAACATAAGTAGTGTGGCAATATTGGTACCGCTTTTGGTTTATAACACAGAATGATCACAGCATAAAACCCCCATAACAATGCTTATATTCAGAGTTTCTAAACTACCTGGTTAGCCTAACGTTAATAAACAGAGCACAGCTTTATTCCAAAATCATACTCTGTGCGCAAAATTAGAATTCATTTTCTATCGCACTGCATAGTGACTTTCCTATTAATATTTCTTTCAAAAGTAATACTTGATATGTATTCTATCATTAAAATGTTCATGGTAACTAGAGGGCATATTAGCAAGAACCTCGTTAAAATTATTGCCGTTTTAGCGGCAGGAAACTGCAGCTAAAACAGCGATAATGGGCTTGCTAATATGCGTCATAGAATTTCAATTGAAGCCCAAGTTAGATGTGCAGGACTTCTAACCTGGGCTTCTATTGGAATTCTATAACGCATAGTAGCAAGCCCATTATCGCCGTTTTAACAGCAGTTTCCTGCCACTGAAACAGCGATAATTTTAATGAGGATCTTGCTAATAAGCCCCTAGATTGGTAAGTCTGGTCTCCAGAGTTGCAGTTATCAGCAGATGCTATAACTATTGGCTAAAAGAAACAGCCTCCTGGACACTAAGGGTTCGTTAAATACGAGCAATAACTGGAGGAATCAGATTTTCCACAACCAATTTCCCTGATTATTCCTCATTTTCTGCTGCATTGTCAACTGGACATTTGAGCTGCTTTGAGCAGTATGAGTATAAGGTCCAGGCTCCAAGCAATGGGCTTACTGTGTTACTCAGAATCCTGATAGGCCTGTTTAGTCCTATTATTGAACCCCTTGTACATTACAAGTGTTAGAAATGTAGATTCTGGTTTGCTAGGGTGTGCACCTAAGCCAGGCAGAACCCACCACTCTAGTCAGGGTAAGGGCGTTACACACATAAGATAACCCCTGCTCAGCCCCTTGGTAGCTTGGCATAGTAGTCAGGCTTATCCCAGGGGCAATGTGTAAAGTGTTTGCACAACACACACACACACCAGTGACACACTAGCACACTACAAAAAGAGAGGTTATATAAAAAAAATCCTTTGTATTGCACATAGAACAATTTAGACCATAATAACATAAATCACTGTGCCATAAGATAATTATCATGACATCACACATAGTGCCCTGAAGTAAATGACTATAAGTTGCAGAGATCCAAAAACCTTGGGAAAACACATAACTCTATTGAGCAAGGAAGTAAATATTCATCAGTTGCACCACTTATAACATCATGCAAAATACCATCACTGGGCATATTCTGCAGTTTCTGATACCAGTACTGGTCTAACCACGCAGGACAACAATATGAAGCAATTTCTAAAATGCAACAAAAACATCAGAATCCACCCAAAATACATAGGATAGATCTCCCACAACTGCAGGGACCCAAGACAGCGCATCTGCGCACCTCATACATGCTAGGCGGTAAGGATTCCATGACATAGTAGCCTCTGCGCTTCTTATATCAATATTCAGGTAGCCTTCACAGGTTCGGACCCCTCAAAGATATGCACCAGCACGGCGGGCTACACATTGATAGCGTCTATGGGGAGATCTTGCTGTTTCCCGCGTATGCCTCCTATCTGTCCGCGAACTCGTTGAGTAATTGCAGGGGCCGGCAGACTTGTTACAAGGTGGTAGCATGTCCGGATCCCTCCAGGGCCAGCAGACCAATATGAGGAAGTTGAAAAATGCCCCCAATGGAATTCCTCACAGGGGGCAGTTGGACTCACGCGGTCCCACTCCTCCTCGGATGTAAAGCTTGGAATGGAGGTACAAGCCAAGGTGAGTCTTCAGTATTTGGCAAGCGTTCCTGCTGTGCCTGTCCGGGCCTCTTCCGGGCACTGCCCTATCCCATACTATTTGCTGCCATGGCGGTCAATGCTTCCCCTTTCCTACTACCGTAGGAACTTCATCAGTGTCCGTGGGCATCGTCATGCACTCCCAGAAGCCTCACTAAGGCTCTGGTTGCTAGAAGATGCTTGGGGATGCTCAATCAGCTGGTGAGCCCCGCTTTGTTCTCTGCCCTCTCTTCTTCACTTTGGATCCCCACAGCACAGCTGGAGGTGCCTTGGGAGTGTGCACATTGTGGTGGGAGTGGGAACAGGAGCCAGGCAATCTCTCCTGGAACAGCACTGAGAAATTTCAAATACTACGGCACCAGGAAATTTGCCGCAAGCAAAGCAATAGGGAATTTCCAATAAAATAAAAGCACCAGGGCTCTGTCAAAATAGAGTGCTCCACCAGAATTCAAATCGCTCACCATGTGCTATTTTCTGCAGAAAGGAGCTAAGAGCACTCACCACGCTCTGTTTGCAGAGCACTGGGGTACATCAGCAAGTTGCAGGCAGGCCAGCAGGTGGGGTCCTCAGAGCAGAGCAGCAGACCTTATCTCAGGGTAGCACATCCTTACTATAGGGTGATTCAGTCCCACAGCAGTTCCTCCTGGCAGTCCAGCAGCCTTCCAGTTCCAAGTCCATATCCATGCAGTGTCTAAAAACATGGGGTCACAGCCCCTGTACTTATAATTCTAAAGTCTTTGTTCTGGGCACACATCAATCACTGTTTAGAAGTTCACAACACTGCCCATCACCTCCCAAGCCCTGGTCCCAGACACTCCAGGGGGCCGAGACTGCAGTTTAGAAGGCAGCCACAGCCCTATTCAGGTGCAGGTGCAACTTCTCCCACCACTCTAAATGCAGACCAGGCCTATTCAGGTGCAAGGGAAACTCCTCCTGCCACTCTAAATGCAGCCAAGGTCTATTCAGCCTAGCGCTGAGTCACACAAGAAAGGCAGGACACACATCAACCCCCCTTGTGACTGTCTAGAGTGAATGCACAGCCCCTCTCTCCTGTCAGTCTAAACCAGAGAGTGAATGCACAACCAGACAGGGCACAAAGACTCATAAGCACACAGAAATCCCCACTTTTAAAAGTGGAATTTCAAAAATAGTAATTACAAATCATCTTTCACCACTAAGCAGGATTTATCACTACTATTCCAAACATGGCTATGCTACCCCTCTCATATCAGAAATTACATCTACGGCACATATCAGGGAATCCCCAATGCAAATGAGAGGGCAGCTTCACAGCAGTGAAAAAACAAATAGGCTGTTCGGCATATATATATATATATATATATATATATATATATATATATATATATATATATATATATATATATATATATATATATATATATATATATATATATATATATATATATATATTTATATCCAACACGCCGTCAACTTTCTCGCGCTCTGGACCAACTCCAGCCAGGAAAACAGCCAACGGACACGGACCAGTTGAAGTGCTCCAATTTTTATTTCAGGTGCAGTAGAAGCCTCATGACGTTTCGGCTCGCAAGAGCCTTGTTCACATGTATATATTTATATATATATATATATATATATTCTCTCCAAAAGTCGCCTCCAATGAAAACACCACACCCAGCGAGTTTTAGTCCTTTTAATCCAGGGACTGCAGGAGTTGCCAGCCCCACATCCACAGCAAAAATAAAATAAAACTGGCCAGACGCGTTTCGGGCAAACAAACGCCCTTGTTCACTGGCACTTGCAAGAAAAGACAGCTCACACGGACCAGCTGCGCATAAATAAATGTTCCGCCCATGTGGGCGTATGCGCTATGTGCATTGTTGTTAACGTAGTCCCTGCGGTAAATATTCCCATGTGGGCGCTGTCATCTTCCCCATGATATTGCAATGTCTTACCCCAGTGGGTTTTGCTGAAAGGAAAAGCAAGGCTGGATTCCTGCCAGTACTCCGTCCTTGAATCAGGCTCGTCGTCCCACATACGCCTTTAAATGTTAGGTGCTGCAGGCCTGCCATGGATCAGCAGTGGGGCATTTTCGCGGTTGAGACACACCGCATAAATTCTCTCCAAAAGTCGCCTCCAATGAAAACACCACACCCAGCGAGTTTTAGTCCTTTTAATCCAGGGACTGCAGGAGTTGCCAGCCCCACATCCACAGCAAAAATAAAATAAAACTGGCCAGACGCGTTTCGGGCAAACAAACGCCTTTGTTCACTGGCACTTGCAAGAAAAGACAGCTCACACGGACCAGTTGCGCATAAATAAATGTTCCGCCCATGTGGGCGTATGCGCTATGTGCATTGTTGTTAACGTAGTCCCTGCGGTAAATATTCCCATGTGGGCGCTGTCATCTTCCCCATGATATTGCAATGTCTTACCCCAGTGGGTTTTGCTGAAAGGAAAAGCAAGGCTGGATTCCTGCCAGTACTCCGTCCTTGAATCAGGCTCGTCGTCCCACATACGCCTTTAAATGTTAGGTGCTGCAGGCCTGCCATGGATCAGCAGTGGGGCATTTTCGCGGTTGAGACACACCGCATAAATTCTCTCCAAAAGTCGCCTCCAATGAAAACACCACACCCAGCGAGTTTTAGTCCTTTTAATCCAGGGACTGCAGGAGTTGCCAGCCCCACATCCACAGTAAAAATAAAATAAAACTGGCCAGACGCGTTTCGGGCAAACAAACGCCCTTGTTCACTGGCACTTGCAAGAAAAGACAGCTCACACGGACCAGCTGCGCATAAATAAATGTTCCGCCCATGTGGGCGTATGCGCTATGTGCATTGTTGTTAACGTAGTCCCTGCGGTAAATATTCCCATGTGGGCGCTGTCATCTTCCCCATGATATTGCAATGTCTTACCCCAGTGGGTTTTGCTGAAAGGAAAAGCAAGGCTGGATTCCTGCCAGTACTCCGTCCTTGAATCAGGCTCGTCGTCCCACATACGCCTTTAAATGTTAGGTGCTGCAGGCCTGCCATGGATCAGCAGTGGGGCATTTTCGCGGTTGAGACACACCGCATAAATTCTCTCCAAAAGTCGCCTCCAATGAAAACACCACACCCAGCGAGTTTTAGTCCTTTTAATCCAGGGACTGCAGGAGTTGCCAGCCCCACATCCACAGCAAAAATAAAATAAAACTGGCCAGACGCGTTTCGGGCAAACAAACGCCCTTGTTCACTGGCACTTGCAAGAAAAGACAGCTCACACGGACCAGCTGCGCATAAATAAATGTTCCGCCCATGTGGGCGTATGCGCTATGTGCATTGTTGTTAACGTAGTCCCTGCGGTAAATATTCCCATGTGGGCGCTGTCATCTTCCCCATGATATTGCAATGTCTTACCCCAGTGGGTTTTGCTGAAAGGAAAAGCAAGGCTGGATTCCTGCCAGTACTCCGTCCTTGAATCAGGCTCGTCGTCCCACATACGCCTTTAAATGTTAGGTGCTGCAGGCCTGCCATGGATCAGCAGTGGGGCATTTTCGCGGTTGAGACACACCGCATAAATTCTCTCCAAAAGTCGCCTCCAATGAAAACACCACACCCAGCGAGTTTTAGTCCTTTTAATCCAGGGACTGCAGGAGTTGCCAGCCCCACATCCACAGCAAAAATAAAATAAAACTGGCCAGACGCGTTTCGGGCAAACAAACGCCCTTGTTCACTGGCACTTGCAAGAAAAGACAGCTCACACGGACCAGCTGCGCATAAATAAATGTTCTGCCCATGTGGGCGTATGCGCTATGTGCATTGTTGTTAACGTAGTCCCTGCGGTAAATATTCCCATGTGGGCGCTGTCATCTTCCCCATGATATTGCAATGTCTTACCCCAGTGGGTTTTGCTGAAAGGAAAAGCAAGGCTGGATTCCTGCCAGTACTCCGTCCTTGAATCAGGCTCGTCGTCCCACATACGCCTTTAAATGTTAGGTGCTGCAGGCCTGCCATGGATCAGCAGTGGGGCATTTTCGCGGTTGAGACACACCGCATAAATTCTCTCCAAAAGTCGCCTCCAATGAAAACACCACACCCAGCGAGTTTTAGTCCTTTTAATCCAGGGACTGCAGGAGTTGCCAGCCCCACATCCACAGCAAAAATAAAATAAAACTGGCCAGACGCGTTTCGGGCAAACAAACGCCCTTGTTCACTGGCACTTGCAAGAAAAGACAGCTCACACGGACCAGCTGCGCATAAATAAATGTTCCGCCCATGTGGGCGTATGCGCTATGTGCATTGTTGTTAACGTAGTCCCTGCGGTAAATATTCCCATGTGGGCGCTGTCATCTTCCCCATGATATTGCAATGTCTTACCCCAGTGGGTTTTGCTGAAAGGAAAAGCAAGGCTGGATTCCTGCCAGTACTCCGTCCTTGAATCAGGCTCGTCGTCCCACATACGCCTTTAAATGTTAGGTGCTGCAGGCCTGCCATGGATCAGCAGTGGGGCATTTTCGCGGTTGAGACACACCGCATAAATTCTCTCCAAAAGTCGCCTCCAATGAAAACACCACACCCAGCGAGTTTTAGTCCTTTTAATCCAGGGACTGCAGGAGTTGCCAGCCCCACATCCACAGCAAAAATAAAATAAAACTGGCCAGACGCGTTTCGGGCAATCAAACGCCCTTGTTCACTGGCACTTGCAAGAAAAGACAGCTCACACGGACCAGCTGCGCATAAATAAATGTTCCGCCCATGTGGGCGTATGCGCTATGTGCATTGTTGTTAACGTAGTCCCTGCGGTAAATATTCCCATGTGGGCGCTGTCATCTTCCCCATGATATTGCAATGTCTTACCCCAGTGGGTTTTGCTGAAAGGAAAAGCAAGGCTGGATTCCTGCCAGTACTCCGTCCTTGAATCAGGCTCGTCGTCCCACATACGCCTTTAAATGTTAGGTGCTGCAGGCCTGCCATGGATCAGCAGTGGGGCATTTTCGCGGTTGAGACACACCGCATAAATTCTCTCCAAAAGTCGCCTCCAATGAAAACACCACACCCAGCGAGTTTTAGTCCTTTTAATCCAGGGACTGCAGGAGTTGCCAGCCCCACATCCACAGCAAAAATAAAATAAAACTGGCCAGACGCGTTTCGGGCAAACAAACGCCCTTGTTCACTGGCACTTGCAAGAAAAGACAGCTCACACGGACCAGCTGCGCATAAATAAATGTTCCGCCCATGTGGGCGTATGCGCTATGTGCATTGTTGTTAACGTAGTCCCTGCGGTAAATATTCCCATGTGGGCGCTGTCATCTTCCCCATGATATTGCAATGTCTTACCCCAGTGGGTTTTGCTGAAAGGAAAAGCAAGGCTGGATTCCTGCCAGTACTCCGTCCTTGAATCAGGCTTGTCGTCCCACATACGCCTTTAAATGTTAGGTGCTGCAGGCCTGCCATGGATCAGCAGTGGGGCATTTTCGCGGTTGAGACACACCGCATAAATTCTCTCCAAAAGTCGCCTCCAATGAAAACACCACACCCAGCGAGTTTTAGTCCTTTTAATCCAGGGACTGCAGGAGTTGCCAGCCCCACATCCACAGCAAAAATAAAATAAAACTGGCCAGACGCGTTTCGGGCAAACAAACGCCCTTGTTCACTGGCACTTGCAAGAAAAGACAGCTCACACGGACCAGCTGCGCATAAATAAATGTTCCGCCCATGTGGGCGTATGCGCTATGTGCATTGTTGTTAACGTAGTCCCTGCGGTAAATATTCCCATGTGGGCGCTGTCATCTTCCCCATGATATTGCAATGTCTTACCCCAGTGGGTTTTGCTGAAAGGAAAAGCAAGGCTGGATTCCTGCCAGTACTCCGTCCTTGAATCAGGCTCGTCGTCCCACATACGCCTTTAAATGTTAGGTGCTGCAGGCCTGCCATGGATCAGCAGTGGGGCATTTTCGCGGTTGAGACACACCGCATAAATTCTCTCCAAAAGTCGCCTCCAATGAAAACACCACACCCAGCGAGTTTTAGTCCTTTTAATCCAGGGACTGCAGGAGTTGCCAGCCCCACATCCACAGCAAAAATAAAATAAAACTGGCCAGACGCGTTTCGGGCAATCAAACGCCCTTGTTCACTGGCACTTGCAAGAAAAGACAGCTCACACGGACCAGCTGCGCATAAATAAATGTTCCGCCCATGTGGGCGTATGCGCTATGTGCATTGTTGTTAACGTAGTCCCTGCGGTAAATATTCCCATGTGGGCGCTGTCATCTTCCCCATGATATTGCAATGTCTTACCCCAGTGGGTTTTGCTGAAAGGAAAAGCAAGGCTGGATTCCTGCCAGTACTCCGTCCTTGAATCAGGCTCGTCGTCCCACATACGCCTTTAAATGTTAGGTGCTGCAGGCCTGCCATGGATCAGCAGTGGGGCATTTTCGCGGTTGAGACACACCGCATAAATTCTCTCCAAAAGTCGCCTCCAATGAAAACACCACACCCAGCGAGTTTTAGTCCTTTTAATCCAGGGACTGCAGGAGTTGCCAGCCCCACATCCACAGCAAAAATAAAATAAAACTGGCCAGACGCGTTTCGGGCAAACAAACGCCCTTGTTCACTGGCACTTGCAAGAAAAGACAGCTCACACGGACCAGCTGCGCATAAATAAATGTTCCGCCCATGTGGGCGTATGCGCTATGTGCATTGTTGTTAACGTAGTCCCTGCGGTAAATATTCCCATGTGGGCGCTGTCATCTTCCCCATGATATTGCAATGTCTTACCCCAGTGGGTTTTGCTGAAAGGAAAAGCAAGGCTGGATTCCTGCCAGTACTCCGTCCTTGAATCAGGCTCGTCGTCCCACATACGCCTTTAAATGTTAGGTGCTGCAGGCCTGCCATGGATCAGCAGTGGGGCATTTTCGCGGTTGAGACACACCGCATAAATTCTCTCCAAAAGTCGCCTCCAATGAAAACACCACACCCAGCGAGTTTTAGTCCTTTTAATCCAGGGACTGCAGGAGTTGCCAGCCCCACATCCACAGCAAAAATAAAATAAAACTTGCCAGACGCGTTTCGGGCAATCAAACGCCCTTGTTCACTGGCACTTGCAAGAAAAGACAGCTCACACGGACCAGCTGCGCATAAATAAATGTTCCGCCCATGTGGGCGTATGCGCTATGTGCATTGTTGTTAACGTAGTCCCTGCGGTAAATATTCCCATGTGGGCGCTGTCATCTTCCCCATGATATTGCAATGTCTTACCCCAGTGGGTTTTGCTGAAAGGAAAAGCAAGGCTGGATTCCTGCCAGTACTCCGTCCTTGAATCAGGCTCGTCGTCCCACATACGCCTTTAAATGTTAGGTGCTGCAGGCCTGCCATGGATCAGCAGTGGGGCATTTTCGCGGTTGAGACACACCGCATAAATTCTCTCCAAAAGTCGCCTCCAATGAAAACACCACACCCAGCGAGTTTTAGTCCTTTTAATCCAGGGACTGCAGGAGTTGCCAGCCCCACATCCACAGCAAAAATAAAATAAAACTGGCCAGACGCGTTTCGGGCAAACAAACGCCCTTGTTCACTGGCACTTGCAAGAAAAGACAGCTCACACGGACCAGCTGCGCATAAATAAATGTTCCGCCCATGTGGGCGTATGCGCTATGTGCATTGTTGTTAACGTAGTCCCTGCGGTAAATATTCCCATGTGGGCGCTGTCATCTTCCCCATGATATTGCAATGTCTTACCCCAGTGGGTTTTGCTGAAAGGAAAAGCAAGGCTGGATTCCTGCCAGTACTCCGTCCTTGAATCAGGCTCGTCGTCCCACATACGCCTTTAAATGTTAGGTGCTGCAGGCCTGCCATGGATCAGCAGTGGGGCATTTTCGCAATATACCCTGCATAAAACGCTGAGCACCGCCACGCAGCCTCACGGAAGGAGCCGGCAAGGGCAAGCATCCAGCCTGTTAGAGATGCGCATATTCATCCGTCCCCTACTCCACCACCGTGATGTCGCCTGGCTGGCGAGGGGAGACTATCAAACCGCCCTTGTCCACAGAAGGGGCGCCATGAAAACACAGGACTTCCAGTCCCAACAGGCACTGAGAGATTTGGACTGCCCATCTAGGGGGGTGCCATTGTTTAACCCCTTCGCTGCTGGGCCTTTTCCCCTCCTGTGCTGAGCCCTTTTTTGGCTATTTGGGGTAGTGCGCGCTTAGGCCCCTGTAACTTTTTAACCACATAAGCTATCCACGCCAAATTTGCGTCCTTTTCTTCCAACATCATGTGGATTCCAAAGGCGCCCAGGGTTTGTGGATTCCCTTGGAGGGGTCCCAGAAATTAACCAAAATATAGTGATTTTTTTGTTTTTTTCAGAAGAATGGGAAAAACGGGCTGCAAATGAAAGCCTCTGGGTTTTTCCCTGAAAATGGTATCAAAAAAGGGTTTGTGGGGCTGAAATCTCCGTTTTCTCAGCTTTCAGGGAATGACAGTCTTTTGTCAGGGAACCAACATTTTTCACACAGTTTTGGCATTTTTCTGGGACATAGCCTATTTTTGCTATTTTTAGAGCTTTCCACCTCCTTCCAATTAATGGTAGAAAAGAGTTTGAAAGCAATAATGGATCCTAGAAAGCTGTACATTTTCGAAAAGTAAACAACATTCTGAATTCAGAAAGGGGTCATTTGTCTAAATCCATGAAGGATTCTTTATCGAAACTAACAGTTAAATCTTGGAATAATAGAAAATTTGTTGAAAAAAACAGCCTTTTGTCTCAACGTTTTCACCTATAACTTTTTCTAATCTTGACAGCTCTTGGAAAGCAATATACTGTTACATCCGTTAGACCTTCCTGGTTGTGGGGATATATAGGACTTGTAGTTTCACCAAGAACCCAACGAACCCAGATCCACAAACTGAGCAGCAACTTGCAATGTTTTTTTTTCTTTTACTGGGTATAGAGCACTTTGTCTTAGAAAATGTATACATGGAAAAATCTGTATGAAAGACACCTATGTATTTCTGAATTGGGTACAAAATATAGAGTTCAGAAACAGTATATAATTGCGCATTTTCAAAATTGGGAATACCCATACTAGCTTGAGAATTATTGGTCATTTTTCAAAAACATTATTTTTTTTACACAATGTCTGTCATTGAAAGGGAGAAATGCTAGAAAGCTCATTTGGTAATAACAGTAGATTTAGAAATCTGAATTACCCGAAGTCTCCCGATAAAAACGGTACCTCACTTGTGTGGGTCGGCCTTGTGCCTGCGATAGGAAGCGGCGAAAAATGCAACGTGGTCACACCTCAATTTTGCAGTTACAAATTGACCCTTTTATGGCAAAGTGCCTACCTGTAGTTTTTGCACCCTAGCTCTGCCGGCACCTAGGGAAACCTAGCAAACCTATACATTTTTGGAAAGTAGACACCCTGGGGAATTCAGGATGGGGTGACTCGACTGCCTACCACCAGGCTTTGTTACCCAGAATCCCTTGCAAAGTTTAGAATTTGACAAAAAAAACACATTTTCCTCAAATTTCTGTAGTGTAAAGTTCTGGAATCTGCGTGGATCAACAAATTTCCACCCACCCATTGTTCCCCCAGGTCTCCCAAGAAAAATGGTACCTCACTTGCGTGGGTAGGCATAGTGGCTGCGAAACGAAACAACTCAAAATGCAACGTGGTTGCACTTCAATTTCCCAGTGAAATCTTGTGCTATTTGGACAAAGAGATTACCTTTAGTTTTTTAGTCCTAGCTCTGCCAGCACCTAGGGAAACCTAGCAAACCTATACATTTTTAAATACTAGACACCCAGGGAAATTCAGGATGGGGTGACTCGTCTGCCTACCCCCAGGTTTTGTTACCCAGAATCCCTTGCAAAGCTAAAAATATGACAAAAAAAACACATTTTCCTCACATTTCTGTGGTGGAAAGTTCTGGAATCAGCGTGGATCAACACATTTCTACCCACCCAGCGTTCCCCCAGGTCTCCCAAGAAAAATGGTATCTCACTTGCGTGGGTAGGCATAGTGGCTGCGACAGGAAACAGCGCAAAACGCAACGTGGTCACAGCTCAATTTTTCAGTGAAATTGTGGCCTTTTTGGGCAAAGAGACTACCTTTTGTTTTTGAACCTTAGCTCTGCCGGCACCTAGGGAAACCTAGCAAACCTATATATTTATGAAAAGTAGACACCCAGGGAAATTCAGGATGGGGTGACTCGACTGCCTACCCCCAGGTTCTCTTACCCAGAATCCCTTGCAAAGCTAAGAAATTGGGAAAAAAAACGCATTTTCCTCACATTTCTGTGGTGGAAAGTTCCGGAATCTGCGTGGATCAACAAATTTCCACCCACCCAGCGTTCCCCCAGGTCTCCCGAGAAATATGGTATCTCACTTGCGTGGGTAGGCATAGTGGCTGCGACAGGAAACAGCGCAAAACACAACGTGGTCACAACTCAATTTTTCTGTGAAATTGTGGCCTTTTTGGGCAAAGAGACTACCTTTTGTTTTTGAACCCTAGCTCTGCCGGCACTTAGGGAAACCTAGCAAACCTATATATTTTTGAAAAGTAGACACCCAGGGAAATTCAGGATGGGGTGACTCGACTGCCTACCCCCAGGTTCTCTTACCCAGAATCCCTTGCAAAGCTAAGAAATTGGGAAACAAAACGCATTTTCCTCACATTTCTGTGGTGGAAAGTTCCGGAATCTGCGTGGATCAACAAATTTCCACCCACCCAGCGTTCCCCCAGGTCTCCCGAGAAAAATGGCATCTCACTTGCGTGGGTAGGCATAGTGGCTGCGACAGGAAACAGCGCAAAACGCAACATGGTCACAACTCAATTTTTCTGTGAAATTGTGGCCTTTTTGGGCAAAGAGACTGTGAGAAGTTGGCCCGATATGCAACGTTCGCTATTCTAGCGACCGCTATGTATCATTCCAACGACCCTTATGGTGTTTGGTTGTAAGTCAACCTATAGACCAGCTATCCTAGTAGCGTGGATACGAGCAGTCTAAGGCTAAAGACTCGAGAGGGCGTGTTAAGCCAGCTGTTTACCACACATGTACCCCTTGAACACCCAGGGAAAGGACACCACACACGTGTTATGAAAATAAACAGGATATTTATTAAGAATCACAACAGCCCTGTACTCTTTATGAGGACAGGGTACTAAGCACAAACCAAATCTCTTTAGCAAATACTTCAAGTGCACAATTAAAACAAGTGTCCGAGGACACGGAAAAGTTAAGGTCTCGGGCGGACCCGATAAGGCAAGTCGGAAGCGAGGGACTCGGGACCCTAGAGTAAGGAGGCTATGCAGGCACCGAAATGCCGAGTTACCTAGCCACGAGGGCTGCGGCTGCACAAGTCTTACAGGCGTCGGGGTCTTCGCTGACGAGCCAGGAGCCGGAAGAAAGGAGTTGCTGGCCGGCGACCAGTGCTGAATAGTTCGTAGAGATCCAAGCCTGGATCGGAGATTGATGAAACCTGAAAGCAGAGGGGACCAAGTTCGTACTACTAGCCAGTAGTCAGAGGGTACCAGGAAGGCACCGGTTGGCCGTCACCTCGACTAGGTGAGTGGGCGACGCTAGGCTCTGCAGTCTCACGGACCAGGAGGCGTTGTCGGCGACCACGGTGGAGGTGCGAGCTGTCCCACGAAGGATGATGCTGTCGGCGTCGCTGGGCCCAGGATGGGGCAACAAGCCTTGGCAGATCTCAGGGCCACGGGGTGGGCCTAAGATGGCGTCTTGAGTGGACCAGGAGGGTCCGGGGTGCTTCTCGCAAAGATGGAAGCAAGGGCCAGTCTGGAGCAACCAGACCGGCAGTGATGATTCTCGGATGTCGTCACAGAAGGGCACAAGCCAGCGGCGAGTGACCAGACAACGTGCTGAGCAGCGAGCAGAAGGGCCCCACGCAGATCGTGGAGATGCTGGGAGACTGCACTTCGGTGCTAGAGCGGCTCAGGGTCGGGGCTTCTCGGACCCCAGAGCACTCACCAGAGAGTTACCTCGATGGTCGTGCTGGTTTTTAAGAGCGTGCAGGTTCTGATGATGGCCGGTCCCTCGAGGTCTCGTCGCACCCACAGATCACAGCTGAGCTGATGACGTGGGTAGAGGTCAGAGGTGCCAGGGAAGCCGGTTCTCGTCGAGCTGGGCCGTCGGATCCTTGAGGAAGGACTTGCAGCAAACCGCAGAGTTCTTAGTTGGTGCCCGCTGACGCAGGGTGACTACTCCTTAGCCACAAGGGAGAAATCTTGAGAAGAGTCTTGAGTGTCCTTTCGTAGAAAGTAGTTCTTGATTCAAAGATGATCTAATTTGGAAGGGTCCCCGCTCCGGTCTTTATCCTAAAGAAAGGGGTGGGTACATGACTAGGTCCTGCCCTAAGGGTGGGACCAGGAAGGGGGGTAGTTACGCCCCTCTCCCCTGCCGGGCTTTCCCCAGGCCAGGGCTGTCGCCCCTGGAACTGGTTCTAACCGGCAGATGCGTAGTGAGCACCGGGGTGCCACTCCGCAGTCACCTTCTCGCCAAAGCCCTACCTACCCAGAATACACAAACCCTGTCTGGGACGGTGCGAACAGCGCCCTCGACAGGAAACCCTTTGTCCAAGTGCTCCTCGCTGGAAGGACTCCCAGCAGCAGGAGGTCAGACTTGTGTCTGTGGTGGCAGCATCCATTTTGTGGAGCTGAGGCTTCAGTTAACTTTAACCGGGGTTCACAGTTACGTACATGTCGTGTCCCTCTAGAAGGGTGGGATACTAACCTCATCGCCAGAATTGGTGAGAGGGCAGCACCCCGATTCGTATGACACCTTACTCGACATGCTTTGATAACGCGATACCGGAGTTACCGATATGGTACGCGTTATCATGGAACAGCTATTGGGTCTTGATTCCGCAAGCTGCAGCCGGGCTCGGCTCGGGCCTGAACCTAGCTCACACGAGCCCACGCACTCTGCCTTCAGGATTGATAAGGCCTGCCATAGGAGTGACTGATAGGGACTCGGGTGTCCATTGTATGGTTAGATATAGGGCTACTATACCTAAAGCGAAGGGTGGTTACACGTCTTCGCCCCAGCTGTCGTGCAGCCAGTTGTGTCAAATTTAAGAGGCCAGCCAGGGGTGGCATAATACATGCTGCAGCCCCTGGCAGCCCTGGGTACACCTATGCCCTGCGTTACGGGGTCTGATAAGGTGGCCCAGTACCAATTGGTAAATGCACCTAGGGTACATCTCGTAATTTAGAAAGAGAACAGCCAGGCTGTGGGTCTGATTAGCAGGCCCACAGCCAGAGAAAGTCGTAAACCAGTGAAACAAAAGCAAAAAATCTGGGTGATCATAGGATTGCAGACCCTACTCTCCTACATGACCCCCCCCAAACGTCGGAACACTAAGCTAACCTTGACCAGGTGAGTCTTCTTGTTCTAAGTGGAAATATCTGGAGAGCCCATCGGCATTGCCATGATCAGTACCAGGTCTGTGTTCCACTGTAAAGTCCATCCCCTGTAGGGAAATGGACCACCTAAGCAGTTTGGGGTTTTCACCCTTCATCTGATTTAGCCACAAGAGGGGCTTATGGTCGGTCTGAATCTTGAAGTGAGTGCCAAACAAGTATGGCCTCAGCTTCTTCAGGGCCCAAACCACAGCAAAGGCCTCCCTCTCAATAGCTGACCAATTCTTCTCTCTAGGGGTCAGCCTTCTACTTATAAAAGCAATGGGCTGGTCTTGACCATCAAAATTCAGTTGAGAAAGAACAGCTCCCACACCCAACTCAGAAGCATCTGTTTGGACAATGAATGGTTTGGAGTAGTCCGGACTCTTGAGGATAGGCGCCGTGCACATGGCCTGTTTTAGGTCATCGAATGCTTTTTGACAGCTCGCTGTCCACTGAACCTTTTTTGGCATTTTCTTGCTTGTCAGTTCGTTTAATGGTGTCACGATGGAACCATAGTTCCTGACAAACTTCCGGTAGTATCCAGTCAGGCCCAAGAAAGCTCGAACCTGAGTCTGGGTGGTTGGAGGAGCCCAGTCCCTGATTGACTGTATCTTGCTCTCCAGGGGCTGAACCTGGCCTCCACCTACAAGGTGGCCCAGGTATACAACCTGTGTCTGCCCTATCTGGCACTTGGTGGCCTTGATAGTGAGACCTGCTGCTTGCAGTGCCTCTAACGTCTTCCGCAGGTGGACCAGGTGATCCTCCCAGGTGGAGCTAAAGACAGCGATATCGTCAAGATACGCCGCGCAGAAGTCATCCAGCCCAGTAAGGACTTGATTCACCAACCGTTGGAAGGTGGCAGGTGCATTTTTCAGACCGAAGGGCATCACCACGAACTGATAATGCCCACCAGGGGTTGAAAATGCGGTTTTAGGTTTGGCGTCCTCAGCTAACCTGATTTGCCAATACCCAGCTGTCAGGTCAAACGTACTTAGGTAGTTGGCCGAAGCCAATCTATCGATAAGCTCGTCTGCCCTTGGTATTGGGTGGGCGTCAGTCTTAGTGACTGCATTGAGACCCCTGTAGTCTACGCAAAACCTCATCTCTCTCTTACCACCCTGGGTGTGAGGTTTCGGCACTAGAACTACGGGACTAGCCCAAGGGCTATCCGAGGGTTCAATGACTCCCAGCTCCAACATTTTCTGCACTTCACTCTTGATGCAGTCTCTAACGTGATCAGGCTGCCGGTAGATTTTACTCTTCACGGGCAAGCTGTCACCAGTGTCAACCTCATGGGTACACCAATCGGTCTGGCTGGGTGTTAGAGAAAACATATGTCTGAACGACTGAAGAACCTGTTTACAGTCGCTCTGTTGATGTTCGGAGAGGCTGCCACAAAAGACAACACCATCTACCGATCCATCGTCAGGATTCTGAGTGAGCAGGTCGGGGAGAGGGTCACTCTCCTCCTCCTGTCCCTCATCTAGGGCCATGAGCAAACTCATGTCCTTCCTGTCGACATATGCTTTTAGCCTGTTGACATGGAGCACCCTGTGGGGGCTCCGGGGAGTTCCCAGGTCGACCAGGTAGGTGACCTCTCCCTTTTTCTCCAGGATGGTGTAGGGCCCGGACCACTTGTCCTTGAGTGCTGCTGGGGCCACTGGCTCCAACACCCACACCTTCTGTCCGGGCTGGTAAACAGTCAAGACAGCCTTTTGGTCATGCCAAGCTTTTTGGAGTTCTTGGCTGGCCTTAAGGTTTTCAGATGCCTTTTCCATGTATTCAGCCATCCGCGAGCGGAGGCCAAGCACATAGTCCACTATGTTGGTTGCAGGCTTTTTGAGAGGTCTCTCCCATCCTTCCTTCACCAAACACAGGGGTCCCCTTACAGGATGCCCGTACAAAAGTTCAAAAGGGCTGTAGCCAACCCCCTTCTGTGGGACTTCTCTGTAGGCGAACAAGAGGCAGGGGATCAGGACGTCCCATCTACGCCGAAGCTTTTCCGGTAGTCCATGAATCATCCCTTTTAGGGTCCTGTTGAATCTCTCAACAAGCGCATTGCATTGTGGGTGATAGGGTGTAGTGAACTTGTAGTTAACACCAAATTCCTTCCACATAGCAGTTAAGTAGCTCGACATAAAGTTTGCACCTCTGTCGGAGACGACCTCCTTAGGGAAGCCCACTCTGGAGAACACTCCAACTAGGGCTCTTGCCACAACAGGGGCTGTAGTGGTCCTAAGGGGAATAGCTTCAGGATACCTGGTGGCATGATCCACTACCACCAGTATAAACTTGTGCCCTGATGCTGTAGGTGGTTCCATGGGACCGACGATGTCGATCCCCACCCGTTCAAAGGGTACCCCCACCACAGGCAGTGGTATAAGGGGGGCCTTTGTCGTGCCACCTGACTTACCACTGGCTTGGCAAGTGACACAGGAGCGGCAAAACTCCTTGGTATCTTCGTTCATGTGAGGCCAGTGAAAGTGTGAGACAAGCCTGTCCCACGTTTTCGTCTGGCCCAAGTGACCTGCTAAGGGAATCTCGTGGGCCAAGGTAAGTAGGAAACCACGCTGAGACAAGGGTACAACCAGCCTCCTGGTCATGCCAGGCTTGGGGTCTCTTGACTCAGTGTACAGGAGTCCATCTTCCCAGTATACCTTGTGGGTACCTGTGGCGTTCCCAGCAGCCTCAGCAGCAGCCTGCTGTCTGAGGGGTTCAAGAGAAGGGCAGTCTAACTGGTCCTTCCCCAGGTCTTCCCTTGAGGGTCCCCCTGAACCCAAGAATTCAACTTGATCAAGTTCGAATTCCCTAGGCTCAGTTTCCCGCAATTCCTGTAGGTCAGCCTCCTCCGAGACTTGATCCTCGACCTGGGGCAAGGGGGAAGGCGCAGCCTTAACCCTACTGCTCTTTTTCTTGGGAGGTGTCTGGTCCTTTGTTCCAGGATCCAGCACCTGTTCAGTGGGGCATTTCCTGACCTGTGACCTAGTCACGGCGAACACATGTGCTGGCAAACCTAACATTTCCATGTGAGTCCGGTGCTCCACTTCTGACCATTGTGACGACTCCAAATCATTGCCCAACAAACAATCCACTGGGAGGTCTGGACTAACTACAACCTTCTTTTGGCCAGTTACCCCTCCCCAGGAGAAAGCTACAATTGCCATACTGTGATTGGTAGTGACATTGCTTGCATTGGTCACCAGGAATTCTGTACCTGGCATGATCTGTCCAGGGTCCACAAAGTTAGGCGTCACCATGGTGACGCTGGCACAAGTGTCCCTATAGGCCTGAGCCATCTTTCCATTTATGAAAGGCGTCTGTCGGTATTTGCCCAAAGAATTGGGGCTTACGTCAGGGGACACGTCCACGTCCCCTGTACTGACAAGGACAGCCTGAGTGAGTGTGCCAACTAAGTTGTCACGCCCCTCAGAACCCAGGGTTAACCCTACTAAACCCTTGGGAGGCGCACTACCACTGCTGACTGTACTAGGGGGCACAGGTGCCTTAGGGGCTGCAGTGGCAGGAGTCTGCCCTCCTCCTTTCTTGGTGCACTCACTAAACCAGTGAGATTTACTTTTACAGTACTGGCACCATCTTTTGGATTGGCCTTCTTTCTTCTTTTGGGGAGCCTGACCCCCACCCTCTTTGGGCTGTTGGGGACCTGTCGAAGACTTCTGGTCACTTTGTTCCCCTTTAGAATCTTTACCCTTCTGGTCTGCTTTCTTCTGACCACCTTGATTCTGGCCCTGGTTCTGTTTAACTCTTGTACGAACCCATCTGTCTGCCTTCTTTCCCAATTCTTGGGGAGAGGTCAGATCCGAGTCGACAAGATGCTGATGCAACAACTGGTTCTGACAATTGTTTAAAATTTGTTCTCTCATCATCAAATTATACAATCCTTCGTAATCAGTAACCTTACTGCCCAGCAACCAGCCCTCAAAAGCCTTAGTGGCACAATCGACAAAATCAGACCAATCTTGAGACTGCGTTTTCTGGGTATCCCTGAACAGCACCCTGTACTGTTCAGTGGTTAGGCCGAACCCTTCAACTAGCGTATTTTTCAAGATTTGGTAATTGTTAGCATCCTCTACCCTTGTGGTGAGGAGCTTGTCTCTTCCTTTTCCTTCAAAGGAGAGCCACAAGATAGCTGCCCACTGACTCTGGGGAACGCCTTGCACAGTGCAGGCCCTCTCCAAAGCAGTAATCCATTTGTGGATGTCGTCCCCTTGTTTAAAGGGGGGCACTATCTTACCAAGGTGTTTCGTATCGAAACTCTTTTCCCTATTACTAGGTACATTGCTGCCACCAGTGGGGACTACCCCACTTAACTGTTGCTCTCTTGCAAAGGCAAGCCTCTCCTTGGCCAGGGCAAGTTCTTCCCTTTCAATCCTTAGATTAGCTGCCCTTTCCTTAGCTTCGTACACTCTCCTCTGGGGGGACGTCATCCCTCTCTGAGACGAGTTGTGAGAGCCATTGGTTTGAAGGGATCTGCCAGAGCCTCTTGACAGAGATCTGGCTCGTCCGTTCCCAATGTTAAGCTGACCTGATAGTGGCCCCAGGGGTCCCCCAGTACCGCTATCATGTTTGCTTAAGTTGGACCTGCTAAGTCTGACGACTTCTACCTGTCCCTTATCTGCCTCATCCCCAGAGAGATCCTCATCCTCATCCTCCTCCACATCCTCGTTCTCGGTTGCGAGGTGAATGAGGTCAGGATCATCTCGGGTTCCCTCGAGGGGAGACATGTCTCCTTCTGGATTAGAAGAGCTACGAAGTTTCTCAGCTCTCCTGGCATCATAAGTCTCCAAGAGACCAATCAGAAAGGATGTTGTGGGGTTAGACCCCTGCTGAATCTTCCTGGAGTGACACAACCGTCTCAACTCCTTGAAGCTCAGCACAGTATATCCTGAAGGGATGACCTGTGGAGGGTCAACTGACACAAGGGGAGACCCAGAGTTTCCTCCTTTGTCCGACATACTGTTTCTAGTGTGGTGTAAGTGATGCACCTACCTACACTATGTGTTTACCTACTGTTCCCTTGCTAAGAGTTGTAGCCAAGGTGTGCTAAGCCTTGAGGAGCTACAACAGCTGGTTCAGTAGAACTCAGAGTATTCTAAGCTTTTAGTTATAAGTACTAACAGTACTTGTGCGATCTTTCAACAAGATATTCTTAGGATACGTGTGGTAAAACAACAGCAAGCTCAAATCCCAACCGCTGCTCACCAATGTGAGAAGTTGGCCCGATATGCAACGTTCGCTATTCTAGCGACCGCTATGTATCGTTCCAACGACCCTTATGGTGTTTGGTTGTAAGTCAACCTATAGACCAGCTATCCTAGTAGCGTGGATACGAGCAGTCTAAGGCTAAAGACTCGAGAGGGCGTGTTAAGCCAGCTGTTTACCACACATGTACCCCTTGAACACCCAGGGAAAGGACACCACACACGTGTTATGAAAATAAACAGGATATTTATTAAGAATCACAACAGCCCTGTACTCTTTATGAGGACAGGGTACTAAGCACAAACCAAATCTCTTTAGCAAATACTTCAAGTGCACAATTAAAACAAGTGTCCGAGGACACGGAAAAGTTAAGGTCTCGGGCGGACCCGATAAGGCAAGTCGGAAGCGAGGGACTCGGGACCCTAGAGTAAGGAGGCTATGCAGGCACCGAAATGCCGAGTTACCTAGCCACGAGGGCTGCGGCTGCACAAGTCTTACAGGCGTCGGGGTCTTCGCTGACGAGCCAGGAGCCGGAAGAAAGGAGTTGCTGGCCGGCGACCAGTGCTGAATAGTTCGTAGAGATCCAAGCCTGGATCGGAGATTGATGAAACCTGAAAGCAGAGGGGACCAAGTTCGTACTACTAGCCAGTAGTCAGAGGGTACCAGGAAGGCACCGGTTGGCCATCACCTCGACTAGGTGAGTGGGCGACGCTAGGCTCTGCAGTCTCACGGACCAGGAGGCGTTGTCGGCGACCACGGTGGAGGTGCGAGCTGTCCCACGAAGGATGATGCTGTCGGCGTCGCTGGGCCCAGGATGGGGCAACAAGCCTTGGCAGATCTCAGGGCCACGGGGTGGGCCTAAGATGGCGTCTTGAGTGGACCAGGAGGGTCCGGGGTGCTTCTCGCAAAGATGGAAGCAAGGGCCAGTCTGGAGCAACCAGACCGGCAGTGATGATTCTCGGATGTCGTCACAGAAGGGCACAAGCCAGCGGCGAGTGACCAGACAACGTGCTGAGCAGCGAGCAGAAGGGCCCCACGCAGATCGTGGAGATGCTGGGAGACTGCACTTCGGTGCTAGAGCGGCTCAGGGTCGGGGCTTCTCGGACCCCAGAGCACTCACCAGAGAGGTACGTCGATGGTCGTGCTGGTTTTTAAGAGCGTGCAGGTTCTGATGATGGCCGGTCCCTCGAGGTCTCGTCGCACCCACAGATCACAGCTGAGCTGATGACGTGGGTAGAGGTCAGAGGTGCCAGGGAAGCCGGTTCTCGTCGAGCTGGGCCGTCGGATCCTTGAGGAAGGACTTGCAGCAAACCGCAGAGTTCTTAGTTGGTGCCCGCTGACGCAGGGTGACTACTCCTTAGCCACAAGGGAGAAATCTTGAGAAGAGTCTTGAGTGTCCTTTCGTAGAAAGTAGTTCTTGATTCAAAGATGATCTAATTTGGAAGGGTCCCCGCTCCGGTCTTTATCCTAAAGAAAGGGGTGGGTACATGACTAGGTCCTGCCCTAAGGGTGGGACCAGGAAGGGGGGTAGTTACGCCCCTCTCCCCTGCCGGGCTTTCCCCAGGCCAGGGCTGTCGCCCCTGGAACTGGTTCTAACCGGCAGATGCGTAGTGAGCACCGGGGTGCCACTCCGCAGTCACCTTCTCGCCAAAGCCCTACCTACCCAGAATACACAAACCCTGTCTGGGACGGTGCGAACAGCGCCCTCGACAGGAAACCCTTTGTCCAAGTGCTCCTCGCTGGAAGGACTCCCAGCAGCAGGAGGTCAGACTTGTGTCTGTGGTGGCAGCATCCATTTTGTGGAGCTGAGGCTTCAGTTAACTTTAACCGGGGTTCACAGTTACGTACATGTCGTGTCCCTCTAGAAGGGTGGGATACTAACCTCATCGCCAGAATTGGTGAGAGGGCAGCACCCCGATTCGTATGACACCTTACTCGACATGCTTTGATAACGCGATACCGGAGTTACCGATATGGTACGCGTTATCATGGAACAGCTATTGGGTCTTGATTCCGCAAGCTGCAGCCGGGCTCGGCTCGGGCCTGAACCTAGCTCACACGAGCCCACGCACTCTGCCTTCAGGATTGATAAGGCCTGCCATAGGAGTGACTGATAGGGACTCGGGTGTCCATTGTATGGTTAGATATAGGGCTACTATACCTAAAGCGAAGGGTGGTTACACGTCTTCGCCCCAGCTGTCGTGCAGCCAGTTGTGTCAAATTTAAGAGGCCAGCCAGGGGTGGCATAATACATGCTGCAGCCCCTGGCAGCCCTGGGTACACCTATGCCCTGCGTTACGGGGTCTGATAAGGTGGCCCAGTACCAATTGGTAAATGCACCTAGGGTACATCTCGTAATTTAGAAAGAGAACAGCCAGGCTGTGGGTCTGATTAGCAGGCCCACAGCCAGAGAAAGTCGTAAACCAGTGAAACAAAAGCAAAAAATCTGGGTGATCATAGGATTGCAGACCCTACTCTCCTACAGAGACTACCTTTTGTTTTTGAACCCTAGCTCTGCCGGCACCTAGGGAAACCTAGCAAACCTATATATTTTTGAAAAGTAGACACCCAGGGGAATTCAGGATGGGGTGACTCAACTGCCTACCCCCAGGTTCCCTTACCCAGAATCCCTTGCAAAGCTAAGAAATTGGGAAAAAAACGCATTTTCCTCACATTTCTGTGGTGGAAAGTTCCGGAATCTGCGTGGATCAACAAATTTCCACCCACCCAGCGTTCCCCCAGGTCTCCCGAGAAAAATGGTATCTCACTTGCGTGGGTAGGCATAGTGGCTGCGACAGGAAACAGCGCAAAACGCAACGTGGTCACAACTCAATTTTTCAGTGAAATTGTGGCGTTTTTGGGCAAAGAGACTACCTTTAGTTTTTGAACCCTAGCTCTGCCGGCACCTAGGGAAACCTAGCAAACCTATATATTTTTGAAAAGTAGACACCCAGGGGAATTCAGGATGGGGTGACTCAACTGCCTACCCCCAGGTTCCCTTGCCCTGAATCCCTTGCAAAACTAAGAAATTGGGAAAGAAAACGCATTTTCCTCACATTTCTGTGGTGGAAAGTTCCGGAATCTGCGTGGATCAACAAATTTCCACTCACCCAGCGTTCCCCCAGGTCTCCCGAGAAAAATGGTATCTCACTTGCGTGGGTAGGCATAGTGGCTGCGACAGGAAACAGCGCAAAACGCAACGTGGTCACAACTCAATTTTTCTGTGAAATTGTGGCCTTTTTGGGCAAAGAGACTACCTTTTGTTTTTGAACCCTAGCTCTGCCGGCACCTAGGGAAACCTAGCAAACCTATATATTTTTGAAAAGTAGACACCCAGGGAAATTCAGGATGGGGTGACTCGACTGCCTACCCCCAGGTTCTCTTACCCAGAATCCCTTGCAAAGCTAAGAAATTGGGGAAAAAACGCATTTTCCTCACATTTCTGTGGTGGAAAGTTCCGGAATCTGAATGGATCAACAAATTTCCACCCACCCAGCGTTCCCCCAGGTCTTCCGAGAAAAATGGTATCTCACTTGCGTGGGTAGGCATAGTGGCTGCGACAGGAAACAGCGCAAAACGCAACGTGGTCACAACTCAATTTTTCTGTGAAATTGTGGCCTTTTTGGGCAAAGAGACTACCTTTTGTTTTTGAACCCTAGCTCTGCCGGCACCTAGGGAAACCTAGCAAACCTATATATTTTTGAAAAGTAGACACCCAGGGAAATTCAGGATGAGGTGACTCGACTGCCTACCCCCAGGTTCTCTTACCCAGAATCCCTTGCAAAGCTAAGAAATTGGGAAAAAAACGCATTTTCCTCACATTTCTGTGGTGGAAAGTTCCGGAATCTGCGTGGATCAACACATTTCCACCCACCCAGCGTTCCCCCAGGTCTTCCGAGAAAAATGGTATCTCACTTGCGTGGGTAGGCATAGTGGCTGCGACAGGAAACAGCGCAAAACGCAACGTGGTCACAACTAAATTTTTCTGTGAAATTGTGGCCTTTTTGGGCAAAGAGACTACCTTTTGTTTTTGAACCCTAGCTCTGCCGGCACCTAGGGAAACCTAGCAAACCTATATATTTTTGAAAAGTAGACACCCAGGGAAATTCAGGATGGGGTGACTCAACTGCCTACCCCCAGGTTCCCTTACCCAGAATCCCTTGCAAAGCTAAGAAATTGGGAAAAAAACGCATTTTCCTCACAGTTCTGTGGTGGAAAGTTCCGGAATCTGCGTGGATCAACAAATTTCCACCCACCCAGCGTTCCCCCAGGTCTCCCGAGAAAAATGGTATCTCACTTGCGTGGGTAGGCATAGTGGCTGCGATAGGAAACAGCGCAAAACGCAACGTGGTCACAACTCAATTTTTCTGTGAAATTGTGGCCTTTTTGGGCAAAGAGACTACCTTTTGTTTTTGAACCCTAGCTCTGCCGGCACCTAGGGAAACCTAGCAAACCTATATATTTTTGAAAAGTAGACACCCAGGGGAATTTAGGATGGGGTGACTCGACTGCCTACCCCCAGGTTCTCTTACCCAGAATCCCTTGCAAAGCTAAGAAATTGGGAAAAAAAACGCATTTTCCTGACATTTCTGTGGTGGAAAGTTCCGGAATCTGCGTGGATTAACAAATTTCCACCCACCCAGCGTTCCCCCAGGTCTCCCGAGAAAAATGGTATCTCACTTGCTTGGGTAGGCATACTGGCTGCGACAGGAAACAGCGCAAAACGCAACGTGGTCACAACTCAATTTTTCAGTGAAATTGTGGCCTTTTTGGGCAAAGAGACTACCTTTTGTTTTTGAACCCTAGCTCTACCGGCACCTAGGGAAACCTAGCAAACCTATATATTTTTGAAAAGTAGACACCCAGGGGAATTCAGGATGGGGTGACTCAACTGCCTACCCCCAGGTTCCCTTACCCAGAATCCCTTGCAAAACTAAGAAATTGGGAAAAAAAACGCATTTTCCTCACATTTCTGTGGTGGAAAGTTCCGGAATCTGCGTGGATCAACAAATTTCCACCCACCCAGCTTTCCCCCAGGTCTCCCGAGAAAAATGGTATCTCACTTGCGTGGGTAGGCATAGTGGCTGCGACAGGAAACAGCGCAAAACGCAACGTGGTCACAACTCAATTTTTCTGTGAAATTGTGGCCTTTTTGGGCAAAGAGACTACCTTTTGTTTTTGAACCCTAGCTCTGCCGGCACCTAGAGAAACCTAGCAAACCTATATATTTTTGAAAAGTAGACACCCTGGGGAATTCAGGATGGGGTGACTCAACTGCCTACCCCCAGGTTCCCTTACCCAGAATCCCTTGCAAAGCTAAGAACTTGGGAAAAAAACGCATTTTCCTCACATTTCTGTGGTGGAAAGTTCCGGAATCTGCGTGGATCAACAAATTTCCACGCACCCAGCGTTCCCCCAGGTCTCCCGAGAAAAATGGTATCTCACTTGCGTGGGTAGGCATAGTGGCCGCGACAGGAAACAGCGCAAAACACAACGTGGTCACAACTCAATTTTTCTGTGAAATTGTGGCCTTTTTGGGCAAAGAGACTACCTTTTGTTTTTGAACCCTAGCTCTGCCGGCACCTAGGGAAACCTAGCAAACCTATATATTTCTGAAAAGTAGACACCCAGGGGAATTCAGGATGGGGTGACTCAACTGCCTACCCCCAGGTTCCCTTACCCAGAATCCCTTGCAAAGCTAAGAAATTGGGAAAAAAACGCATTTTCCTCACATTTCTGTGGTGGAAAGTTCCGGAATCTGCGTGGATCAACAAATTTCCACCCACCCAGCGTTCCCCCAGGTCTCCCGAGAAAAATGGTATCTCACTTGCGTGGGTAGGCATAGTGGCTGCGACAGGAAACAGCGCAAAACGCAACATGGTCACAACTCAATTTTTCAGTGAAATTGTGGCCTTTTTGGGCAAAGAGACTACCTTTTGTTTTTGAACCCTAGCTCTGCCGGCACCTAGGGAAACCTAGCAAACCTATATATTTTTGAAAAGTAGACACCGAGGGGAATTCAGGATGGGGTGACTCGACTGCCTACCTCCAGGTTCTCTTACCCAGAATCCCTTGCAAAGCTAAGAAATTTGGGAAAAAAACGCATTTTCCTCACATTTCTGTGGTGGAAAGTTCCGGAATCTGCGTGGATCAACAAATTTCCACCCACCCAGCGTTTCCCCAGGTCTCCCGAGAAAAATGGTATCTCACTTGCGTGGGTAGGCATAGTGGCTGCGACAGGAAACAGCGCAAAACGCAACGTGGTCACAACTCAATTTTTCTGTGAAATTGTGGCCTTTTTGGGCAAAGAGACTACCTTTTGTTTTTGAACCCTAGCTCTGCCGGCACCTAGGGAAACCTAGCAAACCTATATATTTTTGAAAAGTAGACACCCAGGGGAATTCAGAATGGGGTGACTCGACTGCCTACCCCCAGGTTCTCTTACCCAGAATCCCTTGCAAAGCTAAGAAATTGGGAAAAAAAACGCATTTTCCTCACATTTCTGTGGTGGAAAGTTCCGGAATCTGCATGGATCAACAAATTTACACCCACCCTGCGTTCCCCCAGGTCTCCCGAGAAAAATGGTACCTCACTTGCGTGGGTAGGCATAGTGGCTGCAAAAGGAAACGGTCCAAATTGTACGGTGGTGAATTTACAAAACCAAATTGCTAAATAACCTTCATTTTTGGGGGGGGGCACCTGAGTTTTTGGCCCGGGGCTCGGTGGTATTCTTTGGAAAGTACCAAACCCAAACAGATCTGAAAAGTAGACTCCCGGGGGAGTCCAGGGAGGTATGGCATGCGTGGGTCCCCGAACGTTTTCCTACCCAGAACACCTTGCAAACCTTAAAATTAGGTAAAATAATCACTTTTCCAAACTTTTTTGCGTGGGATCACCGTGCCGGCAAAAATGTCCTGCCACCCAGCGCTCCCCCTGTTCTCCCGAGTAAAAGGATACCTCACTTGTGTGGGTGCCCCAAAGCAGAACAGGCTAAAAATGAATGTTGAAAAAAGTAGTATTTCAGTGTTACAAATTAAGCCCCCCTGCCTTAGTCACAGGCCTTTGGCCCACCCACACAAGTGAGGTATCATTCTACTCGGGAGAACAAGGGGAACGCAGGGTGGTAGGACATTTGTGCCGACACGGCGATCCCACGCAAAAATGTATGGAAAACTGTTTTTTTAACCTAAATTTATGGTTTGCAGGGATTTCTGGGTAGGAAAACATTGGGGGACCCACGCATGCCATACCTCCCCAGACTCCCCCGGGTGTCTAGTTTTCAGAAATGTTTGGGTGTGGTAGTTACCAAAGATGCCCGCCGAGCCCCGGTCCAATAACTCAGCCCCCCCCCCCTAAAAAAAGAAGGTAATCTTGCTATTGGTTATTGTAATGTCTCCACCGTACGATTTGGACCTTTTCCTGTTGCAGCCACTATGCCTACCCACGCAAGTGAGGTACCATTTTTATCGGGAGACCTGGGGGAACGCAGGGTGGGAGGAAATTTGTGTGAGCCCAGTGACGCCACGCTTTCCCACGCAAAAAAAGTGTGTAAAAAATGATTTTTCCATCAAAAATTGAGGTTTGCAAGGGATTCTGGGTAAAGGAACGTTGAAGGATCCACGCAAGCCATACCTCCTTGGAAGCCCCTGGGTGTCTACTTTTCAGAAATGTGTGGGTTTAGTAGGTTTCCCTACATGGCCGTCTCGCACGGGGCCAAAAACCCAGGTAACCTCTCTTGCAAAAGCTGGGGCTATTGAATGTCAATAGCACCAGCTTTTGAAAGAGGGGTTACCTGGGTTTTTGGCCCCGTGCGAGACGGCCATGTAGGGAAACCTACTAAACCCACACATTTCTGAAAAGTAGACACCCAGGGGCTTCCAAGGAGGTATAGCTTGCGTGGATCCTCCAACGTTCCTTTACCCAGAATCCCTTGCAAACCTCAATTTTTGCTGGAAAAATCAGTGTTTACACAATTTTTTTGCGTGGGAAAGCGTGGCGTCACTGGGCTCACACAAATTTCCTCCCACCCAGCGTTCCCCCAGGTCTCCCGAAAAAAATGGTACCTCACTTGCGTGGGTAGGCATAGTGGCTACAAAAGGAAACGGTCCAAATTGTACGGTGGCGAATTAAGTTTTCAATTTGAGAGCGTGTGATTCAAGGAAATTTTGACCGACAATTTCAAGTTTGCAGGAGATTGTGGAAAAAAATCAATAAAATTCACCAGAAAGACATGACCATATACTTCCATGGTTTAACAATAAAATCTAAATTTAGTAAGTTATTTATAGCTATAATGTACACCGTAACAGAGTTACTCAAAAGTCAAACATTCAAGCACGGCTAACTATTCCTCAAAGACACACACATACAGGTTGGATTTGGCACGAGGGCGAGTGATGGTTCAGTACATAAAATTTTATTAACAAGATATTTCAAAAAATGAAATGCTCTGTCAATAAATAAATGCATAAAAACCAAACCAGTGACTCCCAACTCGTGAGCTGTAAAGCCACGACAAGGCACCAACCGTTTTACAGGCCATTCACGCACCTTTCATACCTGTTACACACCAGACCATTGACACCATCCGGAAGGAAAAGCAACACATTACAACATTCACAAAAAGGGACAAGGTACACCCTACTTCTAAAAGGGAAAACAAAAACAAATATTACTGGACAGCCATCTAAACCGCAAACACACACACATACTGGTTGGATTTGGCACGAGGATGAGTGATGATTCAGTACATACAATTTTATTTGCAAGTAATTTCACAAAAATGAAATACACTGCGTATAATTGAAAGTATGATAAACTGAACCACTGACTCACAGCTCGTGAGCTGCAAAGCCACGTCAAGGCACCAACCTCTTTACAGGCCATTCATACACCTTTCGTAAGTGTGACACATACAAAACATTCACGCCGCCAGCCGCGGACCCATCACATTACAACACTCACACCAGCAGACAGCGCCATTCAAGGGCCCATCACTTTCACACGCCCATATATCTGCCACAGCAACTACACAAAATGATGGACTGCGTAGAGTGTCACTCAACTAGCAGTGTATGTAGTGACCAACAGAAAGTTAGTACTCACACACCGCCAGCCGAGCGCCAGACCACCCACACCACCATCCAAGGACCAAACCATGCACACAGCCAGCCAAACATCACTCAGCGCACACTGACAGCCAAGTACCACACCACGCACACCGCCAGCCAAGTACCACTCCACGCACACCGCCAGCCAAGAACCACTCCAAGCACACCGCAAGCAAAGCGCCACTCCACGCACACCGCCAGCCAAGCACCACTCCGTGCACAGACAGCCAAGTACCACTCCACGCTCACCATCCAGCCAAGCGCCACTCCACACACACCACCAGCCAAACACCACTCGACACACACCGCCAGCCAAGCAGTACTCCATGCACAGACAGCCAAGTACCACTCCATGCACACCATCCAGCCATGCGCCACTCCACACACACCGCCAGCCAAGCACCACTCGACACACACCGCCAGCCAAGCAGTACTCCATGCACAGACAGCCAAGTACCACTCCATGCACACCATCCAGCCATGCGCCACTCCACACACACCGCCAGCCAAGCACCACACCGCAAGCCAAGCACCACTCCGCGCACACCGCAAGCCAAGCACCACTCCACGCACACCATCCAGCCAAGCGCCACTCCACGCACACCATCCAGCCAAGCACCACTCCACACACACCGCCAACCAAACACCATTCCTTGCACTCCACCAGCCAAGCACCATACACTCACACTGCCAGCCAAGCACCTAACCATGCACTCCGCCTGCCAAACAAAAATCCACACACACCACCCGCAAAACACCAAACCATGCACTCTGCCAGGGAGGCACCAATCCACACACACCTCCAGCCAAGCGCCAGTCCACGCACACCGCCATCCAAGCGCCAGCTTGCACACACCACAATCACATTTAGAATTATTCTTTTCAAAAAAACACTAAACAAATGGAAATACCTACAAATCAACGTACACAAATTCTAAAACCAAACACATTGCACTAAAGCCAAACCTTGAAACAAACCAAATTTTTTACAGAATACAGACCAGGCAATTCACTTCACAGCTCATTAAAACTCCCAATACTTCTTTTTCGTGTGGTATGATTTAAAACAAGCTGACAGACACAATCCAGGCTTAGAAGGACAGTCAGGGCAGTACATACGAGACTCCTTCCGCACGCCTCTACGCCAACAGACTCTGCATCTTCTAGTCGGAAAGTCTTTTGCGGTAGTGGGAGGAATGAATTCAGCAAAGTGGCGATCTTTCAATCTAGCCACCTCCTCCACCACTCCAAATCTAGGAACACTTGCCTGCTCCACTAGTACAAGGCTGGCTATTACAGACTCCTGAAACTTAACAAAAGGCATCTTCGACTCAGGACAAGACTTCTGGAACACAACAAAAGCATTGAAGGATGCCAAATGGAAAAGATGAATAGCCAATTTCTTGTACCAAACGTAAGCCTTTCGAATAGCATCATAAGGTTCCAACCTCTGACCTACTCGGTCAACACCACCCTCGTACTTATTGTAATCTAGAATGCACACAGGTTTGCGCACTTCAGCAACCTGACCCCAAACAGGCAGAGGTACAGTACTTTCGTCATGGATAGTAGTCAGCATGTACACATCTCTCTTGTCTGAAAACTTCACAGCCAGAAGCTCCCCACATCGCAATGCAGTAGACTGTCCCCTCACAAGCCTTTTGCAAACAAGTTCCTTTGGGAAACCTTTCCGGTTACTGCGCATTGTGCCACAAGCAACAGTGCCCACTTTGGCCAACTCCTTGAACAACCGCACACCAGTGTAGAAGTTATCTACATACAAATGGTGGCCTTTGTGAAATAATCCTCTACCTAGTTCCCATACAATCTTCTCAGTCACTCCAAAAGTGGAAGGACAACCAGGAGGGTTAATGCTGGACTCCCTACCAGTGTACACACTGAAATTGTAGACATATCCAGTCTCACTGTCACACAACATATACAGTTTGATTCCATAGCGTGCCCTCTTACTAGGAATGTACTGCCTAAAAACCAAGCGGCCCTTGAACAATAGCAAAGACTCATCCACTGCAATTTCTTTTCCAGGAGCAAAGATCTCAGAAAAACGATCAACAAAGTGATCAAGGACAGGCCGAATTTTAAACAGACGGTCACAATCAGGGTGATCGCGTGCCAAGGCTAAACCATTATCAACAAAATGCATCATCCGAAGAAGAAGCAAAAACCGATCACGACTTATGACTGCAGGATATATAGCTGTTGTCATCAAGGGACTAGTGGACCAATATGAAGACATTGATGGCTTCCTTAGCAAGCCCATCAAAAAAGTTAATCCCAAAAACTTCTTCATCTCTTCAACATTTGTGGGAGTCCACAGAGTAGCTCTAGAATGGGGCTTAAGCCTGGCACTATTGTCCCTCAAAAACTGTTCTGCATACAAATTGGTTTGGTCAACAATATTTTGCAAAAACACATCGTCCATAAACAACTGAAAAAAATGTATTGGCTGAAAATTCTCAGTATTCACTCTACACCCAGGAACACCAGTGAACTCTGGCAATGCCGGCTGCACCATGCCAGGGGGAACCCAGAGGCCATCCCCATGAACGGGGGGAGCAGCCACCTCAGCCTGCAGACCAGAAGCCACTTGTTGCTGTACACGTACGGGAAGCCTAACATCCACAGATACTTCTGGCTGCACATCACCAACAGAAAACATAGCATCCCCAGAAGACTCTTGCTGCACTACACCACCGGGAAACAAAGCAGGTCCAGATGCATCTTGCTGCTCTACAACAATGGGAAGCCTACCAGCCCCAGATGCCTCTTGCAGCACTTCACCAACGGGAAGCCCAGCAGCTGAGAAGCTTCTTGCTGCACTACACCACCGGAAAACAAATCAGACCCTGATGCACCTTGCCGCTCTACAACAATAGGAGGCCTAACAGCACCAAATGCCGCTTGGTGCACCACAGCAATGTGAAGCCTTTTGGGCGCAGGCTGCAGCCCACCTGCCTCATGCCGACGTAAAAAGAAAGGATACCTTGCAGCCCTAGGAAGTAGCACAGCTGCCTCTTGGTCCACTACCGGCGCAACAATGTCCTCCGCTACCATAGACACTTCATCAGCACTAGAAGAAGATTCTTCATCCGATGATGATGAATGCAGGCAAAGAGAAAACTCACTGCCTGAATCTTCTCCACCAACCTACAAATCCGAATCAGAGTCAGTCTCTGAACCATGGTCAGAGGAAGACTCAAAAAGCAAACTAAGAACCTGCTGAGCAGTAATCCTGCGACTAGCCATTATCCTTACAAAGAAAGACAGCACACACAAGTGAACAACAACCTACACTGTGCAAAGTAAGACGTAAACAAGGTAAGGCTTTCACACAAAGATCAATACAATCCAAAACAATTTCACTCTTACCAAATACAGCTACACTCACCAGCACCTACTCTGCTGAGACACAGCAAAAAGAAATGATATCCCACTAGAAAGAAAAGAAAAAAAAACAAATTAGAAATCAAAGTGCACATAAAACACTAATGCTGAAGAAAAAAAGAAACAGAGCCACACAAAGTGATATAAGTACAACCTTTTTCAAAAAGACAAAAAACAAGGGAAAGTAGTACAAAATACATTCACTTACCAAGCACAAGCAACTACACAAGCTGCAAAACCAACAGTAACGGACCCGCAACCTACAACAATCCAAACAGCAAAAGCCTGGAACAAGGCAAAAATGGAGAAGATAAAACAATTACTACCACATTTCACAAACAATATAACAATTGAAAAAACCACACACAAATTTGCCCCCCAAATTTACATTTGCACAGAGGGGCCTTCAAATAGGGCAAAGACCAATTGGGATTAGATGAGGTTTAACATCAAGACACTGGTTAATTTTTTGAATTTATTTTACTGCCTAACCCCTTTGGTGCCAGTCGGTCTTCTGCTCCTACCAGTACCCCCATCACACGGGGGCAGTAAGGACATTCATACACCTTTCGTACGTGTGACACATACAAAACATTCACACCACCAGCCGCAGACCCATCACATTACAACACTCACACCAGCAGACAGCGCGCCATTCAAGGGCCCATCACTTTCACACACCCAAATATCTGCCACAGCAACTACACAAAATGATGGACTGAGTAGAGTGTCACTCAACTAGCAGTGTGTGTAGTGACCAACAGAAAGTAGGTACTCACACACCGCCAGCCGAGCGCCAGTCCACCCACACCACCATCCAAGCGACAGACCATGCACACTGCCAGCCAAACACCACTCCACGAACACCGCAAGCCAAGCACCACTCCACGCACACCGCAAGCAAAGCGCCACTCCACGCACACCGCAAGCCAAGCGCCACTCCACGCACACCATCCAGCCAAGCGCCACTCCACGCACACCATCCAGCCAAGCGCCACTCCACGCACACCATCCAGCCAAGCACCACTCCGTGCACAGACAGCCAAGTACTACTCCACGCACACCATCCAGCCATGCGCCACTCCACACACACCGCCAGCCAAGCACCACACCGCAAGCCAAGCGCCACTCCATGCACACCGCAAGCCAAGCACCACTCCACGCACACCGCAAGCCAAGCGCCACTCCACGCACACCGCTAGCCAAGCGCCACTCCACGCACACCGCAAGCCAAGCTCCACTCCACGCACACCATCCAGCCAAGCGCCACTCCACACACACCACTAGCCAAGCACCACTCCGTGCACAGACAGCCAAGTACTACTCCACGCACACCATCCAGCCATGCGCCACTCCACACACACCGCCAGCCAAGCACCACACCGCAAGCCAAGCGCCACTCCACGCACACCGCCAGCCAAGCACCACTCCACACACACCGCCAGACAAGCAGCACTCCGTGCACAGACAGCCACGAACCACTCCACGCACACCATCCAGCCAAGCGCGACTCCACACACACCGCCATCCAAACACCACTCCATGCACAGACAGCCAAGTACCACTCCATGCACAGACAGCCAAGTACCACTCCACCCACACCATCCAGCCAAGCGCCACTCCACACACACCGCAAGCCAAGTGCCACTCCACGAACACCGCAAGCCAAGCGCCACTCCACGCACACCGCAAGCCAAGCGCCACTCCACGCACACCGCAAGCCAAGCACCACTCCACGCACACTGCAAGCCAAGCACCACTCCACGCACACCGCAAGCCAAGCGCCACTCCACGCACACCATCCAGCCAAGCGCCACTCCACGCACACCATCCAGCCAAGCGCCACTCCACACACACTGCCAGCCAAGCACCACTCCGTGCAAAGACAGCCAAATACTACTCCACGCACACCATCCAGCCATGCGCCACTCCACACACACCGCCAGCCAAGCACCACACCGCTAGCCAAGCGCCACTCCACACACACCGCAAGCCAAGCACCACTCCATGCACACCGCAAGCCAAGCACCACTCCACGCACACCGCAAGCCAAGCACCACTCCACGCACACCGCAAGCACAGCGCCACTCCACGCACACCGCAAGCCAAGCGCCACTCCACGCACACCGCAAGCCAAGCACCACTCCACGCACACCCTCCAGCCAAGCGCCACTCCACGCACACCATCCAGCCAAGCGCCACTCCACGCACACCATCCAGCCAAGCGCCACTCCACACACACCACCAGCCAAGCACCACTCCGTGCACAGACAGCCAAGTACTACTCCACGCACACCATCCAGCCATGCGCCACTCCACACACACCGCCAGCCAAGCACCACACCGCCAGCCAAGCACCACACCGCCAGCCAAGCGCCACTCCACGCACACCGCAAGCCAAGCGCCACTCCATGCACACCGCAAGCCAAGCACCACTCCACGCACACCGCAAGCCAAGCACCACTCCACGCACACCGCAAGCCAAGCGCCACTCCACGCACACCGCAAGCCAAGCACCACTCCACGCACACCGCAAGCCAAGCACCACTCCACGCACACCATCCAGCCAAGCGCCACTCCACGCACACCATCCAGCCAAGCGCCACTCCACGCACACCATCCAGCCAAGCACCACTCCACACACACCACCAGCCAAGCACCACTCCGTGCACAGACAGCCAAGTACTACTCCACGCACACCATCCAGCCATGCGCCACTCCACACACACCGCCAGCCAAGCACCACACCGCCAGCCAAGCACCACACCGCCAGCCAAGCGCCACTCCACACACACCGCAAGCCAAGCGCCACTCCATGCACACCGCAAGCCAAGCACCACTCCACGCACACCGCAAGCCAAGCACCACTCCACGCACACCGCAAGCCAAGCGCCACTCCACGCACACCGCAAGCCAAGCACCACTCCATGCACACCGCAAGCCAAGCACCACTCCACGCACACCATCCAGCCAAGCGCCACTCCACGCACACCATCCAGCCAAGCGCCACTCCACGCACACCATCCAGCCAAGCGCCACTCCACGCACACCATCCAGCCAAGCGCCACTCCACACACACCGCCAGCCAAGCACCACACCGCAAGTCAAGCACCACTCCACGCACACCGCCAGCCAAGCACCAGTCCACACACACCGCCAGCCAAGCACCACTCCACGCACACCGCAAGCAAAGCGCCACTCCACGCACACCGCAAGCAAAGCACCACTCCGTGCACAGACAGCCAAGTACCACTCCACGCACACCATCCAGCCATGCGCCACTCCACACACACCGCCAGCCAAGCAGCACTCCGTGCACATACAGCCAAGTACCACTCCACGCACACCATCCAGCCAAGCACCACTACACACACCGCCAGGCAAACACCACTCCGATTTGCCCCAAGGGGGGGCAGAAATTCAAAAACAATTACTTGCCACCAGGAAGAGACCCTTGCCCAAGGGGTCGCCTCCAAAACATATACATTGCCTCAAAACAGATCCCTGGTGCCAGTGGGGAATTTCTGCCCCCACCTGGGGGCAAAGCAACAAAAAAAAACGGGCTGATTTGCCCCCCGGGGGGGCAGGAAAACAAAAATATTATCACAGCCCACCTGGAAGCGACCCTTGCCCAAGGGGTCGCTTCCTAAAAGCTAATTTCAAGATCCCTGGTGCTAGTGGGCATTTTCTGCCCCCCCCCCGGGGGCAAAACGGCAAAAAAAGGCCCTATTTGCCCCAAGGGGGGGACAGAAAATAAACAATAAAATCAAGGCCCCCTGGAGGCGACCCTTACCCAAGGGGTCGCTTCCCAAAACAAACATGCACTAATAAAAAATCCCTGGTGCCAGTGGTTTATTTCTGCCCCCCCCCGGGGGCAAAACGGCCGAAATAACGGCCCGATTTGCCCCCAGGGTCAGCAGAAAATCGAAAATAAAATGGCTGCCCACCTGGAAGCGACCCTTGCCCAAGGGGTCGCTTCCTAAAAGCTAATTTCACGATCCCTGGTGCTAGTGGGCATTTTCGGACCCCCCCGGGGGCAAAACGGCAAAAAAAACGGGCCGATTTGCCCCCGTGGGGGACAGAAAATAAACGACAAAATAAAGGCCCCCAGGAAGCGACCCTTACCCAAAGGGTCGCTTCCAAAAACAAACATTGCCAAAACAAATAATCCCTGGTGTCAGTGGTTTATTTCTGCCCCCCCTGGGGGCAAAACGGCCGAAATAACGGGCCGATTTGCCCCCAGGGGGGGCAGAAAATCGTCAAGAAAATGTCTGCCCACCTGGAAGTGACCCTTGCCCAAGGGGTCGCTTCCGAAAAGCTAAATTTACAATCCCTGGTGCTAGTGGGGGCATTTCCGCCACACGATCGCGACGCTGTGCGCGATCGTGAGGCAGAAATGCCCTGCAAAGAGACTTCAGGGGAAAGGAAAATCTCTTTCCTCTCCCCTGATGCCTCTTTGCGGCCCCAAACCCCCGCCGGACACGAGAAACTCACCTTCTGTCCAGACGCGCAGGAAGCAAATGGCTTCCCGAGCGCAGGGAATCCCTGATGATGTCAGCGCGCGCTGTGCGCGCTGATGTCATCAGGGATTCCCAGGGGGAGGGGGCTGGGGCGGCAGCGGAAGCTCTTCTGCTGCCTCCCCGAGCAAAACAACGAAGATCAGAGAACCTCGGGGGGAGCGCCAGCGCTTCCCCCGAGGGTGGGGCTCATGACGAGCTGGGCTCGTCATCAGCACACGACCACCGTGCACCATGACGAGCCCAGCTCGTCATCAGCATCGAAAGGGTTAAAGAGGGCTGGTACCTGTATTTCCGTAATGAGTTAGCCTTTCCTCTGAAGAAGAAGGCGGGAGCCTTCGAAACGCGTCAGGAACAACACGTCGAACTGGGACCTGATAAACATTTTCCTGAGCCTTTCAGCTATCCAAGCGCGCTGTGGCAATAAAGGTTTGTTGAAGAAATCTCCCCGAGAGTTTGGTTGTGTTTCGACACGCGAGCGTACATATTCCGAATGGAACAATCACCATTCTGACCACACCCGCCAGAAGAGTGCAGCAGCGTCTTGATGGTATCGAGCGTAGTAGTAACCCTGCATAAAACGCTGAGCACCGCCACTCAGCCTCACGGAAGGAGCCGGCAAGGGCAAGCATCCAGCCTGTTAGAGATACGGATATTCATCCGTCCCCTACTCCACCACCGTGATGTCGCCTGGCTGGCGAGGGGAGACTATACAACCGCCCTTGTCCACACAAGGGGCGCCATGAAAACACAGGACTTCCAGTCCCAACAGGCACTGAGACATTTGGACTGCCCATCTAGGGGCGTGCCATTGTTTAAAGAGGGCTGGTACCTGTATTCCCGTGATGAGTTCGCCTTTCCTCTGAAGAAGAAGGCGGGAGCCTTCGAAACGCGTCGGGAACAACACGGCGAACTGGGACCTGATAAACATTTTCCTGAGCCGTTCAGCTATCCAAGCACGCTGTGGCAATAAAGGTGTGTTGAAGAAATCTCCCCGAGAGTTTGGTTGTGTTTCGACACGTGAGCGTACATATTCCGAATGGAACCATCACCATTCTGACCACACCCACCAGAAGAGTGCAGCAGCGTCTTGATGGTATCGAGCGTAGTAGTAACCCTGCATAAAATGCTGAGCACCGCCACGCAGCCTCACGGAAGGAGCCGGCAAGGGCAAGCATCCAGCCTGTTAGAGATACGGATATTCATCCGTCCCCTACTCCACCACCGTGATGTCGCCTGGCTGGCGAGGGGAGATTATCCAACCGCCCTTGTCCACAGAAGGGGTGCCATGAAAACACAGGACTTCCAGTCCCAACAGGCACTGAGACATTTGGACTGCCCATCTAGGGGCGTGCCATTGTTTAAAGAGGGCTGGTACCTGTATTGCCGTGATGAGTTCTCTTTCCTCTGAAGAAGAAGGCGGGAGCCTTCGAAATGCGTCAGGAACAACACGGCGAACTGGGACCTGATAAACATTTTCCTGAGCCTTTCAGCTATCCAAGCACGCGGTGGGAATAAAGGTGTGTTGAAGAAATCTCCCCGAGAGTTTGGTTGTCTTTCGACACGCGAGCGTACATATTCCGAATGGAACCATCACCATTCTGACCACACCCGCCAGAAGAGTGCAGCAGCGTCTTGATGGTATCGAGCGTAGTAGTAACCCTGCATAAAACGCTGAGCACCGCCACGCAGCCTCACGGAAGGAGCCGGCAAGGGCAAGCATCCAGCCTGTTAGAGATACGGATATTCATCAGTCCCCTACTCCACCACCGTGATGTCGCCTGGCTGGCGAGGGGAGACTATCCAACCGCCCTTGTCCACAGAAGGGGCGCCATGAAAACACAGGACTTCCAGTCCCAACAGGCACTGAGACATTTGGACTGCCCATCTAGGGGCGTGCCATTGTTTAAAGAGGGCTGGTACCTGTATTCCCGTGATGAGTTCGCCTTTCCTCTGAAGAAGAAGGCGGGAGCCTTCGAAACGCGTCAGGAACAACACAGCGAACTGGGACCTGATAAACATTTTCCTGAGCCTTTCAGCTATCCAAGCACGCTGTGGCAATAAAGGTGTGTTGAAGAAATCTCCCCGAGAGTTTGGTTGTGTTTCGACACAGTAGCGTACATATATATATATATATATATATATATATATATATATATATATATATATATATATATATTAAGGCATGGTTCTTTCTACTCAAAAAGAACGGAGAGACTCAGGGGGGTACTGTTGGAGGCTGTATTTATTCCATAGAACATAAGGCATGACGCGTTTCGACGTAATGTCTTTATCAAACGCCAGTTCTTGCCCCACACTAGCTGCAGTCCTCTTGTGTGTCTCCAGTCGCACCGCCTTCAATGGAAGTCCTGGTTAGTCGGGCCATATGCACCAAAACACCAATAGCCCATGTAGTGAACTACCAGTCCCAGAATACCCTGCCACGGTGTTCCAGGTAAGTGCTGCTCCCAACTGCGGTGTGCTCCGCGTGAAACCAGGTTGTGGTTCGGAGCGCTGTTTCAGGCTGCAGCTGTCAGGACACTCGGAGCAAATTTCACCTCCCCAGTCCCCTTAACGCCTCGCACCACACAGTTCCACTCCTGGGGCTGGCCTGGGAAACCTCAATGCAGTGACTGGGGCCCCTCCACGTAGTCGCAAACTGCTTCCAGCGGCCAAAGTGCACGGGTGGGTGTGGTGGGTTGGAGCATATCACCATCGTGAAAACCAATGAAATGCCGAAGCTGTCCGGATTGCTCCTCCCACTTGATCGAGGCGGGCCTCTCCAATGCACGTCCTGGACCTGCGTGCAGATAAGTTAAGGCATGGTTCTTTCTACTCAAAAAGAACGGAGAGACTCAGGGGGGTACTGTTGGAGGCTGTATTTATTCCATAGAACATAAGGCATGACGCGTTTCGACGTAATGTCTTTATCAAACGCCAGTTCTTGCCCCACACTAGCTGCAGTCCTCTTGTGTGTCTCCAGTCGCACCGCCTTCAGTGGAAGTCCTGGTTAGTCGGGCCATATGCACCAAAACACCAATAGCCCATGTAGTGAACTACCAGTCCCAGAATACCCTGCCACGGTGTTCCAGGTAAGTGCTGCTCCCAACTGCGGTGTGCTCCGCGTGAAACCAGGTTGTGGTTCGGAGCGCTGTTTCAGGCTGCAGCTGTCAGGACACTCGGAGCAAATTTCACCTCCCCAGTCCCCTTAACGCCTCGCACCACACAGAAGGGGTGCCATGAAAACACAGGACTTCCAGTCCCAACAGGCACTGAGACATTTGGACTGCCCATCTAGGGGCGTGCCATTGTTTAAAGAGGGCTGGTACCTGTATTGCCGTGATGAGTTCGCCTTTCCTCTGAAGAAGAAGGCGGGAGCCTTCGAAATGCGTCAGGAACAACACGGCGAACTGGGACCTGATAAACATTTTCCTGAGCCTTTCAGCTATCCAAGCACGCGGTGGGAATAAAGGTGTGTTGAAGAAATCTCCCCGAGAGTTTGGTTGTCTTTCGACACGCGAGCGTACATATTCCGAATGGAACCATCACCATTCTGACCACACCCGCCAGAAGAGTGCAGCAGCGTCTTGATGGTATCGAGCGTAGTAGTAACCCTGCATAAAACGCTGAGCACCGCCACGCAGCCTCACGGAAGGAGCCGGCAAGGGCAAGCATCCAGCCTGTTAGAGATACGGATATTCATCAGTCCCCTACTCCACCACCGTGATGTCGCCTGGCTGGCGAGGGGAGACTATCCAACCGCCCTTGTCCACAGAAGGGGCGCCATGAAAACACAGGACTTCCAGTCCCAACAGGCACTGAGACATTTGGACTGCCCATCTAGGGGCGTGCCATTGTTTAAAGAGGGCTGGTACCTGTATTCCCGTGATGAGTTCGCCTTTCCTCTGAAGAAGAAGGCGGGAGCCTTCGAAACGCGTCAGGAACAACACAGCGAACTGGGACCTGATAAACATTTTCCTGAGCCTTTCAGCTATCCAAGCACGCTGTGGCAATAAAGGTGTGTTGAAGAAATCTCCCCGAGAGTTTGGTTGTGTTTCGACACAGTAGCATACATATATATATATATATATATATATATATATATATATATATATATATATATATATATATATATATATATATTAAGGCATGGTTCTTTCTACTCAAAAAGAACGGAGAGACTCAGGGGGGTACTGTTGGAGGCTGTATTTATTCCATAGAACATAAGGCATGACGCGTTTCAACGTAATGTCTTTATCAAACGCCAGTTCTTGCCCCACACTAGCTGCAGTCCTCTTGTGTGTCTCCAGTCGCACCGCCTTCAATGGAAGTCCTGGTTAGTCGGGCCATATGCACCAAAACACCAATAGCCCATGTAGTGAACTACCAGTCCCAGAATACCCTGCCACGGTGTTCCAGGTAAGTGCTGCTCCCAACTGCGGTGTGCTCCGCGTGAAACCAGGTTGTGGTTCGGAGCGCTGTTTCAGGCTGCAGCTGTCAGGACACTCGGAGCAAATTTCACCTCCCCAGTCCCCTTAACGCCTCGCACCACACAGTTCCACTCCTGGGGCTGGCCTGGGAAACCTCAATGCAGTGACTGGGGCCCCTCCACGTAGTCGCAAACTGCTTCCAGCGGCCAAAGTGCACGGGTGGGTGTGGTGGGTTGGAGCATATCACCATCGTGAAAACCAATGAAATGCCGAAGCTGTCCGGATTGCTCCTCCCACTTGATCGAGGCGGGCCTCTCCAATGCACGTCCTGGACCTGCGTGCAGATAAGTTAAGGCATGGTTCTTTCTACTCAAAAAGAACGGAGAGACTCAGGGGGGTACTGTTGGAGGCTGTATTTATTCCATAGAACATAAGGCATGACGCGTTTCGACGTAATGTCTTTATCAAACGCCAGTTCTTGCCCCACACTAGCTGCAGTCCTCTTGTGTGTCTCCAGTCGCACCGCCTTCAGTGGAAGTCCTGGTTAGTCGGGCCATATGCACCAAAACACCAATAGCCCATGTAGTGAACTACCAGTCCCAGAATACCCTGCCACGGTGTTCCAGGTAAGTGCTGCTCCCAACTGCGGTGTGCTCCGCGTGAAACCAGGTTGTGGTTCGGAGCGCTGTTTCAGGCTGCAGCTGTCAGGACACTCGGAGCAAATTTCACCTCCCCAGTCCCCTTAACGCCTCGCACCACACAGAAGGGGTGCCATGAAAACACAGGACTTCCAGTCCCAACAGGCACTGAGACATTTGGACTGCCCATCTAGGGGCGTGCCATTGTTTAAAGAGGGCTGGTACCTGTATTGCCGTGATGAGTTCGCCTTTCCTCTGAAGAAGAAGGCGGGAGCCTTCGAAATGCGTCAGGAACAACACGGCGAACTGGGACCTGATAAACATTTTCCTGAGCCTTTCAGCTATCCAAGCACGCGGTGGGAATAAAGGTGTGTTGAAGAAATCTCCCCGAGAGTTTGGTTGTCTTTCGACACGCGAGCGTACATATTCCGAATGGAACCATCACCATTCTGACCACACCCGCCAGAAGAGTGCAGCAGCGTCTTGATGGTATCGAGCGTAGTAGTAACCCTGCATAAAACGCTGAGCACCGCCACGCAGCCTCACGGAAGGAGCCGGCAAGGGCAAGCATCCAGCCTGTTAGAGATACGGATATTCATCAGTCCCCTACTCCACCACCGTGATGTCGCCTGGCTGGCGAGGGGAGACTATCCAACCGCCCTTGTCCACAGAAGGGGCGCCATGAAAACACAGGACTTCCAGTCCCAACAGGCACTGAGACATTTGGACTGCCCATCTAGGGGCGTGCCATTGTTTAAAGAGGGCTGGTACCTGTATTCCCGTGATGAGTTCGCCTTTCCTCTGAAGAAGAAGGCGGGAGCCTTCGAAACGCGTCAGGAACAACACAGCGAACTGGGACCTGATAAACATTTTCCTGAGCCTTTCAGCTATCCAAGCACGCTGTGGCAATAAAGGTGTGTTGAAGAAATCTCCCCGAGAGTTTGGTTGTGTTTCGACACAGTAGCGTACATATATATATATATATATATATATATATATATATATATATATATATATATATATATATATTCATATATTACCTACTGGCGTCTCGCCAGTAGGTATATATAGTTAGGATTTTTTGTCTATGGAACTTTTGAAAATTCTATGTCTAATAACTTTGGCGTTTGTGGACGGAATCGGCTGAAACTTTCAGGAAAATGGCACATTTTGTTTCTGAGAAGCCCCTGAAACTTTGGGGGGGTTTCGTCAAGGGGGGGCCGAGAAAAAAGGGGGTCCCAAAACGCGTTTTTCCCATGTTAATTTCCATAGGGCCTTTGGCCTCACTTTTAGCTCGAACGGCTGAATGGATTTGCACGAAACTTGGCAAAATTGTAGGGACTGTTAGCCCGATGTGCCTTTGCTAGGTCTCAATATATGTGCTCCAGTGGATTTTGAGAAATTAACGTTCAAAACAAGATATATATCTGTAACAGCGCTCCGGGCTGCGCTCCGGTCCGCTTACTTTTCGCGAAACGGAACTTTGAGATGCGAAGCTGATTGGCTCCCCGGTGTCTGTCAACATTCTAAACAGTCCGGAGCGGCCGCCATCTTATCTCTCGGTAGGATCGAGAGAGAAGAAGAGGTGAAAAACGAAGGGGGAATTTAATGAAAGGGGGCAAGGTATACCCCTCTTGACCCCCTAGGAATGTTGTTGGGGTTATTAAAGGGTCCCGTGGGGAAAAAAAAAATATATATATTTTTCACGGTAGAAGCGCTTCCCGGGCCGCGAACTGGGCCGCAAACTGGTAATTTAATTACTAGGTATAAGGGGGTGCGGTAGACGTATCCTAATCCCTTATGTTTTCTGAGGGTGGCTGAGGAGGCTCATATATGTTGATATATGTCTTCCAGCGGCTGTGCGTGAGCTTTTTTTTTTTTGCTGCGTGACGTCTGTTAACGTTCGATTCGATGGAAATCAGGAAGTGTTGACCGCCAATTTGTCAGTGCGATAAAATATTTTGTTATAAATGAATCCTTATTGATAAACATTGTCTGCGCCATCTTGCCTTTTTTCCAATGCCACAATTTTGTCGTGCACGGCAGCCATTTTAGATGCCAGGCCGGTCCCAGGCTATCACCTAGCCCGGCAGATGTAGTTTATGGCCCCAGCTGTAGAGAATTCAGACATGCCAACCCTCCCGATTCAGGCGTGAGACTACTGATTTCAGTGCTAGTCTCCCGCCTCCCGATTTCTGCAAGCAAAAACCCGGGGGCATATTACCAACAACTAGCGATAATTTTTGTCTCTAACTTGTTTAGAGACAAAAATTATCGCCGCACATCGGCGATTTTTATCGTAGATAAACCTTGCTATTAGCAAGGTTTATCGCAAATGCGAAAAAAAACGGCCGCAATGCATGAATATCGCTGAAAAGTCAGCGATATTCATGCATTATCGAGCAAATGCTCTTAGCCATGTTATCCACCTCCCATTGGATAACATGGCTAAGAACTGCTCAGGTCAGGTGTTAGCTTTTGGAGATATTCGCGCTTAGCGCGAATATCTCCAAAAGTTGGTAATAGGAGATAGCGATGTTAGGGACTGTTTCCAGTCGCTAACATCTTGGCACGCCCACTTTGCATGTCATTAGTGATAAATATCACTGACATGCAAAGCGGGGCCCAAGATGGTCGCTATCTCCTTTTAGCTGTCACTAACTGGTGTTAGTGACAGCTTGGTAATAGGGAGATAATTTTATCTCCGCTTTCTTGGCTTTTAAAGCCAAAAAAGCGGAGATAAACCCCCTTGATAATATGCCCAACGATTCCTCGGGGGTTTCAGCTGACAAGGCTTGGTATTGTGTTACGTGGTAATTTTTCCAGGAAACGTCAGAGGGTCGATGCAGGGGTTCTAGAAGGGGTGATAAACCATTTAAGCCTCATGAACAAGCGCATGGTCTTTTAAAGATCTGTGAAGTACTCGGGCGGCGGTGTGTGTGTGTCCTCTTTCAGGAGCGGGCTGGGGCGGGGGCACTGCCAGCAACTTGCCAGGCCAGGCAGTGTTCAACACTTGCATCATCCTTTCTCTGCCTGCTATTGCGCTCCATGCTTCGGAAAGGTAAGAAAAAGAACGTGCATTTGAGTTTGAAATGTCCGATCCTGTAGCAGTACACTTGCAAAGCCCACACATGACAATAACCCGATTCAAGGCCCCATTCACCCGATTTTTAAAAAATATATAACACTCCAACAAAGTAGGATTATAAAACTTTATTAACTTTTAAATATAACGAACGGAACAAAAACTGTAAAAACATTTAAACATTTTTGACAAAAAAAGCAACAATGGTCAGAAGCTGTCTTTTGTGCGAATAGTCCCAAGGCAGCAAAACGTGCTGAGTTCTGGACGGCACCCAGGTGATGTCACCTGGGTGCCGCACTGGTTTTTGGGATCCTACAATGCAGCTCAGAAAAACAGCGTGGGACGTCCCGGGTGGTGCGGAGGGAGGCCTCGTCAGTAGCGGTCTGTTGTGCGAATAGTCCCAAGGCAGCAGAACGCGCTGAGATGTGGATGGCACCCAGGTGATGTCCAGTAAACTGCCGCACTGGTTTTGGTATCCTACAATGCTGCTCCGAAAATTGGCGTGGGGCGGCCCGGGGGGGGGGGGTGGGGGAGGCGGCGTGAACGGGCCTCCCCAGGTGGCGGCCATCCAGCTGAGTTGCGCCCGCTCTTGCGGCTACAGCGTCTCGCTCACCATGTTGTTGAGTTGCTCCCACTCTTGCAGTGCAGCGATAGGCGGGTGCCACAGGACTCTTAAAATGGCGGACGGCTCTTCGGTTTTGGGCCTGGTCCACTAAAATGGCCCTGGGACACCTTGGAACTCGGACGCTTGCCTGCTAGGGCTTGGGCTCCATTCTCGAAAGCGTCCCCTCAGCCGTGAAGATTCTACAAAAGTCTTGGGGGCCCTCGACTCCTGCAGGCTTCCGGTGGGGAGCGGCTGCCATGATTGCTCGCGGAATGACCACGACGGAGCCACGAGATGGTGGTGCTCTCATGCTGACGCCAGCTTCAGTCTGAATCATCCAGAAACAAGGTGGGGCTTTCATCGTTTGGGAAAAAAAAAAATTCTAAACCAATGAAAAGTGTTATTTTTAGGTCATATGACCAAGCCTTCCATCTTTAGGAAACCAAAAGTAAAATGAACCAATGAAAAGTTTTATAAACAAGTCACATGACCTGCTATGCGGCATAGGGCTACAAAAAGCGTAGAAAATCCGTTGGCACGTGAGGCGGCGTCAGTAGCGGACCGATGTGCGAATAGGCTGAAGGCAGCACAACGCGCCGAGATCCGGATGGCACCGAGTTAGTGTCCAGCAAGTTGCTGCACTGGTGTGGCTATACTACAATGCTGCGCCGAAAGTCGGCGTGGGGCGCCCCATTGGCCTGTGAGGTCGCGTCAGTCAGTGGGGGCTGTGCGTCTCCCCCAAGATGGAGGCTCCTCGGCTGCAGTGCAGCGCCCCTTATCTTTTCACTCGCCGTCCAACTGAGTTGCGTCCGCACTTGCGGCTACAGTAGGCCGAAGGCAGCACAACGCGCCGAGATCCGGATGGCACCGAGGTGGTGTCCAGAAAATTGCCGTACTGGTGTGGCCATCCTACAATGCTGCGCCGAAAGACGGCGTGTCCAGCTGAGTTTCGGTCACTCTTGCGGTACAGTGACTCGAACGCGCCGAGATCCGGATGGCACCGAGGTTGTGTCCAGCAAGTTGCCGCACTGGTGTGGCCATCCTACAATGCTGCGCCGAAAGTCGTCGTGGGGTGCCCCGTTGGCTTATGAGGTGATGTCAGTAGTGGACCGATGTGTGAATAGGTCGGAACCAGCACAAGGCGCCAAGATCCGAATGGCAAGTCCTGGATGTTGAGTGCCATCGTTGAGAGTTCTGAGCAGTGCTTGTAAGACTGTCTGAAGCTTATTTGCACCTGCTGCAGCTTCACTATTGCCCTGGTGTGGCCAAAGATCGCCCATGACATAGGCGGCCGGCTCCCGAGGTCCGGCTGAACTTTTTTCCTTTTCCTTTCTGCTTCTTGTCCCACAATCCGTTTCACCTGAAGACACGACCAGGTCCCTGAATGTGTGCAGGGGGACGCTATTGATTGAATGAAAATGGCGGCTTGACACAAAGCTGACTCAAGCGTTGCTGTTGATGCTATACAGACAAAAATTGGTTTTCAGTTTGTACATTCTTCAGGATTTTTTTTTCCATCCAAGGCTGATTGAGAGTTTGTAGAAAAATGGCTTCAGATTTTCCACATATTACTCTTCAACATTCTTCCTAAATGTAACAATGTGAGACTCACTAGGAGAACGGCTGTTTATCTTTCCTTTCAAAATGCTGCCAACAATATTTTCTGAATGACACCATCTTGTAGCATAAAGGGCCGAAAGGGGTTCTGGTCTGGCCGATGGTTGGTGGAGACATTTTGACTATATCTTGGACCTGCCCGGCCTCGCCCAAAATGGCGCCGGTATAAATGGGACTCGTAACTCCTTGTTGTGTACTGGTTGAACAACGTTGATATCACGAGATATGAATGCAGTTTTGATGCTCATGGCGGGCGGGGACGAGAATTGATTGAATATTTCGACATCCCTATTGATATTAAGTTCTGATGTGTTATTGATTACTGTACTATTGAAAGTTCGAATTAACGTCACCCATGGTACTTGCACGCAAATGTATATCTAGATAACTTTTTTGTAAGTGGCCCTGTCGTATTTTAATTACAAAATGTACGTCCACCGATTCCGCAACTGTTAGACACCTTAGTTCTTGCAACCTAATGGCTCGTTCGTTACGTTCCTCTATAATGTAAATGTCTCCTCATCATATACGATTTCAGTTTGCTCCGTGGCCGGCCCACGTGGTTATAGGCCCGTATTTGTATACTGACATTTTCACAATAAAGGTTTTTAAAACAAAACATGGTAGTAGTATTTACATTGGTAAAGTTTTTACTTTTAGTCACTGTTTTCGAATCAGTAAAAGGCAAGTGAAATAAAGCAGTCCAATTACATGACGGATAAAAGGTATAATATGTAGGAACGCAGTAAAGATAAATGGTCAAGGGCAGTTGTGTTTTCCACTCCTGCAACATAAAGTGATCGATAAGAATCTGATAATCAGGCGTATCGGCGAGTAAGACAGCAGGCCGAGTCTCTTTTACTCAACGGCTCCGTCATGGAACGAAGAAACACCCTTTTTCTCGAAAAAGGAATATATTTTACTTGCAGGACAGTTGTAAATTTTCCGGGAAAGTACATTAGCCTGGAATATTATAACATATATGTTATTAAAAAAAAAGTTCGAAATCAATAAAAAGCGTATTTTTTAGGTCATATGACCAAGCTTTTCATTATTAAAATAACAAAAGTAAAATGAACCAATAAAAAGTTTTATTAACAAGTCACATGACCTGTTATGCTTACGTTACGCGCTGCGCGCCGCGCCCTGGATCACTTCCGGGTGCGCTAACGCGGCGTGTCATATAACGCATTACGCGACAACGTAGGTCAAGAATATAGTCAAAATGTCTCCACCAACCAGCGTTCGGAACACAACCCCTTTCAGCAGTCCAAAAAGTTCTGTAAAATGACAACAGAGGGGACAGGCAACAAGAACCATCAGTCAAAGAGGGGAGGGCAAGTTCTTCTCTACCGGGTCATGTTAGGGCGCTACCGGAACTGATCGAATTGGTAGTCTACAGTGTTTCTGGATGTTTCAGACTAAAGCTGGCGTCAGCATGAGAGCACTACTATCTCGTAGCTCCGTCGTGGCCATTCCACGAGCAGACATGGCAGCCGCTCCCCACCAGAAGCCTGCGGGAGTCGGGGGCCCCCAAGACTTTTGTAGAATCTTCACGGCTGAGGGGACACTTTCGAGAATGGGACCCAAGCCCTATCAGGGAAGCGTCCGAGTTCCAAGGTGTCCCAGGGCCATTTAACAATCAATCAAATGGAGAGACAAGCAGGCACGACGGATTACAACGGGGGTAAAGGCCTGCGTTAACTACTCTTCACTATCTGCAAAGAGAGAGTACTACTAAGAGAAAAGAGGGGAGGGGGGCAGCGTTCAAAGCACATCAGCGTGCATAAACACGAAAAAGTTTTTACCTATCACGTACTTGACATTTTACAGCTTTTGATATTTGCTATTAAAAAACCAATGAAATTCACTGAAAAAACCATAGGTTATAGGCCATATATAGTTAGGAATTTGCATTTACAAAACCTTTAAAATTCACTGAAAAAACCATTGGTTATAGACCATATATAGTTAGGGATTAGCCTTTTCAAAACCTTATTTTACTCACACAAAACCATTGAAATTTCATATATAGTTAGTTCCACTAACTATATATCGCGCACCCGCAATCCACTGCTGATGATGTCACATATTACATCATTCATGACATGGTTAGTGACATCACTGATGACATCACTGATGACATCTCAAATGACATCACTGATGACATCTCAAATGACATCACTGATGACATCTCAAATGACATCACTGATAAAATCACTGATAACATCTCATTTGACATGACTGATCACATCACTGATGATATCATTCATGTGATAATACCATGAACCTCTTCAGACTCTAATATAACCTTAGATACAATCAGTGTAAACAGACAGTCACAGACTGTCACTCATCCATGGAGTTACTCACACACCTAGTCAGTTATGCAAAAAATCAATCACACCTCCATTTTCTCAACTATACAGTTATACACACCTTACTTATTCAAACATATACTAACACATATTTACTTTATTCTCTTATACAATCCCTGATACATGTTCACAATGATCCATACAGCCACTCACACATTCACTGGCTCTTATGCACAGTTATTTATATATGTCAACTCTCACATGTACTGTGTTTTACATATGTACTTACTTTGACATGTAGCACTGAGATATCCATTCACTCACTAATACACTCATGCACAGTCAACCGCCCATACAGCTGTTTCCACATGCACTTTTGAACCCATACATATAGTGAATCAACTACTCACACATCTATGTACAGAGTCACACACCTCCCAGCCAACCATACACACACACTCAGTTTCCCATACAAATACTTGGACAACCAATGAATAACCCATTCAGTTACTCATATAGCTACCGATCAACATATGCAGCAGGTTGTAGACCAACAGATATAATGATGCACAAATTAAAACAGTTTAGTCACTAACCCATGCACTCAGTGAGACACATTTAATCACTCACTCATACAGTCAGTCATGCACCTACTAAATCCTTCATCCAGACACTTATACATCCACTCTTTCTTCAATATGTAGGACATATTTTAACTTTACAGAAACATACAGTCACTGGATGTTGTCATCAGTGATGTCATCAGTGATGTCATTTGAGATGTCATCAGTGATGTCATCAGTGATGTCACTAACCATGTCATGAATGATGTAATATGTGACATCATCAGCAGTGGATTGCGGGTGCGCGATATATAGTTAGTGGAACTAACTATATATGAAATTTCAATGGTTTTGTGTGAGTAAAATAAGGTTTTGAAAAGGCTAATCCCTAACTATATATGGTCTATAACCAATGGTTTTTTCAGTGAATTTTCAAGGTTTTGTAAATGCAAATTCCTAACTATATATGGCCTATAACCTATGGTTTTTTCAGTGAATATATATATATATATATATATATATATATATATGTAAACGTAATATTAATAAAAAATAACAATATTTTTACCATAGGATAGCGAAAAGGTAACATTTACTATTACCACTCTAGTGAGTGCAACAGTAGGGAAAGCGTTGGATAGCGTAGGGGTAAAAATTACTATTCTCACTCCTGAGAGTGCAACAGTAGGGAAAGCGTTGGATAGCGTAGGTGTAAAAATTATTATTCCCACTCCAGAGAGTGCAACAGTAGGGAAAACGTTTGATAGCGTAGGGGTAAAAAATACTATTCCCACTCCAGAGAGTGCAACAGTAGGGAAAGCGTTGCATAGTGTAGGGGTAAAAATTACTATTCCAACTCCAGAGAGTGCAACAGTAGGGAAAGCGTTGGATAGCGTAGGGGTAAAAATTACTGTTCCCACTCCACAGAGTGCAACAGTAGGAAACCGTTGGATAGCGTAGGGGTAAAAATTACTATTCCAACTCCAGAGAGTGCAACAGTAGGGAAAACGTTGGATAGCGGCAGGGTAAAATTTACTATTCCCACTCCAAAGAGTGCAACAGTAGGGAAAGCGTTGGATAGCGTAGGGGTTAAAATTACTATTCCCACTCCAGAGAGTGCAACAGTAGGGAAAGCGTTGGATAGCGTAGGGGTAAAAATTACTATTCCCACTCCAGAGAGTGCAACAGTAGGGAAAGCGTAGGATAGCGTAGGGGTAAAAATTACTATTCCCACTCCAGAGAGTGCAACAGTAGGGAAAGTAAATACTTCATATCTAAATAAAAATAAATGTAATATTAATACCAATTGCAAATTAATTAAAAGTAATTAACAATTTTATATAATATAAAAAATAATCAACTAAAAATACAAATCATTAAAAATTATTACCTATTAATCAAATTATTTACCAATAAACAATTATAAAATAATAAAAAATTAGAACAACAAAAAAACAATAAATAAATTAAAATATTTGATTAATTACAATTAAATTACTTCCCACCCTATTCCGCTATAAACACACAACCCACAACAGAAAATAAATTAATAACATTAACATAATGATCAATTAATCAATTAATTCAAATTAATTACCAATCAAATTTTAATTAATTACCAATTACAAATTTAAATAACAAATAATTCAAAATAAATACCAATAAATAAATTTAAAAATTAAAATATTTATAATTACTTCCCACCCTATTCCCCTATAAACCCACAACCTGCTACATTAAATAAATAAATACAATTAATATAATTATCAATTAATTAATCAATTAAAATTAATCACACATTTTATTTTAATTAATTACCAATTAACAATTAATTAACAATTAATTTAAAAAATACCAATAAATTAATAAAATAAATAATGAATTATAATTAAATTACTTCCCACCCTATTCCCCTATAAACCCACAACCTGCTACAGAAAATAAATTAATAAAATTAACATAATTATCAATTAATTAATCAATTAAAATCAATCACAAATGATATTTTAATTAATTACCAATTATCAATTCATTAACAATTAATTGAAAATAAATACCAATAAATGAATTAAAAACTTTAATTAATTATAATTAAATTACTTCCCACCCTATTTCCCTATAATCCCACAACCTGCTACAGAAAATAAATTAATAAAATTAACATAGTTATCAATTAATCAATCAATTAAAATAATCACCAATTATATTTGAATTAATTACCAATTAACAATGAATTAAAAAATACCAATAAATAAATTAAAAAATTCAATTAATTATAATTAAATTACTTCCCATCATATTCCCATATAAACCCACAACCCGCTACAGAATTATATTACGCAAAAATTAAATACCATAAAATTAATTAAATAAAATAAATTATTAAATAAATATACACTTTTCACACATATAGTAACGTAAAAAATCGCTTTAACAAATTAGATATTATAAAAAAATTGAAATTAACTTACTTACCTCAAATTCGATATTTTTGTTGTCTATATTCTGTCCATTCTATATTTTTGTTGTCTATATTCTGTCCATTCTATATTTTTGTTGTCTATATTCTGTCCATTCGATATTGTATCCATTCTATATTTTTCATTCGATATTACTGCTATTCTATTCGATATTTTTGTAGTCTATATTCTGTCCATTCGATATTGTGTCCATTCTATATTTTATATTCAATATTAATGTAATCGATATTAAAAACTCGATATTTTGAGTGTATACCGGATACCACTGTACAAGGGATGTACATGAAAATTAAATATGCCAAACAGGTGTAGACCATTTTTAACAACTTTACAAGAGAGAGCATATGCACTTTAGCGCTGATCAACAGTGGTAGAGTGCCCAGGGTCATAAAACCAACAAAAAACGTGTAAAAAAAATACAGGAGGAGGGCAAAAAGTTCTGGGATGTCCCTGCAAAAAGGGCCAAGTCCAACAACAAGAATATCATAAGTAGGGCCTTAAAAGTCTCCCAAGTGATAAATTCACACTATCATCTAATGTTTGCCATCCAATTTGTGTCCCAAGTCATGCACATTATCCAACAATCTACCCCGTGTGGCACCTTACAACTATCAACCTGTTGGGCAGGTGGAATTCACATGTCTAGATATTTGTCTCATATCCTGACTATGAAATAATGCTGTAATCAGGCGGGTAGGCTTCTTTCATAGTAACAGCTAATGCCAAATCACTCCAGAGTCATTCCTTTAAAAAGTTCAAACCAACTCCAAGCATGCACAGGGTGTGTCACTGTATTTCCCTTTTATTGTTTGCTAAAGCGCCTCCTCAATGACTGAGTACTTGAGAGGCTGACATTGCTGCAGACCCCCACCTGTTCTCTAAGAGGTCTGAGGGACAGCTGTTGAATGGCTTCACTCTCAACAACCACACACTATTAATGCTTGGGTACACAGTAAGTGGATGCAGCCAACAAGATGGACCAGTTCCTGATAGGGCTGACACAAGCGGTAAACTAGCAAATCAAATTACTGCCTACAACACCATCATGATTCAAAACTCGCCCTCTAATACGCCGTAACTCAATTTCCGCAGGTTGTATGAAAATTCCCCAGATACTTACAGAAAAACATAATTTTGCCAAAATCTACAAATATTTTTCATTCACTATGGGGAAACTCCTAATTGCATATTTTTATCACACCTGATGATCTTTCCAGGGTTTTGTTATTCATCAAGTGTGATACATATTGCACCAAACACCAGACTGCTCCAATTGAGGCATTATATTTCATATTTACCTCACCCCTAGTAGGGAATTGCAACCAACAAAGTGAGTCAATGCACTGCTTTAGGTGTTCTAAAGCATATGACCTTATTTAGAAAAATCCACTTTTTTGATGAAAACGAAGCATGGCTTCAGCCCATCCACTGGTTTCTGCCTAAATGTTGTTTACGGACCTTCACATGATCATGCCAATAATCAGCAGACAGGTCAGTGGCTACTGTTCAAAATGGCCATTCTTATATCCAAGTCATAAACCTTATTTTAGATCAAAAAGCACTTGCGTGCCTTTTTTAGTTCAACTACTAGCTCAATAGATAATATCTTATAACACACCGCAGTAGTTAGGAAGTGTAGAGATAAATATCCTTTACTTCTGACGTTAGTGGCCCAAGTAAATAACCTAATATTAGTCATAATGAGTTACGGTAAACAAAAAATATTTTCTTGGCAGCTACATTCTTTTGCCTGAGCACAACATCCTTAGTAATATCATTCAGAGAAAGATCTCCTTCTTAGGTATTACACAGTACGTGTAAAGGAGGACAGACATAATTCCCTGAACATTTAACCCGGGAACTCCATGGTGAATGAATTCATTCTAGAGGATATTTTGAATTGTTTACATTTTTGGAAGTAGTGCCTTAGATATGGGATCCTAACAACTCATTATTGCAACATATTACTAAACAGAATAGACCACCCTGAGTTGGGTCAGAGTTTCCAACACCCATAGAAGCACATCACATTGGAAGATAGAGAGAGATGGCAGGGCATACTAGCCTTCACAATTGAGTATTATACTCCTTCTCAATATGATAAACTCAAGACAAAGAATCTGATTATTTTGCTATTTGCTGGTTGTATTAAATGCAAACTGGAACTGTGAGTTAGTTGTGGTGGGCATCAGAGCATGTTACATAGAATGGGTGTGGCAACTAAACAGAGTCCCCCATTAGGATGGCGGGTGGACTTTGCCCGCCCGCCATCCTCCTGGTACAAGGGACCACCCGCCATAAGAGCGGGGGTTCCGTGGGGGGAATTAGGATGCAACCGCAACAGTGGCGGGCGCATCCTGTATTTTTACCCTTGTGGCAGGCAGTGCTGAAAGCACCGCCCGCCACAATGGTAAAAATACAGGTTGTGCATTTCAAAGCACAACGTGACAAGTACCTGCCACGTTGTACTTTGAAATGCAGGGGGGTACCATAGGTACCCCCCATGTGCACCCGCCACCCCCCTGGAGTCCTTGGGGTCCGCAACGGGCCCCAGAGCAGACTCTGCATGCCTTTCTGTGGCGGCATTGCTGCCATGGAAAGGCATTGGTAAAAGCCCATTGTAGTATGGCTGGTGGTGTCTCATAGACACCGCCACCATATGAACCCTTTTCCGCAAAAGCGGCGGACGGTCTTTCTGTCCGCCGCGGACCCCCAGCCATGCTAATATGGTGGGGGGGTCATTCCGGCACGGATGGCGGGGGCGATCCGCCCGCCATCCTAATGGGCCCCATAGTGTACATATAAAACATATTAAAGAGTAAATAAATGCACAAATTGAAACAATCAAAAATACATATTGTGTGAAGAAACTGTAATATGGATCTGTGTCATTTGGTGAAGGGAGTAATTATATAGATGTGTCTTATAGACTGCATTGAACATTGTAGGACAACATGCCTTATTTTAATAGAAAGATTTAAGAAGAGCATTTATAAGACTGGCTTTGAACAAAAGTTCATAGGTTTAGAGCCTACGTAGGGTGAAGAAGGATTTGTGGAAGAGGCAGGACAAATGCTTACAGTTTGTAATATGGCAAATATGTAGGCTTGAGGAGAATCTGTTTTAAAAAGAGGGTGCTGGAAAACCTCAAGAGTTGAGGGCATAACGAAAAGATAGAAGACATTTAAGAAGAATCTATTTTGTGAAATTAGACCGGTAGTTTATGAAATGGAGGAGAAATATTTTGTTAACAAAGTCCAATATTGAAATGTCATGCGAAATAGTTTTATGTGTTCGTGAAGCAGCATTCAATGAAATAGGTTAGAAAATAGAGGGAGGGAGATCCATATTTTCACCATCACATGAAAAGGAAGCTGTCTTGGTGGGATTCGTTAACTCATGATTTCTAAGAGAAAGATCTCTGAGCTTCTGAGTACACGCTCTGTCTCTCAAAGTTTTTGGATTTTTTGATGTCCACTTGTGAGTTATATTAAGCAGGCGCGCTGTAGTCCATATGTATCTACCATCTCTGGGTATCCATTGCACCATGACTAGTATGCGAGTAGTATGATCATATTGTTTGCAGCCAATTAATAGACAGGCCTAAGCATGAAGAGGTTCCTTCAAAAGGGTGAGGTGGATTTCCAGAACCTCCTTGAGCAGTGAGTTGCTAAAAGCGATCATGAACAGAGCTGACTTGATTGGCTTCGAGATCTTGTTCTGAGGTGTATATTTTTATCCCTCACAGTAAATTCTTTTGGAATTTAGTTTTTTTCGTAATGCTGTTAATTTTGTATACAAATGAGGTATTTTGTCAAGAATACAGTTAATTGATTTTTTCTAGTCAATGATGCAATTTTTGCTAGTAAGGATAGATATGAAATCAAATCAGGGTTTATAGGTAGGTTAGGAGGGGGCAAGATATGAATATTATTTTTCATTGTGAAATTAATCATAGGTGGTAGTATATTTACCAGGCTTTAATTTTCTGAGGGTTCAAAGCAAGAAATGTGATGCCATTTGGAGATGTTAGATTTACAGACTGCAAGTTTGCCCAATCAGTAAATAAGCTCTCTGCGGAGTTCTAGAGACAGATTAAAGTGTGTGTACAGACATAGAACTTGTGGAACACCTTGTGTTGGAGGTGTTTGTTAGAAAATAAGTTTTACTAGCTGGATCCGTTAGGTAAATTGAAATATAATTTAAAACTGTCCCTTCAAAGCCTAAACCTTATTTTAATGCATCCAACTAGATTTAATGATTAAAAACATTAAAATCTGCCATCGGGGCTTTGAGCATCAAGAGGCAGAGACTGCCAGAGGTAATGACACTGTGGACCACTTCGTCCACTCAGAGTCTGAATGTTTCAGAACTGAAGCCTGCTCCAAGGCCAGATTCTGTGTCATCAAGAAGATTATTATGCAACATCTACTGCTTGACTTATCTGTGGCTAAACAACAGATGTGTAACAGGCTCTGGTGAAAAATTATTGAAGTGCTCCACAAAAGTTTTTCAGTAAGGGTTTGGGACTTCCGGGGCATTTTCCTTACGTTAAACAGTTTCATCCAGCAGAGGGTGAGGTGAAATCTGATATATTTTATTAGAAGATCTGAAAAGAGGGTGGAATGTTTAAGATTAAAGCTGATCCCGAGTAGTTTGTCTCGAGAAATCCAGTTGAAAGAATGCCATATAGTCAAGAATTTAGTCTTATAAGTCGATGAATATGCTCAACGGAGAGAAAACATCAACTTAGAGAATCAGTTTTTCTTTCAATTTTTGAGCACAGAAATTAGGCAAAACTCCTCACATTTGGCAGTCGAGCCTGGAAATGTGAGATTGGCAGTATGACATATATCTCTATGGATATAATGAATACACACATCTTAAATGCTCACCCACCCCTCACTTGTCAGCAAATTGCTGTCTGAAAAATGAGTGCTGACCATGCTTGAAATGTTGATTAATATTTCAGTTATATAATTATTTATAACAAATTAACAATTAGCATTTGACGAAATAGGTGGCAAGTGTTTTCTTGTGTTGCAAAACAAAGGGGAGTTGTGAGGATATTTTGACATATGTCTGGCCTTTTTCTCTTTTTACCCAGCGCCGATCCTCAGCGGTCAAATCCAAGACAAAGGAATGGGATTGATATGGATTCTGATGTGTACAGAATGCTTCAGGATTACGAAGAACCAGTTTCACAGCCCAAACAGTCGGGATCTTTCAAATATTTGCAGGGAATGTTAGAAGCTGGCGAGAACGGTAAGTCAAGGTTTTTTTTCACTTTAATAATATGATGACAAACTAGAGGATAAACTAAGTGGAGTGCATTTAATAACCAGGTTGGCTTTAATACTAGTATTATTTTAGAACAATAATAACAGTAACAACAAGAATAATACTATTAATAACAACAACAAAAATAATTATTGTTATTGTCATTATTTATTTATTTTTAGCCTAAATGTAATTGATTATCTACAGGCGTGTGACTGCCTTGAAAACCAGTCAAGTGACATTTAGTTTGGCAACCACTTGACCCTGATTTGAACTGGTGGGTATCCTCATACCTGCCAACTCACACGGTACCACTGTTTGACAAACAATATCGGCTCCCATCACACAATCACCCAGTGAGGAGCCGATATCACACCGTGGCAGGGAAAACGAGCTGAAAACCACTGCAAATAGTTGTTTTCCAGCTCATTTTCGAGAGGCCTTGAACTTCCGACATCCATTAAGGGGTATGAAAACAGCCCAGGACATGGGCACCAGCATCAATAAGCTTTTTTTGAGGGGAAGGAGAGGACTTGGGGGCGGGGTTCAAAAGTGTCTCCTAGGTACTTCTCGGCACAAGGCCGCACCCCCTTCAAGCCCCGCCCATCCTCACACTGTGAGATTGTTCTTCAAGTTGGCAGGTATGTAACCTACATGCACGTGCCTGGTGCAGGCAGAGGTCTGCGTGCCCCATTAACACTTCACAGACATGTAAAACTACATTGGGCTCACTGCAGAACAGTGCACATACCAGGAAAACGGATTTCTCCCTTGATAGATTTTTGCACATATTTATCAGATGTCAATAAGCACACAATAAAATGTGCATCTGAAGCATCAAGTCGCATCAGCTGATGCAGCATTTTGTATAATAAACAGACTTTAGGAGGCAAACCTTCCTAAATGCTGAATGAATTCAATTTCTTTTCACAGTCATTCATTCGAGCGTATCCTCCAAGGCCCTCTCAGAGACTTAATGTTCAACAAATGCAATTATGAAAGTTCAAGAAAAGCCTGACTGTGGTTACATGTAGTAAATTGCCAAGGCATTGTGCAATTTAGCAGTCATGATCATTAACAGAATTGAAAACAGCTACCTAAATATGCTAAATTGCTACTGTGGGGAATTGAAATAGTGACCTCCACACATTTACTTTCTCTTACACTTTGCTTTACACTCTCTTTTCTCTAATGTATTTATTTGGAAGGAACCGACAGATGTCTGTGCTCCATAAAGCGTTTTATAATTGATTCCATCTTCAAGAGCTCACTCCTGGCCCCTCTGAGAAGTGCTGCACTCAATCAAAAAATACCATAAGAATTAGCAAATGAAAACAAGTCTTGCGAGTATATTGTAGATTGATTCAGAAATCTTGGAAGTTATGATTCACTGTAATTCTTCAACATGTTTAAACCTTTTGCTTAGAAAATACTTTGAGTAGGCTTGGGATCTGCCCCTTTAGTTACTGGCTTTTTTAGTTCCCTTGTTTCCATTTTCTCTCTGAAACTTTGCCAGTCAAATCTTTGGTCACCCAGAGGAATATATATCTCTCAGAAGATGTAATTGGCTGTTCAGGTATATATCTATGCATAAAAGGCAGTGCTTGGTTTGAATTGCACGAAGGACTATACAAGTATAGTCTTCTCTCTGCTCTGCTGGTTCCCTCCTGTGTGTCTCGTTATTTGTTTCTCCCATCTGCCACCCCTTCTGGTGCTTGTCAGTTCTTTCCCCTGTGAGCTTCTCAATCTCCACCCCAACCCCATCTAGTTTCTCCTTTGCCCCCTTATTTGTTTCCCCTTTGTGCATTTCATTCCCCAAACTCACCATTCTCTCTTCTTCATCCATCAGACCTTAAACTATGTGTTCCTAGTTAGCCCTCAGCCCCCAACCTATCCTGTTCTTCCCCTCCCACTTTCCCATCTGCGGCCCTTATGGCTCAGTCCACTCTTCACTCCTAGTGGACACTCAACAATGCCGCCAGTAGAAAGCATTTTATCTATTTATCTTAATTTCGAAGAAACGAAAGGCTGAAATTAAGGGAAACAATTGAAGGCTTCCTTGTCTTCAATACCATCCTCTTTTTGTTTTCATGTCTCAAAATGAGAGGCAAGGCAGAATAATTTATAGTCCTTCCATTGTTCCTAAGTCATAGAAAATAATAATTTCTGATGTAATATCTCCTCAAATTGTAGGATTGTAAGCAGTTAGATCATTTACATTAATTTAATGTGGGATATATTTCTTAAACTTAACTTTAGCGTGAGCATATCTCCCATCTGAGCCATTATAATTATATACAATTTGGGCACATAACTTTGGAGAAAAAAGGATAGCATCTCCATTATTTTGACATTTAACTGGTGACCAAATAAAAAAATTTCAGGTTTCATAAAATGTTGTAATTTATCTGTGGTTTCTGAAGAACACTTATCTCACCACTCTGCAAATTTAAGATTGCAAAAACCAGACATAACTAAAGAGGAAAAGAAAAAGAAAATAAGAACAACACAAATAACGGCAAATAATAGTGGGTGATTGAAATATATTGTAGCTCACATAAAATGTATACACAAGACAGACAACAAAGAATCGTTTCATTATAGGAACCACATAAATAAGTAAATGAAATGGCAAAATAAGTCCCTTCCTTAGTTAATCAGTACAATAGAAGATATAATACCATCAAAATAACTTTTATAACTCATTAGAATGTTGTGAGTCCATTGCAAGAGGATCGTGTTGATCAAGATATTCAATTAAGCCTGCATGAGAGTCGAAAGATTTAAATATAACATTCTGCTAAATTCTAATCATCAGTGGGTCAAAAAGGCTATATTTGGTCCCTGTATCTTTCAAACAGGGCCTCAAAGCAGAGAACTTTTCATGTATAGCAATCGTTTTCTAAGTGAAATACTGTTTCCTTAGCAAAGTATTGGTGTATATTTATTTCTTTCTACTGCCAAGGTTGGTGCTTCAAGAATAGATTTTGTTAACGATAACCCGGTGATGATGACACAGTACCTTGAAGATGAAATGCGTGGGATTAGATTAATGAACCTCGCGATTTGAAGGATTTGGGTGGCCTTTATCGATTTGTCTAACTTCGCAGTAAACTTTAAATGTAGTTGTTTTGGAAAGATGTTTTCCAGATCATTTCAACAACTTTGTCATTGAACATTTGCTGGTACATTAAAAATATGGAGATTATGGGCCATATGTAGGTAGCTAAATACCGGTCGGTAACGGCCGAAAATCGGTAATTTTCCCGTTACCGAACAGTATTTTGCATTTTCTGATGTAGGAGGCAGGTTTTAAAGATTCAGTAATTTACCGATTCCTTATTTTAAGGAATCAGTAAAATACCAAATCCCTAAATGCTATGTAGGAGGCACTCAAGTGAGTGCATTTTTGCATTCAGGATTCGTTATTTACCACCAACTACAAGTTGATGATAAATACCGAATACCTTTGAAAAAGCAATAATTAGCTTTTTTTAAGGTGCCATGTGACAGACATACATGCCCTTAGGGTGTGTATGCGCACCACATGTGCACTCATGCACGATTCAGTGGTGCAACAGGGTGTCAATATGACACCTTGCCACCCTTGAATATGCTCCCCCTATTACCGATTGGGTATATACCGAATCTGTAATAGTGAATGGCTTCCCATTCATTCCTATGGGCCTCTAGGCCCATAGGAATGAATGGGAATTACCGAATCGGTAATAACGAATATTACTGAATCGGTAAAATTTACCGAATTTTTATCTACATTCAATTTACCGATTCCTAAATACCGAATCGGTAAAATTCGGTATTTATGAAACAGTAAAATTAGATTACCTACATATTACCTACATATGGCCCTGTATTGCTTGTTCCTATTCTCGATGTCTGTAAGAGATGTTTTCATTGGAGTAGCTTCAGCAACAACACAAGTAAGCACACTAATCAAAGCTGTGTTGTCCTTAAACCAAAACTTGTTGCTAGATGCTCTCATTGTTAAGCCAATTTTGGCATTTTGCGATGCAGGGCGCGCTACGAAATTCGTTTTATTTATTAAATTGTTACTTACCTCCATTTAACCATATTCCGTTTTTTAGCACTCTCCACCCTGCCCCTCCCACCTTTCTGCCCCACCGGAACTCCCTCCACGGGCGGCGGCTGGTGAGTTCAGAGGCAGAAGCAGTTATAAGAAGAAAGTTGTCTGCTAGAAGCAGGAAATATATGAGAGAAGAAGAGTACCTTTAGCTCTTATCACAGCAGGTGGTAAATGGAGCCGAAATACCTGGAAATACTATTCTTGCTCCAGGTTATCCAGCAATACAAATAGTGTATGTGAATGTTAATTGCACTGCGGGTAAAACCTTAATAATGCAGCACCATCCATATTAATTGCGTATATTGACTCATAAGAATAAAGTGACTGTGGGGGAAAGAATTCCTAAATTTCGCAGAATTTGAAATCAACTTAAAGCATGATGTGGAAGGCAATCCTTTTCATGTGGTATCCTCCTCAGGAGAAAGAGGGTCTATGGGCCCCTCTGAATAGACACATCGGGGCTGGAAAGAAGCAGCTCCCCGCCATGCTGAGACCAAGAGCACCTCTCGTAACTCTCTGTGGAGCTCTACAATAGCGCCGACAGCTCAAGAGATTGAAGGAATTATTCAAATGTCATTTGGTTACTGTCACAGTAATTGGTGTGCAGGGCAAACCAGAGCTATCCCAGTGGAGGCCGTTTTGGTGCACCACTATAGAGCTTGTTCAGATCATTCTGAGCATTGTACATGTCATTGTACAGCTTCTATTCATGGTTTGGATTGTTTGTAGTGAAAACAAGGTTGTGAAGACTATGACAATGATGGTGATGATGGGATAGTGGAAGTGACATTACTTTTACCATTATACTTGTATTTCAAAATAGGGGGGGGGGCATCGCATGATCTTTGTCCCCAGTGACATCAAAAGATGACACTGATGGAGTCATAACAAGTGTGAAGCTAATAATTAACTTCACCGTGTTTAAAATGCTTTATAAACAGGTACCGCAATCAGAAGCAGAAATATAGACATCTAGTACATGGAAAATGCCACTGTCATGAGGTACCGGATCACAGAATGGTTGGGCTCGGTTCCTTTCTGGTTCCTGCATAACACGGGTGCTGCACAAATGCATTTATGTCTCCTCAATCCACCCCAGTAGGAAACTGAGGCTGAGCAGTTAGTTCAAATGAAAAGCAACAGGCTCATTAGGGTTGCAACTGAGATCCTCGGGACCTCCTGTGGTGGCCACGCCTCCATTCTTTAATTCCGAGCGCCTGGTGGCCCCAGTCGTCTTGGGGTCGCTACATCACCTCACAGTTGCACAACATGACGTTCAGCAGTGTCAAACGTACCTCCATCCACGTTCTATGAAACTACAAAAAAGGCAATGGTTGCATTTTTATAGGATGGAAAGTTTCGCTGCCAAAAGCACTGTTTGTTTTCATACAGATAGCTCCAAACTGTTTCTGAAATGAGAGCAGTTTCTTGCTGTGAATTTGACAGGTTTCCTGAAAGGCACTGTGTGTCCTCAGCTGGAGTCCTGCAGCCTTTGGAGATAATCGGCCTCAAAGAACAGCAAAGATATTTCAGTTCATTACACTTTTACATTTATTTGATATTGAGTGTTTGCAGTTAAAAACAATATATAACATAAACAATTACCTATTTTGATAGATGAGCCTATACAGCAGGCTCCCCCCATCAGATACCTGCTTTCTAGAGCACATGTGTAGTTACTCCATTTTGTAGAATGTTTTTATTAAGACCTAGCGATTCCTCACCCTTTGGCTGACGCCATCTTGACAAAGGAGTCCCCTGATGAGAGCTGGCTGTACCGAGAGTACAGCAACAAGACATACCTATTTGTCTTGGCAAATGACACCTTAGGTACAACATGCCGCACCCACAAGGCCTTTGATGTCACATGCCCTTGGCAAATGGATGAGGACAAGGAACCCTTTTAAATAATGTATTAAAATAAAAAATAAAAAAACAACCAGAGTTGAAATACCCAGAAGGTTTCTCGGTTGCTGATGAAAATTATTGATGATTTCTGCTTGGCAATGGAGTAAATGAGTGAATGTCCCCTGTTAATATCTGTGGTTCTATAAACATTCACATTGTAATTACAACAGCACATGAAATGCACCAATGGTTTGGTTTAAGTTAGTGAGCAAGTTTTAAGTTATTTATTTAGCCCGAAATAGGCTTCATGCAGAAACATTTCCACAAAACCCATTGGGTCTGAAAACTTCTACTAATTTACCCTGTTACAAACGGCATGGAAAGATTTGCAGAATTAAAATGTACACACAGAGAGAAACACACACATACTGATCATAGAAGACTGACAGTCACAGTCTAGTGCTCAGTTTGTTAATCCTTACTGCTTAAGTAACAGTGATTGACGTCCTCTAAATGACCATTCTATGGTGGTAATTGTCATTTGCACAGTTATTGCTCTGTGCCAAAGGTGAGGACACAAAAAGAGAAACAGCAACTAACATCTGTTTTGGTTGGCTGAGACAGTCTCAGTGTGTGTGTGTGTGTGTGTGTGTGTGTGTGTGTGTGTGTGTGTGTGTGTGTGTGCGTGTGCGTGTGTTTGGGTGTGTGCGTGTGTGTGTGTGTGTGTGCGTGCGTGCGTGCGTGTGGGTGTGTGTGTGTGTAAAACCTTCATTGTGAAATGAATAAAATGCTACAATAACAGCAAGATGCTATAAAAACACAAACATAAAATCAGTAAATATTAGAAGAAAAAAGGTGAATGCCTGATAATTGAGTTTGTACCAAGAGGGGCTGTTATTTATAGATACTGCAAGGACGAGCTGGGCCAACTACTGTGCAGGGATACTGAATCTGTTCATGGCATAGTGCAAAGTTGTTGAGAATTTCCAAATCAGGCATGGTCTGTTAGTGCTTAGGCAGTGAGCCCAGGCTTCTTTACAAGTGTTTATTCAGGTGTTTAAAAACACTGGTCTCAGTAAAGTGTGTTGTGCTTCTAAAAACATTGGGCACAACACAGTAGATGAAGAAGCATTGATTCTTTCCTGTAATCGCAAAATCTCCTCTGTTGACATTTTGATTGTTTTGCACAATTAGTTTGATTTTCTGGAATCGAAAAACAAGCTAAATGTCTGTGCCTGACCTTGAATGCTCAGTGGGATTGGAAGTGCTCTTTGCTTTCTTTTCAGCTTTCTATGTGGAGCTGTGACAGTTGCACAAAGAGCGGCACGTGACCTGCTTGCAGCGCTGATTACCTTCGTCAATGTAGGAGAAGTATGGAGGTCAGAAACCAAAATATGATTAGGAATATGGGAGCAAAGGACCTGATGATGAGGAGAGGGAGTTGTCTTTCAAGGCGTTGTGGGATTGGGGTTCGAGGTGCGACCATCTGCACTGAGAGGCAAGGGAGGGGTGAGGCACAGAGTTGTGAATTTTTCGGGTTAGGATGCTCTCTTGCAGATTTGATGCATAAGGAGAACGTTCAACATAAGGTTGAGTGGTGTGGCTCACTGGATAGAGGCGGCAGACCCGGGAGCAGAAGTCGGCCGTGACCAGGGTTCAATTTCCGACGCGGCAGGGTCATGGACTTTGGTCAGCGGACTCGATAATTCTCGCTTCGGTGCCCACTCTTATCAGGGGTCCTACTCGGCAACTCTGGACATCAACTTGCCTAATCTCCACAACGGCCCCTCCAACGCCGGGGATGCTTGGCTCCACCTTGGGGACTCCCAGCAGGGACCATCCCACAGGGAAAGCCAGGACAGGTTCCCCAGCGTTACACAGCGCCAGGAAACCTCCGGGTAACAGTGCGCTTTACAAGCTCAAACATAATAATAATAATAATAATAATAATAATAATAATAATAATAATAAGGTAGGCGGAAGGGACGGATGAAGTATCTTTCTACAGTGATGGTGGGGTTTATAAATGTTTGCATGCACCGTGACACACACCTGACATTTGTCCCAACCGGTGTCCTGTCCCAACTAATGGCCAGATTAAGGATAGAGAGTCTTCGACTTGTGATTGCATCTTTTCCTTTTGACTTTTGATGGCGCCTCATCTCAGGCCTTGTTCTCCTCCTGAAATCAGGAAAGATTGTGTCCTAAAGTAAAGTATGTATTTCACTTAAGAGTTACATTGTGAGTGATTTTACAGTTACTCCCTCGCGGGGATGAACACGGCGTGCAGTGAGAGCTCAGGGGCCTGAGTATTTGTTTCCAGCTCAATGAGGCATCATGCTCTTAAAAGGTGATGTATACAGGCTTCTCCTCAGTGCCTTCTGCATTACTTTGTTGAACACAATGTTCAGCACATTTCTGCAGATCTTAGATTTCATTCTACCATGACGTGTTTCTCGACTGATGTGGTTAAACAACTACTATTAGAACACACTGTCTATCTCTCCAAGCAAGTTTGAGACTCCTTACTCAACTTGTAATCACTTTGACGGGATATTGATGACATATCTGCCTTCTGCAGTCAGTGCGTTATGTAAATTTGGTAGTAAGCTTTTTTTTCCTTGCGTCACCAGGTGGGTGGTATCAAGAATTTATATACTTAAGGACATCCGATAGAAAGAAATCCTCTTTCAAAAAAGAACTGATGTCTAAAGTATGTCATTTTCTTTTTCATTTCTCTCTTGAATTTAATTGTTAACGTAGTAGAATTTCCAATGTCTTTGAAGAAAACAAATACAGTCCAGTGATGTCCAAAATCACATATGCAGGGGCTGGATCTCGTTTAAACCACTTGTAACTGATCAACTTTCATTTCCACATGGACCGAGAACCATCTGGCCCACTATTGCATAAACTTCCCACACATATGATTTCTGAGAGACCACACTGGAACAGACCCTTAATCGTGAACTGTCCAAATGCTGAATGCATTCATTGTGAAGATTTAGTTGGGTAAAAAAAGTGTGTGATGAATATTGAAAGGATGTCCAAAGTTATAATAACAACAGAAGCAGTAGATAAAGCATATATTACACCCTCCATTGTCAATGTGAAGTGAGTAGACATGACACCAGATCAGCTCTAATTCTCAATCCAATACAGTAGTCAGCGGCTCATACGTGAAAGGAGTCAGCTTTGAAAATCAAAGGTACAGGGAAGTTGATGGCTTGCATATGCCTATTTTAGTTTTTCATGCTGTGAGTTACTCCATCAAGAGACTGGGCCCAGAAAATCATCCTTATAAATCATTTTTAGGCATCAATCATAGGCGGAGTATTTATGGCTAATGATGATGATGATGATGATGATGATGATGTTGATGATGATGACCAGAAGCACGCAAAACCCCACATTGTGATCTCTGTCTGTAGATTCTGTTTCTGACATCGGGTTTAGAAGCATTGTCCTGACTGAGAGTTTAGAGGACCAAAATAGATAAGGATATAATCTTTACCTGAAGTGTAGGCGCCCTAGAGAACATCCATGAGCTCTGGAGTAAGATCAGAAACTGTAAAGCTCAATGACACATTGTAAGCCATATATTGTATTTTGGTGCATAGACGAAGCTTACTTGTTAAGTCAACCTTAGACTTTTCTGAATTGTAAAGTGATTTTTGTTTTACAAAAACATAGTTTATAAAATGTATTACAATTAGAGTATGGGTCTCCATGGTGAATATTGGGTCAGAGGGTTCCTGCCTATTACTTTTCTTCGGAAAGAATGTTTCCATTTTAGAGCTTGAAAAAACAGTTCCTTGAACCTACCCTGTCCAGCTATTCACAAGCTGCTCCTTGTCCAACTTAACACTTTAGTTATAGGACGTTTAAGCGTAGGACTACATTACTTCCACTGCAGGGATTTATTACTGGGTTGTCACATATTCCATTTTAGTAGGAAATCTAGATTGTCTCCTGGAACTTATATAATGTGGACTTGTTTTATGCACGGGAGATTTGTTCCACGATGGGGCCCTGATACCTTTCGATTCGCTGATGGAATAATTTGACCTCCCAGCAGGACACTGTTTGATCCACAGACCCCTTACTGTGAAGCTGGAAAGCATTTGGGGCATCATCAACGCAGGGCGGCCCCACAACAACAAACCCAGACAATGTACACAACTGGAGCTGGCAGGAGACTGATCTGTTGGCTTTTCAGGGCCATCACAGACCCAATGCCATGCCACCTGGCTCCACGCCACATGACACAGATGAAGAGGGAGTTATCTAACTCCCTTCCACACCAAATATACCAGAAGCCCAGATTCCAATACATACAACATAACATATGCCACTGTGCCTACCTGATGCCCTTTCAAATCCACAGAATCTATCCCTTGGCCTCTTTCAATTGCACACAATGCTCAACACCACAAACAGACATATTTTTGGGATTTCCCATCTGTGCAAATATTCCGGAATCCTATTGGCACTACACTAGCAATTGACACTGGCCACAGTGAGTTGTGTGCACTGGAAGACTGTATTCTAGAACTCCATACCAGTCCAAAAACTGGAAGAGTATCAACCAAATTCCTGGATTTGGCCCTACTCACTGTTAGAAGGTCCCTCACCATGCAGTGGAAGGCAGCATTGCTCACTTTGCCACTGGATGTGAGCACGCCTGGCTGATATGGGGTGGTACCCCGAAACCGGTCCCAGGAAGCTTGTTTCCGGTCTAGGGAAGACATGGCTTGGCAGTCGTATAGGAATACGTTCAAGCCTGATTTGCATACAGCTGGGTCTGAACTGTGGTGGTGAAGTGAGCCAAAGAACGATGATGTATTCAACCCAGATCTGTGATTGGGCATGAGTGTCTGAAAAGTTTCAGAGCTCCGTCCATCATCTCCTTGTATTTGCTTTGTTTGCCCTGAGTTGGCAGGGTATTCCAAGACATGGCCCCTTGCTCACTTTGCCACTTGATTCAAGATAGCCTGGCTGATGAGTGGTGTTACCCCAAAACCAGTGGCAGGATGCTTTTTTCGGTCCAGGGAAGACCTGGCTTGGTAGTTAGGGCTGGACTGTTCCCATATGTAACAGGGTCAGACTGCGTATGGCCATGTCTGCACTGGAGTGGCGGAGGGAGCTAAAGAGTTGTGATGGATTAAACCCAGATCAGTTGACTGGGGGTGAGTGTTTGATTTGCTCAAACGCTCCGTCCATCATCCCCTTTTGTATTACTTTCCAGTGCAAATCATGTTATGTGCTAGAAAGTAGCCGGAAACTAGTGAAAACCAGCGCTACTTAGCATCAAGTAAAAAATTCCATGGGTGCTACATGAGCATTCCCATGCAGCCACTCATGGTTTTTGAACAATTGTAGCCAGGGTTTTGCATAAAAAATTAACACTACTTGAAAGCAGGCACCTTTCTTTTCAGACTTTGCATGTATGCTGTACGGTGCAGCACATATGAAAAATAGAAAACGTTTTATAAGTTGTCTAGGCATAGTATTTTGCACTGGAAGTTAACTATTCCAGTACGAGGCCTATGCTAGACTCATCCACTATGGTGGTAAGTGTGGCACTCAGCAGCTAAATTCTGTACGAGCACTAGGGAAAGGGGAGGAGAGTGGCATAGCTCAGGGAATATGGAGCTCTCCTGCACTTTTGGCTGCTGTGCCGCATTGGGTGACACTTTGGTAAATCTGACCCCAGATGCTTTCTGGAAAGCAACCACATTGCTGATTTTTTTTGTGTAGCCAATTATATTTTTGGGGGTTGGAATTTGGTGAAATCAAATTCTCTAACATCGATTAGTAGAAAATGAATCTAGAAACAGTCGATTGGGATATCAAACTTTTTGAAGACAGATGAATAACTGCAATCTTTTAGCATTTGTGATTTAGGGTAAAAATGCTAAGAAAATACCATATTTGGTTGGTTAGGGAAACTCCATTCTCCATGTGCAGGTATTCAACATCTGCCTGTACCACATCACTTTTCAGTTTGTTTTTCATGATCTATTTAACCTTTCAAAACAGTATGATTTGAATCAAATATTTCTAACATGATTAAAATCTAATACAAGCATTACTGGTTGGTTCTGTGTTTTTCATTGTGTAACAAAAGCCAATTCGCAACCTACATAAATGTATGGTTACAGCACAGTACTCGAGCATGGTGACAAAAATCAAGCACAAAAAATAGACCATTTTCCCGGAGCATGGCGAGTGACTAAGAAAGTAACAACAGGGTTGGCTTGGGATGAAAAATCGTCCCGGGCACGCATAAAACATTGGCACAAATTTACTTTTGTCTTTCCGCAAGACACTGCTCGGCGAAATTTTATTTTTAAAAAAAAAGGGGGTGAGGTAAAAAAAATGCCCGGATTAGTTTACACTGGTGAAACACACCTGAAAACAAGTGAGGCCAATTCTGCTCAGCCCCCCTGTCCCGCTCAATAGTTATATATTAATGGACCGGCCCAGCAAGAGAAAGGGAGTGACACCTCTGCCCTTTGATAAAACGGAGCCCATGGACGCCCATCTGCCTACAGAAAGGCCACTGGGCCGCAGGCGGCATCCGAACAACACAGAAACCACCCAAATCGGTCCCCCAGACTGCTCAAAAAAGCAGCCCACAGCTGGAACTGGACACCGGCCCCTCGGGCATTGCCCGAGTGCCTGTGTTACTAATCCGACCCCGAGTAACAATGTACACGTTTTGACCTCCTAAAAATATTTATGGGCTCTTCATCAGGGTAAGGTCTCAGGCATTTTGTGTAGAAACCCTACAAATAAAAGAAACAGAAAACCGTCAAGAAAAAAAAAAATCACTCGATGTGCAGCTCATGAAGAGCATTGAGGTCTAATCCTTAGTTAGGAATGGATAAGGAAGCAACTTGCTGAAATCTAAAGACAGCAAAGAAGCAAGAAGATAGAATTGCTACAGCACTGCCATTGTAAAAACTAAGCGGCAAGCATGCACACACATCGGTGAAAGCAGAGTCTTACCAAACAGCCTCCAGTCTTCTAAAAGGTCTAAGATTTGATTGCACAAAAAGCGCTACTTAAAGAAACATAGTCAGACCCTCCAGGATATCGCGATTTCGCTATTTGCCGCGAAATCGGCACTTTTAAAAAAATGCTGCGATTTAAGCAAAAGTGCCCGCGAAATCAGCACTTTTGTAGAAATCGCGGCATTTTGACAAAAGCCGCTATATCCTGGGGGGTCTGGGGCCAGTTACGTTGTTTATTGGGGCGGGCAGGAAGGACACAGAAGCACTAAAGAATCACTTTCCAGGCTTAATGGGGCATTAGCAGCTCACTGCGACGGGCTTTGAAGTGCCCCTCCCGCCTCTGGCTCCCCGCTGGAGACCCTCCCGGTGACTGGGGCGAGGTGTGAAAACGGACCTCCTGCCAGCTGGAATACCAAGTAGGCTACACCCTCCTATTTAGTTAGAGACTCGGTCTCCTAACTGTAGCCTTATCGGCAGAATAGTACAAAACCCTTTTACTCACTCACCTGCTCAAGGGCCACTGGAAACCACACCCTCCTCCCTCCCCCTGGACTGCAGCACATCTACCATTAGCAGCAGAATCATCGACTTGCTCAGCACATTGATGAGAGAGGGGTGCGTTCTGTGCCCCCTCCACTGTGCCCCTTTTCCGGAGGCCTGGGACCTTCACCTAGGCTCCGAGTACCGTGCTGGGCCTGCAGAGACCTGGGAAGGGGGCGAGGAGGGAGGATCCTAGCCAGGGCCGGACTGGCCGTTGCGCCGCACGGGTGTTTGACTTACTACGTCTAAAATGGCAGTCAACAAAGGGAAAAAAGTTTGCTCAGTATAAGATCTACTTCTGAAGACACCCGGCTCTGGTAGCGCAATTATGCAAAACTATCTGAAAAGATCCCAAATTAAGTGCCATAGAAAAAGGGCTCTGAAAACAGGGCAGAGAGCAACAGACAAAAACTTTCATCCATGTATACTGTTTTGCCCAATAAACATTGTACAAAACAAATTGTGATATTTTTAAATACATAACATTCTGTCAGCAATGGATTTAGGAAGTGAGATGTTACACAAGAATATAAATATTTGTCTTGCTTTCCGTCTGGACACTGGTATTGTTAAAATACAAATACTAAAATATTCTAAAAGCATTCATTATTATTGTAATTTTTGCACCACAATTAAAATAACAACTTTAAAATATATTGTATAAATTCATCCTTTAGCACATCGTTCTTCCTGCTTGCATCCGCTGGAAGAATCTTTGTACAGTAATGAAAACATGTTCTTCTGCCAACAGACTGCAGTCTTCCTCTTGAGGTGTTATAGCCTATTAACTATTGTGGACAATCATTTCGTGTAACTGTCAAGCTGTAGGAAAAGGGAATTACTTAAACCCACAATCAAGAGTGTTTCTATGGAGGAATGCTTACATTAGTATACATACACAGCTTCATGTTGTTAAATAACTAAAAAAGCTAAGATATCTGTGTTTGTTGTATGAAAAATGGCCAAATAAAATGCAGCAAAATTGCCGCTAAATTTCCATATTTGTGCCGCTAAATTTCCATTTTTGTGCCGCTAAATTTCCTAACCCATGCCGCTATATCCTGGGGGGGTCTGCATAGTGACCGCCAAAGATGGGGCCCGTTGTATTTCAATCTGGCATGTACTGAAGGAATACAGAATCATGATGATGGCCGGTGACAGACCATATTTGTGCTGCATTGGATGTGGGTAACATTTTCTGCTGACTGTATTCTTTTCGAAGTCAAGTTTTCTGCAGACAGAAAAGAAGCAGTATAAACTTTAAATTGCTTAAATGAGATAGTTGTGCTTAGGTTATGACAGGTATTGAATGAAAAATAAAGTACGACATTATCAGCCCTTTCAAATAAAGCAAGAGAAAATGAGTACACATGGGGGGAAATGCTGCTGGCATCTGATGGGTCAGGTCTCTCCTTGGCATGGTGGTGATTTATGTGCACTGTGTGTCATAAAGCAGTTATATACAGCAGCTGGGTGGGTTGGGGTTGCCCAATCCTTCAAAGGATAGCTCTAGGGCTACAGGGGCAGAGTGTCACTTTATGATGCCTGATGAAGATGTGTGGTACACCCGGGTGAGGCATGACAAAAACACATACATACACAGAGGTAGTTAATAATTATTCCCAAAAGACTTCTCTTGTGTTGTTCATTCTGATAGAGCACAGATGCTACAGCGGTAGCCGGGAAGTACTTAGTAAAAAAAACAACCTAGATTACCTATATGTAGAACTCAACTCCAAATGAGCTATGCCTACCTGAGGAATACCGAGGTTTTCAGTGGTCGTTAAGGAGTATTCTGAGACTAGTCCTCCAGATGAGCAAAACTGAGAAATACAGAATGGCAGCTGTCAACTGCCCAGAGCACACACTGTTAATACTGACGCATACAGTGGAATCTGTGAGTCACTCAACATCCCTAGGGAGTTTCACCCAAATGAGGTCTGCATTGATAACAAAGGAGTTCGAAGGTCACTCTGAATATCAACCCCTAATAAGGAATGCAGGAATATACAGTGCTAACCACACACAACTTCTGGAAGGTCCAGTATGCATGCAGAAAATTATATGGGGTAATCTTCTTTATAGCAAACACAACAAAATGATGGGCGGAGTGCAGAAACTTTTCAAACACTCACCCCCAGTTGCAGATCTGGGTTTAAACCATTGTTTTGTTTCTCACTATTCCACCCCAGTTTGGACCCAGGCATATCAAATCAGTCTTGAGGCTGTTCCTCAAGGGAACAGTCTAGCCCAAACGGCCTGGCCAGGTCCTCCCTGGATGCTTGAATCCAGTGGCACAGTAAGCAAGGGACCCCACTTTTGGGCATACCCTTGGCCACTTGGGATGAACATGGCAAACACAACAAGATGATGGATGGAGTGCTGAAACTTTTCAACCACTTACCTCCAGTCACTGGGGGGGTGGAGGATGAATGTTTGACAATGTTCAACATTCTGTCAGTCATCTTTTTGTGTTGCAATTTTTCACCCTAAGTGAGAAGGGTATACTCGGGTGTGGGTCCTGGGCTTGCTACACCACCGGTTTCAAGCTAGCCTGGCTGATGAGGGGTGATGCCCTGAAACTGGTCCACGGATGCTTGTTTATCGGTCCAGCGAAGACCTGGCTGGTCAGTTCCACTGGACTGTTCCCATGGGGAACAGGGTCAAGGCTGATTTGTATATGGATGGGTCCACACTGGAATGGCATAATAAGCAAAATAACAATTGATTAAACCCAGATCTGTGACTGGGAATGAATGTTTGACAATGTTCAACATTTTATCCATCATCTTTTTTTGTGTTGCGTAATCTTCTTTATGCCTTGCTATATACAAATGCAGACATGTTGTTTGGTTAGATGACATTTGTGCTTTATTATTTGTTTCTTACCTGGAGTTTCATCAGCTACTTAGAATCAATCCATGACTTAATGTACAGAGGTGATAATTTCCAGTTACGTGAGACAAACTGTTTTGTATGGGTAGATGTATAGCTTGAGTTACTCAGGCAAATAGGTGTGTATGTGCAAACACGAAAGAGGTAGAGAGGAGAAGCAAGGGTAAGTTGGCATGATTTTTAGGTCCACTTAAATGTACGATTAAAGGAATTGCAGAGAATTAGTGAGATTTAATGATACTTGCTGGAAAATAAACTCCATTTTGTATCGCTTTGTTCGCCCTAAGTTGGCAGGGTATGCTCAGACGTGAGTCCCTTGCTCACTTGGCCACTGGATTCAAGATAGCCTGGCTGATGAGGATTATGAATCCGAAACAGGTCTCAAGATGCTTGTTTCCGGTCCAGGGAAGACATGGCTTGGCAGTTCTGGCTGGACTGTTCTCATGAGGCACAGGGTCAGTCTGATTTGCATATGGCCATGTCTGAACTGGGGTGGCTGAGTGAGCTAAAGAATGGTGATGGATTAAACCCAGATCAGTTGACTGGGGGTGAGTGTTTGATTTGCTCAAACGCTCCGTCCATCATCCATTTTTGTATTGTTTACCAATGTTTCAGCATTCACCTTTGTTTGGGAACATTTTTGGATTTTGATTCTTTCGGTTTGGGCCTCCTACGTTCTATTTTATCTGTGGTATAAGTTTATGTTCATTTGTCCTGACCTTTGACCTATGTTTTTACTCTTTAGGCTCCGACCTTTGAATTTGACTTTGAACTTGTGCTTCTAACCAACCAATGAGATTTGCTTTCTGTTATCTGGTTCTGATTTGTGAAAGGCGCCACGTTGTATCTGGTTCTGATTTGTGAAAGGCGCCACGTTGTCCTAGTCGCGACCGCTCTGTGTGTGTGGGGCTCTGTGTGTGGGGGGGGGCTCTGTGTGTGTGGGGGGGGCTATGTGTGTGTGTGTGTGGGACTCGCTGTGTGTGTGTGTGTGTGTTGGGCTCGCTGTGTGTGTGTGTGTGGGGGAGGCTCGCTGTGTGTGTGTGTGGGGCTCGCTGTGTGTGTGGGGGGCTCGCTGTGTGTGTGTGTGTGTTTGGCTGTTTATGTGTGTGGGGCTCTGTGTGTGTGGGGGGCTCTGTGTGTGTGTGTGGGGGGCTCTGTGTGTGTGTGTGTGTGTGGGGCTCTGTGTGTGTGTGGGGGGGCTCTGTGTGTGTGGGGGGGGGCTCTGTGTGTGTGTTGGGGGCTCTGTGAGTGTGTGGGGGGCTTTGTGTGTGTGGGGGGGGCTCTGTGTGTGTGGCTCTGTGTGTGTGGGGGGGCTCTGTGTGTGTGTGGGGGGACTCTGTGTGTGTGGGGGGGGCTTTGTGTGTGTGTGGGGCTTGCTGTGTGTGTGTGGGGGGGCTTTCTGTGTGTGTGTGTGGAGCTCTAGGTGTGTGTGGGTCTGCGTGTGTGTGTGTGGCGCTCTCCGTGTGTGTGTGGGGCTCTTTGTGTGTGTGTGTGGCTCTCTGTCTGTGTGTGGCTCTCAGTGTGTGTGTGGCTCTGTGTGTGTGTGTGTGTCTCTGTGTGTGAGGCTCTGTGCCCGCAAATACTCTCTACTACTCTCTAATGCTCACCTATTGCCATTGTAAATGACAATACCATTTATTTATGTTTAAAAAAAAATGTCATGAGCAATGCCAATAGTTCTACCTTTAATAATGCCGAGACCATTGCATTGCAAATGCGTGTTTTAAATGCCATGTGGCAAATTAGGGGATGACTTTTAAAGTAACTGTAGGGGAAAACTATTTGGAGGATTTCTTTTCCAACTTTCTGTGTACTGTAATGATTGTTTTTAGAACTTCGAATCTGTCATGCGTCAGACAGTGGTTTTAACTGTGCACAAATCATGGAAGTGTAATTATTGAATTTTATGTGTAAATATTTGGAGATCATATTTTGCTATGCACTTTTATGGTCTAAATGGCCGAAACAAAGTTGTAACTGACTGATATGCATACACATTTCAAGACGAATCAAACCTGCAAAAAGAAAAAAAAGTGTTTGCCTAACAACACAAACAAAGTCATTGACAGTAAAGCAGGCCATAAAACAACAGAAGGAAAGAAGAAGAGAACAGACAGGGCTAACTATAGACTGGTGCATAGACCGATTCCAAATCCAACCTAAAGTGGACCCAAAGTGAATTTAACTTAGTGGAAATGTTCCCTAAAATTATAACATCAATTACCAAATACTAGAAAAACGTAAAACCCGTATCATTACACTTTGGAGAGTCATATCTTTGTTTAAACTATCTGTCCCAAAATCGTAAATTGATTTTGCACAATGTCGTGAAATAAAATTGACCATTGGGCATTCTTGCACAAACTCAAAACCATGAAAGATTCTTACCAAATATGGTGAAACCTGCTCGCCATATGAAGGTGATTTTTTGTAATGCAAAAACACAATAATTTGAGCAAAACGGGTTACTTTCAGTACTCACATATTTGTTAAGCATCAGAATAAACACTGGACGAGGAATGCAAACATGTCTTCGGTGTTAACATACAGTGCTTATATCCATATGCAGGTTTGTTATGACAATATTTATGTATAAACCCACTGTCTGTAATAAAACCGGTGTCAATCCGCGGACAGAGAGAAAGGTTTCACATTGTTAACACTAATAATCTGTGTTCAGTCCATTAGTAAAGATTATCAGAGTTCTAATGGAAATGTGGCAATTTTAAAAGGAACAAGTGATTTGTAAATAATTTCCATCTGTTACACAGATGGGTTACATTGCTTTTTAGCAGATGGGTATCAAATAACCACAATCGTCTCATACTTAAACTGCTCAAAAGTGACTCCACTTGATGTGGGGATATTCAGAGGATTTACAATTCCTGGTGCGAAATAACAAGTACAATAGCAGACTCTTCACTCAGTACCATATAGTCTCTCTCTCTCTCTCTCTCTCTCTCTCTCTCTCTCACACACACACACACACTCTATGTAATACACCATGTTTCAAGTATCAGAATCGTACCCACATTGCACAAACCTAACCTTTTTTTATATTTCTTTTTATTAAAGTTTAAAACATAAACAATAAAGAAACAAAGCAAATACAATCATTGAAATGGTGAAGCGTCCTGTGAGGGAGGAAAGCATACAATTTTGATACAATCAATAACAGTACGGGATGGGGAGAGCAAGGGGAATTAAGAGTCAGGAGGAGTTTCAGCTGAGATAGCAGTAGGAATGTCTGGTCAGGGGGAAGGTGAAGGAGTCTACATGTGTGAAGGGAGGTGTACATATTTCACCTCGATAGGCGTTCCACTGGCCCCAGACTTTCCCCCATTTACGAGGCTTGCCACGTGCTACATATACCGTCTTCTCTCTAAACATACACCAGTCCATATTTTCCTTCCATGCCAGGACAGTGGGCGGTCTCTGGGATCCCCATAATTGCGCTATATCTCTCTTAGCAATCATATTCCCGAGGGTCGCCCACTGCGTCTGTACCACATCATAGTCAGTCTGCTCCCAGACATTCAACAAGCATCTCCTAGCTTCAGGCAACAACGGTACACCCGTGACCTCTTCCATAACTTCATGCACTCTATGCCAGAAACGCACAATCACCGGGCACTCCCAAAGTATGTGGAGAAAAGTGCCCAAGAAGCCGCACCCACGCCTACACATCCCATCCGAGAAATATCCCATACTAACCAGGCGAGGACCAGTCACGTAGATCAGGTGGAGGATTTTTAGCTGCACAAACCGAAGATGAGCCGGAATTGCAACCTCCTTCGGCGAGGATACCGCCGACTGCCAGTCCTCGTCGTCTAACTCCAGACCATCGCTGGTCCAGGCCTCTCTGAGACGGTGTAGGAGGTCAACCCTATTATTTATACATTTTTTATAAATTAGCGAGATCGTACTGTCGGGGACATACCCATCCACTATCCGATCTTCAAGCGGGGATGCCTCCGGGACAGTAGTACCCAATGGAAATACCGATAGCAGTGCGTGATGAATCCGCGCATAACGGAAAAACTCTCTGTCACTCAAATCATACTCCGCCTTCAACTCCTCAAAAGTCCTAACCCTATCCTTGATCCATACGTCATTCACCCTGCATATACCAATCACGTCCAACCTGTCTAAGCCTTTCGTCTTCCACAGGGAGCCCAGTCTCTCGGATGCGTAAAGTGGAGTCGCACGTGTCAGTCTATCCTTGTATCCCATGGCGGCATTTGCACAATACCATACTTGCACCGCTATCTTGGTTGGACCCGTGAGCATCTTCCCAGCCGATTTCGTATAGAGCACCCTGTTGAAGTCCCCCCCACGCAACAGCCATTTGTCAATTTCAAACGCGGGGTTCGATGCGGGACCGTAAATAGCATGGTTAATCGCCCCCAGCTGGGAGGCCCAATAGTAGCGAATATCCGGGAGTGCGATTCCACCGTCGTACCACGGGAGTATCAATTTAGCAAGAGCAATACGGGATCGCCCGCCCCATATCAGCTGTCTCTGCAGACTTTCCACTTCTCGAAAGTAGCTTGCTGCAATAGTGTCAAATGTGTTCTGTAACGCATATAGAAACCTGGGCAGCGACATCATCTTGAATAAAGCCGCTCGTCCGAGAGGGGACAATGGTAGCTTACGCCATGCCTCAACATCGGACCTTAGGTGTTGAAGCGGGGGTAGCTAGTTACATTCATAGCGGACCACAGGATATAAGGTGATAAAGACCCCCAAGTATTTAAATCCCGCATGCACCACCTGTATGGGGCAGCTACGTGGCAATTGAGGCGACTCACCCGAAAGAACATATACACAGGACTTGGATCAGTTAATTACGAGGCCGGAATTTTCCCAAAAGAATTCAACACATCGAATAACACTATCAGCGACTTCCGAGGCAATGTGAGATACAGCAGGATATTATCAGCATAAAGTGACACCCGGTCCTCGAAGTCCGGGGTCCATCATATACCCTTCATAGATGGCTCCCACCTCAGCCAGGCTGCCAAGGGTTCCAGAGCGAGGGCAAATAGAAGCGGAGACAACGGGCATCCTTGGCGCGCGCCTCTTCCGACGATAAAGGAGCCAGAAACTCGCCCGTTCACGACCACCTGGGCCAATGGTTCCTCATACAACAATTTAACCCAGCCGATAAATACAGGGCCAAAACCGAACTTAGTGAGGGCTGCCCAGAGGTACGGCCATTCTAACGTATCAAACGCCATTGTGGCGTTCAAAGAGGCCAAAATGGCCGGCTCACGTGACAACGCTGCCCTCGTGAGGGCGCCATGCAAACGCCGAAGATTCAAAGCAGTGTTACGGTGTGGAATGAAACCGGATTGATCTGGATGGATCAGGTCGCCAATGACGGTTATCAAGCGGTTAGAAAGCACCTTTGCGAGGATCTTGGGCTCAGTGTTTAGGAGGCAAATGGGTCGATACGATGCACAATGATCTCGCGGCTTTCCCTCCTTGTGAATCAAGACAATAGATGCAAGTCGTTGATCAGAGGGGAGGCAGCCTGCGTCTAGCGGCTCTAAAAACATCGATCGGAGATACGGTGCTATTTTGTCCGGGCGCAACTTGTAAAGCTCAATGGGGAGTCCATTAGGGCCCATGGCCTTTCCCGACCGCACGGAGCGGACAGCGATTGCCACCTCCTCGACGGAAAGCGTTGCGCCCATCAACTCCCTGTCCAATTCCGATGAGCTGGGCAGTGTAATATCTCGTAGAAGCAAATGTGAGTCCTGCTCCGGCCTGTCTGCTACAGGGGAATATACAGTTCGGAAGTATTCAGAAAAACACTCCACGATCTCAGTAGGGTCAGTCACTCTCACCCCATCCCGTCTTTCAATCAGAGGAACCACACGACTAGCCCTCTCCTTCTTGTCAAGCCATGCTATCAACTTTCCCGCCTTATCGCCCACATCATACAGACGTCCCTGCTGCTCTCTGCTCATCACTTTGGCGGCATCCGTAACCAGCGCTCTATAGTCAAGTTGTTTAAGACTGAGGAGGTGGAGCTTGTCCGGGGCAACACCACCTTACAATTCCCTTTCTAAGTCAGTTATTTCAGTCTCAAGTTGGACAACTGCATTGTATTTACGTTTCTTAGCACTATTGGTCAAAGACAGAGCCTGGCCTCGGATAATAGTCCTGAAGGCTTCCCATAGTGTAACAGAAGATGACACAGACCCCTCATTTTCCATGAAGTATTGATCCAATGATTTGACCAACTCTGCACGGATCTTAAGGTCGCAGAGATACGAGGGGTTAATCAGGGCCACCCGGCCCTCAGTTCCCAGCCTAGTTTCCATGACAAGCCATAAAGGAGAGTGGTCCGAAATACCCCGAGCCAGGTGTCTGATCTCCCTGACAGAGGAGGCCTGTGTCGCGGGCATAAGGATGTAAACGAGTCTCGAGAGATTACTGTGAGCACCAGAGTGAAAGGTGTATTGCAACTGCCCCGGGTGAAGCAATCTCCAACAATCTATTAATCCCAAGGTACCCAGGAAGCCACCCAGTCAGGACTGAGACCTCACAAGTTTCCTGGGGGGTAGCGGTCGCTACTTCCGGATACTACCGAATTAAAATCACCACCCACCACCAGGATGCCTTCCGGGAACCCAAGAATCACTCTCCCTGCAAAGTCTGCAAAGGTCGTGGTCTGAAGGCCAGGCGGGACATACACAGAAAGCAGGATGATAACCTTCCCTTCCCATCTTCCAATAATGGCGGCGTACAGCCCCCTATCATCCAAGATGATGTCATTGACTTCCAGAGGGAGGGAGCCCCTGACCAGGATACCCACCCCCCTAGAGCCTGTAGTGAATCCTGAGTGTGCCAGGAGACTGTAGCCCCGTTGATTCATAGCATGCCATGTGTTTCCTATCAGGTGTGTCTCCTGCAACATCACAACATCAGGGGCGAGGTGTCTAAATAATTGTAGCACCACACCACGTTTTATCCTGTACCCCAACCCATTAACATTCCAACTCAATAATTTCAATCCCCTACCCCATCCCAGAAATGACTGCTGCATCCACCCCACAACGAACGCGACATCGGAGTCCAGAAGTCCATCAATACATTGCCTTGAAATAAACCAAACATCAATACCTTCCCCCCCTCCACCCCCCAACAAACTCCCAAAACCAGACCCACCTCCCTGCACCCCTGCGTTAGACTCGAAAGCTACCCCAACTTGCAGTGTGCCTGTCGCCCTAACCAATAACTCATCTACGATAAGAAACCCCAGAGGAGGAAGAGACTCACCCCCCCCGCCACCCCTGGGTATCCACCTCAAAAGAAAGCAAATTCAAGAATCATCTAACCACAGCTGGAAGGTCTGTATGTAGTCCAGAGAACCAAGTCCGTTTCTCATTCCTGCTCCATTGGGCCACCTCCAGCTCCTCCAGAGTGTTCAGAGTGTTCCTGTTGCCTGGGCAGTGTGTCGAGCCAGTCACTTGCAGCCTCAGGATGATCAAAAAAGAACGTCCGCTCTCCGTATTCCACACGTAGCCGCGCTGGAAAGAGCATTGCGTATTTCATGTCCCTGTCTCTCAGTCGTCTCTTCACCCCCTGGAACCCCATCCTTTGTTTCTGCACAAGCTGGGTGAAGTCCGGGTAAAAGCTCACCGTGGTATTTTCGAATTTCGTGGGGCCGCCCAAGCGCGACGCCTGCAGGATAGCGTCTCTATCCCGGAAATGGAAAATCCTGACGATTATGGGCCGCGGGGCAGCACCCTGCTTTGATTTACCTCCCGGCACCCTGTGTGCCCGTTCCACCGCAAAGAAGTTGCTCAGGCCTTTAGGTGCGAGATGGTTTACGATGAGGTCTTCCACGAGGAGGTCAACAGTAGGGCTGTCTGTTTTTTCAGGGACACCCACAATACGAACGTTATTTCGTCTTGCATGGCTTTCGAAATCCTCCAGTCGGCGAGAAAAGAAATCGTTTGAGGACCGCAGATTTGCGGACCTCCGTTTGCAGATCAGAAACATCAGTCGTGAGGCTGGAGGTCTTCACATCCAGGGATTTTACTTTTTCGTTGGTCTTAGCCAAATCTGCCCTGATCAGATTGACATCGATCGCAACAGTGTCAAGTTTGTGGGCCAGAGTCTCGTATTGTTGGCCAATAGAGGTCTTCATGCCAGCAATGGCGCCCATGACATCTCGTAGAGTCAAATCATCTCCGATCGTTGGGTCGTCTCCCGCGTAACCCAGGGGCCGACTCGTGCCACTGGGGGATCCCTTAGGATGAGTGTACCTGTGCATAACGTTAGTTTGTATGGTACCTCCGCGGTGGCCAAGCTTGGTCTTTCGCCTCTCGATCTCCGGTTTGCCGGCCATCTTGAAAGTTGCACCCCCGAGGGGACCTTGAGGTCTAGTGAAAATGGCTACGTTCAACTCACCCAAAGGGGTTCACTAGAGGAACATGCTACCACTCGCCATACAACGAACAGTGACATTCAATAGATCGAAGTTGCGAGGTGGAGCAAGCCCTGGGCGGCAGGAGCGAAACCGATGTTGGGGAGGGTACGAGGCCAAAAACGAAACCGAAAGCCAAGACCTGGGTAGAGAGTAGAATCAGGCTGGCCGATGTTGTTCAATTACTGCCCGGGCAGGCCATTGACTCGAGCCCGGGGCAGGTCCATGGAGCAGGCCGCAAAAGTTCAGAGTTTCGTAAAATCGGTTCCCGGAGTCCAAATCAATTTCTGGAAACAACTATTTTATCAGCTGGGGTGCATCTTCAATAACCCGTCGTCATAAACCAGGATAATAGTCACGATAAGTGCCGGAGGTGACAAAGGACCGGGAGCCCTGTGCTCACGCGGCCATCGCGGTTGCGCGCGAAGCTCCTCCTCCACAAACCTAACCTTTGACCAACATGTAGTAGGCAAGAGGAGGTAGTGTGCAAACTATTCACAAGTACTAAACGCAGGGCACAGGTAAACGCTGCAGTTGGAGTATTCAATACTTGAGCTTCATAGGAAGCACTTGGTCAGTTATGTAATTATGATTTGTCAAGCTATTTCATCACAATACCCAAGAAAGTCTCATATAACCTTTGGGTGCTTAAATATCATGCCAGGCTAAAAGGCTACCATATGTCAGTAACTACCCCACAAATTCAATGAACAAACCTGATTTGATAGGATGTAAAGGCTATAAATCAAACCGAAAAAGTCCATAAGTTTGCCTTTTAAGATAGCGCAACATCCCACCGCATTTACCTGATCATGTCTTCACACATGACCTACCAGATGGCATTATAAATTGCATCATTAATGACAATGCTAGTGACACGACTTCTGGCATGACAGACTGTATGTGGTGGATATCTGTTACATTTCTGACGGCGTAGCCCATTCGCCAAACTCTAGATCAGGCCCTAAGGCTCTTTCATTCATGAGAAGTTGTATGGTGAGTTGCCTTTGCTTTAAGTCCTGCATCACATCAATGTTTCTAAGCACACTGTTTGCAAAATGAGATAAGGGCTAAATAGTAGCTTCCTTGGACCTGGAAGGATGGTCTCTCTTTAACCTGCATTTATTTTGGCTATATGATATTAACAGATGGGCATATTCTTGTGCTGGTCTTAACTTCATTGAGTTATAACAAACTGAAGCATTCTCACTAATCAGAAATGTGTTCTCTTGAGGGATTAGCCCAATTTTCAACCAGTCAACGAGTATAGATTTTTCTTTACAGTCACATACATTTTTTGGGAGACAAATAAACATATCCTACAGAAAGAAGCATGAGCTATTCATGGATAGTGATAGGGTGGATATGTACATTCTAACTTGCAGAATATCCTACAGGAATTGTTTTTCTCATGTGGTGCAATGTTCCTGTAACAAATCCCTCTATGACCCTGCTTTGTCTTTGGGCTAGTTGAGATACAGGAAAGCTACATGCTCCATGCTCCAGCCAGTCACCATATGTTCCTCCTCAATGAGTAGACCATTTGCCCTTTGGTCTCCAAGAAATTGGGATTTCAATGGAAATTTACAGGAGTAGGCGCATATCCAGTAGCTTATCCAGTACAGGCACCTCTACTGTATGGTTGTGGGAGTACATTTGTTATAAATAACACACTGGAACTGATGGGATCCAAGATGAATTATTTATTTGTCGAGTAACAACGAAGAAAACCCGGCCAGTGTTGCCTATAATAAATGAATGTTGGATTTATAGAGCGCGTGGTTACCCTGGAGCGTCCCAGCACTGTACCACTGGGGAACCCGTCATGGCTTTCCCTGTGAGATGGTGGTCCCTTTACTGGGCATCCCCAAGGTGCAGCCAGGCATCCCCGGCGGTGATGGGGCCAGAGTGGAGATTAAGCAAGCTATTGCCCAGAGTTGCAGCGTGGAACTCCATGGTTAAAGTGGCACTGAGGCGAGATTTATCGGGCCCGCTGACATTGGTCCTGCACCCGGCCGCATCGGGAATTGAACCCTGGACCCGGGCTGACATCTGCCTCCGGGTCTGCCGCCTCTAACCGTTGAGCCACACTTCTCCACATAACATGTGGAGAAGTGTGGCACATAACATAACAACATTGTTTTCCCTTCCAATGTAGAAACTGACAGGGCAATGAAAGTACTGCTCAGGTCAGATGAAAAACAGAAATCCAAACATCCACACCAGTGGTACGAATACACATGCTGGCTTTGTGAATGCCACCATCTTCCCGTAGAAATCGGATTGGGAGTGGGAATATACCACCAATCCACTCATATCTATTTCACTGCAGTCTATTTTGCCCTCAGCAGCATATGCAAAGCACAGATGCAGGTATTTAGGATGATGCTGACTGATAAGCAGACTCTGCTCTAGGCAATGCAATCAACAATTTTCTTTCGCTTACATCATCCCATCTGGTGGGGCTCTGATGCTAGAAGGGTCAACCATCAACACAAAGCTCTGATGAGACACTGTACCTGGCACCGGAAATGATGTACACAGCCAGGAGAAAGAGAGTGAATGAGACAGGGAAATACACACCCACATACAAAGACACACCTATCTCAAGTCTACAATCACACATCTTTATGGAGACAAGTAGGACAAAAACTATACACCAAGAACCAGGCAATAATGGATACATTGAAACCCCACCAACATTACAGGACTCAATCACAATCTATCAAAACACAAAAGTATGATAATGTACAGAAATATATACGAAAATATTTCGTACATTTGTTTAAAAAATATTTACAAGCATGTAAAGCAGAGCACTCCTAGATAACATATTAAGCATACAAACTTAAACAAAACACAGTAAGAGAAGCACAAGAGAGCAAAACCAATAACCAGTCCCACATCGCGCTGAAAGAGGCCACAAATAAGACCCTCCCCTGTGAAACTGGACCAGGCAAGACGAAAAAGTGAAAGTACCACAGCACTCTAAACAAGCATTTGCAATGCAATGGGTCTCGCATTTACACGAGTACGAGCAATTGATATTGCAAATGACAATGGGCCAGATGTATGAAGGCTTTTGCGACTCGCAAAGGCCGAAATTCGCAGAATTTCGGCCTTTGCAACTCGCAAATGGCCGAATTGCATTTTTTCATATGTATCAAAAAATCGTAATTTAAGGAATCGCAATTATTTGCGATTCCTTATTTTGCCATAGCATTTAAGGAATCGCACATTTTGTGATTCCTTAAATGATATGTATGACACATTTTGAAATTGCGATATTGAGTTAAGAAATCGCAAATTACCACCAACTTGTACTTGGTGGTAATTTGCGATTTCTTTTAAAAATGCCCTATTTGGCATTTGTGAGGGTGGCATGTGACACACATACATGCCCATAGGGCATGTATGTGTGCCACATGCACACACATGTAAATTTCAGGGGTGCAGCAGGGTGTCTTTGAGACACCCCTGCCACCTTGAAATAATTCTCAAATTGCGATTAGCAAATTGCGAATTCGCAATTTGAGAATTATTGCACTATCATTCCTATGGGCCTCCTGGCCCATAGGTATGCATTGTAATTATTCTTTATTTGCGAATTCGCAAAAAGCAAATTCGCAACTAAAGAATAATAAGGAATCGCTAAAAAATAGCGATTTTGTACATACATACCGTTTTGCGAATTCTAAATAGCGATTCGCAAAAAAACGCTATTTAGAATTCGCAAAACGGTATCTTGATACATCTGGCCCCTTGCCTTTTATTTTTGCTTTTGTTTTTTTAAACATGAATTAATGGTATTGTCATTTACAATGCCAATAGCTTAAACTTGCGTAACTGCGAGACTTATTGCTTGCAAATGCTTTTTTAGGGCTTGTGCCCTGACTGGATTCATATTTCCTTTTCTAAAAACAATGTTCAAGATTTTTTTTTTTAATGTAATACCCAATCAGGAAGGGAATATACTATGGCATGTTTTAGAGAACAGCAACGTGCACAAAGGCATGTACAGTTCATGGAAGTGAAACTGGTACGGTAAGGCTCTATCAGCATGGTACAGAAACTATCGACGAGAATTAAACCTAGGTTACTGACCACGTTTCTGGCAGGGAGCTCATTTGCAAGGCTGAGACAAATTTTAAGTGCTTAAGACAGAGTTAAAGTAAACACATTAGTTAAGCCGTGAATTTTCACCAATTACAAAAGTAGCATGGTTACAGTAAGGGCTCATGTAGATGTGCTCCCACTGATCTCGGCTTGCTCTCCCTGGGCAATTGTGAAAGATTGAATTTGCCTGACCCGAAATGAAAGGCTCCATGAACGAAAGAAATAATGGAGCTGACCGCTTCTGAGAAACTGCGGAATGAAGGTAGAGTGGGCAGGGGAGAAGCTGTGATCTCCCAAAAAAAATTCAAGTTCAGATGAAATTCCAATGTGTTTGGTATTTTAACTCTTCACTCAAATACAGAATACAAAGGAAAGGTAAAATCTTCAATATTGTTAAATGATATACATTAAACGCAGGCAGCAAAACGTAGCTGCTTAAAAGACTGTAAATGTTTAGAATTCCGTCGCCTGGACCGTCTCATTTTAAGAGTAAATGATAGCCTCTACAGCACTGACAATGCGGTCTTTTGTAAGAATCTTTAAAGACCTATTGTCACCGATAAATCGAGTGCGTGAATGTACCACAGCAACAAAAAACGTGACAAAGTATGAGGGATTTTGAAACACGCTTTTTTAAAGCAACCCCACTACAATTAGTGTAGATGACACAAACGGCATGGGGCTCTAAAAGGCTCAATTATAATCCGGGTAGGCAGCTTCCCAGCACAAATGCAGTTAAAAAACAACAACAACAAACCGCCCGTTGTGCCTGTGAATTCACGGCTCTCCGCATGATTTTAAACATCGTGCTGCGAGCTTGGTTCCCTAAGCTGAAAGAGGGCGACAGTGCAGGAGGTCTAAGTCAGTGACCTTCGTGGCCAGCAGCTGCTCCACGGATATCAGATACATTCTACAACGCTGTACACATGCATTCCTGGATGGGAGAGCTCTACAGAAAATGGCGCTTTTAGGCACACATAATGATCAACAATGTAACAGAGATAACTCTAGAAGGAGTGACAAAAGAGTGGAGGTCTTGTGGCACTTCCACGACCTTTGTTTCAACAGGCATTGGGAGCCACAGCATTTGAAAACATAGGCGTGAGATTGCTTCACCTTCCCTGCGCAGGGCAGGCACCTGTGGGTGGGGACGCTAGCTGCCTCTTGTTTCCTTACGCAGAACTCACCCTGCAGTTAGCGTCAGTGGTGAAGGACACTGCCCATGTTTTCCTGGAGATTGAACATAAGCAAAAAGGCAGGAGCGACACTAGTGGCTGGCAGCCATGATGACATCCTCGAGAGAAAAGAGTCACCTGTAGCGAAGATGTGCTGCACCAGCCAGCAGCTACCAAAGACACAAGTCACGTATTGAGGAACTCACCGCCACAGCCAGGCTTGGACAGGAAGCCAGGCAACCTGTGTTGGGACGGTGGCGAGGCCGCAAAAAGACAGGAAGCAGACGGGAGCCTACCCCGCGTTCCTGTGCCCGTGAAGCCAGCCGGAAGTGAGCGTGTGAGCTAGCGGGGCTCCCGTGCTCATGGAGAACCCCACCTGCTGCCGAGACTGACCCGCTGACGAGGGAGAGAGGGACAACCAGAGTGGTAGGCTGTACCTTTACTTTCCAGGAAGAGCAGCGTGTGCCAGGTGATGCGGTGGAGTGATGGAGCCTGTAGCAGCGCAAAGAGCCTGGTGAGTGGAAGGGGGAGTGGGTGTGTGCACGTGTGTCTGTGTGTGTGTGCGTGTGTCTGTGTGTGTGCGCGCGTGTGTTTGTGTGTGTGCGCGCGTGTGTCTGTGTGTGTGCGCGCGTGTGTCTGTGTGTGTGCGAGCGTCCTGATCCGATTCTGGCATGCTGTTCACAGTCACAATGGAGCAATAGAGCGCGTGTTCCCGCGCGCGACCTGATCCGATTCCGGCATGCTGCACGAGGCCATCTCCAGTCTCCTTGAAAGCATAGCTGATGACTATAGGTCTCGCAGGAGAGACAGCACTGCATCACCAGGTGCGAGACCTAAAAACTGAAATGCAGTCAGAGCTTCACCTCAACCGCTTGAATTTTAGCAGGTAACCCTCAGACGTCCCACTGCAAGCAGGTGCAGTCACTTAATGCACTTGCCTGCAGGGATACCTCTTCTCCCTTTTAAACCTGTGGGGCCTGCCGCTTCAGTAAAAGGTGAGCCAACGGGTTCAAACAGCCAGTCCCCTCATCTTTAACTGATGCGTGATGCCCACCCAGCGTAGGCACACGTTCATAGTTGCAGTGGGCACGGCTTATTAGTTATGAAATTATGTACTGTGCGCATATTTAAGGCTGCACATGGCCAGACAGAGGCAGAGCTCCATATTTATAGTTTGGTCTGTGCAGGTTTGAAGGGTGACCTTTGTTTGAGTCGTCTTGAAATTTTACTAAATAAACTGACCTTCTTTTTATGTGTAATCACTGTTACATTACCTCCTGTCAGAGTGTTTTAAAGTGCTAGCATGAGCAAAGTATTGTTAGTAAGTTGTTGGGTCTTAATTTATGTCAAGTATTATCTATTAGTTTTTTTCCCAGTACTGCATTCCCATTAGGCCTTGTACAAGAGACCTCCAGTTCTTACCTTAATCAGTAAAGTACCTGTATCCACTTCAAAGCTAAGCGTGGGATAAGACTGGGTGGTTGTGGAGATGACTTTTCACACAAACCAGCTTGATGTTGCTGTTGACCTTTGCACCCACACTTTCACCCACCTCCTGCATTTGTTTATGGAAGGATCTACTTAGTCCTGGCCCCCAACACAGCACAAGGAGGTGTCGAGCTCAATATGAGGCTTAGTCGACAGCACAAGGACTATAACACCCAGCCTGGTGCTGACATGCTGTTGCTTTTGTGAATTTGAAAAAGACCTTTCATTGTGTGCTACTGATATGCTTCTTGGCACCTGGCTCCAAAGCTTACTTCATGAGATCGGCCAGCTGCTTTGGGCTACCTCCTTTATGTCTGAATGCCGCTTATAACTTATTGCTTTTATGAATCCCAAATGACTTGGTTAAACATATTCAGCATCTGTGAAAACTGCAGCTCCAACAATGATGCAAATTGGTCGCCGTGTTGTACTGTATACATAGTCTGCCCTCATTGCAGCGCCTCTATTAGACACAGCATTCCTCTCAATGGCCTCTGAATCATGCATGCAGCGGTTAACATATTATGCCCATCATTAAAGACTAAAACGAAGCACTTGCCTCCCACCTTGCTCTGTTGCAGGCGGCAGTCTTTGCACTTCATCCAGCTCATTCGCATGTTTTCAAGCCCCTGTCGCTGTTCTGTCTATGCCTAAATTTGACAGTTTCAATGGTGGTCGATGCTCTTTGTTGTTATCTAAAACTTCCGAAAATTTTGTTTTTGCCATTTGTAACCTACATGAAAGCTTTTATTATATTTTGGTATTGCTCGCACATTTTTAATGAACAGTCTGCATGAAAGTACAGTTCCACTTCCTTTCCACAAGTTTTCTCTTTTAAGAAGCATGGAGCTTTCTGATCTTTGGTTGCACGCGGGATTGTGAAAAGCCATATCACGATGGTATTGGTTGAAGATTCGCTATAATTTTAATTAAATCTGGCAATACAAATTTTCATTAATTCATTCCATCATTAATCTGCTCACAATTCCAGACTATACCCAGGCACATCTTTGGTCTGTAAGAGCTCTTACTGCAGGCACATGCCTGGATCCAAGTACCACACTATTAGTGGGTACTCCTTTTTAGTGCAAGGGTCCCGACTGTGGAACAAGCAACATTTACCCTAAGAATGAGAGCAAAACAATATTCTTTTTTGAGAGCAAAACAATATTCTTTTTTGATGCAGACCTTCTCTAATACCAATCAGGATTGCGGTTTAGGTAGAATGCCTCAATTAACTGGAACAGGCGGTCAAGTGTGGTTTCAGAAGCACTCAAGAAGCCGAGTAATGCAACATAAAGAAACATACAATAAGGTTGCCTTTTTAACAACACTACACATTATTGTATAATAGTTAAATTCTCCATTTGCAGAATACAAAACCGTATTTTAATAGTTCTTCTACATATATAAAAATGTAGGCCTCATTATGAGTTCATTGCAAAATTATGCGGTAACACTTGTTATCACAATTAAAGCAATTAAAGGTTTCGCAGCCAACACCACACAACAGCAGGCTTCCCCTGGTCTATTTCGGCAGGTCAAACCTGCTGAATGGAAAGAAACATGCTGATTTTGGATCTTAAAGCATCCCTTTTCCGGGGACAATCTCATAACAAGGAGTTAAATTATTGGAACCAATTAATCCTATCCCTGAGATGGGTTTTGTCAAATATCCCATCACATCCAGGTTCACACTTGCTGAGGGCCAAAGGGCCCATCTTTAGAACTGTGTTTCTCTACTTTCTTTGATGAAAACTCTCCATACCTCCCACTACATTTCAGAAAAGTTTTTGAAAGGTTTGTGGGTTGTGCTTAATTGTGTGAAGCCCTAAGCTCGACATTGTACTGACTGCACAACACACACCTGTTCCACTAGTTCCTTAATAGGTGTAGTCTCTTGTTTGCACTTAAAAGTCCCACCAAACTATTCAGTCACTTAATATGTGTGCACCCCAGGCATGCAGAGGAAACGTAATGCCATGAATAACAAAGGCAATTAATAATGTATCGGGTTACATAGGAAAGCTAGAAAGTCCGGAAAGAAACGTTCGAATCTGATAGTATTCAAACCATAAATCAAACAGGCCAGGCGAGTTCTGTAGTATATAGAATGACGCCCAAGTTTAGGATTTCAGAATGATTTAAATTCAGGTTTTGCTCACCTGGGATCACCACGCAATCTTTTAAAGAGGCGTGGATGGCGTGGCCAAGATGGCGGGCTGAGCGGTCGCACTTGCCGAGGGCTCCCGGACCCCTGAATTCCTGCACCGCTCGGAACCGCTGATTCCCCCCCGGATCACGCGGCCACCGAGCCTGGTGTTTGCGGTGGAGGTGTGGAGAGCCTGCTGAGCCTGGTTTGCGCCGTCGGGGACGAGATTTTGGCCGGTGTAGCCCAGATCGGACCCTGCTGTACGACCCGAGTGAGAGCTGGAAGCTGCGAGTCTCCCGACCCTCGGAGCGCGACGGGGCGATCGGCCTCTGAGGTGTGAAGCCCGCAGTGGTGCATGTGCTGTTGGAGTGGGATCCGGCGATGGCTCCGCGCGCGGCCTGGAGCTGTGGTGCAGAGCGGTGGCGGAGTCGGTGCCACCTCGCTACGCCAGCCCGTGGCTTGACGAGGCCTGCTGGAGGAGGTCGCCTCGGCTGGTTATCTGTACGGAACTGGGGACCGAGTCTCCCGAGGCTGATCTCTCCCTGAAGCAGCGGACCCCGGTGGCTGTTGCATTGTGACCTAGCCCCCTGGCCGGATTTCTGGTTCTTGGATCGGAGAAGGAGAAAGGGTCTCCATCTTGGGCGTTGTCCCCACGACACTACTGAGCGGCCATTTTGTGGAGTTCGGCCGAGCAGCTCATCCCTCCTGGCGCTCTTTGCGACCACTCCCGGCTGGCATATCGCCGCTTTCTCTGCTGTTCAGCGAGCCTCAGTGTCCGTTCTCGCTCTACAATGTCGAATGCCAGGGGACAGCGAAGAGGCGACCGGACCTTGCCGGAGATGCTGGGACGGGGCGCCCTGCGCGGCGGAGGTGCTCAACCGGCCGCGACCTCCCCGGCACCAACCAGGGGGGCAGAAGGTGGAGAGCCCCCGGTGACGAGGTCCTTTCTCGAGTCCCTGTTTAGCTCCCTGCGGGAGGACTTCCAGGCACTCAAGAATGAAGTGGCCGGGGAGGTCCGCGAGGTGAGGAGAGAGATGGACTCCCTGGGGGATCGGGTGAACACGGTGGAGGAAGCGGGCCACTCCAGGGATGAGGAGATCACCCATCTGCAGCAGGAGGTCCTACGGCTCCGGGAGCAACAGATTGAGCTACAGGCCCGCGCCGAGGACCTTGCAAATCGGTCCAGGCGGAATAACATACGGGTCCGCGGAGTGCCGTCTGGTGAGGAGGGTGAAGACGTGACGGCATATCTGGTGGCCCTCTTCCGAGCGATCCTGGGAGAGCCGGAGGACTTTCGGATTCGCATTGACCGGGCACACCGGGTGGGTCGCCCCCGCAGAGCCACGGCGCCCGCTCCGGACATTTTGGCCTTCCTCCCGAACTTTCCTTTGAGGGAGCGGATCCTCCGTGAGGCACGAGGGCAGCAGCCTTTTCGATTCCGGGACCACCCTGTGACACTGTTTCAGGACTTATCCACAGTCACGTTACAGAAGAGGAAATCCTTCAAGATCGCTACGGACTTCCTTCGGGAGCATGAAACACAGTACTCCTGGGGGCACCCCTTCCGCCTGATCTTCAGGTGGAACGGTGTCTTACATCAACTCCGGTCCCTTCAAGATGTTTGCGCGGTGCTGGGCCTCACTGCAACGGACACGGATACCCCGGCCCCGCGACGGAGGCGCAGCACTCGTAACGGCTGGCAACGAGCTGAGGGAGGGGCCTCTCCCCCGGCGGAGCGCCCGGGCTCGCCTGCAATCCGGGCTGAAATGGCGGCTGCCATCCAGGAGGCCTCCAGAGTGGCGGCGAATGGCGAAGTGGCCTTGACGGCCTGAACTCACTCCGGGGGGAGTCTACTTTAGCTCATTCTTATTGCAGGTGCGGGGTTTCGGGGGGTGGCACGGGAGGAAGGGCGAGTGCTGAAGGTGGTGGCTGGACGTCCACTAGGTTGACTTTCCACGGCCTTGCCCGTTTTGGGCCGGACTGGGACAATGTCTTTTTTGAAAAGTTTGAGAAGCGGGGGAAGGGGTTGGGGCGGACGGGCAGCTGTTTTGATTTTGGGACCTAGAGGGGGGGCCAGTAGCGGGGGGTGGTGTGGATTTGCTGGTGTAGGGGCGGGGGGGGTTTTTGGTCGTGGGGTGTTGGGGTTCGGGGACTGTACTGTGCCAATGGTTGATTCAACGTTGCTCTGTTTTGAGGTCTCGAAGGGTGCCTTCTGTGTTTGCTGACGGGGCTTTGCCTTTTGATATGTGCTCCCTGAACTCTCTCTTTGATGGCTCTTAAGGTGCTTACTCTCAATGTGAAAGGGCTGAATAATCCGGTTAAGCGGCGGGCAGTGTTATCCCTGTTGGAAAACTCACAAGCGGATATCTGCCTGTTGCAGGAGACCCACTTGCTGGGTAAGGACTGCTCGCGGATGCGAACCCCCAAGTTCCCCACACAGCTATTCTCCTCTAGCACTTCCAAGACGGCAGGGGTGGCCATTTTGTTTTCTAGAAGGTTCGGGGGCGAGGTTGTGAGCAAGGTGGCGGAGCAGAAAGGGAGACTCCTGGTATATAGAATCAAGGTGGGGGGCTTGGCACTGACTGTAGGCTCCGTTTATTGCCCCAATGATCATCAGGACCAATTCTTACACAGGGCCTTGGACGACGTTGCATTCACCTCTGATAGGCACATAGTGTTGGGGGGTGATTTGAATCTGGTTTTTGACGCGGCGCTGGATAGGTCTGTGCAGCGGCGCCAGCAGTTGGGTGAGCTTTCGGGCTCGATTCGAACTCGACTTGCGGAGCTGGACCTGCATGACATGTGGCGCTGCCTCCACCCCACCACCCGCGCATATTCTTATTTCTCACACGCCCATAGATCTTATGCGCGCTTAGACCACCTCCTAGTGTCGGGCCCGCTGCTCCTTTTGGCTTCGAATGCAGACATGGGGGTCCTTTCTCTTTCTGATCACGCCCCAGTTGAGGGCGCTTTCACTCTTCCGCCGGTGGCTCGGTCGAGGGGGGTCTGGAGGCTCCGAGATACGCTTTTGCATAGGCGGTCGGTGGTGGATCAGATCAGGGCGGCCATTTTGGCTTTTCAGACCGTGAACGACAATGGGGATACTTCCCGCGCGACACAGTGGGCGGCCCTTAAGGCCGTGCTCCGAGGCGAATTTATCGCGATTTCCGCTGCCGAGAATAGGGACCGGCAACTTAAGAGAGATGAGCTCACCCAGCAGGTGAGGGAGCTGGAACAGGTTCATCACAGGACAGGGGCCCCCAGGGTGTGGAGGCAGCTGAAGGCGGCGCGGAAGCTCCTGGCAGCCCTAGACACGGATCGGGCGGAGTACGCAGTGCTCCGCCTGAAGCACAAATATTACACAGGGGGCGATCGGTGTGGGCGGCTCCTGGCTAACAAACTCAGGGTGCAGCACCAACAGCACCGAGTGAAGGAACTGCTGGACCCGGCTGGAGGCAGAGTCACGACCGATGAACACATAGCGGATGTCTTCCGCGGCTTTTATGCGGACCTCTACTCCGGGGAGCCCCCTTCGGCCCAGGCTGAGGGGGACTACCTGGACTCGGTTCCGCTCCCGTCGCTGACACAGGATCAGGCTCAGTATCTGGAGCGTGACATACGCATTGAGGAGGTGGTCACAGCGATATCCCGGCTCAAACTGGGCAAGGCCCCGGGTCCGGATGGCTTCATCCCGCTGTTTTACAAAACCTTCTGTCAGGAGCTGGCGCCTCTGCTGACTCGCCTTTTTAACTCCTTCGCAGAGCCGGGAGCCATCCCCTCCGAATTTCTCCAGGCCACGGTCTCAGTGATCCCTAAGCCGGGCAAGGACAGGACCGCCTGTGGGTCCTATCGTCCCATTTCGCTGCTGAACACCGATTTGAAGGTGTTCACCAGTATCTTAGCGGCACGCCTGGCGTTGCATCTCCCCGGCATGGTTGACTCGGACCAAGCGGGCTTCGTGCCCGGTAGGCAAACGGTAGATAATACGAAGAGGGTAACACACATTCTCGAGAAGGCCTCTAGGATCCCTGGAGAGAGGATGCTCCTGTCCATTGACGCGGAGAAAGCTTTTGACAGGGTGCACTGGCCCTACCTTGAGAAAGTCCTGAGCAAATTTGGGATAGGGGAGAAGTTTCGTCACCTGATCTTTAACTGCTACCGGTTCCCATCTGCGGTGGTCCGGGTGAACGGCGGCAGCTCTCGACCCTTCCCCATTGAACGGGGCACGAGACAGGGATGCCCGCTCTCCCCTTTGCTCTTTGCCTTGTACATGGAGCCATTTGCCCAGAGGGTTAGGCAGAACCCTGACATTATCGGTGTCCAGATGGGCGGGTTTCGCCACGCGATTAGCCTGTACGCGGACGATGTCATTCTGACACTGGATGACCCGCGGAGATCGCTACCGGCCTGTGTGGAGGAACTGAACTTATTCGCTGACGTGGCGGGCTTTAAGGTGAACCTGGGTAAGTCGGCCGCCCTGGACATCTCGCTGTCTGCTGCCACTAGAGTGGAACTGCAGAGGCTTTACCCTCTGAGCTGGTCCAAGGACCAGATCCCGTATTTGGGGATCCTGCTGGCGCCCTCCCTCCCGGAGATGGTTAAGGCCAATTACGCAGCTCTAGGCACAAAAATCAAGGAGGAACTGGGCCGGTGGGATAGAGGCACGCTGTCGCTACTGGGTAGGGTGGCCGCAGTGAAGATGACCCTTCTGCCTCCGGTGCTTTACCTCTTCAGAGCATTACCGCTCCACCCTCCTGCGGGGTGGCTCGCGGAGACTCAGACTGCCATTGCGCGATTCGTGTGGCAGGGCCGTAGGCCGAGGATCAAGAGGGGCATCGCCATGCTCTCGCCGGAATCCGGAGGGCTGGGGATACCGGATTTACGGAAATATTTTCAGGCCGCTCAGCTCCGATACCTCGTGGAATGGAGCCGGTGGGAATCTGATAAACACTGGTTGTTCCAAGATCAAGCGGTGGCGGGTAGGACGCTGCAGGAAGTACCATTCTTGAGGCGAGCCCATCGGCCCCCCAATCTTTACGCGTCTTTGGTGACGCGGGTCCCGCTCCAGACGTGGGACTCAGTGGCTGCCAGATACGAGTTGACTACCTTCCCCTCTCCCTTCACGCCGCTCATTGGCAACCCGGACTTCGGCCCGGGGCTGGAACAGGGAGCCTATGAACGCTGGCGGGTGGCCCGCTGCTGCACTCTGTACCACTTGTACTCCCCCGAGGGAGTTGTCTCCTTCCAGGACTTGCAGAGGGATTATGGCCTCCCTGAGATGGAACGCATGCGATACATGCAGGCGCGCCACTGGGCATTACAACCCCAAGTGCGCGACGCGGCACACAGGGAAATCACGGAGTATGAGCGTTGGTTAATTACTCGCACGTCGGACGCCAAACTGATCTCGGACCTGTATAGAATGCTACAGCCCCCCTCATTTCACATTCACAACCCTGGTCGGGAACGATGGGAGCGAGAGCTTGGGCGTGAGCTGAGTCATAAAGAATGGGACCACATCTCCTACCGCGCGCGCCACTCGGCCTACCACACGGGTCTTACAGAGACCTTTACCAAAATTTCGACCTACTGGTACCGCACTCCGGAGAAACTGCACGAGATGGACAGGGCGATACCAGGGACATGCTGGCGCAACTGTGGCAACACTGGTACACTGACACACATACTATGGGATTGCCCCCTGCTGGCTCCGTACTGGGAAGAGGTCCTGAGCGAGGTGGACAAATGCTTTGGGATAGAACTGCCTAGGTTCCCGGCCTATGTCCTGTTGGGGTTGCCGAATGGGTTGATGTATCCCCTTAGGTCCAAGAGGGGTAGACAGATCGCAATAGCGCTGGGATCAGCGGTGCAGAATATTCTCGTACACTGGCGCACTACAACACTTCCCTCTGTAGTTGGTTGGCTGCACAGATTGTGGCATGTTCTTGGAATGGAAAAGATGTCCTTAGTGGCCCTGGGGGATACTGATACCTTTGAGGAATTGTGGGAGCCCTTTCACAGCCTGTTATGTTCCGAGTTTCGAGAGATTACCTGCCCTAGATATCTTCGGTTGTTGAGGCTGACGCCGCCGCCGGACCCGCCTGCCTGAGTGGGTGGGGTTGGTGTTGCATAGTAGAGATTCATGGAGAGTTCACAGTGGCGGAGACTGTAGATGCTGGCACAGTACAGGGGGTGGGTCGGGGTATGGTAGTTGGAGGTTCAGTTTGGTTAGGTAGGTTTTTTGGAGCGGGGTTGTTTCTCCTCCCTTCACCCCCCCCCTTTTTTCTTTTTCCTTCCCCATTCGTTCTTTCTTTTGTTCCTTCCCTCCTGATTTTTTTCCTCTCCTCATCCCTCCCCTCCCCTCCCCTTCCCCCCCCCCCCTCTCCTCCCCTCGTTGTCTGTCCGTGCCCACAGGTGCTGAAGCTACGCTCCCGAGTCGGACGGAGCCTCTTACAAAATTGTAACTGTATTATTGTATTGGCTGTATGATGCGCACTGGTGCGCGGATCTTGTGGGTCACCTGTTTCTTGCCCCTCTGTGTCCTATCCCACCCTGCTTCAATAAAATACTTTAAACCTAAAGAGGCGTGGATAGGTCGAAGGACTCCACAGAAATAAACGGATTGGTTCTGATGAGTTGTTGATCCATACATGATCACTAGCATATGCTACATTTGATTTTTTTTATATTGAATGCAGAGAAGAGCTGTTTATTGACTTCAGTGTTAATACTTTTAAAGATGTCTAGGGGCCATGATCCACTGTGACTGTGTTCAGGATCCACAATGAGTAGGAAATGTGTTTTATTGCTCTGTGGAATCGTGGCTTTGTTGTCATTCTTTCCTGAAACTTCCATTCACACCTGAAAAAACACCGGTTTAACTCCTCAACAACGCAACTCAACTCTTCAAAACTTAAATGTAGCAACACCAATACAATCTGTTCTCTAATCAAGGAAGCTCAGTCAATATTTTTGTTAACATTTTTAACTATTGAATTTATTTCAGAATTACATCGATTCTATCGCGGAGAAAGAATCCCACACAGGCATAATTAAACATAAACAAGTTTAAGACCGGCAAAAATGCAACGCCTCAAACAATTTTGCAACCACAAAGTTCTTTCAGGTGTGGACCTATAGTAAAGCATTGATTTGGTAGCCTATTTTTCATTTGTATACCATTTGGATTGAAGTTATTCCGAAATGGCTTTCTTTCTCTCCACGGCATTGCTATTATTGTGTGATTACACATTTCAGCTCCTATACTTTTTCATTAGTATGGAGGCTTGTAAATGCAGTAGAGCTCTTCAGAGATGTACTGCTGTCCTCTGATATGCATGCAGTTCCACAATCAAAGGGCTAATGGCAATGAACTTAACCCCTTTTTGGAAAAGGGGGTGGTGATGGACAGAGTTTCTGAATGATGCAGAATACACTTACCCAGTCAAGAGATCAGGGCTGGATCCATCACCGTTATTTATCTCACTGCATCATCCCAGCTCAGAACCTGGCTATATGCAAATTAGTCTGTTCCTGTCCCAGTGCATGATGGGAACAGGGCAAACCAAACTACCAAGCCAATTCTTATACTGGGAAGGAAACAAGCTTCCGGGGACCGGTTTCTGGCATTTCAGCCGTCTTTATTGCTGTCCAGCACAGCAGAGGAATCTCTCAAGCAGCAATGTGGTTAATTCTTGATCAATCCCTCGGCTAGGCGCCACAACATTACAATGGTCAAGGGAGATTGCCCCCAATAAAGCACACACAGCCAAAGAGGGTATGTGCACTCCTAACACCGTAAAAAGTCAAATGCCACTTGAATTAGGAACACATAGCTAATCCAGACCTAGCAAATGCAGTGATCGCACACTCCCCAAGCCGGACATCTGAACACGTTATCCACTGACCAAATTGTGTCCTCATGAGGTAGAGACCCACCTGTAGTACAGACAATTCATTTATGACTCCAAAGGCAGCAACCAACGTTCCTCACCATATTTGGTACATTGGAAACTTTTATAACACATCATATATTGAACAAAAGAAGTGTAAAGGCTGATTGCACATTGAGACAGAACTCAGACTTTTTGCCTGTAACTGTTCTCCCGGCCGTAATGTTTAATTAAAAAAACTGTTCCTGTTTTGCCAGATGCTGCTTGTCTTCTGCTTTTAAGGGATTTTGAAATCAAGCAGCAAATATCTCCCCCTTTTATCACTAGCATGCCCGAAGTAGCCCACCAATTAAGAGCAAAGGTGGAAATTACACTAACATACTCCTTTACTTGAAGTGTGTGCTACAATGACAACAATGCACCTGAAGATTTAACAAATGTGAATTATAATCATAGATGTGTGTACCTGTTGCAATCAATGAACAAACTCAAATGAGAAGGATTTGTGGAATAACTAGAACCAATGATTTCATAGTGTCTATGGCACCATGATTTCATCTTTTGAGAACATGAAAATCTAACAGGTGTACTTGGCTACATCATTCAGGGTGTCCAAGGAAGTGAACTGGGTTAGAAACACTATAGAGAGATTGGCGGTAAATGAGGTTCACATTCAGAAGTGATAGTGACCACAGGAAGGCGAGAAACTTTAGCTCATGGTCTCAGACTTTTTCATGTGTGACTGTGTAAGAGCACTAGAAGAACCTGAATACCTCAATGATCTACCAGAGAAGCAATTATCTAGAAAAAGTAAAGGAAATGAGAATGGTTTTCATGACAGTTGAAGAAATATTGGAGTGATGGTAACTAGGATTCAATGTAGCGATATGCAAGATAGGAGATTCTGTGTGTGCACTGGTGAGATAAAATGGCGTATTGAAGAAATTTCAACGGCGAGGGACTGGGCAGGAAGAGAATCAGATTGAATGGTGTGGTGCACAAAAGGAGGAATAATCCAAGATTAAACATAGGTTTATATTACCAATGTACAGTTGATGGTCTGGCTTCCCTGAGGTGGTCACATGTGCAGGTCACAGCCTCCAAAATGCTATGAGCACAACAGAGGAAGTCTAAACACAAGATATTGAAATGGCCTCTCATAATTTCTATGAAGGGAAACACAAGGACTTACCATATATAGCCTGGATAAAGTGAGAAAATGTATTAGAGACATTGAAATTACAAATAGGTAAATGGTTTAGGAAGATGCATTTGCTGGTGTGAATATATTCCATTACAAAGGTTATAAAATGTGACATGTTTTCTTAATAAGAGTTGTTGCGGAGAGTCTCAGGAGTATGAAACTGAGGTGTTTTGGTTTCGACCTCAGTCCTACGTCTAAACTACAGGATATATTATTTGAATACGCAGAGCCTATTGGGAATATAGGAACTACACTACATGGCGCCCAACGTTTGGTAAGGCACTAATATAACGCTAGATACTAGAGTAACTCAGTCGTGCTCTTCACAGAGACCCCTTTTTCCCGTAAAATACTCCAATAGACGTCTGGAGTGGGTTAAAGGATAAAATATCGGCCTCAAACTGAGTAGGACGAAAAATCCTATGTATTAGTTTTTGGTTTTGTTCAACGTTGAAGGATACAGTTTTCCAAAATATTGTGCACCTTATCTTTATTTACTTGAAACTTGCTCCGCAAACCTTCATAAAAAATGACGGAGAGTGACGAAAAGTTAGCTAGAGCTGCAACAGCAGCACTTGCAGGTACCATCTGATATGAACATTGCTAATGCGACTGACGCTGACGGCGATGCTTCGCATCTGTGCACAATTGACCTTTTTAATGAAGTAGTCGTCCTTTCATCTACTGTGGTAGACGATTTCTTTGCCAGCCTGATGACTTAATGTTTTCTCCTGACACTGAGAATAACTATTGAAATTAAGCTCACAGCGTTCTTTCGAACTCTGAAATTCGACCATCACTTTTTCAAGATAAAAACTTCCATGTTAGGAACTCTACTTCACTACAATTTGATTAGATTTTTTCCAAAACAGACTGAACTTTGGCACTAAGTAATCTGCTTCAAGTAGAACTATTATTAGAGAACAACAATTCATTGAACACTTCCTAAGAAACAATATTAGCCTAATCCACAAACAAATACAGTATGTATATTCTGCTATGGGATGGTCTCGACTTTTTTTTTCTCTCCTTTCTGTACCGAAGAGCCATTTCATAAATGTAATTTTCGTGATTCATTCAGTTAGCAATGCTAATATCTTATCATTTGCTTACAATGAAGTCATTTGCTTTAAATGTGTACTATACAAAATGATCATTTTTTCGTGTGCAATCGTTTCAAATGCATTTTATATGATATTTTGGGGGTTGTAAACACATATTATAGTTGATATGTTTTAGTATTTACTCTTAGAGAAACATAATAGCGTGGAGTGGGTGTTGTGTATTATTTTGGGACCTATTGTAAGTTTCCCGGTTCATGCCCTTATATAGGTATAACTCACCATATCCTTATAGAGGCATAGAATTCATAACCATATTTAGGCATAACTCGTGCAGCCCAAATACGGCAGGGCTACTTCCCCTAGTTTCAAAAATCCACAACGATTTCTTGGAAAAACCCGACTTCAGCAGTCAGGGACTTTCCCTTGCTTGAGTACTGATTTATCCAAGAACTCATGGAGTTTTCAAAGAACTGACTCTTTGATGACGTTATTATTTCCAACCATACGTCAAACCCGGCAACTTCCAGGTATAAATATGCCCACACTTGCCCAAGCAAACACACAGTGGTTTGGAGCAGTTTGGCTATCTACTTGCCCAACGCAGCCTGCTACAGCAAGTGCCGAAGAAAGACGACCCTCTAGCAGACGCACTGAGAGAGACGCTGTCTTTTCTCCTGCCGAGAAATCCAGCTCCAGTGTTTCCAAGCGACCCTTGCGGGTTGTTGGGAAATCGAGTCCCAAGACCAGCCTTCTTCATTCTAAACTAAGGTACGGAGCTTATTAGACCCATAGAGAAATCTTGGACAGATTCTTGGCAAAAAGAATACTACATTTATGCTACACCTCACTTACTTCTTCCCTCATACTAAGCTTAGGTTAGGTACATTGCGGTAGGCGTATTTTAGATGCACCAGTTGAGTACTTTTAGCCTCTTTTATTTATGTATGTATTTATCTATGCTTTAGGAACAATACAATGCTCTTACAGTATTATTTTATTCTACTATTTATACTGTATGAATTATATTTTATAAACTGTGTTATGATTGTAGCAGTTAATTTCTTATGCTTGAGAAAGAAGGCTGTTGAATAATCTTTTATTGGAAACGCCCGTCTATCTATTTCTCTGCACCTCTCGTGAAACGAAGCATGCACGATTGACTGAGTAAAATATCTATCTATTGTTTCCACGACTCTGAAGATACATTTTATCTTGGGGAAACAAAGTTGTCATGTTTATGCGGTTGTCAGAGACTAATCCCTTCTTGTGAATTCAAGAAAGTTTCTAGTGACCTCTGAGCTAGATGGAACACACAATTAAGTTTAGTATATTCGGTAGAGACCTGGTCGGCCTCAGTCCTATGTCTAAACTACAGGATATATTAATCCAATGCGCAGAGCTTATTGGGAATATAGGAACTACACTACAAGACAATGCAGGAAATAACTATCTATGAAATCCCTTTAAAAACGTCCTTGTGATAATGGTGGCAAATTGGCTTCATCCAGTTTCTTAATTCCTACTGAGGTTGCCTTGGTTATGACACCATAATATGATATTGACTGACATGAACTGCATCGTTTACCCTCCTAGACATGTCACTTGCCTACATATTAGATGTGTGTTGCCCCAACATACCAGTCCCTCAGAGGATTTATTTATGCAATCTGATGACGCATTGTCTCATTGGGCAATCAGCATCTAACATCGGCGGAAAAAGTTAGCCCCGGTGAAAAGTGAAGCATCTCTTCTTTTAAATAAGAATGACATATAGAGAAACAGAACTAAAAATCTAATTAAACAGACCCTTTATTTACAAAACATGCCAAACTTTGAGGTATGATTTACATATCTTTATTACACACATTTTTAGAAAATCACTGGGTTGCCTGCTTAAGGCTCAGGTTTCACCAACATGTCTCCCAGAACCTGTCAGTTTTTAAAACAAACCTCAACTTTGGCATACACCTTTGTTTTGGCAGTACTGCATCGTATTTCAAAAGGTATGCACATTTTAACTTTCCAAATAAACCTTCAGTTTAACTCCACTGGTATATTTCGAGTGTAAAACAGTCTGGACACATGCAGTCAGTGTGTGTATGTGTCTTGTAAAGCGCACTGCTGCCCTGAGGCGTCATGGTGCTGTAGACCGCTGGGGAACCCGTCCTGGCTATCCCTGTGAGATGGTCCCTACTGGGTATCTCCAAGGTGAAACCAGGCATCCCCGGCGAATGTGAGGGGCCGTTGTAGAGATGAGGCAAGCTAATGCCCAGAGTTGCCGAGTGTGATCCCTGGTTAGAGTAGGCACCGAGGCGAGAATTATCGAGTCCGCTGACCCTGATCCACAAACCTGCCGCGTGGGGAATTGAACCCTGGTCCCGGGCGGGCCGTTCTCTGCTTCCGGGTCTGCCACCTTTTACCAGTGAGCCACACCTCTCCACTAGTGACTGTATCCTTAATGCCTAAATAGGGACTTCAGATGGGTGATTGATTTGTTATACTTCATACAATTTGCTCTGTTGCACCTTTCATGGAAGCAGTGTGACAACTCAGAAATGTGAAACTGATGAAAAAATTTGCAACTATGGTGCCACAATAGTGCAAACAGCAACCAAGCGTAATAACTATTTAATGTTTTTCTAGTCCCCAATTTGAATTCGTGAAAAAAGCAGCACTTCAAGTCTGTGTTCACACTTGCAGAACGGAAAATGTGGTATAAAGGAAGACAAAAGAAGAGGAGCAAAAAAAAGAAGGGGTGCTAATTCAAAGGTGTGACAATTTCTAGACCTAACATCAGTCCCCTAACTATGTTTTTGCTACTACTCTTCCAATACCATGAGGATCAAAATTTAAACGGTTTGATATTTATTGGCTATTATTGCCCTTTAAAATGGGGCATAGCCAGTGCATAAATTGTACAAAAAGGTTTTTTTTAAGTGCTACTGCTCACAGCAGGAGACCACTGCAGCTTGCACCACACTTTGCCCCTGCTGTGCAGCCTGGTAAAGTAACACAGCTGCTAACCATCACACTCCTGCAAGTGTGACAGTTCGGACTATTTCAGGCCCCCTAAGCGACAATAATGGGTTAGGTGGCAGGTAATTGTCATTTTTAATGTATATTGAATTAATAATTAACTGTTGTTGTGGTCATCTCTAAATGAGCCAGACAGCGCCACCTTGTGGCAGACTGTCACAAGCACCATTTTGGACAATTAAGTGCTGGTGCCGAGCACCGGAAACCACCTGCTCAAATTAAGCACTGGGCATAACATGTCGATTTCGGTGCTTTACGCACACAAATCTGCATGTACCCATAAAAGCTGCATGTTCGGTCATTTACTGTGTATTTCCCCTGGTAAAGTTCAGCAAGTTTCACATGCTGAAACTTTTCCGGGGAAAACTCGTTATTCTGGTTACCTCCTCGTCCGTCTTCCTGGATGCACTCCTCACGCATGATACTTCTCCCTTCTGGCAGAACCAATTCCCTAGCTGAAACTCAAAAAGTTCCCCAAAGATGGCCCCCCTTACCCATGAGCCACCACAAAAGGGAGGAACAATGAATCACTTCCTGTTTTATTCCTTTCTGAAACAGAGGTGCCCTAGTCTGACCCCCATCTGCTGGCTGTGGTAAGTGTTTTTGTTTCGTTTTAATTTTTATCTTTGTTCTGCCGTTTTGCTCTGCTTTAGCGAGCTGGGCGTTATTTATACTTTTCTTGCTCACATTTAGGTGTCGCGTGTTTTGCCACCCCATGGGGTCCTGCTTAGTGGACTGTTATATTTTCATGACATGCCCAGCCCGGGGTGCTCTACTTTAGCGGGGGGAAGTGGGGAAACACACAGGCTTCCTTGTTCTTAGCCCGTAGTGCTCTGCTGATAGAGGTCGGGGCTTACCGGTTCTCCATTTGGTGCCCCTAGCACTCTGCAGATATCGGGCAGGGCTTCCCTGTTCTGCTTTAGTGCCCTTGCCAGACTCGCTGAGCGGTCCTTTATGCAGCCGATGGGTGGTTTGCCCGGCTTTTATTCCCCGTGTGACGTATGGGGATTATATGGGACTGGCTCCTCCCCCTGGTAGTCCTTTATGGGCGTATTCCATGTGACCTTAGGCCATGTGGCACATATATATAGCCTGTTTTGGCTTTTGACTGCTCAGTGTTTCCGCATTTTGGGTTGGTGTTGAATGTACTATGGAGCCTATTGAGGTCGTCACTGGTCCTTTGGTGCACCCCTCTTTACTGTTCCTGCAACACCTAATTGAAGCTGCGGTTGAGGCGGCTTTAAAGACCCGGGAGGGGCAGCCTCTGCCTAAACTTCCCAGGCAAGAACTGGTGGAGCCTGAGGGTGATCCTGAGGAGGAGTGCCGGTGTGGGCAGTATGTTCAAAGTCCTGAGATGGGGGATCTTTTACAATATATTCCGGACAATTTGAGTCTCCCTGCCACTTGTCAATCGGCTGATGAGAATGATTTTTTTAAATTTTTTATTTTTGTTGCAAAAATCAAATAGTATCTTCATCATCAATCACATAAATGCTTACATCCCTGAGGCCAGCTCATGACACAAGGTAAATATCAAACAGTACGTATGGTTCTGGACCTCTTCTGATTGTGTAGCAGCATCATTTTTCAAAGTGATCAGATGAACGGAGCGTATAAATGTACCGTAAGAATTACAATTTGCGTTTTGTGTTTTTTGTGTAACATTGAACATAAACTAAAAGAAATTGCACACATGAATCAGCATGTCGTTAAGTTAGGCTCGATATAGCATCTAGCATCATAGTTGTCATGTGAGGGACCAGTCATACATTTTCCGTACCCTAAGCCCTACCCTATCCCCCCCGCCATAGACCCCCATTACATAACCATCCCATTCCTCCATATGTGTTGCCCAACATCCTGTCCCGATCCTCATTCAGTGTTCTTCTTCATCATCAGAACCCTCAAGATCCTCCTCATCCAGCGGCTCACATATGTCCCCCCTGTAGGAATTCCAAGGTTGCCAGACCCCGTTCCATTTGCGAGGGTTGTCCCGTAGTTTGTATACTGCTCTTTCTGTCAGCATGAGCATGTCCATATTCCGGATCCACTGCGCCAATGTGGGAAGGTCAGCCGATCCCCATTTCTGTGCTATGTCTCGTTTGGCCGTTACCAGTCCTATCGTGGTCCACGCCCTTGCGTAAAAGGTAAGGTCAGTAGGCCCCCACACATTCAGTAGACACATCCGCGGGTCCAGTGTGAGTGAGGTGTGAAGTGTCTGTGCGATGGTACGTAGAACCCGCTGCCAATAACTAACAATACATGGGCAGTCCCACAGCGTGTGTATAAATGTGCCCTCTGCCCCGCAGCCTCTGAGACAATAGGGATGTTCCGCCCTTTGCAATTTGTGTAGTGTCGTGCGGGTGTAGTAAATCCTATGTAGAATTTTTAGCTGCACTAGACGGAATTTGGAGGATATACCTGCCTCACGGGGAGACGCCATGGCTGCATTCCAGTCGGACTCGTCTAGGTCTCCGACATCAGTCATCCATTTGTCTTACAGCTTCTCTAGTGGGTCAGGTAGGTTATTGATCAATTTGCGGTATGTCAGCGAGGTTGCACCCTCCTGTAAGAAGTCCGTGAGTAGACGGTCTTCTAGCGGAGAGGATTCTGGTGGGGATGTGTCTGGTGGGATTGCCGCCTGTAGGGCGTGTCTAATCTGTACATATCTGTATAGTTCGTTATCCCCCAGCTCATACTGATCTTGAAGAGTTGCAAAGGAGACCACCCCCTCTCTAGTCCACATGTCCCCCACAGTTGAGATCCCGATGTTATCCCATTGGGTAAAGCCCTTAGTGCGTCGCAGATGTCCCAGTGCCTTTGTGTCCCATAAAGGTGTAAGTTTTGTGATGGTCCCATCCCATTTCAGTTTCGCTTCCGCCTTGTACCATAGGTGAACAGTGTGTTTCGTGGGTCCCACGAGTTTCGCTAAATACCACGGTGATACAGTGGGGCCAACAGGCTGTTCGTGCCTAGTTGTGCCCTGTCTGCCTTGAACGCTGGATCCTCTTGTGGGGCATGTATCCATTGATTAAGGATCTTAAGTTGGGCCGCCCAATAATACAGTCGTATATTGGGCAATGCGATGCCCCCATCGTACCAACACCTATTCAACTTTGTGTGTGAGATCCGGGCTGGCCGGTTTCCCCAGAGCAGGCCTGTGATCTGTGCCGTTATCTTTTGGAGGAAGCTGTCCGGTACCAAGCGCGGGGCGTTCTCAAGAATATACAAAAAGCGCGGCAGGGCCATCATTTTAAATAACGCCACCCTTCCCAGCAATGTTAGTGGGAGTTCCTTCCAGTGCTGCACATCGTTACGGAGTCGGAGCAAGGGAGGCTGTAAATTAAGCCGTGCAAACTCCGCCTCGTCGCGGGTAACATGGACACCCAAATATTTAAAGGAAGAGGGTGCTATCTCCAGCGGACAGGAGTCCGGGAGTGGCGGAAGTGGCCCCTTGAGCTCAAAGATTGTCGACTTTGCCCAATTGATGGTGTACCCTGAAACTCGCCCATGTGAATTACATAAAGCCAGGAGGTTGGGAAGGCTGTCTTACAGGTCAGTGAGGTATATCAACATGTCGTCCGCGTAGAGGGACACTCTATCTTCCCATTGCGGATCCCATTGGATCCCCTTCAGGAGCTGCGTGGTACGAATAGTAACCGCCAGCGGTTCCAGAACCAGAGCAAAAAGGAAGGGCGAAAGTGGACATCCCTGCCGTGTGCCACGTCCTAAATGTATGGTTCGAGAAATATGGCCATTAGCTACCACTCTGGCTATGGGGTCTTTATAAAGCATACGTATCCAGGAGATAAACACCGGACCAAAGCCCATACGTGCGAACACTGTGAAGAGGTAATTCCACTCTACCATGTCGAACGCCATCTTGGCGTCTAATGATAGGATTGCGGCCGGCTCCCGCAGCATCGAGAGCCTCGCCACAACCCCGTGTACCCTGCGAAGGTTTAGGGCCGTACTTCGATGCGGCATGAAGCCGGATTGGTCTGGGTGAATCAATTGAGTTAAGCACGGCAGGAGTCTGTTCGCCAGTGCTTTAGCTATTATTTTGGCCTCTGGGTTCAGGAGGGAGATAGGTCTATAGGACGTGCAATTGCTGGGGGGTTTACCCGGTTTCGGGATGGCTACAATAGTCGCCATCCGTTGGTCCGGCGGTAATGTTCCCTTCAACCTACACTCTTCGTACATCTGAAGAAGGGGCGTACTCAGGGATTCTGACATGGTTTTAAACCACTCAATCGGTACTCCATTGGGGCCCAGAGCCTTACCCGAAGGAAGGGAGCCGATGGCCAGTTGGATTTCGTCGACAGTCAAGGGTGCGTCGATATCCTTCGATGCCTCGTCCGTCAATTTTGGCAGAGGCACACATTCGAGGGCATCCCGAGCCTCATCCTCCGTTACCACTGTCGCAGGAGTGTACACCTCACTAAAATGATCAGCCAGGACCTCCACTATATCGCCTGGGTGGGTGTGGACGACACCACATGAGTCAGTGAGCTGTAGAATATTCCTCCCTCCCCCTTGCTTCTTATCCAGCCACGCCAAGAGTTTGCTAGCTTTGTCCCCAATATCGTAGACCCTGTGTTGAGTCGCGGCAATGTCCGCCAAAGTGACCCTTCTCAAGTGGTCGGTGAGGCGACGCTGGTGAACCTGTAAATCGTGAAGTGTGTCCTCCGATGGGCTTGCCATATGGGCGGTGTTGGCCCTTTCGAGGCCCAACTCCAAATCTAATGCTTCCCTCCTATGTGTTTTCTTGTGGTTCGCAATAATGGCAATGGCTTGTCCCCTAAACACGGTCTTGTACGCTTCCCATAATGTAGAGGGGGAGTCTACCGAGGACCGGTGCACCTCAAAGTAAAGCCGGGTAGCTTTCTTCAGGTCCTTACTTATCTGTGGGACTTTAAGATAACCCTGGAAGATCGGGAATATCCGTTGTCGTTTAGTGCCTGAGGTGGTGACTGTCAGAGTGATCGGTGAGTGGTCCGAGATGCCCCTCGGCTGTATGCTCGCCTCGGCCACAGTAAGATGCCAATTGCCCAATGTGAAAAAGTAGTCGATCCTTGAAAGACTATTGTGGGTGGCCGAGTAATAGGAATATTGTTGCTGACCTGGGTGTAGTGTACGCCATATGTCCACCAGACCCTGTGCGTCTAGAAAAGTTTGTAACCTGCTGGGACCATCTGTGTGCGTTCGGTAGGGGAATCGGTCAAGGGTGTCTGTGAGTGTCATTTTGAAGTCCCCACCTACGAGCAAGTCCCCGTCAGGGAGATCCAGCAAGAATCTGCCAAGGTCCGGCAGGGCTACCGAGTGTAGTGCCGGCGGTATATACACGGAAACTACCTTTAACAATTTCCCCTCCCACTGGCCATGGACTGCCGCAAAGCGGCCTTGATCATCGACTGCTGTTGATTTCACTATAAATTGGGAGGATTTCTTCTGCAAAATACCCGTGTCATGGGACCCTGAAGTAAATTCCGCATGCACTATCATATGATAACCTCGCCTATCCAGAGCCCTCGTGGCCGCCCCCGTCAGGTGTGTCTCCTGCAAAAGAACTAGGGCAGGCCCCTGTCTTCTAATTCCCTGTAGCACCAGACCCCTCTTGATCTTGTCCCCTAGACCTCTGACGTTCCATGACATGACGTGCAATGGGGTCGGTGTGGTATGGTTATCTATTCCGGTCATGAGAAAAGTGGTGAACAACCATGAGGCCCCCCCGCCGTGAGCGAGGTGGCGTACGGAGACAAGCGTAGGGTAAATGTGACTCCTTCCAACATTCCTCACTGTCCCAAATAGACAAGATGCTACCAGAAAAATGAAACATACCAATAAGCATGTGTGTGCATAGAACAAAAACTCGCAGGACCACAGGACCCTGTAGTGCAAACCTTCCCGAGCCCCTACCCACCCCCCTCCCTGCCCCCCTGCTGCACGGACTCAAAACTGCCCGCCCCCCCAACTGAGCAGAGTGCATATCCCATCCCCAAAACAGTGTACTTGCGCGTTGGGGTGAGGGACTCTTCGCTGCCGGCAGTCTCTCATTCACACCCTCGGAGGCCCTTCACCCAGTGTCCAATGGCGGAAAGCGCTTGTGCAGCATTAAATGTCTATAAAGGTATTAAAGTCTGAAGATCACTGTTCCTCATTCTCTTCTTGGCCGCCGTCTGCCCCCAAGGATTCGCCACTCCCTGGTCCACCTCCCGAAGCCTGGGAGCCCTGGCGTTGACCTGCATTTCGATCCTTCTTGGGTCGATTTGTCCGTCGTGGATTTTGTCCCTGCCTCCATCCTTCCAGCCATTCCTGTACCGTCTCCGGGTTGTCGAAGAACCACGTTCTGTTCTCAGCTACCACTCTAAGTCTTGCAGGAAAGAGCATGGGGTACGGTAGTTCTTGTGACCTCAGCTCCTTTTTAACATCAAAGAAGGTTCGTCGCCGACGTGCGACCTCCGCCGTGTAGTCGGGGAAGATGGCGATAGTAGCGTTCTGCATCTTAATAGGAGAAGTCCTGGCCACCTGCAAGATGGCGTCCCGGTCGCGGAAGTTAAATAAACGGGCTACTATGGGCCACGGAGTTGCCCCTGGCGTTGGTTGGCCTCCCGGTACTCGATGGGCCCTTTCAATGGAGAAAAAGGTTGACAAGCCTTTCGGCTTAAGTTCGTCCGTGATCAGGCTCTCCACAAATAGGTCCATGGCTTTAATTCCTTCCGACTCCGGTACCCCGATAATACGGATGTTGTTCCGCCTCGAACGCCCTTCCTGTTCATCAAGTTTCTCCCGGAGCATTTTATTGTCTTGTGCCATCTTCCCCATTTCCCGTTGAAGTTTGGAGACATCTTCCACTAGGGATTTCGTAACCTCCTCCATGTTCTTAACCTTCTCCTACATTTTGTGAAGGTCTGCTCTGAGCAAGGTGACATCCGTGGAAATCGCACCCACTGTCGTCTGCAGTTGAGCCAGAGCATGCATTACATTGTCCAGTGTCGCCTTCTTACCTCCCGGGGTGTCAGTTGTCTTGCCTCCCGGATCTTCCCCGTTACCGGGGAGGTAGTTGGCTTGTCGGAGGTGTACCTTTCAATGCGGGTCTGTGTGGCGCCGCCCTTGGGACCTTTCCCCGCCATACCGTTGGATTTCGTGCTCCTTGTGCCTCCCCGCTCCAGGGTGTCCGGAGCGGTGTGGTCGCACCACCCAAACCAAATATATTGTATTCAGGCCGCGGTGGGGTGTTCCGTCTGGCTGTCCGGGAGGCACTCGTTTTGCTGTCCTGCGCGGTCTGCGGGCACTTCCGGTCCAGATTCCCAGGTCCGCCTGCACTTCCTGCTGGGCCACTCGACCAGGGGAGACCCCGGCTCAGGATGTCGTAGTAGGCCAGACCGCAGCCACGACGTTTCTCGGTCTCCAGACGTCGGATTGTAACGCCGCTTGTCGCTGCTTACACCACCCGGTCCTGGGCTCTGATGCCCTCCTGTAGGGCTTGAAAATTGTGCCGGATTATGTGTCGGATAGACGAAGAGGCCGCTTCAGCTGCGGAGCTCGTCCCTTATGCTGCCGCCATGATCGGCTGCTAGCCACGCCCCCATGAGAATTATTTTTGAGCAAATTATCAACAGGCGGAGATTGAAAATGTGCCTTTACTTAATGCGATCCGTAGGGTGCTATCGCATGAGTGGAAAGAGGTGGACAAACTGGCCTTCCCTCAATTTCTCACCCACCGTTTTCCAGTAGACATATTTGCTGAGTAGTTTACATCAGTGGTTAAGGTTGATAATCTAATGGCTGGCATGTCCACTCAGGGGAATGTGGTTTCCGAGGATCCTTCCCTCTCTGATGCAGTGGATAGGAAGGCGGATACTACTGTTAATGATGTTATGCTACTGCCAATTTCTCTGTTCGTGTGAACACTTACACTACTTACACTGAGCAGTCTTTGCTTAAGAATTTTAAGGCCTTGTCAGATTGTATGTCTGAGGGTTCAGATTGTTGGGATCTGCTGACACTGATGAGCAACAGGTACACTTTTTGTCTGATATGTCCTTCGACAGCCTGTGTGCTTCTGCAGCTACTTCTAGGGCGGCTGTTGCTGCTCATGAACATTTTGGATGCGCAACTGGAAGAGTGATGCTGCTCAGAAGGCTGTTTAGATGAGCCTGCCCTTTGGGGGCCCTAAGCTGTTTGGCCAGCAGCTTGAAGAAATGGTCAAGAAGTCGGTGAAGAATAAGAAGTTGATGGCACCAGCAAGACCATTCACACAAGACAGGGGTTTTGTGTTTAAAAGGGCTTTTCCTTCCGACTCTGACAAGGGTTCACCCCAGCCCTTTCATTGTAGGGGTCACTGCCGGGGCACCCCGTATCCAGTCTTCCTCTTCTGCTGCTAACTCCCAGCCTCCTAAAGCATGACTACAAGGCGTGCCTCTCCAGTGGGAGGACGCCTTCGGGATTTTCAGGACCAATGGTGGAAGGACATGTTGGATGCTTGGGCCTTGCAGGTCGTGTCCATGGGGTATCACTTGGAGTTTTCGTATAGTCGGGGTTCCTTCTTCTGCAAGACTCCTCCTCCATGAGATCCAGTGTGTCACCATGCCCTGTAGGATGGGATTCAGCAACTCCTGGACAAGGGGTCAGTGATTCAGGTTCCACCGAGGGAAATACTGGCTGGGCTTTTACTCAATTCTTTTTTTGGTCTAGAAGGTTACAGGAGACTATTTCCCTGTATTGGACTTAAAGGCTTTTCAATTGGTTCCTGGTTGCTCAAACTTTCAAAATGGTCACCCTGCAGAGTATCCACTTGTCTCGTGCCTGAACGTATCCTCATGATCGAAGCGATACTCTATGAGGTCCACCTCTCGACAGTCCCAAGTCGGGATATATATATACATGCAGACTATTGGATGGTCAAGGGGGGAAGGGAAGGATGGGGACAGCGGGGAGGGAGACCTGTGAGTACAAAATAAAAAACTGCCACCTAAGACTTTCTACAACCTCCCTATATCCATCATACTTAGATGTACCCATACTTCCACTAACCTGTAAGGAAAGAAAATGTTGCCGGCTATCAGGGGTTAGCCATATGCCTGATAAATACAACAAAAGATATATTAGTATAACAATTCTGCCTACCCGTCTAACCTCTTCTGCATAGGAACATGTGCCTTCGAATCCCACATGTAACACCTACCCTGATATAGTGAGAGGAGGGCTTCTAGCTCAGAAGGAACTCCTGCCTTGATTCACCCCTGTAGATGTAAAGCAGAAGTATAACCAGCGATGAGAAACGTAAGCAACAAATGTTATTGAAGCATATTAGAAGGACCATATATCTAATCAGAAGATTTTGAAGAGCATAATCCTAAGAACAGTATCCAGGAAACATCCGGGATAAACAAAAGAGGCTAATAGAGAGTTGAAAGTCACTCTCTTAGCCAGCACGATGAAAACCAATATGAAAGAAAAGAGTTTCTTACCTGCATGAGCCCACTGTCCAGGCTCTCCAACAGGGAAGAAAATAAGAATATCCCAGTTTTCACGTGCAAAATAACATAGAAGATGCCAGGCACTATAGTTTTCCCTTGCAAGAGCTCTGTGAATAATACTCCCAGCACGCGAGCTCACCGACGTACGGAAAGAACGTTACGTGCTCCATAACCTGACATGCCTAGATAAAGCTCAGATTGCCAATGCAAATAATCCCAACGAAATAGAGACAAACGGTGCCATTGGCACCCTTACCCGACTGGTAACTGCGGATTATTTCTAGCGTCCGAACCGGACCTTTAGGAATAATCAGCAGCATCTTCTGCCACTACCTGGCCTTATCCTGGGTGTTCCGGCGTCACCTTGGGGACGGTGCGTCTGACGTCAGACGTACCACAGAGGCTGCCGGGAGTTGTAGTCTTCCCCCGGACTTTCTACGTGCCTGTGCGAGCACAGACACCGGCGTTGCTGTGCCCCCTGACACCACTGTTCAGTCCTGGCCTGTTCCTCGCATCTTTAAACCTGCAGGATGCTTATTTGCATGTCCCAATCTGTCCTCTGCATCAGCAATACCTAAGGTTTTCGGTAGAGGGTCGCCAATACCAGTTTTGCTCCCTCCCTTTCGGGTTGGCATCAGCTCCCAGGGTTTTCACCAAGCTGCCGGGTCCCCTGGTGGGTATTTGACACTTGCAGTGTATTCTGGTGTTTCCTTACCTCGGCGATTGGTTAATTTCCTCTTCGTCTCTTTCTAAGGCTTGCCAAGATGTCGAGGTGTGTGGTGTCTATTTGCACATACATGGATTTCTGCTCAACGCCTCAAAGTCCTACCTGCATCTGTCCGTAGCTGCAGCTTAAATGGGGCCCTCTTCTGGATGGACTTTGCAGAGATTTTTCTGGCTCCTGCACGAAGAGACAAGCTGAGGTTGTGCCTGTCTTCCCACCAGTCTGCTCCAGTGAGGCTGTGGCTCAGAAGTCAGGTAAAGATGGCTGCCACTCCGGCTCTGGTCCCTTGGAGGCGGCTGCATCTCTATTCATTGGTGCAGCATGTTCTGCAGCACTGGATTCCGGTGTCTCAGGATTTCGAGGCCCGGATTCCCGTTACTCGGTGAGTGGTGCGGGACATGCAGTAGTGGTTGAACCCGGCCAACCTCAACAAGGGTCATCTGGGCCAGGGATGCCCTTTCTATTCTCTGGCCAGGGGTTCTCCTGTATTGTTTTCCACTGATTCCTTTGATTTCCAGGGTGTTGCAAAAGGTGATCTATGACCATGCTAGGGTTCTTTTGGTGGCTCTGGGTTGGTCGAAGTGGCCTTGGTTCCCTCTGCTCCTTCAACTGTCAGTGGACCCTCCCTGGGTGTTTCCTCTGTTTCCCTCTCCTCGGAGTCATCCCATTCTGGAACCTTCTTCCCTGCAGTGTCTCAATCTGGGGGTCTGGCTGCTGAGCAATGAACTGTTGGATCTGGGTTGTTCTAAGGCTGTTGTCCCGCAAGATGACGACTCACAAGTCATACGTTTCGCTATTGGGATCTCTTTCATAGGTGGTGTCATTCTAAAGTGTTGGTTTCCTCATCTTGTCCTCCTTTGCAGACTTTAGATTTCTTGCAGGATGGTTTCACTTTGGGTTTGGCTGTTTCTTCCCTTAGAGCCTAGTGGGCAGCCCTTCGGTCTTTTCATGGGGATCATCTCTCTGATGTTGTCCCCTTAGCCACTCTGCTCCTTCGTGGTTTCTTAGGCAGCAACCAGTTTCCAATTCTCCGGTTCCTCCCTGGGATTTGCCTCTGGTGCTCTGGGCACTGACTGGTCCTCCTTTTGAGCCTCTGGATGAGGTTTCCTTCAATTATCTGATGGAGAAGGTAATGTTTTTGGTTGCTGTATGTTTCGGGCGCAGGGTTGAAAGATTGGTGATTTGATGTTGGTTTCTCCTTTAATCCATTTCTTTTTGGAAAGGTTATTCTTTGGCCTGGCCCTGCTTTCCTCCCTAAGATTCCTTCTTGTTTTCATTGTTCAGAAGACATTGTCCTTCTGGTTTTCATTCACAACCCTTCTTCGGCTGAGGAGGTTCGTTTGCACTCCCTTGATCTTTGTCGGGCTTTGTCCATTTATTTGGAGTGTTCTTCTTTTCGGAGGACTGAGTCACTTTTTGTTACTTTTGGTCGGCCAAATAAGGGTTCACGACCTTCTACGGGCTCCATTTCCCTCTGGATTAAATTTGCCATTGGGAGGTCTTATTAGGTGTTTGTGTCCTCTTCTCCCCTGCCTGTGCAATGTTGTTCGAGGCAGGGTTGGCTACCTCTTGGATGGTCTTTGGGGGGCCTCTCTGTGGGATGTGTGTGCTGCAGCTACTTAGGGTTCCCATCACACTTTTCTTTCCCACGGTCGTTTGCAGTTGTGTGGGCTTTTTTCCTCCTTCGTTTGGGATAATATCCTCTCTGTGGCGAAGGGTGATTCTGCTCTTTTTGTATCTTGAGCTGCATTCGTTTTGTTTGTAGTATTAAACCTTTGGTTTGGTACTGCATCCTTTGTGCTTCACTGGGAAGTTTTGTTCCTGCATTTGTGTCTGGACATAGTCACCGGTTTGCTTGGGTATTGTATCATATGTGAGGACTGCATCCAGGAAGATGAACAGGGAGGTTATGCCATGGTTGCTACCCGCTAATCTTCATTCCTCTGAGTTCTGATAGATATTTTCTTTTCTGATAAAGGATTTAGGTATTATTGTTTGAAGCTCTTGCCTACTAGTAGCAGAAGACATATAGGCCACAAATTAAAATAGGTAATCATATAAGACCTATATCACAGAAGTCATTCACAAATGTTAGCGAATTTTCGCTGCAAATATAGAATGTTTTCAGCAAAGCCTTAATTGACTGTTGGCAGTTTCGTAAGTGAGAGGGGCTCACATACTTATATTTGGCACCAAGCTTGATGCAAGCCAAATAGGTTTAAGATAAATACATCAAATTTGAAGCTAAATCCATTCTATTGGATATTAGTGGCAAAGTCAGGATTAGAGGTGGGCACATTTGAAATTAAACCTGCATAGGCAGGCGATTTTGGGGATCTTTGCACTTTATGAAGACGTACGGAGATTTATTGGAGTCATTGTGGTTACTTACAACAGAGTGCAGCAAAACTCATGAATCAAGTTTTAAATCCTTGGTATCACCCACAGAGCGTTCCATTAAAAAAAACCTTATCTATTTCATAGGTTTTTTAATGAAACCCTTGATTGCTGTATTGACATATAACTGTGTCATAAAAAATGGAGTGCTGTAAGCCCTTATGACATTCATAAAAGACATGGGCACAAGGAACAGATGTCAAGCTGGGTATCGCCACCCTCCCCTGCACAGTGTTTCCACAACATCGGGGACAATGACGGAATGATTATGGTCAGGGACTACCGACCATCCCCCTCCCCGTCTTGTGCACCCCCATAATTATATGGAAATTGGACACGCCCCCGGCTGTATTTATTAAAACATGAAAACAAATCAAAAAATGCAATGTGAAATAAACGATATTTACACAATCATTTATGCAGAAAAAATCTACTGATATTAGATTACAATCAATGTAGACAGGTATTAAAGGGCTAACCTTAACAACTTTCTAATACAGAATGTTTCCTAACCGAATCTAATATGTTGGATCATAATCACACATTATTAATTTTTTCTGCATATCCTATTTTTGGGCCTACGGCAAGGTCGCTAACCGGTGTCAGATCCTTATCAGCCAGCTACGCCCTCACGTATGAGTGCGCATGCGCAGAGGGCCCGTTCACTGAGAGAGTACTTCCCCCCCTTCCCGGTTACCCTTGTACGCTCCATGAACTCCATTAACCAAAGGGGGGCTCTTGCACTCTGTGCCGTTTAATGACGTCATAGTGCACGTGCGGGGTGGCTAACCAGCCCAAAGAAAGCGTGACCCCCCTTCCCCTGCACCCATCCAACCAAGCGAATGTACCGCCCCTGGAGTTCTAGGAGAGACCCCTTGTCCCTCCCCCTGGGCGTCCCCATTCAAGAATGGCGCCGCCCCCTAAGGACCTTAAATTGATTGCTCACCGATCATGACCTTACCGCCTGACCAAGGAATATCAATAAATACGATAATTGTGCGACCTGTAAACTGGAAAAAGGCCTAAGGAAAAAATTCACACCAAAAACACAGTTACTGTGAAAAACTAGCATAAATTGATACAACAACCTGTAAACGGGAAAAAAGGCCTAAGGGAAATTCACACCAAAACACAGTCACTGTGAAAAAACGAGCAGACCCCGTCTTGTAAGAAGAACTGTTCCCCCCTGACACACCCATGTGGTATGTTCTGCAATTGAGGTGACCAAAATAATTTCTCTATCTTGTTGTTGATCCTCTTTACCGAGTGATTCAACGCCTTGACAGAGTCCCCTCCTCCATCTGAGTCTAGGAATCATCTGAGACCAAACTATGGTGAAGCCTTGGCATGTTTTAGCTAACCAGCTTACCTCTGAGATTATCTCTTCCATCAGGACCCTCCTGCCCAATTTTACCAGGTCGTTTCCGCCCAAACGTAAGATAACAACTGTGGGCGGCGGGGTGTGTCTATTGAGCAACTCAGTAAAGAACCCCCTAAACTGACTGAGGCATAGACCCCCCCTACCATGAAAGGAAACCCTGAAATCTCCCTGTTCCGCCCTCTGTCTATAGTTACCTGCAAGAAAAACAGAATTCACATGTTTCACAAATGAGTGACCAACAACCCATACAACTTGTGTCTCATTTATATGTGCCAGGGTCCGCCGTGATGAAGAAACTTGCTGTTGATGATCCGACTGCAGTTTCCGCCCTGCGTGACAGGCTCAAGAAACTGAAATACAAGCAAACAACAAGACAGGCGTCAGCGTAAATTATCCTGCCACCTCACAACATGTGCCGCCGCACATAACGCTTGTAACAGTTGGAAGACCATCTCCCAATCCTCTTCACACTGCTCGCATGTAACCCTCTAGCAGTTGCTTCAGTAGCAGTCCCTATTCGGAATGAATGTGTCCCAAAATCTTTCGGATTTAAAACAGCCCTGTCTATTGTCATAGCCAAAACCCTTTGGAATGGAAACCTGGTAAGTGGGGTACCATCTGCATGCATTAACAATGCTCCCCCCACTGCGACTGCTTTCTGTTTGATGAAGGCCTCTACATGGAACACTGGGCATCAAGCATTAGTCCGTGCCCGATGGAGTACCAGCCCATCCCCACGGGCTTCCTGATCAGTTTTTGATTTACGTATGGCGATCAACAGCGTATCACCCAGTATCCTTGTGTGTTCCAGCCGGAGTCCACCTAGCATCTCCTGCTCATTGCTATCCACCAGTTCACCTACCCTGATTGCCCCATAAAAGGCTAATGTGAAGGTGGCTCTGAAGAGCAGTACCTCCCCTGATGAACTGCAGATTCCACACAAGGCATTCAATAATGATGCCAGCCGTTCTAAACCTATTGGTTGTCTTGTGTCTGTGGTGGTTGCTTGCAGGTGCCGCCACCCTTTTAGTGCCTTGCTCACGATGAAACTATTCATGGGATCTTTGGCCCCCCTGATCCGAGCAAAGAAACAAACAGCTGCCATGTGCCTGCTAGCTATTGCTGTGGAGCGCCCTTCCTTATTTAATGCATCTAGGTACTGAGTGAAATTCCCTGCCTGATCCCATTTCTCCGCCCAATCCTGTCCCAGAAAGGAGCAATAAGAAAAAAACACCCCTTCGTAAGCGGCTCTGGTCCTGGGCGCTAGGCTAGCTGCCACGAGGTTCTGTAGCTGGGGGCACCAATTTGCCAGAGGGTTGCTGGAAAGTATAGGCGTCGCCTCCGCGGATAGTAGATGTTCCCTGAATACCTGCATCTTAAAGCGAGAGAGTGCGTCAATTACATTATTTAACACCCCTGGAACATGTTTGGCCCTACACTGTATGTTGATCTTCATGCAAACCAGCACAATTTCTTTCAGTAGGAAGTATAAATTTACACTGTGCCGCCTGCTGGTTGATACATTCAACTACTGTCATGTTATCCGACCAGAAGATTACAGATTGATTACACAACTGATCATGCCAAACTGTTAATGCAACCCAGATTGGAAATAGCTCCAAGTAACCGATATTAGTTGTCAGGCCGCTCTCCTCCCACCAAACCGGCCACCGTTGCGCCACCCACTTGTTTCCAAGTATGGCGCCAAATCCCTCAGTCCATAAACCTAACTATGCAGACGTAGTGAGGGGGGCCGGACCACACTACTCTGCCATTGAAGCCCTCCAGAAATGCGATCCAAATACGCATGTCCTGGCTGACCTCAGCTGGCAGTCTCGTGCGATGGTGTTTCTCCCGCAGACCCGTCATGGTCTGTGAGATTGAGCGGGAGAATGGGAGTGCCATGGATATCACTCTCAGTGCGAAATTCAACTGGCCCTCAGTCTGTTGTAGCTGTTGTAATGTCACTTTGTCTTTGGTCAGACATTGCTGGAGAGCTGCTCTAAATTTCATGATTTTGTCGTTTGGTAACCTGAAACAACCCTCAACCGAGTCTAATTCTATGCCTAAGAATTCCAATGTGGTTGCTGGACCCACAGTTTTCCCAGGCGCTAGCGGGTCCAAAAAGACCCGCTTATGCGCGCAAAATTCCTGCACTGCCCATGCACACTCCTGCGAGCCCGCCGACCGAGAAAGAGAAAGTCATCCAGGTAATGCATGACATGGTGGTGTCCTGTTGTTTGCCTAAAAACCCATTCCAAAGTAGGCGCAGGAAACAGAACAACCCATGGGCATACACTTATCCATATAGAATTTGCCTTGAAAAGAGAAGCCTAGCAGATGCTGATCAAGGGGATGAGCCAGCAGTAGCCGAAAAGCAGATTCAATGTCTGACTTTGCCAACAAGGCTCCAGGTCCCAGAATCCTCAACATATCCACTGCCTGGTCAAAGGAAGCACACCTAATGCTACAAATATCTTCATTGATGGTGCCATTTAAAGAAGCGCCCCTGGGTGCTGACAGGTAATGAATGAGCCTAAACTCGCCCTCCTCCTTCTTTGGCACCACGCCGAGAGGCGAGCAAACAAAATTAGGTACAGGGATGTTATTAAAAGGACCCGCTATCCTGCCTAGGTGCAGCTCTTTAGCAATTTTTGTCGCTGCCACATCTGGGTTGTCCCTAACAGATAGTTGGTTCCTACACTCTGCTGTTCCGGTGTATCCCACTGCTGGGATCCTAAAGCCCTGCAAAAAACCTTCTTGCAACATCCTCGCAGAGGCATGGTCTGGGTACCTGTTCAGCCAAGGAGTCATAGCCAGAACGTCAATGGGTAAATGCGATACCAGCTGTCCTCCCTCCCTAGTCCTGTTTCTTTCTTCCCCTGTTTCCAGTGGTGTTACCTTTATTGCTGCAAGTTGTTTCTGGGGGGAATTTGGTATATGGAACATGCGTGCCTGAACTTGCAGGTGCCTTGTGCCCTGGTGTACGAACGCTTGTTAAAATCCCAGCACACCCCTTTTCGCCCCCCACTGCTCCCTATCTTAGGGGCTGTGCCACCACCCTGTACTGGCCGAAAGGGCTGCTGGGGTTTGGAGGGTTAGCTTCTTTTCCAACTTGGCCCCGCACTACCAGGTTTCCCTGCTGTAAACTGGCCATATCATGAAATGGAATCAACCCGATCCCAGGAAAGTGAGAGGTTAAACTCTATAACCCCTCACTTTCCTAAAACTCGTGTCATACTCCATCCACCCTTCCCCTCCATATTTATCAATGAAAGTTGTGATCCTACTCTGGTAACATGCCATCCAGTTGATCAATGTCTCCTCCACCCTGAATCTTGCCATTTCTCCCCGCCACTCGCTAGGCATCCAGTCTTTCTGCTTCCTAGCATACTCCATTTCCCTGTTATCCACGAGCAAAGAAAACATATTGACATATTTGCCCACCCAAATCAAATCCATCACTTCTTGTGTTACATTTTGAGCCAAATGTTTCCTCCTGGAGGGTATTGTACCTTCACCTAGCACTGGTAATGCCACATCCTTACCACTTTCCCCGGCTTGCGTTGGCTCTACAATTTTGTCCTTTCCGGAGTCGCTGCCTGGACATGTTGCTTGTGGAGTAATAGGCCCACTTGCCCCCATCCCGCTACCAGGGGCAATCATGATCCTTGACACCATTTTATGCGCCTCTGCTAAAGGATCCTCCCCCACCTCCTTCGCGCCCACAGAAGTAGGTAAGATTCCCCCTATCCCTAGCCAAGGGAGTACTTCCGCTACCTGTGTTGCTAGCTCCGGAGGGACCTGATCCACCCCTGGAGGGGCTGAAACTGGGATGGGAGATACTGTGCTGGGTACCAGGATAGGTGCTGGGTTAAACTTGGGGACCACCGGGACAACCAGAGGCACTGTGCTTGGTGCTGGCACCTGTGCAGCAGGTGCCGGTGTTACAGGTACACTTGCCGGGATAAGGGGAGTAGGCATAGGGACCACCGTTGGTATAAGCCCCCCTTCAGGCACCCCCCAGAAGGATCCCCCTCGCCCTGTTGCTTGAGGACCCAACCATTACCCTTCTTGGCCCTGGCCCGCTTGGGCAGAGGATCCAATTCCCCCCTGGGCTGCAGGGGCACTATTATTCGCTTTGGTCTTCCAGATGGCCCAGCCTGATCATCCAACCTCTGTCTGAGCTCAGTCACGCTTTTTCCTATCTGGTCCACTTTCCTCTCCATTGCTGCCATACTACGCATCATACCCTGCAGCATATGTTCAAAGCGGGAACCCTTAGCGCCACGTCTACTAGCCATTCTCTTTTGCCTTGCAACAGGTAAAACCACTTACTGCACCCACCATGACCCGACCTGGCTTTTACCTGTGCCAAGTTGGAGGTACACAGACTGGCCATAAGCACCACGCAACTGTGACCGCGGAACACACCAGCTAACCTGGGTGGTGGGTGAGCGTACTCTAGCCTGGGGGCCCAACAGGAGCAGTGTTTACCCACAACCGTGTTTATTAAAACAATGTCCTTCTGTTGCCACACTCACTCTAAAGTGTCCCCCACAGAGTAAAATACACAAAGCTGACCTGTGTATACCCCTCAAGTTATCTAAAAAATTAGAAGGCTGCTGATATTTCACATGTGGTCTCCCATCCAAGTACTAGCCAGGCCCGACCCTGCTTTGCTTTGCTTAATCAAGCGTTTCACATGTGGTCTACCATCCAAGTACTAACCATGGCCAACCCTGCTTCACTTCCTAGATATCGCGTTTCACCTGCACAAATCCTCACTCGGGATTTAAGCCAGCCGCCCCAATGCCTGTCGCACGCACACTTAAACACCCCTGTGCCCTTTAAATACTTGCATGCTCTTATGCAGTCAGTTCAAACAAATACTAGATCGCTAAAAGGTGAGCAAGCGCTCAGCACATTGAGTACTTCTCGTCGATTAAAAACAATCAGAGCATCACCCCTGCTTTAAACAAATGCCCAAAAAATGGAGTGAGCGCAGCTGCAGTTCAGGCTTGATCTGAACCCGCGCAGCGACCTCAGCCCGTATACACTGCCCAACCGAGATCCCTGTACCTCGTTATCGATCAAACCTTCGCGCGTCCCCCCGACGCTGATCAGCGGTCTGCTCCCGCTCCTGACGTCAGCCGCATCTGCAGCCTCAGCCCGAGTGATACAAAGCACAAGGGGGGCCGGCGGGAGAGGCCCGGGGAATGCCGACACCGCCGGTGTAGTATCGCCAATGCCGGAGCTCTGTTGAAGGTATCCCAAACCTGTTCGCGCGGTCCATCTGGAGTAATACAAAAAACAACATTATTTGGGGCCTAGCGGAGGCTGAGGCAAGGGGCAAGCCTGGGGAGCGCGGGAACAAGAGGACGCCTCCCACTCTCCCCTGGCCTTTTAACCCTTCCGGGGCAGACCAGTTGCAACTGGTGCACCCCCTTGGCTCCCCCCCCCGTTTGACCCGGAAGCAATTATATTGCCTCCGGGTCAACCAGGAAGCCAGCACCAATTGGTGGTGGGGCACGCCTGCCGCGTCATCCAGACACGGCAGGGGCACGCCCCACCATTGATAGAGGTCAGGGGAAGGAGGGGGCCAGCGCCCGCCATACGTGCGGGGGACGAGCGCCCCCCCCCCCCCTTTCCTGGAAACATTGTCGGGGAAAGAGTCTGCAGACATCCTGTGACTCAAAGGGTAATCATTTTAAAAATATTAATAGATTGAAGAGAAAAGTTGCAGTGATTAGCATTATCCACATGTAAAGTCTTCCCTTTTTCTTTTGCGTGCCGAAATAACAGAATTGGAAACGATTGCTCTTCAAGAGGATGCCGCCAGCCCCCTAATTTAATCATCATGATTAGGTTGTGCCTCACTGTACTGCAACCACACTGCGCGACTGCCCCAGTGAATCAAGGGGCAAGTTATGTTTCATCTATTTTTTTTATTCTTAAGGATTTTTATACCGAGCACCATTCCACCGAGGGCATCAGAGCACTGACGAAGGGGGTCCAAGAAGACGGGAGCAATAGAGTAATGTAGTGGTTGCATGTTTCTTTAATGAGCAATGGAATTATACTATGTAATAGAACTTTGTTGAAGGGTGTTCTGGGATTGTAGAATGTCATGATTCAAATTACTGTTACCTGTATGATCTGCTGCATGCACTTTTATCTCCTGAACTACGAGTCAAATAAATACGTTATATCAATTCCTGGATGTCATCTTATTTGTGAAGAGGTCGCTACAGATTGGCAACGAGATGGGCACAACTTGTAATCAACCTCCACTACGATTTCTTCTATTTTGAAAATTCACCGTTTCATCTGCGTTTTGATTCTCAACTCTAATCGTGAGTAATTCAGGGAGTTGTGAATTTTGAAGCACCCTTGAGGCTTTATTTTTCTAATTCGTTTGTGGATAATTGCAATGTTGTAGCTCCAACGTTATCGTTTTGAACTTCTGAACTCAATTTGAAACCCTCGCGTGTATTTCTACAGTTATCTGTTTTGAAGGAGGAGAGGTGGAGGAACTACAGCATACTTTGATGAAGCCCTCATCATTTTGGGGAAATATTTCCTGGCTTTGCTTTCCAGCGTGTGATTCGGTTTATTAGCGTTGTGCATTTTTTTAAAAAGCATTTAACGCTTACCGAGTGCCGCGTTCTCACCCTCGCTCTTCACAGCTTTCATGCGCGCAGCAACGTCATTTTGGACAATTGAATTCTACTCGCGCATACATCCATCGCATCAAAGCGCGCCTACGTGCGTTTCTTCAACGTCGCAAGCGTCATCACGCTCTCCACCGCCATCTTGTGGTTACTAGGACAACACGACCACGGAAACGAAGAGCGCTTTCTCCAGTCTTCAAGTGGGTATTCATGACTATCTTTTACTCAATTTTCAAGCGCTTTCTACAGCAATCAAATTGGATAGCACATTTTTCATGAAGCATATTATTTCTTTTCATTAAGTTTAAAAAGTGCATGCAGCGTGAAATTTATTCTTGAAGTCCATTCTTTTCGTTCGCTTTTTAGATTAAAAGAGAACAATTATATTTCCAGTACTTCTACAAATACTTCATTCTTTTATTTTATTTTTGCATTCTTGAGGACAATTGTGTGTATTTTCAGCTTGTCAGCAAATATTTCTTGACATACTTTTTACGCTTTCAGTAACATTAATCTTGACAATCTTCAAGTTACTCAATTTACAGTTTAATGAACTCGACGCTGACAACTATTCATACAATTTTCTTGGAGTAATATTGTGCACGCTGATGCACACAGCTTTTACTTCTTAATCTGACATTTCTCATTATTACACCTATGAACTACTTGTCTCGATTTCAAATTTGGAACTACAACACGTAGAACACACGTCAGCTAGCCAGACAACATCATCTCACATCTCGCTATCCAACGCGATAGCATCATCACGATTAAATCTACAGTTGTCGACCATCTTATATTAAAAAAAAAAAGAATAAATGCTGCAGGTCTTACTTTGAAGGGTTATATGTTCCACTACTCACGTTGTGGAAATATCAAGAAAGGCAGAAGCACTGATGGAAACAAGTCATTTTTACGTGTAACAGAAATTTCGTGAAGCATCAGTTTAAGATTGGACCACCGTGTATGTATATATTACTAACCCAATTTGTTTTGCAGGTTGTACTTAAAAGAGTTATATGTTCCATTACTTGGGTTGTGGAAATTTCAGGAAAGGCAGAAGCACGGACGGGAACAAGTCATTTTTACGTGCAAAAGAAATTTCTTGAAGCATCAGTCTGATATTAGGCCACCTTATAAGTTGTGTCTGAAAGAAGATTTTTATGAAGATATAATTAGTATCCCTTTTACATGAAGACATTGTTCAGTTAGTGGTTGCTTTCATTTTTCAACGAATACAATAATTGTTTGGTATCTGCGGTTTTCCTTTATATGAAAATATTATTCACGAAGTGGTTTGTTCAAATTTAATTGGAACTATTATTCACGTAGTGATTTATTCAAATTTATTTGACAACATTATTCACGAAGTGGTTTATTCAAATTTATAGGAATACAGTATTAACTAAGTGTTTTTTTTTTTTTTTTTTCTTTCGAATTTCAATTGTTGTTTCACGAAGACATCGCGCATGAAATGGTGTTTCAAATAATTGTCTAGATATTGTGTTAGACATCAGTTGCGAAGGAGTCATTTCTAATAACTAACCACTTTTCTTTCAGGTTTTCGTTTTCTGTAAAACGATCAATAATGTCTCTGACAGCAAATGGATCAAAAACGGTTACTACCAGGAACAAAAATTCAGAATTAGACAGGGTTCCATGGAAAGGTTATGGTGTAGCTGGTGTGTCTGGCCTTTCTGAACAAGTGTGGCTGAAGGAATACCATGATGACACAATTTTGCATGCAGTCAAGGACAAAATCGTTAATGGTTGGTCAACCAAAGCTAAGGTTGATCCAAAGTTGAGGCCATTTTGGAAGGTGCGAAATGAATTGAGTATGGAAATGGATTTTGTTTGCAGGGGAGGAAGGATTGTACCTCATTCAAGTATTAGAGACAAGATTATGGATATAGGCCATGAAGGGCTCCCAGAAATCTCTCGCACCAAGAGAAACATTAAGGTCTTGTATTGGAGGCCTAAGATTGATGTTGATATAGAGAGAAAAGTTCGTGAATGTTTTAATTGCGAAAGTGCAAACAAAACCCAGAAGACTTTAAATCCTCCTTTGGTGTTAGTGAAGGATTGTGAATTTGCTCTATGTTACAAGGATTTAACTTCTGACCGGGTAGTTGGGCATACCAGGAACAGGTCTTTACAGGACAAGTTATGGGTTAACTGTCTTACAGATACTATTGCCTTTGTTGGAAAGGCAGGATTGTCTAATCCTCGTTCTAAAGCTATGTTATCGCAAGGTAACAAGACGTCAGTAGAAACGGTAGGAAAAGTTGTAGAAGAGGGAACGAGGTATAAGAATCTTGAAACCGATATGTTTGAGGAAGGGAAAACTGGTTTCCATGTTAGAAGAAGATTTAGGAGTAGTGGGAAAGAGGAGTGTAGCAACGTAAATTGTGTTGGAGGTGGTGGTTATTCACAGGGGGCTCCCTTTGAAAAATTTCCTGCTAGTTCTACCATGTGCTGGGAGTGCGGAATGAGTGGACATTTTTCGCGAAGGTGTAACAGAAAGAACAAAAAAGAGGTGCATGTTCGACATAAGGGTGATTGTTCTGCATCAAGGCGGGACAAAGTGGATTTAGGAGCCTCTAATGTCTCATCATTTAATCCTTTTTGTGATATTTCTTTGAGTGGAATTATATTACGATTGGTGGTAGATTCGAGTTCACCGTTCACTGTGGTGCCGCAAGAGATGTGGAAAAGTCACTTTGTGGATAAAATAGGAGGGTGGTTAGAAACTGATGATGTTATTGCCGAAAGTTTTACAGGAGGAAGAGTTGATATTCTAGGGTTTAGGACCCTTGTGTTTCGTTTTAAGGGAAGGCATGCTATGGGAAAACTGTATGTTGCAAGAAATGGTCCACCGGTATTAGGGTGGAAGGACCAAAAGTTATTGAACATCAGCCGCTGAAAGTTCTCAGAGATTAGGGTCAAACCTTTGTGGCCACTTTTCTCTTTATCTTCAAATATCCTGGTTATGGGTATTCTGGTTATGAGTATGGATACATTCAGCAATATATCCCTTTGCGGGAAGTTTCGTCCATTTCTCGTTGTTTTGGTTGCTGGAAGTAGCTCACCTAATTATAATACTAAATAGGGGAAGTTTTATCCTGATCTTCAGCTAGAATAAACAAGATGTCTACAAGTCTACAAGTTTTCGTTTATAATATACAGTGTGTTCCTGGCTTATTAGTAGGCATTCTTTGCTGCTTTAGGGAATTACCCAGGACCCAAAGCATATGTACCTGTTTAAACTTATATGCAAATATTATATGTTGTGTACAGTTTCTAGCAAATTTTCTGGGGTGGTATTAAAAGAAGATGACAAAGAGATTATTTTCTGGGGTTATAATGTTGAACTAAGTCCCAAAATTAAAGTGTTCCAGAAATCCTTTGGACCGATAGAGGTATTAAAACATATTGGTATGAGCATAGTTTGACAAGTAAGTATGTTTAAAAAAAAATTGGAATCCACTGTTACTTTTGTATTAGGCTGCCATAACAGTGGTGTTCCATTTTGAAGCAGATTTGTTGTAGAATTTTTGCAACTACTTCAGGTAGAATTCATTGCTTTACACTACCCCTGGAAGAAGTATTAAAAAATGTATATATTCATAGCAGTACTAAAGCCTAAGCATCGCAAAAGTTATGGTGAACACTTTTCTTAGCTTAGTTGTATAACCAGAGGCTAATTTTGATTCAGAAGACGTGGTAGATAGTGGTAGAGAGTTATAATAATTAATTGTTTTTGTTTGCAAATTTTAAGGAAGGGGATGTGCAGGGTGTAGCAATTAGTCTGCCCCATCTATCTCTTCTTTTAGTTCCACGCATGTTTTAGAAATCCTTGCAGATCAAATTTACCCAGGTTCCTTCTGCAGATGAGATACGCTATGCTGGACTGACAAACTCTGGCAGTTCAGCGTTTGTGAATATTTATTTATTTGTTTATGTTTAGTTTTATAAAGAAGGGGGATGTGTAGTGGTTGCATGTTTCTTTAATGAGCAATGGAATTATACTATGTAATAGAACTTTGTTGAAGGGTGTTCTGGGATTGTAGAATGTCATGATTCAAATTACTGTTACCTGTATGATCTGCTGCATGCACTTTTATCTCCTGAACTACGAGTCAAATAAATACGTTATATCAATTCCTGGATGTCATCTTATTTGTGAAGAGGTCGCTACAAGTAACTCATATAATGGTGGACATTACAGCACAATTGTGACAGTCAATTGTGTTGTAATGTCAATCACAATTGTGACAGTCAAAGGCCACCAGTGTGGTCCCCTTGGCAAACCAAAACATAGAAAAGGTGAAGGGATGGAGGTTACTAGACGAGGATTGAACCATTATCTAGTTAGGATGTTAGTGATGGCATGGGGCAGGCTGTTCAGTGACTGATCGGAAACTATGGACCACTGGAGTTTGCGGGGTTGGAGGTACAAGCACTGTACATAGCAACAAAGGAAGGAGGCCGAGGCTTGAGCTACGGCCCGGTAAGTATACTTCACGGGAGTGGCAAAGTCAACCTATAGGATTGTGAACAAGGTGAGGGCCTGAACGTTCAAACCTAAAATGTTGTCTCTTGGCCTTATGCTGTGGTTGTTAGCTTCTTGGAGGAAAAGGCAAGTAACACGAGTAAATAGACTGCTACCCAGGTACCATGACAACGATGGAGGGTGCTGTAACTGCACTTCCTCTAATACATTCTCTTTTGACTGCATGCATTTACTATTTTATATCTACAAAAGAAACCGAATTTGCGTAACGGCGACAATTAAATCTAATTTTGGTAAGTTGGTCCCTCTATGAACTTCAGGGCATTTTTACCCACCGACAGCTAATTACAGCTTCTTTTCAAGTGTGGGTGTGCGAGGCTTTCCTAGAGTGAATAGGTGAGTCTGACACGGTATTGGGAGGAATCTCTGGTCTCTCTAGCACTTGGCCTTTGTTTTTTTATGCTTAATTCATCGAAGCTTTGAAGAGTGTTTCGGTCTTGGGCCACTCCAAAGAGGAAAAACAAGCATTTACAATGCAATGGTTTCGCCTTTGGAAAAGTTTGAGCTATTGGCATTGTAAATGACAAAATTTGTATTTATGTGTTGGTTTTGAAAACAGATAAATAAATGGCATTGTCATTTACATTGCCATTAGCTTAATCTCTCGCAAATGTGAGACCTATTGCATTTCATTTCGCTGCCTGTGCAAGAAAAGTGTGGGGTGCAGGACGAGATACAACAGGATGCATGAATCCAGTGGGGGTGGTGAGCACTGGTCAGGGCTGAGGTGCATTGACGGAGCTGTGTGCAGTGGTGAGCACTGGTCAGGGCTGAGGTGCATTGACTGAGCTGTGTGCAGTGGTGAGCACTGGTCAGGGCTGAGGTGCACTGACTGAGCTGTGTGCAGTGGTGAGCGCTTGATGCTGGTGGTCAGGTCTGAGGTGCTGCCAGCTGTGTGCAGTGGTGAGCACTGGTCAGGGCTAAGGTGCATTGACGGAGCTGTGTGCAGTGGTGAGCACTGGTCAAGGCTGAGGTGCACTGACTGAGCTGTGTGCAGTGGTGAGCGCTTGATGCTGGTGGTCAGGTCTGAGGTGCACTGACAGCTGTGTGCAGTGGTGAACACTGGTCAGGGCTAAGGTGCATTGACGCACCGGTGCACAGTGTGAAGTGCTGCAGCAGTGAACAGTGGAAGGGGTGGGACTGGTATAGTGCAAACACCTTGTGTTTTCAAAACCGAAAAGTGCGACAAAGAAATAGTGCAGTATAGGGAGTGAATTTAAGACTGGTTAAAGGTGTCAACTAGAAAAACAACTTTATTAAACGTTACTTGGCACCTCTACCAGGATTAAAAAGATGAATAAACAGAGGATGGGAAAATGCCTTCAGGAAGTAATTAGGAACCTCAAGGCTTCCCTCCTACCACTGCCAGAGTCCACATCAGGATCACTGTGTCCAGTATGGCGTACATCTAGCTTATGGCAACCCCTCCATCTCCTCAACAAATACTTTCCCGACCAAAGTCAACTAACCTAGACTTAATTTTCTGAGCTGACTCCTCTCTCTCTTGACATTCAAGGATAGTTGGTGACCTGACTGTGTTAGTCACCTTTGTTTTCTCTCCCTCCCCTGCACTGTTTACCTATTTTTCATGTTGTATTTTTTTTATCTCTTTTGCTTCCTTACCGCCTTCCTACTACGTAATGCAATTTCCTTCTGTTTTTTTACAGTGTGTATGTAAAGCGCTCTGATACCCACGGGTCAAGCCAGCGCTACATAAAACTTTTAAAATAAATAAAAATATGACGGTCAGTTGTGGGTGCCACGTTTAAAGCATTGCGTGCAGTCCCACGGGCCCTATCAGGAGTATTGACTCCCAATTGTAAGCAAACATCATGATTAGAACATGGCGGCCAGTCTTGGGTGCCATGCCTGAATCTGTACGTAGTTCCTTACGCAGGACAGTATTGTGTCGCTTTCTACCGTTCTGGGGCATGTATGGCGCCCTAATTTTAAATGCACATCTGGCATAGGACCATCAGTCACAGCTGCCACACCTAGATCATGGAGTCCGGTATGGTAGGCCGCATCGGGAGTATGGTGCCCTGTCCTAACATTCAGGAGCACGGGGCCCAGCTTTCATTGCACATCTGGAGTATGGTGCCACGGACAGGGAGCAGGGCTAGATACCAGGAGCGCTCCTCGAGCCACATATGGACTTGTGCGGTCATGCCTTGAGCTCACATCTGGAGCACTCTGCAGCCAGCGCCTTTAGGAGGAGTAAAGCAGATTAGACACAGTCTGGAACAGAGCTGTCGAGGCGCAGAGACGGGCATTTTCTTAAAGTTGTACACCAGGGAGACAGTGAGCGGGCCTCGGTAAAGAGCGACCTGTGTGTGTCTCTGGGCGTGCAGACATGTTCCGCGATCCTGTGGTGCACGTGGACGTGCACAGCTCAGGAAATAGAACTCAAACAGGCCGGTGACGGGCATTTTACGGACTCCAATAATTAAGTGTGACGGTAAAGCACGCGCTGGAGTGAAATGTTCAGTTCACATGTTGTTGTTTTCGTGTCGCTTATACACGCCTGGGGGAACCGGTAACACATGTTCTTTGGCCAGTGTGTTGTCTGTCCTCTTGTGTGAAAGAGATACACAGGCCAGATCAATGCATTTATTAAATGGAAACATTCAAATAAATATTAGAACAGCGAGGGGCGTTGAAGCAAGCCAAGGAGAAAACACGACGTGCACAGGATGAAACAACCAGACGGCGGAGCCGAGACTCGAAGAAGCTCGTAGCTCGGAATTCAGTGCCTCCAGTGGAAACGAATGTCCTCTAGCAGCATTGGGGGAGGCGGTGGGGGGTTAAGGCCCCTAAGAGGCCACCACGCCTGCTAATATTATGAATGACATTAAACTCTCCAGTGTCCTCCTGTTTCTTCCTTCTCCTGGTCTGCTGGGTCGCACCCCTCCCCCTCCTAATTCGAACATCAAAGCCTCTGCCTGTGTCTGTTTGTGCCCCTCCCATTGCCCGTAATCGCCACCATATTGCCCCCACCCGCTACCAATTAGCCCACTCTCGGACAGCCTAGATAGCTGGTTGTAAACTGTGGCTGTTATCAAACGCTTGAACCCAGGGCTTCTCAGAGGCTGAGCTGCTCGAACCGGGCCGTCCCGGGGGCCGCTGCCCTACCAGATTTGCCCTTGTGTACCCGGGGGCACTACCTGCCTGTGCCTGCGTCTGTCCTGATGGGATGTGGGTGAATTACCTGCTTTCTGCCCCCTGTCTGCTTGGAGGTTGCCCACTGAGCTAAGAACTCACCTCACACGATACCCCAGATGCGAACTTCGGAACTGCACACTTGACTCCCGATGTACATCTTGAAAGTAGACTCAGTCCCCAGGTGCGCACCTCTGGGCTGCACATTACAGCCGACAGACATCCACAACTGGACACAATACATCAGATATCCGCATCAGAGCTGGACACATCACTCCAGATGTGCATCGGCAAACTGGACACAACACTCCAGATGTGCATCTTAGGACTGGACGTGACTCTCCGGATATGCCCTTTGGAACTGGCCACACCACAACACGATGTGCGCCTTGGGAGTGGATACAATTACAGATGTGCACTTCATAACTGGGCCAATACTTTAGGTGGCCTCCACTCCTGGATGCAATACTAAAGACGAGGAACTCGAAAACGACGCTGTGCTCCAAAATGGGCAAACCACTGTCCACGTGCACCACCTAACCAGGCACTGCATTCCAGATGTTTAACAGGGGGGGGGGGGGCACAATAGTCGACACGCGGCTGACAGTGCTAGATCCAATACTCCACCTCGAACTGGACAGAACAGCACACATGTGGCCCCGAAAACTTGATACCAGTGGAATACTCATCAATATTGTGTACAGAGTAACAACCCCCCTCCCACCCTTTCCCAAATCTGTTAACAGAAACACCCTTCCTGCTCTCCTGGTGGTTTAGGAACGCATGGACCCACACTGACGTCAGCACATACCTTGTGTTCTGCTATACTGTACACATTTTGGTTTTAAGTGATAATAGACCACGTATATAGTGCCCACCACAAAAGTGAACCACCTCTAACCGCTACAACACCCTGTATTACCTATCTCAGTTGTTTTTACTTCCCCTTAAGGCAGAAAGGTTCGGACGACCCTGCTGGAATTACAACTGTGCACACCGGGTTCTATAGATCGTTAAAGCAGATTCTAAACCCACTGAGCTATTTCGCCTCTATGCACACTTGCGCCAGGTCAAAATAACTATTATACTTAAGACAGGTTTAAAATTTAAATACGTCTTTAGACATGTACTGTTTATCAAACGCCCGCACAACGTTGTGGCTTAGGATATCAAAGGTAATACTTCGTAAAACAAAAAAGTACAAATAAAAAAAGTGGAAAAAGTAGAAACCCCAAGACTACGGGCCATTAAAAGAATTTTAAAAATCTGAGCAACAATAAGCGGCTCTCCCCCTTCTAAAAAACACCTTCCAGGAACGACTACAAACAAAACACTCACATGAAACAAACACCTCATAACATAATGCATATCGACATATAGAAGCGCACCTGGATTAGGAGCAAGCCCCATAGGGGCAGTAGGGCCGCCCTCCTCAGCTTCATGTCTGCTTCACTTGGAGACCCGGCGCCGCCAACTCGCGCGGCCAAAAGTTTTCTCGAGCAGCTCTTCTTCGTAGGCGGCGGGGGTGTCCCACGACCAACTGAAGGGCCAAACACCCTTCTTCCGAAGAGTCCACCCTATAGGTTGTCTGAAGAGGAAATCGAATTCTTGAGCGCCCAGGCGGGTTTCTATGCGCTGTGGTAAGGGTAGCCGGACCGATGAGCCGCAACAGGTCGACCCCCACGGCCGGACATACGTCTGAGATGGCCGGACCGGGTCAGGACTCCTCCCAGAGCCGCTGGGGGGAGAGACCTCGCTTGTTTAATAAGATCCCCAAAATCCGTCTCAAGTCTTCCCGGCTAAACTGTTCTCCTCCCGAGATCTTCTCGTACCAGAGTCCAGAGGGAGCCTGGGGCAAAACCGGAAACCCGGCAGGGTGGGAGCATCGGCCGGGAGGAAGCAGGGAGTGTACACCCTTGAGCCTTTTTTTTTCAAACAGACAAGATGTGGGCGGGGACGCGCGCGGGCCGCCTGATTGGGCGGTGGATGCGACAGTCGGGGCCTGTTTCCAGGCTCTGATTGAGCGAGGGAGGGTGATGCATCTGTAAGGGTCGGCGTTGGTAATGACAGCACGGAATGAAAAACAAGCGGGAGGGGGAGCAAGGGAGGTGCCGGCAATGCCGGACCAGACACGGGGGCGTTCCCGGCGTCCCGTGACGTCGGCAAAAGCCAAAGAATGTCGGGAACGCCCCCGTGTCTGGTCCGGCATTGACGGACAGGCCCCTCGTCCAATGGCAAGGCTCCGTTTACGGAGCCAGCCAATCAAGGACGAGGGCCGAACAAAGCCACCTTACAGTTCTCAACAGGATTTCGCCTGCGCCGAAAAGATGCGCAGAGCGCATCCTTCGGCGAGGCGAAACCTAATAAGCATCTTATGTTAACAGACAGTAGACAGTCTGTCTGAGACTAGACCGCGGCACACCAAGAGAATAACAAAAGGGCCAAGAAACAGGGGAGGGAGCAGCAGGGGGCGCAAAAGAAACAAAGAGAAAGAATCTGTGAGGAGGGAGAGTGCAGAGATAAAACAGACTGCCCACGGGCAGGTAAATATAGAAAGGCTTTTAGGAGCTGGAGAAAATGGAGGGATAGAGTGAGCACCGGTCTGCAGGTTGCAATGCTCACACTGGACTCGGGTTAATTGTCAGCAGCAAAAACGAAATGACAACCACTTTGGCTGCCTGTAAAATAATATTCATTATAATATGCAAAATACATTTGTAGGTAGAAATCGAATAAAGAGCTAATCGTTTAGGCGACATGGCCGAATCAATGTGGGATAATTAGAAGCTAGTTAGCTAAGAGCTATTCAGAACAAGCATTGGCATAGCCAATAGGTCTCGCATTTGGGGCCTTATAAGTATTTAGTTATGCAGCACAGCATCCTTCCTGCAACAACATCAACTGTTGCATGGCTAAACACTTATAAGGTCCTATGCCAATGCTTGTTACTGTGGCACTTGTGCTACAGTCTGTTTCATCAAATATGCTCTGTGGCTCTCCTCAAAGAGCAGCTAACACTATATATCAGATTTTTCACTTTCTGCAAATTATGTTTATGCCACGCTGTTCAAGGGTTAACTTGGACCTTGGTTATATTATTTGCATGTGTGTGTTCGAGATCAAGTGTGTATTTGTGAGAGTTTTTACAAGCTTGTGTGTGAGGAAAGACAAGTACATATGTAAGTGTGAGGGGGAGCAAGAGTTGGTTTTGTGGCTTTAAAGGTGCTTCTGCGTGCATGTATGCCTGTGTTTTTGAAGAAGAGTATAGCATAAATGAGCGTGAGGGACTGGCTGCACGAGTGTGTGTTTGTGCATGTATTGTATGTGTGGTCCTGTAGGTATGCGAGGAAGATGGAGTAAGATAGAGTAAGTGCAATTGTGTTAGTTTGTATATGGGTGTGCGCTCTTGTGATTGTGGGAGCCAGAGTGACTTGTATGTGTGCCATAATGAGTGTGTGGTTGTGTGAATATGTTCTCCGGCTCATGTCCATCCACCCACAAAGCTAAATTACAGTTGAGTAGGAGGCTGCAGTAGAGCATTTCTTTCTTCACAGTAGATAGTTTTACATTTAATATAGGTTTTTATAGGTCTTGAAATTCTCTTCAAGTCCCGCACTTATTTACTTTTAATTCATCTTTGCTATTGTCCTTTCAAAGTGCGATCCCATACCAAACGTGCGTGTTAACAGGGTTCATCATTTGATCTTACCTAGTTCCATGATATTGGTCTGTCACGAATATAATCTAGAGTATTACACAAAAACTCACAAATTTTCGTGTTGACGCATTTCATACTGACTTACAAAGGTGCAAACTCGCACCCACCGGAGCACTCATATGCAACATGTCAGACCATGAGAAGTGCATATGGAAGCGTCTGTGTTTCTGTCCCTAAAGGATAGTGTGTCAGGTGCCAAGGCTTTAATTGCTTGAGTCAAGTGGTGTTTTCTCTTCTGCTCATTACATAACAATCTGTCAAATGGACAAATCTGGATCAATGCACTACTCCGGCTGGTTGATTTGGGCACATTTCTCTCTTTCATGCCACCATTTTAAGGGGGACTGTAATAGTAAAATGCCTCACATATTAGTAGAGACGAGAGTCTGGACACATTTATATGGGTATTACACATACAAATACCGTCTGGTTAGTAGTAACCATGTGATAGGTTGTGCGAACATTGCAGAGTTCCACCTGGTTTTGGGAAGTTTCCTGAGAACTGCTGATTTTCACAAACTGCAGCAGCTTTTCATGATTAGGATCCAGGTCTCACTTGGGAAACCCAATAGGTCTTTCTTTAATATGCTGCCACTTTCTAACGCTGACATACAAACATGCTGCCTAGCATTAGTTTGCACATTAAAGACCAACCTAATGGCTTTGTCAATGCTTGATATGTTTGTAAGCCGTTTGCTAAGAATTCTTTCTTAAGAGTGAGACCTATTTTAATGATGTTTTGCCAAAATATTATTTGTGTTTGTGAGAAATGCTCCATGAAAGGCGAAAATTTTACTTTGCTGGCATTTCTTTACAGCACCATGTTTTGCGGATTTAAAATTCCGAGATCTCGCTGGGGTTTCATATCAGACACAACAGCTTTAATGTGGAGAGTGTGCAGGTCAGGAACCTGCAGAAGGTATTTGTTTAAGGGGTGTTGGCTATGCTGGATCGCTGAAGCCATGTATTTAAAATTTTTAAAAAACTGCATACCAAAGAGCGAGTGCACTCTCAAGCCTCTAGTTAAAAAAATGTTTGGCAGTTTGGGGGCAAAGGTGATGTTCCAAATAGCTGTTTTAAGGCAGAAAACATATCTGTTTCAAATGTTTTTATTATATTCATGAGGGTTTTGATTTCAATTAGTCTGCGCAGTCATGGTGTATGGGCAGTTGTGCGCGCAAAAGCACTTAATGAGCCATGTTGGCTCGTAACTGTAAAAAAAAAGAGAGACGCGTGGCCGCGAGATGCGCTCTGTGGCGGGAGGGGGAGCAGTTGTGTGCGCAGCAAAGGAAAGCCATAAAGCAGAGCCAGGGCACTGAAAGTTTGCGGCTGCGCAGGTGCACGCACGCTGGAACGCAAGCGCTAGGCTGTGTGGCAGCACTTTTAAAAGCCCCAACTAAATGTCTCGCATAGCAGAGCATGCGCTAGCTCGGGCGAGACCTAAAAATGGATTTGGTGGTGATGAGGAGCAGAGACATTTTTGTTTGAAAGATTTTGGAAATACACCAAGTAGCAGTCTATGCAAATCTATTTCACTGTGGCAACTAATTCGCTCTGGGGCCATTGAGATTTCCGCTCATGTAATTTACTCTTTGAAAATTTTGCCAGTGGGTGGCAGGATTTGAAGCTATGCATTGCATTCAAAAACCTGTGAAGCAATTATGCATCTAACGTAAAGGCATCCAGCCACACTCAGGTCAGAGGTTTCGACATAGTTGAACATTTGTAGCACTGGAAGCTCTGCAATATTTCCATAATTGTGCAGCTGAAATTGAGAGAAAAAAAATCCACAAATGTAGATTTTCCTGTAAGAAAAGTCAGCTGAAGTATTAAACGATGAAAGAATTCTCTCTCAAAATATTTTTTAACAAGAGATTCCTCCTGCAAGAAAGATTTGCAGGTTTACAGTAGACCTGGGCGGAGTTCGCATAGCTCCGCGTGACAAAAATACTCCACCGTGCTACACGGAGTTCCGCGAGCGGCGGAGTGCGCTATGGTCATGCTGCTTATTGGAATTTTGTGCGCCTGGTGTTTGTCCTGCGTTGTGAAATTATTGTGAACTGCACCATGAGCAGCACAAGAGACACAGCTTCCTTTCTGCTGCTGAAGTAGATTTGTCTACTTGAGCTTCAGCTTTCTCAACACAAACGGAAGGTTTCTCAAATCGGGTGGTCGCGTTCTCCTGCGACCAATCACATTGAGACATCCGGCCACCCGCGTTCAGAAATCTTTCCAGGAGGTTAATTTTCCTCACTTACGATTGCCAACTAGACCTTGGCGAGGAAAAAAAACTCTTGCTGGAAGGTGAATTTTTCTCGCTTGACAACTTGACATTGATGAGCTTGAGCAGAGCAGAGTTTTTGGGAATTCTGCAGAATGCGGAAAACTCTACTAACTCAGCGAACGGAGGAGATTCAGCACCCATGGTTAGTTTACGTAAGTTTACAACCTATGCAAAAGGCAACATTAGTAAACTTTGTTTAACTTTGGAGGTGAAATTTGAATTTTGCTGAACGCTAACAATCAATGCATAATGACATATTAGGACTAACATTTGTAACTCATGAAAGAATTCAACAAGCCTAAGTATTTCTCACTCTCATTTTATTTTTAAAATGTGGCAAATTGTACAATGGGGCTTGTGTGATTGGGCACATTGCTGATGGCCAAGATGGCATATTGGCCTTTACATGAATACATACTATCCTGGATTCTCACTGGCTGTGACAAGTACTGTAATATTCCGACTAAATCCACATTTCAAGTTACGTGCTGTTCGGGAAGTTGATATTTATAAACCTGATTAAGAAATAAAGATCCCGCAAGCTACATAGTTTGCAGAAAACTTTACTTTATCAGAGCCCTGAATGCCGCTAGATATAAGGGGCCTCATTTATGAGGCCGTGCGTCACTTTTACCCCGCCGGTGCGACACTTTTTGTGACACACCAGTAGGGTAAAAAATGTGCCTTGTTGCACCATATTTACAAAGTGACGCATCTAGGTAGCTGCGTCACTTTGTAAACCCCTGCACTACATTATACCTACGCCATGTATAATGTATGCAGGGAGGGGCGTTCTGACGCAAGACAGGGTCATAAAAAGTGACGCAGTGCAATCTATGGGATTGCACTGCGCCACTTCTATGACACAAATGCGGCAATTTCTTACGCCTGCCTCACAGAAGGTGTAAGATTGACTCAGAACCTTTAACATGGTGCTTGCCCCATGTGAAAGGACACATTGCTGGAATTGCGTCACTTTTGTGACACACTCCAACAATGCGTCACTTTTGCATCATACCGATACGTCAGAAATACTGACGTATCTGTAACTCCTTGGGCCATGATGCGTCATACTGTAAATATGACGCATCATTGGTCTCGCAAGGAGGGCACAGTGAAAAGTGACGCATTGCTGTTTTCACGCAGCGATGCGTCACTTTTCATAAATGAGGCCCACAGTGATTTTCGCCCTAGTGATGCCAGCCCATCCTCAAACGGAAGACCCTGATCTTTTCACGTATTGTAAATCAAAAGGGCCTCTTTAGTTCAGACTGTCCTCTTCAAGTTATACTTGAATAATTTGTAACACATTCATTGGTCTGCTTGGATTAACCCTAAATCCTCATATGCTGGTGTTAATCAACCCGTCCATCCTATTTACTTGTTATTCCTGAATTTGTACTACTGAATTTCTTTGTTGCCTACTGTTTTTTTAATTAAATGTTTTGTAACCTGCCAATGTTTCATTGTATATTCACTTAATTATAATGAGTCACACATTATGATAGATTAGTATCAGTGTAATAGAATGCTTTAACAAATTATGTGAACCTCATCAGAAAGTTACTTCTGTGTATCACTTAAATAAGTTATACTTTCAACTCTCACTGTAGATATACCATCTTTAGGTAATATGGGATTTAATTTATTCTTAGACTTGCTGGTAGGTTTCCTAATTGTTTCTAAAAATGAGCAGCAAACTTAAAATTCAATAGGCAACATATTACTCCAAAGAGATATCATGAAAGACAACCCATCTTGGTCACAATTCTGCTGAGAAAGATTTTGCATAAAAAAACATTAGTAATCAAGTACCATGTGAGGAAATGTGTCAAATCCAGTGAAAAACCTAATGTAAGAGATCCTGAAAGTGAGACAGTCATGTTGACTTAGGCGGACGCATGTCATCCTGCAAAAAAAGTCAATGGTCTTCCTCTCCAAACCTGTGGTTCCTTCACCCCAGTTAGAGATGGGGGAGTTGCAAGGTTCCTGACAGAGGAGCGCCAGCTGGCTCCACCACGGAAAAACATTGACTCGTCAGTCATTCCACAACATGGCAGCTAGGTTAAGATGATACTCACACAACCCTATTTAGGCCATGGTGTTTCTCACTGAATTTCCTTGCCCAATTTCATGCAGGGCATGCCACATAGATAGGGTTCTCAAAATATGGATGGCAGTCCACCACCAGGGAACGAAGGCCAGAGCCTCCCATTACATGGACTAAGGTCTTAATAATCTTCTGAGACCTTAAGCCTGAACCCATAACTTAACGATGAGAGTTACACCTTATGAATCACAGCACAAAATGTGATGAAGTACAGTGCTAAGCGGATGTATGACATTACAACGCATGCTTTTACCACGCATGCCTTCACAACGCAGTTTTTACAACGCATGCCTTTACAACGCATAGCGCTTAGGGGTGCTGGATAGTGAATAGTTTAATTTACTATTCCAACTCCAGTCCCCGTGGATAGTAGGGAAGGTGTTGGATAGTAAATTAAATCTATTCCCTATCCTAGAGCGCCCCCAGCGCTATGCGTTGTAATGACATTCATTGTAATAGTTGCGTCGTAAAGGCACTGCGTGGTAAAAGTTGCGTTGTAAAGGATGTTCCCCGTGCTAAGCATATAGTAATGCTTCATTCAACCTATGCACCATAATTGAGTGTTGAGTTACAGTGTCGGCCATTTTATAAAAAGATGGATGAGATATAATGGGCAGTCCTGTTTGAATTAATATTCAGTCTTAGAAACAAGCATGTATGCAGTAAAAGACAACATGTATGCTCTCGTTTACCTTTGAAGTCAGTCACACTGCTAGGATTTATTAGTCCTTGGCGTTTTGTGATGGTGACTGAGGTTGAAACTCCTGGCTCACTCAGTTTCTGGCTTGTCTCTGTAGGGAGAAAATCAATTTGCTGAAGCTGGAAACTCTCCAAACGTTTTCAAACCAAAGTCTCTGCTTGCCTACATCAATGATTTTAAATCTTTGAGATGCATATTGGCTTTTGCTCATGGCTATTGTTTTGGTAAATGTTCCTTAGCCTGGACTGGATAGGTTGCGAAGTTTAGGCAATCCTTTATTATTAAGTCATGATCTAGATAAAAGTGATTTAAAAATGTTTCACCATAAAAGTTTGTTAAGTAAAAAACATTACAGATTTTATTCAGATGAACTTAATTCGACTACAGTATTTATTTATGAAGTTCATTGTTTTATAAGCCAGAGGCTTGTGACAGGCAGCCACTTTGAAGTTCTGAACACCCTGTAGCAAGCAGGTCCTGATATGAACAGCTCCCTTCGAGGGTGATGGTCGATGAGTATACGTGAGATTTCTGATGTGAACTTAGAACGGGGAAGACTTTGGAGGGGGTTCAAAAAGGTGCTCAAAAGGGCTCTGTCCGTTTTTGGAGAGGAGTAGCCCTCGTATTTCTGATTTGGGAATTGGGGTAGAGCTTTGTTTAGGCTTGCCTTCAGTTTTCAATTGAAAGCAGCCAGGTTTAGTTGGTTTCCATCATCCAGGCAAAACGAGTCCCAAAGTAGTCCTCCCATCACCCGGATAGATCCGCCATCAGGACTCTTGTGTTGAGCCTGGCATGTGCAATCAGGTTTCCAACCCTTCTCTACCCAAATATCTGAATAACATATCCACTACTCAAATTACTTTATTTTTTACTATACTCATTTTCAACACTAATCCTTTATGGGTTCCAGAGTGGCGTGCTACTCGCCAGAAAAGCGCTTCAACACCCATCAGGGGTAACAAGGGCTATATGAATGCAAACCTTTATGGGCTTCCTCAATAGCGTGCGTCAACAAGCGCAATATAAATACAAATCTTTTTCCTCCTCTATCCTTCTGCTATCATTCCAAATCCAAATAACTGACTAACCTATCCACCACTTAAAATGTACTTGCATGTTTCACTATACTAATGGAGATATGAAATACATATTTAAATCTAATGTGGTTAAATGTAAATTGATACTTGTATAGCGCACTACTCACCCTCAAGGGTCTCAAGGCACTTGTACGAATACCGCTGTGGACCCATCCTGGCTTTCCCTGTGAGGTGTGCACTCCTGGGCACCCCCAAGGTGGAGGCCAGGCATCCTTAGCGTTGTGGGGGCAGTTGTGAAGATTAAGCAAGCTATTGCCCATAGTTGAACTCCATGATTGAGATAGGCACCGAGGCGAGAATTATCAGAGTGGGACTCCTTGACTGGAATAGGCACCAAGGCGAGAATTATCAGGTCCGTGGAATTTTGAGCCCAAGACCCACCGAGGCGGGGAATTGAACCCTGGTCCCGGGCTAGCCCTCTGCATCAGGGTCTGCCACTCTAACCATTGAGCCACACTTCTCTGTGGTTCTGATGTAAAACAGCCCCTCATGCATATAATGGGAGTGGGGAGGATACACTCAAAGCTAATAGAAAGCCGATGATACTAAAATGCTACTGTACACCACTAAACAACAAGTTATGTCTCTGCCACTGAATAATGTAGTCTTCCGTTTTTACATTTGCCAATTTGTACTTGCTGATGAAAGAATTCCCAGCCTAGGTTTATGGAGATATCCAACATATGGAAATCAATCACATCTCGTTTCCTATCAGACGTGGGATTTCTTTACATTTTAAATTCCGCAGTAAATCTGATGTTCATCTTCAGCATCATTTTGCTTTTTTTCTGCTGAGGCACCAACCCCTAATAGCAGCTTGCGCTGCCAGAAGGTTCAGTGAATAGGTACAGCTCAGCAGCTGCCCTGCAGGTTTTTGGACTTGCATTTCAAGATGGCGTCTTCCCTTTTTCCGCTAGTCAATGCACTTATGTCATGGCAATGCAGAATAGTGAGGAGGTCACCTCTTCTCAAGTACCCGCGCACATTCCCCGCAGTGCCAGCAGCTGGCATGAGGATGCGGCCGGCCTGTTTTTCTGGACTGATGCTTGCATTTAAAACATTTTTGTTTCAAATAGATGCACCTGGGGAGCAACTACCCATGCGCCAGCAAGTTCAAAAATATTAATACATTTGAAACCAGCAAAGAAGAGTACAGTGCTGCTCCAAATATATGCAACAGACCCATAGATCCCGAAGTCACGAGTTTTTTTATTATTACGCTGATTTTTGTGTCACAGTTCAGCACAGAAATAAAGCACGCGTGGTAATTTGGTGCCAAACTGCAATACAATAGTTGCAAGCACTCTTACACTGGTGTTCCTACAGAGCGAGTAGGTATACCACAGGGAACACATTTTTTTTACATGTGAAGTCAGCTTTAGTCACACATTGGTGCTTGCATTCACATTTATTACATAAAGGCAGTTTTAAACAGGAGTACAAAGTATTGATTCTTGGCAAAAAAGCTAACATAAAACCATTGTTATATGAATGATTCATTTGTTTTTCTTTTTTTTCTCCACTTTCGGCAGGTGAGAGACCCGAACGGCCAGCAAACACAAGAGGCTTAAAGTCCCCAGTGTCAAAACTTGGCAGTCCTTTGCCTGGTTTACAGCTGCTTCCTGAGTGCACTGGGTGTGGAAATGGAATTGTGTAAGTGAAGCTTGTCCCAACATTTAAAAACATTTTGGCTAGGTTCACGCTAAATAAATATTAACATACATTACTGTGATCCAGGGCAGAGGGCTAAAACAATCAGAATTTTGTGGATTACCAAAAACGTATTTATTACCTTACCACTGAGAATGACATGCCACTCGTATTCACTCCTGCATACTCCTTAAACTGTGCTTCTAGTAAGTGCACCAGAATTCTGTCGTTGACATAAATTACATGCAGGTCGCGAGGGCAGTGCAGTCGGAAGGGAATTCTGTGCAGTAATTCCCCCCCCCCCCCCCCCCCGTCCCCTCCCTGACACAATACTCCCAAGGGCCTGATTTAAATTGTGTAATACAGTTTGTAGTTTTCCAGAGCAATGGAGTAAAATACTCCGTCGCCTTGAAAGGGTGCCCGTCCTCCCGTCCTCCACATTTAGAGATGTCCGCCAGCCCTATGGCCATCTCTAGTCTTTGGAAGGAACTGCTCACATGCCCGATCCAGTCAAACCCGACCCTTGCCCGCGAAACATTCAGCAAGCTAGATGGGTGGGATTGTGTTTTTAAAAAGCAAAAATGAATGACCCTCACACCATAGGATTTGTCTCCTGTTGGGTGGCAGGTCATAATTTTTTTTACCCTGTCTCTCACCACCAAGTATTACCTGGTGATGACAAACAGCCCCAAAAATGCATAGCGCACTCCACTCCAAATCGGGCAGATGGTAGCCCAACCACTCGCACACCTTAGGTCAGTTCCAGGGGTATGCCAGCGATGGAGAAGGCTCAGTCAATGACATACTTAAGGTCTGCCTACATCAATTCTGGCAGGTGGGCCAAGGGTTTAGCGGAGAGGGTACTCTGCGGCAGTTGTGATGATGGGGTACCCTTTCTGACAAACTCTGTATCAGGCCCCAAATTCCAAGACCTAAAATGGAGGGCTTGAATTACTGGTCAATTTCACACAAGCGGAATCCCATTTTCAGGCCATTTTATCACATCAATTCTTCCTGCTTTCAACAGAAGAGGCGACCCAGGGTGTGCATCAGCTTCAGCTGCACTCGTAGTTCCTACCCTGGGAATACATCTCCTCCTAAATTTGAACTGACCTGACGTAAAAATCGAGCAAAGAGGTTTATAATGTTCACAGATTTCACCAAAAACTACAGTAATACAGTATTTAAATAAGATGGGAGAAAAAACCTGTCATTCATTGCACATAATAGTAGTTTAAAGTAGCCACTTGTTTTGATAGTTTAATATGTTTGAAAATGTCTTTCCATCATTACAAAGGCCGGAGTTCATGAGCTATATCTCTATTTCATAAATAAGAGCCTAAATAAATAAAACCAGGGTGGGGAGTATCACGCGTCATAGGTGGTATTTACATTAACATTGGGCAATATAATTTCAGTGAGTGGGGAGTCACTGTGACCCAGCACAAGAATGTGTGACTTAACTAATTATCATTCATTTCACAGAGGTCAGACCAAGTACAATTTCTTGTGTTGTCTTTTGTGTGGAAGTTCGATGTGGTGCACCAGCCATCCTTGTGTGTGTACCAGTGAGCTTATGGAGAGTCATCATGACCCACTAGGCAGTATATAGTGCATCATATGTGCCCAGAGGGTGACTAGAGAATGTGTTTGTAATGGTAAGACACCAATAGAGAAGCACTGGTGGCAGTGGAACCATTGAGAAGCAGGAACACTGCTCTAAAAGGGGCGGAGCACAGAACCTCTGTGCTATTGAAGAGGTTGTGGCACAAGCAATGATCCGGCAGATTCCAGAGGAGACCACACATTTAATGTCTGCTTTCATAGACGACTCAGCGTGCATAAAACTGAAGTGCCTTGCTTAAACTGCCAGTGTACCTAGATGTATGATATATTACTCTCACTGACATACAAATCCTGCCCAATGTGCAAGTGGCTATAAAACAGCTTTCTTCTGCCATACTAAAGTTGTGCGATGTATGCTTCTGAAACTCTGGTGCAACTCTGCGGCTCCCCTGGTGGGCTGTCTGGGGATCCTCCCCCTCCTGCCACACAACCCCCAGGACTGAGAATAGAAGCCACACAGCCCGGACCCCCTCCTGTAAGTGCTCCACTTGTGTAGACCTGGGCATGGGAAACCCTGAATCCATTCTGATTGGAAACTGGCAGATCCATTGCCTGACACTCCAATACGGGAGTAGATTTCACTGGGGATCCCCCCCTTGGCGATGGTGGTCCCTTGCTGCAGGATCTTCCATGGGTCCTTAACGGGGGAGGTTAGCCACAACATGGTTGCTCATCTCGGACACTTGTGGCACTATTCGGGGACATCATGGGCAAGAACAAGCAGGCCCATGCCTTCCATACCATCACCCAGTACATCATGCCATGCCAGCCCACCCAAAGGATCACATGACAAATGGGGGCTACGGACAATGGGGATTCTGCAGAGGGTGATGCTGAACCCTCTAGGGCAGGACTATTGACAGCTGTACAGGGATCTTGGAAAGCTCTGAAGGTCAAGATTGAAACTGTATCCATTTATTTATTTATTTATTGCGATTTTTATATAGCGTGAACATTACCCAAAGGTGTCAGAGTGCTTTACAAAAGAACCAGTTGCGTTACATAAGGACTTTGGATTACATGAGTTACATAAGAGATATCAACAGAAAAGAATTGCAAATGTACAAGTGGAGTCAAAGGAGAAAAATTACAAATGTAAAAGTTGTAATGTCACTCAAGGAAGAGATAAAAACAGATAAACTCTAAAATCACATAGGAATGGTAGTAAGTACAAAGATCTACTATATATACTGGTGGTTAGAGTTATATATACAAGTGGAGTGAAAGGAGGGAAAAATTGCAAATGCAGAAGTTGTTAATTCACTCAATGAAGAGATACAAACAGATAAACTCTAAAATCACATCGGAATGGTAGTGAGTACAAATGAGTAATAAGGCTTGGTCCAGTATGTAATTCTCCTACGTGCTGACCTCAGAAAGGTAACAGACAGGGTCATGACCGCAGAATCTAACCTCACGGAACTGCAAGGGGAGGTAGCTGCCCTTAAGTGCCAAATGGCTCAGATGTCCACTGAGACTGCGGAGATAGAGAAGTGGGTGGAAGATGCAGAGGGCCGCTCATGTTGGAACAACGTCTGAGTACTGGGATAGCCCGAGAAATTGGAAGGGGCATCGACTGAACAATTTCTGGAAGACTGGGTGCAGACTAAGCTAAAACCCCAGGGCCTGTCAGACCTGTTTGTGAAGCTCACAGAGCTCCGGTGCTTCCCCAATGGCCCGTGGCTCCCCCAACGCCATTAATCTCTAAAATTCTTAGTTATTGTGACATGGACTGAAATCTGTGAGCGACAAGTGAGCGGGTTGCCCCCTCTTCGGCAACAGTATGATTGCCATTTATCCTGACTATACAGAGCTATTTCAAGAGCAACGCAAATCGTTTCTCAGTGTAAGGAAAAATTAAGCTTCCTCCTGATGCGATATATGCTCCTGTATCCAGCAAGGCTAAAAGCCATCTTCTAAGATGGAGCCCACCTCTTTGATAACTCAGAAGAGGTATGGGTCTGGTCTGAACTCAGGAACAATGCTGCAATGACTCAAAGCCACACTCTGACGGGATGGTTGAATGTTATTACAGTGATTGTAAGTTGATGGCAAGTGTGGGATCATGCAATGCTTCGGCCATTGGGTCATATCCATAAATGGTAACACGATTACTTGGGGTTCTGCACCTCTGCTTGACCTGTGGGTTAAATATTAGAGACATTACTAGTGACGCGTGTAAAAATTCTTGGCTGGCGGGGTTGGTAGTTGGCTGTAAGTGTTAGCTGGTCACTGTTGGATAGGCTGAGTAGCTGTGCTCGTTCGGGCACAAGCATTGGGTGGACATTGGTAGTTGAATGGTTACACTATTATTGTCCGTGAATGGGAGTTGAGAGGTTCTCATTTTTGTCCTATATTTATTTTGTTGTTCGACAGCAGATATGGAGGCCATGAATGGCATGGGTGTGGGGGCAGCATGCACCAAGATTATTAGATAATGATAATGATGCAGGGAATCTTTAGAGCTGTTACCTGAAATGTCAGGGGGTTGGGCACATATGTCAAGAGCTACAGAGTACTCATTTTCCTCAAACGCCAAAAAATCGACATTGCCTGTCTGCAGGAAATGCATCTGGATGATGCATGGCCCTCACAACTGGCGAACAAAAGGCGGGGTCCGATCTTTCACTCCTACTCTACATATGTTCAGGGCACAGTGATATTGGTGACTGCACGGGTCCCATTCTCCCTCACCGACTCGAAGGCTGATGGGGAGAGGGTATGTTTTACCACTGGGCACCTTTGACGGTCTGCCCTAAGTATACTGAATACACATGCTCTCAATAACAATAATCTACATTTTTTTACAATTTGCAAAACGTACTGGCCTTAGGACTGGAATTGCCCCTAATGTGGCTTGGAGCTCCATTTGTGTATTGGACTCCATCCTGGGCATGACACCCTCAAGAGGGATACTAAACCTAACATGACGGTTGCACTCCAGGAGATGATTCACAAGATAGGGTTGCAAGATGTGTGGCGTATCTCTCACCCCACTCAGACAGTTTATTCTTATCATTCCTGAACACACAACACCCACAAGTCCTGGTTGCTGAATTCCCTCATCTAGAAGATGCTCAGATCATGCATTTAGAGTGATTATTGTTGGGCCACTCCTGTGTTAGTTGTAAGGTAGCCTATGGGGGCAATGATCATGATCATGGAAAATCTGAGCATGCCAGTCCCACTCGGGGTGACAAATGCAAAAACACAGAGTGGGACGGGTATGCTCAGACGTAAGTCCCGTGCGCTCCATGCCACTGGAATCAAGCTATCCAGGCTGATGAGGGCTGAAAGCCCGAAACCGGTCCTTGGATGCTTGTTTCCAGTCCAGGGAGGACCTGGCTTGGCAGTTCGGGCTGGACTGTTTCCATGGGGCACAGGGTCAAGACTGATTTGCATATGGCTGAGTTCAAACTGGATTGGCATGGTGAGCAGAAAAAAGATGGATTTAGGCCCAGATCTCTGTACTGGGGTGAATGTATGACATTGTTCTGCATTCTGTCCATCACCTGTTGTTTTTGCATTTGTCACCTCGAGTGGGACGGGTATGCTCAGACGTGAGTCCTGTGCTCTCCATGCCACTGGAATCAAGCTATCCAGGCTGATGAGGGCTGAAAGCCCAAAACCGGTCCTTGGATGCTTGTTTCCAGTCCAGGGAGGACCTGGCTTGGCAGTTCGGGCTGGACTGTTCCCATAGGGCCAAGACTGATTTGCATATGGCTGGGTTCAAACTGGAATGGCATGGTGAGCAAAAAAATGATGGATTTAGGCCCAGATCTCTGTACTCGGCTGAATATATGACATTGTTCTGCATTCTGTCCATCACCTGTTGTTTTTGCATCTGAAACCATTAGGGCACAAGGCTGACCCAGCTGCATACAGACCCCTCATGATGATCAACTCAGATATGAAAGTTGTCTGTAAATTGCTTGCCACTCGGTTGACTGCACACATGCCACACTTGGTGGATGAGGACCAGTGCAGTTTCACAGCAGGCCGTAACACTGAGATGAATCTGAGGCATCTATCCCATATGCTTCATGAAACCAAACACCGGGACGGGGAAATGGCGCAGTTCGCCATTGACTTCGAGAAGGCCTTCGATACAAAAGACTGGGGCTACCTGCTCATGAGCTTCGAGCACCAGTTTCGTAGATGGTTATGCTTGCTCTATACTGAGCCGAGAGCCCGGAAGCTTGGAAATTGGGACGTGGCAAAGCTGTCCTTTTCCGCCACTCCTGTTCGCACTGGAGATGGAGCCATTAGCGATTTGGTTTCACTCTAAATATTAATACTAAAGCATATGTTACAGAGATACCTGTCACATAATTTCACTCTATGAGGACGACACGCAGCCATGCCAGTACTGCTGCAGTTATTAGAACACTTCAGGGAATCTTTCCGGGATTAGGCTCAATTGCACTAAGTCTCTGGTGTTCTCACTTGTCTCAATGGTCAGGATTCTGCTGGTCCGATAGCCTGATCTAGGCTTGCTTTGGAAGATGTCTCATTTCAGATATTTATTTAGGGATTAAGGTGGCAAACACTGTAAGACGACAACTACAGCTCAATGTTGACGGGTTTGTGGAGGGGAATAGAATTCTCCATCCTCTTCTGGAACACACAGACAGCCCATTAGTGAGAGGGGTAGGCCATCGCAAGGATGTTGTTTCTTCCAGGATAACTGTGCATGCTACAGAAATACCTTTGCTCATTCCAGCTAAGCTTTTTAGGCAGTTGGGTTTGATTCTCATATCCCTCTTTTGGGCGGGAAAACGTAGCAGAGTGGCCCTGTAATCGTTTACACAACTGTATGAATAAGGTGGGCTGCAGGTCCCTCGACTCCACCTATACTACTATGCTGCATGTCACCTACAGCATTCTGCCAGATGGCTAGACCCAGATGATAATTGGGAGAAACGCCTGCTTGCAGGCATGGTCCCGGACACATGCCTACACAGAATCCTGGTAGAGGGTATGGGTACCCCACAAGATGCCCCACACATAGTTAGCGATACGTCTGCATTGTGGCAGCTCTTCGCCTATTCAGTGCTGAAAAATGTCCCATTCCACAGAGAACTACTGATTTGGATAATAACACCCATACAACAAAGGATGGTTGATATGTCCTTTCAAGCAATGCGCAAGGGCGGGTGTGAGCTTCTTTGAGACTTGTATCCCGGAGAGACATTCATATCCTTCAAAGAGGCCTGTCTTACATTTACTCTTGCACCCGGCCACTTCATACACCATGCCCTTTGATGGCCGTTGCTTTTTTGGCGACAAAGAGGACAACACGCTCGCACGCTTTAAGGATTCTAGGGCCACGGGCAGATCCTTGGGCTTGCTACCACCTCTCGCCCCATGCAGTCTGATTTTCGCCCCTTTCCTGGCTACAGAAGGGGTGCCGCACGACGTTCCGCCAAGAGCCACAGGCCTGCACAAACTGTTCAGCCTCTGCGCGACCGGGGACATGGGACACAGAGTTGTGGGTCAGGGGAACAGCAGGCAGACCAGTTCACCAGTGCCCCCTCTGCAGCAGCCTCCAAACCTTCCTAGTCCGACCCTCCAGGGCCACCAGTTGCCAATGGGCGGCAGGATTCGCCATCACATCCCCCACTGGCAGAACATCACGTCGGACAGGTGGATTTTGCAGATAGTCTGAAGGATATACTCCCTCCCCTTCAAGACTACCTCTCCATCCATGCGACCTACATTCTATCGCATGTCGGAGGATCACTTGGCCCTTCTCCGCCAAGAAGTGATGGCTCTCTTGGCCAATTGAGCTATCGAGCGCGTCCCTGTGCCAGAAGTAGGTCGTGGTTGCTACTCCCACTACTTTCTGGGGACCAAGAAGGACAAAGGCCTGCATCCTATATTAGCTTTGGGTCGTCAACTGCTTCCTGAGAAAGGAGAAGTTAAAGGTGTTGACAACAGCTCAGGTTCTGTCTGCTCTCGACCCTGGAGACTGGATGGTAGCGTTGGACTTGCAGGATGCCTATTTTCACATTCATGTCCTGCCAGCCCACAAGTGTTACCTACGTTTCACGTTAGGCCATGAGCATTTTCAGTTTATCATGATCCCCTTTGGCCTTATCAGTGCCACTTGGGTGTTCATGAAAGTGATGGCGTGGTGGCAGCTAATCTGCGCAGACCAGGGGTTCCAGTCTTCCCCAATCTTGATGACTGGCTGTTGAAAGCAGGCTCGCCCGAGGCTGTCATCTCCCACCTCCAGACTATGGCGGAACTCCTACATTTGTTGGGGTTCACTATCAACATGCGAAAGTCACATCTGATTTCCTCTCAGAAGCTCCTTTTCATCGGAGCGGTTCTGGATATGAGGCAGTTTCAGGCTTATCCTCCCGAACAACGAGTCTGGGATATTGGGCTCTGATTCTGATCTTTCAGCCTCTATCCCGGGTCGGAATAACCCTGAGGCTACTGGGCCTCATGGCCTCTTGCATGCTGTTGTTGGATCATGCCAGGTCGCATATGCGGGCTCTGCAGTGGGACCTGAAGTTCCAGTGGGCACAACATCAGGGAAATCTTTCCGATTGCGTCCAGATCTCAGAGGGCACCTGCACACCAATTGCAGTTGTGGCTAACGAACCAGGATTGGGTCAACAGCAGATCCCTCTCCCTTCCCAAACCAGAGTTCATTCACAGTGGTGACAGATGGGTCACTCCTGGGATGGGGTGGTCACATGGGAGAGGCAGAGATCAGAAGTCTCTTGTCTCCGGCACAGTCTGTGCTCCAAATCAACCTTCTCTAGCTCCGGGAGATTCGTTTTGCACTGAAAGCATTCCTTCCTTCTGTCAAAAGAAGAGTAGTGCAGATGTTCATGGAAAACACCACTTCCATGTGGTACTGCAACAAACAGGGTGGGTGGGGTTGTGGCCTGTATGTCAAAAGGCTCTCTGCCTTTGGACATGGCTGGAACATCAGGGTATATCCCTGGCGGTTCAACACCTGGCAGGCTCCCTGAACGCCAGGGCGGATGAACTCAGCAGCAGGTGCATGATGGATCACGAATGGCCTCTTCACTCGAAGGTGGTGCAAGGCCTCTTTCAGCATTGGGGAGAGCCTTGGTTGGATCTATTCACCACTGAAGAGAATGCATAATGTCAGCAGTTCTGCTTGCTGGAATTTCCAAGGTGGTACTTGCTCAGTGACACTTTTTGTTGTGAGCGGAATTGCTGTCTTCTATACACCTATACCACTTCTGCCTAGAGTGCTGAAGAAGATTAGGCGTGACCAGGCCCAAGTCATCCTTGTGGCTGCAGATTGGGCATAGACAGTCTGGTATCTCAAGCTCTTGCACATGGCCATCGATCCTTTGATCAGCCTGTCTCTTCGGGAGGATCTTCTGTTGCAGCAACAGGGGCCAGTCTTCCACCCTAACCTGTCCAGCCTCCACCTCCTTGCCTGGATATTGAGCGGGGACAGTTGGCAACTTTTTTTTACCTTCCTCCCGAAATCTGTAATGTAATCTTGGCAACCAGGCATCTCTCCACTAAAACCTTATACACCTATAGATGGAACCAATTTGTGATTCGATGCACAGCAAAGGGTGTGGATCCTCTCTCTGTACCTCTTTCAGCGGTTCCCCTCTTTATTCTTTCTTTGGCATAGCAGGGCTCTGTTCTGGGCACTCTTAAAGCCTATCTTTTGGACATTTTGGCCTTTCTTCAGCTTCCTGATCAGTCTTCTCTTTCCAAGTCCCCTATTGTAAATAGTTTTCTTAAGGGCATTACGCATTTTTTTTTTCCTATTCCTTTTGTAATGCCCCAGTGGGACTTGATCCTGGTTCTGCCCTACCTTATGTGCACTCCATTCGAGCTGCTACAGAATTTTCCTCTCAGACTCTTGACCGTAAAGACTGTTTTTCTGGTTGCCTTCACCTCTGCTCGCAGGGTGAGTGAGCTTCAGGCTCTTTCTTCGTAGCCACCTTTCATTGCTGTTCATCCGGACAAGGTTGTCCTCCGAACTTGACCCTCTTTTCTTCCGAAAGCGGTTACCTCTTTCGTCTTAGGACAGACCATCACTTTGCCCACCTTCTTCCCGCCCCTGCATCCTTCGAAAGAGGAGGAGAGGCTCCATCGTCTGGATCCTAGACATGCTCTCTCATTTTACCTGGATCGCACAAAACGATTCCGGATGGATGATCAGCTTTTTGATGGCTACGTGGGTGCCAAGAAAGGTCGGGCCGTGTAAAAGCGAACCATCTCTCTATCGGTCGTTCTTTGAATTAAAGTTTGTTATTCCTTAGTGAAAAAGGAACCTCGAGTAGGGTTGCGCACCCATTCCACCAGGGCGACGGCAGCCCCTACTGCTTTGGGACGTGAAGTCCCCCTTCATGACATCTGCCAGGCAACTATGTGGGCTTCCTTTCACAAGTTCACTAAGCACTACTGTCTGGATAGCCAAGTCCGAAGAGATGGCTTCTTTGGCCATTCAGTTCTCCAGGACTTTCTCGTGTGAACTTTGTTTGCAGACCCACCTCCGGGGTTAGTATTGCTGGGGTATCTATTCTAAGGTAAGGAATCCATAACTAAGTCTCTTTCAGATAAACAAGTTACTTACCTTTGGTAACGATATATCTGTAAGAGACATATGTTAGTTATGGATTACTTACCGCCCCACCCATCCTTCCCGTTCTGCAAACTGACTTCTAGGGTAAGGGACTCCCTTTTAGGTCCCTAGTTTCATGCACCATTGGTCAGTGTCTTGCATGGCTCTGCGCTTCTGGTGTGGAATGTTGTGTAAAGAACTGACGTTAGCGCACACGGGTGGTGTCTATGTAGAGACCGCAATGTCCTCCTGGCGATCACGATGCTGAGGACAAACGCAGAGTCGTCCGAAGCCACCTACTGACGTGCAGGGGTACTGCTACGATAAAAATTTCTCCAGATCCAGTCTGACGTCTGGGGGTAATTCTAAGGTAAGGAATCCATAACTAATATATGTCTCTTGCAGATATATCATTACCGAAACTAAGTAACTTGTTTGTGGGATGATCTGCTATTAATGTGTCTGCCTGAAATTTGCCTGATGTACTCTGTCTTGTGCTCCGATATCTGATGTTCACTTGTTTCTTAAAATACTGAAAAATAAAGGTTTAAAGAAAAAAAAGTTGTGCAAGAAAGTCACCTGAAGACAGATTAAATAGTAGTAAACACACAAAGTTCATTCATTCATTCATAAATATCCAACACAATATTTTGGCTACCATATCTTTGTACCACAATAATGCATTTTGAAGTCGATATTCCGGCATACATCTCACTGGAATCCTCTTATATATGCTAGAGCTGGAAACCATAAAGCTTCCGAGAAGAATATGAAGATGCTGTAGCTTTGTCAAAACCTAGAAGTTGTTGCTCGTTGCTAGTTTGCTTATAAATGTTAATATGAATGTTCTAATATAGCATATTTGAATATGAGCAAATCTAGAGCGCAAGAGAACACTAAATAACACTGACACTAGCTGGTGTTATTACTCAGCAGACACTACACAGTTCAAGAATGAAAAAGTTATGGCAGCGTGTCCAGATATTTTCAAAAACAAAAACCTGGACCAGCTAATGACACATTAGGCTTGCAGTTTAAAGCAACCGTTGACACTCAAAACATTTGGCACTTAATTTGCTTCTACATAAGTGCTTCTGACAAATTGTGTACAGGTATACATGAAGGTGCCTCCTACTTCAAAATCTAGAACATGTGGGACATTCGTAGAAACTCAGGGGCATATTACGAAGGGCCTTATCGCTGCTTTAGCGGGAATTTTTCCTGCTAAAGCGGCGATAATTTTATCGGCCTATTACCTAGCTGTCGCTAACACCAGTTAGCGACAGCTATTGGGAGATAGCGATCATCTTGGGGCCCACTTTGCATGTCAGCGATAAATATCGTTAATGACATGCAAAGTGGGCGTGCCAAGATGTTAGCGACTGGAAACAGTCGCTAACATCGCTATCTCCTATTACCTACTTTTGGAAATAATTGCGGTAAGCGCGATTATCTCCAAAAGCTAACGCCTGCCCAGAGCAGTTCTTAGCCATGTTATCCAATGGAAGGTGGATAACATGGCTAAGAGCATTGTCACGATAATGCATGAATATCGCTGATTTTTCAGCGATATTCATGCATTTCGCACGATTTTTACCTCTTTAGAGATAAACCTTGATAATATCAAGGTATCTCAGCGGTAAAAATCGTCGGAGCGCGGCGATCTTATTATAGCCGCTAACCAAGCTTTGCGATAATTATCGCTATTGCTTGGTAATATGCCCCTTAGTACTGCAGCAAGCCTACCAATACACACAGTGGCACTCTCCCAGGGAAGAGATATCACACAGTGAGCACAAGGTGAGCCTTGTGGGTAGGGCTGGCAGGCTTCTTCTGCACTGCTGGGCACAAAGACCCACCCACAAAGGTGCCTCCACAGTTGCTCAGGCAGTGACAGCCTCAGAGCCCCAACTCCTAGGCCCCACCCACTCCTAGGCACCGCCTCCTCTCTCACGCGAGTGGTCCTTCCTGCTCACAGATGGACAGTGGTTTACGAGCGTATGGCCAAGTGCGCACTGACGGAGAGCATAGTATGCATGCACTGCAAATGGAAATGAACTCCACCGACTCCCCCCTTTTCGTGTTTATTTTCTCTTTAATTTACAACAGATCGTTTCTTCTGCAGTGTGTAATCTCTGCACGTGGATTCACTCATTCATTTCCAATTGGAGCTAATTTTATCTGCTCTGTGTCTATAAAACTACAGGTTTATGTTTGTTTAATCTCTACTTCTACTGGCGCCTGACAAAGTCCTCAGGATGTTGAATGCTGTTAAAACCCGTGCGCCATGCTGAGTTTTGAACCCTGCACACGGGGTCATGCAGATGTAGCAAAGCTGAATCATTAGCGCAGTCGCCCTTTCCCCATAAGGTTTAATACAGGAATGTTATGAAAAGCATTTAAAAGATGGAAAAGAGCATGGAGTGGAAACAATAAATCTCTGCTCTAGAGGCGGCCGAAATATTTGAATCTAGGCACACTATGAATTTTGATTTCAGATCGCATTTCTCATAAATGTGTATTTGTGGCATTCTGTTTTTTGTCAACGCACTCAGCGATCTAATAAAGTACTTTTTTATGAGGACAAGGCAGGCTGAAGGGGCTGGTCATCAGCACCATTAGGACATTAATTGGACTATAATGTTGAGCCATGTGCAACAGATGGAACTGCGATCTTTTTCAACCATGGTCAAGGTACCAGATAGGTAGATTTGACTAGGAAGCTGAAATCTTAAATTATGTGTTAAACCTTTTGCTTGTCCAAAACTTCAAAAGTGCTCCCAGAAGAATAGAAGCACTTATCTAAAGAAAGATTGAGTACCATATCAATGTGTGTATGGTATGTATGCAGATGTGCAGAGTGTAATATGAGATTTATTACCACTGATGAGTGTGGGAAGGAGCCACCCATGACTCCCGAGAGGCGAATCGGCGAGTGGGTCATGATGTCAAACAGCATAAAATACTCTGAGCACCTGCCTATAGTATGCCAGGGCATTTTTAAATATGTTTGTTAACAAACACACATCCAGCTGGGAGCAGACTCAGTAGGTTCTTCTGAGTGGCGGGCTTTCTGAAGAACGTCTGACTACGAAGGCCACACCCCTCCTTTTGACCGAAGTGTTTGGTATCCCCTAAAGTTTAGGGTGATTGACGTATTGCGCTTAAGAAGTATTCCAGGTAGGAGTCACTTGGGCACACCTTAGGTGTACCCCCCACATTAGCATTTAGGGATACAGGGGACACATGATAACGACTCGATAGGGATCTGATAGCCGTGACGAAGGCTCTTTGTGAGGGCAGAAACATGTTGGCTTATGACAAGATGGATCAGAGACATTATTCTCTGTGGGATCCATCAACGTATTTGTTTTTAACGTACCTCAGGTCCTCACTAATAAAGGTGACAACCGAGGCATATGAAGGAATCTTTAATTGAACTGGATACCGCTTTTGTTCTGTAAGTTGTATGCAATAACTCCCTCCTTTCACCAAGTCTTCGAAAGGGTTGAGTCTGCCCTGGTAGTACCATCTTACCAGAGTGGGGAGAGGATGCCTAGGATGAAGCATGACACAATATTGTGTGTGAGGCATCCTCTTCCATTTAGGATGGTCTTCTAGACCTCCTTGTATTATATACGACTTAAAGCATTTAGATCTTGACATCTTACTACAGGATCCTGACCGCTTTGGTAAAGGCAACCTACTTCTTTTGTGATTGTTGTAACAAACGATATTTAAGCAAAATGAGGATGGAATGCATTACATTTGTGCAAAACTGTGGAAAAGCAGCTACTTTGGATAACCTTTCTTAACACTGCTTTGGCGTTAGTCGCCTCTGAACCACTCGACGATTATCAAGTAAAGAGGCAGGCGCTGGCAATTGGAAAGCAGGAAACAGAGTTTAATTCTCTCCAGAGCAGAACACGTCAGATCGGACAGTCGGGGATATCGTCTTGAGGTGCTCTCACAACATCTCTGAGGCCTGGCCTCTTATACACAGTTTTATTGCTTTATTACATACAACACATTCTTAGCAATGCTTTGATGTTCGGAAAGACATCCTCGGAATCCCCGCTCCAGGCCCGTTCCCACACATATCTACAGTAGAAGTCTCCACCCCAATCTCAGCATGTGATGACTATCGCGCAGCTGGTCATTCCGCTGGGAACAGAAATATGTGTGATCGTTCAGATCTTATGGTGTGAAGACATTGATTAATCTTAGCCCCTTTGAAGAGAGGCGAGTTTCTACTGTAGGGGGCAATAAACTGCATCCGCAGGGCTAGGTGATGGCCTGGAATCAGCTCGGACAATCGGGAACAGGGGAAGGGGGTTATCAAAAGCCTGTTTGCGTGAAAGAGATGAAAGGGTATGTGGGTTCCGCACGGGATGTGGCTCCGGGGCTGGGTCGCGCTGAGGCTGTTTTATGGTTTCAACAGATGCTTGGGGGTTGCCAGCGCGCGGGGGATGATCGCAAGGCCACGGAGACGTGCAGGCGATCGGCAATGTTACGAGAGTGGCCATAGTTTTAAAATGGCTGCCGTTTACGCGCTCGCAAAGGCCATAAATGGGACAAGATGGCGCTGGTAATGTTCACTCCGTAATCTAATATTCAACATTGTACCCTTTGAACATACCCCGACATCTTGCTAATTTATGTCAATGTTCATTATGTGGTGGATCTCTGTTTCGTACAACACTTTCATGTCTTCAAACTTATTGTCCAAACTCTTAGGGCATATCGAATTTGCAAACAGAGAGCACAAGGGCGGTATGCATTGTATCCCCAGACAACACCCACATAATACAAAAACTGGCACCAATACAATTATCAATAATTTCCAGCCCCAGTCTTTCAAAGTGGTCCAAAACTAGCCTCCGAGTGTCCAGCCATCGTGTTCCTGGTGAATTTCCGAAGATAATCTGTGGAGGTGTTCTATTGCTTTGTAGACAGAAGGTGAATAGTCCGGGACGAAAGTGCAACAGCTGGCACCGATGATGCGGCATGCTCCTCCGCGGTCCGCCAGTACTACGTCGAGCACAAGGCGGTTCTGCAAAGCCATGAGGCGGACCGCCTGTAGCTCAGCTGTGTTGTTAGCAAGGATGCCGGCTGTGATGTTCAATGCAGTTTCGACTGCTTGGGTCGAATGACGGATGGCTCGACTGTTTGACATTGGACCCCAGAAAGGAATGAGTCCCTTCGCAGCATCGAGGAACTGTGAAGAGGTGGAATCTGCTTGTTCCGTGTCCAATGAGCGTCTCTGCCTGTGGTATGCTGCCGGTGCCACATAGGTGGGTGGGGAGGACAAAGGAGATGTAGCAAGTGCCTCCCCAGCCTTTAGGGAGCCAGGTGTAGGCTTTGGTGCCGCAGACGAAATACATGTTGGGAGATGCTACAAATGAAGGGGGGTCAGCAGTGTTCAAAGTTCTCTAGGGCAGGAGCTGTGGCCCACGATTTTTGTCACATGGCCCTCGATGCAAACCAGGCCGGAGACATTTACCACAGATAGGGCCACAGTCAGAGTTGCAGCAGTGCGTTTGCGCAGGTATGAAAAAGTGGGTCTGGCTGGGTTGTTGAAGACCTGCATCTCGAGCCGTTCTTTCTCCGGAATGTCCAGTTGAAGCGTTGCGTTTGAGGTCTGAGGGCAAAAGGGAGTGGAGGCTTTTCCGGTTTTGCCCAGCCAGAACCCATCGTAGAAGTGTGAAATGGTTTTGCCAGAAGTTTTATTGTCCTTGTAACTCTCTTGCAAGAGCATCAGCCAGGCAAGGCAGGACCCAGGAACGGAAAAAGGCGAAGGGATGAAGGGGATAGAATGTTCAGTTGCATGTGGTAGCAGCCCACAGATCCAGCAGTTAGTAGCATTGGCAGCGAGGTTGTGCTGGTGTAGCAATTGCACAAAGGAATTGTTCCAGAACTCCCTGCGTCTTTCTCGGAGCTGGGGTGGAAGTGAAATGAGATAGTGTTCTCTTTTGGTGGTGGGTTGCACAGTGGGTATCAGAGTCTCATGGGCCGGCACACTTTCTTCCACGACCCAGAAGGTGGCCATGAGAAGGAGGCAGAAGAGAGAAGAAATGAAGAGGGCAATTGTCTTTGTTTTGTGCAGTTTTTCAGTCTCTGGATTTCTGTAGTTGATCTTCGGACGTCCGGTTGCTTCCATCACCTTCATGTCGGGAGCTTCCATCACTTTCAAGAGGGCCCGGTAGCGGGCAGAACCACACACTTTGTCTGGCGTCTCTCCTGGTAGGCTTTGTAGTGTTAGCTACCGTTCTGAGACTGTTGACTCAGTTAGTGGCCTGCTTTGCCGGAGCCTTCTCCTTTCGTCGCAAGTTGTACCCTTCCCTGGATGGCACAGTGGGATCGGGAAACTCTGTCAATTCAAGTGTCTCTGGGTCAGGGTAGCAACTCAGGGCTGGTCTGTCTTTCTTCAGGAGATCTTCTTGGGTGTCCACGTTTTCACTCGTTAGGGTTGGTGAGATTTTTCGGCAATGATGTGCATGAAGCCAGTTTCGCTTTCCTTCCACTCGGAGTGCGGTTCGGGTGGTGATCAAGACTTGCCAGGGGCCCGTCCAACTGGGTTCCAGACTCTTCGTCCTTTGAAAGTTTTACTCAGGATGAAGTCATCGGGTTGGATGTTGTGTCCGGGACCCCTGGATGTGTCTGGAATGGCTTGCTGCACCTGTTGGTGGATAACTATTAGTGTTTTTGTTAAATTATGCAGATAATCAGACATTAGGATGTCTGGGACATCATGGATAGATGCTGGCTTCGGTGTGGCCCAGATGTTCATGGGTCGGCCAAAAACGACTTCATAAGGGGTTGGTGGTGCTTGGTGGGAGTGGAGCGCATAGACAGTAATGCCAGTGGGAGGGCGTCTGGCCATTTCAGCCCTGTGGTGGCAACTATTTTTGCTAGCTTAAGTTTCAGGGTGGCGTTATGTCGTTTCACTAGGCCTGCAGATTGGGGGTGAAAGACCGCGTGGAATTTTTGTTTTACACCCAACCCTTTCAGTATGAGTTGGATAACTTCAGCTACGAAGTAGGGGCCGTTGTCGCTCCACAAAATCCGACAAAGGCCGTAGTGTGGGAAGAACTCTTTGAACAACACCTTAGCAGTGGTGATGGCGGTGTTGTCTCAAGTGGGGTAGGCTTCCACCCATTTGCTGAACTCACACACAATGACCAGTACGTATTTCAGACCATGGCACCTTTCTAGCTGAATGTAGTCCATTTGGAGGACTTCGAAGGGGTGGTAGGGGACCCCAAACCCTCCCCGGGGTACTACAGTCCCTTTCCCTGGGTTATGTTGTAGGCATATCAGGCATTGTTGAACCAGGCGTTTCGCTGCATCAGCTATTTTGTCATTATGCCAAACTTTAGAAACGAGCTCAGTCATGGGGGCAGATCCTATGTGTGCAGGGGAGTGTGCCAAGGTCAGTATAGGGATCAGATAGGAATTGAGTAACAACCATTTGTCTGTGTCTTTCGTCCGCCAGCAGCCTTCATCGTCTTTTAGTCCCACCCGTGCCCATTCAGTCAGTTCCTGTGGTGTGCTAGTCGATTGAATGTCTTTTATGGTCTCTCTAGCGTCTTTCCATTTTTCTACTTGAGACCGAGTTACGTACATGCGGGTAGTCGTCCTATTCTCAGCTGTAGTTCGAGCAGTGATGTCAGCTAGTGCATTCCCTTGTCCTACAATGTCAGTGACTTTCTTGTGTGCCTGGCACTTGATTACCGCTAGTTTTTTGGGGAGAAGAACTGCTTCGGTCAGGGCAGAGACTAGGTCTCCATGTAGGATCGGTGTGCCATGTGAGGTCAGGAATCCCCTCTCCTTCCAAAGGAGCCCAAAGTGATGAACCACCCCGAAGGCATACTGGCTGTCTGTGTATATGTTAGTGGTCGTCCCTGCTGCTAAGACGCACGCTCGTGTAAGGGCAATCAGTTCTGCTGCTTGTGCGGATCGCTGTGTGATGCGAGCTGTCTCGACAATAGTTCGGGCTGTGGTAACAGCGTATGCAGCGGAAGTGGTACAGTCGGGGAGTTTAATGCATGAACCATCCACCCACAGTTCACCGAAGCAGTATCTCGGAGGTCTACTCTGCTCCTAGTCTGTTCGTCAGTGAGGGTCACACAGTCATGGAGGGGAGCGACATTGGGGTCATTCTCGGGTAATGGTAGCGGGGTTGCTGGATTCAGAGTGGTGCATCTTTTCAAAGTTATGTGAGGTGCCAGCAAGGTCAGTTCTTACCCAGTCAGTCGTGCGCTAGTCAGATGTTGAGTTCTGGTTTGGTTCAGAAGGGTGTCAACGGAATGGGGTACTAGCACGGTGAGGAAATTAGAGAGTACAATTCCTTCACTCTGTCGTATGGAGACTGCAGCGGCAGCTACGGCTCAAAGGCAGGCAGGCTACAGTGTCAAGAGTGGCAGAGAAGTAAGTTCAAGGGCGTTGTTTGAAGCCAATGGATTGTGTTAGGACAGATAAAGCGCATCCCTCCTTCTCGTGAGTATAAAGGGAAAAAGGCTTGGAATAGTCTGGGGTTCCTAGAACGGGAGCTGAACAGAGAGCATCTCGCAATTCTTTGAAGGAAGATTGGCATTCGGGGGTCCAAGGGAGTGGGAAGGGGACATCTTTGGCCAGGAGGGAAAGTAATGGCTTAATAATGAGGCTGAAGTTTGGCAACCACTGTCGACAGAAGGAGGTGAGGCCTACCAGAGAGCGGACTTGCTTCTGGGTCTTAGGGACGGGAGTTTCCAAAATGGTCTGAATTCTGTCGGGCATAAGTTTTCTCCCTTCTTTGGACAAGAGGTGGCCTAGGTATGTGACTTGGGGCTGACAGAACTGTAATTTCTTCTTGGAGACCTTGTGACCATTCTCTGCAAGAAAATGTAGGAGCTGGATGGTGGCCGTGACTGCAAGTGGAGTATTGTCGGCTGCTAGGATGATGTCATCTACATATTGTATCAACACCACTCCATCCGGCAACTGGACTGCGTCTAGCTGTCTCTTGAGGGCCTGGCTATAGATGCTGGGACTTTCAGTGTAGCCCTGGGGTGCTCAACAAAATCTGTACGAGCGGGATTTTAGGGTAAATCCGAAAAGGTAGCGGCTGTCAGGGTGGATAGGGATAGAGAAGAAGGCATTTTTGAGATCAGTGACAGTGAAAGTGGTGGCAGTGGACGGGATCAGGGTCAGAATGGTGGTGATGTCGGAGACCACAGGGTATTGCGGCACAACTACTTTATTAACCTCTCGTAGGTCGATGATGAAGCGGTTCACTTTCTCATCTCCCTCTCCTTGCTTCTTGGTGATCGGTAAGATAGGGCTGTTACAGACGTTGCTGACCACCTCCTCTACCACTCCTGCATCTACTAAGGATTGAATAATCTCTACCATTGCCTTCTCGCCTTCGGGAGATATCCTATACTGTGGAAGTGTTGGGAGCGTTGCGTCCTGTTGTACAGTTATGTGCACAGGGTCAATCATCATTCGTCCTACGTCTGAGTCAACCTTTCCCCATAAGTACTGGGGTAAGGTGTCAAGCAATGATATGTCGGCGTCAGTCACAGAAAACATGTGTCGTGTGGGACAGAGTCTGAGCTGATTGCGATTGTCGTATAAAATGACTCGGACTCCGTCCGGTGAGCATCTAATGGTGGCTTGGAAATGTTTCAATAAGTCAAGACCCATAATGGCATTGGGGGTGTTGGAGGAGAGTAGGAATGTCGTGTCAGTAGCGTGGTTTTCCAAAGCAAAAGGGATTGGTGTGGACAAGGGATTAGTGGAGGGCGTTCCATCAAAACCTATCGATGTTACATGTGAGCCAGACAAGGGTGCCCTTGGAATCAGTCGTTTAGATAAAGCACTACATGTTGCTCCTGTGTCTACCAAAAATGGAGACTTTGTGCCTAGGACCTTAGCGGTGACAAAAGGGCCTTGCTGGTCAACATAGAGCTCGACTGGATCCCTCCCTTGCCTTTGGCAGTCCTATGCAAAGTCGTACGTGTTGTCGTGATCAGACTGTTGGCACTGGTTCCGTCGGGACGGTCAAATGTGCTTGTTTTACCGAGCCTTTCGTCGCTATTGTCATTCGTGTACCCTCGCCCACGTCCTCTATTTCTTGGTTCGTTTGTGGAGTCCCTCGTCTCCTTATTCCTGATCATCTCTAGCAGAATCGGGCACTGGAATTTCCAATGTCCGAGCCCTTTACTGAACAAACACTGGTTCTCACTCAAATCTCTACGTCCAGCATAGGATGTGGGTGCGTTATCCCTAGGAGGCGGGTTTCTAGGGGCATTTGGTTGGTAGTTTCCTTTGTAGGGTTCCTTTCCTATAGTCACTCCCTGCAACTGAGTGATCATAACTCTTTCTTTGAGGTCTTTCTTCTTTTTCTCTGATGCCCTATCATTTTCGTTCTTTTGATGCTCATAGTACTCGGCCATCTGAAGGATAGCCGCGGGTTTGGAGGCCGTCCAACTGCTCTCGCTAGTCTGCAGTTTCTGTGAGACTTCCTGTAACAGACCTTTAACATAATTTTGGACAAACAGGTGATGTCCGGTCACAGTGGTCATGTCCTGACCACTATAGTCAGAAAATACCGCTTCGAATCGAGAAAAGTATTCGGAGACATCTTCTTGGGGTTTCTGACGGCAAGCCGTTACGATCGACCAGTCTACCTTTTTCTCAGGGATCAGTGTCTTTAGCTTTTGAACAATTTTGTCTGGGAGTTCTAAAATAGCCTTTAAGGGTTTCTGTCCGGGATCTCGTTGTTTATCTATGCCATCGAGTTGTATCCAGGTCTGTCCGAACAGCTCAAGGTGGTTGACTTTCCGGATTTGCTTCCACACATCAGCTGGTAGACATAACCCGAAAAACAAGTCGATGTCGGCTAAAGTCATGATTGTTGAACTTAAGGCCGTACCTAGTTCTGTATAAAAGGCTGTGGGGTTCTTTCGTAAGTCTGGTAAGGTTTTTCGGAATGTCAGGATGTCCTGTCGATCCCAGGGTTGGTATACCCAGTTATAAACCACCCTTCCCTTTGCATCCTGATGGTTAATGTCATCATTAATTCCCTGACCTCGTGGGGGGACCCAGTAGGGAGCGGCCTCCTTTATCCACATCATGGTAACAACTTTCTCTATTGGGGGTTCGGTCGTTACAGGAGTCGTGTTTTTAGCTATCAGTTCTTGTTCAGTGAGGTGGCGGAAGACTTCCAGCGTATGCAAGAAGAGTTCTGTCACATCACACTCACTCTCATCTCCTACATCTACCTTTCGGTACAAGTTCGCAAGGCGTTCAGGCCTTTTGTCCTGTTATCTCTCCTCATAGGCTGTGAGGGTATGGTAGCAAAAACGTACAACAAAGTGTTGCCTATGGCTGCTAGTATGAGTTGCACATGTCCGAGATATATTCCTCTGTTTCTTTCCGTTCTATTAACGTTTTTACTATTTTGTCAATACCCGCTCGTTCATGGCTGTTCAAGCGGCTTGCTCTCGTGATCTCCTTTCCTATGGCTTCAGGTTTGTCTGAAGCTTCCGTTGATGCGGTATTTAGTACGAGAGGCTCGGTCGGCGCGGAGGCCGTGGGTACCGAGGCCCTGGCACTACCTTCAATGTGGGTCGGGGTTTGTTGGTGCTGTGCTATGGGATGGGAGGGAGCATATGGAGGGGGCATATAGATGATTGGGGGACCTAAGAGTAAATCATCGTTTGGCTTTTGCTTCGATGGTAGCTCGGGGTAGAGTACAGAGGGTGTTCTAACAGGGCATTGGCCCGATGTTTCGGACTCTCGTTCTTTCCTTATTCTCTCTCTTTCCTTAATCTCTTCTGCTAGCTTTTGACCAGCCAGGTGGGCTGCTTTTCGCATTCCTTTTTCTGTCTTTGCTTCGTCTCTCTTTTTACGCTGCATTGCTTCTTTTCGCCACATGCCGAGGCTATCAAGCATGATTGGCGTGGTTTTCTGTTTAAGAAGGGCTGTTTCTAGTGCTTCTATTTTATTTATCTCAAAAGATCCTATCAGTGGCCACTGACTTTCTCGATCTTTCTTGGTATTTTTATGCCATAGCTTACTGTAGACTACGGCGACTAATCCATACTTTGTGAAGGGCTGAACCAACTACCAATCAGTGGAGAGAAGATAGGCATGACGTATAACGAATAAAAAGTATTTCAAACAATGGTGGACAAAGGTCTGCACTACCTATCCTTCGCTACTTGCAAAGACTAGACAGAATATTCCTATTCTTCGTTATTTGCAAACAGGGAATATCTCAAGAGAGCCAATAGAACGAAACAATCAGTGGGGAGAAGATAGGTGCGGCGTATTATCAGCCCTTACCGATATGGACAAAAGTCCACGCTACCTATCCTTCACTATCTGCAAAGGGAGAGAGAATATTCCTATTCTTCACCATTTGTAGACAGAGAATGTCTCAAGAAGAACCAATCTCGTTTAACAACTGAGGTTAAGCGATTCAATCAATATGTTTTAACTAGTATTTTCAAACAATCAATGAAACAAAAAGAGTTGTGCTGCACGACCTTAGCCAGACCGTATGTCGTGCAGGCCTCAGCCAGACCCGCTAGTGCAAGGGGTTCGCCCTTCTGCGCACTAAGTCCTCAGACCCAAAGGAAAAAGTTGGCACGGAAACTGGAAATGACAAACACATAGTTTATTACACCTCATGAGGTGGTACTAAAGTTCGGACAGTACCCTTCGGCACTGTGAGAAGTAGCACACAAGGCTACTGAACACATGATTTATTTATACCCACACAGGGGCTCAAAAGAAGGCGGTACAAAGCATAAGAGCACATTTTATGTCCATACAAGGTAATATCGAGAGGCACAATCGATCAGTGGGGTCTCGGCTAACACATTCCAATCTAGGGCTAACCATTAGCAGATGCGGACCCTAACGGTCAGCGGCAAAACACAGACATGCTATTATTAGCCTGTTGCCGGGCAGATTCAAAGGCCATGAGCAGAAAGATAGGACAACGCACATGGTCGACAAGAGGCAGCGTGTGGCAAACAAAATGGCTGCCGTGAATCCAAAGTGGATGCCACTAAACGTCAAGATAATGGCTAAAACTCAGATGTCTTTTGCTAACGCTCAACTCAATCGCCGTGCTATTACAACAGACAACCCTTTTAGCGTTAGCTAAAGACATATGCTCTTTTTGGGTAATCTGTGCATTCATCTCGTATATCTATGCACATTATATTCGTCACTTCCTTATCCAACAATTGTTGCGCTTTTACGACATTTCGTTTGGACGGTATGCAGGCAGTTATGCACATAGAACATAGCATTGGGCCACAGTGTATACACATACAACAGGTAAAAATTAGCGCAACTGCAATACACAGAATAGTCAGTAATTTCCAACCCTAAGCAGAAATCAAAGCCCAAAACCATCCAGCAAATATCCAGGTACCATTTTTCTCATGAATATTAGAGGCTATCTTGTGCAGTTTAAGAATTGCTTCATATACAGAAGGCGAATTATCGGGGATGAATACGCAACAACTACTTCCAATGACTTTACATGCTCCTCCTCTATCTGCTAACATAACGTCCAGAACCATTCTGTTCTGAAATGTTACAATTCTAGCTACTTGCAGTTCCTCAGTAATATTACCAAGCGCTACAGCAGTTTCATTGGTGACAGCTTCCACAACTCTAGTTAATCGTCATATTTTCCTGCTATTTAATGCAGCACCTACAAAAGGAAATAGGCCTAAATTAAAATCAACATATTGCTGCAGACTAGTGTCTGTCTGGTCAATGTCATCAATCCGAATTGTTCGCTTATAACGATTCATGGAAATGTTTCTAAATAGTTTAAAATCTCGGTGATAAGAAGCAGGTGCAAGGAAAACAGGGAGTAGTAGAAAAGACACATAACAAAAACCAGACCACCCTATAGGTAATCTATGATACCCATGACTTCCACATACTAAATATGTGTTATGTGAGGCCAGAAAGGTACTATCATTTATTCCATCTATATTCAACACAACAACACATTCACTGATTCCTACTGGAATTCGTCCAGTACTTTGCACACAGAGATTAGCTTTAGTTCGTGTTACAGTAATTACAGATTCATTGCTTGTAGTAGAGTCTCTTGTATGGGTAAAAACATAAGGTTTAGAAGCATTGTCCGGTCCGATATTCTTCCCATTCCCATATAGTTCCATTTGCTTGAGGATAACCATGTTCATCTTGATAACACTCTTTATTCAAACGGAAGAGAAGTCCACCTACTGTAGGTTTTCTGTTCAAAAAGAGAAGAGTGTACCAGGCTCAACAAGAACCATTGTGCGAAAAAGGAAGTGGAATAAACGGTGTTCCACCTTTCTTCTGATGAGCTGGAAGCATACCACAAATCCAGCAGTTTGTAGTATTGGTAGCATCGTGCGTATGGTGGAGCATTTGAACAAAAGTATTAGTCAGATAAGATTGTCGATGCTTATGCTCATGATAGGGAAGAGTAAAATGCTGATGTTCTTCCGGAATCGGAGTAGTATGAACCATAAGAAATTTACGAGCAGGATTCATCATTTCAACAGACCAGGTGAGCACTGCTATAACTGTTAGAACAACAAAAACACTCAATACTCCTAAAATCTTCTTCTTAGTAGTATTCATAGTCACAAAGTCTTCTTCAAACTAAAAAATAGGAAAAACAAAATAGTCAATGAGCTCTTTACTCTGGGTAGACGTTGGGTTCTTCACCACAGACCAAGACAGGTGTCACTACACTACGCAGGGCTGATCCCCCTCCTTTGTCATATCGGCTCTCCGTTTCCACTACCCAGAGCAGTTGCCCAACCAGTCTCGCAACAAAAAAAACTTCAAATCACTTTCTTGATCTCAAATTGTATCGCGCTGCTCCAGGAGTCGTCTGGTCCAGGAAGAACTCCGTAGATCCATCAGGTGATACAGCAGGGCCTTTCTCCGTAGTCAAGATATCCCGATGATCGGTCAGCACAGCAGGTTCCACCAAGGTCAGCAGTACTTTCGACAATGGGTGCTATGCACCCAGTTCTTCTTGTTGGTAACTCTGACTGCCGTTCTCGTGGCGAGGAGTACTTGCTCTGGTCCACGCCATCTCGGCTCCAAGCTACTTGACCTCTCGAATAGTTTTAACATCACGTAATCACCAGGACGGAGTTCATGGCCCTCACCTTGGGATTTATCAGGGAGCGCTTCTCGAACCTGTTTTTGAATAGAAACCAAGCTATCAGTTAATTGTGCCAAATAGTCATTCATTAAATCACAAGTTACATCATACACAGAATTTGGCTTCGGAACTCCCCAAATATTCATTGGGCGTCCAAATACCACCTCGTACGGGGTAAGACCCGTCCTAGAATGTGGTACCGATCTAATGGACAATAATGCCAATGGCAGCGCATCTGGCCAAGTCAAATTCGTGGAGGCTTGAATTGTCGCGATTTTGAGCTTGAGAGTACCATTATACCTTTCCACCAATCCTGCAGATTGGGGATGGAACACAGCATGAAACCTCTGCTTGATTCCCAATCCCTTCAGGACATACTTGATAACTTTCCCGACAAAATGAGGTCCGTTATCATTCCATAAAAGTCTACAAACACCGAACCTCGGGAAGAACTCCTTCAGTAGCACCTTAGCAGTAGTAATAGCAGTATTATCTTTTGTAGCGTATGCTTCAATCCATTTACTGAAAGCACAAACTACTACTAGTACATACTTTAAATTATTACACCGCTCAAGTTGAATGTAGTCCATTTGCAAGACTTCAAAAGGTGCAGTTGGTGTAACAAAACCTCCAGATGGAACTCGTGTCCCTTTTCCAGGATTGTATTGCAGACAAATCAAGCAGGACTGTACTACTCTCTTAGCTGTGCTGGCAATCTCAGGATGTTCCCAAACTTGCGTAAGCATTTTCATCATCGCAAGAGCTCCAACATGTGCTAGGCCATGTGCCATCTGAACCATAGGTTGCACGAAAGCTATAAGCAGCTTCCATCGATCCATCTGCTTGTTTCTCTAACAACCTTCATCATCTAATCTCCTTCTTTAGACCATTGTTCACGCTCTTTGTCAGAAGCTGTCTTCTGTATCTCTCGCACTTCCTGCCTAGCATCGTGCCATCTTTCAGCTTGCGACTTCCCTACATACATAGAAGGTAGTATTTCTCTGCATTGCAGTTTCACGTGCTATACAGTCTACAAAGGCATTTCCCTGTCCAATCTTGTCTGTTACTTTCTTGTGTGCACTGCACTTCACTATAGCAATTTTCTTCGGTAATGTCAATGCAGTCAAGAGATTGTGCACTAAGTCTCCGTGCATTATCTGTATTCCGTGAGATGTAAGAAAGCCCCTTTCCTTCCAGAGTAAGCCAAAGTCGTGCGCTACTCCAAAAGCATAGCGGCTATCTGTGTAAATGTTCACACACAAACCAGCACTGAGCTCACATGCTCGCGTCAGCGCTATCAATTCAGCTGCTTGGGCCGATTTCTGTGGTATGCGAGCTGTCTCCACTATTGTCTTAAGCGTGGTGATTGCATATGCGGCTGAGGTCGTATCATCTGGCAATTTCTAACAAAACCCATCAACCCACAATTCACCATCTACATCTGGAAGGGGCGTATCCTGCAAATTAATGCGACCATTTGTCTGTTCTTCAGTCAGAAAAATGCAATCATGCGTTTCTTGTGATTGAGGCTGAGTCACCGGATATGGCAACAAATTGGCTGGATTCAAAGTTGCACATGTCCTCAATGTAATATGGGGGGCTAGCAATGTCAGTTCATATCCTGTAAGACGAGCGCTAGTCAAGTGCTGCGTCTGTGTCTGATTCAAAAGGGCATCGACAGCATGTGGTACTAACACTAACAATTTGTGTGACAAAACTATTCCCTCACTCTGTCGAATAGATACCGCTGTTGCTGCGACTGAACAAAAGCATCCAGGTAATGCTCTAGCAACAGGGTCGAGAGCTGCAGAAAAGTATGCACACGGACGTTGCTTATCGCCGTGTAACTGAACCAACACTTACAATGCACATCCATCTTTCTCGTGCACGTAAAGTGTGAAAATCTTCGTGTAATCTGGTGTGCCTAACACTGGTGCTGAACAAAGGGCTTGCCGTAACTGTCAAAAAGCACTCTCACATTCTCCTGTCCATGGAATAGGTACTGGGGTATCCTTTGTCAAGAGTGCTAACAAGGGCTTAACAATGTGTGAAAATCCCAAAATCCACTGTCTACAGAACGAAGTAAGACCCAAAAATGCACGTACTCCTTTCTGTGTGGTAGGAACTGGCGTGTCTAAAATAGCTTGTATACAATCTGACGTCAATGCACGTCCATCCTTAGACAAAAGGTGACCTAAGTAGGTTGCCTTTGGTCTACAGTATTGCAACTTCTTTCGAGAGACTTTGTGATGATGTGAAGCAAAAGAAAGCAAAGATAAAGTACATTTTTCACACTATTCTGGAGTGTCGGCTGCCAACAAGATGTCATCGACATATTGTATGAGAGCCACACCTTCGGTTAGTACAAAAGAATCAAGTTCCTTTTTCAATGCTTGGCTGTAAATACTCGGACTCTCAGTATAGCCTTGAGGAACTCTACAATATCGATACGATCGGTTATTCAAAGTGAAACCGAACAAATATCGGCTTTAGGATGAATAGGCATCGAAAAGAAAGCATTTTTCAAGTCAATCACAGTAAATGTAGTGGCAGTTGGAGGGACTAATGTAAGAAGTGTTGTGATGTCAGAGACCACAGGGTATTGTGGTATTACTATCTCATTTACCTCCCTCAAATCAATAATGAATCTGTAAATTCGCGTGTCTGTATCTCTCTTCAAAATCAGAAGAATCGGGCTATTGCAAACATTGTATGGAACTTCCTCAACAACCCCAACTCGTATCAAATCATGTACAATTCGTATAAGTGCCTCTTCCCCCTCCTGTGAAATGCGATATTGGGGCAAACGAGGTAACACAGCTCCCTCCTTGACACTAATCTGGATCGGAGGAATGACCATCTGACCCACATCAGTGTCTGAGGTAGCCCATAAAGATTCAGGGAGTGAGGCTAATGCAGTGTCTTCTGTAATCAGACAAATTCTGTCAAGTTCAGTGTAATTATCGTTCAAAATGACTCGCACCCCTTCAGGAAAACATCGTATTGTAGCTCTAAAGTGCTTTAACATATCAAGGCCCAAAATATTTTCTGGTGTGTTAGGGGAAAGCAAAAACGTACATGGAGCATTGAATTTGTTAACATAGAAAAAGAGTGGCTGTGACAATGGGCTAAGGGAAGGTGTTCCATTGAAACCTGTTGAAGTGATAGTTGTGCCAGACAGGGGAGTCCTCGGAACCAATTGTTTAGACAGAGCGCTACATGTAGCTCCTGTATCAACCAGAAACCGATCAGTAGAGCCCAAAACATGTGCTGTAACATAGGGACCCGTCTAATCTACTGGAACTTCAACTGATTCCTTACCCCATCCTAGGCAATCCTATGCATGAGCAGAATCGTACAAGTCAGACTGAACATAATCAGACTCTTTACATTGATTCCGCCTATCGAATGTGTTCTGTCTCTGCTGTGGGAGTGTATTCATGTCGGATCGGGCATGATCATTCATATTCCCTCGATGCTCCGAGGAACCTGAACCAGTTCTCCCTTGGCCCCGCCCCCTAGCATCCTGCTGAGGACTTAACATTGGGCAATTCAATCAATCAATCAAAGACATTTATAGAGCGCACTACTTACCCGTAGGGTCTCAAGGCGCTTGGGGGGGGGGGGTGCCGTTACTGCTCGAACAGCCAGGTCTTAAGCTTCTTCCTGAAGGAGAGGTGGTCTTGGGTCAAGCGCAGGTCGGCCGGGAGGGAGTTCCAGGTCTTGGCGGCCAGGTAGGAAAAGGACCTTCCTCCTGTTGTCGCTCTTCGGATGCGGGGGACGGCGGCGAGGGCGTGGCTGGCTGATCGGAGGTGGCGTTTGGGAGCGTAGAAGTTGATTCAGTTGTTGAGGTAGCTCGGGCCTTGATCGTGTAGGGCTTTGTGTGCGTGGGTGAGGAGACGGAAGGTGATTCTTTTGTTGACGGGGAGCCAATGCAGGTCTCTCAGGTGTCCGGAGATGTGGCAGTTTCGTGGGATGTCGAGGATGAGTCTGGCTGAGGCGTTCTGGATCCGCTGGAGTCTCTTCTGGAGCTTGGCGGTGGTTCCGGCGTAGAGGGCGTTGCGGTAGTACAGTCGGCTGGTGACGAGGGCCTGGGTGACGGTCTTCCTGGTCTCCGTGGGGATCCACCAGAAGATCTTCCGTAGCATGCGCAGGATGTTGAAGCACGACGAGGAGACGACGTTGACTTGTCTGGTCATGGAGAGGGAGGAGTCCAGGATGAAGCCCAGGTTGCGTGCGTGGTCCGCCGGTTTGGGTGCGGTGCCCAGGGCGGGGGGCCACCAGGAGTCGTCCCAGGCGGAGGGCGAGGAGCCCAGGATGATGACCTCCGTCTTGTCTGAGTTCAGTTTCAGGCGGCTGGTCGTCATCCACTCAGCTACATCTTTCATCCCTTCGTGCAGGTTGGCTCTGGCGGCGGCGGGGTCGTTGGTCAGGGAGAGGATCAGCTGGGTGTCGTCGGCGTAGGAGATTATGTTGAGGTTGTGTTGGCGTGCGATGGCCGCGAGGGGGCTCATGTAGACGTTGAAGAGGGTGGGGCTCAGCGAGGATCCTTGAGGGACGCCGCAGATGACTTCGGTGGCTTCTGACTTGTACGGTGGTAGGCGGACTCTCTGTGTTCTTCCGTCGAGGAAGGAGACGATCCATTCCAGTGCCTTCTCCTGGATTCCGACGTTGCTGAGGCGCTGCACTAGGGTGCGGTGGCAGACAGTGTCGAATGCCGCGGAGAGGTCTAGGAGGATGAGGGCCGCTGTTTCTCTGTTGTCCATCAGGGCTCGGATGTCGTCGGTGGCGGCGATGAGGGCGGTCTCGGTGCTGTGGTTGGCTCAGAAGCCAGACTGTGAGGGGTCGAGGGATCCGTTCGTCTCGAGGAAGGCGGCCAGCTGTTTGTTGACGGTCTTCTTGATGACTTTGGCTGGAAACGGGAGGAGCGAGATGGGGCGGTAATTCTTGAGTTCGGTGGGGTCTGCTGTAGGTTTCTTGAGTAGAGCGCTGAGTTCGGCATGCTTCCAGCTCTCAGGGAAGGTGGCGGTGTCGAAGGAGGTGTTGATAATGTCCTGCAGGTGGGGTGCGATGACAGCGTCGGCCTTGTTGAAGACGTGGTGAGGGCAGGGGTCGGTCGGAGATCCGGAGTGGACGGAGTTCATCATGCGGACGGTGTCTTCGGTGCTGATCGGCGTCCAGGCGCGGAGGGTGGTGGTGGGCGGCGTTGCTGTGGTCGTGGCGTGCGTCGGTTGAATGCTGAAGCTGTTGTGTATGTCCGCGATCTTGTTGTGGAAGTAGGAGGCGAGGGAGTTGCAGAGGTCTTGTGATGGGGTGATGTCGTTGTTTCCGGCGTTGGGGTTGGAGAGCTCTTTCACGATGTTGAAGAGTTCCTTGCAGTTGTGTGCGTTGTTGTCCAGCCGGTCTTTGAATGCAGTTTTCTTGGCGGCGCGGATCAGTTGGTGGTGCTTCCGGGTGGCATGCTTGAGGGTGGTCATGTTGTCCGGTGTTGGTTCCCTTCTCCAGACTTTCTCCAGGGCTCAGCAGTTCTTCTTGGAGCTCTTGAGTTCGTCGGTGAACCATGGGGCTTTCTTGCTGGCGGGTCTGCTGGGCGGGGTCCTCAGAGGGGCGAGTTCGTCCGCGCAGTTGCTGATCCACTTCGTGAGGTTGTCGGCGGCCTGGCTGGGGTTCGCTGAGCTGGCAGGAGGGTGCTGGCTCAGGGAAGCGGCGAGCTGGTCGGCTGTGATCTTGTTCCAGCTTCTTCGGGCAACCTGTTGCTGGTGGTGGTGGATCGTCGTTCTTTTGAAGGTGAAGTGGACGCAGCTGTGGTCCGTCCAGTGGAGTCCTGTGGCATGGCTGAAGGCGATGTCTTTGCTGGATGAGAAGATGGCGTCGAGTGTGTGTCCGGCGAGGTGGGTGGGGGTGGACACCAGTTGCTTGACTCCGAGGTTGGCGAGGTTGGCGAGCAGGGTGATGGTGTTGCGGTCGCTGTTGTTCTCCAGGTGGAAGTTGAGGTCCCCCAGGAGAAACCGATACATCTGTCTTTTGTTTACAGGACGCTAAAACAGTCCAATCAATCTTTTTAGGGGTAATAATCGTTTTAAGTTTAGTCAAAATAGCTGTAGGAAGATCTAATATTAGCTGATGCGGTTTTTGGGCAGGCTCTCTATCCGCATCTGTGCGCTCTTTCTCCTTCCATTCGGCACCAAGGACAGCGCGATCATCAATTTTACGAACGGTCCTCCACATATCTGGGGGTAAAATAAGACCGAAAAACAAATCTATATCACATAAAGTCATGACACAAGAATTTAAAGCACCCTCAACTTCTTCGTAAAAGGTGGCTGGGTTTTCACACGGGTCAGGCAACGCATTTTTAAGTGCCATTACATCTGCTCTATTCCAGGGAGTGTACACCCAATTTTAAATGAAATATCCCTTAGCATCAACAGATTCTTTATCATCATTATCACCCGCTCCTTTAGGAGGAGCATACAAAGGCACGGCTTCCCGCATAGGTTTCATGACAACTGGTATTATCTTATCTGTCATGAAGATAGAAGACTGCGGCTCTCTGAACGGATTGGTCTGTGGAACGGCATCCGCAGCCTTTTTCTGCTCCTTCAGATATTTTGCCTTATCTCGTATTTTGACCAGTCGTCTAATCAGATCATGTGCCTGGGAAAAAACAAAAAGACCATCATGTAACTGTTTATGATCAGTTGCAATATCAGTAGGTTCTAAAACTGCTGAATACTTCCGAAACATTTCTACAACTTCATCTGCAAATGACGCAGTGAAATATAACTGCTCCTTTTCCTGACCAATCCTTTATAATAGCTAAAAGATCGGAAGCAGGATTTGTGCTGCGTAATGCTTTACGAGCAGCTTGTCTAATTTCAGCCGCGCGTTCCGCAACCAGCAAAGATCGAGTGTCCCGCGTTTTCTGTTGTCCCGAATCGGAATCCTCGTCATCCCCAGGCGGAGCGGACGGAGCGATATACGGAGGTGGAGGTCGATCTAATAACAAAAAATCATCTTGTGGTTTATTAAGGACAGGATAGAGAGGCTGACGGACAGGATATTGGCCATATATCTGTAACCTACGTTCTTTCTCCTCTCGCTCCTGTATTTCTTTTGCTGCTTTCTTTCTCAACTCCAGCACTTTCTCATACACAGTCTTTTGCTGTTCTTTTTCAATCAACGCTTGCTCACGCTTCTCTTGCTGTCGTACTTCTTTCTCCCACATTCGCAAACTCTCAAACATATCACGCCTAGACTTTCGCTCAAACAGACATCGCTCCACATATTCAACCTTTCGCGCATCAAACAACCCATGCAATGGCCAACGTAACTCAGGATCCTTCTTAGTGTATTTATGCCACAACGTGCTGTACATTATGGCAGAAAGACCAAACTTCACATACATATCTAGATTAGGAGTCCCCTCGGGGGGAGCCGGCTGCGATTCCTCAAGCTGTAAACTGGTACCACCAAACAAGCAGCACATCTTTCGAAGTGCGCGACAAACAGGCATGCTCAAGAATAGTGCAAAATATACACTAGTAAAGGGAAAGAGCGCTTATAGTACTTTCTTAGTACTTTGCGCTATACATATCAAAAGTGGAGGAAAAATCCTTGCATCACCTGCCTATATGGGTTGCAACACATATATACAAATGCCAAACGAATCATATCAAACAAAATCCAAAGTAGACAAGTCTATCCCAAATACAAATATGCAACGGTAAGCGTTCCTAAAACTACCTTACCATGCGAGGCATCCAAAGTCCAAAACCTACAACAGACGCAGCAAAACGGCTCTTACCAATCATAGGCTGTCCAGATTCCAACTGCCAAGTTCTAAATTTGACCAAACGGTCACTGCACGGCAGACCAGCAGAAGAGATCTCAGTCGAGGACTGGCGCCGCCTGGATGGTCGGATCGGAAAGCAGGGAAGAATCACCTCGAGTGCCAAGACTCGGGTCTTTTCTGGCAGCGATCGCGTCCTTAGCGAAGTTCCAAACCTTCATCACGACCAATCCTTCGGGCATCCGAGTCGCCGATGAGCCCCACGTGCCGGGCGCCAAATTGTTGTGCAGGCCTCAGCCAGACCCGCTAGTGCAAGGGGTTCGCCCTTCTGCGCACGAAGTCCTCAGACCCAAAGGAAAAAGTTGGCACGGAAACTGGAAATGGCAAACACATAGTTTATTACACCTCATGAGGTGGTGCTAAAGTTCGGACAGTACCCTTCGGCACTGTGAGAAGTAGCACACAAGGCTACTGAACACGTGGTTTATTTATACCCACACAGGGGCTCTAAAGAAGGCGGTACAAAGCATAGGAGCACATTTTATGTCCATACAAGGTAATATCGAGAGGCACAATCGATCAGTGGGAGGAGCTAACAGTCGTGGGGTCTCGGCTAACACATTCCATTCTAGGGCTAACCATTAGCAGATGCGGACCCTAACGGTCAGCGGCAAAACACAGAGATGCTATTAATAGCCTGTTGCCGGGCAGATTCAAAGGCCATGAGCAGAAAGATAGGACAACGCACATGGTCGACACGAGGCAGGGTGTGGCAAACAAAATGGCTGCCGTGAATCCAAAATGGATGCCACTAAACGTCAAGATAATGGCTAAAACTCAGATGTCTTTTGCTAACGGTCAACTCAATCGCCGTGCTATTACAACACGTATGGACAGTTTCTCGTCTTCCACTTCCAGCGCCCGATCGTCCTCTATTCTCCGTTATTGTCGCGGCACTCCTGAGGGTCCCCAGTCAGGATCGTAGATCACTTGAGAGAGAGGTCTGTTCGGAACCAGTGAAGTTCGGATGATCGGCCGCCAGACGAGGGTCTATCGGGCGTGAGCTCTTCCCGATCGTTGCAGTCGTTCACTCTGTCATCAGGACCTCTCCCACTGGATCCACGTGTCGCTGATGGGCCCCACGTTTGGGTTGCCAACTGGGGAAAAGCAGCTACTTTGGATAACCTTTCTTAACACTGCTTTGGCGTTAGTCGCCTCTAAACCACTCGACGATTATCAAGTAAAGAGGCAGGCGCTGGAAATTGGAAAGCAGGAAACAGAGTTTAATTCTCTCCAGAGCAGAACACGTCAGATCGGACAATCGGGGATATCGTCTCGAGGTGCTCTCACAACATCTCTGAGGCCTGGCCTCTTATACACAGTTTTATTGCTTTATTACATACAACACATTCTTAGCAATACTTTGATGTTCGGAAAGACATCCTCGGATAACCCTCTCCAGGCCCGTTCCCACACATATCTACAGTAGAAGTCCCCACCCCAATCTCAGCATGTGATGGCTATCGCGCAGCTGGACATTCCGCTGGGAACAGAAATATGTGTTGTCGGTCGGATATTATGGTGTGAAGACATTGATTAATCTTAGCCCCTTTGAAGAGAGGCGAGTTTCTACTGTAGGGGGCCATAAACTGCATCCGCAGGGCTAGGTGATGGCCTGGGATCAGCTCGGACAATCGGGCACAGGGGAAGGGGGTTATCAAAAGCCTGTTTGCGTGAAAGAAATGAAAGGGTATGTGGGTTCCGCACGGGATGTGGCTCCAGGGCTGGGTCGCGCTGAGGCTGTTTTATGGTTTTAACAGATGCTTGGGGGTTGCCAGCGCGCGGGGGATGATCACAAGGCCAGGGAGACGTGCAGGCAATCGGCAATGTTACGAGAGTGGCCATAGTTTTAAAATGGCTGTCGTTTACGCGCTTGTAAAGGCAAATGGGACAAGATGGCGCTGGTAATGTTCACTCCGTAATCTAATATTCAACAACACCATAATCAAATATCCTAGTGATTATTAGGAGACTCGTTTCCCTGTGTAAAGTCATTTGGCCTATGTACTATAGTAATACACATGTGAATGTGTGTTTATTAGTACAGTTGCTATGAATAACATGTATATTTATATATGTACAATGCATGACATCCAACATAAGATAAGTAGAAAGGAGATATTCAAGGCAACTTGTTTATTTCGGCCATGCACAGCAGAGGGTAAACATTGCTGCCTTTTACCAATCCACCCGTAGGCAGCCGACAACCCTGTAGGCAGTCAACCCCACGCAGCACACAGCCTTTCATTGTGTGCGGCGTGGGGTTGGCCCTATGGCTTGGCTTGCAGCCAAACCCTGAGACCAACTCCCCACAGGCAGCCATCGGAGGTGACAAACCCCATGCAGCGCACAGCCTTTTGTTGTGTGTGGTATGGGATTGGCCGCATGGCCTGGCTTGCAACCAGGCCCTGCCTCAATCTCCCCGCAAGCAGCCACCTTGAGGTGGTTAACCCCAGTGAATACACATGTAACGTGTGTATGCTTTTATGCTTTTACTGCACAAAATGTAGTGGCATAAAACTTCATATTTCTCTGGGATTCTCATATCTGAGAATTTGCTGGCTGAACACCTCACATCTGATGGACGATTGCTGAGCCATTCTTATCTGAGGAGTCCTGGTACAGATCATCATGTTTAATGGGCTTTAACTGGGTTCTTTCATCGAGGAAACCTGATCTAGACCCCTCACATCAAACGCTCAGACCATACTCAGATTCAGACTACTCTCATATAAGGTCTCTCACTTAGAGTATTTGCAAGGGCCTTAATTGATACATCACAGCTGAGAGGCCTTGGCTGACACACTCAAAGCTACAGGGTTCTGGCACAAAGGGGCTGTGGTCATATTTTCTCACATGTGAGGGTCTTGCTTAACCCCTTCGACGATCATGACGAGCTCAGCTCGTTATGAGGCACAGTGGAGCTGTGCTCATGATGAGCTGAGCTCATCATAACAGCAGCGAAACGCCCATGCGGGCAAATTCCCGTCCTGTGCTGGCGTTCTACAGAGTGGGCGGAGTCGTGACGAGCTCAGCTCATCATGAGCACAGCTCCACTGTGCAACATGACGAGCTTAGCTCGTCACAAGTACCGCGCAGCCACACGCGGCCCTCCTCCTCCCCGCACTGCGGGGGAATTAGCCCCGCATGGAAGGGGTTAATTAGATGCTTAGGCAGTGAGCGGTCCTCGGATGCGACAGGTTTTGTTCAGGTTCCTCGCTTATGAGGGACCCTATTAGTTTGCTTCAGGTATGTGGATTTCGATCAGCATTGTTGAAATCTGAGAGGTAGAGTTACAAGCCCCTTGCGCTACTGGTGCATCACGTTTTGTGACACACCGGCGGCGCATTTTAGTGCCATTAATTTGCAAGGACTGGAAAAGCCACCCTGCTTGACTTTACCTGTTCTTGTTAAAATGGCACCTTTGCACGCAGCACTTTGCGTGAAAGGGGTGTTCCACTCAACACCCATAGAACCAGACACATTTCCAGATTTACGAGAAATCGCAATCTGGAAATGCGTCTGAATGCTATGCTTCCCGAGGGGAGGTGTAGAGAGGCGCAGCAAGGAGAAATGTATTCATTTCTCCTCATTTATTTCCTCTTTCTATTTGCGCTGCATTCTGCAGCACCCACAGTAGGAGGAAATTACCTCTGGTGATTGTTTATGTACAGGAAGGTATCCCTTCCTGCACGTAAACAATCAGTAAAAGAATGACGTTTTGCAAGTTCTATGTGTGCTAATGCAGCACACATAGAAGTTGAAAACGGCATTTCTGATTGTTTATCTGCAGGAAGAGAACCCTTCCTGCACATAAACAATCTCCCCATGACGCAGGCACCCTTGCACCATGGTGCAAGGGTGCCTGTGCCGGCACTTGGCAGCACTTGAGCACCAGAGCAAGGGCAAGCACAGAGATGTGACAATGTTGTACATTTGTTGCATCCCTGTGCTTTGAAAGTGACTCAATGAGGCTCAGCCAAATGGCTTACACATACACTGAGTCTCTTTAATTGCAAATCTGACCCTGAATGTCTAGGATGTAATTGTCTACTTGACCCTTATAGTGATTACATTCATAAACCGATTTGTGTGGTAAATAAAGAGAAGCCACAAAAATAAATAGCAATTGTACAAAAGTATATCTATGCTTATGTCTTTTATAAGGATTTCATCAGACCATTCCCTGTGAAGTCAAAAAATGACTTAGTAAATTGATAATTTTCTTAATAACAACATTAGCAAATAAAGCAAGAATTCCAAGAGTCATCATTGATTCCTCTATCACAAGCTGTAACACTTTTAGATGAATTCTACCAGAAGCAGATCAAAAACATACATTTTTGATCATCATTTCAACACATCTGCCTTGAAAACTATTAAAAGCTGTGCCTTAGTTGCAAGCTAAAAGATACAATCTGTCTATTTTCAGCCTAGATCAATTTCAGAAATGGTGGTAGTGGTTCATTGCTTTGCTGAATGTAATCGAAAATCCTCATGGGCTACTTCTCTCAAGAAAGATGTCCGCCTGCAACTGCTAACATTGCACTGCTTACTTCAGAGGTATTCCAACTTTTCCAGGTTGAGCCCCCCCAGCTGAATTCCCCCAGATGTTGGGCCCCCCCCACCACCCGACCGAAACCTCGGGAATCCGGCACACCACATGATCGACTGCAACGCGCACACCTCGGGCCATATCCGGCAAACAAGGCTCAACACAACAAGAGTGCCTAGCAAACTGCAGGCCTGTGAGTGGGTGTGGCGAAACGACAGAGGCGTACCACACAGCTCAAAATACAATCCTCCAAGGCAAAGGAAGTCATCACAACCCTCCCCATCCATCATGTACACCTTGTCATCCACCAACTCCCCCACCATTCATTCCGTCCCTCCATCTGTGCCCCATCCACATTCAAACCCCTTCAACCACTTGCAAACCCATCTACCATCCATCCATCCCTCCATCCATCCCTCCATCCACCCCCTCACCCATCCATCCATCATCCATCGATCCCTTCACCCAATCCATCCCCACACCAATCCATCCACTCTTCCACCCACTCATCCATCCAACCACTCACCCCTTCACCCAAGCTATCCTCCCACTCATCCATCCACTCCTCCATTCATCCATCTACTCTTCCACCCATCCATCCACTCCTCCACCCATCCATCCACTCACTCATCCATCCAACCACCCACCCTCTCACCCATCCAGCCATCCCCCCACCCACTCATCCATCCACCCAGTCACTCATCCGTCCACCCACTCAACCCCCCACTCATCCATCCACCCACCCATCCATCCCTCCCGCTCTCCACCCTCCCCCCACTCATGCATGCACTCTCTGACCCATCCATCTCCATGCTCCTCTCCTCACCCATCCATGCATACACCTGCCCATCCACTCTGCCAATCATTCATCCATGTCCTCACTTATCCATCCATCCTCCCCCTCTCTCTCCATTCCCCCCTCACTCAGCCACCCATCTTTCCATCCACCCTTCACCCATCCACCCACTCATCCATCCACTCATCCACTCATGAATCCATCCATTGACCTCTCACCCACCCCTTAACTCCTCCATCCATCCCCCGTCCATCCACCCTCCTCAATCACCCATCCATCCCCACATCCACCCCTTCACTCATCCATCCATCCATTCATTCTTTCACCCCTTCACCCATCAATACATCACTCCATCCATCACCTCTCTCATCCATCCACCCACCGACTCGTCCACCATCCACCCCACATCGATCAATCCACCATTTCATTGATCCATCCATCCCTCCACCCATCCATCTACCCTTCCAACCATACACACATCCATCCACTCCCATCCATCCCTCCACTCATGCATCCATCCTCTCTCCCACCATCCATCCACCCCTTCACCCATCCATCCATCCCCTCACTCACCCATCCACCCCCCCACCCATACATCCACCATGTCACCCACACATCCACCATGTCACCCACACATCCACCATTCCACCCATCACGCCACCCATACGTCCACCACTCCACCCATACATCTATTCACCCACATGGCAACATAACGGACGTCTGGTGGCCGGCTCCACCCGACATATCTCACACATTTGATGATTCAAAATCGAATCTGCAGACCAACATCCCTGAACACAGACACTTCGGTGCCCCACACAAAGATCCTCATGAGTTGATGACCGCAGACCAGAGCCCACCGTCCCGATTCATGGCCCAAACCCGGATTGCAACCTCTGCCTCCCTTCCCAAAATAACTGAAGGACTCCCGCCTCCCCCTCACTCCCACCCCCCTTTGAAAGGCTTGGGCCCTGGGCCAGAGCCCACCCCTCCCATGCCTCAAACCCTCTCCGGAAATCTTGTGCAGACCAGGAGAACCTCATATAGCTTGGCTACAATGAAAGGAGTATTTTTTAAATTACAAAGTGACTATTGATTTTGAGGACAAATTGTCACCAGAAAGGTAAAAACGTTTATTACTGTGTTGGGCCCCAAAGGTTTAAGAATCTACGGTCAACTGCCTAAAGATATCCTGCTGAGGAATGGTAATGTTTTTCTTGATGCTATTACAGTGTTGGACAAGTATTTTTCTACCAAGGTGTGTACTGAGGTCACCATATACGAATTCTTTCACAGTAAACAACGTAAAGAAGAAACAATAACGGAATATGTCACGCCATTAAGAAAATATTTATTAGATTGCAGTTTCCGAGATTTGCTTGAGGAATTGATACGGGATCAAGTAGTAATGCATGTGCATGATTCAACAATGACAGAAAAGACTGCGGGTTAAAGGTGATGCAGAATTAAATGATGTAATTTCCTTAGCACACAAAGCAGAATGTAAGGAAGGTGTGCTAATGCGATTAAGAAAACTACTGAATCCCTTCTGGGAAGAGCTAACTCTTCCAGGAGGGGGCCAATTCACTGAGTCGACAGCTTCAGCTTCAGTGGAAGGCAAGGGGTCTCCCCTGCTAAAGCTGAAAGCGTCTGTTTGTTTGCTTTCGTTTTTAGCAGAGGAGACTCCTTGCCTGCACTGCAGCCGAAGCTGTCGACTCCGTGAATTGGCCCCCTCCTGGGAGAATCTCCCAGACTAAGGAATGGGCACAAAGGGAAGATCGGAGTGGAGCGCGCGCCCCCCATGGGATGGTGCCGCGTCCCCCCAGGGGGGCGCGGCCCACAGTTTGAAGAACCCTGGCTTACTTGGATATGTATGTCTGTGACTTTGTTGTCCAGGCAGATTCTAACCAGTGGCGTAACAAATGCCCCTGCGGTGCGGGTGGGTCCCCGAACTCCAGGGGGCCCCCTCAGCACAGTACCCTAGCATGACTGAGTCCGGAGGGGGACCCTCCCATGTGGTTTGAAGGGGGGACTCTAGTTTCATTACGCTAGTGATACTAACCAGGCGGGCAACTAGAGCCAAATTTCAGGGGGGGCTGAAAAATATTTCGGGGGGGGGGGGTAATTCTTCCACCATAGACAGAGTGGCTGTAAGAAGGGATCAACACACAACAAAAGCCTCATTTGCAAGTAAATGGTATTTTAAAGACCTGTTAAGTACTCGGGTGTGGCTGCAATGAGATACTCGCCAGCCTGCGAAGCTGTCTCCGCCCCGGCTGACACACACAACGGGAGGCCTGAAGCCCCGTGAGCCCAATGGGTGTTGCACGCCTGATACTAACGCCTCCTTCTGGTCTTTTCTCTCCAGGGGCACAATCGTCAAGGCGCGGGATAAGCTGTACCATCCAGAGTGCTTCATGTGCTACGACTGTGGCTTGAACCTAAAGCAAAGGGGCTACTTCTTCATCGAGGAGCAGCTGTTCTGTGAAACCCACGCCAAGGAGAGGGTGAAGCCCCCGGAAGGCTACGACGTGGTAGCCGTTTACCCCAACTCTAAAGTTGAACTTGTCTGACTGCGTGCTTTGACTCCAAGGAGGCAAAAGGCCTCTGAGCATGCGTTATCTTCTTTCCAGAAAATTGACGTCATCACCAGATGACTGTATTTTAGAAGATTGATGGTTCAAATACACTGCAGATCTAAAGCGTATATAACATTGGAAGTGTTCGAACGCTGTTGCCTTTTTAACAAGAATGTTGTTTATGATAATTGAGGTCTTTAATGTATATGTTTGTGTGCGTTTTATTTCAGTTTTCTTCTCTGGCATCTATAGAGGTCTGTGTAAATAACAAGAAGCGTTTTCTACTGCAGCAGCAATAAAACTGGTATATATTTTTTGTAGTTCCGTTACAGATACATGAATGCTATTAAAGAAAAAAACAGCACATATTTGAAAATGAGGCACTTTAAGAGAAGAAACGCAGATTTATAACTGTTTTAAAAAAAGCATATTTCCCTTTGGCCTCACTAATGCAGAAATGCAATAAACAAACCGCTTTGCCTTGTGACTTTTCCAAATGATAAAAGCTGTTTCCACCTGGTCCCCATCATAAAGATGAGTTCCAGAAACACAACACTGGAGTTAGTTTTTTTTTGTGTGCTGAATCTGTGAAGAACAGAAAAAATCTGATTAAAATAAGTTTAGCAGAAGCAATTGTGAACCCAGAACGATACTTAGCCCTGACCTTTGGCTCATGACCTCTGTCCAGAAGTATTTTCCTTACACTTAAGATTTAGCACAGTGATACACTTCTGCTTATATTTATACTAGGGTAAGACCAAGTTGGGCTGTGCTTATGACGGAACCGTTCCGTCATGGCCCCGCCCGCTCAATAGAACGTTCAGCACAGCGCAAAAATGTGCGCCGCGCTGAAGGTGCTAAATTCCATACATGTCAACATTTTAGAAGTGAGAGATTTAAAAAATAATAATTGGGAGAATGTTTTTTTTCCGTTGGCTTCTATTGTGGCCCGAATCTGGTCTACTGTCATATATGGGTCTTGCAAGTAAGTGTGCTGCTGCAGGATTGGATATTAGAAATGTAAAGGCATGTTTTTTCTTACCTGTCAGTGTTAGAAACGGGGGGTCTATCATTGGCACTAGTTTGTACCTTTGTCTGAGTAGGGACCCTCGTAGCTAGTAAAGGGAAGGGAGTTTCGCCCTTAGACCACCCCTGCTTACCCCATTGGTAGCCTGGCACGAGCAGACAGGCTTCTCTCAGAGGCAGTGTGTAAAGAATTTGTGCACACATACAGTAATACAGTGAAAACACTACAAATGGACACCCCACCAGTTTAGAAAAATAAGTAATCTTCATCTAAACCAAACAAGACAAAAGAACAAAAATTCAAAATACAGTTATCAAGGTATGACTTAAAAAAGATAAAGACAGTTCTGTGATGTGTTGGTTCCTTACTGAAGAGGAGGTAATGTGCCAGTTTTTTACTGTGCCGGAAGGTGATGCATCGGTTACTTACTGCGAACCCGGTGTTGTTGTAGACTTGACACCCAGGTGCGATGCATGGGGATTCAGGAGGCATCAGCTCTCGAGGTGGCAGCGGCGGCAAAAACGTTGAGTTGATCTCTCCAGCCAAAGTCCCCCAATGCATCAGTTCTTGCAGTTGCATGGCAGGGTCTGCGTCGGAGTCGGTGCGGTGATCTCGGACTTCAGAGGACGGTGCAAGAGATTCGGCGTGTGGCGATTTCTACAGCCGCAGGCACGCGCTGGGTCTGTTTCTTCAGCCGCACGCAGGCGATGTGTGAGAATTCTTCCGGCACGGCGGTGTTGCGACGGAAACTGGTGCTGATTAGTCATGCTTGTTTGTTTGCTTCTTTTTCCCCAGCTCCAAGCAGCAGAAACAACTTCCAGAGGCCCAACACAGGAATAGACAACTCTTGGCAGGTCAGAACTCCCAGCAAGGAAGCTCAGGGGATCTGGTGGAACAGTCTTTGTGTCCCTGAAACTTCAGAACAGAAGGCAAGCTCTACTTCAAGCCCTTGGAGATCTTCTTCAAGCAGGAGACACAGCACACACCAAAGTATTTGTCCTTTCCTTGGCAGAAACAGCCACTGCAAGCCAACCCCAGACAGCACACTGCAAAGGCGCAGTACTTCTTCAGCTTTCCCAGGTCGTCTTCCTGGCAGAAGTTTCTCCAATATTTGTACTCAATTTCTCTTTGTTCTGTTGTGGCAGAGAGGCTTTGTGCTTATTCATAACTAGTTCTGTCCTCCATGGTCCAGCTTTCCAGCAGGAGGTGGAGACAGCGTTATGTAAGGCAGATGGGGCCCCTTCAGGTGCAAGGAAATCTCCTCCCCCTACTCTATATGCAGCCCAGGCCTGAGTCATCCAGGAAAGGCAGGATGCCGAGTCTCGTACACCAACCTCTGAAGTCCGAGATCACCGCTGCGACTCTTACACAGACCCTTCTGTGTGACTGCAAGAATTGATGCATTGGGGGACCTTGGCTGGAGAGATCCATGCAACGCTGTTGCTGCCGTCAACTCGAGAGCCGATGCCTCCCAAATCTCTATGCTTTGTACCGGGTGCCAAGTCTACAACAACACCGGGGCTGCAGTAAGTAACCAATGTTAGGCACAAATGCAAGTCCTAATCCTCACAGCTGACCACCAATGTTATAAATGAGGCACTGGTTTGCACCTTTGTCTAAGTATGGGACCCCTGCTCCTAGTCAGGGTGTGGGCGGCGGGGGGGTTGTGCCCTTAGAACAACCCCTGCTCACCCCCTTGGTAGCTTGGCACAAGCAGACAGGCTTATCTCAGAGGCAGTGTGTAAAGAATTTGTGCACACATTCAGTAGTACAGTGAAAACACTACAAATAGACACCACACCAGTTTAGAACAAGCATTGACATAGCCAAAAGGTCTCACCTTTGGGACCTTATAAGTATTTAGTTATGCAGCACAATATCCTTGGTGCAACAACATTAACTGTTGCATGGTTAAACACTTATAAGGTCCCAAAGGCGAGACCTATTGGCTAGCCAATGCTTGTTACTGTGGCACTTGTGCTACAGTCTGTTTCATCAAATATGCTCTGTGGCTCTCCTCAAAGAGCAGCTAACATTATATATCAGATTTTTCACTTTCTGCAAATTATGTTTATGCCACGCTGTTCAAGGGTGAACTGTTGTGCTGCCTAACTAAATACTTATAAGGTCCCAAAGGCGAGACCTATTGGCTATGCCAATACTTGTTTAACCTATGGGCCTGAGGCTACGTCAGAGCAAATAACCTCCAGGAGGAAGAAAACAGCTACCGCAGGGGCCTTACTTGCCTTACCACCAGTTCCCTGCATTATTTCACGCATAAAGAATTGGGTTTAGACTATGTTGAGGACAATATTAATTAAGTTCAGATGCTTTTCTGGTTGTCTGTTTGATCTAACGATGTATCTAGTCTAAATAGGTGTATTATTGAGGACAGCAGAGGCTGTGATTTGGATATAAAAGTCCACAGCTTCGCTATATCAAACAGGTAGCCCTCGCTCTGCACGGGCAAAGGCTTCATGAGACCTTACACTTGATGAACCATGGGGTGGCAAATGGGTCAAAGACAACTTTGGACTGGGTAGAAGTTGCATCAGAGTGGCCGAGAACTTCAAAAACCATTCTTATGCAGTCCTGAAATCTATTCTATGGGGCCAAACCGTATTTATTGATGGTTATAACCCCTTGGAAAAGATCTTTGTAGGCCAGATTTGGAGTGGGAACCATACCCAGTTTTCTCAGTGTCCCATTGGGCCAATATGAGTTCAAATCAGTCCTTGTTTGGCAGTGACGAATCCTCACCACAGACGTTGCTGCACTTTGTTATTCTGTACATTTACCAACCTCATGCGCTTGTTTTAATTCCTGCATTGAAGAACTACCATTTAGAGAAATGCAGATCAGCATTTTATTTTCTTTAAATGCTAAACAATGTGAAAAAAATTGCAAATCTGTGGGATGCTTTTTAAAATCAGTAGTTAGTTTGCATAAATCAACTTTGTTTAATAAGATATAATCTATTTATTCGACCACTTTTTTGTAATATATTAAGTATTTTTACCCTACTCTCTAATTATGATTTTTTTTATACTCGAATAAAGATTGACTTTAATATGACGTTGTTCACACACTTAGCGGCAAAAAGGTATCTGCAGTGAAGTGAGGCTCTACCTCTGCGTGGCACTACAACTGAACCCCCCTACCCCCCCTCCCCCCAAGAGCACAGAGAGTGCCAGCACTGTCACCTCACATCAAATATCAATTAAGGGTGATGGCAGGCACGTCCACTAGCTGGGTGTGCCACGAAGGAGAGCCTGAACAACGCGCAAAGGCTTTGGAACCCTCTCCTTTGCTTGCGCCCAGGTAAACAACTTGCATCCTTAGTCAAGGTGTGTGACGCACATCCAAGGGAGTTAAGTAGACAGCAGTGTGTCGGCTAAAGTGACGCGGAAAACAAGTGTTTGATTTACAATTCAGGGCACAAAAATACAAACATGCCAGAAGGTTCTCTCTACCACTTCAGCTCGCATTGCTGCATTCTGGGGCAGGCCAGCTCAGGGTACTCCACTGGCTGCACAAGATGTTTAGTCATGCACCTTAAGTAGGTAACCCCTGAATACAAAGAAAAAACAAAGGGTAACTAAGCTGTGCCTTCTTCATGAAATTTGGTTTTACTAATGGTTAGTGTTCTCTAACTTTAGTTTACAGTGGAAAAAAAACACACAAAAAACAAGGCATTCATGTTTTCGCACAGGTCCAACTTTGGCTCTTGGCAGCAGCAGATCCTAGAGGGAATTAGTTCAAAGTAACAGGGAACAGTGAACCACACGGAGTCTCTGGCTGCTACCAAGTGAAATACTCTAAATACAACAAAAGGCCCAAGTAACCCAAACGTGGGCTGCCCGATGTCCACGAAGGGGACCCTTCTAAGAGGGCGGCCCCTTTAGTGCCACATGATGGCACACGGGAAATCCCAGCCTCGCCAGACCATTTGGGGTCCCGCTCGTCATGTCTGGGCCGGGAGGCAGAAGGGTAGAGGTATGAGTGCCTCCCCGCCCACCTAGTGGCTTCATTGGGAGGGATGAAGGGGGCAATCAAGACCGACTACCATTTTGTGTGTAAAAGGCCGCTTTATTTGAAACAGGTGCACATCACATGTACTAAAACTGGCAACCGCCTCACAAAACTAACACCTCTCTAAACATCGAGTTACCTGACCCCTTAGGCTTGTGTCTCCCTCCACCCCTACGATCCCCACATGATACAATCCCCCCACCCTGCATATACAGATATACAATTCCATAACATCCTCATGTATCCATTTTCTCCCCTACATCTTAACTCCAAAACCTGTCAATACCTATAGACCTATCTGCCTTATTGCAACTGTAACTAAGCCCCTCTAATGTAACTCCAAAACTGTTTTCCCTTTCCCCGCTCCCCAAATCCCCAAACATCATGATAAAGACCCGAGCTCCAGCCAAACTTGGCCAACATCAACCCAAACTCCGCCTGCACCTGCTTCAAGCGACAAATCCATACAGCAAAAACCTCCCCTGTGCACCTGTCCCAAACTCCGCCACCTGACCAGATATTGGCCGCCAAATTCCTCCCCCCCCCCCGTAGCCCCCTCTTAAGGGTGGGAGGGTGGGACAAGCTACAATACTTCACACCCAGCCACCAGGTTACAATACCTAAAATGGTGGCTGGGCGGAAGTGGAGCCCCCTTAAGTAGCCCTTTTTGGGCTTGTTGGTAACTTTTGGGCTGCCTTTGGGCTCTCCCAGGCAGCCCTAACCGGCGGCAAAATGGCCACGCCCATGAGACCCCTTCCCCCTCCCAAACCTGCCCAGGGGGCAGACCTCGTGGCTCGGCTGCCCCCCAAATCCCCCTTGGGAGGGATGAAGGGGGCAATCAAGACCGACTACCATTTTGTGGGTAAAAGGCCGCTTTATTTGAAACAGGTGCACATCACATGTACTAAAACTGGCAACCGCCTCACAAAACTAACACCTCTCTAAACATCGAGTTACCTGACCCCTTAGGTTTGTGTCTGCCTCCACCCCTACCATCCCCACATGATACAATCCCCCCACCCTGCATATACAGATATACAATTCCATAACATCCTCATGTATCCATTTTCTCCCCTACATCTTAACTCCAAAACCTGTCAATACCTACAGACCTATCTGCCTTATTGCAACTGTAACTAAGCCCCTCTAATGTAACTCCAAAACTGTTTTCCCTTTCCCCGCTCCCGCTCCCCAAATCCCCAAACATCATGATAAAGACCCGAACTCCAGACAAACTTGGCCAACATCAACCCAAACTCCGCCACCCAGGGAAAGTGGGGTAGATGATTACACCTCATCCCCCCTTTCCCTGCCCCCCCCACCCCCACCCTGTCACCTCCGCGCACGTCACCAACCCATTACTCCCGTCGCACCCCCAACAACTTCGCCAACACCTCTCGAAGCTTCAAGAGGTATAGATCCATTCCCATCCGGGACAAATGCACTCCATCTCCTCTAAACATCTCCGGCGCATCATACTTGATGTCCCTGTGCCATATGCGCGTAAAACCCAAATGACGACAGAAACGCACCATTTCCACGTTTATCTTCCGTCTCGCCTTATCCACCGCCTGCGGCTTCATCGCTCCTCTCCACACTGTGCGTGGTACCAACTCGGTCCAAACCACCGTACACCCTGCCCAACACCTGCGCAGCTCCGCCAGATCCCGCCGCATCGCCCTCATCAGCACCAGGCCTGTTTCCTGTACCAGGTCATTCTCCCCCAAATGGAGGACCAACACGTCGGGGCACCGCCCCCCACACACTAAACCATTCAGGGTTGTGACCAGCTCTTTCCATCTCATCCCCCCCCTTCCCCGACCAAACCACCTTGAACAGATCTGGATTGAACCCCAAACCATCCCCAAAATAGCTGTCTTGTGCTTGCAGCTTCGCCCTCTTCACAAACGAGTGACCCACAATCCAGATCAACATCTCTCTGGACGAGGGTCCCGCCACCGAACCTGGAATTAGAAACATATGTCAATCAACACTGTCCCCCCAATTCCAACACGCGCGCTGCCGCTGGTTCTGCGCCGCGCACATAGCGTTGATAACAATCTGATGTCCACCTACCCAAGCGCATGATGGTCCCCCTCCCCTGCCCCCGTCGGTGCGCCTCGGATGCGGCCCCTATTCGAAAGGAATGCGTGCCAAAATGCTGCCCATCCACTCCCAATCTTGCCAATGACTTCCGCAACACTCCCAACAACTGACGCCCTGTCGCCCCCTTCCCATTCGCGTGTTGAAACACCAGACCATTCGCATCCCCTGCAGCCCTCCATCTCCTGCCCCAAAGCACCGGGCACTCACTGCCTTCTCCCCCCTTTTCCATGGTCACCCAAGCCCCCACACTCCTCTGGTCCATCTTGGACTTACGCAACCACAAGCGCACCTCCGACTGCGTCACTTGTACTTCTGCCCACTCCACGCCCCGTTCAGCCTTGGAGCCCAACAGCTCCGACAACCGGAAAGCCCCCGCAAACATCCACACCATCAGTGTCCCAAACAAGCATGCTTCCTTGTCATCCCTGCACACGCGCGGCAGCATCGACACCACTCTGCCCAACATTTCCACTGACACCGGCCGCCGCACCGCCCCCCACCGCCCGCATTCCCGCGCCCAACCCTCCAACATCCTGGACCCCAATTCACCTGCAGACGGGGCGTATCCCCACAGTAGCTTACCCATGAAACTGATCCCTGCCAGCTTACCCACTATCGTCACTCTCGACAACCCCCGTCCAATCAATTCCAGCAAGTATTGTACCACCTCTTCCTGCCTGTCCCTGCCCGGCGGCCGCCACCGCGCCCCATTCGCCACAAACTCCCCCCAGGCTGCCACATACGCTGTTCTGGTTGACTCTGCCAAGGATCCTAGAACCAGCTGCAACATCCGGTGTTGCCTATGTCCCACATCCGCGCCGGCAGTGGAGTCGGGTCCCGTTTCGCGTCCTTGGATAACCAACGGAATCTCCCCCACTGCGAACGAGACAGAGCGTCCGCAATGTCATTGTCAACTCCTGGGACATGTACCGCGCGAAAAGCAATATCATGGCGCAAACAGCCTAGCACAAACACTCTCAGCAGCTTCAGCACTTGCTCATCCCTGGCGGACTGGCGATTTACCACCTGCACCACTGCCATATTGTCCACATTGAACGTCACTCGACGATGCGCCAGCACCTCTCCCCACAGCCAGATCGTCACTATCAAAGGGAAGAGTTCCAGAAACGCAATGCTCCTCCCGCCCCCTGACCACTCCGGGGGCCATCTCTCTGCGCACTACTTCCCGTTCCAGTAGAGCCCGAAACCTTCGCTACCCGCAGCGTCCGAGAAGATCTGCACATCCCACACCAAGTCCACGTCCCGCTGTAAGGGCACTCCGTTGAACTGGTGCAGGAAAAAACGCCACATCCGCAAATCCTCCCGCACCCCCGCCGACACGCGCACGCGATGATGTGGAGGCCTCCGCCCCGTCAAAGCCCGGCCCAGACGTCTGCAAAACGTCCTACCGACCCGCACCACCCTGCACGCGAAGTTGAGGTGCCCCAGCAGCACTTGTACTTCCAACACTGTCACCTTATTTCTGGCCACCATCACCTGCAGCAGCCCCAGCATCTGTTGCTTTTTGTCCGCCGGCAGCCTTGCTTCCATCCTTTGTGAGTCTATCTCGATGCCCAAGAATGACAGCGCCGTGCCTGGCCCCACTGTCTTCTCCGGTGCCAGCGGCACCCCCAGGCCCACCATGATCTCCTGAAACCTGTCCAGAGCCACCTGGCAGTTCGTGGAGTCCGGTGCCCCGACCAAGAAAAAGTCATCCAGGTAGTGCGTGACTCCTTGGTGGTCCGTGCATTCCGTAAAAAACTACTGCAGGAACGTGCTAAAACATTCAAAAAGCGCGCAGGACATTGAGCAGCCCATTGGCAGCGCCTTGTCCACATACCAGCGGCCGTGAAACTGGATCCCCAGTAGGCCCCAGTCGTCTGGGTGAACAGGCAGTAACCGGAAAGCCAACTTGATGTCACACTTGGCCATCACTGCGCCTCTTCCCTCCTTCACCACCAATGCCATTGCCGCTTCCACCGAGGAGTACACCACTGTGGCCTCGCTCTCACTGATAAAATCATTTACAGACCCGCCGTCCGGCCACGACAAATGTTGTATGAGCCGGAACTGCCCCGCCTCCTTCTTGGGCACTACGCCTATAGGGGACACTATCAAGTCAGTCATCGGCCAGTCCTCAAAAGGCCCGCCATGCGCCCCTCCTGCACTTCCCTGTCCAGTTTAGTCTGTATCACCTCCGGGTGCTCCCGCGCTGAACGCAAATTGTCCGCCCATCGACGCACCCGAGGACCCTCGTAACCCAGCCGAAAACCGTCTCGAAACCCGCTCCGCAGACGTTCCGCGGCCCCCGCGTCTGGGTAATTGCGCAGGGCCGCCGTCAACTTATCCACTCTAACCGGCGTATGAGCCCTTTGGCCCAGGCCCTTTTCCACCCCGGCCGCTTCCCGACTGCTGCCCGCTCCCGGGTCGTGCCGCTCCCGCCGCCGTGTGTGTGCCGCCATACTGCTGACCGGGCGGGCCCCAGCAGCGTGTCGCAGGGTGCCCATACCTCCCGCACCCCGAGCACTCGTGTCGAAAACGGCAGTGCTCTCTGGCACACGCCCCTTTATTAAAGTCCCAGCAGGGCCCCGCGGTCCTGGGCTGGCTCCTGGCTCCCGCCCCCACCCCTCCTCGGGTGGGGCGCCCTTGAAAGGGCTGATATATTATCGGGAGCCCGCTGGCGGTAAAGATAGTTTTGCCCGACCCCGCCAGACCCATCGTGTGCTGCCACAAATCGCAATCCAGCTCGCCCCACTTCGCCTCCGTGTCCCACGCCATCCTTTATTTGCAAGCTTGTACCGCGCTGGGAATCGACTCCCTGGGGAGTATCTCCGCGCCTTTGGCGTCATCAGAAAGCAAATAGCCCTGTCATGTGTTTATTTAATGTTCAACCAAAATCAATAATTAAACAGGAAAGTTTTTAATTTTTTCCTGAAGGGAAAATGTTCCCTGCATGCTCTGATTTCGAATGGGAGTTCATTCCAAAGTTTCGGGCCTGCCACTGACAAAGCTCTTCCACCTTGTCGTGTCTTCCAGAAACTGGGGACGCATAGCAATTCACGGTCTCCAGATCTCAGGGATCTTGCCGGGATGTATGGGGTAAATTGCTTAGTTAGATAATCCGGGCCTCTGCCGGAAAGGTATTTGTGAATGATGCAACAAGTTTTGAACATCACTCTTTGTTTTATCGTGAGCCAGTGGAGTTTTTTAAGAAGGGGCTTTGAAGGAGTCCGGGCCGGGGCATTGAGAACAAGGCGTGCAGCCGTGTTCTGCACAACTTGAAGTCTGGCGATGACCCCCTCATTGTCGGCTAGCAGCAAACCATTACAGTAGTCCAGTCTACTCAACACGAGCGACTGAACTAAGGTTTTCCTGGTGGTATCAGGTAACAGAGGGAACACCCTTCGGAGAAGCCCCATAACATGAAAGCAGGAGCTTACTACTTGAGTAGCGTGATGTTTTAGAGTGAGCTCCTGATCCAGTTTTACTTTCACTACCATTTTCGGTTCCGGGACTGGGCCTAGATCACAAGGCCACCAGTCAGGAGTCCACAGACGTTTGGCTTCCCCAAAGAGCATCACCTCCGTCTTGGAGACGTTACACTGAAGGAAGTTTGCTGCCATCCAATGTGCCACCTCTTCCATCCCTTGGGCGAAGGAGTGACGCACTTCAGGAGTCATGATTTTAAATGGAAAGAGGAGTTGAGTATCGTCTGCATACGATACGGGGATAAACCCGTGGGATCTCATGATGTTAGCTAGGGGTGCCACATAGATGTTAAATAATGTTGGGCTCAAGCAGGAGCCCTGTAGCACCCCCTTTGAGATCTCCACCTCCTCTGACTGGTAAGAACCAAGTATGACTCTCTGAGTGCGTTTTGTGAAAAAGCTCCTTAACCAGGCCAGCGCCTTGCCTCCCAGACCGATGTCAACTAGTCTGGTGGTCATGATATCATGAGACACAGTGTCAAACGCCGCTGACAAATCTAATAACACCAGGATAACGGAATACCCCTTATCCTGAAGCATATGGAGATTGTCAGCGACGGACAGCAAGGCGGTCTCAGTGCTGTGCCTGGGCCTAAAACCAGATTGAGAGGGGTCTAGTCCCCCTGCACTCTCGATGTAATTGGATAAGTGCCGATTAACAAACTTCTCGGCGAGCTTCCCCAAAAAAGGGAGGGGAGAGATGGGTCTCAGATTAGTGAGGTCAGTCCATGGAATGGCGTTGTTCTTCCGTAGAGGCCTCACCAAAGCACGCTTCCAATCAGGGGGGACTTCCCCTGATCCTAAGGATAGATTAACTACCCACTGAATACCCACTCCTAGATCATCCCTCAAAAGTGACATGATCCGAGCTGGAATGATATCTGAAGGGCATCCACTCTTAGTTTGATTGATTAGAGTGTCAATGTCCTCCATTGATCCTTGCCCTGAACTCCTCGTCGTACTGCGCCCACGCAAACCCCCCCCCCCCCCCAGTAATCTGCGCCTTCCGGATAACGTCCATGTACTTAAACAGGGACACCGACCTCTCTGGGAATTTCTCGCAATACACACTTGCGAAAATCAGAAATGCCGCCGTCCAGTTCTCAATTGTAAGCGGCACCCTCGGGCGCTTCTGTAGCTCGTACTCTTCCTCTTTTGACCCTTCCTTCGACCGAACTTCCCTGTGTAACAGCTTCAACAATTCCACATACTCTCCCTTCCATATCTTTTCTTTAGTGGCTGCCATCAAATGCACCCCTAGCGGCTTCGTGACCCCCATATAAGGAAGTCGTTTAAACTTTAATTCTTGGCTGTCAGGTTTTTTCGCGCCCTCTTCCTCCGCCGTCGCGCTGCCCGCTGCTGGGCTGCCCGCTGCTGCGCTGTCTGCATGGCCCCCTATTTCCGGTTTCTCCACCTTCCCCTCCGCCGTCAACCCCGCTGTGCCCCCGCCCTTTCCCCCAAGCGCAGCCACATCCGTCCCCACACCCCGGTCCACCACATACCTCCCCTTGCATAACCAATCTCCCGCCCCCACCTCCCCTCCTCCCCCCACCCCCACTGACACCATCCGCGGCGTCTCCCTGCTTTTACCTGCAAGCAAAGCATCCCCTCGCCGCTCCTCGACTCTCCTGTCCGACGCTGATCTGCCTCCCGACTGTGTCCGGGCCGCCGCGGCACCCAGGCCCCGTGACACCTGTAACAAAGAACCAACAACATTACCGGACCCCCGTCCGCCCGGCCCCTCTCTCACTTCACCTTCCTCTACACTGTCTTCTTCTTCCACCAACTCCACACCTCCCCACCTATACTTCCGGCGCGCCGCTGGCGGCGCCGACTTAAACCTGCCAGAGGCCCTCCTTTCGCCTCTGCCCTCACTCAAAGTAAAATAGTCCTCCTTGTCGTTGCTCCATGATTGCTGCTGTTCCCCAAGCCGCTTGGGCCCTGTGGGAGCTGGGACCGGCGAGCCCGCCTGGGGCATTCTTGAGCCAGCCGCGCCGTGATCCCGCGTGGTCTCCAGGCTCGCCGCCGGAAGCTCCGCCCTCCCTTCTCCTTGGTGTCGCTGGGCCACCCCAAGCCGTACCAAGTCTGCCCCCCCCCCGCAGGCTATCTCCCTGTAATAAAAAAGGTATTGCTGGTGTGCTGGTCCCCTGCCACTGCTCCGCCTCGCCTGCCCAGCGCCACTTCCCCCAGCCCTCCCCTGCCCCCCCCCCCCTTCCTCGTCTTCGCTCCAACAGAGCCCCCCTACTCCTGCGTCGCCCGCGGTTACCCCCCGTCCCTGACCCACCCCCCTTTTGCCCTCTCCCCGCCGCCACCCCGCCCATAAACCACCTCTGCCCGCCCGACGGCCCCGCCTCCTCCCCCTCTGGCCTCGCCTCCCCCGCCTGCTTCCCCTCCCCCGCTGCCGCCATGCGGGCCTCCCTGATCCCTTCCTCCCACGACGAAAACACATCCAGCCCTTCCCACTCCTTTTCGCTATCCTCTGAATCAAAAAGAAGCAGGGACCCCCCCCCCTAAGCCCCTGTTCATCCCCCAGCCCCCCCACAGCCGTCCCCACCTTGCCCCGCCCCTTGCCTGCTTCCCCCGCCCCTCCCTCTTGCCCCCCCCTCTTCCCAGCGCTCCTGCCCCTCTCTCCTGCCCCCTGCCGGGCCGGCGAGGAGCTCTCATTATGCCTCCTCATGGCCTGGCCCTCTACCACGCTTCCTCCCCGTCCTTGCCTTCCTCCTCTCCCCCCCCGCCCCGACCACGCTCCTTTCTCCTTGTCCCCCGCCCCTTCTTCCCTCCCTCCCGCTTGCCCAGCCTCCCGCTCTCTCCCCCGAGGCCCCGCCACCCCTCCCGGCCCCCCCGCTACCTTCACCAACACCCGGGCAGCCGCGCGACTCCACGCGCGCCCGCTCGGCCTCCATCTCCAGCAGCCCTCCCTCCGCCCCGCCTCCCCGCCCGCCTTCAACCGCTCCCTGGAAACGCGGTGAGGCGCCCCTGGCAACGCGTCTCGCCCGCGACCCTCCGTCATCCGGGGCCGCGCTCCTGACATCGGCGCGGCCCTGGAGACTCACCTGCAGCTTTTGCGTCTTCCTCGGTGGCGAGCAGGCCAGGACGGCCGCCGCCACCCCAAACGACACCTGCCTCACCGGCCGTGCCTCCCGCGGCCCCACCAAGAGGTCCATCCGCCCTGCTTCACTCAGCAGGCGGATGGCCTCAAGTACACGTATATCTTCCGCGCCTGCCATCATACGATCCGAGCCGACAAACGACCAACGCAGCTCAACCTACAATACTTCACACCCAGCCACCAGGTTACAATACCTAAAATGGTGGCTGGGCGGAAGTGGAGCCCCCTTAAGTAGCCCTTTTTGGGCTTGTTGGTAACTTTTGGGCTGCCTTTGGGCTCTCCCAGGCAGCCCAACCGGTGGCAAAATGGCCGCGCCCATGAGACCCCTTCCCCCTCCCAAACCTGCCCGGGGGCAGACCTCGTGGCTCGGCTGCCCCCCAAATCCCCCTTCTCCTCACCCCTGACGCCGTTCAGACGTGCCCTGCAGGAGCTGCCAGCATTACTTACACGGTAAGTGCATTTGTCCAGTCCCCCCCCTAATGGCCGGTCTCCCCAGCGGGGTTGAATAGTGTAGAAGGGTGGCTCGGTCATGCGAGCTGCCTTGGGGGGGGGCTGGCCTGGTCGGGGCAGCTCCCTGGGGATGGATAAGGGGTATCCAGCCCTTTCCCCGGCCTCACATTGGTGGGAGAGTGGGGATCGGTGTTAGGGGCGGCAGCTGTCCGCAGGCCCTATGGGGCCTCACCCACGTGGCCCGAGTGGACTCCAGCAGCTGGTGCCAGAGGATTGGCCTTGCCCCTCATGGGCACTGTGTGCTCCAGCTGCTTTGGGGGGGCTGATTGTTATGTCGACAGCCTAGGGTCCTGTGGTTGGGAGGCAGCGGATGCCACGTAGCCCTCCTCCTGGGGCCCAAGTGGGTGGCCTCACCCTGCGTGGGGGCACCGATTGACCCGGCGGCAAGGGGCGCCATCTCCGGGTCAGGTGTATCGGTCACAGGGGGTGACCCAGGCCCAGCGGCTATCGCTGTGGCTGTGTGCTCGTCACCTCCCAGGGCGGCCTAGAGAGTTATCGGTGGTAAGGGCCGCCTGTGGGGGGGGTTTGGGCAGCTATTGTTACCCTGAGACGTCTCCGCCGATCTGCCCCGGGCCCTGTGTGGGCTACATGGAGGCCCGTCTGGAGGATGTGGGGTGCCGGCGGTGCTCGAGATCGAGGTCCTCCACTTCCTGGAGCCCATCCCGGGGGGTGGATTTTGAACCACTCCCCCGTCTATGCAAAGTGTGGGGGGTGGTGGATAGGGCCTACAGGGCCTATAACTGTGTTTGGTCCCTCGACTTCGCAGACCATAGTCAGTAATTATCCATTGCCACTCTGCAGCCGAGTACGGGTAGAATAACTGTATTTATGGGGTATTGTCGTGGGCAGTACAGCGAACACGTTTGCTCGGGTGATGTGAGGCACAAGGCTAGAGTGCCCACTATAGCGTGAAGAAAGCCGGGCAGAGCCTGATTCCCGCCTGACATCGTGTATTTAAAAAATGAACACGCCATGTTGGTGAGTTATATAAAATTGAAAATTGAGTCACTCACTTTAAATGACTTATAAGCAGTGATGGGGGCTACTATGGCAGATTGGAGTATGCAATTGACTGTCAGGTTCTGTGTCGGGGCATCCTGCGGGGGTCGCTAGGCCCGTGTGCCACAGGGTACACCCAGGATTCCGGCGCATTGGGGCCGAGCTTCATGCAGGGGCACCATCCACGGAGGTTTAGGCCCGGGCCGCCAGCTCCGGTGCCGAATTAAGCATGCAGGGATCCCCCCGCGCCATAATTACGTGAAATACAACATGCATTCAAGCCCTCTTTCCCCTGTGCGGTAACCCTTTGCCCTCTGAGCAGTAGCTTTGATGCTTCTGCAGGCCCCATATGGTCTGGGACTACCGACCACCCCCTCCCTGTCGTGTACACCACCACATCAACCCCTAAAGCAATCAGTCATGCGAGGAGTTTTCTTTGGAAGGCAGGGGGTCACGGCAGTATTTATTAAAATATGAAAACAAATAAAAACTGGTAAAATAAACATTATTTACATAATTATTAAATGCAAAATTCTGACATTAGATTTACAGCAAGTTAGACAGGTATGAAGGGCTAACCTTAACAAATGTCTAATATAGTGTGTTCCTAACCAAATCTAACATCCTACTTACCAATTTTGCATTCAAAAATTCTGAGGCCTACGGCAAGGTCGCTAACCGGTGTCAGATCCTTCTTCCAGTTCCGCACTCATGTAAGGAGTGCGCATGCGCAACAAGGGCCCGGTTACCGGGAGAGTAAGTACCTCTCCTGGTTACCCTCGTACGCACCATGAACTCCATTGAACCATAACAGGAGGGCCCTTACACTCGCGCCAGTTGACGACGTCATAGTGTATGTGCGGGGTGCCTACCAGCCTGAGGAAAGCGTGACTCCCTCCCCCGCACCCTTCCGACCAAGCGGATATCCTGCCCCTGAAGTTCTGGGAGAGACCATTGGCCCCTCCCCCGGCGACCCCATTGGAGAATGCTGACGCCCCCTAAGAACCTTAAATTGCTGCTCACCGATCATGACCTTACCGCCACAGGCCAGAGTGTTGACCGACGATCTGGCCCCCCCAACAAAATCCTACTCTGAAAGGCCATGTCTATCTGCGAACCTTCTAGCCATGCTACAATATTTGTTGCTAGTAACGTCGTCTGCCTCAGCCCAGTGGACCCCATCCAGAAATGAAATTGGTCCCTCCCAGATGCACCCATGTGGAATACTCCGTCCTTGAGGTTTTAAAACTATTTCTCTGACCTGTTGTTGATCCTCTTTACCGAGTGATTCAACGCCCAAACAAGGTCCTCCCTCCCTTCATGCAGGCCAAGCATCAACTGCTACCCTCTATCACTAAAAGGTCATAAACCCAACACCTAGCCCTCCATGTTCAGTCCCACTATCGGGCCCTATCAATTCCCTGCAAAGGTCATATGTTGTCCCTATACTGCCTTTTGTAGGCAAGAGAAAATTCTCTGCAATGGTTCCCAGCCCCCACGTGCACAACGGACGGCGTATATGGCCTCCCAGACTTGCCTCCCCACTTCGGGGGTTCTAAATTGTCTGAGCTGGGGTGTACCAGAGGTATGGACAGGTCGATCCCCTTTTACCCGGGTGTCTTGGCGTACCTGCTCGTTCCGGGCCCCAGCCCCTAACAATGTGTGCCAATTCTGCTAGGGCGACTACCTCCTTACCATGGAAGTCCCCAAACGTGCTGTACCTACTAAAATGGCAACTGGGAGCTCAGGCCCCGTGACGGTAGGGACCCGGTTCCAGACGAGAGGTGCTGAGGTGTTGCATAGGCCTCTTACTCCAGGCTTTGGCCAGGTATCCCTCTGTGCACTGCCACAATTACCAGCGTTGACTATACCAATTGGCAACCTATGAATATACTAATGTAACCGCGGTTGCCTGCGAGCACCTGCGCCGTTACTGTAGCCACACAGTTTCTTGATAAGGAACTTACTGACATTTTTATGTGCAGCAACCTCTCCCTGCATTACCATGGCCAGCAAAAGCTGGGGTTAACACACCAACAAACACTTAAACCAGTGTTGGCACTCCGGAGCCCTTCAAGGATCACCAATCATTCTTGAGGTCGTTGCTTGTCGTTCCTGTTCCTGACTTTCGCGTCTCTTTGGCTGTCCAGTTGTTGCGGTGTGTAGGACTTCCCAGATATCCGCCATGCATCTGGCCATGCATAAAATGAAAAGACAAGCACACGATTAGTGTTTCTGGCTCCTGACGAAACCTCCAGTACACATGGCTGTATTACATCCCCATCTCATGCTAAGCCTTAGCTAAGATTAGCACCAGACACTACCAATAAAACACACCACTCCAAGTATTTAGCACGGCATCAGTCTGTGTCACAAGTGGAGTATCTGAACTAGCATTACAGATATGGGGCCTTATTTATGAAGGACTTTCGCCGCCGGTGCGTCACTTTTCCCCATGTTAAAAGTGACGCACCGGCGGCGCAAGTCCTTCATAAATAAGGCCCATGGTGCCTGATAGTATGATCCTCAGTAAATAATCGACCTGGGTCCTTACTGAACACAATAGCGCCTTTGTCCACATAAATGAAAACACAAACACAAATGATCAGTGTTTCTTGTTTCCCGACGAAAGATCCAGTACATATGTGCGTATTACGTTGCTGTCACCTGCTAATCCTTCAGCTAAGATTAGCACCAGATGCATATCCAGCCAACATGCAACCACAAGTGTCCAGCCTAGTATCAATATGTGTCACATGCGGAGCATTCCACTTAGTGTTACCGCGAAGGTGCCTGGTAGTATTACCTTCCTGCAGGAATAGACCTGGAGTCCCCCGCGAATGCAATAGCCCATCCATGCTTACTTAAGGGCAGTACATAGTGTGAAGTGCAGTGAAACAGCTTTCATGATTACTAAAAGGTATGCTGCAGCCCAGCACACTTCCTGCCAGGCCAATGTTATTGGCATTTACGAAGTCCGTCCACACCTACGTGTATAAGTGTACTGTGTGACATGGCAACCCCCCCCCCCCCCCCCAACGCATACGTGTACCACCCTTTGATGCCTAGGGATACCGTTGATGGTATGACCACCGAGCTTGGGGTGTATTGTTTTGAAGTCAGTGCTGCGAGTGTACCTGGGGCTGTTTAGTTTGCACTAAGTGGTGCATACTCTGGTGTAGATGCTTTTTAGTTCTCAATAAATTGTGCATTCTCTGGAGCTAGATGCTGTTTAGTTTGCAACACGTTTCTGGTCTGTTCAGACCTTTTCATGGCCTCGCCTCATAAGCACTGACTGTATTAAAAACACCCTCGGTGTGCACCTGGAACACTCGGTTTCAGAGTCTAAGCCCAGCCGTATTTAGCCTAATGCATTTCGAATCCTACAGAGCAATCGCTATTGTACTGCCATATCATCTTAAACAGTAACCTTCAGAGAAATAATCCCTACTGATACTGGGCACAGGGTGCAGCAGATCATGACACACACCGACATAGATGGAGCAAGTAAAATCATCCTTCCCCCTGCAAGGTTAAACTGTCTCACTGTGACAACTTTCTCAACATCCATTCTTCACAAAGATGCAGTCCAAGTTAAACCGATACAATACTGTATCCCAGCAATGTCTGGAACAAAGCTTAACATTCCCATCAGACCTCTTACTGGCAGACCTAAGAGGCATTCTTGCCCCCTACCTAAGACAGTGGATGAGAAATAACTGCATCCCAACAGAGGCAATATTTCCTCTGAGTAATCCATATAAAGGGTCGGGGTTGATCTCTGTTATTTGATAAAGTACATATGCACATGCATGTCATCTTAATCCACCTCTGATGAGAGATGTGATTAGATTGAGGAATCGGAGATTTATTTAGCAATCATCCTAATTAGCTTTCATTTGAACAGGAGAAGCAATTGGATGGACTCATACTTGAACTAATTGAGGGTTTGGGACCTCTAGGTTTGGCATATCGGACGTTACGCTCGATATGTTAATGTTGACCTTGCCACACAGGTCATTGTCTTCACATAATCACTTACTGCTAGAGCTCTTACTGGCTTCCCATCTGTCCCTTGGGGGGTTGTAGCAAAATTAAGACTTAGTAGCTGTAACAAAGCCTTCCTTCTTTTTCCTGTCATCTATGTCTAAAGCTCACCGGAAGTCTTCGTAATTGTAACAAAGCCTTCTTTTTCACCCTGTCATCTATGGCTGTCCAGTTGTCTAGAGCTCACCGGATGAGGCTACAGATGCCTCCGTGTCATGCTCATGTGAATTTAGAATACATTGAAGACGTAGCTGTTTGTCTGACCTGATTGCAAAGGTGAGTCTATATTGATCATCATTACCCACTAATGTATGAACAGAAACTTTACTGAGGAGCAAATATGAAACACGATACTGGATAATCCTCTGCTGAGCAAAAAGTTCGTGTTTTGTTTCAAGCACTGACAGTGTTGTGGCTAGCCAAGTTTACCATTAGTGTTCATTAGAGAAATGAGACACTATTATGTAACATTTAATTTACCTTTGCCTAAACCGAACACCAGTACTGTGCACAACTCATCTCTAAATGTTAGGAGTTAATATCCCAAACCCATGCCAGGGACTAACACATCACAGATAATGAAAGATGTGCTTTACAATGACTATCTATTCTCACTGTATTGTGCGTGTGGTGAAGTTATTAGCCCGCTAGATGGCAGCACAGACAGCTTAATCCAATTTACTGTATCATGAACGAATCTCACCACCTGTTATTATAATTGCTTCCGTACATCTTCATTAAATCATGCCAGTCTGTGCAGTGTTTACAATTACTACCTACGAAGCCTTCCACAAAATGAGCCATGGAAAGGAGAGGCCTATCAACGTGGTAATACCCTCCATCTTAATTATCTGCTTTCAGCCAGCTGTATGCCCTAACGTGATCCTAACACGGGCCGCATTGCGCGTGGAATCGCAGTGTATTTATTAATTTATTTATGCCTTTTCATATAGCGCGGACTTTACCCGAAGGCGTCAGAGCGCTTCACGATAGGAACAGAAATGGTACATGATGAGAACATTACACGAGACAGATTACAAAAGCAGACGTTAAATTACATGAGGTAAAAGTAACAAATGCGAGCAAACAAAATACACGAGGTAGCCAAAAAGTACACAGGAGGAAAAGTGACCAGTGTGCAGGCCACAAGAGAAAACAAAGTACAATCTGAGGTATAATACTGCAAAATGTGCTAGACACTCAGGCACAAGAACAAACGCCACGCAGGCCATGGTCTCCTCTGAAAAATGTTGCGCCCTATTTTGGTCAGCCCTTTCAATGCAATACGAAACGTTAATGGTAACCAACTTAGGGCCAGATGTAGGTCGGTCGGTAACGGCCGAAAATCGGTATTTTCTGCCGTTACCGACCAGTTTACAAGATTTGGCATGTAGGGGGCAATATTTTACCGAATCGGTAAAATTACCGATTCGGTAATTTTACCGATTCGGTAAAATAAAACATCGATTTACCGATTTGAAGCCACCCATATGTAGGTGGGACTCTTCAGAGTCCCAGGAGCCTTTACGAATCGGTATTTTACAATCAAAACCAATTTGATGGTAAAATACCGATTCCGGTGTGCATGCACATGTGTGCATGCACACCTATGTCATGTGACAGGCAGACCTGCCCTTAGGGCAGGTATGCCTGCCACATGGCACCTGTGCCTGTTTTGGGGGTGCCAGAGGGTGTCAAAGTGACACCCCCTGCACCCTTGTGAATTCTTTAATTACCGATTCGGTAAATACCGAATTGGTAATGCCTAATCATTCCTATGGGCTTCAGAGCCCATAGGAATGAATGGGCATTACCGATTCGGTATTTACCGAATCGGTAATTAAAGAATTGTTAAGGATTCGGTAACGAATCCAGATGTTGGGACCTACATACCATTTACCGATTTTGAAATACCGAATCGGTACAATTCGGTATTTTAAAATCGGTAAATGTTTTTTACCTACATCTGGCCCTAGGTTTGTTTTTCTATTTTGGCAGCATTCATCCTTCTTAACAAACTAAACAGTAGGGGAGGGCTAGAGGGACGTTTCAAGACCTCGCAGATATTTGTTATCAATGCGATGATTTTGCCAGTCTGTTCTTGTTTTTAATCAGGAAGGGGCCAACGCCTATTAAACATTTTTTCTGTTAGTTCCCTATCCTATTTTAAATCACCACTTTTTCCTTTTTGCACTGCACTTTTCCCACTGAATCAACATCATTTGTGATACCTGTGTGATTGTGGTCGCTACCCCGAACCATCCGAGAGGGTATGCATGTGATCTCAATGGTCAGGAGACACAATACCCGCCAAGGATTACCAAATGATAATATTGATCTTGTAAGACTTTGATGGGAATCCAAAACAACTGGGGTGACTCACGATTACAGGTGTTTCATTTATTGGCGATTTGGTCTGGTATACTTTGTATTCCTATAGTACTAATTAGACATAGGATTTACATTAGCAAACACTTTTCTGGTTTAGCCTTTAGACCCCTAAGTTTTTTGTGTACAAAGCATTCATCCTTCGCCCTACAAAATATGTCCTAAAATAGCGCAGCGCACAAAAAACCGCGTCAGTGGCAGGCATGAACAAATCATAACCCCCATTTGTGCTTGCCAGGTTATACGGCGTCTATGCAGGCGGGTGCATTTAATCTTTCACCCTCCAAAGTATTTCCTAAACATAACAGCACACAAAAGGACGTGTCAGTGGCAGGCCTGAAAACAAGTCATAACCCCATTTGTGCCTGCCAGGTTATAAGGCGTCTACGAAGGCGGGAGCCTTTATCCCTCACTCCCCCCCCCCCAAGTATTTCTTAAAAGCACATTTATATAAATATAATAGGAGAGTCCACGTATTGAACCTGGGGCCATCCACATGCTAAGCACGCGCTCTACCACTGAGGTACATCCCCTGATCAGGTTATACGGCGTCCCACAAGAAAGGACACAGAGAAGCCTCGGTCTGCGACCACCGCTCGCTACCCAGCGCTCAACATTGAAACAACACATGGCTACATCCCCTGATTAGGTTATACGGCGTCCCACATGAAAGGACACAGAGAAGCCTCGGTCTGCGACCACCGCTCGCTACCCAGTGTTTAACATTGAAACAACACATGACAGGTGAAACTTACGAGATACCATCCGCCCCTGTGCCCACGGCAACCTTTCGGCCAGGGAAATTGGTGTGCCCTGCAATCCGCGACGAATGATGCTCCCGCGCTGCTTAGGCTGCCCACCATGCCGCGCTGCCTCCGACCGGAAAATCCTATGATGTCCGTGCGAGTCTCCCAAAAGTTCTCCACGCCTCCCCCCGCTGGCGAGACCAGTTGGCTTGTGGATTCCACAGCTCACGACGGAAACCTGCAGAGGGAACACAAGAGGAAAACGAAATTACGGGCCGCTGGGGGCCCGGGAAAAATTATTCTGTTCCTCTCCGGGGGGCACGGAGCAAGCCCGGGGAGCGCGGGTGCAAGAGGGCGCCTCCTGCCTGATTCTTGTCTTCTCCTGTCAGATACCTTCTGACAGTGGTGAGTCTTTGGATACCGAGGCAGTGGCCTCATTACTCCATATTCATTTAGAATTTTGTAGTCGCTGTTTAGGTTGTCTTATTGGTGTGTGACGCTTTGTCACAGTTGAAGTTGTATTACATGGTCAGCTCAGTGATGGGCCGCAGGTAGCGGTCAGTAGAGTTTGCAGAATTGTCAGCATGTTTCCTCAGAGAGTCTCGTCTTTGTCCGTCTAGAACCTTCTGTTAGTGTTGAGGTTTGGGTGCCTGCCGCGGCGATTATGCCATCTGGCAGTGAGCGGGTTTTAGTTGCTTGCCGAGGCGATTATGCCATCAGGGCAGTGATGAGTTTTTGGATGCTGCGTTTCTGTTTCAGTTTCGCAAGGTTAGCGCTTCAATGGGACGCGGGTAGCGGTCAAATGGGTTCCCCAGGCCTTTTAAAGTCCCCCTTTGTCCTGGGGACTGTCCAGCTCGCGCTCGCCTCTCCCCTTGACCCGGAAGCACTTCTACTGCTTCCGGGTCAACGGTGGGACAGGCATCAGTCGGTGGTGGTGGCACCCCCGCCGTGTCATCAAGATGCGGCAATAAGGGGCGGGCACTCCCCACCACCAAAGATACGGGGGGAGGGTTGAAGCCGGGTCGCCCGCCATATGTGCATGGGGGCCGAGCGGCCCCCCCTTTCATGTCGGCTCGTCGCTGTTGTGTGGCTGGCCCTGTCTCCTACCCCCACCTCTTAATACCATCAAGGCCGCGCCTCGGGGGCGGGAGCCATCCAATAGCGCAAGCATGGCATTGCTTTGGGTGAAGAAGTCGTAAACTCGCGTGAGCTCGTGGAATGCGCGTCAAAACAAACGGGCGAGTTTGTGCTATATCAATATCCTCCCCCCCAAAAAAACACTTTCAACAATGGGTTTCTTTGCGTGGAGGCACAGGCAGCGCCCTGGATGCCTGTGGTGCGGTCCTGCCCCTTTCATGTCGTGTATCAAGGGTTGGGACATGTATGCAGACCTGGGGTGAATGTACACTAATGCATGTACTGCTTTACTAACATATGTTTACATGCAGGGGCTGTGTCTCTCGATTTTGTTTGTTACTTTCCGTGAACCGTCTGGTGACGCACGAGCTTCAGCAGGTACTGGGACCATGGGTCACCAGTGGACCTGCGGCAGTGTACAATGGGTTCCAGGACACAGGACTCATCCAGGAGCGCATTAAAACTCTCTTTTCTATTCCAGGTCAGAGCGTCTCATTAGGGAGGCAACCTCGTAGGCGGTCCTGCTAGAAGGGAGGAACAGCATGAAATAGGAGCAGGTATGGGCCAAGGGTCCCCCAGCCCCCCCCTTCATCCTCACACGCAGAGCACACACTGAACCGGCCTTTTGGCAAGTCACTCTCCAGGTCCATTTCTGCTACTGCACAATAAGTAAGTATAGGGTTATGGTGGGGGCATGGGGCACCTGTGGCAGCAGGGGACTGAGAGGTCCGCCCAAGGCAACGCAGTGAATCCTATTTGCTGATCCAAAAAATTTCTCCTCAGATTGGTAGTCCTATTGGTGACAGAGGCCAGCATGGATAGCCAGGGCTCCTCTCCCCTTTTCCCGGAGAGGTCCCAAGTGGAGGACTCGATGCCAGGCACTTCCCAAGACGCGCAATGGGTGACCTTCTTCGAGATGGCCAATGTCTAAGGCCTGGCGTGGGCCACTGGCATTCTGAACGCTTCCGAGCAGGAGGACTCTGGCATAGTCAGCGATTCCCTAGCTACAGAACAGCAGCCCCGTGCAAATGCAGGTCCCTCTAGGCCCAAGCGGGTCCGCAGGCCCACGATCAGGGACTTCCCGGCAGATCCGCTGCCACCAACCAGAAGCAGACTAGTTCCGACCCCCAAGGAAGACATTCCAGCTCTGACTTCTCCCCCACCCCAGTGGCCGCTCACCCCGATGGACAGCACCGAAGCCCCAGGTAACTATGCCACTAGGGACAAGCTTGCCAAGCTCATTTACACTATGAACAGTTTTATTTCACAGCTTAAAGCGGGTCCTGGGGGCCACAGCCCCGCACATATGGGTAACAATATTAGCTCAATGGAAGGGGGGATGCTAGCGTCTGTGAGTGTATGGTCAGCAGATGTTAGTGAGCCATTGGAGCAGCGGGGGGCCACTGCTGCCGTAACCCGGGAGGCGTCCAAGGATGGGGCCAGCCCTCCCGCGGGTATTTCTGCAACCCCTACCTCAGGGGAGGAGTTATCAGCATGCCAGCACCAGTCTTGCTCCCCACAAACACCCAGCCCAGTGCCAACTCTGGGCACCACCAGTACGGTGGCCGCAATTGTAGTGTCTCCTCTCACCCCCACGTTAAGTACGCCAGTCCCCCTTCATACCCCCACGGACCTGCAAGTCAACTCCGCCAGCTGCTGTTAGGCCGTTGCTCGCTTGCCTGGCAAGTGCCCCAAGCAGCCAAAGAAGGAATTTGGAGGCACAAGTTTATAGACATTTTTACCCTCCTCATGTTAGGCCAGGAGGGTCTGGACGCCAGGAAAATAGGGGAGAAGGAGGATGATAAAAAAGTAAAGTACCAGCCTTGGCCAGAGAAGAAAATAGAGAACCTGCTTGAGACTTTCTCTTACTTGGCCGCTGTGACAATGGAGAGATTTCCAGAGTTGGGCCCCGGCCTAGTGCAGTATTCCAGGATGATACACTACGAGGCTATGAAGTGTGGTGGAAGTGGCTGGTTGAATTATGACAGGGAGTTCAGGAGGAAAATGTCCTAGTGCCCGGAGATATCGTGGAACCAAAAAGAGGTTCAGCTTTGGATGAGCCACATGGGCTCCAGCACCCAACAGAGCGTAGGCTCCCAGGTGAAAACACAGGTGGGACAGTCTTTGTCCAGGGGGGCCTTTCAGGCAGGCACACAGGGCTTCAGGCAGAATTTTTGGGGAGCTCACAGGTGGGGGGGAACAAAGGGGGGTTCTCAGAAGGTCTCCCCCGGATCCTGCTCTTTGGACGTGCAAGTTCTTGCACGCATGCAACATATGTGGCGGGCTCCACCCAGAGTGTTCTTGCCACACGAAGCAGGATCGACAGCCAGCCGGCAAAGGGGGGCAACAAAGATGAGACCAAAAGATCACCAGAGTAACTCCTCAGCATCCTTTCACACAGTCAAAGGTCTGTCCCCTGTCAGCCTGGCCAACATCACGTCCCTCCTTAGACTGTACCCCAACAAACAAGACAGCCACCTGTTGCTGGCTGGTTTTAGCGAAGGCTTCAAGATCCCCTATGTGGGCCCTCTGGGCAGCAGGGAGACCAACAACCTTAGATCGGCAAGGGAGCGACCCAAGGTAGTTTGTGCCAAGGTAGAGAAGGAGAGGTCCTTGGGCAGGGTGGCAGGTCCATTCCTGCAACCCCATTGCACAACTTTGTGGTCTCGCCCCTGGGGATGGTGCCTAAGAAGAAACTAGGGGCTTTTCGGCTAATAACCACCTTTCATACCTGTAAGGGGCATCAATTAACCATGGGCTGGAGGAGGGCACCTGCTCTGTGTCGTATTATACTCTGGACGTGGCATTAGACTTAGTCAGGAGGGCGGGCAATGGGGCCTGGTTAGCCAAGGCAGACATCGAATCTGCCTTTCGCTTGCTACCAGTCCACCTGAGCAGCCATCACCTGCTGGGTTTCAGCTGGAGGGCAAGTACTTTTACAACAAATGCATGTCCTGTGCATATTTTGAGGCGTTCAGTTGATTCCTGCAGTGGGCTCTCCAGGAGACCTATGGGGTGGAAGGGGTGACCCATTACCTAGATGGCTTCCTGTTCATAGGGAGTGATGGCACGCAGGACTGTAATCAGGTTCCTGTGGACTTCAAGAAGTTGGCCAGTCACTTGGGGGTCCCACTCACACCAGGTAAGATGGTGGGTCCGGCGCAGGTTTGAACTTTTCTGGGGATTGAGCTTGATACCATTGCAGGGTAGTCCAGACTGCCAACAGACAAGGTCCATGACCTAGCACAACTATTCCAGTCAGCGGTGAGGCAGGACAGGTGAGGTTCCGTGACGATTTGAACCCGTGTTTTCAACATCATCGTAAACTTATAATTTTGGTATCAGTGAACCGCAAATGATCCATTTAGCATATCCTGGTGTTTTCGCTATGCTGCGAGCAAGAGCACTCCTGTTATAAACACATTTCTGATTTACCCATGGCATCCATCTTAGATTACGGCAGCCATTTTGTTTTCTTGCCCTCACATAGTCAATGGACACGCAGTGACCTCTGATCAACCCATTTCACTTAAGGACACGTAAGCTTTAGCCGGCGATTCACCTTGCTAGTGACACTTGCACTTTAGGACAGAAACGCTGTGGCCGCATGATTCGGCAGAAGCTGCCTCCCCAGCCTGAGGCCAGTCCTGCTATACTGGTTCTCGTGTTCGTTGGCCTGATCATGATTAGGCGGCCGAAGCTGGTAGCCTTGCCCATTTACGACCCACAAACATCTCTTATCCTGCTTTTCTATCTTCTGCACCTGGCTCTGCTCCTTTCCTTCTGGGCCTTTATTAGGGGGAGGTAACGAAATTTACGATGAGGCAGTCCGGCTCTTGAATGAAAAGTTGACATGGGATTATGATGGAACAGTGGGAACCCCTCGTTCGTAATGTTTTGACATCAGATATTGTTGACGATTCTTGTGTAACGCCAAATATTTATTGTTTAGGACATGGAGGTTTAGAAATGTACTAGCATGCGAAGAATGTTGCCCCAAGCTGAAAATTTAGTATTTAAGGAGCAACCCACCTTGTACAAATCGAACAGGCTCCTAGATTCTGCCCGTGTGTAGTTTCTGTGACTTCTGTGTCCCTGCAGTAATAAAGCTATGGTCTTTGACGCCACCATCGAGAAGCCCGTGTTTCTGTTTATTTGTGCACCGAGACAGGTAGAACTCAGGGGTCTTCGGGTGTTGTCCCTGACACCTCTGGACAGTACCAAAAAGTCCAGAACTCCAATTGGCGCCCAACGTGGGGCAACGTCATTCGGTACCGGTCCAAAAGCCTGAAGAGTTCGAGAAGCTTCGTGTGAAGATTCCAGAGGGAGGCGCCCCACTTCATCGATCCCGGCATATCGCAAAAGTGGCCCGACGTTCTCTTCCACGAGGGTTCCCGTTCGGACGGCTGCAGTGGTCCGCTGCCTTGACTGTCGCCCTGTCTTGGACCCGAGGTGCAGACCTTAGTACGGCGAGACAAGACGGGTTTCTCCTTGGTGACGTCTTCAGTGCCTCAGTTAAGTATTGAGTGATTGCTAGTTGTTTGGTTACTTCGTAAAGGTTTGCTCCTGTTTGGATAATCCTTTTAGTTCTTGGTTTGGTTTGGTTTCGTAAGATTATCACTGGTTGTTCTAGTTACGATAATCATTTGGTTTAGTTTGGGTATCGATACATTTGTTTGCTTTGGTAGGCCTAAGTTCTTGGTTCGAGTGCGCACTTTTGTTTGTGTCTGTTCTGTGTTCCGGATTATAAAATGGTAAGTCGGAAAAATTGTATGTTGTCGTGTTTTGGTTGCAACAGGGATTCCCGGTTGGAGGACTCATGTCTGGTCCCTCCGATTGGAACTCCTCTTTATGATCTGTACTGTAAACATGGTGCGGGTCCTATATCTTATAATGAGGTGTGGGTCCGATACACACAGAAAGATGGTGTCCTTAGTTGGCCACTGCATGGTAGTTTTGAACCCGAAATTCTTGATAATTTAGAAATGAAATTATTTAAGAAGAAAGCCCGGCCGGCAATGTTTGATTCTTTCCGTTATTGGCGAAAAGAATCCAAACAGAGAGAAACTAAAAAGCTGAAGAAAGAACAGAAAGAGGAAGAGTTGACTTTAGAACAGTCTACCAAGCAGCTGCAACTCAATGAATCTGAGAAAGCGATGGAGGTGGCCAATAGAGAGCGTAATCTAGCGATAGACAAGTGCTATCCTGCCTTGCCATCGAGTACAGCTAAGATAGTAGAGGACCCCGAAAAGGATCCCCTGTTGTCTTACTTGTTAAGGTCACCCCCACCGTATGCACAGGGTGCTACAGCTCCACCCTTGCCGAATGTTCAATTACCGGTTGCTGGACAGCCTGGTATTCCTGCTCCTGTTCCCCTGAATCAAGCTCCTGTACTTCCTGTGGTCAATATTAATGTTCCTCCGGCACCCCCTCTTCCAGGGTTGCCAGCTCCTTTGCCTATGCCTGTACCCCTGATACCTGTTGTTTCACAAGCTACTTTGCCCGCTACCTCTACTGTTGCTGTTTCTTCTGTCCCGACTACTACTCTCCTTCAAAATTCTGCAAGCTATATGACTCCGCTTTCTGTTCGTCGGAGAATCACTGATTCTGTCACTAATATTCTATCTCCCTTTTACAAAACCTTGATTAGGAGTCCTGTCTCTGACTCCGTTCAGAGACGTAGTCAGCTTCCTAGTAGTGAAGAACGTGGAATATTAGACTCCACTGCCCTTAGGTGGATTTCGAAAGTTGGAAGATATAGTGTGCGAGATGTACTAGATACATTCATGCAATGGAAGGAACCAACACAGCGCTATGTGTTTGATGTCATGTGTTCCCTATTACGTGAAGAATGGGAAGAGAGCAAATCTGAACAGGTACCGGATGAATTAATCCAAGTTCAACAAAAATTTGCTGCAGGTATGATAGTTGGTCAGGAGATAAAGGAAGCAATGGAATTAATTTTAGATTTTAGATTCGATCCTTCCCTTCGTTCACCAAGAGAGTTAGAGAAACGTAGTACGAAACAAGGTCGACAATATCCAATGAGGGAGGTTCCTCCAATATGGCGCGAAGCCATTCAAGCTGATGCCGCCCATGGTATTGCAGCCGCTCCGGCCCAATTCCAGAGAGTGTGGATACACATTCCGTGGAAACGAGCCGAAGTGTTAGCAGTGAAACAGGCCTTGCCAGATCCGCGTAAAAATCCAGCCGGATACTACAAAGAGTTGGCGCAAACAGTTGAGGCTTGCGTAATGAATTTAGCGGACATTGACATGTTATTTGGCAATGTAGTACCACAACCAATTTGGGCTAAAATTCGTAAAGAAAATCATGCAGTTGCCCTAGGTGGTGATTGGGCAGCCATAATAGCGGCAGATGGTCAACAAATAGGTGGTTCTAAACCTGAACCTCTAATTGCTGATTTGCCAGGTAGAATAATCGATTTAATGAAAACTCTGATGCCAGCATTGCGCGTTAACTGGGACAAGTTGTCCGCATGCAGGCAGAAGAAGGACGAAAGTGTCTCCGACTTTTTCACAAGGTTTGAAGAAACTTTCGTAGATCATAGTGGTCAGGATATGAGCACGGAAGGAGGACAGAGACTATTTGTTGATAAATTTGTGCACAATCTGTTACCAGAGCTCAGTAATAAATTGAAAGATTCTGAAAGTGCGTGGGCTGTCTCTACGACTGCGCAAATACTTGCAACTGCCCAGTATTATGAAAATAGGGATAAAGAAGAGAAGGAAAAGTCAGATAAGAAAACGAAAGATTTAAAAACTAAAGTTCTTTTGCAGCAGGCATATCCGCCTCGCACGAATCAGACAAACTCACAGCAAGGGCCATATCAGAGGACAGATTATGGTTCTCAGAGACCACAATACCAATGGAATCAGTGTGCTTACTGCAAGAAGGAAGGTCATTATAAGAATGAGTGCCCAGTATTAGCACAAAATAATGCTGCAGCAGCTCAGAGAGGTCGTGGTGGTTCTACGCAAAATTCTAGAGGTCGAGGACGAGGTGCTATGCCTCCACAAACAAACGATCGCCCTTCTAATTATTTTGATCAGCGAAATGGACAGTCTGCCCAACCTAATAGATCTCAACAGTATCACGTTGAAGACTACTGTGAAGTTAGTGAGGAATTTCAGCAAAATGAGTACTAGGACAGCCTTGGACAAAGAGAGGGAGTAGTATCAGTTCCAGTAGATCAGAGTGGGCCTTATGTCACAGTAGCAACATCAGGTGTAGTCGAACCGTTTCTGTTGGATACTGGTGCAGCAAAAAGTTCTATCATACATGCGAAACTCCCTGGCGCACCTTTGTATGGCTTAACAAATGTTTCTGCAGGTTTTTCAGGCGCCCCTGTTTACAACCCCGTATCTGGTCCTTTGTCTATTTCTGTTGGGCCCCGTCAATTGAAAGCACCCTTGATTTTGACGACTGGTTGTAATGAAAATCTGCTTGGTTTAGACTTGTTAAAACGCCTGTATGTGACTCTGTACTGTTCTCCGGCAGGAGTACAGCTTACATTGGGTAAGAGAATCATCTCTCCGATGTACTTATCAATGGATGCGCTCCCACCAGAGCTGCGTGCTTTCCCTGATACTCTTTGGGCGACTGGTCCTAACAACGTAGGTCTTTTAGAAATCCCACCATATGTAGTCACTTTGAAAGCGAATGTCAAATTTCCACGAATTCCACAATACAAGATCTCTAGTGAAGGTGAACGTGCGCTTTTATTGATCGTGCAAGATTTGATCAAGAAAGACGTAGTAGAGGAAACTAGAGGAAATGTCTGTAACAGTCCTGTACTGCCAATTCTGAAACGCACTGATCCTTCAAAGCCTCCAGTCTATAGGTTTGTAATCGATCTTAGAGAGGTTAACAAAATTGTGATCCCACAGTTTCCTGTGGTTCCAGACATTACTGCATTGTTAACGTTGATTCCTGCTACAGCCACATGGTTTTCAGTTATCGACTTGAAGAATGCCTTTTTCAGCATTCCGATAGCCGAGGAAAGCAGAGATATTTTTGGCTTCTCCCTAGGAGGCCGAAGCTTCAGGTTTAAACGTGCTCCACAAGGCTATTGTGAGAGCCCATCCATCTACAGCCAGGCATTAAAAAGTCAGTTAGATTCCTTTGTACTTCCTCCTGGTTCTGCTTTAGTGCAATATGTCGATGATCTTCTGGTGGCTGCCGATGACAAGGAAACTTGCAAAGCAGCTACAATTTCCTTATTGCATCATTTGTCTGATTTAAATCACAAGGTGTCACCTTCCAAAATGCAATACTGTTGTCAAGAAGTGACCTACCTAGGTCATCTCTTGTCAAAGGAGGGAAGAAGGTTGACCCCAGAGAGAATAAAAGCAATTACGCAGATGAATGTTCCTAGCACACAGAGAGAAGTGCGTGCCTTTTTAGGTATTACCTCATACTGTAGGCAATGGATCCCAAATTTTTCTCTTTTGGCAAAACCATTGGTGGCCTTGACTGGGAAAGGTGTTCCAAGTCCGGTGCCATGGTCTGCCGAATGTCAGCAGAGTTTTTCTGAGTTACGAAATGCATTGTGTTCAGCTCCTGTATTGGGTACACCCGACTACAGTAATCCATTTACACTCTATGTTCACGAGAGAGAAGATTGCGCGTTGAGTGTTCTGACGCAACAATTTGGTGATAAACAACGCCCTTGTGCGTATTTTTCATCAACATTAGATCCGGTAGCCAGAGCGTTGCCTAGTTGCTTGAGAGCTACAGCCGCAGCTGCAGAGTCCATTCGACAATCTGCTGGTTTGGTCATGAACAACATGCTAGTGGTCATGGTTCCTCATGCTGTGGACACGCTCATGAACCGAACCAAGACACAACATCTTACCAGTGCTAGATTATCAGGCTACGAGCTGACACTGCTAGCGAGTCATATTCAGATTAAAAGATGCAATGTATTGAATCCAGCAACATTGTTGCCGACTAGTCCGGAGTCGAGTGATTCGGAACCACATGACTGTTGTTTCAGAACCGAGGAAGAGACAAAAGGACGGATTGATCTTAAAGACACTCCATTACCAGATCCAGATGGCACGTTGTATGTTGATGGGTCTTGTTTTAAATTGGAGAATGGTGATGTAACAGCTGCTTACGCAGTAACGACTTTGAGTACGATTGTGGAGACTGCAAGAGTGAGTCAGAATTCTGCCCAAGCTGCAGAATTAATCGCATTGACTAGAGCGTGTGTTTTAGCTAAGGGAAAGAGAGTGAATGTGTTCACAGATAGTCAGTACGCGTTCGGCGTAGCGCATAGTTTTGGCCGTTTGTGGAAGGAAAGAGGTTTCATTACGTCCCATGGGACTAAGATCCAACATGGTCAGCTAGTCAATGACTTGTTGGAATCTCTAACCTTGCCGACTGAAGTTGCGATTGTGAAGTGCAGTGCTCATCGAGCAATCACGGATGATGTTGGTCGTGGAAATGCTTTTGCTGATGAGACAGCTAAACAGACAGCTAGGAATACCATGAGTAGAATGTATGTTGCAACGTCTGCAAGATGGATTACTGAATCGGGAATGTGTGAGGACACAGTGGAAAGTGTGAAAGCAATTCAAGAAGAGGCGACTGAAGAGGAAAAGCTTGCATGGAAAGAGAATACGGGTAAATTGGACTCGAATGGATGTTGGATTGATTTGTCGGAACAGCAGCGTTGGATGTTGCCTGATGCGTATGTGCTTGCGGTAGTAACAATGGCGCATGGAGCAGCGCACATCAGTTCTAAAGGGATTTGTAAGATGTTGGCTCCAGTCTGGAAGAATGATGGAATTAGTAAATGTATATCAACAAGGAGAGAGGTAGGGAGAATCAGAGACACTCTCTTAAACCCCAGTTAAGTATCAAACAACAAAAGAAGAGAGGTCTTGTCAAGCACAAAGCTACCAGAAATATGGAGCAAAGAGATAAGAGGGTAATTTTGATCACAGTCACTCTATTTGAGTAGGAAAGCCCTCACACACCGACCTGGTCAGTGTCATGCTTCATCATCGGGCCCCACCGAAGAGACCGAGTGTCTCTTCGGTGTGCTGCGATGCCAGAAAGACTGCGGAGCTGGTCGTGTGGGGAGGACGTGTTGTGGAAATTGTAAAATTAAAAGTGACTAACAGGGTATCAAAAAAAACTTTTAATGAGTGATCCCTAAGGCACGTGTAAGTGGTATATGTGTCTGAATTTAAGCGCCAAGGTTATTAGGATTTTGATTAAATTCAGCTAAATACCACGAGTTTTAAAATTAATCAGTCAACATGTTTCTGCCTTACTTGTGGTATATATTCACCATGGCATTCTTCAGGACTATACCCCGGCGGTATGGGCACTCTAATAGTCCACCCTGACCTGGGGACGTGAAAGTGAAAAAGGAAAAGTGAAAAAAGTGCTTAAAAATTAGAAGAGCAATTGCTCATTCCAAAAAAGCCCCAAATTCAGGGGTGTATCAGCACCTGTAAGAGAAAATACACAGACAAACAGATATGGACATACATACGATTAGTATATGTCAGCATAGACTTATCATAGTGCTCCTAAGATGGTGGCAAACCTTTGTGTGCACACAATAACTGATATCTTATGCACCATCCAAGTAGCCCTTGGGGATTTTGTACATGCTAAGAGGTGTAGTGCTAAAGGTGGTTAAAAACTACTATTGTAGTGAGGGAGATAAAAACACGATGTGAATTCTCCATGAGGAGGGATCAATTTGACCAAATGGTCGGTGTCCCCCCTAAGATGGTAAGTATGGAGAACATCTCACTTTTAAAACAGGGCGCTACTAGCACCATGGGTCTCGGGAGGAGGATTGGAGCGCGCTTGGCACATCCTAGGAAAAGAAGGAGTTAACTGTCAGCACAACCCATACAAGCACACAGGCACTTAGCTTATGGCGATCGTGATAGACGCTCCGCGGGGGATGCAGACTCACGCCCTCAGCGCTCACAATCCGCTTGTCAACCTGCAAGATTCCTCTGAACCGGACCCCGACGATGGAGTGCGGGGCCGGTGAATGGGTTTAGGAGCGCTTTCTTTTCGTTTGCGCGCTCGATTCCGGGTTGGGCGTGTCTCGCTCAGAGAGAGGTTTGGAACGCACACGCCCACTCGTGCGGAGCGCGCCTCGAACCAAAACGAGGCTTGGAATGGAGAGCCAATCACTGCGCTATGCCTGAAAGAGGTTTAGGCACGCTGGTGGTTGTTAAGGCAACCGAGGGTGCTCGTTGCTTGTTAAGAAATCAAGATCTTTGAATGGGCGAATTCCCTCACTCTAGGGATATAGGCACTGTTTAACATTGAGTGGGTAAATAGATAGTATCAGAGTAGAAGGGCGAATTCCTTAATTCTAGGAATATAGGCACTGTAAACATTAAGTGGGTAAATAGATAGTGTCAGAGCAGAAATGCACATACTGTCGGGAAATTGCATTTTTAGACAGACATAAATCAATCTTTTGGCGTGATGTTAAAAAAATGCGCAGAGTGTGGAAAGGCACCTAGTATTTGGTATTTAGGTGATATGTTTTATTCAGATCGCTTTTGTGTCACGTTATCAGCTATCGTTTCAGACACGTGAAGTTTATGGGGTTCATGATAGGACTGTATTCCAGGGGATATCGTCGTTAAGGCCATTGGTATTTGTCCCCAGACGGTATACCCAGCGCTGTTCTTTTTCGAACAGTCTATTTTGTACGTTCCTTGTGCCATCTATAGCTTCAATAACAGTCCACCTCATGTCATTGGTGGTATGATTTTTGTCTAAGAAATGGCGACTCAACTTCGTTGTTACTTTCTTGCACCTTATGTTACTCCGGTGTTCGCAGATCCGTTGTTTCACTTTTCTAGTGGTCATACCCACGTACCGGAGGTGGCAGGGACACGTGATCAAATAGATCACATTGATTGAGTTGCAATTGGTATGTTCACGTTGGGTCCACACTTTCCCTTCTTCCAGTGTCAGAGTTTTGGTGGCTTGTGTTAAGTGACAGACACAGCAGTCTGAGCAGGGGTAGTGCCCGGTGATTTTAGGGAGACCCCATGATGTTGTCACTGATGGTGTCGTGTTTTGTGGTTTCTCTTTTGGGCGTGTGTGGACCAGCGCATCTCTTAGACTGCGTCCTTTTTTAAAAGAAAAAAGGGGTTTCTCCCAGTCCTTTTTAAAGGTTTTCACAATGTTCCAATGTTTGTTTATGCTCTTTTTCATGATGTTTGAGAGACTGCTGTATGTGGTGACACAGGTGAGTGGGATCTGTTCTGGATTGTTAGTCCTTTCTTTAAGGAGGGACTCCCTTGGTTGATTTTTGGCTCTTTTGAATCCTTTATTCAAGGTGGAAGTAGGATAGCCTCTATTTTTCAGTTTTTCCGTCAGGTTGACTGATTGGGCTTTGAAATCTGTGGTCGTGCTGCAGTTCCTTCGTAGCCTGAGGTATTGTCCGTAAGGGAGATTAAATGTGCAGAAAGAGTGGTGAGAAATTGCATGATATGCCTGATGCATAATCCTGGCAAGGGAATCCCCACACCCGCTGGTCACTTCGCTCCTCCTTCTTGCCCCTTCGAAGTGATTCAGTTAGACTTCATCCACATGGATCGTTGCATCAATCTCAAGTACGTTCTAGTGGTAGTCTGTGCTTTTTCAAGGTGGATCGAAGCATATCCACTAAAGGACAATACTGCCTTGTCCACTGCCAAAATCCTTCTCAAGGAATATTTCCCCAGGTACGGCATGCCACAGATTGTATGGTCAGATAACGGAAGTGAATTCGTAGGGAGAGTTATGCAGAGTGTGTGTGCAGGTTTGAACATAAAACAAATATTTCACAGTGCGAATCACCCCCAGTCTGCAGGCTTAGTGGAAGGCTACAATGGCACCCTCAAGCTGAAACTTGCCAAGATACAGGCCTCTACGAGCTTGTCCTGGCCAGATGCACTACCTTTGGCTCTGTTATCCACAAGAGCGACTGTACATTCTCGAGTAGGGCTAAGCCCTTACGAGATTGTGTTCGGTCGACCTGCGAACGTTTGGGGGGTACCTAGACCGAAAGAATTCAAGCAGCTGGAATATCCAATGCTAATTGATTACCTTTTTGACTTGACTGCTAAATTGAGTCTTATTCACCAACAGGTTTTCGATGCATCGGAGAGCCACCGGAGAGTCCAGGTCATCAGCTGAAGCCCGGCGACCAAGTCGTCATCAGGAACTTTGGACGGACCAGAAATCTCCAACCCAAATTCGTCGGACCATTCCAGGTCCTGTTGGCGACAAGGACTGCTATACGTGTGGCTGGCAGAAAGAATTGGATCCATGCGACGCACGCAAAACGTGTACCCCTTCCACTTCCTTATGATAACTGGGTGAAAAAAGGAATTGGTGCTTCTGAAACCGAACCAGTTCCTAGATACATTCCTTTCAGCGATGCAGAACTGATTACTGATTCACCGAACCCTGACTCCCCTTCTGAAACTGCTCCTTTGAACACTGAACATTTGTCCTCAGCATCAGACGAACATTTGCCATCTGCGAACTTGAACATTGCAACCCCTGATGAGAATAGACTATTTCCGGACCAAACAACTCCAGGAAAATTAAGATACAACCTACGTTCTCATTCAAAAGACTAATAAAGCAGGAAACTGCCTATTTTACATATTTGAATTTTGATACATTGCCTCCAGCCAGGAAGTTTGCTAATATTTTGTATTTTTCTATGTATGTTATGTTGTTTTAATTGCCTTGCCGTCTGGGTAGCCGTAGGGTCGTGGCTGTGTGCCTAGTTGAATCTGCGGGGGCCAGACACAAGGTCGGTCTTTCTGTTAGTTCTGGGAACTCCCAGGGCTGATAGAGGCATTTTCAACTACGTACATATCATCAGTGGTCGCGAGCGGTTGTAGAAGATGGAGCTTCCTGAGCTGCACCGAGAGAATGTAATTTATGTTCGCAGAAATAGACTCTACAAGATTCTTCATAACAAATGTTTTCTGATGCAATGTGCAATTACGTTTTTGATTGTTTTAATAACGTTGGTGGGTGGAATCGTCTTTGGTGTGCATTTAATTTTTACACCGATAACAACTACAGTACCTCCCCTTGATCTTGTTTCTTCTACTGTTGCTTCTTATCATTCTTTTCACCCGTTCCCTGAACATGAGCAAGCTCGACGCTCAGAATTCATAAATAACACTTTTGTACAACTCTTGCATCAACACCAACTGGTAGTTAACACAACAGACTGCTGGGCATGTGGTTTGGTAACCCACACTATGGATAAAGACATTCCTTATCTGGTCTTGCCTTTTAGCTATAATGGATCATGTCGGGCCTTCCAAACTGTATTTGTCTATGCTCTCGAAACCTATCCCCCGCGTCCTCCACGTTCCGCTAAGTATACATCCGTTAATAAAGCCTTGATAAAGGGAATAACTGACATGATTAAAGACGTCAATAACTCCCCATCTGTCCCTAGAGATGAACTACGGGTTTATCTGAGTTGGAATTCTACGGAGTATAGTATTAGTTTGGGTGAAAGCAAGCGTAAAAGCTCAACTCCAGTCTGGGTCGTACCTCACCGAGGTCAATTCTGCTTGCAAGGAAATGGGAGAAATCCGAGAGCTCAGCTAGGGAGGAGTGACTGTGTTGAGACTTATGTGTACCCGTCGAACTCCTCCCCTGCCTTCTTAACTGCTAAGGGTACCTACTTCATCTGTCAGGATAGAGCATATACATGGCTGCCTGCTGACTTTTCAGGTTCATGCTATATTGCTCGACTGTTGCCTCCAACATACACTGCTTCCCCAGATTATCACAAGACCAGAGTAGCAAGAGGTGTTTTCAGCAAAGAAGATACCGCTGGTCAGGAAGCCGGAGACTTCTTCAAAGGTTTCCTTCCGTTCTGGGGGCCTATGGCCAATAGTAGAAATCTACGTCAGCTAACACGGGTAGTTGAATCTACTATTACAGAAACTGCTGGTGCCCTTAGTAACTTAACAGCTGAGCTCCAGGCGGATCGTCTCATGACGTTGCAGAATCGTATGGTTCTTGAGGTAATACTTGCAGATCGAGGTGGGGTATGCAGAATGATCCAATCGAGCTGCTGTGTTTTCATACCCAATAATGCTCCGACTGTATACGAAGCGATCTCTAAGCTACACAAGATTTCCGACTCTATTCACGTAGACAAGGGAAACTGGTCCTTAATGGAGTGGCTTTGGACTCTACTATCAGCGTGGGGATGGAAGGTTCTGATGGTCGTTGGTATTATCCTAGTATTCCTGTTCTCGTGCTGCCTTATTATCCAATGTGGTCCCGCTTTGTGTAGTCTCTGTGCTGCAACCTGTTTTAGAAAACCACCTGTGTTTGGAGACAAGGTACGAGAAAGGATGATGATGCAACAACATATCACTGACCTAATGAACATCGAGATAGACTCTGATATAGACTGAGTAATTGCCTATGTAAGGGCAAAAGGAGGTCTGAGGTTCCGTGACGATTTGAACCCGTGTTTTCAACATCGTCGTAAACTTATAATTTTGGTATCAGTGAACCGCAAATGATCCATTTAGCATATCCTGGTGTTTTCGCTATGCTGCGAGCAAGAGCACTCCTGTTATAAACACATTACTGATTTACCCATGGCATCCATCCTAGATTACGGCAGCCATTTTGTTTTCTTGCCCTCACATAGTCAATGGACATGCAGTGACCTCTGATCAACCCATTTCACTTAAGGACACGTAAGCTTTAGCCGGCGATTCACCTTGCTAGTGACACGTGCACTTTAGGACAGAAACGCTGTGGCCGCATGATTCGGCAGAAGCTGCCTCCCCAGCCTGAGGCCAGTCCTGCTATACTGGTTCTCGTGTTCGTTGGCCTGATCATGATTAGGCGGCCGAAGCTGGTAGCCTTGCCCATTTACGACCCACAAACATCTCTTATCCTGCTTTTCTATCTTCTGCACCTGGCTCTGCTCCTTTCCTTCTGGGCCTTTATTAGGGGGAGGTAACAAAATTTACGATGAGGCGGTCCGGCTCTTGAATGAAAAGTTGACATGGGATTATGATGGAACAGTGGGAACCCCTCGTTCTTAATGTTTTGACATCAGATATTGTTGACGATTCTTGTGTAACGCCAAATATTTATTGTTTAGGACATGGAGGTTTAGAAATGTACTAGCATGTGAAGAATGTTGCCCCAAGCTGAAAATTTAGTATTTAAGGAGCAACCCACCTTGTACAAATCGAACAGGCTCCTAGATTCTGCCTGTGTGTAGTTTCTGTGACTTCTGTGTCCCTGCAGTAATAAACCTTTGGTCTTTGACGCCACCATCGAGAAGCCCGTGTTTCTGTTTATTTGTGCACCGAGACAGGTAGAACTCAGGGGTCTTCGGGTGTTGTCCCTGACACCTCTGGACAGTACCAAAAAGTCCAGAACTCCACAGGGCCACCTTGGAATCCATCCAATGCCTCCTGGGGAAACAGAATTTTGCGGCCAAGGTCATCCCAGCGGGAAGGGTGTTTGCCGTGATAGCCTGGGCCACTGCCAAGGTTCAAAAGAAGCACCACAAGGTGAAACTAAGCAAAGGAATGAGACAGGACCTGGTCATGTGGGCGGAGTTCCTTGCCAATTTTAACGGCTCAGTAATTTGGAGGGCGCTCTGGGCAGGCAGTCTGGACCTACCTCTATTTACAGATGCATCAGGCAAAGAAGGTTTCGGGCCAGCATAGATAGAGAATGGTGTGCTGAGAAATGGTCCAACTCTTGGCACAAGAAGAAGATCACGGCCAACATCATAGTGTTAGAGTTGTTCCCAATAGTGGTAGCTTTACACCTGTGGCCTGCAGTACTGGTGACTAAGAGGGTCCTCTTTTGGTCTGACAACCTGGCAGTAGTGCAGGCCATCAACTCCCAGTCAGAGAATTGCCCTCTTGTTTTGTGCTTCTTGAGGGAGTTGGTGCGGGCGTGTCTGTACAATAACGTCGAATGCAAAGCGCAGCACTTTCACGGAGTACAGAACACAGCGGCTGCGCTCTCTCGTTTTAAGTGCCCCCGTTTCCGGGAGGCGTGGTCGAGAGAGGAGATGACCCCTTTCCCACCACACCTCTGGTTCCTGCTGAAGTGGAAAACCGACTGAGGGGGCTGGGTGAGGTTTCCCTGGCATCCAGAACCAGTAAGAGATACAGGTCCTGCGTGGCAAAATTCTGTTCAGTGGTGGAATCCTGGGAGGAAAGCGGGTCATCTCTAGAAAGCAGGGTACAATCTTTCATATTGTGGGCCAAGGACAATGGGAAGAGTCATTCTTGCATTTCAGGTCATCTGGTGGCAATCAGTCACCACACTAGACTAAGGGGCCAGTCAGACCTCCCCAAATCCTTCTTGATTAGAGCAACATTAAAAGGTTGGGCCAGGAGTGAACCAAGGGCACCAGACAATAGGTCCCCCATAGACTTCAAGACCCTGCAGGGGATGCTAGACTGGGTGCACAAGGCTACTCACTCAGCGTTTGAGGCAGCATTATTTGCTGCCACCTTCAGCCTGGCTTTTTGATCGGGCCCTCAGAATTAGTGAGATAGTGACTAGATCTAAGCACAACATGTCAAGGGTAGCTTTGAAGATTCAGGATGCTGTGCGCTCGGGGGCTTCCCTCAAATTAACTCTAAGAAGATCGACGACAGACCATTCCGGGGAGGGGAGTGTGTTCTGGCTACACAGTCTGGGTGATGCCAGGTATTGCTCAGTGGGCCTGTTCGCCGCCTATCTGGCCCTGCCCCTGGCAACAGAAGGGTGTCTTCTTTTGCATGCAGATGGCACGCCACTTACAAATATCCAGTTGGAACACATAATGCACGCATGCCTGGCGTAGTCAGGCAACATTGATCCGGGCAAGCGCTTCTGCAGTCACTCTTTCCGCATAGGAGCAGCAACAACAGCATTTAAGGAAGGCTTGCCAGCAGAAGGTATCAAACAAGTGAGGCGGTGGGAATCTCAAGGTTTTAAGAGATACATATGGCCATAAGTCCACAAACTTTAATTTTGTTTCAGTTACCGGAGTCCCTGTGACTGGCAGCAGTGTGTTGTGGAGTGTAGTTTACTGTTTGCAATTTAATGTGCTGCGGTGTCAATAAGCGTTTTTGCAACATCACATTTATTTATTTGCCAGGAACAAAGGTCTGGATAATTGGGCATTCTGGCGTCTTGAGACTGGCACAGTGGTCTGAACGCAGGTAGTGGAGAAATGGCTTTTCCAACACTGACATAATTTGGCTGGGGCACCCAGGCATGCAATGGAATTGGTTGTTGGGCAAACTGGAGCAGAGACTGGGGAGGCACCCATCCTCCCAATGTTCTAGTTATACATCTGGGGGGGAATGACCTGACTGCCTTGGGGAAAAGGACATTGCTTCAAAATATGAAGACCACAAATGTGCAAATTGAGCAACCAGTTGGAGACATGTGAACTTTGGTGGTCCGAGATCACCTCTCGGCTCCTGTGGCATGGAACTCAGTCAGGGGAGGCAATGGAGTCTGCGCGCAGGAGGGTGACTGGCGTTATGTGTAAATTCACCAAGCAGCGAGGATTTGGCTTCATTAGACATGGGTTGCTGCACATCAAATCCACAGGGTGTTTTGAGAACAATGGGGTACAGCTCTCCAGAATAGGCATGGAATTGTTCTTGCTGGATCTGGGGAGGCCCTAGAAATAGCAGGATGTAAGTAGGAATGCCCGCCTTGGAGGGGGCCCTGGCTGAGACAGTCACCACGCTCAGGGCTGTGGCCGAGATACAGGGCAATCCAGAGGCAGAAAGGTATTCAGGGGTTCCCTCTTCAGGAGGACAAAGGGTGCTGAGGCCTAATTTTCCCAGCTAGTCTTCGCGGTGGACCCTGAGGTGCGACGTCGCCCGTCTGTCCAATGGGCAGTGGCGGTTTCTCTTTACGGGCGTTGGGGCTCCGCCCCAGGTAATTTAGCCCCAGGCAATTTATCACGTTTCTTACGTGGTTTTTCTATTTTCTTAACTTTATTTGTCAATTTTAATTTTAAAAAAATCGCAAAAGAACGAACACAAAGAACACGGGGTACTACTAAGTCTGCTGCCCCCCACTGCCAATACCGCCGCGCTGCACGGTGTGTCTTTGCCCGGCTGAGACCCTCACAGCCCCGAAGGCTGTGATGTCATCAGACAGGCAAGACACAGCATGGAAGCCCAGTCTCCACCCCCTGATGGCGTGGAGATTAAGTTAGCCCCGGGCGTTTTTAACACAAGCCCGGGATTGCTAACGTCTCCACGTCAATCAGGTGGAGGAGGAGAGCTTGCTGTCCTGTGGACTCGGAGTGTCACCCCTCCCAACTCGTTACAGGGCGTGGTGAGACCCACCCTGTGACGAGTTGGGATCTGCGCAGACTCTGACTTCTTCCAACCGCCGCGCAAGTAGGAGAAGAAGAGACTAGCAGCCATTTTACACCGAGTGACAGACTTCAGTCTCTTTCAGCTAGCTTTCCCGCAAACGGAGCCTCTGAAGGAAAGCAGTCGACTCTACACTCTACCGGTCGTGCCCTGCAGCAGCAGCCTAGCCATCCGTTTTGGTTGCAGGCAGGCTGGGCAGACCGGTCACCGAGTAGTGTACTGAGACGTGTGAACTGTTACTGAAGTGAACTCGGGCAGGTAGGGCCCCACGGCCACAAGTTTTTAATTTATTTTGCGCACATCGCAATGCATCCGAGTCTGTCTAATTAAGCCAGGAATGTTGTCTGTCTTCTAATGCCCCGGCGCTCTCCTCCCCTTGTCATGATTGCATTTGCTGCCGGCTGCAAACAAAAAAATGTACTACAGTCAAATCCTACCTTGTGGTGACCGGCGAAGTATTTAATTCTATAACCGAACGTCCCTTTCCCAGGCTGACGACTAGAAATGAGGCTGTGTATTGTGTAACATGAGAGAGCGGCACGCGTAGTAACCATTGTATGTATTTTGCAGTCTAAGAGCTAGTTCAAGGTCGGACGCGTTCGTCGATGTCTTGGGCCAAAGCTCTGCTTTCATTGCTCTTCGAACCGCAGATAAATTATCTGCGGTTCGAAGAGCAATGAAAGCAGAGCTTAATAAATACTTCTTCCCATTAAATCCTCTATGGATCACTTGCCATTGGCGTGAGGCTGAATAGACAGTTCGCCTGTCCTGAAATTACTGGGACCCACCGGCCACCTCGCGTGACGAGTGCAAACTCCTTCAGGTCTCGGCCGGGCCTACAGTTTAGAAAGGTGATGAAATGGTGTTGAAGAAGGTGTAAGGATCGCGGCTCTTTAGAGAGAAATGGTGAAAGAAATGCTCAGGCTCAGGCTGGTCAGAAGATGCAATGAATAATGATGAAAGGTGCAGGGCCCGGCGCCGGTGGTTGTTACTGGTGCAAATTTAATGGAAAATTAAATGTAATTAAGATTCTTAGAACAACCCTTGAACAAAAGAAATCTGGAATTCTTTTTGTGTGCTCACTGCTTTTGAAACTGCTGTGATGATGCTGATGAACCCATTGCTTTGACAAAAATAAAGCTGTTGAAAGTGTGGTCTAATTAGGGGCTTTAAGTGTCCGGGTCCTGCAGTTCTATAAAGCAAATGCTGAGACTGGTTGTAACTTCAAAGATACACTGCTCGTTATAGTTCTTCCACAGTCTCAACATTTCAGAACTGAGGCAGGTAGGTTATGCTCTGATCTTCTAAATACCATTCATCCTTAGGGTGTCATTGTGCCATGAGGTGTGTAAACTTTCATTATCTACTCGATTTCACATTACTATGGTGGATATGTATATATATATATATATTTTTTTTAACGTGCTATTGCTTTGCAATTGTATTTTTCTAGCCAAGCATAATACTCCGTTCATGGAAACTAATGGCCTTCAAAAAATGCCTCCAGGATTTCATGCTTGGATCGTATTGTGCACCCTGGCCTGAACATTGTTTTAAAATGTTAAGGTGACACACTTGTTCAAAAATAGCTTCCCAGCGGGAGTGCTGCATTCCCATTTCTTGACTGCCAAGTTCGGTAGGATTTTTAGTTGCCATGGAGGGGGCACATAATCTGCCTGGGGTAGCCAGACAACTGCAGGGCCGAACATACACATGGTGCATTCTTCAACACCAAATGTGTAGGACCTTGTGCGGCGGTAGGGGTGAGGGCAGGTAAGGCTGGCAGCCAGGGCAGGGAGGACATAGCTGTTGTGCGTCTGCCTTGCTGACACCCAGCCACTAGTAACACAACACCGGGCGCAGGGATCTCAGGGCAGACTTGGCTGGTTTTAGCTTGCGAGAAAGTGTCACTCATAGTTGTTGAAATGTCACTCATAATTATTTCACAGAAATTATGAAAATGTCACACATGGCAATCTGAAACCTTGGCAGCTATGAGTATTTAACCACATGTTGTCGCACTTAATGCACATGGTGAGCACGTGTATGTATGCATTAGCATATATATGTGGCTATCCGTCCCAGTAATGCACATTTCTTGGGGGTTTATGTGTAAACTGTTTGAATCTCAGTAGGGGTACTGTTGCCTTTACTTCTAATGAGTCGGACAACATGCTTCACTCACTTAACTACGAGCCAGGCCCTTGGTATTTACAGTACAATGGCTGCAAAACCAGCTGAAGCATCACTGTGAAAAACATTAGATATTACATATTTGTCAATTAAAAAATATAAAGATGTCAATGAAAGATAAAGGTAAAATGGATACAGATTGCAATGCTTGAAAAAATAACTTATAGGACTCCAGACATGCTGTAACTGTTCCTGAACGACACAAATGGGTGTTATGTTGTGTAGTACTGGTGGTGATCTCTCAAGATTAATTAAGGGTTTTGTATAAAGAGTGTCACTGAAAAAGCACCTTTTGCAGATTTCAGCTGCCTTCACAGTGATTTCATTTAAATATGCAGACTAGAAGTCCTCATTACTGTACTCAGCATACGACGTTAATACCTGTATAACGGTGACACATACGTTTAATGTGGAATCCAATGACAGCCAGGTGACTGAGTAAACATTTCTTGCACATTGCTGTAACTGTTCAAATGATGTGAATAAAACACCATCCTGCCAGCACGATCGTGGATAAATGTCCTTTATCACAAATCCCTTCCAGCACGCATACCCTCTTACCATATTGGCATCTCCTCAGTAGGCTGGGCGCGTATGTGGGTCTTCACTTGCTCCACCTTTGTTCCCTAAGGCATGCTACTATATTTTATGAATCAATTGCTATTTCGTTTTTGTGCCTGTTTCAAGACCACTTATTGCACACTTACATGATTTTAAGAGAGTTCCCATTTTGTGATCCTGTCCTGTAAATACAAACCTTTTTTCCTCCTCTATCCTTCTGCGTGCTATCATTCCAAATCCAAATAACTGACTAACCTATCCACTAGTTAAAATGTACTTGCATGTTTCATATACTTTACTAATTCAACACTAATCCTCTATGGGTCCCAATTTTTTATGTTTAGAATGTCACAAGCAAACCATGACTCTTTTAATTTAAATGTTGTTGGAGGCATCCACTCCCACTCTTATGCATTCCTCCATTCACCTATGCAATTACATCCACACATCCTACCCCTACCCATGCCCCCAGCTATGCACTCACTTAATCTTTGGCCCAACCACCCTTGAACGCACACTTATCCTGCTCAGTTATCCACATGGATCTGCGTAATGTTGTATATCCACCCATACCTATTCATTCCTGAACCACCTTCAACCAAGCACATATCCATCCACTCTTAGCTGCGCATTGATCCATCCTCTAACACCCGGCTGTTCACCCATATGTTCGCAGGTGCATCAACCTACTTATGTGATTAACACCGATCCACCATAATATGCACATACAGTCATCCAACAGTCTCTTTAACTATGTATTCCTCTTAACAGCCATCAGCGCATCCATTGACAACCACCTGTGTTTGCCATTTGTGTATTGTCTCACTGCATATCTCTCTACATTTTGTCTGTATATGCTTCTGGGTATGCTTATAGTGCAACATGAATGTGTTTGCTGTTTATGTATCTAAACAACAACAAAGACATTACACACAAGCATTGGCATAGCCAATAGGTCTAACCTTTGGGACTTTATAAGTGTTTAGTTATCCAGCACAATATCCCTGGTGCAACAACATCAACTGTTGCATGGCTAAACACTTATATATGGTCCCAAAGGCGAGACCTCTTGGCTATGCCATTGCTTGTTCTTAATTATTATTATTTAGTAGAAATGTAGTGAAACGTGAGAAATATAATGCATACTTGATTTTATACACTGTTAAAAGGAAAGCATTTTTAATCAGGCGCCTGAAAAACCACCAGCTCGGCTGCTGCTGAATAATTCTCTGACACGTTATAAAAGCTTTCTAATAACCTGTTTTGGATCTGGTTCGTGAGTTACTGGGCTGGGCACGTGTAAGCGTTAATGCATCTGACAGCCCAGGCCTCTCTTGGGGCCTTGTTGGCGCAGTCTGGGTTGTAATTAATGTGGCCGAGTATATTGCTGTAGGTTTAACTTTATCCCAGATACTGTGATTGTCAATTACAGTAGCATCCCTTCTTCCAACTAAACTACACTCAGAAAGGCCCACTAGTCTCCAAAATACAAGTGGCAGGGCATGTGCTGGGTGTATTAAAAGATTAGATAGATGAGTTTGACGTTATTTAAGGTGTTGTGCTTGTGCCTCATTCCAGTTCCTGTTGAAAGAGTTGGACGGTCTCTGTCTAAACGTACATAAGGTGGATTTCTGGAAGCATGCTGATGGGCATGTATGTGCGTCTCATGCCACCTTCACAAATGCCAAATTGTGAATTTTCAAAAGAAGTCGCAAATTACCACCAACTACAAGTTGGTGGTAGTTTGCGTTTTCTTAACCTAAATTCACAATTCCAAAATGCTACATACATAGCATTTAAGGAATCGCAAAATTGTGATTCCTGAAATGCTAAAGAAAAATAAGGAATCGCTAATTTTTGTGATTCCTTATTTTGCGAATTGTTGTTGCATGCAAAAATACAGTTTGCGATACGCAAACGCCGGAATTCTGCAAATTCCGGCCTTTGCGAATCGCAAACGGCTTGATACATCTAGGCCATGATTGTTAACTTAGTGAAACTGTTCATTTTGTGATAGGTGTATGTTGATGGAAAGCACGATAGGGAAGAAGCTACTACTGAAAATTATTCAGACAGCTTTAAAGCAGTATTGAATGTGATGACATGGAAATTGTTGAATATACTTTAGCATGTCTGTTTACATTTCTACATCTAAATGCACGCAATTGAGATTTTGACACTAAGGTTGGTGAGGTGACTGCAGTACACTGATGTAATGAAACCTAAAAAGGCCCCATGCAAGGTGCAATTAAGCATGCAAGAACCCCCAGGATATTCTGTTTTCAACTGTTTTTCACCCTCTAGTCTGAGTATATACAGGACTGTAGGTTTCAATTGTGGTGCAGGTCCACCATGTCTCAGGAGAAGCACCACAGAGCACTACTCCGTGACTGCCTATATTATTTCATATGCTTCCACCACAGGCCCCAACGTCAATGTACATGAAACCTATAAGAATGCATTTCACCCTATATTACTGAGAAACCTACACACCGCAGTCCATGTGGCGCTGGGGCATCTGTATTTTTTTGCAAATGTGACATTAACAGCTGCTTTCAAATTGTTCAAGCTGTTCAGTGGTTTCTGCTGTGTATCCAGTGGACACTATTCTCAAAGCTTACGTCCTTTTTACCTTTTCACAGGCACCAGGGAGGAAATCAGCAGATAGTTTAACAGGCAGCGGACAGTAAACCAGCAGAAAGCTTTTCAACAGGCACCAGAGAAAATCAACAGATAGCTTGGAGTTCTGGACTTTTTGGTTCCGTCCAGAGGTGTCAGGGATAACACCCGAAGACCCCGGAGTTCTACCTGTCTCGGTGCACAAATCAACAGAAACACGGGCTTCTCGATGGTGGCGTCAAAGACCAAAGGTTTATTACTGCAGGGACACAGAAGTCACAGAAACTACACACGGGCAGTATCTAGGAGCCTGTTCGATTTGTACAAAGAGGGTTGCTCCTTATATACTAAATATTAGGCTTCGGGCAAATTCTTTACATGTTAGTACATTCCTAAACCTTTGTGTTCTAAACAATAAATATTTGGCGTTGCACAGGAATCGTCAACAATATCTGATGTCAAAACATTACGAACGAGGGGTTCCCACTATTCCATCATAATCCCATGTCAACTTTTCATTCAAGAGCCGGACCGCCTCATCGTAAATTTCGTTACCTCCCCCTAATAAAGGCCCAGAAGGAAAGGAGCAGAGCCAGGTGCAGAAGATAGAAAAGCAGGATAAGAGATGTTTGTGGGTCGTAAATGGGCAAGGCTACCAGCTTCGGCCGCCTAATCATGATCAGGCCAACGAACACGAGAACAAGTATAGCAGGACTGGCCTTAGGCAGAGGAGACAGTTTCTGTCGAGTCATGTAACCATGGCGTTTTCTGTCCTAAGGTGCACGTGTCACTAGGGAGGTGAATCGCCGGCCAAAGCCTACGTGTCCTTAATTGAAATGAAGTAATCAGAGGTCATTGCGTGTCCATTGACTATGTGAGGGCAAGAAATACAAAATGGCTGCCGTAATCGAAGATGGATGCCATGGGTAGATCAGAAATGTGTTTGTAACAGGAGTGCTCTTGCTCGTAGCATAGCGAAAACACCAGGATATGCTAAATGGATCATTTGCGGTTCACTGATACCAAAATTATGTATTTACGACAATGTTGAAAACACGGGTTCAAATCGTCACGGAACCTCAGACCCTCCTTTTGCCCTTACATAGGCAATTACTCAGTCTATGTCTGAGTCTAATTCTATGCTCATCAGGTCAGTGACATGTTGTTGTATCATCATCCTTTCTCGCGCCTTTTCTCCAAACGCAGGTGGTTTTCTGAAACAGGTTGCAGCACAGAGACTACACAAAGCGGGACCACATTGGATAATAAGGCAGCACGAGAACAGGAATACTAGGATGACACCAATGACCATCAGAACCTTCCATCCCCACGCTGATAGCAGAGTCCAAAACCACTCCATTAAGGACCAGTTTCCCTTGTCTACGTGTATAGAGTCGGAAATCTTGTGTAGTTTAGAGATCGCTTCATAGACAGTCGGAGTATTATTGGGAATAAAAACACAGCAGCTTGATTGGATCATTCTGCATACCCCACCTCGATCTGCAAGTATTACGTCTAGAACCATACGGTTCTGCAACGTCATGAGACGATCCGCCTGAAGCTCAGCTGTCAAGTTACTAAGGGCACCAGCAGTTTCGGTAATAGTAGATTCAACTACCCGTGTTAGCTGACGTAGATTTCTACTATTGGCCATAGGCCCCCAGAACGGAAGGAAACCTTTGAAGAAGTCTCCGGCTTCCTGACCAGTGGTACCTTCCTTGCTGAAGACACCTCTTGCTATTCTGGTCTTGTGATAATCTGAAGAAGCAGTGTACGTTGGAGGCAACAGTCGAGCAATATAACATGAACCTGAAAAGTCAGCAGGCAACCATGTATACGCTCTGTCTTGACAGATGAAGTAGGTACCCCTAGCAGTAAGAAAGGCAGGGGAAGAGTTAGACGGAAACACGTAAGTCTCAACGCACTCACTCTTCCATAGCTGAGCTCTCGGATTCCTCCCATTTCCCTGCAAACAGACTTGACCTCGGTGAGGTACGACCCAGACTGGAGTGGAGCTCTTACGCTTGCTTTCTCCCAAACTGAGGCGATACTCTGTAGAATTCCAACTCAAATATACCCGTAATTCATCTTTAGGGTAAGACGGAGTATTATTGACGTCTTTAATCATGTCAATAATTCCCTGGACTAAGGCTTTGTTGGCAGAGTTGTATTTAGTGGAACGTGGTGGACGCGGAGGATAGGTCTCAAGGGCATAAGCAAAAATGGTCTGAAAGGCCTGAAATGATCCATTATAGCTAAAAGGCAAGACTAGATAGGGAATGCCTTTATCCATAGTGTGGGGTATCAAGCCACACACCCAGCAGTCTGCAGTGTTAACTACCAGTTGGTGTTGATGCAAGAGCTGTACAAATGTGTTATTAATGAATTCTGAGCGTTGAGCTTGTTCGTGTTCAGGAAACGAGTGAAAATAATGCATAGAAGCAACAGTAGAAGACACAGGATCAAGGGGAGGTACTGTAGTTGTTACCGGTGTAAGGATTAAATGCACACCAAAGACGATTCCACCCACCAACGTTATTAAAACAATCAAAAACGTAATGGCACATTGCATTAGAAAGCATTTGCTGTGAAGAATTTTGTAAAGTCTATTTCTGCGAACATAAATTACATTCTCTCGTTGCAGCTCAGGAAGCTCCATCTTCTACAATCCGCTCGCGACCACTGATGATGTGTACGTAGATGAAAATGCCTCTATCAGCCCTGAGAGTTCCCAGAACTAACAGAAAGATCGACCTAGTGTCTGACCCCCGCAGATTCAACTAGGCAGACAGCCACGACCCTACGGCTACCCAGACGGCAAGGCAATTTTAAAACAACAAAACAATACAAAGTATTAGCAAACTTCCTGGCTGGAGGCAATGTATCAAAATTCAAATGTGTAAAATAGGCAGTTTCCTGCTTTATTTGTCCATATTGCGAGATCATAAATTGTATCTCAATTTTGCAGGAGCTGTTTGATCTGGAAACAGTGTATTTTCAGCAGTTGTTGCAATGTTCAAGTTCGCAGATGGCAAATGTTCTTTTGATGCAGAAGGTAAATGTTCAGAATTCAAAGGAGCAGTTTCAGAAGGGGAGTCAAAGTTCGATGTGTCAGTAATCAGTTCTGCATCGCTGAAAGGGATAAACCTGGGGATTTGTTCAGATTCAGAGGCACCGATTCCTTTCTTCACCCAGTCATCATAAGGAAGCGGCAGAGGCACACGCTTGACGTGTGTTGTATGAATCCAGTTCTTTCGTCCAGCCACACGAATAGCAGTTCTCGTCGCCAACAACACCTGGAAGGGGCCAACGAATCTGGGTTGGAGATTTTTAGTCCGGGCAAAATTACGGATGACCACTTGATCACCTGGTTTCAGCTGATGGCCTGGACTCTCCGGTGGCTTTGGCAATGCATCGAAAACCTGTTGGTGAATAAGACTCAATTTAGCAGTCAAGTCGTAAAGGTAATCAATTAACATTGGATATTCCAACAGTCTAAATTCCTTCGGTCTAGGTACTCCCCAAACATTGGCAGGACGATCAAATACTATTTCGTATGGACTAAGCCCTACTCTAGAATGCACTGTCGCTCTTGTGGATAGCAAAGCCAAAGGTAGTGCATCTGGCCAGGACAAACCCGTGGATGCTTGTATCTTAGCAAGTTTCAGTTTGAGGGTGCCATTGTAACCCTCAACTAAACCAGCAGACTGGGGATGATTCGCACTGTGGAACTTCTGTTTGATCCCTAAGCCGGCACACACACTCTGCATAACTTTCCCTACGAACTCACTTCCATTATCTGACCATACAATCCGTGGCATGCCATACCTGGGGAAGTATTCTTTGAGAAGAATTTTGGCAGTGGACAAAGCAGTGTTGTCCTTTAGTGGATATGCTTCGATCCATCTGGAAAAAGCACAAACTACCACTAGGACATACTTTAGATTGTTGCAACGATCCATGTGAATGAAGTCTAACTGAATCACTTCAAAGGGACAAGAAGGAGGAGCGAAGTGACCTGCGGGTGTGGGGATTCCCTTGCCAGGATTATGCATCAGGCATACCATACAATTTTTCACCACTCTCTGTGCACACCTACTAATCCCATCATTCTTCCAGACTGGAGCCAACATCTTACAAATCCCTTTAGAACTGATGTGCGCTGCTCCATGCGCCATCGTTACTACTGCAAGCACGTACGCATCAGGCAACATCCAACGCTGTTGCTCCGACAGATCAATCCAACACCCACTCGAGTCCAATTTACCCGTGCTTTCTTTCCATACGAGTTTTTCCTCCTCAGTCGCTTCTTTCTGAATTTCTTTCACACTTTCCACTGTGTCCTCACACATTCCTGATTCAGAAATCCATCTTGCAGACGTTGCAACATACATTCTACTCATCATATTTCTAGCTGTCTGTTTAGCGGTCTCATCAGCAAAAGCATTCCCACGACCAACATCATCTGTGATTGCTTTATGAGCACTGCATTTCACAATCGCAACTTCAGTCGGCAAGGTTAGAGATTCCAACAAGTCGTTAACTAGCTGACCATGTTGAATCTTAGTCCCATGGGACGTAATGAAACCTCTCTCTTTCCACAAACGGCCAAAACTATGGGCCACGCCGAACGCGTACTGACTATCTGTGAACACATTCACTCTCTTTCCCTTAGCTAAAACACACGCTCTCGTTAGTGCGATTAATTCCGCAGCTTGGGCAGAATTCTGACTCACTCTCGCAGTCTCCACAATCGTACTCAAAGTCGTTACTGCGTAAGCAGCAGTCACATCACCATTCTCCAATTTAAAACACGACCCATCAACATACAACGTGCCATCTGGATCTGACAACGGAGTGTCTTTTAAATCAATTCGTCCTTTTGTCTCTTCCTCGGTTCTGAAACAGCAATCATGTGGTTCAGAATCACTCGACTCCTGATTAGTCGGCAACAATGTTGCTGGATTCAATACATTGCATCTTTTGATCTGAATATGACTCGCTAACAGTGTCAGCTCGTAGCCTGATAATCTAGCACTGGTAAGGTGTTGCGTCTTGGTTCGGTTCATGAGTGTATCCACGGCATGTGGAACCATGACCACTAGCATGTTGTTCATTACCAAACCAGCAGACTGTCGAATGGAAGCTGCAGCTGCCGCTGTAGCTCTCAAACAACTAGGCAATGCTCTAGCTACCGGATCTAATGTTGATGAAAAATACGCACAAGGGCGTTGTTTATCACCAAATCTCTGTGTCAGAACACTCAACGCGCAACCTTCTCTCTCGTGAACATAGAGCGTGAATGGCTTACTGTAATCAGGTGTACCCAACACAGGAGCTGAACACAGTGCATTTCGTAACCCAGAAAAACTCTCCTGGCATTCGGCAGACCATGGCACCGGACTCGGAACACCTTTCCCAGTCAAAGCTACCAATGGTTTTGCCAAAAGGGAAAAATTTGGGATCCATTGCCTACAGTATGAGGTAATACCTAAAAAGGCACGTACTTCTCTCTGTGTACTGGGAACGTTCATCCAGTCAAAGCTACCAATGGTTTTGCCAAAAGGGAAAAATTTGGGATCCATTGCCTACAGTATGAGGTAATACCTAAAAAAGCACGTACTTCTCTCTGTGTACTGGGAACGTTCATCTGCATAATTGCTTTTATTCTCTCTGGGGTCAACTTCCTTCCCTCCTTTGACAAGAAATGACCTAGGTAGGTCACTTCTTGGCAACAGTATTGCATTTTCGAAGGTGACACCTTGTGATTCAAACTAGACAAATGATGCAATAAGGAAATTGTAGCTGCTTTGCAAGTTTCCTTGTCATCGGCAGCCACTAGAAGATCATCGACATATTGCACTAGAGCAGAACCAGGAGGAAGTACAAAGGAATCTAACTGACTTTTTAATGCCTGACTGTAAATGGAAGGACTCTCACAATAGCCTTGTGGAGCACGTTTAAACCTGAAGCTTCGACCTCCTAGAGAGAAGCCGAAAATATCTCTGCTTTCTTCGGCTATCGGAATGCTGAAGAAGGCATTCTTCAAGTCGATAACTGAAAACCATGTGGCTGTAGCAGGAATCAACGTTAACAATGCAGTAATGTCTGGAACCACAGGAAACTGCGGAACCACAATTTTATTAACCTCTCTAAGATCGATTACAAACCTATACACTGGAGGCTTTGAAGGATCAGTACGTTTCAAACTTGGCAATACGGGACTGTTACAGACATTTCCTCTAGTTTCTTCAACTACTCCTTTCTTAATCAAATCTTGCACAATCAATAAAAGTGCACGTTCACCTTCACTAGAAATCTTGTATTGTGGAATTCGTGGAAATTTGACATTTGCTTTCAAAGTGACTACATAAGGTGGGATTTCCAAAAGGCCTACATCGTTAGGACCAGTCGCCCAAAGAGTATCAGGGAGTGAACGCAGCTCTGGCGGGAGTGCATCCATTGACAAGTACATCGGAGAGGTTATTCTTTTACCCAATGTAAGCTGTACTCCTGACGGAGAACAGTACAATGTCGCGTACAGGCGTTTTAACAAGTCTAAACCAAGCAGATTTTCATTACAACCGGTTGTCAAAATCAAGGGTGCTTTCAATTGACGCGGTCCAACAGAAATAGACAAAGGACCAGATACGGGGTTGTAAACAGGGGCGCCCGAAAAACCTACTGAAACATTTGTTAAGCCAGACAAAGGTGCGCCAGGGAGTTTTGCATGAATGATAGAACTTTTTGCTGCACCAGTATCCAACAGAAACGGTTCGACTACACCTGATGTTGCTACTGCGACATAAGGCCCACTCTGATCCACTGGAACTGATACTACTCCCTCTCTTTGTCCATGGCTGTCCTAGTACTCACTTTGTTGAAATCCCTCATCAACTTCACAATAGTCTTCAACATGATACTGTTGAGATCTATTTTGTTGGGCAGACTGTCCATTCCGCTGATCAAAATGATTAGAAGGGCGATCATTCGTTTGTGGAGGCATAGCACCTCGTCCTCGACCTCTAGAATTTTGCATGGAACCACCACGACCTCTCTGAGCTGCTGCAGCATTATTCTGCGCTAAGACTGGACAGTCATTCTTATAATGACCTTCTTTTTTACAGTACGCACACTGGTTCCACTGATATTGCGGCCTCGGCAAACCATAATCTGTCCTTTGATATGACCCTTGCTGTGTATTAGTCTGATTCGTGCGAGGCGGATATGCTTGCTGTAAAAGAACTTTAGTTTTTAAGTCTTTCGTCTTCTTTTCTGACTTTTCCTTCTCCTCTTTATCCCTATTTTCATAATACTGTGCAGTTGCAAGTATTTGCGCAGTTGTAGAGACAGCCCACGCACTCTCGGAATCTTTCAATTTATTACTGAGTTCTGGTAACAGATTGTGTACAAATTTATCGACAAACAGTCTCTGTCCTCCTTCTGTGCTCATATCCTGACCACTGTGGTCTACAAAAGTCTCTTCGAACCTTGTGAAAAAGTCGGAGACACTTTCGTCTTTCTTCTGCCTGCATGCGGACAACTTGTCCCAGTTAACGCGCAATGCTGGCATCAGAGTCTTCATTAATTCAATTATTCTCCCAGGAAGATCAGCAATTAGAGGTTCCGGTTTGGAACCACCTATTTGTTGAGCATCTGCCGCAATTATAGCTGCCCAATCACCACCTAAGGCAACGGGATGATTCTCTTTACGAATTTTAGCCCAAATTGGTTGCGGAACTACATTCCCAAATAACATGTCAATGTCCGCTAAATTCATCACGCAAGCTTCAACTGTCTGCGCTAACTCTTTATAGTATCCGGCAGGATTCTTACGCGGATCTGGCAAGGCCTGTTTCACTGCTAACACTTCGGCTCGCTTCCACGGAATGTGTATCCACACTCTCTGGAATTGGGCCGGAGCGGCAGCAATACCACGGACTGCATCAGCTTGCATAGCTTCGCGCCAAATTGGAGGAACCTCCCTCATTGGATATTGGCGATTCTGCTTCGCACTATGTTTCTCTAACTCTCTCGGTGAACGAAGGGATGGATCATTCCTATAGCTCAAAATCAGTTCCATCGCTTCCTTTATATTTTGACCAACTATCGTACCAGCAGCAAACTCTTTCTGAACATTAATTAATTCTTCTAAATTTGATTCAGAGTCATCTTCTTCCAATTCCTCACGTAAAAGGGAGCACATTTCATCGAACACATATCGTTGTGTCGGTTCATTCCATTGCATAAATGTATCTAATACATCTCTAGTACTATATCTTCCACTTTTTGAAATCCATCTAAGAGCTGTGGAATCTAATATTCCCCGTTCTTCAGTACTGGGAAGCTGGCTGAATTAAAGTTTTATAGAAGGGAGATAGAATATTAGAGACAGAATCAGTGATTCTCCGACGAACAGAAAGTGGAGTCATAACACTCGCAGAAGCAGAAAATAGAGTAGCAGTTGGAACAGATAGAACAGGAACAGTAGGAGTAGCAGGCAAAGTAGCTTGTGAAACAGCAGGCGTAAGTGATGCAGGTATAGGTAAAGAAGCCGGCAACCCTGGAAGAGGGGGTGCTGGAGGAACATTAACATTGACCACAGGAGGTACAGAAGCTTGATTCAGGGGGGCAGGAGCAGGAATACCAGGTTGTCCAGGAACCGGCAATTGAACATTCGGTAAAGGTGGAGCCGTAGCACCCTGTGCATACGGCGGGGGTGACCTTAACAAGTAAGACAACAGAGGATCATTTTCAGGGTCCTCTACTATCTTAGCTGTACTCGATGGCAAGGCAGGATAGCACTTGTCTATCGCTAAATTACGCTCTCTAGTAGCCACCTCCATTGCTCTCTCAGACTTGTTGAGTTGCAGCTGCTTAGCAGACTGTTCTAAAGTCAACTCTTGCTCTTTCTGTTCTTTCTTCAACTTTTTAATTTCTCTCTGTTTAGATTCTTTTCGCCAATAACGGAAAGAATCAAACATTGCCGGCCGGGCTTTCTTCTTAAACAATTTCACTTCCAAATTATCAAGGACTTCGGGTTCAAAACTACCATGCAGTGGCCAACTAAGGACACCGTCTTTCTCCGTATATCGGATCCACACCTCATTATAAGATATAGGACCCACACCAAACTTACAATAAAGATCATAAAGAGGAGTTCCAATCGGAGGAACCAGACATGAGTCCTCCAACCGGGAATCACTGTTGCAACCAAAACACGAAAACATACAATTTTTCCTACTTACCATTTTATAATCCGGAACACAGAACAAACGAAAACACAAACAAAAATGTGCACTCGAACCAAGAACTTAGGCCTACCAAAGCGAACAAATGTATCGATACCCAAACTAAACTAAAAGATTATCGTAACCAGAACAACCAGTGATAATCTTACGAAACCAAACCAAACCAAGAACTAAAAGGATTATCCAAACAGGAGCAACCCTTACGAAGTAACCAACTTGCAACCACCACTTAATACTTAACTGAGGCACTGAAGACGTCACCAAGGAGAAACCCGTCACGTCTCGCTGTACTAAGGACTGCACCTCGGGTCCAAGACAGGGCGACGGTCAAGGCAACGGACCACTGCAGCCGTCCGAACGGGAACCCTCGTGGAAGAGAACGTCGGGCCACTTTTGCGATATGCCGGGATCGATGAAGTGGGGCGCCTCCCTCAGGAATCTTCACACGAAGCTTCTCGAACTCTTCAGGCTTTTGGACCGGTACCGAATGACGTCGCCCCACGTGGGGGCGCCAATTGGAGTTCTGGACTTTTTGGTTCCGTCCAGAGGTGTCAGGGATAGCACCCGAAGACCCCGGAGTTCTACCTGTCTCGGTGCACAAATAAACAGAAACACGGGCTTCTCGATGGTGGCGTCAAAGACCAAAGGTTTATTACTGCAGGGACACAGAAGTCACAGAAACTACACACGGGCAGTATCTAGGAGCCTGTTCGATTTGTACAAAGAGGGTTGCTCCTTATATACTAAATATTAGGCTTCGGGCAAATTCTTTACATGTTAGTACATTCCTAAACCTTTGTGTTCTAAACAATAAATATTTGGCGTTGCACAGGAATCGTCAACAATATCTGATGTCAAAACATTACGAACGAGGGGTTCCCACTATTCTATCATAATCCCATGTCAACTTTTCATTCAAGAGCCAGACCGCCTCATCGTAAATTTCGTTACCTCCCCCTAATAAAGGCCCAGAAGGAAAGGAGCAGAGCCAGGTGCAGAAGATAGAAAAGCAGGATAAGAGATGTTTGTGGGTCGTAAATGGGCAAGGCTACCAGCTTCGGCCGCCTAATCATGATCAGGCCAACGAACACCAGAACCAGTATAGCAGGACTGGCCTCAGGCTGGGGAGGCAGCTTCTGCCGAATCATGCGGCCACAGCGTTTCTGTCCTAAAGTGCAAGTGTCACTAGCAAGGTGAATCGCCGGCTAAAGCTTACGTGTCCTTAAGTGAAATGGGTTGATCAGAGGTCACTGTGTGTCCATTGACTATGTGAGGGCAAGAAATACAAAATGGCTGCCGTAATCTAAGATGGATGCCATGGGTAGATCAGAAATGTGTTTGTAACAGGAGTGCTCTTGCTCGTAGCATAGCGAAAACACCAGGATATGCTAAATGGATCATTTGCGGTTCATTGATACCAAAATTATGTATTTACGACAATGTTGAAAACACGGGTTCAAATCGTCACGGAACCTCAAGCTTGACAAGCACCAGGGAGGAAAACAACATATAGTTTAACAAAGAAACTAGAGGCAGCAGAGAGGAAACCAGCAGAAAGCTTTTCAACAGGTACCAGAGAAAATCAACAGATAGTTTATCAAAGAAACTACAGGCAGCAGAGAGGAAACCAGCAGAAAGCTTTTCAACAGGTACCAGAGGAAATCAACAGATAGTTTATCAAAAGAAACTACAGGCAGCAGAGAGGAAACCAGCAGAAATCTTTTCAACAGGTACCAGAGGAAATCAACAGATAGCTTGACAAGCACCAGGGAGGAAATCAACAGATAGTTCGACAAACACCTGGCAGAGGAAATCAACAGATAGTTTATCAAAGAAACTACAGGCAGCAGAGAGGAAACCAGCAGAAAGCTTTTCAACAGGTACCAGAGGAAATCAACAGATAGTTTATCAAAAGAAACTACAGGCAGCAGAGAGGAAACCGTGCAGAAAGGTTTTCTACAGGCACCAACAGGAAATCAAGAGATAGTTTGATAAGCACAAGGAAAGTGGGTGACCTCTGTTAGGTGATACATCTATAATCTAGTTTAGGCTTTCTTTGAACTGTTCATTTTATTGTTTATCAAAATGAACACAGTTGACAGTTTACTCACAAAACCATTTTTGGGAATGACACAGGAAGATAAACTTCGGGTGAAAGGACTTGGACCTGATAAACCTGAAATAAACATTGAACAGTCTACAAAAGACCGGGGCAAGGGTTACACACGTAGATTTACATGGAGCTGGTTTGATAAAATGGAGTGGTTAACTGCCAGCTCTTCTAAGAATGCCTTGTTCTGTTTCCCGTGCTTGCTCTTTGGGGGTGAAGTTAGCTAGACTAAAACAGGAGTTACTGACCTTAAACATCTGGCAGAAAAAATAAAGAGGCATGATTCCAGTGAAGCCCACTTGACCAATGTATTAAAGTTGTCTTTGTTTGGAAAATCAAATATTGCACTACAGTTAAATGAAGCCTACCGCAAGGGGGTAATCAAACACAATGAGGAGGTTGATAAGAACCTTTATATATTATCCAAACTGATTGACTGTGTAAAATTTTGTGGAGCTTTTGAATTGGCATTGCGCGGCCACGATGAAACTGAACATTCCCATTGATTTTGTGTCCAGTATAGACAGTGCAATGGAAGCACACTTAAAAAGTGCAACTGTATTTAAAGGCACTTCCAAGACAATCCAGAATTAGTAGTTGGGTGATTTAAACTCATTAAAGGGAAGACTATTATGTGGATCCAAGTGACTTATTCTAGAATTTGTTCAAGAGTAATATAATAGAAATAAAATAATAAAATTTTCTTTTCCTCCCAATGTTTAAGGGAGTATGTTTTCAATTTCTGCCAACCTATTATATTACTCTTGAACAAATTCTAGAATAAGTCACTTGGATCCACATAATAATCTTCCCTTTAATGAGTTTAAATCACCCAACTACTAATTTTGTTAAACAGCTGCGAACGACACAAAAGTGTTCACACAACAATTTTCTGTTTTGAATTTCTCACTCACACTGACTCACCAACGTGAGTCTTGTTAACTGTGCTAATCCTAAAAATAAATCTAAATATTCCGTAAAAATTTACCATACTCACATTGATTCTAACCACTCCAAAATATATGTTAAAATAAATCATAGATTTTAGCTATTATTTATTCTTTACTCCCTACCGATGAGACTCGCTTAAACACGAGTCCTTGGGCTATGATAAGGAAGATTATCCATTACATGACCTTCTCATTCACATCTATTCAAGCGTGTCCATTTCTTTAAACGTAATTATTTCAACAATAGCAGTCCATTGAATTTGCTTATAGTCGTGAGGGTTACTTAACGCGAAATCTGTAGGTTAAGGTAAAGACTATTTTCCATTACGAGTCCGAGGGGAAGTAACTCTTCCTTTTGTGGCCAGTGACTGTTTCTGCTAGCTTGGAGCAGTCTAGCTTTTCCCGCGACCGGCGCTTTCAAAAGGGGCGGGAACAACTACTTTGTTGTTCCCGCACTTGGTGACCGATACCGAAGCTGAACGAAGCTTCACAGGCTGAACACGGGTAAGAATCGCGCCGACCCACGTACAAAACGACCTCTCCTTGTGAACACATTCACAGTGGAGGAACCCCGCTCTTAATACCCACGTTTTTTGTATTTTTATTTCCAGCCTTAATACCGCTAATTGATAACTTCTAGCTGTTAAACCTAACAGCCTAGCAACTCGCTGACCGGCAACCGGACATACCGACTGGTGCCGTATTCCTCCAAACAAATACACCACCCGATAAGGACCGGGTTGGAACTATCACCGGTTCCCCGGTGAGTTTGTTTTACCAGAGAGTCATCATTTTAGACGCGAGATAACGTAGCCAATAAATGCACCAACAAACCCGCCCCTTCCTTTTTCCCTTTTCCTACAGACCACGCGCCTTGATCTTGCAGATCAGGTAATAACTTCTAAACCCCCATTTTCTTTCGCAGTTGTAATTTTAGAATCACTTTCTCGAAATTATATCGTGACCTGAATTTACACGTTCTTGTTAGACTTTAATGACCACCATTACCGCAGTAGAGTGACATGACTCATTTTCGACTATTACTGTATGCCTAAAATAATACAATGTTACTCATTAATTAAGGACTATATAAAGTAAAAGGGTATTATACTTTTAAATGTCACCACATGCCTAAAATGACACAGGATTAACGTGATAACGATGGGAATAATTGAGAATAGTGTAAAGGCTTTGAAGGTACAAGTATTTGTGGCTGCCTACATGAGTCACATTATTTTTTTAAGAACCGCTTGCATAATCGCCTAAACATGATTAGTATGTAAATATAGGAAACTTTTGACATAATGATTACAAGAATCTTGCTTTGCAATCAAGTATAACTCTTTTCTATTATCAATTAGTGATGTTATATACTCGGGTAATTTAGTTTCCGTAGTACAAACCTAATGCGAATTTATATTCATAGATTTCCTTCTGACGAATACCTTGGTGATCACTTAGATTTAACAATGAACTATTGATGTCGAAATGTATATTTAAGGCATGTATATGTTGTGTTGGTATCTCATAAATTCGCTTTACCATTTGGAACATTAAGACATGGGCATACAGGTTACCAGGATTATGGTATAGACGCAGTCAAGATACTTGGAACAACTTCCAATAGACTATTGTTTCAGTTAGGATAATTCTGATTCTAAAGTGATACCGTCAATACAAATAAAGTCACCTCACTACGCACCTTTTCAAGAATACAGATAGGAATTTACGAGACTACTTAGCTTTCCTCAAACGCGCCGTATGTCACTACACATCACTCTAATGCACTATTTTTGATGTTATCAAACAGAAATAAAGCTCAAACGCGCCGTATGTCACGATACATCACTCTATGACACCTTGTCTGATATTATCAAACAGAAATCAAGCTCAATTTGAACTTTGATACTTGAAGTCACCTTTGTATTCTACTCCCGCCCCTTCTTTTTTTGGTTTCCACTGCACTGGTGTCCCCCCCCCCTTTTTTTCTTTACACGTACTTCTTGTCTGCTGATGAAATTATTGTGCTTTCTATTATATTTCTTTTAGCCCTGAAGATTCACAGCCACATGCTGTGATGAAACACATGTATGCTTTAGTAACAAGGACAGTGATTCCCAAGAGGTGAACACTGATGATAATAAAAACCTTTTTGAAAAAAACACATTTGGCTGATCTATCCCAAAGGAGTGAGTATTTGTACATATGATCAATATTTAATTACGTATAGTGTGCTCTGGATTTTTGTCATTATTGTGGTGCATGCCAAGGAGCGCTTTGCATTTACAAGGCATCTAGTCAGTGCAACACTACTGGATAGTGGCCTGTTTCAAAAACATAGCAAAAACTTTCCTACTGCAGCACTTAATGAAACAGTGGAAGCATATCCAATGCTAATTAAGTCACGATTGCGCACTGAACTATCAATCCTGTATGGAAGACAGGACTTTCAGCAGGCTACCGGTGGTGCCATGGCTTTATATATATTCTTATGTCAAAACAACTTGCATACTTCTTTTTGTGAGACTCTTAAATTGCTGAGAATTGTCATTACGACACCTATGACAACATCTGAGGCTGAAAGATGCTTTTCCACACTGAAAAGGATAAAAACATTTTTAAGGAACACAATGACCCAAGCTCGACTTAATGCATTGGCCATGCTGTCAATGGAAAAAGAACTAATAAATCAGATTCCAGATTTTAACAAGAGAACGATTGAAAGGTTTGCTCACATTAAAGAACGGCGTGCAAACTTTCTGTATAAATAGAAACCATAGAAATGCACGTGGTGCTGTGAATCATTGGTGCTAACAAATATAGTTTTTGTTTACTTTGTATTGCAAGCAGCCATTCAAGTATACTACAGGTCCAGGAACCTATGAAAGCAAATGCACCATGTGTTAAATTTATGTTTTAGTACCTTGCATGACTTGAGAGTAATTCAGACATATCATTATAAAGCCACCTAAGCTTAGTGTTGTTTCAGGGTATTAGTTAATGCACCTCTCTCTCAACCTTTTTACAAAGTTCCCCAGCAAACATGACCCAGTTTTGTGAATATCCTACACTCTGGCAAGCTTTGCATTAACTTACAAACTGTAGCCTGACACACTGATACCATGCACCTTCCATTACATACTTAAAGATGGTGCATACTGGGCTACAGTCAGTCTTGTAAGAATTACAGGATATTGTTTATTGGTTTCATCTTTATAGTCAGCCTGATCCAGGTATTATAGTCAGTCCTGAATACAGTCTCGTTTTACAAACTTTTGCTATAATGCAGTGCCCTTTCGGAATAACAATTTTCTTCTGGCTATTCGTTAGATGAAGCTGTAGTTTGTTTGCTCTTTTCCTAATTGCAAACTGATACACTGTAGTGTTGCTGTGTGGTAGAGGCCTGTAGAATCCTGGACGTATTTTTTTTAACGATCTCTACCACTGACCATCATGGACTGATACTGAGTGGATTTGTTAATAATATTACTTCATTTATAATGATAGGGTTCATTTCTGAACTGAAGAGCATACTAGATTTGACACTATTGCATATCTTTAGATCTACCCATGACTCATTACCTCATACTTACTCAACACACCATAAAAAATTCAAACAATTATTTTAAGGTGGCAGCATTTCATGTTCATCAACTCCATTACTTTAGCAGAATCTGATGCGAATTGCCATCTGCAGTGATACAACATCTGTAAGGAAGCACTTATATTTGCATGCAAGGAGTCTGAATGTTGGCTCATTTCACTTTCATAAATGATATAACCATGTTTGTTTTCTTGTTGGAACATATAGAGTTATCTACTAGTAATATTTTGTTGGTGGCCTCTTGGGTGTTAGATAATATAAATGTGTGAACCCATACAACTTTGAGAAAGTTATGTTTCTTCCATGCACCAATACATATTTCATGTAAATATACAAGTTTTGTTAAAGTACTGGTTAACCAGACACTTTAGCAGTGATGTACAAAGTATTTAAATTTAAAGTATATAAAACATACTTCTTGTACTATTAAACATTCTCTACACAAAGGTTTTGGTCATCTTCCTGCTCCTTATACATTTTTTTGAAAGGATTTTACCATGCTTTATTGTTTAAATGTAAATCTATATAAAGCATTCTACATTACTGTTTGAACAATTGGCTTTGGGGTGAGGGATATTTACGTTTCGTGTTTCAACTGTAAAGCTAGCCGGCTCAAAGTTTGGTTGACAGTCTTAAAGATTTAATTATTTTTTTCTTCAAATGAATATTTCTATCTGTAGCCAATTATATCATATGAAGATTTCATTCACCTCCTGTGTACCTTGCTTTGAACAAATGATTCATAAAGGAAACAGACAAGCACAGGTAAGGGAAACATTTGTTGCATGCATGTATATATTTTATCTCTGTATGCTTATGTGTTTTTTGTTTATACATGGTGCCTTTATGCATGCTACTGAGTTCCAAAAAATGAACACTAACCAATATGAGATTCAATTATATGTGGAAAAAGTAGGCATTTTACTCTGATGGGCTACCTTGAATGCCATTTTATCTCAAGTAGCCAGATCCAACCTATTTATGCAACATTGTTAAAATTAATTGTGGTTTATTGCAATTTAGAATGGTTTATTCATGAGGCCTTGGAACTGATGATAGTTTTAGGGGAGGCAGTGGCCTGTTTCTGTTGAGCACAATGGCTTCGGAAAGTCTTGAAAATCCACCATTTGGCTGCTAATTTTTCACACGCCATTCTATGCCAAAAATTTCCAGCCCCACCACTTTCAACTCTCCGCCACTGCCAATGGGCGGTTGGAAACCTGTACAACCGGGGGTCGCTTGAACGCTCTGCCCCTTGTAGGGGTGGCGTGAGTAATGGTGTGGACCGACGGTTCACAGGAAGTGGGAGGGGCTATCCTCTCACCATAATTGCTAAGCACCGATTGGCTAAGGCCACAATGCAAGTTGGCCCATCAGGTACTAGGCCACGAGGGGCAGCTTGCCTTTGGATCGCCTGTAAGATAACCCACCATGTTGGCATAGTTGGTATGCTAATACACCTGCAGCAATTTTCTCTGCGAAAACAGTGTCTTGTCTGTTTATTTATTGGGTATGAAGCTGCAAGAGTGGTGATGAGTTTTGCCGATATTGGCACTAAACTCACCACCCCCACCCTCCCTCTATTCTGACAGCCGGAAAGAACAGACGGACAAACATCAACAAGCAATTGCGACATGACCAACTGAAGATCCGACTTCTACAGCTGAGTAGTGAAACAGTAACATCACTCAAGGAATGCAAAATAACTGAAATAAATCAACCCTTCAACTGTCTGCTCAACCAGTGACAGCAAAAACTCCCTTGAGCCCGCACAAGAGGAACTGGGGCTTAAAATGAAACCTACTTAAATTAAAGTCAGTGCTCTAGTGACATATTGAACCTATACTTTTGCAACAGGCCGGAGTATACTGTGTGTATTGTATGTATTCAGACCTCAGCATGGGCGTCCACAGGGGGGGGCAAGGAGGTGTGCTTAACCTGCCCCTCGGAGCACCCCTCCTTGCCCCGCCTGCGCATGCCCATGTGTAGGCTGCAGATTTGTGTTTTTTTAAACCAGTCTTTTTTTGATTATAATTATGATGAAATAGCCCCGCAGGGAGGCCTGGCGCTGGGGCTCGTCCTCAGGCAGGACATCACGGCGACCCCTCCAGGTGCTGATGGTTTGAAGGGGAGAGGGGGGCTAATCCTTGCATTCAGAGTGACCTGATGTGATAACACAGAGGTGACAAGTGGAGGCGCCCTGCAGCCCACTCATCACCACCACATGAAAGAAGAGGCCAGTGCTGGAAAAAGAACTCGGTCAGCTCGTGGAGTTGGGAGACTCGCAGGGGGCTGATAAAAATGTCGGGGGAAGGGGGGGCTAATTCACCCAGCCAAAGCCAAATGCAGAGAGGAGATGCATGGGCTCTAAGTAGGGTGAAAACAAAACAGAGCCTCATTACCAAGTAAATGGTTGTATAAAGACCTGTGTGAAGTACTCAGGTGCGGCTGTGTGTGTGCCAGGGAAGCTGTCTCAGCCGGGCACACACATTCCTATAACATTCACACCCCTCAGAATAACAAATGCCACTTCTAACTGCCTCCTTATGGGGCGGGAGTGGGAAGATGTGCACAGCAGGGGAAAAAGGCTGGCAAATGAAGGTGACGCTTTTTGTTAGTATAGGAATTTCTGCCGGCATCATAGTCCAGGGATTGCTGTCTGTGAACCTGTATAGATGTGTATTCCATACAGGTGCACAGACAGCAAACCCTGGGCTATGACGCCAGTTGGAATTACTTTCGAAAGGAAAAGGTCACCTGCACTGCCATCCCTTTCCCCCTGCTGTCTGTGCACTTGTATGGAATACACATCTACAGCGCTGCTCACCAGATAAATGGTGAACAGGGCCATGGATCTGTCTCTTTTTGCCTCCTAGGGCACACATAAATAAGCAGAGGAGGCCCAGGCAAGGAGAAACTAGGAGACATTTGACCCACATCGATATACACAGTGAGACCTTCGGGAGGGGCTGGATGCCAGGACGACCGAATTGTATCAGAAGAGCAGGCAGCAGTTTTTAAGTAAGTTCCAGCAACTTTTCAGGGTGGGTATGGGTTTTGGGGTCCCAGGGGTAATGTTAGGGTTCAGGGTGGATATGGGTTTTGGGGTGCAAGGGGTAATTTTAGGGTTCAGGGTGGATATGAGTTTTGGTGTGCCAAGGGTAATTTTAGGGTTCAGGGTGGGTATTGGTTTTGGGATGCCAGGGGGTAACTTTAGGGTTCAGGGTGGTAATGAGTTTTGGTGGGCCAGGGGTAATTTTAGGGTTCAGGGCGGGTATGGGTTTTGGGGGGCCAGGAGTAATTTTAGGGTTCAGGGTTGGTATTGGTTTTGGGATGCCAGGGGGTAATTTTAGGGTTCAGGGTGGTAATGAGTTTTGGTGTGCCAGGGGTAATTTTAGGGTTCAGGGCGGGTATGAGTTTTGGTGTGCCAGGGGTAATTTTAGGGTTCAGGGTGGGTATGGGTTTTGGGGTGCCAGGGGGTAATTTTAGGATTCAGGGCTGGTATGGGTAATGGGGTGCCAGGGGGTAATTTTAGGGTTCAGGGTGGGTATGGGTTTTGGGGTCCCAGGGGTAATTTTTAAGTGTGGGTGAAATTTGTGAATTCGCGGTCCGCGAATTAGCGCGAAATCGAATTTGCGATCTGCAATATTCGCGGATTTTTTTATGCGTGTTCGCGGGGTTTTTTGCGTATTCCCGGGCCACTTGCAGTGCACCAACCTCGAAGTTACCCATGCGATCGTACATGGGCGCGGCCATCTTGTGCACATTGCGTATTTCCATTTCCGGGCGCTATTGGCAATCTCGCGTTGTGTGCGGCGCGCTATTACGAGATTTGGCGTGTTCTTGCGTGCTCGCGGGTGAAATATTGTGCGAACTTGCCCACGCGTTCCTCAATGGGTGCGGCCATCTTGTTTTTCATTCATTGCTATGGTTCTGGGCCTGGCTTTTCTATCCTCTTGTAATCTTTCCAATCCTTTGTTTCTTTCAATTTTTTTGCTCTTTTTTGCTCATTATCGATCTCTCTATTTGTCTAGATCTATATTTTGTGTTTTTTCAACTTTTTGTTACTTTAATAACTACTTTTTTTAGCTCTCTCTTTTATTTTATTTATTTCTTTCCCCTTTTCTTTTCTTCTGTCAGCCAGGACCATGGCAAAGGGAGCAGGCAAGGCGAAGGGGAAGGGTCCCGCACCCCGTACCCGGCTCCCATGCGGGCAATTGAGGGGGAACAAGTCATAGCCCGGGAGATCTTTAGCGAGGAAGAGTAAGTTCCAGTAACTTTTCAGGGTGGGTATGGGTTTTGGGGTGCCAGGGGTATTGTTAGGGTTCCTGGTGGATATGGGTTTTGTGGTGCAAGGGGTAATTTTAGGGTTCAGGATGGATAGGGGTTTTGGTGTGCCAGGGGTAATTTTAGGGTTGAGGGTGGGTATTGGATTTGGGATGCCAGGGGGTATTTTTAGGGTTCAGGGTGGTAATGAGTTTTGGTGGGCCAGGGGTAATTTTAGGGTTCAGGGCGGGTATGGGTTTTGTGGTGCCAGGAGTAATTTTAGGGTTCAGGGTGGATATGGGTTTTGGGGTGCCAGGGGTAATGTTCGGGTTCAGGGTGGATATGAGTTTTGGGGTGCCAGGGGTAATTTTAGGGTTCAGGGTGGGTATGGGTTTTGGGGTGCCAGGGGGTCATTTTAGGATTCAGGGTGGGTATGGGTTTTGGGGTTGCGTCGGAAGCACGACGCAGCTCCAGAAATGCTCTGGGGTGCCTTATCTCCCGAATGCTACATCAAGCCGTACATCTGCTTCAAGTAGGCGCAGGGTTTTGACGCAGCATTGGCCTAAAAGTGACTGAGTGAAATCTTGTAAATTTCACTCAGCCACTTTTAGGAGGCGTTCCTGCGCAGGAACGCCCTCCCTTGCTCCGGAACGCCCCCTGATGGCGCAGGGCATTACAACGTGATGCATCTCCCAGATGCGTCATGTTGTTAATATACCCCGCACCATGGCGCCTCTTTTGCGCTGCCGCTGCGTCACAAAAGTCACGCAACGACGGAGCAAAAGAGCCACAAGGGGCTTGTAAATCTGCCCCTAGAGACTCAAGTCCAGTCCTTCCTTTGTACTCCTGCCACTAAGAAGAGATAGTGGTGGTGGATTGATAGTTTGAGTATATTATGACTGGTTATTTATTAAGAAACTTTTTAGTGTTTTACTTCTCACTGGTCTGCAATCACGATGGACTGTGTCTGTCACTTCGCGTGCTGCGGAGTGCTGCCTGCCAGTCCTAGTCGAACCTTTTTGTAGTTGGTTTAGTGAGTTACATAACTTTCCAACTAGATGGTCCGCGAATCCAGCAATACTAATATCCTAGTAGACCACAACTGATAGGTCACTAAATTTAGTCCAATTGTTGTCTATTTCCCCGAAATAATTTGTTATTGTTTTTTGAAATGTTTGATTTGGTTGACAACAATCCTCCATGTTTGTGTCTTTCTTTCATGTTGTACATCAGCACCCCCCAGGGGCAAGGGGACACAGGAGGAGGTAGCGGTGCCGGCGGAGAAGGGACAAGATCAGGAAGGCCAGGATCGATGACCCCAAGGATGACCCCCAGGAAAGGCTTTTAAACTGCCTTACTGATCTGTCTGACTGGATGTACAGCCACTGTCTAAAACTGAACGCAGACAAATCAGAAATATTACTTTTTGGGGGACATACTCAGCTTTGGAATAATAGCTGGTGGCCAGTATCCCTGGGAAGCGCCCCTATTCCGACACTGACAGCAAGGAATCTGGGAGTAACAATCGACCATGCCTTATCAATGAAGTCCCACGTGGCTACAACCTGCGGCAAAGGTTTTGCCTTGTTAAAAATGCTCGGAAGAGTCTACCCCTGGATTCCCATGGAGTGCAAAAGGATCCTGGTCCAGTCATTACTGATGAGTCGGCTGGACTACGGAAACTCACTGTTTGTAGGGATGGCAGATTATCTCTTTGCCAAACTACAAATAGTGCAAAATGCGGCGGCCAAAGTAATCCGTAATAAAAAAATTTTTACTCCGCCAAGAATTGCATAAAAGAACTTCATTGGTTGCCAATGCGACAGAGAGCAACTTTTAAAATGCTGTGCATTACACACAGAGCACTGTATAAAACTGGCCCACTTATCCTAAGAAACAGGATCGAGTTCCATGCACCAACCAGAAATCTTCGCTCTCAATCTACAGCAAGAGCAAGACCTACTCGAGTAAAGAGAGCCAGGATGGGAGAATGAGCTTTCTCTCATATAGCTGCAACCAAATGGAATGAGTTGCCTATAGCTTTGAGACTTACTGACTGCCATCTATCATTCAGAAAAAAATTGAAAACCTTCCTTTTTCCAAACTAGATCACCTGTAGGAATTAGGTCTACCCATTATTCATCATTATCAGTTAGCGCCGTGATATCCTACGCAGGATGATTGTTAGCGCTTTATAAGAAATATAATACAATACAATAATATAATACAATCGGTCTGGCGAGGGCTCCTCTGCTAGCCCCAGTAAGTTTTCCTGTTAATATTAATAATTATACTTCCCTATCTTTTACAGCACCTATTTTTTCCTAATGTTCCTCATTCGATTTTTTCTAAATCGTCTTTGATCTTCTTGTAGTCTGTTTCTAAATTCTTATCCTGCCTCTACTATGACTCCCTGTGGTACTACTAGATTATTATTAGTCTGTCTGTGAAGCTAACTAAGCTTGCACAGTTGGCAAAAGGTATTAAACAAAACTCCCTTTCTATTCAGTAATAGCTCTATGTACTGAGTGCAGTCCTCTGGGTTGTTCATAATGTCTTTGGAAGTCTTCTAAATGTTTATACTTTGACAATTCCCAACAATAAAATGTCAATGGCCACCAAGAAAGAATAAGATACTAGTTTACTTTTTGATTGGATAGGAGGACAATCCATACTACTACTGTTGCAGGGACTATTCTGTACAAACAGTACTATGGACATGAAATAGTGCATTGTTTATCAATTATAATAGGCGCAGTTAGACTTTCCACATACCTCAGTCATACCAGAATTTAAACCCCCAATCTCCTTACTGACTAGCTAGTGTGTCAGAGTCATTTAGCTCCCGAATTCATCGATGATTGATCCTCAATGATTATGCAACCCAGGACATAAGACTACGGAGTCAGAGTCCCGACCTCTCAGAGCCACGGACTCATACTTGCAAATTGCAAACCCTTTCGCTCACTCACTCATGACCAAAAACCACAGAGTCTATGTAAGTTTTAAAGTTTTAAAGCTTTATTAAAAGTAAAAACATTTATTAAAATCAAGTTCATCATACAACATAAATGGTGGATTGAAAATTGAAACGTGCTTAGTGATTTCACACATTAATTGTGGGCGAGCCCTCACCAGGTTGGAACTTCAAGTCTTCTTTGTGGTGCTGAATCGTTGCTGACTCCGTCCAAGTGATAATGATCTGATCTTGCTCTTGTTCTTAAAAAGGAAGCTTCTGTCTGTTATGAGAAAAATTGGTGCGTGTTAAAAAGCAAGCATTCATCAGTTGTGCCAAAAAGTGTAGCAAGACATGTTACGGCTAAGCATAACTAAAAAACACCCTTCCATGAAAAAATGGCAATTTGTAGTTTAGACTAGAGAGTCACAAATTATTACATTTGTTTGTGTAGTCGTAGTTAAATTTTTTCATTCCTAGACAAAATACTAGGGAGTGGTGTATATGGCATCTAAGAATCTGAAATGTATTTTCTAGGCGGAACATCCGCACAGCCATCCACTGGTGCCGGGGCCAGCGCGGAGGTGGGCACTCCTGGGGCGGAGGCGGTGCAATAGCCAGCGGGAACTGCTGTGGGGGATGCCACGGGAGTGGCAGGCAGTGGTAAGCTATTATATTCCTTATTTAATAAGATCGCAGACTGCAGAGTATGCTTTCTGCACGGGTGTATATGTTGTACAGTATAAGTATACTTTACTGTTAAGAAGACTTACAAATTTAGAACTAAGTTTTTATCAACCAGGTAGTAGCCTCCTCTAAATTGACTTCATCTCAGCTGTGAAAGTTTTATCGAGAAGCCAAGTCAGATCAGTGATGAACTTGATGGATGGGATGAACTAAAAGGGAAAGAACGGTGTAAGTAAGTGTGGATGGATGAGCGAGTTAAAAGTAATGATGACTGGCAAAGAATGATACGTGTTTTTGAATGCTGCCCGAGGTGGCTGGGAATATGATGCATGGCCGGTTGAAGGATGAAGCAAGAATGGGTGGAAGGAGAAAGGGAAGAGGACTGCCTGGGTGGGTGAAACAGAAACTGTATGTGTGCGCAATATATCCTTTGGTTCAAATTCAAATTCAAGTGAAGCACGGATGCATGGCTTGCGGTTTCCAAAATAAAATGAAAAAATTGTTTTTCCGTGAGAAAAACTAAGGTTTGTCCAGTTGAGACATTAAGAAGAATGATTGACATTTACTTTAAATGGATGGAAGCCTGGATCATGGTACTATCTGACTCATACATAGCATATGTATATGTAGACAGAGAAGACGGTCACTGGATGAAGTAAGTGGTACTTTGAAGAGCATGTAACACCGCACCCACACATCTGTTCCAGTGTAGCAAAGGCAAGGAAAAGAAGTTGTAATTTTTCCGAATACTACCATGAATAGTAGCAGTAGTTTGTATTGCAAGCACAGCAATTACGGGGGCAACTCACTACCTCTGTTAATAATTTTAGTACAACTCTGTCATTCATGTGTGGCCTATCAGTGTTCAATCAATAAACAACAAAGCACCTAAAGTCATCCCATATGTAAGCAAATATCCTGTGAAGGGATAGATAATCCTATTGTTTATCTTCTTCATTTTCCTTTTCTAGTAGTCATTGGCACTGTAGGGTGAAAGTTAAATTAATTAAGCAGTAGCCCTTGTAACAGAGCATTCTCAGTGCCACCCGTAATAGAAAAGTAGGAGCTTCACCACCTGCATGTACTGGACTCGTACAGTAACACAAGTCTGTGTCATCATGGCTTGCGTCTTTTTTTCTCAGGTACAAGTTGACTGCGCTGGCATTATGCCGGCTTCCCGCAGTTTACGTACCAATTTCGCTAAACAAGAGAGAAGAAGAAGGATAAGACTGGTGTACTGCCATAGTCGACTCTAATGTAGTGAGTCCATATAGCGCTCGTAGACTTGATTCCTGAAACTCCCACTAATGTTAGAGCAGAGGCTGACGAAGTGGAAGGTTAGATAGATACAGGCCACAAATGTTATGTACTGTGCTTGCACGTTGCTAGTTCTACTGTGACACAACTTTCTGCTGAATTATTTTATGTTAATCTTGAAGAGCATTGGTTGCAGTATGTCTTTCTTTCTTCATATAGATGCTCCTTCCAAATTGACACGGAAGGAGCTGGCTAGACGGGCCCGGCAAAGGAAGCTGGAGGCGATTGTCACCGAATATCGGTGGCTAGTGGCCCAGGAGGAGGAGGACACGCAGTTGCAGTCCACCACAACATCCACCGCGACAGCTGCATCCTCCTCCGCGCTCCCTGGGTCAGCCAGTCAGCGCAAGCCTCTAACCCTCAGGGTGTCCAACCTTGAGCAGGAGATGGAGAGAATGAAAAGCCTGCTCAAGAAAACCTCTGCGGGGAGCAGCGGGCCCACCTGGCCACAGGACACCACCGGCGGTAGTAGAGGAGGAGATACTGTCCCTTGCCCCTTTTTTAAAGACTTTTGGGGGGGAATTAGGAGTTGGGTTTTTTCTTGGACTTTAGGGACTTTTTCACGGACATTCTTTGGGGTTAGGGAGGGAGGTGGGTCGGGTCTTGCAGGATAGTTTATTTTTGTTATGGATTTAAATAATTATTTACTTTTAACTTAAACATTGCATACGCGTTTTTACTGTTTTGCGGGGGAGGCTGGGGGTTAACTATTTGTTTGTTTTCCTGAAACTTACCTGGCTGCTTGATTCAAATTGTCTAAGTAATCACCCAAATGTTTACAAAAGTAAGTGCCACTCACAGAGTTAGTGAATTCAATTGTCCTACTACTTTAGTAGTACTACCGTCAGTCTCTCCGCTCTCCTCCTACTCCATTATTCTTCCCCCCCAATCGCTTATCTTACCTGTGATTCGTGTTTGAGAATAGGCCTAGGGCTAGGCACAGGGCTGGCTGCATGGCAACTGGCGATGAAGGTTGGCAATCCTGGGCGGATGAAATGGTATAGTTGTGGTGGTAGTGGTGGTACACAGTGGCAGTAGCAGCATATGAAAAATAAGAAAATAAAACCTTGAGTGGCCTGAGTGGATCATTACAACAGTACAATAAATAGCATAGTACACAAGAACAGTGCCATAATTTAGCCTAACAAATGCTAAAGTTTCCAAAGTATACTAGTTGCGTGGAGTTTGGCTTTGGCCTACTACAAGAAATAGTACTGAAGGTGAAGGGCACAGCAGCGTAATCATTCACCACTTGTAGGAGGAGGATGTTTTCTGTTGCTTTGACTGTATCCTCCCTAGCAAGTATGTGGAATTATTGTTGTAATTTACTCACACCTCAATGAAAACCACACAGCCCGGGGGAAGAGGGTTAGGGTTTGAAACTTGGATGGGAATGGGGTTTGTGGGGAAAGTTTTGTGGAGAGAGTAAAAAAAAACAGAGCATGGACAAACAACAAATGAAGATAAACAAATCTTTGGATACAAAGCTATCCATAAATCTTTTTGGGGACATAAAGGAAGTGCATGCACTACTGCATGCATGAAGTTGTTTGCTAAATGGATAGGTTACTGTAAAGTAAGTAGTACTTTCTACAATGTACTAACTATGAAGAAACAATGTGATAGTACAGGGCTGCATTAATTACGCAATTTCACTTGCCTATCTGCCCTCAGAGAGAAGAACCACTTAGTACATTAAATTAGTTTAAAAAATAGCAAAGAAAAAAGTATACAATGGCTGGAGGGATGAATTGAAGCAGAGAGCAAGCAAAAGCACAGAGTCACACTCACAGAAGTTCACAGCAATAACATTACTTAAAAGATAAGTAGAAATGAAGATGGATACTGTAACTGTATGTTGTTGTAGTTGTCCTGTTGAATTTGGGAAATTGCATGCATCCAGCCATTCCTCTTTTTCGCGGTACTCCTCCATTCCATCTGACGCTCCACCGATCAATGTTGGGGACCAGAAAACACCTTGTCCACTGCCTGCCTGGTGGATGCTGAATTGCAGGTCGCTAAGCCTGAGGTCATCCTTTTTGCCATTGCACAGGGTAAAAGCCAGCCTGTAATTGTTGATGGAAAAACAGGAAGTGATATTAAAACACCACGGAGATAAAAAAAATAAGGTACGCTGTGTAGTGCAAAAATAACACTTTCAGTTTCAGAGTCGACAGTATTACAAAACATACAAGCATCGTTTCAAAAGCGTGTACTCTGAGTCTCCTTTTCAAGGATAAATAAGTGTGGGCAAAATTTGCGGATCTTTCCCCTCAAGCTAGGTGTAAAGTGTAAACTGCGATTTTAGAACCCTAACTCTAACCCTAGGCCCTAACCCCCCTTTTTCACCATGGATTTTCTCCAAACCACTTGCGCCCGATATTAGACCTTCCCAGCAATGCCCCAAGACCCGCCAACCCACCCGCAAAAAAGTAGAACACCCCCAAACAGACCAAAAGCAAAAATGGAAAAACTCACACTTAGAAAATTTAAGGCCTACCTTCAATTCAGTCCAAATGCGCTCTGCAGCTAGGCCCTAACTCCCCTTTCCCACCATGGATTTTCTTCAAACCACTCGCAATCAAAATTAGACTATCCCAGCAGTGCTCCCAGACCCCAAAACCCACCCCAAAAACCTACAAGCCCCCCAAACAGCCCCCCAAAAACAGGCAAGTGAGCAAAATTCAGAAAAACATTTTCACCATGGATTTTATCTAAAACACTTGCGCCCGATATTAGACCTTCCCAGCAATGCCCCCAGACCCGTCAGCCCACCTGGAAAAAAGTAGAACACCCCCAAACAGGCCAAAAGCAAAAATGGAAAATGTGACACTTAGAAAGTTTTCAGCCTACCAGTCAACATCACTCCAAACGTACTCTGCAGCTAGGCCCTAACTCCCCTTTCCCACCATGGATTTTCTTCAAACCACTCGCAATCAAAATAAGACTATCCCAGCAGTGCTCCCAGACCCCCCCACAAATCTAGAACACCCCCAAACAGTCCCCCAAAAACACGCAACACTGCTAGGCCTCAGTTTAAATTGTGCCAAAACGCTGTCTGCAACTAGGCCCAAACCCCCCTTTTCCACCAAGGATTTTCTTCAAACCACTCGCAATCAAAATTAGACTATCCCAGCAGTGCTCCCAGGCCCTTAGATCCCCCATACAAATCTAGAACACCCCCAAACAGCCCCCCAAAAACATGCAATACTGCTAGGCCTCAGTTTAAATTGTGCCAAAATGCTGTCTGCAACTAGGCCCAAATCCCCCTTTTCCACCATGGATTTTCTTCAAACCACTTGCAATCAAAATTAGACTATCCCAGCAGTGCTCGCAGACACACAAATCTAGAGCACCCCCAAACAGCCCCCCAAAAACATGCAATACTGGTATATTCAAAACATGGTTGCGCTGTTCACCAAAAATTGCTGTTCAACTTTTCAGCACTTCCACTACTTCGATCCTCTTGAAACTTACCTGGACACTTGCTCCAACGATTCCCAAGAATCTCAGCAAGGCAGAACAAAATCGAACCACTCCGCTCTTTGAAGAAGAAGAAAAAGAAGAAGGTCTACGACTAGTTTTCACTTCGTTTTCACACAAACACACGCGCCCGCAAAACACCAAAAAAGGCTAAAAGTCTGCCAATTCTGGACCAAAGAACGCCAAACCCCCCTAAAACCATGCCAACATTATTATGAAGGAGCCTGCATCAGACCCTGAGCCCTAGACTCAGCAGAAACCCTACCAACTTAAACCCAAAAACCCTAGTAAATCGCACTGAACCCTAAACCCTAGATATGCTTTGTCTGTCTGTGTCAAAGAGCCTAGGTATGCTACATCAGGATGCTTCACTCAGTGGAGCCTGCCTTGACCGTCTGCATGGCCCTGCCGCAAGCATGGGCCAAAAATCCGTTCCGCCCAAGAATTTGCGATTTTTCTGTAATTTCACGAGATTCGCGTCGAAACCGAAATACAGCAAATTTCGCAAACATAACGGATGTTTGGCCCAAGCTTGAGGCAGTGCCATTCAGACGGTCAAGGCAGGCACCACTGAGTGAAGCAACCTGATGTAGCATACCTAGGCTCTTTGTCAGACAGACAAAGCATATCTAATTGTACGCAGCAAGCCACATAGCCCCAATTTGACATGAAATACTGTCTGGAGTGGACTCTGCCTGGCATAACACCACAACAGTACACTGCCTCGCCCTCGACCACTACATACCACGAATAGACAGACATGTAGTTCTGCTGTAGTAGTTGTTGTAGACTGGTTTACCTGTTTGCCACTGACGAATTGGCCATAGTTCTTACGTAAACCGACGCTGATGATCCATCCATCCCAGTGAGTGACTGTAAAGAAAAACAATATATTACTTAATCAATTATCATGGTATATTGGCAAGTGAGTCCACTCCAAGGACATTTTGCATATTGTAAAATGCAACATAGTGGCCCCGGAATTTGAAGTACAATTTGAATTAAACAAGGTAAAAAAACAGAGTAGTTGACATGAGTTACAATTACTGTGTAAAAGATTAAATAATAACTAAGACAAGACATATGATTCATTTCATGCACAAAAAACAAACAGCAATTGGTTTCATCAGAGCCAGACAGCCATTGCTGTCCACTGCATGCCATCTTCTCAATTATTCATTACCTGTTCTACTTTTTGTCCGCATCTTCTTCGGAAAGTGAGGGACCACAAGGCAGCCTCTTCTGTCAATTTCAGAAGTAACTCTGTCAGCAATCAGCAAGCATGTAGTCAGTCAGTAATTTCTGTCCCACTTGGGGGGACTTGTCTATGAAAACAAAGTTTCTTTATTTCTTTCTTCGTAATCCATCTGCCTTGAGGGAAATGGATAGGTGGAGTCTGGAGGAAGAGGATAGAGGAGCATGATTGAGTTGTGAACTTGTGAACCTCAGGAATGCAGACTGCGGCACCTTCAAATCAATAAGGAAAATAAGATGACAGTGCTGCTGATGGACTTGTTGTGAGAGTTTTGTTGTGGTAAAAGTTGCAAAACAAAGAAAGACACACAGGAATAAAAGTGAATAAGGACGAAGAAAAAGGAAGTCATTTTCAGGCCTCGGTGTCAGGGAAGTAGAGCTCGTCCTCAAACTCTATGAATTGAGACGGTAGTAGGTCAGCTATGTCATGCTCCACTGTTGCTCTTCTTCAGGATTGCGCTGAAAAGCCTATACCATCCCCCACGCGACGTTCCCAAGAGTCCGGATTATAGTCACAGACTACTAGGACAGTCAACTGAGGGAAGGAAAGGTAGGGGGTAGCAGGGAAGGAGACCTGAAACGACAACAACATATACTAAGTATTTGTCTCTCAATCAACACTAGGTTCAAGGTCCACTCTCAACCCCTATGATTAACCCCTGTGTAGCTCTTATCCCTACCTGTAAAGAAAAAAGTGAAGGCGTGAATCAGGGATGAGGAATGAGGTAGAAACAGTGATTCATCTACTGTAATAGAAAACACATAAACAAACAGGTTTACATAAATTGCCTATTGAATATGTGACGTACATCTATTCTAATTCCTATAACCACACATACCTATATATATAGGAATACGCGTCTTTGTAGATAAATCAATCCCTCTGATTCTCCCCTCAATCAGCTCCCCTGTATTTTGAGCATAAGGAGAACAGCAATCGTGAAACCATGAAAAGAAAATGATAATGTGCCTAGGTTAATTATTCTTAACCTTGTACAATGTACTTTGCACTTTAAAGGTCTGGTGTCTCAAAAGTTCCCATACACAACACCTCCTCATAGGAATTCCAATGTCAATAACGAGTATGGTTGAAGCCCCAACCAATCCTTACTCCGTTCGAAGGAACACCACAATCAATGTCAGCAAAACAAGGTTGACTCCATTCATGCAATATCATGGAGAACAAATGTTTTCCTGGCTGCTCCCCGTCTTTCTGAACAACAGAATGTCTAGCTCAGCATTACACGAACAACACCTGAAAGTGTTCCTTTTCTCGACGAGATACGACTCGCCTCCAAAATACCTCAATTCATACCTCCGGTACCGTGTCCTCCGAATACACTCTTTCAGCAATGAGGCAACGCTTACCGGAAAAGTGGACAAACCAGTCTCTAACTCCAGAAGAATTATCGGCACCGCCACTGCCAACGAGCAGGTATTTACTTCCGGAAAGGTGTGCCATGCGTCAAGCACGCAACGTCCTCCCCAAGCATGCCGGGAACTGTAGTTTCCAATGTAAGTGGTTCGTTCCGATGCCGGTCAGCGACCCACAAGATCGAATCCTGACAAGCTAACAGAGAAAAACTTCCGTGACCTAAGTCGGTGTCCTCTTCTTCCTACGTGCATTCACGTATTTTGTAATCTGGTGGAATGAAGCGCTGATTAATTTTGATCAGTGTTAACCTCTCCACATTTTTGGGCGAGAGGCGGGTCCTTTTTGAAGTTACAATGGCACCAGCAGCACTGAAAACACGTTCAGAAGACACGCTTGCGAGTGGGTAAGACTAATAATTTAGAGCTAGGTTGGTGATCAGTGGCCATAGAGGCCTTTTCCTATATCAATACAGCATGGGTTCTGATTAATAAAGACCTCTGTTGGGTCATCCAGATAGGCCTGCACCATCGACTCAAGGTTCTCCACGGTTGCTCCACTTTGCGTACCATCTGTGGTCTTTGCAGCACTGGAACGAGCAAACTCTTGATGAGTTACCCAATCCGCTTCCGGCAATATTATTGCTGGGCCTGGTGCAGGTGAGGGTGATGATACGGTTGCTGCTGGTGTCGTTAATGGCTGTGAGGCAAAGTGACTCCCTTCGGCCACAGATTCAGAAGTGGAACTTAACGCCAGATGGCCTGCTGATTCAGTTGTACTTCTGCCGGCTCCTTGAATTTTCTGCCTCTCTTTTTCGAACCAAGTGGCTGACACAGCTAGCCAATGTTTGTACTTTGAAACATCTGCTTCATCAAAAGGAATGAATGCTTTGCTGGCCACTGCCTTTGTGTACCATGGATCCAGAATAGTGGCACAAATGTAATGTTGTTCTGTATGTATGTTTTTAAGCCTTTCAGTGTTAACTAGGCGGCTTAATAACCTCTCTGCCAACTGATATGCGTCTTGCTTTTCAGCATCATCTTGGAACGTTCAACACACCGCCTTCAGTTGGTGCTCTAGCATGACCAACAATGGGATAGCTTTGCCCAAAGAACAGTCCCCCCTGCTGACTTCACGCGTGAAGACCTCAAAAGGACAAAGCATGTCTGTCAGGCTTGCAATTAGCTTCCATTCCTCCAACTCTAGCCTCATGTCTTTCATAGTAGAACCCAGTTTATAGACATAATCAGTTATTACCCCCCACTGCTCAGACAGACGCTCAAGCATGTAAAAGGTTGAGTTCCAACGTGTTGCCACCTCCTGGATGAGTCCTTTGACTGGCAGTCTACGTTCATGTTGAATGCTCCTGAGCTGCTTCTGGGCCCTAAATGAATGGCTGAAATGTGTGCAGATTCTTGGGCAGGTGGTCAGTAACTTGATGTCTGTGTTTTCTTTTTTCAAGAAATCTTGCACCACGATATTAATATGGTGCGCCAAACATGGCATTCTGAAATAGCCACCTTGATGCATGGCCTTAACTATATTACTGCCATTATCCGTGGAAACATAACCAACTGTGCGATTTCTTGGATGCAGCCATTCAGAGACCTTTCTATCAAACTCGTCCAAAAGGTTAGATGCAGTATGAGTTTTCTCCATGGCAAACATGGCTAATGTTGCATGCTTCTGAGTAGCTTGAAAATCTGTGTCCGGGTCAACACCTGGATTTGTCTTGTTGTCTCTAACCCTTGCAAAAGAGACCCAGTGTGCAGTGATGCACATGTAATCAAGAGCTTGGCAACTGGTCCACAAGTCTATTGTCAAGTGGATAGTGTGAACAGCGCTCTTCTGCAAAGCTGCCCCAATCACCTCCAGCACATCTTGATGTAGTGCTGGAACCGCAACTCTGGCAAAATAGGACTGGCTAGGAACCTTCCATTTAGGACAGACTGTTGCCACAAATTCTAGAAAACCCACCCCTTCCACGAAAGAAAAAGGGAGAAGGTCCAGCGCTAGCATTTTAGCCAGCTTTGCGTTATACAGACGTACCGTTGGGTGGTAGCGTTCAAATAGCACCTCCGATCAAAGCGTGCTTCTAATGGTGGGCTGGACCATTTTACGTGATAATGATGATGATGATGATGCAGACTGGTCCAGTTAGGCTCATTGATGTACTTTTTTGCATTGGTGTCTGTCCCAGACTCTTAGTGTGCCTCATACATGTTGCAGGGGTAGAGGGTGTGGGCGCTACCACTGCAGTGCTGCTGCCAGGGGTACTGGGTATACCAGAAAAAATGTTGGTCGGTTCTTGACTTCCCCCCTGCACAATAAGCCCCTCGTCAGCATCAGATGCAAAGTGAATGGATACATTTGGATGAGTTCTACTTTGGGCTTCCCGGATGTTCCTAAGGTGCGCATCCCACTTGATAGTGTGGTGTTTTTTGAGACGACCTCTCTGGCCTCCAGTACCATAGTTGGTACCAAGCTTACCCCGACTAACTAATATTTTACAAATCGAACAAACGACCATGTTTTCTGCCTTTTCGCTAACAGTAAAGAGGTCCCAAGCTGGGGGCAGGAGATGTCTGCTGGTGGTGGAGGTGCTACATTGACTTTCAATGCCAGATGAAGTGGAGGATGGGCGTGGCTGAATTTGTTTCTGTTGATCACTTACAGCACCACTACTTGAGGTAATGGAGGTCGAGCTGGATGGAGGTCCTTCTGACTAAAAAAAGATGGAAGCTGTAGGTCGTGTTGGTGTTGTAGTTAACTTCGTTGGTGGTGGTACCAGTGCCACGCCGCCCACATCCCGCTCAGCAGCCATTCGGGATAGGGTGAAAATGTCTATCTGCTGCATGCCCGCTGGTGCTGGAGTAACGTCTGCGATGGCTGGGTCGTCGTCAGACTGTTCTTCAGCAGCAGAAGGCACCACTTCTTGCTCATCATCATCACACATAAGTCGAAGCCTTGCGGGAACCTTCCTTTTAGGCTTAGCTACCTTTGTCGGCTCATGGCGTGCCTCACTCTCAGACTGCATTTGTGGGTTCCAATCAGGAGCAAGGTCATCAGAATGAAGGGGGGTGGAAGAAGAACTTGTAGTAGTAGTAGCCCTCTTTGACCTTTTTCTTGCTGGGGATCTGGAAGACAATGGATCATCCTCAGGAGGAGTAGCTTCCTCGGATGATACCTCCGCTTGAATATCAATTTCCTGATGTGCCCCTACTTCTGGAGAAACATGCGTTGTATGCAGTTGTGCCGCTCCATGAACCTCTAGTTACACCTCTCCATGCACCTCTCCATGCACCTCTCCATGCGCCTCTCCTTGCGCCTCTCCTTGCTCCTCTGCTTGCGCTTCTCCTTGCGCCTTTCCTTGCGCCTCTCCTTGCCCATGTACTTGCGCTTGTACTAGTTGCACCTGTGGTTGTCGTTGCAGCTGTGGTTGTTGAACACTCGTCAGCTGAGTTACACCCGGCGTTGATTGGATGGTACTTTCTTGTGATGAGCCAACATCACTGGTCAATGGTGATTGAACAACCAAAGTGGCTGCCGCAGCAGCACTCATGGTCTTGGTCCTAACTTGGCGTGGTGGCACTGAGCAGTACAAAAGGGGGTGGTGATGGACGGAGCATCTGAATCAATCAAACACTCACACCCAGTCAAAAGATCTGGGTTTAATCCATCACCGTTCTTTAGCCCACTCTGCCACCCCAGTTCAGACATGGCTATATGCAAATCAGTCTGACCCTGTGCCTCATGGGAACAGTCCAGCCCCAACTGCCAAGCCATGTCTTCCCTGGACCGGAAACAAGCTTCTGAGGACCGGTTTCTGGCATTCCAGCCGTCTTAAGGCCGGCTTGCTTGAATCCAGTGGCAAAGTGAGCAAGTGACTCACGTCTGAGCATACTCTGCCACACTTATGGCGGCAAAAAGCGGTACAAAAGGGGGTTGTGATGGACGGAGCATCTAAATCAATCAAACACTCACACCCAGTCAAAAGATCTGGGTTTAATCCATCACTGTTCTTTAGCCCACTCGGCCACCCCAGTTCAGACATGGCTATATGCAAATCAGTCTGACCCTGTGCCTCATGGGAACAGTCCAGCCCGGAACTGCCAAGCCATGTCTTCCCTGGACCGGAAACAAGCTTCCGAGGACTGGTTTCTGGCATTCCAGCCGTCTTCAGCCCGGCTTGCTTGAATCCAGTGGCAAAGTGAGCAAGGGACTCACGTCTGAGCATACCCTGCCGCACTTATGGCGGCCAAAAGCGGTACAAAAGGGGGTGGTGATGGACGGAGCATCTGAATCAATCAAACACTCACACCCAGTCAAAAGATCTGGGTTTAATCCATCACCGTTCTTTAGCCCACTCTGCCACCCCAGTTCAGACATGGCTATATGCAAATCAGTCTGACCCTGTGCCTCATGGGAACAGTCCAGCCCGAACTGCCAAGCCATGTCTTCCCTGGACCGGAAACAAGCTTCCGAGGACCAGTTTCTGGCATTCCAGCCGTCTTCAGCCCGGCTTGCTTGAATCCAGTGGCAAAGTGAGCAAGGGACTCACGTCTGAGCATACCTCCCACACTTATGGCGGCCAAAATCGGTACAAAAGGGGGTGGCGATGGATGGATCATCTGAATCAATCAAACACTCACACCCAGTCAAAAGATCTGGATTTAATCCATCACCGTTCTTTAGCCCACTCTGCCACCCCAGTTCAGACATGGCTATATGCAAATCAGTCTGACCCTGTGCCTCATGGGAACAGTCCAGCCCGAACTGCCAAGCCATGTCTTCCCTGGACCGGAAACAAGCTTCCGAGGACCGGTTTCTGGCATTCCAGCCGTCTTCAGCCCGGCTTGCTTGAATCCAGTGGCAAAGTGAGCAAGGGACTCACGTCTGAGCATACCCTGCAACACTTATGGCGGCCAAAAGCGGTACCGCTTGGCAGGGTATGCTAGGTCCATGCACCACTAACTACCCCTGGGCATAACGGTTGAAAGCAAGGCAAACTGGGTGCAGGCCTGAGCACACTGCCTGGCTTCAAAATGGCCCCTTGACCCCCACCACATGACCGGGCCCTGCCTGTACCAGGCCTCAAAATGGCCCCCACCAACATGGCCAGGCCCCAACAACACCCCAAAAAGTCGAAAACCACACAAAAATCACCACAATCCAATACCATCCATGCCCTCAATGATGTTTAAATTCAAGACACCCCACAGAAAGACTAGGTCCATGCACCACTGACTACCCCTGGGCATAATGGTTGAAAGCAAGGCAAACTGGGTGCAGGCCTGAGCACACTGCCTGACTTAAAAATGGCCCCTTGACACCCACCACATGGCCAGGCCCTGCCTGTACCAGGCCTCAAAATGGCCCCCACCCACATGGCCAGGCCCCAACAACACCCCAAAAAGTACAAAAAACACACACAAATCACCACAATCCAATGCCATCCATGCCCTCAATGATGTTTACATTCAAGACACCCCACAGAAAGACTAGGTCCATGCACCACTGACTACCCCTGGGCATAATGGTTGAAAGCGAGGCAAACTGGGTTCAGGCCTGAGCACACTGCCTGGCTTCAAAAAGGCCCTTTGACCCCCACCACATGGCCAGGCCCTACCTGTACCAGGCCTCAAAATGACCCCCACCCACATGGCCAGGCTCCAATAACACCCCAAAAAGTCGAAAAACACACAAAAATCACCACAATCCAATGCCATCCATGCCCTCAATGATGTTTAAATTCAAGACACCCCACAGAAAGACTAGGTCCATGCACCAATGACTACCCCTGGGCATAATGGTTGAAAGCAAGACACACTGGGTGCAGGCCTGAGCACACTGCCTGGCTTCAAAATGGCCCCTTGACCCCCACCACATGGACAGGCCCTGCTTGTACCAGGCCTCAAAATGGCCCCCACCCACATGGCCAGGCCCCAACAACACCCCAAAAAGTCAAAAAAACAGACAAAAATCACCACAATCCAATGCCATCCATGCCCTCAATGATGTTTACATTGAAGACACCCCACAGAAAGACTATGTCCATGCACCACTGACTACCCCTGGGCATAATAGTTGAAAGCAAGGCAAACTGCGTGCAGGCCTGAACACACTTCCTGGCTTCAAAATGGCCCCTTGACCCCCACCACATGGCCAGGCCCTGCCTGTACCAGGCCTCAAAATGGCCCCCACCCACATGGCCAGGCCCCAACAACACCCCAAAAAGTAAAAAAAAACACAAAAAACACCACAATCCAATGCCATCCATGCCCTCAATGATGTTTAAATTTAAGACATCCCACAGAAAGACTAGGTCCATGCACCACTGACTACCCCTGGGCATAATGGTTGAAAGCAAGGCAAACTGGGTGCAGGCCTGAGCACACTGCCTGGCTTCAAAATGGCCCCTTGACCCCCACCACATGGCCACGCCCTGCCTGTACCAGTTCTCAAAATGGCCCCCACCCACATGGCCAGGCCCCAACAACACCCCAAAAAGTAAAAAAACACAAAAATCACCACAATCAAATGCCATCCATGCCCTCAATGATGTTTAAATTCAAGACACACCACAGAAAGACTTGGTTCATGCACCACTTACTACCCCTGGGCCTACTAGCTAGTGAGGCTTTACAGGCACCCCACAATTAAAAAAAAATCAACATATAAAGTGAGCTAAAATTCACAGAAACAGTTGTATCATGCACCCATGACTAACCCTGGGCCTACTGGATACTGTGGCTACCCACAATATATATTGTTTTAAACTTGTGAAAAATGTGTTAAAACTGTAGTTGCAGCAACTGCAATGCCCCAAACAAACAATACCAACTTACTTGTAAAATCTCAAGTCCAAAAGTGATCCAAACTCCAAAGTCCAAAAAGTCCTCAAATACAAATATCCAGCAGCAGCCACAAAAAGTAATCCTTCCAGCTCCAGATCCAAATCATAAGTGACCAGGACATGGGCAAAGCACTGGGAGGAGCCTGCTGGACAGGAACAGGAAGTTGGAGATTCTGGGGCACTTCCTTCCTCCCACCCCCCCAAAAATGGACTCCTTGCACCAAAAAGTGCAGCCAAATGTCAATCTGAGGAGTTATTCTGATAAAAATCATCATTTTCAGAAGGTTTATGCTTCCTGCTGTGGATATCTTGTGCAGAATTGCAATTTTAGCAATTGCGGGAAAGCAAGCTGTTCAAATCTCCCGCCGGAAGTCAGCTGCGCGCCGCATCTACGAGTTCGGCATTGTTTACTCCCGCAATGCGTAATCGCGGGCCCTTTTGACGTACTCGCGTTGTCAAACTCTCGCTGTGCAAGATGGCGAGCCGCGATGACGTAATTGCGTTTGAAAAACTCTCGTGCGATCACGCAGCAAGATCCAAAATGGCACAGCACACGCAAAGCAGGAGAAAAGCAACTCGACGGTCTCAGAATCACGGTAAGTCAACGCCGCGCACGCAGTATTGTATTTTTCAAGCGCGACCAAGCAAAAAAATTTGCAGCTTGCGAATTTGCGTATTTTTGGGCAAATTCGCGCGATTCGCGGACCACGAATTTGCCAAAAATTCACAACGTCCACGAACGAAACGGATTTTACGCCCACGCTTAGTAATTTTACTGTTCAGGGTGGTAATGAGTTTTGGTGTGCCAGGGGTAATTTTAGGGTTCAGAGCGGGTATGGGTTTTGGGGTGCCAGAAGTAATTTTAGGGTTCAGGGTGGATATGGGTTTTGGGGTGCCAGGGGGAATTTTAGGATTCAGGGCTGGTATGGGTAATGGGGTGCCAGGGGGCAATGTTAGGGTTCAGGGTGGGTATGAGTTTTGGGATGCCAGGGGGTAATTTTAGGGTTCAGGGTGATAATGAGCTTTGGTGTGCCAGGGGTAATTTTAGGGTTCAGAGCGGGTATGGGATTTGGGGTGCCAGGAGTAAATTTAGGGTTCAGGGTGGATATGGGTTTTGGGGTGCCAGGGGTAATGTTAGGGTTCAGGGTGGATATGGGTTTTGGGATGCCAGGGGTAATGTTAGGGTTCAGGGTGGATATGAGTTTTGGTGTGCCTGGGGTAATTTTAGAGTTCAGGGAGGGTATGGGGTTTGGGGCTGGAGTTCTGGACTTTTTGGTTCCGTCCAGAGGTGTCAGGGATAACACCCGAAGACCCCGGAGTTCTACCTGTCTCGGTGCACAAATAAACAGAAACACGGGCTTCTCGATGGTGGCGTCAAAGACCAAAGGTTTATTACTGCAGGGACACAGAAGTCACAGAAACTACACACGGGCAGTAACTAGGAGCCTGTTCGATTTGTACAAAGTGGGTTGCTCCTTATATATGAAATTTTAGGCTTCGGGCAAATTCTTTACATGTTAGTACATTTCTAAACCTTTGTGTCCTAAACAATAAATATTTGGCGTTGCACAGGAATCGTCAACAATATCTGATGTCAAAACATTACGAACGAGGGGTTCCCACTGTTCCATCATAATCCCATGTCAGCTTTTCATTCAAGAGCCGGACCGCCTCATCGTAAATTTCGTTACCTCCCCCTAATAAAGGCCCAGAAGGAGAGGAGCAGAGCCAGGTGCAGAAGATAGAAAAGTAGGATAAGAGATGTTTGTGGGTCGTAAATGGGCAAGGCTACCAGCTTCGGCCGCCTAATCATGATCAGGCCAACGAACACGAGAACCAGTATAACAGGACTGGCCTCAGGCAGCGGAGGCAGCTTCTGTCGAGTCATGCAGCCATGGCGTGTTCTGTCCTAAGGTGCACGTGTCACTAGCAAGGTGAATCTCTGGCTAAAGCTTACGTGTCCTTAAGTGAAAGAGGTCACTGCGTGTCCATTGACTATGTGAGGGCAAGAAATACAAAATGGCTGCCGTAATCTAAAATGGATGCCATGGGTAGATCAGAAATGTGTTCATAACAGGAGTGCTCTTGCTCGTAGCATAGCGAAAACACCAGGATATGCTAAATGGATCATTCGCGGTTCACTGATACCAAAATTATGCATTTACGACAATGTTGAAAACACGGGTTCAAATCGTCACGGAACCTCAGACCCTCCTTTTGCCCTTACATAGGCAATTACTCAGTCTATGTCCGAGTCTAACTCTATGCTCATCAGGTCAGTGACATGTTGTTGTATCATCATCCTTTCTCGCACCTTTTCTCCAAATGCAGGTGGTTTTCTGAAACAGGTTGCAGCACAGAGACTACACAAAGCGGGACCACATTGGATAATCAGGCAGCACGAGAACAGGAATACTAGGATGATACCAATAACCATTAGAACCTTCCATCCCCACGCTGATAGCAGAGTCCAAAACCACTCCATGAAGGACCAGTTTCCCTTGTCTACGTGAATAGAGTCGGAAATCTTGTGTAGCTTAGAGATCGCTTCGTAGACAGTCGGAGCATTATTGGGAATAAAAACACAGCAGCTCGATTGGATCATTCTGCATACCCGACCTCGATCTGCAAGTATTACGTCTAGAACCATACGGTTCTGCAACGTCATGAGACGATCCGCCTGAAGCTCAGCTGTTAAGTTACTAAGGGCACCAGCAGTTTCTGTAATAGTAGATTCAACTACCCGTGTTAGTTGACGTAGATTTCTACTATTGGCCATAGGCCCCCAGAACGGAAGGAAACCTTTGAAGAAGTCTCCCGCTTCCTGACCAGCGGTATCTTCCTTGCTGAAAACACCTCTTGCTACTCTGGTCTTGTGGTAATCTGAAGAAGCAGTGTATGTTGGAGGCAACAGTCGAGCAATATAACATGAACCTGAAAAGTCAGCAGGCAACCATGTATACGCTCTGTCCTGACAGATGAAGTAGGTACCCCTAGCAGTAAGAAAGGCAGGGGAAGAGTTAGACGGAAACACGTAAGTCTCAACGCACTCACTCTTCCCTAACTGAGCTCTCGTATTTCTCCCATTTCCTTGCAAACAGACTTGACCTCGGTGAGGTACGACCCAGACTGGAGTGGAGCTCTTACGCTTGCTTTCTCCCAAACTAAGGCGATACTCTGTAGAATTCCAACTCAAATATACCCGTAATTCATCTCTAGGGTAAGATGGAGTATTATTGACGTCTTTAATCATGTCAATAATTCCCTGGACTAAAGCTTTGTTGACAGAGTTGTATTTAGTGGAACGTGGTGGACGCAGAGGATAGGTCTCAAGGGCATAGGCAAAAATGGTCTGAAAGGCCTGAAAGGATCCATTATAGCTAAAAGGCAAGACTAGATAGGCAATGCCTTTATCCATAGTGTGGGGTATCAGGCCACACACCCAGCAGTCTGTAGTGTTAACTACCAGTTGGTGTTGATGCAAGAGCTGTACAAAAGTGTTATTAATGAATTCTGAGCGTCGAGCTTATTCGTGTTCAGAAAACGAGTGAAAAGAATGCATAGAAGCAACAGTAGAAGAAACAGGATCAAGGGGAGGTACTGTAGTTGTTACCGGTGTAAAAATAAAATGCACACCAAAGACGATTCCACCCACCAACGTTATTAAAACAATCAAAAACGTAACTGCACATTGCATCAGAAAGCATTTGCTGTGAAGAATTTTGTAAAGTCTATTTCTGCGAACATAAATTACATTCTCTCGTTGCAGCTCAGGAAGCTCCATCTTCTACAATCCGCTCGTGACTACTGATGATGTGTACGTAGATGAAAATGCCTCTATCAGCCCTGGGAGTTCCCAGAACTAACAGAAAGATCGACCTTGTGTCTGACCCCCGCATATTCAACTAGGCACACAGCCACGACCCTACGGCTACCCAGACGGCAAGGCAATTTTAAAACAACAAAACAATACAAAGTATTAGCAAACTTCCTGGCTGGAGGCAATGTATCAAAATTAAATGTGTAAAATGGGCAGTTTCCTGCTTTATTTGTCCATATTGCGAGATCGTAAATTGTATTTCAGTTTTGCAGGAGCTGTTTGATCTGGAAACAGTGTATTTTCAGCAGGGGTTGCAATGTTCAAGTTTGCAGATGGCAAATGTTCTTTTGATGCAGAGGACAAATGTTCAGAGTTCAAAGGAGTAGTTTCAGAAAGGGAGCCAAAGTTCGATGAATCAGTGATTAGTTCTGCATCGCTGAAAGGGATAAACCTGGGGACTTGTTCTGTTTCAGAGGCACCGATTCCTTTCTTCACCCAGTTGTCATAAGGAAGCGGCAGAGGTACACGCTTGACATGCGTTGTGTGGATCCAGTTTTTTCGGCCCGCCACACGAATAGCAGTTCTCGTTGCCAACAACACTTGAAATGGTCTGACGAATCTGGGTTGGAGATTTCTTGTCCTTGCAAAATTTCGGATGACCACTTGGTCACCTGGTTTCAGCTGATGACCTGGACTCTCCGGTGGCTTTGGTAATGCATCGAAAACCTGTTGGTGAATAAGACTCAATTTAGCAGTCAAGTCGAAAAGGTAATCAATTAACATTGGGTATTCCAGCTGTTTAAATTCCTTTGGTCTAGGTACCCCCCAAACGTTTGCAGGGCGGCCAAATACTATTTCATACGGACTAAGCCCTACTCTAGAATGCACGGTCGCTCTTGTGGATAACAGAGCCAAAGGTAGTGCATCTGGCCAGGGCAAACCCGTGGATGCTTGTATCTTAGCAAGTTTCAGTTTGAGGGTGCCATTGTAACCCTCAACTAAACCAGCAGACTGGGGATGATTCGCACTGTGGAACTTCTGTTTTATCCCTAAGCCGGCACACACACTCTGCATAACTTTGCCTATGAATTCGCTTCCGTTATCTGACCATACAATCCGTGGCATGCCATACCTGGGGAAGTATTCTTTGAGAAGGATTTTGGCAGTGGACAAGGCGGTATTGTCCTTTAGTGGATATGCTTCAATCCATCTGGAAAAAGCACAGACTACCACTAGGACGTACTTTAGATTGTTGCAACGATCCATGTGAATGAAGTCTAACTGAATCACTTCAAAGGGGCAAGAAGGAGGAGCAAAATGACCAGCGGGTGTGGGGATTCCCTTGCCAGGATTATGCATCAGGCATACCATGCAATTTCTCACCACTCTCTCTGCACACTTACTAATCCCATCATTCTTCCAGACTGGAGCCAACATCTTACAGATCCCTTTAGAACTGATGTGCGCTGCTCCATGCGCCATCGTTACTACTGCAAGCACATACGCATCAGGCAACATCCAACGCTGTTGTTCTGACAAATCAATCCAACACCCACTCGAGTCCAATTTAGCCGTACTCTCTTTCCATGCAAGCTTTTCTTCCTCAGTCGCCTCTTTCTGAATTTCTTTCACGCTTTCCACTGTATCCTCACACATTCCAGACTCAGAAATCCATCTTGCAGACGTTGCAACATACATTCTACTCATCATATTTCTAGCTGTATGTTTAGCGGTCTCATCAGCAAAAGCATTTCCACGACCAACATCATCCGTGATTGCTTTATGAGCACTGCACTTCACAATCGCAACTTCAGTCGGCAAGGTTAGAGATTCCAACAAGTCGTTAACTAGCTGACCATGTTGAATCTTAGTCCCATGGGACGTAATGAAACCTCTTTCTTTCCACAAACGGCCAAAACTATGGGCCGAACGCGTACTGACTATCTGTGAACACATTCACTCTCTTTCCCTTAGCTAAAACACACGCTCTCGTTAGTGCAATCAATTCTGCAGCTTGGGCAGAATTCTGACTCACTCTCGCAGTCTCCACAATCGTACTCAAAGTCGTTACTGCGTAAGCAGCAGTCACATCACCATTCTCCAGTTTAAAGCAAGACCCATCAACATCCAACGTGCCATCTGGATCTGACAACGGAGTGTCTTTAAGATCAATTTGTCCTTTTGTCTCTTCCTCTGTTCTGAAGCAACAGTCATGTGGTTCCGAATCACTCGACTCCTGATTAGTCGGCAACAATGTTGCTGGATTCAATACATTGCATCTTTTGATCTGAATATGACTCGCTAGCAATGTCAGCTCGTAGCCTGATAATCTAGCACTGGTAAGGTGTTGTGTCTTGGTTCGGGTCATGAGTGTATCCACGGCATGTGGAACCATGACCACTAGCATGTTGTTCATCACCAAACCAGCAGATTGTCGAATGGAAGCCGCAGCTGCTGCTGTAGCTCTCAAACAACTAGGCAACGCTCTAGCTACCGGATCTAATGTTGATGAAAAATACGCACAAGGGCGTTGTTTATCACCAAATCTCTGTGTTAGAACACTCAACGCGCAACCTTCTCTCTCGTGAACATAGAGCGTAAATGGCTTACTGTAGTCAGGTGTACCCAACACAGGAGCTGAACACAATGCATTTCGTAACTCAGAAAAACTCTGTTGACATTCGGCAGACCATGGCACCGGACTCGGAACATTTTTCCCAGTCAAAGCTACCAATGGTTTTGCCAAAAGAGAAAAATTTGGGATCCACTGCCTACAGTATGAGGTAATACCTAAAAAGGCACGTACTTCTCTCTGTGTGCTAGGAACATTCATCTGCAGAATTGCTTTTATTCTCTCTGGGGTCAACTTTCTTCCCTCCTTTGACAAGAGATGACCTAGGTAGGTCACTTCTTGGCAACAGTATTGCATTTTCGAAGGTGACACTTTGTGATTTAAACTAGACAAATGATGCAATAAGGAAATTGTAGCTGCTTTGCAAGTTTCCTTGTCATCGGCAGCCACTAGAAGATCATCGACATATTGCACTAAAGCAGAACCAGGAGGAAGTACAAAGGAATCTAACTGACTTTTTAATGCCTGACTGTAAATGGATGGACTCTCACAATAGCCTTGTGGAGCACGTTTAAACCTGAAGCTTCGACCTCCTAGAGAGAAGCCGAAAATATCTCTGCTTTCCTCGGCTATCGGAATGCTGAAAAAGGCATTCTTCAAGTCGATAACTGAAAACCATGTGGCTGTAGCAGGAATCAACGTTAACAATGCAGTAATGTCTGGGACCACAGGGAACTGTGGAATCACAATTTTGTTAACCTCTCTAAGATCAATTACAAACCTATAGACTGGAGGCTTTGAAGGATCAGTACGTTTCAGAATTGGCAATACAGGACTGTTACAGACATTTCCTCTAGTTTCTTCTACTACATCTTTCTTGATCAGATCTTGCACAATTAAATAAAGCGCTCGTTCACCTTCACTAGAGATCTTGTATTGTGGGATTCGTGGGAATTTGACATTAGCTTTCAAAGTGACTACATATGGTGGAATTTCTAAAAGACCTACATCGTTAGGACCAGTCGCCCAAAGAGAATCAGGGAGAGAACGCAGCTCTGGTGGGAGCGCATCCATCGACAAATACATTGGAGAGATGATTCTTTTACCCAACGTAAGCTGTACTCCCGAAGGAGAACAATACAATGTCGCATACAGGCGTTTTAACAAGTCTAAACCAAGCAGATTTTCATTACAACCCGTCGTCAAAATCAAGGGTGCTTTCAATTGACGGGGTCCAACAGAAATAGACAAAGGACCAGATACGGGGTTGTAAACAGGGGCGCCTGAAAAACCTACAGAAACATTTGTTAAGCCAGACAAAGGTGCGCCAGGGAGTTTCGCATGTATGATAGAACTTTTTGCTGCACCAGTATCCAACAGAAACGGTTCGACTACACCTGATGCTGCTACTGCGACATAAGGCCCACTCTGATCTACTGGAACTGATACTACTCCCTCTCTTTGTCCATGGCTGTCCTAGTACTCACTTTGCTGAAATTCCTCATTAACTTCACAGTAGTCCTCAACATGATACTGTTGAGATCTATTTTGCTGGGCAGACTGTCCATTTCGCTGATCAAAATGATTAGAAAGGCGATCATTCGTTTGTGGAGGCATAGCACCTCGTCCTCGACCTCTAGAATTTTGCATAGAACCACCACGATCTCTCTGAGCTGCTGCAGCATTATTTTGCGCTAAGACTGGACACTCATTTTTATAATGACCTTCTTTCTTACAATATGCACACTGATTCCATTGGTATTGCGGTCTCTGAGAACTATAATCTGTTCTTTGATATGACCCTTGCTGTGTATTAGTCTGATTCGTGCGAGGCGGATATGCTTGCTGCAAAATAACTTTAGTTTATAAATCTTTCGTTTTCTTATCTGATTTTTCCTTCTCTTCTTTATCCCTATTTTCATAGTACTGAGCAGTTGCAAGTATTTGCGCAGTCGTAGAGACAGCCCACGCACTCTCGGAATCTTTCAATTTATTACTAAGTTCTGGTAACAGATTGTGTACAAATTTATCAACAAATAGTCTCTGTCCTCCTTCCGTGCTCATATCCTGACCACTATGATCTACGAAAGTCTCTTCAAACCTTGTGAAAAAGTCGGAAACACTTTCGTCCTTCTTCTGCCTGCATGCAGACAATTTGTCCCAGTTAACGCGCAATGCTGGCATCAGAGTCTTCATTAAATCGATTATTCTACCCGGTAAATCAGCAATTAGAGGTTCGGGTTTGGAACCACCTATTTGTTGACCATCCGCTGCAATTATAGCTGCCCAATCACCACCTAGAGCAACTGGATGATTCTCTTTACGAATTTTAGCCCAAATTGGTTGCGGAACTACATTACCAAATAACATGTCAATGTCCGCTAAATTCATTACACAAGCTTTAACTGTCTGCGCTAACTCTTTGTAATATCCGGCAGGATTCTTACGGGGATCTGGCAAGGCCTGTTTCATTGCTAACACTTCAGCTCGCTTCCACGGAATGTGTATCCACACTCTCTGGAATTGCGCCGGAGCTGCAGCAATACCACGATGTGCATCAGCTTGCACAGCTTCGCGCCAAATTGGAGGAACCTCCCTCACTGGATATTGGAGATTCTGCTTCGTACTACGTTTCTCTAACTCCCTCGGTGAACGAAGGGACGGATCATTCCTATAACTTAAAATTAGTTCCATCGCTTCCTTTATACTTTGACCAACTATCATACCTGCAGCAAATTCTTTCTGGACATTAATTAATCCATCTTAATTTGATTCAGAGTCATCCTCTTCCAATTCCTCACGCAAAAGGGAGCACATTTCATCGAACACATATCGCTGTGTCGGTTCATTCCATTGCATAAATGTATCTAATACATCTCTAGTACTATATCTTCCACTTTTTGAAATCCATCTAAGAGCTGTGGAATCTAATATTCCCCGTTCTTCAGTACTGGGAAGCTGACTGCGTCTCTACACAGAGTCAGAGGCAGGAGTCTTAATTAAAGTTTTATAGAAGGTAGATAGAATATTAGAGACAGAATCAGTGATTCTCTGACGAACAGAAAGCGGAGTCATAATGCTAGCAGAAGCAGTAAGTAGAGTAGCAGTTGGAACAGATAGAACAGGAGCAGTAGGAGTAGCAGGCAAAGTAGCTTGTGAAACAACAGGTGTAAGTGATACAGGCATAGGCAAAGAAGCTGGCAACCCTGGAAGAAGGGGTGCCGGAGGAACATTAGCATTGCCCACAGGAGGTACAAGAGCTTGATTCAGGGGAACAGGAGCAGGAATACCAGGCTGTCCAGCAACCGGTAATTGAACATTCGGTAAAGGTGGAGCCGTAGCACCCTGTGCATACGGTGGGGGTGACCTCAACAAGTAAGACAACAAGGGATCCTTTTCGGGATCCTCTATTATCTTAGCTCTACTCGATGGCAAGGCAGGATAGCACTTGTATATCGCTAAATTACGCTCTCTATTAGCCACCTCCATCGCTTTCTCAGACTCGTTGAGTTGCAGCTGCTTAGCAGACTGTTCTAAAGTCAACTCTTGCTCTTTCTGTTCTTTCTTCAACTTTTTAATTTCTCTCTGTTTAGATTCTTTTCGCCAATAACGGAAAGAATCAAACATTGCCGGCCGTGCTTTCTTCTTAAACAATTTCATTTCCAAATTATCTAGAACTTCAGGTTCAAAACTACCATGCAATGGCCAACTAAGGACACCGTCTTTCTCCGTATATCGGATCCACACCTCATTATAAGATATAGGACCCACTCCAAACTTACAATACAGATCATAAAGAGGAGTTCCAATCGGAGGAACCAGACATGAGTCCTCCAACCAGGAATCACTGTTGCAACCAAAACACGACAACATACAATTTTTCCGACTTACCATTTTATAATCCGGAACACAGAACAAACAAAAACACGAACAAAAGGTGTGCACTCGAACCAAGAACTTAGGCCTACCAAAGCGAACAGATGTATCGATACCCAAACTAAACCAAATGATTATCGTAACTAGAACAACCAGTGATAATCTTACGAAACCAAACCAAACCAAGAACTAAAAAGGATTATCCAAACAGTAGCAACCCTTACGAAGTAACCAACTAGCAACCACTTAATACTTAACTGAGGCACTGAAGACGTCACCAAGGAGAAACCCGTCACGTCTCGCCGTACTAAGGACTGCACCTCGGGTCCAAGACAGGGCGACGGTCAAGGCAACGGACCACTGCAGCCGTCCGAACGGGAACCCTCGTGGAAGAGAACGTCGGGCCACTTTTGCGATATGCCGGGATCGATGAAGTGGGGCGCCTCCCTCAGGAATCTTCACACAAAGCTTCTCGAACTCTTCAGGCTTTTGGACCGGTACTGAATGACGTCGCCCCACGTGGGCGCCAATTGGAGTTCTGGACTTTTTGGTTCCGTCCAGAGGTGTCAGGGATAACACCCGAAGACCCCGGAGTTCTACCTGTCTCGGTGCACAAATAAACAGAAACACGGGCTTCTCGATGGTGGTGTCAAAGACCAAAGGTTTATTACTGCAGGGACACAGAAGTCACAGAAACTACACACGGGCAGTAACTAGGAGCCTGTTCGATTTGTACAAAGTGGGTTGCTCCTTATATACTAAATTTTAGGCTTCGGGCAAATTCTTTACATGTTAGTACATTTCTAAACCTTTGTGTCCTAAACAATAAATATTTGGCGTTGCACAGGAATCGTCAACAATATCTGATGTCAAAACATTACGAACGAGGGGTTCCCACTGTTCCATCATAATCCCATGTCAGCTTTTCATTCAAGAGCCGGACCGCCTCATCGTAAATTTCGTTACCTCCCGCTAATAAAGGCCCAGAAGGAGAGGAGCAGAGCCAGGTGCAGAAGGTAGAAAAGTAGGATAAGAGATGTTTGTGGGTCGTAAATGGGCAAGGCTACCAGCTTCGGCCGCCTAATCATGATCAGGCCAACGAACACGAGAACAAGTATAGCAGGACTGGCCTCAAGCAGCGGAGGCAGCTTCTGTCGAGTCATGCGGCCATGGCGTGTTCTGTCCTAAGGTGCACGTGTCACTAGCAAGGTGAATCTCTGGCTAAAGCTTACGTGTCCTTAAGTGAAAAAGGTCACTGCGTGTCCATTGACTATGTGAGGGCAAGAAATACAAAATGGCTGCCGTAATCTAAAATGGATGCCATGGGTAGATCAGAAATGTGTTCATAACAGGAGTGCTCTTGCTCGTAGCATAGCGAAAACACCAGGATATGCTAAATGGATCATTTGCGGTTCACTGATACCAAAATTATGCATTTACGACAATGTTGAAAACACGGGTTCAAATCGTCACGGAACCTCAGGGCGCCAGGGGGTAATTTTAGGATTCAGGGCTGGTATGGGTAATGGGGTGCCAGGGGGTAATTTTAGGGTTCAGGGTGGGTATGGGTTTTGGGGTGCCAAGTGTAATTTTAGTGTTCAGGGCTGGTATGGGTAATGGGGTGCCAGGGGTAATTTTAGGGTTTAGGGTGGGTATGAGTTTTGGGGTGCCAGGGGGTAATTTTAGGGTTCAGGGTGGTTATGAGTTTTGGAGTGCCAGGGGTAATTTTAGGGTTCAGGGCGGGTATGGGTTTTGGGGTGCCAGGAGTAATTTTAGGGTTCAGGGTGGATATGGGTTTTGGGGTGCCAAGGGTAATTTTAGGATTCAGGGCTGGTATGGGTAGGGGGGTGCCAGGGGGTAATGTTAGGGTTTAGGGTGGATATAGGTTTTGGGACGCCAGGGGCAATTTTAGGGTTCAGGGTGGATCTGTGTTCTGGTGTGCCAGGGGGAGTTTTAGGGTTCAGTGTGGGTATGGGTTTAAGAGTTGCAGGGGGTACTTTTAGGGTTCAGGGTGAGTATAGGTTTTGGTGGTGCCAGAAGTAATTTTAGGGTTCAGGGTGGATATGGGTTTTGGGGTGCCAGGGGGTACTTTTAGGGTTCAGGGTGAGTATAGGTTTTGGTGGGGCCAGAAGTCATTTTAGGGTTCAAGGTGGATATGGGTTTTGGGGTGCCAGGGGTAATGTGAGGGTTCAGGGTGGATATGGGTTTTGGGGTGCCAGGGGTAATGTTAGGGTTCAAGGTGGATATGGGTTTTGGAATGCCAGGGGTAATGTTAGGGTTCGGGGAGGGTATGCGTTTTGGGGTGCAAGGAGTAATTTTAGTTTTCAGGGTGGATATGGGTTTTGGGGTGCCAGGGGTTAATTTTAGAATTCAGGGCTGGTATGAGCAATGGGGTTCCAGGGGGTAATTTAAGGGTTCAGGGTGGGTATGGGTTTTGGGGTGCCAGGTGTAATTTTAGGGTTCAGGGTGGGTATGCGTTTTAGTGTGCCAGGGGTAATTTTAGGGTTCAGGGCAGGTATGGGTTTGGGGTGCCAGGAGTAATTTTAGGGTTCAGGGTGAATATGGGTTTTGGTGTGCCAGGGGGAATATTAGGATTCAGGGCTGGTATGGGTAATAGGGTGCCAGGGGGTAATGTTAGGGTTCAGGGTGGATATGGATTTTGGGGTGCCAGAGGTAATGTTAGGGTTCAGGGTGGGTATGGGTTTTAGGATGCCAGGGGCTAATTTTAGGTTTCAGGTTGGTAATGAGCTTCTGTGTGCCAGGGGTAATTTTTGGGGTTCAGGGTGGGTATGGGTTTTGGGGTGCCAGGACTAATTTTAGGGTTCAGGGTGGATATGGGTTTGGGGGGCCAGGGGTAATGTTAGGGTTCAGGGTGGATATGAGGTTTGGTTTGCCTGGGGTAATTTTAGGGTTCATGGAGCGTATGGGTTTTGGGGCGCAAGGGGGTAATTTAAGGATTCAGGGCTGGTATGGGTAATGGGGTGCCAGGGGGTAATTTTAGTGTTCAGGGCTGGTATGGGTAATGGGGTGCCAGGGGTAAGTTTAGGGTTCAGGGTAGGTATGGGTTTTGGGGTGCCAGGGGTTAATTTTAGGGTGCAGGGTGATAATGAGTTTTGGAGTGCCAGGGGTAATTTTAGGGTTCAGGGCGGGTATGGATGTTGGGGTACCAGGAGTCATTTTAGGGTTCAGGGTAGATTTGGGTTTTGGGGTGCCTGGGGTAATTTTAGGACTCAGGGCTGGTATGGGTAATGGGGTGCCGGGGGTAATGTTAGTGTTTAGGGTGGATTTGGGTTTTGGGGTGCCAGGGGTAATTTTAGGGTTCAGGGTGGATATGGGTTTTGGTGTGCCAGGGGTAAATTTAGGGTTCAGGGTGGGTATGGGTTTTGGGGTGCTAGGGGGTAATTTTAGGGTTCAGGGTGGTAATGAGTTTTGGTGTGCTAGGGATCATTTTAGGGTTTAGGGTGGGTATGGGTTTTGGGGTGCCAGGGGGTAATTTTAGGGTGCAGGGTGATAATGAGTTTTGGAGTGCCTGGGGTAATTTTAGGGTTCAGGGCGGGTATGGATGTTGGGGTACCAGGAGTAATTTTAGGGTTCAGGGTAGATATGGGTTTTGGGGTGCCTGGGGTAATTTTAGGATTCAGGGCTGGTATGGGTAATGGGGTGCCGGGGGTAATGTTAGTGTTTAGGGTGGATTTGGGTTTTGGGGTGCCAGGGGTAATTTTAGGGTTCAGGGTGGATATGGGTTTTGGTGTGCCAGGGGTAAATTTAGGGTTCAGGGTGGGTATGGGTTTTGGGGTGCTAGGGGGTAATTTTAGGGTTCAGGGTGGTAATGAGTTTTGGTGTGCTAGGGATAATTTTAGGGTTTAGGGTGGGTATGGGTTTTGGGGTGCCAGGCAGTAATTTTAGGGTTCAGGGTGGATATGGGTTTTGGGGTGCCAGGGGATAATTTTAGGGTTCCGGGTGGTAATGAGTTTTGGCGTGCCAGGGATAATTTTAGGGTTCAGGGTGGGTACGGGTTTTGGGGTGCCAGGGGTTAATTTTAGGGTTCAGGGTTTTTATGGGTTTTGGGGTGCCAGGGGCAATGTTAGGGTTCAGGGTGGATATGGGTTTTGTGATGTCAGGTGTAATGTTAGGGTTCAGGGTGGATATGGGTTTTGCGTGCCAGGGGTAATGTTAGGGTTCAGGGTGTATATGGGTTTTGGGGTGCCAGGGTTAATTTTAGGGTTCAGGGTGGATATGAGGTTTGGGGTGCCAGGGGTAATTTTAGAGTTATGTTATGTTATAAAGCATTTTATTGCACGCTCTGCTACTACAAAGTATCCTGGTGCGATATGTGAGCACTAAACTGACCCAGTCCAAGAACAGAAGGAAACAGGGAGCTAAATACTGAGATTAAAAAGATGGGTTTTCAAGCCTTTCTTAAATTCTGCCAATGTAGTTAAAGATCTCAGAAAGAACGGCAAGGCATTCCAGGCCCGTGCTTCAGGGTAGATATGGGTTTTGGGGTGCCAGGGGTAATTTTAGGATCCAGGGCTGGTATGGGTAATGGGATACTAGGTGGAAATGTTAGGATTCAGGGCTGGTGTGGGTAATGGGGTACCAGGGGGTAATTTTAGGGTTCAGGGTGGATATGGGCTTTGGGGTGCCTGGGGTAATTTTAGGATCCAGGGCTGGTATGGGGAATGGGATACCAGGCGGTAATTCAGGGTTCAGGGTGAATATGGGTTTTGGGGTGCCAGGGGTAATTTTAGGGTTCAGGATGGATATGAGTTTTGGTGTTCCAGGGGTAATTTTAGCATTCGGGGTGGGTATGGGTTTTGGGGTGCCAGGGGTTAATTTTAGGGTTCAGGGTTTTTATGGGTTTTGGGGTTCCAGGGGCAATGTTAGAGTTCAGGGTGGATATGGGTTTTGTGATGTCAGGTGTAATGTTAGGGTTCAGGGTGGATATGGGTTTTGCGTGCCAGGGGTAATGTTAGGGTTCAGGGTGTATATGGGTTTTGGGGTGCCAGGGGTTATTTTAGGGTTCAGGGTGGATATGGGTTTTGGGGTGCCAGGGGTAATTTTAGGGTTCAGGGTAGATATGGGTTTTGGGGTGCCAGGGGTAATTTTAGGATCCAGGGCTGGTATGGGTAATGGGATACCGGGTGGAAATGTTAGGATTCAGGGCTGGTATGGGTAATGGGGTACCACGGGGTAATTTTAGGGTTCAGGGTGGATATGGGCTTTAGGGTGCCAGGGGTAATTTTAGGATCCAGGGCTGGTATGGGTAATGGGATACCAGGGGGTAATTCAGGGTTCAGGGTGAATATGGGTTTTGGTGTGCCAGGGGTAATTTTAGGGTTCGGGTGGGTATGGGTTTTGGGGTGCCGGGGGATAATTTTAGGGTTCAGGGTGATTATGGGTTTCGGGGTGCCAGGCGTAATTTTAGGGTTCAGTGTGGTAATGAGTTTTGGTGTGCCAGGGGATAATTTTAGGATCAGGGCTTGTATGAGTAATGGGATACCAGGGGGTAATGTTAAGGTTCAGGGTGGATATGGGTTTTGGGGTGCCAGGGGGTACTTTTAGGGTTCAGGGTGGATATGGGTTTTTGGGGTATCAGGGGTAATTTTAGGGTTCAGGGCGGATATGGGTTTTTGCGGTGTCAGGGGTAATGTTAGGGTTGAGGGTGGATATGGGTTTTGGGGTGCCAGGGTTAGTTTTAGGATCCAGGACTGGTATGGGTAATGGGATACCAGGGGGTAATGTTAGGGTTCAGGGTGGATATGGGTTTTGGGGTGCCAGGGGGTGTTTTTAGGGTTCAGGGTGGATATGGGTTTTGGTGTGCCAGGGGTAGTTTTAGGATTCGAGGTGGGTATGGATTTTGGGGTGCCAGGGGGTAATTTTAGGGTTCAGGGTGAATATGGGTTTCGGGGTGCCAGGCGTAATTTTAGGGTTCAGTGTGGTAATGAGTTTTGGTGTGCCAGGGGATAATTTAAGGATCCAGGGCTGGTATGACCCCTCGGATACCAGGGAGTAATGTTAAGGTTCAGGGTGGATATGGGTTTTGGGGTGCCAGGGGGTACTTTTAGGGTTCAGGGTGGATATGGGTTTTTGGGGTATCAGGGGTAATTTTAGGGTTCAGGGTGGATATGGGCTTTTGCGCTGTCAGGGGTAATGTTAGGGTTGAGGGTGATTATGGGTTTTGGGGTGCCAGGGGTAGTTTTAGGATCCAGGGCTGGTATGGGTATTGGGATACCAGGGCGTAATGTTAGGGTTCAGGGTGGATATGGGTTTTGGGGTGCCAGGGGGTACTTTTAGGGTTCAGGGTAGATATGAGTTTGGGGTGCCAGGGGTAATTATAGGGTTCAGGGTGGATATGGGTTTTGGGGTAACAGGGGTAATTTTAGGGTTCAGGGTGGATATGGGTTTGGTGTGCCAGGGGTAATGTTAGGGTTCAGGGTGGATATGGGTTTTGGGGTGCCTGGATAATTTTAGGGTTCAGGGTGGATATGGATTTTGGGGTGCCAGGAGTAATTTTAGGGTTCCGGGTGGATATGGGTTTTGGTGTGCCAGGGGTAATTTTAGGGTTAAGGGTGGGTATGGGTTTTGGTGTGCCAGGGGGTAATTTTAGGATTCAGGGCTGGTATGAGTAATGGGGTGCCAGGGGGTAATGTTAGGGCTCAGGGTGTATATGTGTTTTGGGGTGCCAGGGGTAATGTTAGGGTTCAGGGTGGGTATGGGTTTTGGGATGCCAGGGGTAATTTTAGGGTTCAGGGGGTAATGAGCTTTGGTGTGCCAGGGGTAATTTAAGGGTTCAGGGTGGGTATGGGATTTAGGGTGCCAGGAGTAATTTTAGGGTTCAGGGTGTATATGGGTTATGGGGTACCAGGGGTAATTTTAGGGTTCAGGGTGGGTATGGGTTTTGGCGTGCCAGGGGGTAATTTTAGGGTTCAGGGTGATAATGAGTTTTGGTGTGCCAGGGGTAATTTTAGTTTTTTTGTTTGTTTTGCAGAGTGGGTTTTGGTGTGCTAGGGGTAATTTAAGGGTTCAGTGTGGGAATGGGTTTTGGGGTGCCAGGGATATTATTAGGGTTCAGGGCTGGTATGGGCAATGGGGTGCCAGGGAGCTGATTTTAGGGATCATGCTGTGTATGCGTTTTGGAGTGCCAGGGGGTAATTTTAGGGTTCAGGGAATGTATGAGTTTTAGGGGGTCAGGGGCCATATACAACTCACTTTATTCAATGCAGCCAGCCTGGTGATGAGCAGAGTATTTAATTATCCCCATTTCTTTTTTGGGGATTGACATCCAAAACTTTTTTTCAAAACAAAATTTGGATGATGTTTAATCTGATATTACGGAGGCAAGAAAAAATCTAGACACGGGGAACAGGAGGAGGCAGAAGAACAAAGCACAAGTAGTTCTGCAGGTCCACTTTCAGCTCCAACAGAATCTAGCCATGATGTTGATGCTTCTGTAAATGATATTGGATTTTATTTTAATTTAGCAAAAAAATGAACAGACAACGTCAAATGCAATCTTCTAATAAATACTTATACTCCACCAAAAATATATGACTTCAAAAAAGATTCAGGTGGAACAAGCTGTTTCTGTCATGTGTGGATTAATCAATATTCACCATGGCTTAGCTACTCTCCACAACTGAAAGGTGCAATTTGCAAGTTTTCCACAGTTTTTCCACAGCCTGTTCATCGTGAGATACAAGGAGCATTCAAACCTACGCCTTTCACTAAATATTAAGACTTCCATGAAAGTGCACGCACGTCTTGGCATAAAAACGCACACGTGGATGCAACTCACTTTTTGGCTATCAGAAAGAAACCGGAAACAAGTATTGTTTGCTAAATAGACAATGCTGTGAAAAGGCATGTTGAAGACAATCGGAAAAAGTTATTTTCAATGTTGTCATCTATCTTATTTTGTGGTACACATAACATTGCATTACGTGGGGAAAAAAACTACATCCGAAAATGTGCAAAGTATGTACCAATTTCACATTGAAACAGGAGATGTCACCCTAAAGAACCATCTGGAAAATGAACCAGTTAATGCACATTATACATCTGTTCGAGTTGAACATGAATTAATTAGATTATGTGAAGAAACATTAAGAGAAGATCTAGTATCCTTAGTCAATAGATCAAATGGATTTTCAATCATTGCTGATGAAAGTGCTGACATATCTGGAAAAGAACAGATATCACTTGGAGTACGTTTCGTAGACACGACAAGTAGTACCATAGCTGTCTGGTTGAGGTCGACAATGGCAGAACATTGCTTATTGGGTTTGTGCATGATGAGCATACATCGAGCAAAAATTTATGAAAACAAACAACAGCTGATTGATAAAGTAATTGATAAATTTGCACAAGACTACAGACATTTACAGTTCCTTTTTCGAGATCAGTAAACTAACCAGCGAACAAAAACTGTATAAAACAACTACTCATTGAAAAATGTGACTGTTATATTTCAGCAAGACTCTACATGTTTGCAGTTCCTGTAACAGTTATCAAGGTTAAGTGTATATGTTTTTTTTCCAATTTGGAAGAGAACAGCTGTTATTTTATTTATGGTAATATATTTGATTTTATTTATTTTAATGTATTTAAGTTAATACATTTTCAAAATAAATAAACTGGTCATATATTTTAATTCTCATTTGTTTGTGCATGTTAACACCAAATGCAACTGAGTGACATGTTTTTTTTATAATGCAGTTATAGTGCATTCACTGCCATGATCATGTGTGTATGAATAATGTGGTATATTCAATAGTGGTGACATAAAAACAGATTAGAAATTGCTAATCAGACAATGGCAGCTTGATCCTTCCATTAATATTTTGTGTGAGAAGTTGGCCTGATATATAATGTTCACTATTCTAGTGAGCACCTTGTATCAGTCCAAACAACCCTTATTGATGATTGGTTGTAAGTCAACCTTATAGACCAGCTATCCTAGTAGCATGGATACGAGCAGTCTTCGGGCTAAACTCTAGAGGGCGTGTTAAGCCAGCTCCTATACCATCACATATACCCCTTGAACACCAAGTGAAAGGACACCACACCAGTGTTATGAAAATAAACAGTGTATTTATTTAGATCACAACAGCCCTGTACTCTTTATGAGGACAGGGTACTAAGCACACAACAAAACTCTTACGAAAATACTATAAGTTGCACAATTTACACAAATGCCCGAGGGGCACGAAAAACCATATACTACAAAAGTGGAATGCGAAATTACTAGCAGGTAAGCACTAATCTCATAGGGTTTGGAATCGCTAGGACTGGACTACTGAACCTTCAGATTACTAGCAGGAGGCCAAGGGGACTCGTGTGCAGAGTGTGCACTCTCACGCGGGATGTGGGACAAAGTCTATGGAGGCTAGTAAAAGCAAAAGTTAGTGTTCTCGGGCGAACCCGACTAGGTAGGTCAAAAACGAAAGTGGATCTAGGCACTTAGAGAGTTGTTCTACACTGGAGCACCGGGGTACTCGGTTTACCTAGCCCAGGGGCTGCGTAGGCTGCATAGGGTTCAAGTGTCGTCGGAAAACCTCGTTGACGAACCAGGAGCCTGAAAGAAGAAGCTGCTGGCAGGCGACCAGTGAAGAAGTTCGAAGTGATCCAAGCCTGGATCGAAGATGGAAGACACCTGTAAGCAGAGGGGACCAAGTTCTGAATCACTAGCCAGTGATTAGATGGGCACCAGGATGGCACCGGATGGAGTCACCTCGACCAGGTGAGTGGGCGACGCTGGGCTCTGCAATCTCACGGACCAGGAACGTTGTCGGCGACCAGGATGGAGGTGCGAGCTGTCCCACGATGGTTGCTGCTTTCGACGTCACTGGACCCAGGATTGGGGCAACAAGTCTTGGCAAATTCAAGCCCACGCGGTGGACTCAAAATGGCGTCTGGAGTGGACCAGGAGGGTCCGGGGTGCTCCTCTTTTGGAGGGGAGCAAGGGCCAGTCTGGAGCAACCAGACCAGCAGTGTTGATGTCGTCGTTCGTCGTCGAGAAGGCCACAAGCCAGCGGGCTAGTAGCCAGACAACGCGGTGAGCAGCAAAAAGCAGAAGGGCCCCACGCAGATCTGGTGGATGCTGGAGGGCTGAACTTCGGTGCTGGAGCTGCTCAGGGTTGGGGCTTCTCGGACCCCAAAGCACTCACTCTAGGATCCCTCGGCGGTTGTGCTGGATAGAAGTCGTGCAGTTCTGATGATGGCCGGTCCCTCGAGGTCTTGTCGCACCTACGGTTCTCAGCTTAGCTGTAGAGGTAGGTAGAGGTCAGAGGTGCCAGGGAAGCCGGGTCTCGTCGTGCTGGTCGGTCGGATTCCGGAGGAAGGACGTGCAGCAAACCGCAGTGTTCTTAGATGGTGCCTGCGGGTGCAGGGTGACTACTCCTTAGTCACAAGGGAGAAATCTTAGGAAGAAGTCTTGAGTTCCTTTCGTAGAAAGTAGTTTCAGGATTCAAAGATGATCTAATTTGGAAGGGGGCCCGCTCCTATCTTTATACTAGGAAAAGGGGCTGGCACGTGACTAGGTCCTGCCCATGGGTGGGACCAGGAAGGAGGGTGGTTACACCCCTCTCCCATGCCGGACTTTCCCCAGCTCAGGGGCTGGTGTGCCCCTGGAACTGGTTCTAGCCGGCAGATGCATAGTGAGCACCGCGGTGCCACTTGCAGTCACCTTCCTCTAAAGCCCTGCCTACCCAGGATACACAAAACCCTGTCTGGGATGGTGCTAGCACCGCCCCTGACATGAAACCCTTTGTCCAAGCTCCCCTCGCTGGAAGGACTCCCAGCTGCAGGGGGTCAGACCTGTGTCTGTGGTGGCAGCATCCATTTTGTGATGCTGAGACTCGAGTTAACTTTAACCGGGGTTCATAGTTACATACATGTCCTGTCCCTCTAAAAGGGTGGAATGCTAACCCCGTTGCCAGAATTGGCGAGGGGTTAGTATTCCAATTCGTATGACACCTTACTCGACATGTTTTGATAAAGCGATACCAAAGATAGCATATAACCGCGAGGATTATAATGCACTTAAGAGTATATGGTACGCGTTATCATGGAACAGCTATTAGGAGTTGGTTCCGCAAGCTGCAAACGGGCTCAGCTCATGCCAGAGCACCATCTCACACGATTCCAAGCACTCTGCCTTCAGGATTGTCAAGGCCTGCCATAGGAGTGACTGATAGGAATCTGTGTGTCCATTTTAGGGCTAGATATAGGTATACTATATCTAAAGCAAAGGGTGATTACACCACCTTGCCCCAGCTGTCGTGCAGCCAGTTGTGTCAGATTTAGATGGCCAGCCAGGGGTGGCATAATACATGCTGTAGCCCCTGGTAGGCCCTGGGTACACCTATGCCCTGAGTTACAGGGTCTGATAAGGTGGCCCAGTACCAATTGGTAAATGCACCTAAGGTACACGTGTCAATTTAGTGAGAGAACAGCAAGACTGTGGGTCTGATTAGCAGGCCCACAGCCAGAGAAGTGTTAAACCAGTGAAGCAAAAAGCAAAAATCTGGGGTGATCATAGGATTGCAGACCCTACTCTCCTACATGACCCCCCCCCCCAAACTTTGGGACAATAAACTAACCTTGACCAGGTGAGTCTTCTTGCCCTAAGTGGAAATACCTGGAGAGCCCATCTGCATTGCCATGATCAGTGCCAGGTCTATGCGCCACTGTAAAATCCATCCCCTGTAGGGAAATGGACCACCTAAGCAGTTTGGGGTTTTTCACCCTTCATCTGATTTAGCCACAAGAGGGGCTTGTGGTCGGTCTGAATCTTGAAATGAGTGCCAAACAAGCATGGCCTCAGTTTCTTCAGGGCCCAAACCACAGCAAAGGCCTCCCTCTCAATAGCTGACCAATTTTTCTCTCTGGGGGTCAGCCTTCTGCTTATAAAAGCAATGGGCTGGTCGTGACCATCAAAATTCAGTTGAGATAGAACAGCTCCCACACCCAACTCAGAAGCATCTGTTTGGACAATGAATGGATTGGAGTAGTCTGGACTCTTTAGGATAGGTGCTGTGCACATGGCCTGCTTTAGGTCATCGAATGCTTTTTGACAGCCAGCTGTCCACTGGACTTTCTTTGGCATTTTTTTACTTGTCAGTTCATTAAGTGGAGTCACAATTGATCCATAATTTCTGACAAATGTCCTATAGTAACCAGGCAGGCCCAAGAAAGCTCGAACCTGAGTCTGGGTGGTTGGAGGAGCCCAGTCCCTGATGGACTGTATCTTGCTCTCCAGTGGCTGAACCTGGCCTCCACCTACAAGGTGGCCCAGGTATACAACCTGTGTCTGCCCTATCTGGCACTTTGTGGCCTTGATAGTGAGACCTGCCTTATGCAGTGCCTCTAACACTTTCCTCAGGTGGACCAGGTGATCCTCCCAGGTGGAACTAAAGACAGCTATATCATCAAGATATGCTGCACAGAAGTCATCCAGCCCAGTGAGAACTTGATTCACCAGCCTTTGGAAGGTGGCAGGTGCATTTTTCAGACCAAAGGGCATTACCACAAATTGATAATGTCCACCAGGGGTTGAAAATGCTGTCTTGGGCTTGGCATCCTCAGCTAACCTGATTTGCCAATACCCAGCTGTCAGGTCAAATGTACTTAAGTAGTTGGCAGAAGCCAATCTATCTATAAGCTCATCTGCCCTTGGTATTGGGTGGGCATCAGTCTTAGTGACTGCATTGAGGCCTCTGTAGTCTATGCAAAACCTCATCTCTTTCTTACCACCCTGGGTGTGAGGCTTTGGTACTAGAACTACTGGACTAGCCCAAGGGCTATCTGAGGGCTCAATGACTCCCAGCTCCAACATTTTCTGCACTTCTGTCTTAATGCAGTCTCTAACATGATCAGGCTGCCTGTAGATTTTACTCTTGACTGGCAGGCTGTCGCCAGTGTCAACCTCATGGGTACACCAATTGGTTTGACTGGGTGTCAGAGAGAACATATGTCTGAAGGATTGAAGAACCTGTTTACAATCCTTCTGTTGATGGTCAGAGAGGCTGCCACAAAAGACAACACCATCTACTGATCCATCATCAGGATTCTGAGTGAGCAGGTCTGGGAGAGGGTCACTCTCCTCCTCCTGTCCCTCATCTGTGGCCATAAGCAAGCTCATGTCCTTCCTGTCAACATATGATTTGAGCCTGTTCACATGGAGCACCCTGTGGGGGCTCCTGGGAGTTCCAAGGTCCACCAGGTAGGTAACCTCTCCCTTTTGCTCAAGGATTGTGTGGGGCCCAGACCATTTGTCTTTGAGTGCTGCTGGGGCCACTGGCTCCAACACCCACACCTTCTGTCCAGGCTGATACACAGTCAGGACAGCCTTTTGGTCATGCCAAGCTTTTTGGAGTTCTTGGCTGGCCTTGAGGTTTTCAGATGCCTTTTCCATATACTCAGCCATCCTGGAACGGAGACCAAGTACATAGTCCACTATGTTGGTTGCAGACTTTTTGAGAGGTCTCTCCCATCCTTCCTTCACCAAACACAGGGGTCCTCTCACAGGATGCCCACACAAAAGTTCAAAAGGGCTGAAGCCAACCCCCTTCTGTGGGACCTCTCGGTAAGCAAACAAAAGGCAGGGTATCAGGACATCCCATCTATGCCTGAGCTTTTCAGGTAGTCCATGAATCATCCCTTTTAGGGTCCTGTTGAACCTTTCAACAAGCCCATTGCATTGTGGATGATAGGGTGTAGTGAACTTGTAGTTGACACCACATTCCTTCCACATAGCAGTCAAATATCCTGACATGAAGTTTGCACCTCTGTCAGAGACAACCTCCTTAGGCAAGCCCACTCTGGAGAACACTCCAACTAGGGCTCTTGCCACAACAGGTGCTGTAGTGGTCCTAAGGGGAATAGCTTCAGGATACCTGGTGGCATGGTCCACCACCACCAGTATAAACTTGTGCCCTGATGCTGTCTGGGGTTCCATTGGACCAACAATGTCAATACCCACTCTTTCAAAGGGTACCCCCACCACAGGCATTGGTATAAGGGGGGCCTTTGTTGTGCCACCTGACTTACCACTGGCTTGGCAAGTGACACAGGAGTGACAAAACTCCCTGGTATCTCCATTCATGTGAGGCCAGTGAAAGTGTGAGACAAGCCTGTCCCAAGTCTTTGTCTGGCCTAAGTGTCCTGCTAAGGGAATCTCATGGGCCAAGGTAAGAAGGAAACCTCTCTGAGACAAGGGGATAACCAGCCTCCTGGTTGCACCAGATTTGGGGTCTCTTGCCTCAGTGTACAGGAGTCCATCATCCCAGTATACCTTGTGGGTACCTGTGGCGTTCCCTGCAGCCTCAGCAGCAGCCTGCTGTCTGAGGGGTTCAAGGGAAGGGCAGTCTAACTGTTCCTTCCCCAGGTCTTCTCTGGAGGGTCCCCCTGAGCCCAGAAATTCAACTTGATCAAGTTCAAATTCTTTAGGCTCAGTTTACCTCAGTTCCTGTAGGTCAGCCTCCTCTGAGACTTGATTCTCAACCTGGGGCAAGGGGGAAGGCAATGCCTTAACCCTACTGCTCTTCTTCTTGGAAGGTGTCTGGTCCATTGTTCCAGGATCCAGCACCTGTTCAGTGGGGCATCTTCTGGCCTGTGACCTAGTCACAGCAAGCACATGTGCTGGCAAGCCTAACATTTCCATGTGAGTCCTCTGCTCCACTTCTGACCATTGTGATGACTCCAAATCATTGCCCAACAAACAATCCACTGGGAGGTCTGAACTAACTACAACCTTCTTTTGGCCACTTACCCCTCCCCAGGAGAAAGCAACAATCGCCATACTATGACTGGTAGTGACGTTGCTGGCATTGGTCACCAGGAAATCTGTACCTGGCATGATCTGTCCAGGGTCCACAAAGTTAGGTGTCACCATGGTGACACTGGCACAAGTGTCCCTATAGGCCCGAGCCATTTTGCCATTTATCAAAGGTGTCTGCCTGTATTTGCCCAAAGTATTGGGACTGACATCAGGGGATATATCCACATCCCCTGTACAGACAAGGACAGCCTGAGTGAGTGTGCCAACTAAGTTGTCATACCCCTCAGAACCCAAGGTTAACCCAACTAATCCCTTGGGAGGTGCACTACCACTGCTAACTGTACTAGGGGGTGCAGTTGCCTATGGGGCTGCAGTGGCAGGAGTTTGCCCTCCTTTCTTGGTGCACTCACTAAACCAGTGAGTTTTACTTTTGCAGTATTGGCACCACCTTTTAGACTGGCCTTCTTGAGTCTTCTTCTTCTGGAAGCCTGACCCCCACCCTCTTTGGTTTGTTGGGGACCTGTCGAAGACTTCTGGTCATTTTGTTCACCTTTTGTATCTTTATCCTTCTGGTCTGCTTTCTTCTGACCACCCTGGTTCTGGCCCTGGTTCTGCTTAACCCTTGTTCTGACCCATCTGTCTGCCTTCTTTCCCAATTCTTGGGGAGAGGTCAGATCTGAGTCAACAAGGTGCTGATGCAACAACTGGTTCTGACAATTGTTTAAAATCTGTTCCCTCATTATCAGATTGTACAATCCTGTATAATCAGTAACCTTACTGCCCAGCAACCAGCCCTCCAAAGCCTTAGTGGCACAATCTACAAAATCAGACCAATCCTGAAACTGAGTTTTCTGGGTATCCCTGAACAGCAACCTGTACTGCTCAGTGGTTAGGCCAAACCCATCTATCAGTGTACTTTTCAGGACTTGGTAATTGTTAGCATCCTCAGCTCTAGTAGTGAGGAGCTTATCTCTACCTTTGCCTTCAAAGGAGGGCCACAAGACAGCTGCCCACTGACTCTGGGGGACGCACTGGACAGTGCAGGCCCTCTCCAAAGCAGTTATCCATTTGTGGATATCATCCCCTTGTTTAAAGGGGGGCACTATCTTACTCAGGTGTCTAGTGTCTAAACTCCTGTCTTTTTCTCTTGGGAGAATGCTGCCACCAGTGAGATCTAACCCACTTAACTTTTGCTCTCTAGCAAAGGCAAGCCTCTCCTTGGCCAGGGCAAGTTCTTCCCTTTCAATCCTCAGATTGGCTTCCCTTATCTTAGCTTCATGCTCCCTTCTCTTAGGGAAAGATATCCCTCTATGAGAAGAGGTCTGAGAGCCATTGGTTCGAATGGATCTGTTAGAGCCTCTGGATAGAGACCTATCTCGTCCATTCCCAATGTTAAGTCTGTCTGAGAGTGGCCCTGGGGGTCCCCCAAATCCATTCTCATGCCTACTTAAGTTGGTCCTAGTGAGTCTACTGACTTCTACCTGACCTTTGTCTGCCTCATCCCCTGATAATTCCCCTTCCTCCTCCTCCTCAGCATCATCTGCTGCCTGGAGGTGGCGGTCAGGGTCACCAGTGGTTCCCTCTAAGGGGGGCATATTCCCATCTGGATGAGAAGGATCTGTGTTGGCAGTCCTCCTGGCATCATAAGTCTCTAGGAGACCAATCAGAAAAGGAATGGTAGGGTTAGAACCCTGTTTTAGCTTCCTGGATGTACAGATTTGTCTCATCTCCTGGAAGCTAAGAGCAGCATATCTAGAAGGGACCTGTGGAGGGTCCACAACCACAAGAGGGGTCTCTGAAGACTCTCCGTGGTTAGACATGCTTCTAGTGTGGTGTAAGTGATGCACCTACCTACACTATTTGTTTGCCTACTGATCCCTTGCTAAGAGTTGTAGTCAAGGTGTGCTAAGCCTTGTTGAACTACAACAGCTGGTTCAGTAGAACTCAGAGTATTCTAAGCTAAGTTATATGTACCTTAATACTTATGTGATCTTTCACAATGATATTCTTAGGATACGTGTGGTAAAACAACAACAAGCTCAAATCCCAACCGCTGCTCACCAATGTGAGAAGTTGGCCTGATATATAATGTTCACTATTCTAGTGAGCACCTTGTATCAGTCCAAACAACCCTTATTGATGATTGGTTGTAAGTCAACCTTATAGACCAGCTATCCTAGTAGCATGGATACGAGCAATCTTCGGGCTGAACTCTAGAGGGCGTGTTAAGCCAGCTGTTATACCATCACATATACCCCTTGAACACCAAGTGAAAGGACACCACACTAGTGTTATGAAAATAAACAGTGTATTTATTTAGATCACAACAGCCCTGTACTCTTTATGAGGACAGGGTACTAAGCACACAACAAAACTCTTACGAAAATACTATAAGTTGCACAATTTACACAAATGCCCGAGGGGCACGAAAAACCATATACTACAAAAGTGGAATGCGAAATTACTAGCAGGTAAGTACTAATCTCATAGGGTTTGGAATCGCTAGGACTGGACTACTGAACCTTCAGATTACTAGCAGGAGGCCTAGGGGACTCGGGTGCAGAGTGTGCACTCTCACGCGGGATGCGGGACAAAGTCTATGAAGGCTAGTAAAAGCAAAAGTTAGTGTTCTCGGGCGAACCCGACTAGGTAGGTCAAAAACGAAAGTGGATCTAGGCACTTTGAGAGTTGTTCTACGCTGGAGCACTGGGGTACTCGGTCTACCTAGCCCAGGGGCTGCGGCTGCATAGGGTTCAAGTGTCGTCGGAAACCCTCGTTGACGAACCAGGAGCCTGAAAGAAGAAGCTGCTAGCAGGCGACCAGTGAAGAAGTTCGAAGTGATCCAAGCCTGGATCGAAGATGGGAGACACCTGTAAGCAGAGGGGACCAAGTTCTGAATCACTAGTCAGTGATTAGATGGGCACCAGGATGGCACCGGATGGAGTCACCTCGACCAGGTGAGTGGGCGACGCTGGGCTCTGCAGTCTCACGGACCAGGAGGCGTTGTCGGCGACCAGGATGGAGGTGCGAGCTGTCCCACGATGGTTGCTGCTGTCGACGTCACTGGACCCAGGATTGGGGCAACAAGTCTTGGCAAATTCAAGCCCACGGGGTGGACTCAAAATGGCGTCTGGAGTGGACCAGGAGGGTCCGGGGTGCTTCTCTTTTGGAGGGGAGCAAGGGCCAGTCTGGAGCAACCAGACCAGCAGTTTTTATGTCGTCGTTCATCGTCGAGAAGGCCACAAGCCAGCGGGCTAGTAGCCAGACAACGCGGTGAGCAGCAAAAAGCAGAAGGGCCCCACGCAGATCTGGTGGATGCTGGAGGGCTGAACTTCGGTGCTGGAGCTGCTCAGGGTTGGGGCTTCTCGGACCCCAAAGCACTCACTCGAGGATCCCTCAGCGGTCGTGCTGGATAGAAGTCGTGCAGTTCTGATGATGACCGGTCCCTCGAGGTCTCGTCGCACCTACGGTTCTCAGCTTAGCTGTAGAGATAGGTAGAGGTCAGAGGTGCCAGGGAAGCCAGGTCTTGTCATGCTGGTCGGTCGGATTCCGGAGGAAGGACGTGCAGCAAACCGCAGTGTTCTTAGATGGTGCCTGCGGGTGCAGGGTGACTACTCCTTAGTCACAAGGGAGAAATCTTAGGAAGAAGTCTTGAGTTCCTTTCGTAGAAAGTAGTTTCAGGATTCAAAGATGATCTAATTTGGAAGGGGGCCCGCTCCTATCTTTATACTAGGAAAAGGGGCTGGCACGCGACTAGGTCCTGCCCATGGGTGGGACCAGGAAGGGGGGTGGTTACACCCCTCTCCCATGCCGGACTTTCCCCAGCTCAGGGGCTGGTGTGCCCCTGGAACTGGTTCTAGCCGGAAGATGCATAGTGAGCACCGGGGTGCCACTTGCAGTCACCTTCCTCTAAAGCCCTGCCTACCCGGGATACACAAAACCCTGTCTGGAATGGTGCTAGCACCGCCCCTGACAGGAAACCCTTTGTCCAAGCTCCCCTCGCTGGAAGGACTCCCAGCTGCAGGGGGTCAGGCTTGTGTCTGTGGTGGCAGCATCCATTTTGTGATGCTGAAGCTCGAGTTAACTTTAACCGGGGTTCACAGTTACATACATGTTGTGTCCCTCTAGAAGGTTGGAATGCTAACCCCGTCGCCAGAATTGGCGAGGGGTTAGTATTCCAATTCGTATGATACCTTACTCGACATGTTTTGATAAAGCGATACCAAAGATAGCATATAACCGCGAGGATTATAATGCACTTAAGAGTATATGGTACGCGTTATCATGGAACAGCTATTAGGACTTGGTTCCGCAAGCTGCAAACGGGCTCAGCTCATGCCAGAGCACCATCTCACACGATTCCAAGCACTCTGCCTTCAGGATTGTCAAGGCCTGCCATAGGAGTGACTGATAGGAATCTGTGTGTCCATTTTAGGGTTAGATATAGGTATACTATATCTAAAGCAAAGGGTGATTACACCACCTCGCCCCAGCTGTCGTGCAGCCAGTTGTGTCAGATTTAGATGGCCAGCCAGGGGTGGCATAATACATGCTGCAGCCCCTGGTAGGCCCTGGGTACACCTATGCCCTGAGTTACAGGGTCTGATAAGGTGGCCCAGTACCAATTGGTAAATGCACCTAAGGTACACGTGTCAATTTAGTGAGAGAACAGCAAGGCTGTGGGTCTGATTAGCAGGCCCACAGCCAAAGAAGTCGTAAACCAGTGAAGCAAAAAGCAAAAATCTGGGGTGATCATAGGATTGCAGACCCTACTCTCCTACATTTTGCATCAGGTTTCTAAGCCCTTTGACTGCTTGTGCTTTTTCACTTTTGGCCAAGAGCCACTCCTGTCGGCAGCTGAGCTCTGTGTTTTTCTTTGCTATCCGCTAGAAGATGTGAATGATATCTTCCAAAGTCCAGAAAAGAAAGAGATGGCTGTGGCACACCAACCCTATGGTGTATAGGATCATATGCAGCCTGCTTCCTATCCCCATTGCTCCTCCTGTGCCCCAGTGTTTCTTGTGCCCTACCTGGCACACATCATGTCGGAGGATGGTGATGACGTTAACATTTTGCCCCCCCACAGGAAAAATTTCTATGGATGCCCATGGACCTCAGGCCTGTGCTTCCAATAACAAGCCTAAAGCACAAGTTACTACTTGTGTAACGATATATCTATAAGAGACATTAGTTAGTGAAAGATTCCTTACCTTAGATATCCCCAGGCGTCAGACTGGATATGGAAATATTTGCGTAGCAGTACCCTTGCGCGTCGGTAGGCGTCGTCTGCGGCTCCGCGTCAATTGTCGGCGTCGTGGGAGCCTTGATGACGTCATCGGAGTACTTAGACGCTGCCTCCGCGTGCTGACGTCAGTTCTTAGACACAGCTTTTCTGCGCCAGAAACGCAGAGCCATGCTAAAAACCAACACTGGTACCATTGAAACTAGGGCCCTGAAAGGGGATTACCTTAACCCTAGATATCGGTTCGCAGAACGGCGAGGATGGGTGGGTAGGTAAGGAATCTAACACTAACTAATGTCTCTTACAGATATATCGTTACACAAGTAGTAACTTGTGCATCTGAAAGAGACACGTTAGTGATAGATTCCTTACCTTAGAATAGATACCCCAGCAATACCAACCCCGGTGGTCGGTCTGCGAACCAATAATCACACCAGAAAGTCCTGGAGGACAGAACGGCCAAAGAAGCCATCCCTCCGGACTTGGCTGTCCAGGCAGTAGTGTCGTGCGAACGTGTGCAGCGAGGCCCACGTAGCTGCCTGACAAATGTCCTACAAGGGGCCTCCCTGGCCCAGGGCAGTAGTAGTCGCCGTGGCCCGAGTGGAGTGGGTCCAGAGCCCGACAGGAGGTTCCTTCTTAGCCAACGAGTAACACGCTTGAATGCACAAAACGATCCACCGAGAGATGGTCCACTTGTGCACCGCCCGTCCTTTCTTAGCGCCCACGTAACCAACAAAGAGTTGGTCATCCACCTGGAACTGACGTGTGGGATCCAGATAGAATGAGAGCGCACGTTTTGGGTCCAGACGGTGGAGCCTCTCTTCCTCTTTCGAGGGATGCGGAGGCGGAAAGAAGGTAGGCAAGGTGATGGACTGCCCAATGTGGAAGGCTGTGACTACCTTGGGTAGGAAAGAGGGTTTTGTACGCAACACAACCTTGTCCGGATGGACAGAAAGGAAGGGAGGTTTAGAGGAAAGAGCCTGAAGCTCACTCACCCTCCTGGCAGAGGTGATGGCAACCAGGAAAACAGTCTTAAGCGTAAGAAGACGTAGAGGACAGTTATGAAGCGGCTCAAAGGGAGCGCACATCAAGTAAGTTAGAATCAGGTTCAAGTCCCACTGGGGCATCACGAAAGGAACAGGAGGGAACATATGAGTGATGCCCTTTAAGAATCTGTTGACAATGGGGGACTTGAACAAAGAATGCTGATCAGGAAGCCTCATGAAGGCTGAAAGGGCAGAAAGGTAGCCCTTGACAATGCCCAGAGCAGAGCCCTGCTGGGAAAGAGAAAGAAGGAAGAGGAGAACCTCAGAAAGAGGGGCATTGAGAGGATCCACAGCCTTTGCTGTGCACCATGCCACAAATCTGTTCCACCTGCAGGCGTATACCGACTTTGTGGAGGGACGCCTGGCTGCCAGAATGACATTACAGAGTTCAGGAGGCAAGTCAAATGGCCTCAACTGTCGCCGCTCAATCTCCAAGCATGGAGGTGGAGACTGGACAGGTTGGGGTGGAGGACCGTCTCCTGCTGCTGCGACAGAAGGTCCTCCTGAAGAGGCAGACGAACCGGGGGATCGACTGACATACTGAGTAGCGCGGGATACCAGTACCTTCGTGCCCAGTCCGGAGCCACAAGGATGACTTGGGCCCGGTCGTGTTTGATCTTCTTCAGCCCTCTGGGCAGAAGTGGTATAGGCGGAAAGGCGTACAACAGACCGCAACTCCACTTGCGACGAAAAGCGTCTCCGAGGGAGTGCCGCCTTGGAAATTCCAACGCGCAGAACTGATGACATTGCGTGTTCTCTACTGTGGTGAATAGATCTAACCAAGGCTCTCCCCACTGCAGAAAGAGACCTTGTGCCACGTCAGAGTTCAGACGCCATTCGTGATCCATCATGCACCGGCGGCTGAGTTCGTCCGCCCTGGCGTTCAGAGAACCTGCCAGGTGTTGAACCACCAGGGTCACGCCCTGATGTTCCATCCACTGCCAGAGGTGCAGAGCCACTTGGCATAGGGTCAACAACCCCACCCTGCCTTGTTTGTTGCAGTACCACATGGCGGTGGTGTTGTCCGTGAACACCTGCACTACACTGACTGAGGGGAGGAATGCCTTCAGTGCTAGACGAATCGCCCGCAGCTCCAAAAGGTTGATGTGGAGCCGGGACTCCGCCGGAGACCAGAGGCCTCTGATCTCCACCTCTCCCATGTGGCCTCCCCAGCCCTGGAGGGACGCGTCCATCACAACCACGTGCTCCGGTTGGGGAAGGGAGAGGAATTTGGCGCTGACCCAATCGCGGTTCCAAATCCACCACTGCAGCTGTCTCGCAGTGCCCTCCGAGATCAGGACATGGTCGGATAGGTTGCCCTGATGCTGGGCCCACTGAAACTTCAGGTCCCACTGCAGAGCCCGCATCCGCCACCGGGCGTGATGCACCAGAAGGATGCAGGAGGCCATCAGCCCCAGAAGCTGCCGCGTCAACCTGACCGAGACCTGGGATAAAGGCTGAAAGAGTGGAATGAGAGCCTGAATATCCAGGACCCGCTGTTCGGGTAGGTAAACCCAAAACTGCGCCGAGTCAAGAACCGCTCCGATGAAGAGGAGCTTCTGAGAGGGACACAGGTGTGACTTCGGCACATTGATGGAAAACCCCAGCTGGTGCAGGAGGTCTGCCGTAGTCTGGAGGTAGCTGACGACTATCTGGGGCAAGCCCACCTTCAACAACTAGTCGTCGAGGTAGGGGAAAACTGAAACCTCTGACCTGCGCAGATGAGCTGCGACCACCGCCATCACCTTCGTGAACACCCGTGGGGCGCTGGGAAGGCCGAAGGGGAGCACAGTAAACTGAAAGTGCTCATGGCCTACCGTGAACCGCAGGTAGCGCCGGAGGGCTGGCAGGACGGGGATGTGGAAATAAGTGTCCTGCAAGTCCAACGCTACCATCCAGTCTCCTGGGTCCAGGGCAGCTAGGACCTGAGTCAGTGTCAGCATCTTGAACTTCTCCTTCCGGAGGAAGCCGTTGACGTCCCGTAGGTCCAAGATAGTGCATAGGCCTCCTTTGCCCTTCTTGGGTACCAGAAAGTAGTGGGAGTAGCACCACACCCTACTTCTGGCCCAGGAACACGCTTGATGGCCCCCTTGGCCAAGAGGGCCATAACTTCCTCCTGCAGACGTCACAAATGATCCCCCGATATGCGGTGGTATCGTGGTGGCATGGCTTGAGGGGTCGTCTCGAAGGGGAGGGAGTAGCCCCTTCAGACGATCTGCAGCACCCACCTGTCCGAAGTGACAGTGAGCCAGTGGTGGAGGTCATTGCGGACCCTGCCCCCACTGGCGTCACATGGGCCTGAAAGCACGGACTAGGAGGGTTTTGAGGCGGATGCAGTGGGGGAAGGTGTGGACTGACCTCGCCGTTGTCCCTGACCGCCACCACAGCGGTTTCCACGGCAGGTACCGCGTCGGATGATAGTTTGCGGCGCGTGGCTGGCAGCACGTGTGGGGGCGCCCCTTCCTTGGCCACGATAGGAGCGAAAGGCACCCGTTTGCTGGCACGGGGCCGAGAGGCCCAAGGACTTGGCCGTAGCCCTGGAGTCCTTAAAGCGCTCAAGCGCATGATCTGCCTTGTCGCCAAAAAGGCGACGGCCATCAAATGGCATGTCCATGAGTGTGTTCTGGACATCGGCCGAAAAGTTGGTGGACCTCAACCAGGCGTGGTGACGAATCGCCACCGTCGTTGCCATCGCTCTGCCTAGTGAGTCGGTGAAATCCAGCCCACACCGGATAGAATATTTTGCTGCATCCCGGCCTTCCACAAGGGCTTGGCTGAGTTTGGCCCGTACCTCCAACGGACACTCTGGCAGCAACTTCGCGACCGAGTCCCATAGAGAGTGGGTGTAGCGGCCTAAGAGGGATGCAGTGTTGGAAGACCGCAGAACCAGACTAAGGGAGGAGAAGACCTTTTTGCCGTACTGCTCATACCTCTTGGATTCCCTCTCTGGCAGAGCCGACGGAAATGCGGTCTGGGAATTCGAAGCCTCTCGGGGGTGGGGTGGGTGGACAGGAAACATGGGTCGCCCGGGGCCGGGCTGTGGCGTCTGGCCACGTTCCTATCTACGGGAGGACCCGTAGCGGGCTTGGACCAAGTGCCCAAAAGAACGTCGGTCAAGGCCTCATTAAACTGCAGCAGAGGCTCAGCTGAGCTTGACTGCGGTTTTAAGCACCTCAGTGAGGAGGTTATTCCTCACGGCCGCGACAGGGAGCTCAAGGCCAAAGGCCTTGGCCGCCCGCATCAACACCACACTGTAGGTTGCCCCCGCCTCCGACGCCACGGTAGGAGGCGAGACAAAGTCAGTGTCTGGTGAGGTGTCCAGACCACTGGCATCCCCAAGTCCACCTGTTCACTCCTCAGACCCCTCCCAATACTCCTCGTCACCCACCTCCTGATAATCAGAGTTGTCAAAGGATGGGGCCGGCTCATGGAAGATAAACTCCCCAAACGGCGTCGAAAGCGGCGCCCAGCGGCGCCGTTCCGACGCCGGAGCCGGATCGAGGGAGGCATCGGGGACGGCACTGCCCGAGGACGGCGCCGGTCCCTCAGGTGTCACCTCCGGCGCCGTCCTCGGGCAGCGGCGTCCCCGATGCCTCCCTCGATCCGGCTCCGGCGTCGGAACGGCGCCGCTGGGCGCCGCTTTCGACGCCGTTGGTGAGGTTGTTAGGTCAACCGGCGGAGAGCCGGATCCCAAAGCAGATCCAGTGGGGCCCTGCTATGCCGGGCCCGAAGGTGCTGGAGCGTCGGAGCCGAGGCACCCGACGGCGTCGGGACCAAAGCCCCTGACCCGCTAGGGCCCCAAGACGGGTCCGCTAGGCCCGAAGGCGCCGCGGAGCCTGTCGGAGAAGCGAGGGACCTCATGGCCATGAGGAAGCGCTCGATCTCCTCCGGCGATGACGTCTCTTCGACTTCTTGTGCTTACCTGACGACGACTTCGACCCAGAGGAGTGATGTCGACTTCCGGAGCTGTGATGGCTCCCACCCCGTGACCTGTCCTTCGACCTCCGTTGGGACCGGGACCTCTCGCGGCGTGGGGCCGACTGCCGGAGTTCGAGTCGCTTGCGGGACCGCTCCCGCCTAGCTTTCGAAGTCAGGGCCCGGCAGTCGGAGCAGGTCTAGTCATCGTGGTCGACGCCGAGACAGTGGAGACACCGACGGTGAGGGTCGATAACCAACATCAGTCGGTCGCAATCCTCACAAGGCTTGAAACCTGGCATCCCTATCGGCACCGTCCGGAGTCGCAAGACTCAAGAAAGATGATCAAAAGAGATCAAAAAGTTTAGTCAAAAAGTGACTAAAGTACTGCTTTTTCCAGATCTGCGCTTGCTGGCACGGAAAAAAAAAGAACTGACGTCACCACGCGGAGGCGGTGTCTAAGTACTCCGACGACGTCGTCACGGCGCCCACGACACCGACGACAGACACGGAGCCGCAGACGACGCCTACCGTCGCGCAAGGGTACTGCTATGCAAAAATTTACGGATCCAGTCTGAGGCCTGGGGATATTCTAAGGTAAGGAATCTATCACTAACGTGTCTCTTACTAAGGCAACTTCCCAGGCTATGAGGCTTTCCTCAGCCTCGCCAGGGGACAATGCGTAGCACTGATGGAAAGAATCGTATGTTGCGGGCAGCAGTAGCATTTATTTGGCTGAGAAAGTAAACTAGAAGAAGCATCAGAGTCCGAAACCACACGCCCTCTGTCCACACTCAACAACGTATTACAAGGAAATACAACCGAGCATCACGTGACCAGCAACAAGTGTTAAAATTTTCCGCATCCTAGAATCGAGGAAAGCAGTTTAGTTTTCATGCTTAATCTCACATGCAGTGGCATTTAAGCTTGGGGACTCAACATATACACTGCTAAACAAATTAGGTGGCAACACGTCACTTAACATTGCACATGTGAAAAAGTGATTGGCAGGTGCGGCACACACAAACCGTATGCCATAATTTATCATCACAGATAATAAAACACATTTACACGTTCTCGCCGTATTGCATGTATAAACATTCATTACTGCACACTAAAATTAAGCAAAATAAAATATGTAATGCACTCCACTCATCTCGTATACGAAAGCTGCAAGCGTACACAGAGGGGAAGATGGATAAAATGGCAATGCCTTGCTCAGGCAGCCCTGTCGAGGGGCAGAACCCTACTAGAGGGTGACTGTCTGTCTGCATCTCTCTGCGCCACTGCTGCTGTCTCGACTCGAGGTGAGATGTGCCACACACACACATATCTCAGTGCTGGCAGCAGAGCCATGTGATGTCACGAGAGCTGGCAGAGAGCGGGGACAGGCACAGGCCCTCAGACGCAAGAGCAGTGGCCCTGGTGTTTCAACATGAAGCCGCGGGCGCTGCGAAGCGGCCTGCGCCAGCAGTGCAGCGCTGGGTGCCTACGGGAGAACCGCAGTGGAGACCACCCGGGGGCTGCAGCTCTAGGCTCTAACTAGAGCCCATCCTAGAAGAACAGACCCCCCATCCATTCTTTGCATCATGTTCAAATTAGCCATACGCCAAAAGGGTAGGTCTGTGTATAGAGCCAGTACCGAACTCTCTGTTCAGTACTAGTTTAGCTACCACCCACGGTGAAGTGATCAGTACTGATATCTGCACCTCCTCCAGCGGACCTGGGTGTGCGGGGCATCCTCAACTGAGACGCTAAACAGAGGGGCATCTGCGCTATAAAGAGGGGGTATCTGCGCTATACAAAAGGGGCACCTGCGCTATACAGAGGGGCACCTGTGCTGTATATAGAGGGGGTATCTGCGCTATACAGAGAGGGGGTATCTGCGCTATACAGAGAGGGGGTATCTGCACAGAGGGGGTATCTGCGCTATACAGAGGGGTATCTGTGCTATACAGAGGGGTATCTGTGCTATACAGAGGGGTATCTGCGGCCTTCACACAGCAGCGGGGACTTCAGGTAAATAACGAACAGCAAAGAAATAACAGCAAATCCAGAGAGACAGCAGTATTAAGAAAAATGCATATAACTGGCAGTTTTGTGGTCTGTCACCCGAGCATCCTCATTTTAAGCCACCCACATGTCCAAAAGCTCCTCGAATTTCAACTGACATTGGCTAGTTTTTGATCAAATAAATCGTTGTACCATTATATCAGAGGATATGTGTTACAAAGCTTACTCCGTGTTCAGCATTGTGTTGTTATGGTTCACGCTATACACGCTATCACTATTTAAAGTTTTACTAGTTCTATGCACTTCTCTTATGCACCAACACTTGTGTTAGCAAAGGGAGACCTAAGGGCGAGAAAGGGAACCCAAGAGCAAACCCCCTTCCCAGTGATGGGGAAGTAAACAAAAGAGGACAATTTCTGCGCCCCACACACTTGCTGCGTCCTCATAGGTGCACACCATAGCGCTACTTTCCAGCTCGGTCTGGTGTGTGCGGACAGTTAGAGCCTGTTGGTGAAAGTGTGACAATCGGTGCCTCTAAGCAGAGCGCCCCTGACCAGGATCCTGTGAACAAAGAAGTCTGTGTATACACAGGACTGGCGCCCCTTCAGAGCCAGCGGGGTCCCCTCCACCTGCATATTAAAGCCCCAAGAGGCGCAAATCCAGGGCAGGGAGGCGGAGCAGTCACACAGACATGAAATACAGACAAGACTCCCAAGTGCCAGGGGGGTAACATGCAGCCAGCCTTTCCTCTGGTTTCCGGCTGCAGGGAGGCGGTGCAGTCCCTTTATCTGTTGTACTTATGAAACAGGGGGTCCCCGCAAGAAGGTAAATAGTACTGGATTTACTAAGACCTTGAGAAAAATTCAAAAATCCAATCAATTGCACGTATTCATGAAACTTTACACAGTATTGTGATTTATTAACAACACTGGACACATCAAATGATAACAATTACTGAATATTAATTGAGCAATTAAGAAGCCCCAAGAGGGGGAGAAAGGAAAAAGGAAAAGGGGGTGCTTAAAGGAGTGAAGTACAAAAAGAATTAGTCATATTAAGTCAGATCAATCAGATAATGACATACAAAAATTAAGCATTTCAGATGCAACAACCGAAATTTATGGACAAAATTGATGCAACTTTTAAGAAAGACATTCTACGGTAACAACCATATCAATAGAATTGTCATGGACTTGAACCGGATGTCAAGAGAACACAAGCCGTCGACGTTTCGACCCCTGTATTGTAGGTCAAGTGAGGTCCTTAGACGGGGTCTTCATCAGAACAAAACGGGAAAGGAGGTGATGGGGCAACGATATCTGGAATTTAGAAAAAAGGGGGGGGTCAGACATTCAAAAAGGGGTACAACTACTGTTACAGATTAACTTAAGACGTCGTGACAATGGCGTCAAGGTGGTTATTAATAACAAAATTACCATGGGCAACAGGCCCCAAAGGGCTCTGCTGAAGGAACTCGGGTACACCACTCAATCGTAGGGGAATATCCGCCGCGATACCAAAATCGCAAACTACAGAGGAGTTAAAATCAGAGGAAAAAGATCATTATTAGACACACTGTGGTCTTTCAAGATGTATAGCTCAATGAATCAGGTCATAGAGGGCTCCCTCTTACATCAGCTAGTTATAGTTTTCTGATGGCGTGGGGGCCCATGGTCATTTTGAAGAATTGGGGTTCAACATCTCCACTTAATGTGGTTCCCATCGTTATAGTAAAAGGTGATTCATGATCAATACCGGATAGAGAGCATAAATGATGGTTAAATAATTCAAAACGGCACACAAATTTCCATGATGCTCACCTTAGTTAAAAGCAAAGAAAGCCTGGGATATCTACAGAAACAAACTGTAGAGACGAATAGCCAATATCCTAAACGCATTCCTCAGGGGTTATATTAAACCAATGGCTACATTAGTTTACCAGGAGATATCAGTTCAAGCGAAACCGCTGTGGGCAAAAGATAGTGAAACTAGTCAATGGATTGGTGTGCTAGAGTAACGTACCAAACCACCTTATATTCTGAAAGTTATCAGCACTTACTAATATGAATTGGGAAGGATGGGCACCAAAGATAAACTGGTTTCAGGGAGTTGCGTGCGGTACTGCAAAACATGGTAAAAAGGTTTAATTACTTATTGGGCTGGCTCATTTGGAAAAAGGGTCTACAATGGACCACAAATAAAACGGGAAACCACTTACTAAATCCTAAACGTAGAGAGGACCGGAAGGGACAAAACTGCTTGACATGTCTCGAACGTTAGTCGCTATGCTGGGAGACAAAAGCGAAAAGCAGATCCGTTACTCATTACCGGAATCGGCTTCTAAAAGCAATCCAGACCATTCTTCCTAATCAGCAAGGGAGGGGGGGGAAAAGGAAACTCACGGTTAGTCGAACTAGGAGACGCCGTCCAGCGGAGTAGCGGGAACGAGGGCGGATTTCCTTTGACACTACACGTAGTTTTGGGTTGTTGGATCACGTGTCCGAAATACCATAGAGAGTGAAGAGATACTTCACCCTTCGCAGCGATCATATATTATCAATGGTATGGACCTTGGATTGTCGGATTTTGAATATTAACTGGAGGAAGAAATATTGAGCCCTGTATGTCCAACCTAATTAAGAAAGGAAGTTTGGATGAATCCTAGTCCAAGCCATAATCGTGCAACACTCAATCATGAGGTTGTAGACGATTTATGTTGTGCACAAATGTAGTCAGGTTTACAAAGTGTGTATGCGTAACAATATTTTATACATCCAGTTAAAACTAGGTCATAGCTCATCACGGTACTCCATGTAATTCAACATCAAATGAAAACCGAGCATTTTAAACGAAACTTTTTGGGAAGGACCGTGCAATTCTCAAAACATGAGATTGTAGACGGATTATATCCAAAAAGTGGATTGCATTAGCACAGGATATCTTTACAGGTAACACGGGATGAATAAACATCAATTACTTATTTCTTGACAGTAAGTGACCTGTTAAGTGAAAAAGTCGAACATAGACTCGGGCACTTCTCTGGCACGAGAGTGAAGCCGAGGAACAGTATCTTAGTTCATACATAGTAATCTCAAAGGAAGATACTACAGAAGTGATTATTAGCCTAGTGCTGCCAATTGAGACAGGCTACTGTCTTGTTCATTAAGGCCATTTTTAATGGTATCCAAAAGTGACATCCATTTTGCTTCGCGTGTGTTCAGTATGGTCATTACATTGCCCCCTCTCCTGCCTAGGGTTACTTTTTCAACAACCAACCACCTCAAATCACTTACTAGGTGGCCACTTTTTTGCCAGTGGTCCACCAAGGGTGCCCCTGTCACCTTGCATCTTATTCTACTGCTATGGGATGAGATCCTCACTTCCACCTTTTGCTGAGTCTGGCCGACATATATCTGTTTACAAGGGCACAGAATGATGTAAATTACACAGGCCATGTTGCAATTGGTGTAATGTTTTAGGTGAAATGTGCGTTGTCCAGGTTCAAAACTTTTTGTCTGAATGGTTGTGTCACAGGCGGTGCACGTCCCACATCTATAGTGCCCTACCAGATTGGGTAAGTTCCATAAGGTAGTAATGGTGGGTTGACTTGCAGGTTCCAAATAAGAGTGAACTACCATATCTCGTATGTTCTTGGCCCTTTTGAAAGAATGGAGAGGTGGGTTCAAGTGTTCAATTTCTTCTGCGACAAGATGCCAGTTCCTATTGATGATTTGCTTAATCTCAATACTGCGGGTGGAAAAGGTCCTGACGCAGACTATGCGGTCCATCTCCCCTTTGTTGGTTACCTCTGGATTCAGCAGGATATCGCGTGGGTTGTACCAGGCACGTTTTCGGGCTCTTTTGCCCATCCGAGCCGGGTATCCGCGAGTGATAAGGCGATCACACAAAACCTCAGATTCTTGGATGTAGTTGCTTCTAGTCGAACAATTTCTCCTGACCCTAAGGAATTGGCCAATAGGTAAATTGTCTTTTAGGCCCCTAGGGTGGTGGCTACCATATTGTAGTAGAGAATTTTGCTCAGTGAGCTTCCTGTACAGAGTTGTCTGTAGTCGATCATCATTGACATATATAGTGATGTCTAAGTAGGGGATGCTCACATTGCTGGATTCCAGGGTGAACTGGATGTTGGGGTTGCACAAATTCAACCATGTATGGAAAGCACACAACTGTTCTTTGTTACCATCCTAGATACACAGGACGTCGTCAATATATCTTACCCAAAGAGTAAGATTCTTCTGGAATGGGTTATTACTGGCAAAAAAAATTGTTGCTCAAAGTGGTCCATGAAGATAATTGCCAGATTCGGGGCAAAAGTGGCCCCCATAGCCACTCCCTTTGTTTGTAAGAAGAATTCATCCTGAAAAATGAAGAAGTTTTTCATCATAGCAATGCTCAATAGTTCAATGATGAAGTCCGTGGGCACCGCAACCGGGGCTGGTCTTTTATCCAAGGCTAACCGCATGACTTCTAATGCGTCCATTTGTGGTATGCTGGTGTACAGCGACACTATATCGCACGTTACCAAAAGTTCTTTTGTGGGATCGAAAGGTCTCTCATCAATGAGGTTAATGGTTTGGGTGGTGTCTCGTAGATAAGTTCTAGTTTGGAGTGCAATGGGCTTTAAGAAGAAGTCAACATACTTGCACAACGGTTCGAGCATTGATCCACAGCCTGAGACGATTGGCCTACCCGGGGGATTTGCTAGGTTTTTATGTACTTTTGGAAGTGTATATATCGTCGCTAATCTGGGAAATTTCTGCTTCAGAAATCTAAATTCTTGTTCGCTCAAGAAGCCAGACTCCAGACCTTTCTGTGTGATAGATAAGATGTTATTGGCAGGGTCACGGGAAGGATCACTGGTGAGTTTGCGATAGCTGACTCCGTCAGTCAATTGTTAGTATATCTCCTGTTTGTATTGGGTGAGATTTTGGATAACAATTGCCCCGCCCTTATCGGCGGGTTTGATGACAACCTCTTTGTTAGTACTAAGTCTAGTTAGGGCCCTTTTCTCCCCTTGACTTAGATTAAACTTAGAAAATTTGCGCATGTCCAAAGTTTTTTCCACTGCAGAGGTCACAATCTCTTCAAAAGCCAATATTTTGTGCCTCATCGCGTAGGTAGGGGGGAAGAAAGTAGAGGGTTCCCTTTATCTGTTGGGCTTCTCTGCCCCAGCAAGTAATTTGTGCCCCTCCCTGCACCGGGGGCCCCGGTGGCCGGCTGCCTTCTGAGACGATCTCAAGTTACTGGGAGGTTTCAGCTCTGTGAATCCAGGCCAGGGAAATCCACTTTATTTGTGCACCAATCAAAACCCGGATCCCAACAAAGTTGTCATTCAGAATCACCCACCAGAAAGTTACGTGTCTCAGCTGAATGCCACTTCCAGGTCAGAGAAAGTCCCCCAAAGCAGGCCAAGCATGACTAACAAGAATTACTCAGACGAGTGTTAAAAGACATTAACAAGTGACGGCAGAAGGATGAGTAGATAAAAAAGTCCCAAGTGTTGCACGCCGCCAGTAAAGCATCCAGTCCCTGCATGCACATCTTCTGTCCCACCGCGTGCACGCTTTTAATCCGTACTGATTCCAAAAGCCCTCGCCATGGCGAGAGCAGCGCATCCGTGCTGCTAACACAAGGCGAGACCTAAAAATAAGTAATGTTTATCTAGACTAAAAACGACAAAAATCCAAGGTACTGTTTTCAAGATATGACTTTTAAAAGGTAAAAACAGTTCTGTCCATACCAATCTATAGATGCAACAGTTTGAAATCAAAGTACCTTGGATGCGTCGAAATCATAAACAAAAACAGCTGCAGGAAAGGTGATGTGTTGCTTCTTTAGGCACAAGGAAGGTGATGCGTTGGTTCCTTGCTCCAGGGGAGGTGAAGAGTTGGTTCCTTTCTGCCACCTATGGGAGGTGTTGTGTCGGTTCCTTACTGGGGCGGGGGATGATGCGTTGGTTCCTTACTGTGCGGGGAGGAGTGTGTCAGTTTTTACTGTGGCTCAGGCGGTGTTGTAGACTTGGGGTCCTGGTGTGGTGCATGGGGATTCGGAAGGTGTTGGCTCTAGCAGCGGCAGGTATGGTACTGCATCAATCTCTCCAGCCACGGTCCCCCAAATGTGTCGGTCCCTGCAGTCGCAGAGCAGGGCATGCGTCTGAGTCGGTGTGGTGATCTCCGGACTTCGATGGTTGGTGTACGAGACTTGGCGTGCAGTGATTTTTACAGCTGTGGGTGGGCGCTGCGTCAGTTTCTTTAGCTGCACTATGGCAATGTGTGGGAATTCTTCCCGCATGGCGGTGTTGCCTCAGAAATGGGTGCAGTTCCAGCATGCTTCTTTAGTTGCTTCTCTTTTCCCAGCTCCCAGCAGCAGTAACAAACTCTAGAGATCCAAACACAGAAACAGGCCCCTCTTGGCAGGTCAAAACTCCTAGCAAGGTAGTTCGGGGGAGCTGGTGGAGAAGTCTTTGTGTCCATGGGATTTAAGAACAGGAGACAAGCTCAACTTAAAGCCCTTGGAGTTCTTCTTCAAGCAGGATACACAGCACACAGCAAAGTCTTTGTCCTCTCCTTGGTAGAAACAGCCATTGCAGACCAACCCCAGACAGCACACAGCAAAGGTGCAGTTCTTCTCCTTCAGCTTTCCCAGCTCATCTCCTTGGCAGAGGTTCCTCTTGAGTCGAGAAGTATTCTAAATTTCTGGGGTCTGGGCTCCAGTATTTATACTTAATTTCTCTTTGTTCTCTGGTGGTAGAGATGCTTAGTGCTTAGTCAAAACCAGTTCTGTCCTTCCTGGTGCAGCTTCCTGGCAGGAGGTGGAGACAGCATTATGTAAGGCAGACCAGGCCAATTCAGGGGCACAGAAATCTTCTCCCCTTCTCTAAAAACGGCTCGTCTATTCAGCCCAGACCTGACTCATCCAGGGAAGGCAGGACACAACCTAACCTCCTGTGGCTGTCTGAAGCGAATCCACATCCCCAGCCCCTGTCACTCCAAAGCCAGTCAGTCAATCCAAAAACCAGAAGAGGCACACAGGATGACTAAGCAAGAAAATGCCCACTTTCTAAAAGTAGTATTTCCAAACACACAAAATAATAAGCCCCTTTACCAAAAGATGCATTTTATATTCTGAGTTCAGGCATACTAAACTCCACCTTTCTATCTTGTCCCTTTGGGATGTTATATTTGTGAGATGTTACAAAGTATTCCCCATTCTATCCTATGGGAAAGATAGTCTTTCAATAGTGAAAAGCGAAATACACTGTATTCCACTCTCAGGACATGTCACACATGCAAGTACATGTCTTACCTCACACAAATTCTGCACCCTGCCCACAGAGGTACCTTGGGCCTACCTTAGAGGTGACTCACATGTAATAAAAGGGAAGGGTAGGGCTTGGCAAGTGGGTGCACTTGCCAAGTCGACATGGCAGTAAAAACTATGCGCCAACACTGCAGCAGCAGGTCTGAGATACCTTTACAGGGCTACTTCTGTGCATGGCACAACCAGTGCTGCAGGCCCACTAGTAGCATTTGATTTACAGGCGCTTAGCACACACACAGCACTGTATGACGAACTTAGCAGTAAGTCAAATAGCCAATCATAGAAACACCAATTTATATTAACAATTTACACAGAGAGCATACACACTATAGCACTGAACAGCAGTTGTAAAGTGCCCTTAGTCCTAAAACCAACAAACATCTGTCAGTAATAGGAGGCCAAAAAGCAAAATGTCTGGGGAAAAACCTGCTGAAAAAGCCAGGTCTAACACTCTAGAGCACAGAGAAATCACTATGAAAGTCAGAGAGAGAGAGCATGACAAAAATATTGTGCACTGGCCTGGAGGAGCAGGCTGGTCGCAGTACTTACTCAGAATCACACAGGACCAGGCCCTGTCTGCTGAAGCCTGCTGAGGAATCTGTTTTCTGGTAGCTTTGAGATCTGTAGTCTCCCACCTTAATCAGAAGGGTTGGCATGTATCAAATTCTTTTGTGTTCCTAATTGAAGAGGAACAAAGACAAATTGCTGTAAACATGAAGGGGGCTCTCAGATATGTAGATTTTCTTGACGAATATGTTTTCTGTGGAGCTGGCAGTGATTGGTGAGCGTGAACAAGTTTGTTACTTGTCATGGAGCAGGCTGATATTATTTGCCTTTGAAATTCTGTGCTTCAAACAGATCTAGTATCATACCGGCTCCCGCCAGGCGCCCGCTCTCCCCTTCCAGACATCCGAGCTGCCGAGTAAATGAGTGCTTAGCGGATAATTAAGAGGCGCTGTGCGCGATCAAAAGATCCAGTCAGTGTGGGCGAACCGAAAAGGATATGTGGTTAGAAGAGTAGGCACAGGCGCACAGCGTAGGGTTAACAGGATGATTAAGAAAAATTTGATGAGCGGTTGAAGGTGGGTAAAGGTGCTCTAACAGGCGACGCAACTGTCCAGATGCGTCAAACTACTATCCTAAGGTGAGTGCGCTACGTGGGTAGTTGCATTTCTTGTATCCTCCCGCAGCGCTCCTTGACAAAGGACTATCCCAGTCCGAAATGCATTGGAGCATTTGTTGAATCACCGTTGAATTATATTGAACACAGCGTGATGCAACGCATTATCATATATTTGTGAAATCACCAAATACAACAAATGATGAAACTTCACCATTGAACTTATTTATTTGAACTATTTTTGATTGAACCTTCATCTGAGTCAGTTAATCTGAACTTTAATAAGTGTGCCTAGTACACAGGGATGCGTCCACGTACCCACGTAGCGCACTCACCTTAGGATAGTAGTTTGACGCTTCTGGACAGTTGCGTCGCCTGTTAGAGCACCTTTACCCACCTTCAACCGCTCATCAAATTCTTCTTAATCATCCTGTTAACCCTACGCTGTGCGCCTGTGCCTACTCTTCTAACCACATATACGCTACTTACTGTCCGTTAGGCTGGCAGCACGCCTCTCCAACTCTACCCAAAGATGCAATACGACGAGATCTCCAAATCCACTGAAGCTCACGCAGAAACTTTAGCATTTGACCATGATGCAATGGAAAGGATCTATGCACTGATCAACGAGGAGGTAACCCAAACATCATCTAGCAAAACGAAGGAACAATGTGTCAAACAACTCCTTTACCTCTCCAAACGCCGTGTTAACCAGAAACTTCACGCGAGCACGCTTATTAAATACCACAAGGCGCTCCGCATTCCCCGCGGCCTCCGGATTGCCCTCAAGCCTTCTTTATGTAAGAACTCTAAAGCCTTTTTAGAGAGATGGTACGCCATACTAAATAAGTGCAGTCTGGACTTGATACTACTAATTATTGAGGAACTGTCAGGAATTCTTCAAGAACTTACCCTTGAGATAACCACTGCCGAAAGTGAACTAAAAGCCCTCTTAACCCCGGAGGAATTGAATACGACCTTGGAAGAAATCAACAAACAGATTGACCGTCACACCAGTGAGATTAATGAACGGAAGTTGCGCAAATTCCGGCGTGATACATTAGACTATAAACTTGGGGAAGTGTACACCTGGGCGGAGGTCTACGCCCAGCGTCGTAGAAACAAACCGTACACCCAAAACACCGACACTTCGTCTTCAGATAGCGACACCACCAACAGCCGCCCAAGACGTCAACCAACTGAACGCACAACCTCCACAGACCGGTCAGACCAAGCTTCGATTCCATCCACTTCCCACACTGATACAACTACCAACGTGCCTTTTTTAGAATCACGCCCAGACAGAACCGACGACCCAGACGGGGCAAAAGGACAAACAAAAAACAACGAAAAAACCCAACAACCACCTCAGACCAAACCCAAAACGAAGAGAAATCGCTAGTTATTAACATTTCAGACACCAATCTGACCATGCATGAAACCAAAATTCTCCAGAAGGGTATGTCATTCATCCCTACAAGCAACACCAACCTACTTGAACTTGAGGTCAGTACTTTCAAACTCACTAGAAAGTTGCGACTGAAACATTTTTTTGAGAAAGTTCTAGAACCTCCCGTAGAAACTAAGCCTGACCTGTTACTTGGATTACGTCCATCCAGCAATTACATGCCCTCAAGCAGCCATAAAAGTATTGACACCTTCGAAACTTTAGTACGTCAAGACATTGCTAAGATCAATTTCAAGAAAAAGACACGTAGGAATATCACTAACAAAGACCAAGACACATTGAAAAACATCGCTAACAACAAAGCAATCAAATGTCTTAAAGCTGATAAGGGAGGCGCTTTAGTCATCCTCAACACTGACCTCTACAACCGGAGGGCCAGAGAACATGTTCTTGATACCGATACCTACATGCCACTTGATGGGAACCCTACCAATGAATACGGATCCATCTTACGCAACATCCTAGATAAAGCTATAGAAAATGACACCATTGACGACAGAACCAAGCGTTACCTTATAGTGGACCATCCAAGAAGCCCTACCATCACAATGCTCCCCAAGATTCATAAAGATTTAATGAATCCACCTTTCCGCCCTATTGTTTCTACGAGAGGATCCATTCATGAACCGATCGGTAAATTCATCGATCGCTACTTACAGCCTACAGTCATTAATCTAGAGAGCTACATCAGAGACACCACTGACTTCATCAACAAGTTAAACTCCATACAAATTAACAAGGATGAACAAATACTATTGTGCACCGCCGATGTTAAGAGCTTGTATACCTCCATTCCCCACGATGGTGGAATTGAAGCGATCGAATTGGCACTACTGAAAACTGATTTGACTGACCCCATGAAGAGTTTCATTTTGGAACTTATGGTTTTCACCTTATACCATAGCTATTTCTCTTTTGAAGAACGTTGGTACCTACAAATGTCCGGGATGGCAATGGGCAATTACGCCGCACCGACGTATGCAAATATATATATGGGCAACTTCGAATTAAACCACATCCTGACAAACGCCAACTGGAAAGACAACCTGAAACTATACGCACGATATATCGATGATTTATTTTTCATTTGGAAAGACTCCCGTGATCACCTAGAATCAGCATTAACCACCTTGAATTCTAAAGATGACCGCATTGAATTTACATGGAACATTTCTGACAAAGCCCTGACGTTCTTGGACGTACTCGTGAAAATCACCCCTGAGGGCATCGAAACTGACCTCCACCGAAAACCCACAGATCGCAACAACACATTGTTATATAGCAGTTTTCATCAAGTTTCACTAAAGAGACACCTACCTTTCAGCCAAATGCTGAGAGTTACCCGAATAGTATCCAACAATGACATAAGAAACTCCCAAATACAATCCATGGCTACTAGATTCTCCAACAGGGGGTACCCCCAAGCTATCATCAAAGAGGCTACAGATAGAGCAAACACCATCCCTCGATCTGAAGCTTTGAAAAGCAAGTAAAAAGATCCAAACCAAAGAATGGCACTGGTTTCCAGATACTCCACTTCGAGCAAAACCTACAAAAAGATTATACTCAAACATTGGCGAATCTTATCGTCAGAACCAGACTTTGAAGATCTTTTTAAAGAACCCCCCATCTTCGCTTACAGCAGACCCATGAACATCAGAGAAATATTGTCCAAACCGACTGCTACCCCAAGAATACACACGGGCACACGTCCGTGTCATCACTGCAACAATTGTAACAACGTCATCACAGGTAACACGATCAATCACCCCATGAGAGGTTTCGTGATCAATCTCCAAGTAGATGCTACATGTGATTCAGCAAATCTGATTTACTTACTCAAATGTCCATGTGGGAAGATCTACGTGGGAAAAACCAGTAGAAAAATAAAAACCCGTTTGAATGAACATAAATCGAACATCCGAACCAAAAACACTAAATCAAATGTGGCAATGCACTTCAATGAAGCCCATCACAGCGTGGCTCAACTTAAATACCTTGTACTTGAAATGGTTACCCACACAGAAGGAAAAGATAACAACAAAACTCTCCTACAACGGGAGACCTCGTGGATTTATAGACTCCAATCTCTGAAGCCATTCGGCCTCAATGACCGAACTGAATTAAGTTGCTATTTGTAATTATTCTGTTTGATGCTATGTACCCTCGTTCTGCATATTACCCCAGTTGTACAGCACTTTTTGATTACTTTATTCCACTACAAGATGGCCGCCTTCATTTTTCATTTACCTTGGGTCCTTTATCTATCTCTACCCTCTGTTCACTTTCCCGGAACTCCGCAGTAACTCCGCGAAGTCCGTGACACCCGGTTCACTGTTTGAACTACTCTCAGTAAGTAATCCTAATTGCATGCGCTTTACTTTCTACTCGAACGCTTCTCCGTTCGTTACACCTCATGGCCGTTCACCGCTTTTCTTTTGCAGCACCAACGTGAGCACAGCACTGATGTTCGAAGCGTAAGACCAACTCAAACCTTCCTAAACCTTTCCTAACCCCGACACCAATCTCACCATTTTCTGCCACCGGCTCTCACCATTTTTCCGTTATTAATCCTTCATCACAACCCGTATTTCACCTCCCAGCCCTGCCTTCCCATATTCTTCGTAGCGCACGTTAAAACCTGCACTGCCCTCAACCCGCATGACAACACGTCATTTAGCATGTCTTTATTGCACCTTATTACATAAGTTACCGTTGATCTAAGTTGCATTTCTTGTATCCTCCCGCAGCGCTCCTTGACAAAGGACTATCCCAGTCCGAAATGCATTGGAGCATTTGTTGAATCACCGTTGAATTATATTGAACACAGCGTGATGTAACGCATTATCATATATTTGTGAAATCACCAAATACAACAAATGATGAAACTTCACCATTGAACTTATTTATTTGAACTATTTTTGATTGAACCTTCATCTGAGTCAGTTAATCTGAACTTCAATAAGTGTGCCTAGTACACAGGGATGCGCCCACGTACCCACGTAGCGCACTCACCTTAGGAACCGAAAAGGAGACACGGAGGGTACAAACAAGCTTCACTTCAAATCAAAAACGAGTGTTTAGCATAAATTGTGACACGCGCCAATCATAAGCATGGGCGGAGCTTCCACTCCACTTCCGAAATCTACTCGACGACAATGGACCTCGCAGAGTGAGCAGCGCATGCGCTGCAACACTAGGCAAGACCTAAAAAGTCATTTTCCGGCTTAAACAATCTGGAATTTCCTCCTAGAATTGGGTTGGTTGGTATGTATGAGTACATCATCATTTACAGAACAAGACAGCAATATTAAGCATACTCAAATGATTATGATATCAATACAAGGAGAGTCATGGAGGTTGAGAAACCTCTTATTTAATAGAGGTTCAGGCAAAAGAACGCTTTCCATTGACATTGAAGAATGTTGTAACAGGCGACCATGTAGCTGAATGTTTCCCAGCGAGAGAAGCAGGGTATACATATGCTGTGTCTAATCTACGATTATGACAAACTGCAGACCACCAGGCTTCAAAAAAGATAATTTAGTTCAATCTTTCCAATTTTTGGTAATCTGCTGAAAAGAAACTGCTAGTAATAAATCTAAAATCTTTACATTAGATGAACAAGTATTCCAATCATTAGATAGAGTACCTAAAATATGTTAACAATGGAAAAAGGAGCTGTGAAACGAAAAAATTAAGTTAATCTGAGTCCAAACATTCTTCTAAAAATGGTGTACATAAGGACTAAGCATGGGCGTAAAATCCGTTCCGCTCGCGGAATTTGCGGATTTTCTGCAAATTTGCAATCCGCAAACTCTCGCGAATTTGCCGAAAATTCGCAAATTCGCACGTAGCGGATTTTTTTGCTTGGTGATACAATATTGCAGTGCGCGGCGTTCACCTAACCGTCATTCAGCGTTTGCAGAGTTGTTTTTCTCCATGTTTTGCGTGTGCTGCGCCATTTTGGATCTTGCTGCGGGATCCCGCGGGAGTTGGTCGACCGCGATTACGTCATCGCGGCTTGCCACCTTGCACAGCGAGAGTTTTTCAATGCGAGTACGTCATAAAGGCCTGTGATCACGTCTCGTGGGAGTAAACAATTGCGAACACGTAGATGCGGCGGGCAGCAACAATCTCGCACTCGCGAAATTGCAAAATTTGCTATTCTGCCCAAGAAATCCACCAGCAAGCAGCATAAACCTTCTGAAAATGATGATTTTTATCAGAATTACTCCTCAGGTTGACATTTGCCTGCACTTTTTTTTGCGAGGAGTCCATTTTGGGGGGGGGGGGGGGGAAGGAAGGAAGTGCCCCACAGTCTCCAACTTCCTCTTCCTGTCCAGCAGGTTCCTCCCACTGCTTTGTTCATGTCCTGGTCACTTTGATTTGGATCTTGACCTGGAAGGATTACTTTTTGTGGATGCTGCTGGATATTAGAATTTGAGGCCTTTTTGACTTTCTTTGGATCACTTTTGGATTAGAAATTTCACAAGTAAGTTTGTTTGGGACATTACAGTTGCTGCAACTACAATTTTGGAATTTTCGATTTTTGGGCTGTTATTGGGGCCTTTTGCCCAGGGGTACTCAGTGGTGCATGGACTGAGTCTTTCTGTGGGGTCTCTTTAATGTAAACATCATGGAGGGCATGGATGGCATTGGATTGTGGTGATTTTTGTGTGTTTTTCGATTTTTGGGGGTGGTGATGGGGCCTTTTGCCCAGGGGTACTCAGTGGTGCACCCAGTCTGCCATGCTTTCATCCATTATGCCCAGGGGTACTCAGGGGTACATGGGCCTAGTCTTTCTGTGGGGGTGTCTTGAATTTGAACATGATATAGGGCATGGATGGCATTGGATTGTGGTGATTTTTGTGTGTTTTTCGATTTTTGGGGGTGGCGATGGGGCCTATCCATGTGGGTAGGGGCCATTTTGAGGACTGGTACAGGCAGGATCTGGCCATGTGGTGGGGGTCTAGGGGCCATCTTGAAGGCAGGCAGTGTGCTTTGTTGTGCCATAGGCCTGCACCCAGTCTGCCATGCTTTCATCCATTATGCCCAGGGGTACTCAGGGGTACATGGGCCTAGTCTTTCTGTGGGGTGTCTTGAATTTGAACATGATTGAGGGCATGGATGGCATTGGATTGTGCTGATTTGTGTGTGTTTTTCGATTTTTGGGGGTGGTGATGGGGCCTGTCCATGTGGGTGGGGGCCATTTTGAGGACTGGTACAGGCAGGGCCTGGCCATGTGGTGGGCGTCTAGGGGCCATTTTGAAGCCAGGCAGTGTGCTTTGTTGTGCCATAGGCCTGCACCCAGTCTGCCATGCTTTCATCCATTATGCCCAGGGGTAATCTGTCAGTGGTGCATTTTATTGGTCTTTCCATTTTGGGGGGTGGATATAATAAAAATGCTTACTTCCAAACTATTAATTGAAGCGCTACATATGTAACATTTATTTAACTGATGTTCCTCTGTCTTTGTTTGCTTTTAGGTGCAGAAAGACGAATCATCAGCCTCATCGTTCCTCATCAGTGCCAGGAACAAGTCCTGCTGCGGTGTGTGCAGCACAACGTCACATGTGGCCACAGACAACTCTGCAACTTGTGCAACTGCGGCCTGCTGTTCTGACATCTGAAGAAGGTGGCCCCAAAAAAAGTTGCCCGAAGCTCCTCTAGCAATAAAGTTGCCAGTAAGGAGCAGAAGAAGCAAGTGGCGCCACTTACCAAGGAGACTGGTGCGCCGCCCGCCGCATTTTTTGGGGGAAAAAAAAGTACGCCTTCAGCAGCAGCGGGGTCTGCTGGGGACCAAGCTGGGAGCAGCACTCCCGCTCCATTGGGCTCAGTGCCACCACCACCACTCCAACTTAAGTCCAAGACCTTGAGTGCTGCAGAGGCAGCTAGTCTAGTTGTTCAATCACCATCGACCAGTGATGTTGGCTCATCGCAAGAAAGTAGCAGCATCCCTCAATCAACACAGGTTGTTGTAACTCATCTGACGAGTGTTCAACAACCACAGCCGCAACAACAACCACATGTGCAAGTACAAGCCCAAGTACATGTGGAAGGAGAGGCGGCGCAAGGAGATGCGCAAGCAGAGGTGCATGGAGCGGCACAAGTGCCCACAATAGTTGTTCCTCACGAAGTAGGGGCACATCAGGAAATCGACATTCAAGCCGAGGTATCATTTGAGGAAGCCACTCCTCCTGCTCATTCATTTTCTTCCAGATCCCTAGCAAGGAAAAGATCAAGGATGGTGTCTACATCTTCTTCAAGCACCCTTTCTTCTGATGATATGGATGAAAATTGCGAACCAGCTCAGCCGTCTGAGAGTGAGGCACACCATGATTTGACAAAGGTAGCTAAGCGTAAAAGGAAGGTCCCCGAAAGTCTCATAGTTATGTAGTGTGATGATGACGCTGAACAAGAAGTGGCGTATACTCCTGCTGATGAAGACTCTCACGACGACGATGCAGTCATCATAAACGTCACTCCAGGCTCAGCGGGCATGCAGCAAACAGACATTTTTACCCTAGCCCGAAATGCTGCTGAGCGTGATGTTGGCGACGTGGGAATGGGACCACCACCAATGCAGTTAACTAGTACACCACCACCTACCGCTTCCATATTTTCTCGCCAGAAGGGACCTCCATCCACCTCCACCTCCATTTCCTCAATTAGTGGTGCTGCAAGTGCACAACGTAGTAAAGTTCGGCAACACACATCCTCCACTTCATCTGGCATTAGCATTACCAGTATTGCCTATTCCGCCCCCCACAGACATTTGAAGTCCGCAGTTTTGGACTTCTTTAGTGTTAGCCCAACAAAGGAAAACATAGCCATTTGTACCATTTGTAAGCTTCGAGTTAGTCGTGGTAAGCTTGGTACCAACTATGGTACCGGAGGCCAGAGAGGTCATCTTGAGAGACAGCACACTGTCAAATTGCATGCGCACCTAAAGGCGATCAAGGAAGCCCGAATTGCAAGTCAACAAACTGTATCCGTTGATGTTTCATCTGATGATGACGAGGAGGAAGAAGCGTCAAACATTTCTTCACTTACACCCAGTACCCCTGTCAGCAGCACACCCCCTGCAAGATATATGAGCCACACTAAGAGTGTGGGAGAGAGTGAGACACCAATGCGAAAAAGTTAATCATCACCAAGCGTAACTGGGTCGAAGAAGTCATCATCATCCCGTAAAATAGTCCAGCCCACCATTAGAAGCATGTTGTTTTGAGATGCGCCATTTGAACGCAACCACACAACGGCGCGTCTGTATAACACTAAGATGGCTAAAATGATAGCGCTGGACCTTCTCCCTTTCTCTTTTGTGGAAGGGGTTGGTTTTCTTGAATTAGTGGCAATGCTCTGCCCTAAATGGAAGGTTCCTAGCCGGTTCTATTTTGCCAGAGTTGCGGTTCCAGCATTACATAAAGATGTGCTGGAGGTGATTGGGGCAGCTTTGCAGAAGAGTGCTGTTCACACTATACATCTCGCGAACAAATAGAGAGTAAGGAATTTCGTCCTTGGGTATTGGACGGGGAATACTCCTGATCCCCTGATCAATCTTTACAATGAACAATAGAAGGAGTATCACCCGATGAGGGAGATGAAGGCTTTTCCAGACTAGGAAACACTGTTCCTTTGTTAGTAAACCCCCACTCACCACCTAGTGGTGACTTGCTTCATCATCGGGGCCCACCCAAGTGGCCTAGCGTCACTTGGGTGTGCTTCAACACCTGAGTTGCAGTGGAGCAGGTAGTGAAGTGTGGGTTGCAGACAAAAAAAGTGTGAATGTTAAAATTGTCCTGGTTAATATTTCGTATAGATTTTAATAAAAACGGTAACTGGACAATGTTAAAAATTAAGGGTGAGATACTGGGAGGGGAGTTACGACCTACGTATCTCTGCTATGTGTTGGTCAACATGTTTCTACCAATTGGGGTGATCCCCGGTATTCTTCAGGACCAAAACAAGGAAGTGGGAGGTGTGGGTCCCCTAAAAGACGCACCCTGTCCTAAATCCTTGGTCATCCAGATGAAAATATTCCTCTGGGAAGACACTCCTAAAATGTAGGGTGCCAACAAAAACCTAAGGGAGGAAAATAAGCAAAGGAAGTAATTACTATCCTGTAACGAAGCGCAGAAATTAGGTGCTTAAAATGTGCAGTTATGCTTGCTTTCCACGGTGGTGGCTGGAAGAAAAGTGCCTTCAAGAGTAGAGGGCGTGTCTACTTATGGGGTGGGAGCGTGCTCATATCGTGAGAGTGAGCGCTACTGCATGGTATACCTATGGTCATTTCACAGATTAGCAATCGGCGTCCTTTGTGCGTGCCTGAATCTGCATGCTGCGACGTCTAAATTGAGTTCACTGGACTATAGTGCTCATATCTTTACCGGCGTGAATTGCACTGCGCCAGAGAGTTGCCTTGCATTGCATGTGGGCTCAAAAGTATCCTAATAAGGAAGAGTGGTGTACACAAAAGACAAACTAGACTCACACAAACATATAACACGGAGTTAGTCACAGAACGTGACATGTCAAAAAATGGGCTTACTGGAGTAATACTCTAGTTGGACTTCAGTGAGCAGGGGGTAGGTGCTTTACTCGTAGCAACATATTCTATGTGAAAAGACATATATCACAGTAGTAAGTATATGGAAGCTCGCCTACGTACTGACTAGAGTGGTCAGACCCAGGGTGGAACCTATTTGGAGGGAAAATCTACTTACAGTTGGTACTCGTAAGGAAAGGCAATTCACCTACGTCTACCTTCCGCCGCTCGGTTACAATGAATGGGCGAGCGCGGATAGTATATAACTGCTAGCATACTTCCGGGGTAGGTCACGTGGTCGCTACGGCGGCCCGTGAGGGGGTCGGTTGGCATGGAGATCATTCGAAGCTGCGCATGCGTATGGGCTTTGAGATCAGGCGGGGCTGCGCATGCGTCCATTCACACGGATGCCCGTGAGGGAGTGGGTTGGCATGGAGACCATTGTAAGCAGCGCATGCGTAGTGGGAAAGGACATAGGGATGCAAAAGTACTTGGGTGACACCAACGTATCGGGACAAGAATATGTCCACATCCTTGTACTCATTGGGTAGGGGAACGGAGCGGGAAGTCACTAGGATCCCTGTGATATTAGGGGTTCGATGAACAGTGCGCTCCGTTGTGGGGATTCTCATGGACGCAAAGATGCTGCGTATGTTTGGTAAGGGATAAATGCCATAGTTGCCAAGTGCATATCGAAAGTATGCATGGCGGGGCTTCTGTTGGGTAGGGGTGGGTATTAGCAGGCAGTGATGCTATTTGAATACAGAGTTCCATGGGATATTGTCATTAAGACCCCGTTTGTGTGTGGAAAGTCTATATATCCATCTCTGTTCTTTTTCGAATAGACGGGCTTGGATGTTGGGGCCTGGTGACAACTGTTCAATGACTGTCCACCTCATGTCATTGGTGGTATGATGGGCAGTTAAAAAATGGTCGTGAGTTTTGTCATGTTCTTTTTGCTTCTTATTGTGCTTCTATGTTCGCAAATACGTTGTTTGATTTTGCGTGTCGTCATGCCCACGTAGGGTTTGCCACAGGTGCAGGTGATAAGGTAGATGACATTACTGCTATTGCAGTTGGTGTGGGATCTCTGCTCCCAGGTTTTTCCAGGTTCCAAGGTTATAGTCTTGGTGTTTTCTGTCAGGTGACAAACACTGCAGTCCCCACATCGTGAATGTCCAGTAACTGGCGGGAGACCCCATATCTGTGTTAGGGTTGGGTCATTGGAGTTTGTTTTGTTTCTGGGTCTTGTGTTGACCAAGGTGTTTTTCAGACTGGGCGCTTTTTTATATGAGAAGAGAGGTTTTTCCCAGTTGAAGGTCCCAGAGTTAACTATTGACCAGTGCTTCCTGATGCTTTTGCTGACCTCATTAGAAATCACATTGTATGTAGTCACAAATGTGAGGGGTATGTTGTCATTCTCTTTTATTGTCTCTTCCAATAGTAATTGGCGCAGTTGGTTTCTGGCTCGTTTTTGACATTTCTTTGTAATCTTTGTTGGGTAGCCACGTTGTATGAGTTCCCCGTCAGGTCTTATGCTTGTTCTTTGTAGTCAGTGAGTTTGCTGCAGTTCCTGCGTAATCTTAAGTATTGGCCATATGGGAGGTTTTCCCTCAGTGGTCTTGGATGGAAGCTCTCAAATCTTAAGAGGTTGTTTTTAGCTGTGGGCTTAAAGTGTGTTTTGGTAGTTAAAGTTTCTTGTTCTCATTTGATCTCAATGTCTAAGAAGACCATTTCATTCTTGTCCACATTATGGGTGAAATGAAGATGTTGATCGCAGGTATTGAGCCAAGTGATAAATGTTGTTAAAGTTTCATGTGGGCCCTTCCAGATTGCTAGCACATCATCAATATAGCTGCGCCAGAATATGATGTTTTCCAGGTATGGGTTGGTGGGTGAGAGGATGTATTTTTTCTCGAAGTCAAATACATACAGCCCGCTACGCTAGGCGCGAAAACGCTGCCCATAGATGTGCCTCCTATTTGTAAATATAGGGACCCTTCAAACTCAAAGAAATTTCTTTTGAGGGCCAAGGTTGCGCACTTGATTATGAATTCTTTTGGTGTTCTGTGTTCCCATGTAGTTTGTTCTAGGGTTTCTTTTAGAACATTGATGGTGGCATCCTGAGGGATGTTGGTATAAAGGCTTTCTATGTCAAAGCTAACCAGTATCATTTCATCGTCCATTTTGATGGTTTCTAGGAGTGTTAGGAGGCTTTTGGTGTCTTTTAGGTAGGTGCTGGTTCCTTGTACAATTGGTTTTAAGAAATAGTCACAGAATCTAGACAGAGGTTCAAGGAGTGAGCCTATACCAGATACTATAGGTCTACCCGGAGGTGGTATTCTGTTCTTGTGCATCTTTGGGACCACGTAGAAATATGGTATTTTTGCCTCTGTTTTTGTTAGGTAATCTGCTTCTTGTTTGGAAATATCACCTAGATGTTCTGCTTCTTCAACCAGACCCACAATTTCCCTCCGTAGGTCATCAGTGGGGTCATCAGTGAGAGGAAGGTAGTTTTTACGATCCTCAAGTAGCCGTTTGCATTCCTGTTGGTAGTCTGTTAGGTTCATAACTACTAGGCCTCCGCCCTTGTCTGCTGGTTTGATGATGATGGTTTCATCCTCTTTCAGGTCCGATAGGGCCTTTTTCTCGGCTCTGCTGATATTCTGGTATCGGGTGGGGGTAATGGTGGATTCTATGTCATTGAATACCGCCTGTTCAAAAGTATTTATTTCTACTGGTATAGTGTGTGGTGGAGGGACAAAAGTGGATTTTGTTCTTAGTCCGTTTCGTTTGGCACTTCCTCATTGTTATCCGTGTCTGTTTTTTCAAAAAAAGCTTTGAGTTTCAGTTTTCTGAAAAAGGCTGCTAGTTCGCAGTGTAGTTTAAACTTATCCAAGTTAGCTGTGGGAACAAAGCCCAATCCTTTGTTGAGGACTTTCTTTTCCGTATCCGTTAGAATGTGTGACCATAGATTTGTCACTAGGTCCTCATGTTGCTGGGGCCTGCTTTGTTGGATGCGGTTTTGTTCCGGGTGTTGTTGCTCACCATCTCTTCTTCTTCCCAATGGACAGTGTTTCCCTGTTTGTTGCGGCCTCTCCCGCGCCTGCCTCTGTTCTGAAAAGGAGGACGGAATTGATTTGGCTGGAAGGGATATTGTTGAAATGGTGGTTGCCAACCATACATAGGGAATTGTTGGGGTTGTTGATATGGATTTTGGAAGGAAGGTGGTTATATTGTGGCCACTGGTAGTTTCCTTGATATCCCCCTCTCTTTTTCTGTCGTGGTGTGCCTGGGTTGGAGCCTCCACTGCTGTTGGAACTGTGGTAGGAGTTGCTCGAGACATCAGAGTCTTGTTCCTGTATGGTGGTCGCTTTGTAGTCCGGGTCCGAGTATGGATATGTTTTAACAAAAGAGAATTTTTTCAGGTCTTTTTGAAATTTTGATACTTTCTGCTGTGTGAGATTCTCTCTGTATTCATTAATCTCTTTGTTTATCTCATCTAATTTCTTTTTGTATCCGGTAATCGTGGCCTTTATTTGGCCTTCTATGGTTTGAATTTCGATCTGGATTTTTTCCGATAGTCGTATTGCTGTTTTCAAAATGAGCATAATCCAGTTGTGCGTGCAATGCCATGCTATTTGTGCGCAGTCCCTTCTGAATTCTTCATCTTCTAGGAAGATTCTGGGAGCATTGGTCACTAGTAATCCTTTTGGGGCCATGGTGTTGGTGACATATTCTTTCAGTATGGTTCCATGTAATATTGTTCTAATGCGATTGCGGTTTAGTTCTGTGTGTTTATCCCATTCCGATGTCTGTGAGATAGTGTTGCTAATGCTGGGGTCAGCAAAGGCATTGAGATCACTCATGATGGAGTCTATTTCTTCCGTAGAGAAAGATAAGCCCTGGTTTTCTGCCATATTCGTGCCGCGATTGTCCTCCTGTGTTAATGTTGAGAGAGTCGGTGTCTTGTACTCTCACAGCTGTGCGCTGCCTCAATATCTCGAACAAATAGAGAGTAAGGAATTTCGTCCTTGGGTATTGGACGGGGAACACTCCTGATCCCCTGATCAATCTTTACAATGAACAATAGAAGGAGTATCACCCGATGAGGGAGATGAAGGCTTTTCCAGACTAGGAAACACTGTTCCTTTGTTAGTAAACCCCTCACTCACCACCTAGTGGTGACTTGCTTCATCATCGGGGCCCACCCAAGTGGCCTAGCGTCACTTGGGTGTGCTTCAACACCTGAGTTGCAGTGGAGCAGGTAGTGAAGTGTGGGTTGCAGACAAAAAAAGTGTGAATGTTAAAATTGTCCTGGTTAATATTTCGTATAGATTTTAATAAAAAAGGTAACTGGACAATGTTAAAAAATAAGGGTGAGATACTGGGAGGGGAGTTACGACCTACGTATCTCTGCTATGTGTTGGTCAACATGTTTCTACCAATTGGGGTGATCCCCGGTGTTCTTCAGGACCAAAACAAGGAAGTGGGAGGTGTGGGTCCCCTAAAAGACGCACCCTGTCCTAAATCCTTGGTCATCCAGATGAAAATATTCCTCTGGGAAGACACTCCTAAAATGTAGGGTGCCAACAAAAACCTAAGGGAGGAAAATAAGCAAAGGAAGTAATTACTATCCTGTAACGAAGCGCAGAAATTAGGTGCTTAAAATGTGCAGTTATGCTTGCTTTCCACGGTGGTGGCTGGAAGAAAAGTGCCTTCAAGAGTAGAGGGCGTGTCTACTTATGGGGTGGGAGCGTGCTCATATCGTGAGAGTGAGCGCTACTGCATGGTATACCTATGGTCATTTCACAGATTAGCAATCGGCGTCCTTTGTGCGTGCCTGAATCTGCATGCTGCGACGTCTAAATTGAGTTCACTGGACTATAGTGCTCATATGTTTACCGGCGTGAATTGCACTGCGCCAGATAGTTGCCTTGCATTGCATGTGGGCTCAAAAGTATCCTAATAAGGATGAGTGGTGTACACAAAAGACAAACTAGACTCACACAAACATATAACACGGAGTTAGTCACAGAACGTGACATGTCAAAAAATGGGCTTACTGGAGTAATACTCTAGTTGGACTTCAGCGAGCAGGGGGTAGGTGCTTTACTCGTAGCAACATATTCTATGTGAAAAGACATATATCACAGTAGTAAGTATATGGAAGCTCGCCTACGTACTGACTAGAGTGGTCAGACCCAGGGTGGAACCTGTTTGGAGGGAAAATCTACTTACAGTTGGTACTCGTAAGGAAAGGCAATTCACCTACGTCTACCTTCCGCCGCTCGGTTACAATGAATGGGCGAGCGCGGATAGTATATAACTGCTAGCATACTTCCGGGGTAGGTCCCGTGGTCGCTACGGCGGCCCGTGAGGGGGTGGGTTGGCATGGAGATCATTCGAAGTTGCGCATGCGTATGGGCTTTGAGATCAGGCGGGGCTGCGCATGCGTCCATTCACACGGATGCCCGTTAGGGAGTGGGTTGGCATGGAGACCATTGTAAGCAGCGCATGCGTAGTGGGAAAGGACATAGGGATGCAAAAGTACTTGGGTGACACCAACGTATCGGGACAAGAATATGTCCACATCCTTGTACTCATTGGGTAGGGGAACGGAGCGGGAAGTCACTAGGATCCCTGTGATATTAGGGGTTCGATGAACAGTGCGCTCCGTTGTGGGGATTCTCATGGACGCAAAGATGCTGCGTATGTTTGGTAAGGGATAAATGCCATAGTTGCCAAGTGCATATCAAAGGTATGCATGGCGGGGCTTCTGTTGGGGAGGGGTGGGTATTAGCAGGCAGTGATGCTATTTGAATACAGAGTTCCATGGGATATTGTCATTAAGACCCCGTTTGTGTGTGGAAAGTCTATAAATCCATCTCTGTTCTTTTTCGAATAGACGGGCTTGGATGTTGGGGCCTGGTGACAACTGTTCAATGACTGTCCACCTCATGTCATTGGTGGTATGATGGGCAGTTAAAAAATGGTCCGTGAGTTTTGTCATGTTCTTTTTGCATCTTATTGTGCTTCTATGTTCGCAAATACGTTGTTTGATTTTGCGTGTCGTCATGCCCACGTAGGGTTTGCCACAGGTGCAGGTGATAAGGTAGATGACATTACTGCTATTGCAGTTGGTGTGGGATCTCTGCTCCCAGGTTTTTCCAGGTTCCAAGGTTATAGTCTTGGTGTTTTCTGTCAGGTGACAAACACTGCAGTCCCCACATCGTGAATGTCCAGTTACTGGCGAGAGACCCCATATCTGTGTTAGGGTTGGGTCATTGGAGTTTGTTTTGTTTCTGGGGCTTGTGTTGACCAAGGTGTTTTTCAGACTGGGCGCTTTTTTATATGAGAAGAGAGGTTTTTCCCAGTTGAAGGTCCCAGAGTTAACTATTGACCAGTGCTTCCTGATGCTTTTGCTGACCTCATTAGAAATCACATTGTATGTAGTCACACATGTGAGGGGTATGTTGTCATTCTCTTTTATTGTCTCTTCCAATAGTGCTTGGCGCGTTGGTTTCTGGCTCGTTTTTGACATTTCTTTGTAATCTTTGTTGGGTAGCCACGTTGTATGAGTTTCCCCTTCAGGTCTTCATCTTGTTCTTTGTAGTCAGTGAGTTTGCTGCAGTTCCTGCGTAATCTTAATTATTGGCCATATGGGAGGTTTTCCCTCAGTGGTCTTGGATGGAAGCTCTCAAATCCTAAGAGGTTGTTTTTAGCTGTGGGCTTAAAGAGTGTTTTGGTAGTTAAAGTTTCTTGTTCTCTTTTGATCTCAATGTCTTAGAAGACCATTTCATTCTTGTCCACATTATGGGTGAAATGAAGATGTTGATCGCAGGTATTGAGCCAAGAGATAAATGTTGTTAAAGTTTCTTGTGGGCCCTTCCAGATTGCTAGCACATCATCAATATATCTGCGCCAGAATATGATGTTTTCCAGGTATGGGTTGGTGGGTGAGAGGATGTATTTTTTCTCGAAGTCAAATACATACAGCCCCGCTACGCTAGGCGCGAAAACGCTGCCCATAGATGTGCCTCCTATTTGTAAATATAGGGACCCTTCAAACTCAAGGAAATTTCTTTTGAGGGCCAAGGTTGCGCACTTGATTATGAATTCTTTTGGTGTTCGGTGTTCCCATGTAGTTTGTTCTAGGGTTTCTTTTAGAACATTGATGGTGGCATCCTGAGGGATGTTGGTATAAAGGCTTTCTATGTCAAAGCTAACCAGTATCATTTCATCGTCCATATTGATGGTTTCTAGGAGTGTTAGGAGGCTTTTGGTGTCTTTTAGGTAGGTGCTGGTTCCTTGTACAATTGGTTTTAAGAAATAGTCACAGAATCTAGACAGAGGTTCAAGGAGTGAGCCTATACCAGATACTATAGGTCTACCCGGAGGTGGTATTCTGTACTTGTGCATCTTTGGGACCACGTAGAAATATGGTATTTTTGCCTCTGTTTTTGTTAGGTAATCTGCTTCTTGTTTGGAAATATCACCTAGATGTTCTGCTTCTTCAACCAGACCCACAATTTCCCTCCGTAGGTCATCAGTGGGGTCATCAGTGAGAGGAAGGTAGTTTTTACGATCCTCAAGTAGCCGTTTGCATTCCTGTTGGTGTCTGTTGGGTTCATAACTACTAGGCCTCCGCCCTTGTCTGCTGGTTTGATGATGATGGTTTCATCCTCTTTCAGGTCCGATAGGGCCTTTTTCTCGGCTCTGCTGATATTCTGGTATCGGGTGGGGGTAATGGTGGATTCTATGTCATTGAATACCGCCTGTTCAAAAGTATTTATTTCTACTGGTATAGTGTGTGGTGGAGGGACAAAAGTGGATTTTGTTCTTAGTCCAGTTTCGTTTGGCACTTCCTCATTGTTATCCGTGTCTGTTTTTTCAAAAAAAGCTTTGAGTTTCAGTTTTCTGAAAAAGGCTGCTAGTTCGCAGTGTAGTTTAAACTTATCCAAGTTAGCTGTGGGAACAAAGCCCAATCCTTTGTTGAGGACTTTCTTTTCCGTATCTGTTAGAATGTGTGACGATAGATTTGTCACTAGGTCCTCATGTTGCTGGGGCCTGCTTTGTTGGATGCGGTTTTGTTCCGGGTGTTGTTGCTCACCATCTCTTCTTCTTCCCAATGGACAGTGTTTCCCCGTTTGTTGCGGCCTCTCCCGCGCCTGCCTCTGTTCTGAAAAGGAGGACAGAATTGATTTGGCTGGAAGGGATATTGTTGAAATGGTGGTTGCCAACCATACATAGGGAATTGTTGGGGTTGTTGATATGGATTTTGGAAGGGGGGGTGGTTATATTGTGGCCACTGGTAGTTTCCTTGATATCCCCCTCTCTTTTTCTGTTGTGGTGTGCCTGGGTTGGAGCCTCCACTGCTGTTGGAACTGTGGGAGGAGTTGCTCGAGACATCAGAGTCTTGTTCCTGTATGGTGGTCGCTTTGTAGTCCGGGTCCGAGTATGAATATGTTTTAACAAAAGAGAATTTTTTCAGGTCTTTTTGAAATTTTGATACTTTCTGCTGTGTGAGATTCTCTCTGTATTCATTAATCTCTTTGTTTATCTCATCTAATTTCTTTTTGTATCCGGTAATCGTGGCCTTTATTTGGCCTTCTATAGTTTGAATTTCGATCTGGATTTTTTCCGATAGTCGTATTGCTGTTTTCAAAATGAGCATAATCCAGTCGTGCGTGCAGTGCCATGCTATTTGTGCCCAGTCCCTTCTGAATTCTTCACCTTCTAGGAAGATTCTGGGAGCATTGGTCACTAGTAATCCTTTTGGGGCCATGGTGTTGGTGACATATTCTTTCAGTACGGTTCCATGTAATATTGTTCTAATGCGATTGCGCTTTAGTTCTGTGAGTTTATCCCATTCCGATGTCTGTGAGATAGTGTTGCTAATGCTGGGGTCAGCAAAGGCATTGAGATCACTCATGATGGAGTCTATTTCTTCCGTAGAGAAAGATAAGCCCTGGTTTTCTGCCATATTCGTGCCGCGATTGTCCTCCTGTGTTAATGTTGAGAGAGTCGGTGTCTTGTACTCTCACAGCTGTGCGCTGCCTCAATATCTCGAACAAATAGAGAGTAAGGAATTTCGTCCTTGGGTATTGGACGGGGAATACTCCTGATCCCCTGATCAATCTTTACAATGAACAATAGAAGGAGTATCACCCAATGAGGGAGATGAAGGCTTTTCCAGACTAGGAAACACTGTTCCTTTGTTAGTAAACCCCTCACTCACCACCTAGTGGTGACTTGCTTCATCATCGGGGCCCACCCAAGTGGCCTAGCGTCACTTGGGTGTGCTTCAACACCTGAGTTGCAGTGGAGCAGGTAGTGAAGTGTGGGTTGCAGACAAAAAAAGTGTGAATGTTAAAATTGTCCTGGTTAATATTTCGTATAGATTTTAATAAAAAAGGTAACTGGACAATGTTAAAAAATAAGGGTGAGATACTGGGAGGGGAGTTACGACCTACGTATCTCTGCTATGTGTTGGTCAACATGTTTCTACCAATTGGGGTGATCCCCGGTATTCTTCAGGACCAAAACAAGGAAGTGGGAGGTGTGGGTCCCCTAAAAGACGCACCCTGTCCTAAATCCTTGGTCATCCAGATGAAAATATTCCTCTGGGAAGACACTCCTAAAATGTAGGGTGCCAACAAAAACCTAAGGGAGGAAAATAGGCAAAGGAAGTAATTACTATCCTGTAACGAAGCGCAGAAATTAGGTGCTTAAAATGTGCAGTTATGCTTGCTTTCCACGGTGGTGGCTGGAAGAAAAGTGCCTTCAAGAGTAGAGGGCGTGTCTACTTATGGGGTGGGAGCGTGCTCATATCGTGAGAGTGAGCGCTACTGCATGGTATACCTATGGTCATTTCACAGATTAGCAATCGGCGTCCTTTGTGCGTGCCTGAATCTGCATGCTGCAACGTCTAAATTGAGTTCACTGGACTATAGTGCTCATATCTTTACCGGCGTGAATTGCACTGCGCCAGATAGTTGCTTGCATTGCATGTGGGCTCAAAAGTATCCTAATAAGGATGAGTGGTGTACACAAAAGACAAACTAGACTCACACAAACATATAACACGGAGTTAGTCACAGAACGTGACATGTCAAAAAATGGGCTTACTGGAGTAATACTCTAGTTGGACTTCAGCGAGCAGGGGGTAGGTGCTTTACTCGTAGCAACATATTCTATGTGAAAAGACATATATCACAGTAGTAAGTATATGGAAGCTCGCCTACGTACTGACTAGAGTGGTCAGACCCAGGTTGGAACCTGTTTGGAGGGAAAATCTACTTACAGTTGGTACTCGTAAGGAAAGGCAATTCACCTACGTCTACCTTCCGCCCCTCGGTTACAATGAATGGACGAGCGCGGATAGTATATAACTGCTAGCATACTTCTGGGGTAGGTTACGTGGTCGCTACGGCGGCCCGTGAGGGGGTGGGTTGGCATGGAGATCATTCGAAGCTGCGCATGCGTATGGGCTTTGAGATCAGGCGGGGCTGCGCATGCGTCCATTCACACGGATGCCCGTGAGGGAGTGGGTTGGCATGGAGACCATTGTAAGCAGCGCATGCGTAGTGGGAAAGGACATAGGGATGCAAAAGTACTTGGGTGACACCAACGTATCGGGACAAGAATATGTCCACATCCTTGTACTCATTGGGTAGGGGAACGGAGCGGGAAGTCACTAGGATCCCTGTGATATTAGGGGTTCGATGAACAGTGCGCTCCGTTGTGGGGATTCTCATGGACGCAAAGATGCTCCGTATGTTTGGTAAGGGATAAATGTCATAGTTGCCAAGTGCATATCGAAAGTATGCATGACGGGGCTATACATCTGACAATAGACATGTGGACCAGTTGCCAAGCCGTTGATTACATGGGCATCACTGCACACTGGGTCTCTTTTTCAGGGGTTAAAGCACAGCTAACCGCAGGTGTTGACCCGGACAACGTTTTTAAAGCTGCTCGGAAACATGCAACACTAGCCATGTTTGGCATGGAGAAAAGTCATACAGGAGAAAACATTTTGTATGCGTTTAACACAAAGGTGTTACAAAGGCTGTCCCCAAGAAAACACATGATTGGTTATGTTTCCACAGATAATGGCGCCAATGTATTTAAGGCCATGGATACGGGTAACTATTTCAGAGTGCCGTGTTTGGCGCACTGTATAAACCTGGTTATAAAAAAATACTTGAGTGAAGAAAGTCCAGTGTGCGAGTTACTGACCACCTGCCGAAGAATGTGCACACATTTCAACCATTCTTTTAAGGCCCGGAAGCAGCTGAGGTGCCTGCAACATGAACTTAAACTGCCAGTGAAAGCACTCATCCAGGAGGTGGTAACACGTTGGAACTCAACCTTCTACATGCTTGAGCGTCTGTTTGAGCCGTGTGCGGTAGTCGATCAGTATTTCTTTACACAGGGTGCAGCTATGAAGGACTTGAGGATACAGGTGGAGCAAGGGAAGCTAGTTAAAAGCCTGACAGACATGCTTTATCCTTTTGAGGTCTTCGCGCGTGCAGTCAGCAGGAAGGACTGTAATTTGGGAAAAGCTATCCCATTGTTGCGCATGCTAGAGCACCAACTGAAGGCGGTGTCTTCTACGTTTCAAAATGATGAAGAAAAGGAACAAGCATTTGAGTTGGCGGAGAAGTTATTACAGCGCCTACTTTGTGATGAACGTCTTCAAAAGATCCACACAGAACAGCATTACATTTGTGCTACTATTCTGGATCCACGGTACAAAAAGGCACTGGCAGGCAGAGTATTCTTTCCTTTTGATGACGCAGAAGTTACAAAGTACAAACATCGGCTAGCTGTGGCAGCCAGGAGGTTTGAAAGAGAACGGCAGGAAATTGAAGGAAAAGGCAGTACATCAGCATCAGCAGGCCATCCGGAGTCAAAAGAATCCACTTCTGCATCTGTGTCTGTGGCAGAAGTGAGTGATTTTCCCTCTCAGCCGTTAAAGACACCAGCAACCGTATCATCTGCACCAGACACAACAGTAACATTGTGTGAAGAAGAGGACTGGCTAACTCAGCTTGGGTTTGCTTCTCAAAAGGTCCCAGCAAAAAGTAAGCAAAGTGGCGGAACCCTGGAGAACCTTGAGTTGATGGTGCAGGACTATCTGAATGACTCAACAGAGGTCTATGTTCATGATGACCTATTGGCGTATTGGCATGGGAACAGAGAATTGGGGCCAGAGATCACCAACCTGGCTATAAATTACTTGTCTTGCCCACTCGCAAGCGTGTCTTCTGAACGTGTTTTTTCAGTGCTGCTGGTGGCATTGTAACTTGCAAAAGGACCCGCCTCTCGCCCAAAAATGTGGAGAGGTTAACAATGATCAAGATGAATCAGCACCTCATACCACCAGATTACAAAATACGAGAATACACGCAGGAAGAAGACGAGGAGGACACCAACTTAGATGAGGGAAGTTCTTCTCTCTTAGGTGACCTACTCCCGCCTGAATTCGCAGAGTATGAGGACGAGATCTTCTTCCCTGATACCGAGCCCTGAAAATGAGTCAATGAATCACTAACTTTCTTTTTCGTCCTTATTCACTTTTATTCCTGTGTGTCTGTCTTTCTTTGTTTTGCAAAATCTACATAAAAAAAAAACTTTAATCACCTAATCACAAAAACAAGCCCATCAGCAGAACTGTTTTCACTTATTTGCTTATTGATTTGAAGGGGCCGCAGTCTGCATTCCTCAGGTTCACAAGTTCACAAGAACATGCTCCTCTATCCTCCTCCTCCAGACTCCTATTTCCCTCAAAGCAGATGGCTGGATTACACCCAATGAAGAAAGACTCTGCACTTGTGGGGGTGTTCTACTTCTTTGTGGGTGAGTTGACGGGTCTGGGACCATTGCTGGGAAGGTCTAATACCAGATAAAAGTGGTTTGGAGAAAATCGGAGCAGAAAAAGATTTTGCGCTTTTGATCACTTGCCTGTCTTTGGGGTGCTGTTTGGTGGGCTTTTAGCTTGTTGGGGGTGGGTTTTGGGGTCTGGGAGCCCTGCTGGCACAGTCTAATGTTGATTGCATTTGTTTTTCAGGAAATCCATGGTGGAAAAAGGGAGTTTGGGCCTAGCTGCACAGTGTATTTGGACTGAATTCCAGGTAGTAGGCCCATTTTTGCTTTTTGCCAGTTTGGGGGTGTTCTGCTTTTTTGCGGGTGGCTGCAGGGGTCTGGTGCCATTGCTGGGAATGTCTAATACCGGATCAAAATGGTTTGGACCAAATTGGAGGTGAATTTCTTTTGCGTTTTTGCTGACTTGCTTGTCTTTGAGGTGCTGTTTGGGGGGTTCCGGGTGTTTGTGGGTGGGGTTTGGGGTCTAGGAGCACTGCTGGGTATGGATACGTTTGATTGCAAGAGGTTTGAAGCAAATCCATGGTGGCAAAGGGGAGTTAGGGCCTAGTTGCAGAGCGCATGCGGAGTGATTTTGGAAATTTGCCTGAAAATTTCAAAGTCCCCATTTTTGTAGTTTTGCTTTTTGGCTGTTTGGGGGTCTTCTACTTGTTTCCGCATGGGTTGACGGGTCTGGGGCCATTGCTGGGAAGGTCTAATACCGGATAAAAGTGGTTTGGAGAAAATCGGAGCAGAAAAAGATTTTGCGGTTTTGATCACTTGCCTGTCTTTGGGGTGTTGTTTGGCGGGCTTTTAGGTTGTTGTGGGTGGGTTTTGGGGTCTGGAGCACTGCTGGCACAGTCTAATGTTGATTACATTTTTTTTTCAGGAAATACATGGTGGAAAAGGGGAGTTAGGGCCTAGCTGCACAGCGTATTTGGACTGAATTCCAGGTAGTAGGCCCATTTTTGCTTTTTGCCAGTTTGGGCGTGTTCAGCTTTTTTGCGGGTGGGTTGGCAGGTCTTGGGGCATTGCTGGGAAGGTCTAATACCGGATAAAAGTGGTTTGGAGAAAATCCATGCTGAAAAGCGTTTTGGCACATTAACTTAGGACTCGTTAGGGTTAGCACTAGCAGCAGGATTGCATGTGTTTCGGGGTGTTCTAGATTTTTGCAACTGAGTTCTGGGGTCTTAGAGCACTCGTGGGAATGTGTAATTTTGGTTGCAAGTGGTTTGAAGAAAATCCATGGTGGGAAAGGGGGGATTTGGCCTAGTTAAAGAAAGCGTTTGCCACTATTCTTAACTTAGGGCTCGTTAGGGTTAGCAGTATTGTATTGCATTTGTGTGGGCAGGGGGCTTGGAGCGATGCTGGGTATGGATACTTTTGCTTGCTTGCAAGTGCTTTGAATACAATCCATTGTGGGTAAGGGGGGATTTGGGCCTACTTTACTTTCAAAGTACGTTTTGTCACCATTTTCTACTAGGCCTCGTTTTTGGAGATCTGATTGGGGGTCTTCTACATTTTTGCGACTGGGTTTAGTAAGGGTCTGGGAGCACTGCTGGGAAGGTCTAATTGTGTTCTAAAACACAGTTTACAGTACACCTAGCTTGAGGGGAAAGATCCGCTAAATTAATTCGCCCATACTTATTTATCTTTCAAAAGGAGACTCAGACAGAGTACACACTTTCAAAAATATTGTACTGTCTATTAGGAAACTCAAAGTGTGATTTTTTGCACTACACTGCGTACATACCTTATATTTATTTGTCAGTGGTGTTCTAATATCACTTCCTGTTTTTCCATCAATAATTACAGGCCGGGTTTCAGCCTGTGCAATGGGAAAAGAAGGATGAAGTCAGGCTTCACATTAGTGAGCCGCAATTCAGTATCTGCCAGGCAGGCAGTGGACAGGGTGTCTTCTGGTCACCAACATTGATGGACGGAGCATCAGATGGAATGAAGGAGTCCCGCTAATAAGAGGAATGGTTAGATGCATGCAACTTCCCAAACTCAACAGGACAACTACAACAACATACAGATACAGTATCCGTTCTTTTCTAATTATCTTTTAAGTAATGTTATTGCTGTGAACTTCTATGAGTGTGACTCTGCATTTCTTTGATCTCTGCTTCTAAATTCATCCCTACAGCCATTGTATAGGTTTTACTTCTGCTATTTTTTACCCCTAATTTAATGTAAGAAGTGTTTCTCTGAGTGCAGGGATAGGCAAGTGAAAACGCATAATTATTACTGCAGCCCTGTACTGTCGCATTCTTTCATTCACGGTTGTCGAAAGTGCTACTTACTTTTCAGTAACCATGCATGCAGTAGTGCATGCGCTTCCTTTATGTCACTTAAAAGATTTATGGTTAGCTTTGAACCCAAAGATTTGTTTATCTTCAATTAATGTTTGTCCATGCTGTGCTTTTTTTTCTTCTCTCAACAAAACTTTCCCAAAAACCCCATTCCCCTCCATTTTCCAAACCCTAACCCTCTTCCCCCGGGCTGTGTGGTTTTGATTGATGTGTGACTAAATGACACTAATAATCCACACACTTGCTGGGGAGGATAAGGTCATAGCAACAGGCTGGTGAGGGAATCCGAGGATATATTCTTACTCAGCTTGACAATGAGTCACTATTGGCAAATAAGAGCAGATTTTCATGTGCGCCATCAACTTGATTGGTCATCAAGAACATCCTCCTCCTAGACGTGGCAAATTATTACGCTGCTGTGTCCTTCATCTTTAGTACTATTTCTTGTAGTAGTAGCCAATGTCAAAGAAATTCAACGCAAGTACTAGTTATACTTTCAATACTTTACCATTTGTTAGGCTACATTGTGGCACTGTTCTAGTGTACTGTCACCTGATATATTCTCTATTGTACCGTTCTAATGCTACGGTAAGGACAAACAAGGTTTCATTTTCTTTTTTTTCAGATGCTGCAACTGCCGCTGTGTAACACCACAAGTACCACCGCAATGATGACATTTCATCCGCCCAGGATTGCCAACCTTAATCGCCATTTCGCGTGCAGCCAGCCCTGTGCCTAGCCCTATTTCCAAACACAAATTACAGGTAAGATAAGCGTTTGGGGGGAGGTAGTATAATGGAGTATTAGGAGAGACGAGAGACTGACGTTCCTAGGACTATTGAATTCACTTACTCTGTGAGAGGCACTTAGTTTTGAAAACATTTGGGCAATTAGTACTTACACAACTTGAATCTAGATGCCACTTAAGTTTCAGGAAAACAAACTTACTGTTAAACCCCACCCACCAGCCGCAAAAGCAGTAAAAAACACGTATGCTAAGATAAAGTTTAAAGTATATTTATGTTAGGTTTTAGCAAACAGTGACATGTGAGATTGCTACGATTCCGGTATTTCGCCCATAACCCTAACCAGAATCGGGTACTTGCAATTTGTTGACATTCCCTAACGCGTTTAAGGAGACGCATCGAACGTAGCCGTTGCTTGGCTTACTGTTCCAGTACCACGCCCCCTTCTCCTCTTCCTGGTTCCTGTCAGCGTCCTCCGTGGCGTGCTGCAATTCCCGCTGGGCGTTTGTGGAGAATTACCTGTCTGCTGCTGTTCTCCTACCTTTCCCCACAGTACCTCACCTTCCTTGAACGCTGTGAGATATTCTTGCCTGTCTTCGGCATTCCTTCGATATCGCTCAAGCGTGCCTGGTTTGTTTCCCTGCCTTTTTCCACGCATTTTGCGGGCGTCTTGCTTGCCTCCTTCCCCTAAAATTCCTCACCCATTTTTCAGGCGTTCTGCTCGTAACTATTCTATTCCTTCCTGTCCTATTACGCTAGTATCCTTTGTTTGTATTCCGTTGTGTTTGATACCCTTTTGAGAGAGAGCGCTCCGCCCTGGGATTCTGAGGGCCGGGTGTCTCTCCTCCTGAGAGTGTTACTGCTCCGCTGTTCTGACCCCCATACTGCCGGGTGGTGCACCTCATTCCCTCTATTGTTTTCCTTGGAGTGTTTGGTGTGTGAGTCCTTCATGAGTTCTAACTGTGCTGGCCTGTCAATTGGATCTTCTGAGTCCCTCTTCCCTGAACTCATCGATAAGGAGATCCCGACTTTCAATTGGGGTAAGAATACCTGGTGCAACCACACATGTCAATGTTTTAACTAGTTACTGCATTAATTAGTCAGAGTGTGTATTACAAAGTGTGACCTGGTTTTGTTTCCTAGCCTGGACCACCACCTGAGACTCTTCCTACTACAAGCTGACCTCCTCATATGAGGAGAGTGGTGGACACTCCTTGGGTTATTCCCTCATACTTTTAGGGGACAGTAGACAGGAGTGTGTTTTTCATACCGCATTCTTGCTTCTGTGTCCTGGAGGTGGAGGGATCCTTCTTCGTTCCCGCGGAAATTGGTCTCTTTGCTAACAGAAAGCCAAGCCCACAAAATATCTTTCCCCCGAATGAAGATGGATCCTGACCCTTCCTTAGTTGACCTTAACCATCAAGGCCCATACCATGGAGGACGTCACTGCTGCTTTAGTGGCCCTACAGTCAGAGGTGGCTAGATTGGGGGTGGAAAATCAAAGACTTCAGGCAGAGGTTCACCAGTTAAGATCAATTGATAGAGATCTAGGAGCCATCCCTAAATCTCGTAAGAGCTACATACAACCTGCCAGATTCACTTTGGGGTCCACCGAACCTGAGAAAGGGGCTAGCGGGGATTCCACCCTATCTCCTGTCCAAGTCACAGTACATACTCCCAGTCCGGTTCCTCTAGCCATGCCCGAAAGATTCACAGGAGATAGCACCAAATATAATGTGTTTATGAACCAATGCCAGCTACAATTTTTATGCAAAGCAGCCGCATTCCCAGATTATTCTGCCAAAGTGGCTTTCATCATTTCCTACCATTGCAGCGGAATGGGCTGTTCCAATGGTACAAAATAATGATCCCTTGTTATACGATCTCTCCTTGTTCCAAGAAAAGATGAGAAGCCTCTTCGCGAAACATACTTATATGCAAGCTAGCGATACAGCGTTACTGAACCTTAAACAGGGATCCAAAGGCCTCCTTTCCTATATTACTGATTTCAATCGGCTGGTCTCTGAAACTCATTGGCCAGAAGATAAAAGAACCTCCTTGTTTTACCGTGGGTTATGTGATGAGTTAAAAGACTTACTCTCACAAATAGTTAACCCACCAGAAGACTGTGCCTCATTTATTGATTTAGTGGTGAAGCTCGATCATAGATTGCACGAGAGGAAAGGGGAAAAGAATCGTAGTAGTGTCCCGAGATATGTATTACCCAGACTCGAAAAACCTCCATTAAAAGATACTCCAGAACCCATGCAAATAGGAGGAATAAGAGGACCCTTATCCACAGAAGAAAAGGATAAGAGAAGAAAGATGACCTTATGCCTGTATTGCGGAAAAGGGGGTCATTATGCAAAAGATTGCCCTGTACGTCCCAAGACACCCAGACTAGCAGTTAATAGCCTTTCTAGTTCGGAAAACTAGAATGCTTGAGGAACAGAGAGATCAATTCCTCAAGCGACAAACACCAGCAGATCTCTACCAATAAACTACCAACACATCGAGTCATAAAACACTTTACCTTACCCATCATCCTCACTTACAGGATGCAAAAACAGTACAGCATGTCTATTCTTTTAGACTCCGGAGCTACCGAAAACTTTTTTGACATCAAATTCGCTAAACAACTGGGTCTATCTTTTGTTGCTAAACAACAACCTGAATCCATCTGGGCTGTAGATGGGTCTGAGTTATTCTCTGGGTTAATAAGTTATCAAACAGCGCCTATCGTCATAGTCTTTAACAATGGGCATTCCGAAAGTATGGTCTTTGATTTAATAGACGCCCCAAATTTCGGTGCTATCTTGGGGGTTCCATGGTTACAGGTACACAACCCCTCAATAGACTGGGAAAAGAGGACAGTCACATTGATATCCACATATTGTAAAGCTCACTGTTATCAAGAAGCCATTGAACCAGAATTCCCTTTATATTGTGCTGTTTAAACAGGGACTGACTTACAAGTCCCTGAACAGTATCTAGAGTATAGGGGCGTTTTTTGGGAACAAGAAGCCACTAAACTGCCTCCGCACAGGAGTTACGATTGTCGCATCGACTTAATACCCGGTGCAGACCTGCCCTGCAGTCGCATTTACGCTTTGACGCCTTCAGAAACTGAGTATCTGAAGGATTATCTGGATGACATGCAAAACAAGAGTTTTATCAGGCCATCTACTTCACCTGTTTCATCTCCTCTGTTTTTTATAGATAAGAAGGAAGGAGGGCTCCGGGCGTGCCTGGATTACAGAGCATTGAATAAAATCACCATAAAAAATAAATATCCTCTTCCTCTTATTCCTGTTCTCCTTGATCAAATTAAAGGAGCCAAGATCTTCACAAAAATCGATCTCAGAAGTGCTTACCATTTGATCCCCGTCAAGCAAGGTGATGAATGGAAAACAGCCTTTCGCACCAAATTCGGTCTTTATGAAAATTGTGTCATGCCGTTTGGTCTCTGTAACGCGCCTGCGGCCTTTCAATATTTCATAAATGACATTTTACGGGAATATATTGACATCTTTGTCATCGTTTACATCGACGACATTCTTATATTCTCACAAAATGAAACTGATCATGTAGAGCATGTACGGAAAATCTTGAGTAAATTGCAGGAAAATCACTTGTTCGCCAAATTGGATAAAACTGTGTTTCACACTACAGAGGTAGACTTCCTTGGCTTCCTAATCAAACCTGAAGGCATTCAGATGGATCCCAAGAAGGTGGAGGCATTGGTCAAGTGGACAAGTCCTTCCTCCATCAAAGAAATACAGTCTTTTTTAGGCTTGGCCAATTTTTATCGGCGATTTATCGATCGTTTTTCTGAGTCTGTTTCCCCAATGACCAAACTATTAAAAAAAGGGGTGCCTTTTGTATGGTCGGACGAAGCAGAACGAGCTTTCTGTGACTTAAAAGACAAGTTCATCACGGCGCCCATTCTTCACCACGCAGACAACACACAACCATTTTTTGTGGAGGCTGATGCCTCTCAACATGCTGTAGGTGGGATTCTTTCACAGAGAGACTCTGAAACAGGACAAATGCATCCTATAGCATATTTCTCAAAAACATTATTACCTGTGGAGAGAAATTATACTATAGGAGAGAGAGAACTGCTGGCCATCAAGCTATCCTTTCTAGAGTGGAGACATCATTTGTTAGGATCCCCTCATGTAGTCACCATCTATTCTGACCACAAAAACTTGCAGTTCTTTAAATCCGCAAGAGCACTCACGCCCAGGCAAATAAGGTGGCTGTTATTCTTTAGTGAATACGATTTTCTTATCACCTATCGACCGGGGGCACAGCAGGCAAAGGCTGATGCTTTGTCGCGTTTGGGACATGACAAAAACACAGACAAAGAACAACCCCTTCCTATTATTCCTGCGAATAAGATACTTGGGGTGGGTGAACAAGACACCACACTCCTTGACGATATCAAGGAACAGCACCTTACCATATCAACAGAAGACTGGTTGCACAATCCTTTGCATACCGTCAGAGAAGAGTTGTATTATCATGAAGACAAACTGTATGTCCCTACTACCACTCTTCAACAAAAGATCATAGAGTGGTGTCATAGTAGCACCTTGGCAGGACATCCTGGTAGTCATAAAACAAATGAATTGTGTCACCGATGGTTTTGGTGGGAATCCATGTTCAAAGATGTCTTAGCCTATGTACAATCTTGTGCCACCTGTGCACGTCAAAAGGCATCACATTGTGCTCCTACAGGGCTATTAAGACAACTAGCCATTCCTCCATCACCCTGGCACACCATAAGCTTGGACTTTTATGAGGATCTGCCCTCCTGTCAAGGTTACACCACTATTTATGTGGTAGTGGATTTGTTGTCCAAGATGAGTCATTTTATTCCTCTGAAAAAAGTGCCTTCCTCTAAAGAACTAGCGTCTGTCTTCTTGGACAATATCGTAAAATTGCATGGATTACCCACAGTCATAATCTCCGATAGAGATCCCCAGTTTGTCTCTAAATTCTGGCAGGGGTCGTGTTCCATTTTGGGTATTGATCACATACTTTCCACCGCATATCACCCTCAAACCGATGGGCAGACAGAACGACAAAGTCAGACCCTAGGGCAGTTCCTACGGTGTCTATTGACATCCATCCCCTCTACTTGGGTTCAAGCTCTTCCGTTGGCATAGTTTGCTTACAACAATTCTAGTCACTCTGCTACAGACGTATCCCCTTTTTTCTTCATGCATGCGCAACACCCTAGAATAATTTCTATTGTGTTACAGCAGAAGGAGATATCTGTACCTGCACTAAAAGAGCACCACGCACACAATCAGAAAGTGTGGAAATCATCCAAAGCAGAACTAGGCAAAGCAAAAGAAGCCATGAAAAAACAAGCTGATAAACACAGAAGAACAGAGCCCATGTACACTGTAGGGGAAAAGGTGTGGTTGTCCACTAGAACATGACGCATATGGGAGATGCATCACGTTGTAAAGCCCTGCGCCATCAGGGGGTGTTCCGGCGCAAGGGAGGGCGTTCCTGCGCAGGAACGCATCCTAAAAGAGGGAAATGTACAAGATTTCAATCAGTCACTTTTAGGACAATGATGCGTGACTCAAACCCTGCGCCTGCTTGAAGCAGACGTACGGCTTGACGCAGCATTGGAGAGATAGGGCACCCCAGAGCATTGCTGGAGCTGCGCCATTGTTGCGACGCAACTCCAGCAATGCGCCGCCTTTACGGCACAGATGCGTAATGCTTCGGTGACGTTTTGGGCTCATGGTGCGCCGCATTGTAAATACGTTATGGTAATTGAACCTTCAAGGGTTTTAATTGTCTTAATGTTTTGAATATTATTTTAAATATCTACAATTGTACGACCTGATATATTTGATGCCGTTAATGCACAACAACTGTGACAAATGTCTTTTTAAGTTAATTTCTGTTTGTCACTGAACAGTGATCTTTTTGAGACAAAAGAGAGCTAGAGATAGGGTGTATATGAAAGAGTATTCGGATTTAATATTTGTTACAAGGGTACATGATAGATAAACAACATTGTAAGAGAACATACAAATAAATTGATCTATAAAAATTCTCTATACAACAATTGCAAAAGCTTTTCTACCTATTTACAATCTAATTTATTATCCGGTAGAAAAAGCAATCGTCGACGTTTCGGTCTCTATTCTTGCGTTTCCGAGGCCATCCTCAGGACATAAAAAATCATATCTTGGGAGACCATCAATCACGAAAATTCTGAATATGGTGGTAATGTGCGACACAGCATAAATCAAAATGATTGTATCTCTCTTAGTAGAATAACCTGTTTGAAGTCCTTATTCGCCTGACTTCATAGATGTATAGAAAAGGAATTGGGCAGATAAGATATCTAAAAAAATTGGTGAAAATCTCCTATTGTATTATTCTGGCGTTTGTAGTTACAACGTTGAGTCTATCACAGTCAGCTCTCAACAACTGAAATTAATTTGCTGCAGCCCGTCACTTCCAAGTCAGTTCAGGAGCAAGGAAATACGGCGCACCATGGGTGGTGGTGGCGTGGCGCACAATTACTGGCGCATCCCTGCTACTTTGCAGGGATGCACCGGTAATTGCAAATCTGCCCCTTACAGTCTAGCATTACGCAGTTCTTTAAACCACACTCATACATAATTTCTCAGGCCAATGATATTAACACAAAATCGAAAACAAATAAGCATAGTAGCAATGCTACTGAGAAGAAGAGCAGTGCACCTGAAATGCACAGAAGATTTTGAAATATAATTTACCTACAATGTAATCGGCAGCATTATTGCTCTTGGTAAAAAACAAAAATTTGCAATATAATAACACATAGAGCAGGAGAAAACAGAGTAGTGATGAAATAGCTACTACTACTCACCAAGCCCGGGGATCTCGATGCCGAGCAGGTCGAGCAAGTCGCGTTCCCGGTCCAGGAGATCCGTCCAACGGTTGGTGGCCTGGCTGTAAGTGCGCCGGACCCGAGAGTGCTAATACATGGCCCGGCACACCTTCTCCCACCGCTTCCGGCGCTCCCGGAGCCCGTAGTCACTAGCGATCTTGCCACCTGCTATGATGGTCCTTGGGAGGTGGCGCTGGACATAAAAAACTAGTGCGGCCACCTCCTCGCGCTAAAGATCTCCCGTGGCATCACTAGCTCCCCCCTCAAACACCTGCACGGGAGACGGGCACGGGGTGCGGGACCCTTCCCCTTCTCAGGCTGCTTCCCGGCTCCCTTTACCATGGTCTGGGCAGAAAGGAAGGTAAATAATAAATAAGAAATTGAATAGGGAAGAAGAAAAGAAAATAGTTTAAAAAAGTAGTTTAAAATTAACTAAAAGTAGCAGAAAACACCAAAATATAGAGCTAAAAAATAGAGGGATAGATAATAAGTAAAATAGATTAAAAAAAACTTCAAACAAGCAAAGGATGGCAGAGATTGAAAGAGGATACAGAAAGCATTCCCAGAACCATAGCAATGAATGAAAAACAAGATGGCCGCGCCCGTTCACGACCGCGTGGGTAGGTTCGCGCAAGATTTTCCTCGAGATCACACGCAAACTTGTACTAGCGAGCCGCACACTTTGCGAGATTACACATAGCGCCCGGAAACGGAAATACGTCACGCAAACAAGATGGCCGCGCCCATGTATGACCGCTAGGGTAACTTCGCCTTGTTGCACTACCAGCGGCTTGCGTAAATGCAAAAAAACATGCGAACTAACACACCGCAAAAAAACGAATCGCATATTCGCACGAATTCGGGGCTTCCGAATTCGATCTCGTGCAAATTCGCGACCCGCAAATGCTACGAAATTGCAGAAAAATGATTTTTGCAAAACTGAAAGCACTCAGCAGGTACAAAAGTTCAAGCTCATCATTAGTAACCATTCCCTGTAGTGCTTCCTGAGGTCCCCCTCCAGAGTTCAGTTGCCTACTTGCAACTATTCTATGACCCTGCTCTGACCCTCACAGCAGGCTCAGAGAATAGCTACAAGTATGCCGCAAAGGTCCTGTTAAAAAAATTTACACTGCAACAGAAAGCAATTACAGATAAGGAAGCAGGTGCCAGACTGGAAGTTCAAATTCAGTGACACATTAATCAACCCCTATTTCATTCATGTCAGTTGAGGCAGCGCAGGTGTGCTTTTCCCCCCCATAATCTACAGTGATTGAACCAGAGGGTGGCAGTGATGTACCAGAGGGTGGCATGGGTGAGACAGAGGGTGGCAGTGGTGAAATAGAGGGCGCTGTGATGAACCAGACGTAGAAACAACTTGGTCACGACCGTTGCAACCCAATATGTAAGTTCCCGTTTGCGAACTGGTAAAAAACCCTCGCGAACTGGCAGAAACCCCTGCGAACACAAAAAAAAGAAAAAATCCGCAAATTCGCGAAAGTTCGCGGATTTTGCGGATTGCAAATTCGTGAATACGCAAATTCGCGAATCGCGAATTCACAAAATTCGCCCATGCCTAATAAGGACAAGTAAAGAGTAAGTGTTTTAAATCAGCATGTGCGGTGGAACAAGTCCAATAAGTATCAGGAAGGTCAATGTGTATTTTGGGTAATACCATAGGAGATAAGAGAAGTTAATTAGTATTTGTTATATTTTGGGGTCTCTAGTTGACACCTTTGTCCAAATAGGGTCCCTTGCATCTAGTCAGGGTAAGGGAGTACACTCCTAAAATAACCCGTGCTCACCCCCTTGGTAGCTTGGTATGAGCAGACAGGTTTATCTCAGAGGCATTGTGTAAAGCATTTGTGAACACATACAGTAACCCAGTGACAACACTACAGAGGGACACCACACAAATCGTAGCATAAAAATAAGTATTTTTATATAGACTTAACACAAGACCACAAACGTCAAAAATCCACAATACTATACTTAAAAATGGTAGATTTAGCTTAGTTCACTTAAGATGTAAAATGCGACACTTTGAGTTCAATGTACTTTTGGATGCCTAACTCTATACAACAAAAGTGTTGCAGGGAAGGTGATGCGTTGGTTTCTTACACGCAAGAACAATGATGCGTCGGGTCCCTACTGATGCGTAGGGGATGTGTCGGGTCTTCTCGGCGTGGGGAGGTGATGCGTCTGTTTCTTACTGCGCTTCCGTTGCGATACGACCAGCAGCGCTGTGATGCGATGAAGATCCGGTGCAATGAACAAAGATAGCGTCTTCTCCTTGATGCAACAAGATGCGTGCACGCCCGACGGGGGTGGGGTACTTAACGATTCTTCTGAGCTGCGACAGTCCCTGCGACAAACTTCCCAGTGATGCAGCTGTGTCTGATGCGACGTCGATCATCTTCTCCGGCAATGCAAGGCGCTTCAGCGACGATGCGACAGCTACAGCAACGACGCGCTTTCCCAGCGATGCGGCGACAGCGGCTGCGACACACTTCTCCGATGATGTGGCGGCATCTGGTGCAAAGTCGATCCTCTTCTCCAGCGATGCAAGGCGCTTTCGTGTTGTGAAGCGACAGCAGCAGTTCAGCGACACGCTTCTTCTTCGTGATTCGCACTTCCAGTTCCTTGCAACATGCAGTCCCTCAGAAAGCCCAGCACAACTGCAGGCACTTCCAAATAACTCTTGGGGAGCTGGTGGGTGAAGTCTGTTGTTCCTGAGACTTCAGCAGGAGGCAAGCTCTATCTCAAGCCCTTGGAGATACTTCATAGGTTGAATGAAAGTAGCACAAAGTCCTTTCTCTTCTCTTTGGCAGTCAGGCAACCACTGCAGGCCAATCCCTCATGTTTAGCGATAGTCTCTCCTCAGTCTCTCTGATTCCTCTCCTCAGCAAAGGTTTCCTCTTGTTTCCCAAAAGTGATCTAAAGTTCTGGGGTTTGGGTCCCCTCTTTTATACTAATTTTCCCTTTGTTCTCCGAAGGCAGAGAGACCTTTGCCTAGTCCAAACCAGTTCTGGTCAGTTCTGGAGCACTTTGTTGACAAGACTCCTTTTTTCCTTTCACAGTGTAGGCCAGGGACATCAGACGCACCACAGGAGCTGGAGCCAGCATTGTGGAGGAAAGGCACAGCCCTATTCAGGTCCCAGGAGCAACTATTAGTACTTAAAATTCTGGACCGTGTCAGATACATGGTCGTATCATGATGATTTTGGTATCAGCGGACCGGTAATGGTTCGAATACTATGCACAAGCATTTCCGTCATGTTCGAGTGATGGAATCACCCTGAAATCGGATTTCTCGTCCGGAACCCACGGATTCCATTTTGTGATCATCAGCCATTTTGTGATTGCCCTCACATAAGGCAATGACTAAAGGCCGAAACCGACCTGAAGGACACGTACACCTTTGCTGACTCCGCTGTGACCTGGGCAAGCTAACTCCACTGCCTGATGCCAAACCTATTCGGGCAGTTCTTTTCCCAGTGGCCGAGTGAGATCAGAATCAAGGCACAACATGTCATAAACCTTTCATCGCATACAAGCCATGCCTAATCTTACACACACCTGTCCCTGTTCCTTGCTTTATGACTTGCTTTACGAGGAGGTGCCCGATTTTATTGGGGGTCCGTCGATATCTGATGAAAATACTGGGCCTTGCCGGGTAATCAATTACGGGCTGGACAAACTGAAATGTGGACTTGTCATCATGACTCTGCTTTTTTCTTTGTAGTAAAAATATGTGGATGGTCTACTGTAAAATAAGGAATGTTTGCCTAAAGCATATTATTTTGTATATCAGGAGAGGTCGGATTTTGTGAAGAGAGCAGTCTCCTGAGAACATACACGCTGTTGTACTTCTAGGATACCTGTTACTGGCTGCAGCCAATAAATACGATCTTTGACTTCACCTAGAAGACTCTGTGTTTCTGTAGTCTGAAACAGGAAGGACTCAGAGTTTTCAGGTGTGTTCCCCTGGCACTGCCGGGTTCTAAAATACCCGGTACTCCAGTTGGCGCCCAACGGGGCGGTATCAGTGGTACTGATCCAAGCCAGAGGTACGTGAGGAGCTTCGTGTGGAAATTCCGGAGGACGGCCAACCACTTCATCGACCCCTGCATGTCGACGTGGTCCGAAAGTCTTTGCTGCGAGGTTCCCCGCGTCCCGACGGCTACGAAGGACTGCTGCCCTGACTATCGCCCAGTTTTGGACCCTTGATGATTGGTTGAGAGAACCGATAAACAAGTCTTCTGGTGACGTCATCGATACCTCAGTTAAGTATAAGTGGAGTGTCTCCCAGTCCTTAGTTTGATTCTTAGTTTTGTTTGGTATCCTTCGGGGTCGTTTTGTTTGGAACTTGTAAGTGCCAAAACCGAAGGACTCGTGTATTCACGAGACTATCGTATTCGATAATCCTTCGAAGTTTGAAGCTAGACTAGAGAGCGAAGATGCCTGGTCTTAGCAGACTTGGAAATTTGTTTTGTCTTGGTTGTAATAAGGATTCCCGGTTGGAGGACTCGTGTCCGGTTCCTCCGATTGGAACTCCAACATATGAGCTCTATGTGAAACACGGCGTAGGCCCCATCACATATAATGAAGTATGGAGCCGATACACCAGGAAGGATGGTGTTTTAAAATGGCCCCAATATGGTAGTTTTGACACAGAGATTTTAGATAATTTAGAGATAAAACTCTTTAAGAAGAAAGCCCGGCCGGCGATGTTTGACTCTTTTTGCTTATGGCGCAAAGAAGCCAAACAGAAAGAAATAAAATTAGCGAAGAAAAATAAATGAGGAATGTCAATGGTGCAAGTTGCTGTTGCAGTTAGGGATAATGAAGAAGAACAGGACAACGAACAAATGCATAGAATTAGGAAACTAGCGATAGATAAATGTTATCCAGTCTTGCCGCCTCTCCACCCGGATTCGCGAGAATCCGAGAGGGATCCTTTAATGTCACACGTATTAAACTCACCACCCCCCTATGCCCGGAGTGCTGCAGCACCTCTGCAACCTTTTGTTATACAACACCCAGCCGTACAGCCCCTAGTTCTGCCACAGCCACCAGCTCCTCTTGCGGTGGCTCCTAATCTTCTGGTCCCACCTCCTCAAGGGCCACCGATCACACCTGCTCCACCTGCGCTCTTCACGACTTCGCCTATTGTCCCAACTACTTCTCCTAATACTCCCTCTGTTTCTGCCTCCACCTCTGCCTTACCTCACCCTGTCTTTCCTCCTGCCCTTCCGTCAGTTTCCTTCTGTTCGACAGAGAAAGGCCAACACTGTTACTGGTCTTTTCTCGCCTTTCTTCGGGTCACCTAGTACGACCCCTAATGCAGAACGAAGACAGTTGTGAAGTCAACTGCCCGACTATCAAGAGAGAGAGTTACAAAATTCTTTGGCGCATAAATGGGTTACCGATCCTGTAGGATATGATGTACAGTCTATAGTGGAAGTTTTCCGTCAATGGGAAGCATCGAAGCAGAGATATGTTTTTGAGCAAATGTGTATTTTTCTCTGTGAGGATTTGAAGGAGAATGACCTGGAATACGATGCGCCTAAGTTGTGCCGTGTGCGGTTCGAGTTTTCAAAGGGCATGATCGTAGGTCCAGATGTTGAGAGGGCGGTTGCGACATTGTTGTCGTATCGGGGTGAGAAGGGCATTTCCCGGTCACTACGTGGACGTGATGGTAGGAAAAAGGCGCAACAGTATCCGATGCGCGAGGTTCCACCAGTTTGGAGGGGGGGGGCACTAATGCTAATCCAGCTATTCCGCCTCATTTTCAGCGTGTGTTGGTACATGTTCCTTGAAAACGAGCTGAAGTCTTGGCCCTTAAACAGACATTACCTAACCATAACCCACGTAAAAACCCTGCAGGTTATTACAAGGAATTATCACAGACTGCAGGTTCATGCATTATGAATTTAGCTGATATAGACATGTTGTTTGGAAATGTTGTTCACAGCCTTTATGGGGTAAGATTCGTCATACGGATCACGATCAGGAGTTAGGTGATACATGGGTCAACATTGCTGCTGTAGATAACAGACAAGTTGGTGGTGCTAAACCCGAGCCTTTAATTGCAGAACTCCCTGGCAGAATTATTACTTACATGAAGACTCTAATGCCTGAGTTGCGTTTCAATTGGGACAAGTTGTCTACATGTAAGCTGAAGAAAGACGAAGCGGTGTCCGACTTTTTCACGCGGTTTGAAGAGACTTTTGTAGATCATAGCGGTCAGGATATGGCTACTGAAGGTGGCCAGAGATTGTTCGTCGACAAATTTGTGCATAATTTACTTCCCGAGTTGTGTGCTAAGTTGAAGGATTCCGAGAGTGCTTGGGCTGTTTCCACGTCACCACAGATTTTAGCTACGGCCCAGTACTATGAGAATAGGCGCAAAGATGAATTGGAGAAAGCGGATAAAAAGATTAAGGAATTGAAAACTAAAGTCCTCCTGCAGCAAGCTTATCCACCCCGTACTAATAGTCAGCGCGATTATCAGCAACCTCAGCAGTATTTGAAGAACGTTTACAGTATGGACCCAATCAGTGTGCGTATTGTAAAGAAGAAGGTCATTTTAAAAGTAGTTGTCCGGTTTTGTTGCAACGTACGAATGGCGCTTCAGGTGTACGAGGTCGTGGTGTTCAACAAACGCCTAGAGGTAGGGGACGCGGTGCGTTCCCACAAAACGCACGTTCGTTTCCGCCACAGAGTTCAATGAGTAGTTTTGGCCAGCAGAATAACGCGTCTGGTAGGATGACTCAGTACTATGCTGATGACTACTATGCAGAGGATGAAAATATGGAAGGTAATGATTGCTAGGACAGCCATGGACAAAGAGAGGGAGTTGTTTCAGTTCCAGTAGATCAGAGTGGACCTTATGTTGAGGTGATTACATCAGGTGTGTCAGAACCTTTTCTGTTGGATACTGGTGCTACAAAGAGTTCTATTATGCACTCAAAACTCCCTGGCGCACCTTTGTCTGGCGAAATGAATGTTTCAGTAGGTTTTTCTGGTGCCCCGGTTAGGAACCCGATTTCTAGTCCTATGTCTCTTTCTGTTGGACCTTGCGAAATCAAAGCACCCCTTATTCTTACAACAGGTTGTGGCGAAAATTTGTTGGGATTGGATCTATTAAAAAGACTATATGCTACTTTGTACTGTACTCCGTCGGGAGTACAACTTACACTGGGTAAGAAAGTGGTTTCTCCAATGTATTTGTCGAAGGATAAACTTCCAACAGAATTGTCTTCTCTTCCGGATACTCTCTGGGCTACTGGTCCTAATGATGTGGGTCTTTTGGAAATATCGCCATATGTTGTGACATTGAAAGCCAATATTAGAATGCCACGCATTCCCCAATACAAAATATCTAGTGAAGGTGAAAAGGCATTGTTAGCGATCGTCTATGACCTAATTGATAAAGATGTGATTGAGGAGACAAGAGGCAACGTTTGTAATAGTCCTGTTCGGCCTGTTTTGAAGCGTACTGATCCTTCCCAGCCACATGTTTATAGGTTCGTGGTTGATCTTAGAGAGGTGAATAAGATTGTTGTGCCACAGTTTCCAGTTGTCCCTGACATAACTGCCCTATAGACAATGATTCCAGCCTCAGCGGCTTGGTTCTCAGTGATTGACTTGAAGAACGCTTTCTTCGGCATCCCAATTGCTGAGGAGAGCAGAGATATTTTTGGCTTCAGTTTGGGAGGCCGAAGCTTCCGCTTCAAACGCGCTCCTCAAGGCTACTGTGAAAGTCCATCGATATACAGTCAGGCTTTGAAAGCACAGCTTGACACGATTGTTCTACCTGACGGTGCTACACTCATTCAGTACGTCGATGATTTGTTAGTTGCCGCGGATACTGAGGAGAGTTGTAAAGAAGCCACCTTGTCGTTGTTGCGTCATTTGTCTGATTTGCATCATAAAGTGTCTCTTTCAAAGTTGCAATATTGTCGACAAGAAGTGACCTACCTAGGTCACCTCTTATCGAAGGAGGAAACTGACCCCAGAAAGAATACAGGCAATTGCAACGTTGAGTGTGCCTAGGACACAGAGAGAAGTGCGTGCGTTCTTGGGCATTACATCATATTGTAGGCAATGGATACCGAATTTCTCATTATTGGCCAAACCTCTGGTGGCATTAACTCGTAAAGATACATCGAATCCCATTCCATGGTCTAAAGAGTGTCAGAAAAGTTTTTCAGAATTGCGTGATGCATTGTGTTCGGCTCCTGTGGGGTACCCCCGACTACAGTAAGCCTTTTACATTGTACGTCCATGAGAAAGAAGGTTGTGCATTGTCAGTGTTGACACAGTCTTTTGGGGACAAGCAACGTCCATGCGCGTATTTCTCGTCGACTTTGTATCCGGTAGCTAAAGCGCTGCCAAGTTGTTTAAGAGCCACAGCCGCAGCAGCTGTTTCTATCCGACAGTCTGCTGGGTTAGTGATGAATAACACGTTGATCGCAATGGTTCCACATGCGGTGGACACTTTGCTAAATAGAACCAAGACACAGCACTTAACCAGTACTCGATTGTCAGGTTATGAGTTAACCCTGTTAGCGAGTCACGTCCACATTAAAAGATGCAACGCATTAAAGCCAGCTACGTTGTTGCCGATTCCAGTTGAGACAGAGATCGCTGAAAAGCAGCACGACTGTTCCTTTAGGACAGAGGAAGAAATGAAAGAGAGGATAGATCTCAGAGACACTCCTCTTACTGAATGTGAGGGTACTTTGTGGGTTGATGGTTCGTGTTTCAAACTTTCGAATGGTGACACGACTGCAGCATATGGTGTTACGACTTTGTATACGATTGTCGAAACTGCACGCATCCCACATAACTCAGCGCATGCAGCAGAGTTAATTGCACTCACGAGAGCGTGTGTTTTATCAAGAGGAATGAAAGTGACCATATATACTGACAGCATGTATGCCTTTGGTGTGGCCCATAGTTTTGGGCGTCTGTGGCGTGAGTGTGGGTTCCTGATTTCGCATGGTGCTAAGATCCAGCATGGTCAGTTGGTAAATTAACTTCTCGAGTCACTGACCTTACCGTTACAAGTTGCGATTGTGAAATGCAGTGCACACAAAAAGATTACGGATGATGTTGGTCGCGGAAATGCATTTGCAGACGAAGTCGCGAAAGAAACTGCAAGGAATGTGATGAGTCGAATGTATGTTGCAGGCCCTGCAAGATGGGTTGGTGACGTCGGTATGTGTGAAGATACAATTGAGAGTGTAAAGTCCATCCAAGCTGAAGCTACAGAGAAAGAGTTGAGTGTGTGGAGAGAGTACAGGAAATTGGATGCGAAGGGTTGTTGGGTTGAATTGTCAGAGCATCAGCGTTGGTTGTTACCTGACGCATATGTACCTGCAGTGGTTACAATGGCGCATGGAATGGCACACATAAGTGCGAAAGGGATTTGCAAGTTGTTGACTCCTGTATGGCAGAACACTAGAATTCCTAAGTATGCAGAGAATGTAGTCAAGAACTGTATGGTGTGTCTGAAATACAATCCTGGTAGGGGAACCCCAACTCCAGCTGGTCATTTTGCACCTCCAACGTATCTGTTTGAGGTTTTGCAGCTAGATTTCATCCACATGGAGAGGCGCAACAATCTGAAATACGTACTCGTTGTTGTTTGTGCCTTTTCAAGATGGATAGAAGCATCTCCCCTGAAAGACAATACAGCCTTATCGACAGCTAAAGCCCTTGTCAAAGAATTCTTCCTCAGATTTGGAATGCCGAGAATGGTTTGGAATGATAACGGGAGTGAATTTGTGGGTCGAGTGATGAAGAAAGTGTGTGAGGGGCTAGGCATACAGCAAAAGTTTCACGCTGCAAATCACCCCCGATAAGCTGGACTAGTAGAGTGCTATAATGGCACCCTGAAGCTTAAATTGGCCAAGATCCAAGCGAGCACTGGTCTTCAATGGCCAGACGCTCTGCCCCTGGCACTCCTGTCAACAAGAATGACTGTTCATTCAAGGGTGGGACGTAGCCCCTATGAAATTGTGTTCGGCCGCCCGGCCAACATCTGGGGAGTGCCAAGGCTAACCAAGTTTAGCGAGTTAGAACACCCTGTACTGCTCGATTACCTGTACGAATTGGCGGCTAAATTGCGTGTTTTACACCAACATGTTCATGACACTCTACCTCGAGCCACTGAAGCTCCAGGACATCCTATTGATCCTGGATCCTACGTGTTAATAAAGAACTTTCAGCGGACAAAGAATGATGAACCCCGCTGGACCGGTCCCCATCTAGTGCTTCTCTCAACAAGATCGGCGGTCCGAGTGGAAGGAAAGAAACACTGGGTCCACGGGATCCATTGCAGGAGAGTCCCTTTACCTCTGCCGCACAACCGATGGGTCCAGGAGGGAATCGCTGACTCCGAAACTGAGACTGTGCCTCGTTTCCTACCTTTTAGCAATGCACGTGTAAAAGGAACAACTTCTGAACAGGAAAGCGATAATGTTTTGCAAACAGCTGTGCCTCCATCAATTCGATTGAACACTACAGAGCCTGAACTCTTATTCCAGGACCAGACAGCACCTGGAAGAAACCATTACAATTTGAGACCAAGAACTATTACTATGGACAAATAAAAAAATATTTTTTTCCTGTTTTTGAAAGTGCAGCTCTCTCATCTGAGATACTTGCTTGTTTTTGTTTTTCAAACCGCCATCCGGGTTCTGCTGCTAGGGTCGCGGTTGCCCAATTCTTTGGAGTGCAGCTGAAGACGGTTAGGTCGACAGTTCTGGTTGGTCTAAGGGAGTTGCCCTGGACTGACAGAAGCACTCTTTAGCAGAAACACCCTACCACCGCGGGCAGAAAATTAGAGAGGATGGAGTTTTCTAAGATGGAGAGACCTGCCAAATCAATGAACTTTAAAACCAGAATGTGTACGTTGATGACAAGAACACGATTTTTGATAATATGCATTTTTATGTTGTTTAGTGTAATGACGTTTTTATTAGGATATGTTTTATTCACCTTTCAAGTGACATTTGCACCCACTACACAGCCCACACCTCCTCCTCCTGTTTTCTCACACGTCTTTCACTCCCTGCCAGGACACGAGTCTGCTAGAAGATTGGAGTTTGTCAATAATTCCTTTGTTCAGCTTCTACACCAACACCAATTAGTAATGAACTCAACAAATTGCTGGGTGTGTGGCCTTATGCCACATATGACAGACAAAGTATCCCATATTTTGTCTTGCCATTCAGCTACTATGGTTCTTTGTGGGCATTTCAGACGATGTTCCTATTCACCATCGAACCATATCCCCCACGTTCCACAAGAAGTAACTCGAGCAACAAGGCATTAGTGGTGGGAATCACAAATATGAGCAGAGATATTGACTCGTATAGAACGATTCCACGAGATGAGTTACAGGCTTACAGTAGATGGAACGTAACAGAGCATGGAGCTACCGTGAGCGAAAATAAGCGAGCAAAGAGATCCTCCCCAATTTGGATTGTACCTCATAAGGGCCACCTTTGTCTGCAGGGAAATAGCAACAACTCTAGAGCTCAGTTAGGGAAGAGTGTCTGTACTGAGACGTATTTCTTTTCGTCTCAGACTTCCCCTTCATTCCTAGCAGCTAAGGGTACCTACTTCATCTGCCATGATAGAGCATATACATGGCTGCCCCCTGACTTCTCGGGCACATGTTTCATTTCGTTCCTATTGCCTCCCACCTACACGGCCGCGGCAGATTACCATAAGTCAAGGACAGTTAGAAGTGTCGTGAGTAAAGACGACACTGCAGGTCAAGAGTTTGGAGACTTCGTAAAAGTTTTTATGCCGTTTTGGGGGCCTATGGTGAACAGCAGGAACATTCGCCAATTGACGAGGGTGGTTGAATCCACTATCGTCGAAACTGCTGGTGCCCTTAGTAACTTGACTGCTGAGCTCCAGTCGGACCGCCTTATGACTCTTCAGAACAGGGTCGCTTTAGACGTCATACTCTCAGACCGAGGCGGGGTATGTAAAGTGATCCAGTCGAGTTGCTGCATTTTCATCCCAGATAACGCTCCGACAGTATACCAGGCCCTCTCCAAACTGCATAAGATCTCCGAATCCATTCACGTGGATAAGGGAGACTGGTCTTTGATGGGGTGGTTCTGGGAACTGATATCTGCCTGGGGATGGAAGATTCTGATAGTCGTTGGGATGATCTTAGCCATTCTTTTTCTGTTCTGTCTGTGTATACAATGTGCTCCTGCAATATGTGGCCTCTGTGCTACATCGTGTGTAAGGAAACATATATCAAGAAACAAGCTAAGTAGTAGGATGATGCTACAGCAACATCTCAATGACTTTGCGAATATAGACCTGGACTCAGATTAGCATGAGTATAGGTTATTGCCTATGTAAGGGCAAAAGGAGGGTACTAAAAATTCTGGACCCGTGCCAGATACATGGTCGTATCATGACGATTTTGGTATCAGCAGACCGGTAATGGTTCGAATACTATGCACAAGCATTTCCATCATGTTCGAGTGACGTAATCACCCTGAAATCGGATTTCTCGTCCGGAACCCACTGGTTCCATTTTGTGATCAGCCGCCATTTTGTGATTGCCCTCACATAAGGCAATGACTAAAGGCTGAAACCGACCTGAAGGACACGTACACCTTTGCTGACTCCGCTGTGACCTGGGCAAGCTAACTCCACTGCCTGAAGCCAAACCTATTCGGGCAGTTCTTTTCCCAGTGGCCGAGCGAGATCAAAATCAAGGCACAACATGCCATAAACCTTTCATCGCATACACGCCATGCCTAATCTTACACACACCTGTCCCTGTTTCTTGCTTTATGACTTGCTTTACGAGGAGGAGGTGTCCGATTTTATTGGGGGTCCGTCGATATCTGATGAAAATACTGGGCCTTGCCGGGTAATCAATTACGGGCTAGACGAACTGAAATGTGGACTTGTCATCATGACTCTGCTTTTTTCTTTGTAGTAAAAATATGTGGATGGTCTACTGTAAAATAAGGAATGTTTGCCTAAAGCATATTATTTTGTATATAAGGAGAGGTCGGATTTTGTGAAGAGAGCAGTCTCCTGAGAACATACACGCTGTTGTACTTCTAGGATACCTATACCTGTTACTGGCTGCAGCCAATAAATACGATCTTTGACTTCACCTAGAAGACTCTGTGTTTCTGTAGTCTGAAACAGGAAGGACTCTGAGTTTTCAGGTGTGTTCCCCTGGCACCGCCGGGTTCTAAAATACCCAGTACTCCAAACTCCTCCCGCCCATCTACATGCAGATCTCTCTATTCAGCCCTGTGCTGACTGGCCCTTGTTCCTCAAACTCCAGACAAGGAATACACAACCTAGCAGAGGCAGGCTTGGCTAGTAAGGCAAGAAAATACCTACTTTCTATAAGTGGTATTTTCAAACACAGAATGCTAAAACCAACTTCACTAAAAGATGTATTTTATAATTCTGAGTTCAGACATACTAAACTCGAATTTCTACCTAGTTCCCTGAGTCAGTTAGGATTATAAGATGTAATAATCAAACTGCCTATTCTGGCCTATGAGGAACAGGTAGCCTTGCAATAGTAAAAAACAAAAATGATGTAATTCACGATTAGGACATGCCACACACACCAGGGCATGTTTTACCTTTAACCTACAATGCACCCTGCCCTTGGGCCTACCATAGGGGTGACTAATATGCAGAAAAGGGAAGGTTTAGGGACTGGCAAGCGGGTGCATCTGCCCAGTCAGCATGGCAGTACCAGCCTGCACACAGGCTCTGCAATAGCAGACCTGAGACACACTTTTACAGGTTGCTTCTGCGGGTGGCACAACCAGTGCTGCAAGCCCACCAGCAGCATTTGATTTACCAGCCCTGGGCACCCGCAGTGCACTGTACTAGGGTCTGACAGTAAATCAAATAAGCTAATCATGGAGTCACTAATCCATACATCAATTCACAATTAGGCCTGAGCGGTAAATTCCGTTCCGCTTGCGGAATTTGGGTAATTTCGCGTTCTGCGGAGTACGCGAAATTGCCCAAAATTCTGCGTTCCATGACTTTGTGAAATGTTTTGCTTATTTGCATTCTCAAATGCGTGTTCGCGAGATATTTTCTCCCCAAGCACGCAAAGAGCGATTGCGAACATTAAAAAAGCATTGCGAACAAGCAATTCCGCGCGTTTGCGGAATTTCTGCATGTTCGCGGAATTTTTTTACCGTTTCGCGGAGATTTGCGTAACGCGATTCCGCAAATTACGCCCACCCCTATTTACAATAGGGAGAGCATATGCACTTTAGCACTGATCAGCAGTGGTAAAGTGTCCAGAGTCATAACACCAACAAAAACAGGTCAGACAAAGTACAGGAGGAAGACAAAAAGTTCAGGGATGACCCTGCAAAAAGGGCCAAGTCCAACACAACCCCTTTCCAGCCAAAACACAGAGGAGATCAATCACTACCCTGATGGGCTTCTCAGCTTTGGGCGATAGAACATGGACCTTGGCCCATAACAGCAGGGGCATATTTCAGTTCTACGCCTATCTGAACCCATTTCAATCCCTCTGTCCATACTCTCAGGGCCCACCATGCTCACCCATGGGGAACCCTTCTCCTCACCTATGGAAACCATCTGTCCAGCACCTAACCATATCTTGCACAACGGTGTGTTCCAACAGAGAGACAGCAAGCCACAGTGGCCACTGACGGTAGTCAGTGATGAGACCCAGGCCCTATGCCCCTCAGGGCTCTCAAACCTCTGTGGCGTCAGAGAGCGGGGTCAGTAGCCCCAGGTGCTTGGCACCGTTTGTCCACTCTCCCTCCTGTCAGGTCAGTTATGACATCCTGACACTGACCCACAAGCCTCAGGCCTGTACCCGGCGGCTGGACAAGAGACTAGGGTGGGCTCTCCCAGACCCTGTCCTCCTCATTAGGGCTCTGTACCTTTCAACCTGGAGCGGTACCCCCTTCCAGAATTGTCAGGGTGCCTGTAGTAGGTGTCCTGCATAATTCGCCCACCAGTTCAGGTGTTCTATCCAGCAACTGGGTTTCCTGGTCAGGGGGGACACCCTGAACTTGGCCCTCCAACCTAGGGTCTAAACCATCGGACTGCACCAAGGTCAGAGGCAAGGACTCCCTCCATCTGCACCCCCTTCCAGAGCACTGACCCGTCCCAACTGGAGTGGTAAATTGGAAGCTACATCGGTCAGGACACTGATTACAGTTGCCCCTTTCTCCAGGTCAGAAAACACCTGAATTCGGCTTCCCAACCCAAGGACCAACCACTGCAGTTGAACACTTGCCCAGCACACCTGGACTTTCTTGGGAGCACATATGCCTCCCCGAGGGTGACACAACACTCATGTGTTGTGTGACAGTCTGCCTGGCGCAGATCTCACGACCCCTGTTCATCTAACAGCACATGAAGATCCCCCAGGACAGAAGTGGGGTCACTATGGTCATTCACCAGTGACTCAGCCTTTCTGGCTGGCCCCATACCCACATGTGCTTCCACTGGGGACTCTCACACCTTAACCTGAACTTCTGTACCCTCCCCTTAGGAGTGGCACTGCTAGAAACAAAAACTGGTGGAGGCCTGCTTACAGACGCTCCCAGTTCACCAGACACTAGGGGAACCCCTCAACAGGCGGCCCATCAGGGCGGCCTAGGCTCCCCACCTGGTGGTCCCTTAAAGAACCATCCAGGCTCTGAGACTGGGTTACGGGCACCTTGGGATACGCAGCCCCACACTCACTCTGGCCCCACTGAGACAGGATGTGAGCCCCTACACCCCTCCAACTACACCGGGACCTAGTTGGGCTACTCTGAACCACTTCCATCACTCTGAGTTAGAAGATACCTGAGCCACGCCCTTCAGTGTCACTCCCCAAAGCCTCTACAGACCCTCTGGAATCCACCAAAGGTCTGCCTCCAATGTGAGCTCCCTGGAGTCAGAGAACTCACTCTCCAACAGGTTTTGGCATAGCTCTGGAAAACAGGGACTTACAATATGCTCTCCCACGATTGGATCACAGAGCTCCCTACAGGGGTTAACCAAACTATCCTTCACCTCACCATCCAGTGCCTCGCACATGTACGCCACACCACTCTCCTGAGATTGGCAAGACAGTATCTGACTGTCTCTGTCACTCAACCCACACTCTTCTGGGCGTTCTCCACACTCACACACCAGGACTTTAACTTTGGGGAAACCCCTCTCCCTGCACCTCTCATCTAGAGTCAGTAGAGTGTCCCTCCTACCACTAAGACCATGAACCCCTGCGTCAGTTTCCCCATTCTCCTCAGGGATACTGCACACTACTGGAGCTACCTCATGTCCTTGAACCTCCCAGTGTATGTTAACCCCTCCTTCAAGTCAGGCGCCACATCTCTGGGTGTATGTACTGCTCCCTCAGCACTAGATAACTACATTTTGCCGGCACCATCTGAGCTAGATTCCACCTCCAACTCAGCAAAGCTCACTTCCTGAGCTACACACATTCCTTTTCTCTGGGCTGAGACACTCATGGCCTCAAGCCTCTCGAGCTCCAAATCAAGCTCTTTCATTCTCAACTCATGCTCAAACTGCATTCTCCTTTCCTCTAGGGCCAATTTCCTATTCTCAGGGGTATTCCTTGCTTTGACCCAGGCCGTCAGCGCCTTTTGAAACTCATCCTTCTTGGAGAGACCGGTCATTGCAACTTTACGTTTCCTGCAGAGGTGCTGTAGCTGTTTTACATTGTAGTATTCCAGTTTCTCCTCTTCCCACTCATAATCAACAGATGCTATGGATGCTGCTTTCTCCATGGTGGTTAAACTTGGCAGTTCTTTGCAAAAATAGAAAATCCCAGGAAAAACAATCTACCGAAAGTATGTGGTTGCGTTTTGGTCTGCATTCACTAGTAGTGTTCACCAATCACTGTATATGAGTCACAAATGCAAGTCCGGAATCCTCACAGCAGACCACCAATGTTCGATTTGGGGGTCTCTAGTTGGCAGAGGTAGGTACCTTTGTCCAAATAGGGACCCTTGCGTCTAGTCAAGGTATGGGGGTACACCTAAAATAACCCCTGCTCACCCCCTTGGTAGCTTGGCACAAGCAGACAGGCTTATCTCCGAGGCAATGTGTAAAGCATTTGTGAACACATACAGTAGCCCAGCGACAACACTACAGATGGACACCACACAACTTGTAGTATAAAAATAAGTATTTTATATAGACTTAACACAATACTACAAACAACAAAAATCCACAATACTGTACTCCAAATTTTTAGAATTAGCTTAGTTATCTTAAGATGTAAAATGTGAAACTTTGAGTTCAATGTACCTTTGGATGCATAACGCTATACAACGAAAGTGTTGCAGGGAAGGTGATACGTCGGTTCATTACACGCAAGAACAGTGATGCATCGGGTCCCTACTGATACATAGGGGATGCGTTGATTCTACTCCGAGTGGGGAGGTGATGCATGAGTTTCTTACTGCGCTTCTGTGGTGATGCGACCAGCAGTGCCGTGATGTGATGAAGATCCGGTGCAATTAACAAAGATGGCGTCTTCTCCTTGATGCGACACGATGCGTGCAAGCCTGACGGTCGTGCAATGACTCAACGATTCTTCTGAGCCGCGACAGGCACTGCGACACACTTCCCGGGGGCATCTGATGCAATGTCAATCCTCTTCTCTGGCGATATGAGACACTTCGGCAACGATGTGACAGCTGCAGCAGCGACACACTTTCCCAGCGATGTGACGATAGCGGCTGCGGCAGCGACATGCCAATTCGATGATGCAGCGGCATCTGGTGCGACCTCTTCTCCAGCGATGCGAGGCGCTTTCACGTTCTGAAGCGTCAGCGGCAGTTCGGTGACACGCTTCTTCTTTGTGAGTCGCGCTACCAGCTCCTTGCAAAATGCAGTCCCTCAGAAAGCCCAGCACAACTGCAGGCACTTCCAAAGAACTCTTGGGGAGATGGTAGGTGAAGTCTGTTGCAACTGAGACTTCAGCAGGAGCTCTATCTCAAGCCCTTGGAGATACTTCACAAGTTGAATGAAAGTAGCACAAAGTCCTTTTTACTAAGCATGGGCTGACAATTCGTTCCGTTCGCGGGATTTGGGGATTTTCCGTGATTTCGCGATCCGTAAAACTCCCAAAATCGCAGTAAAATCCGTGAATCAGCGGGACGAATTCTCAGCCAAGCACTTACAGGGTTACAGCAGCAGGTGCAAAAGTTGAAGCTAATTTTTTGTAACTTTTCACAAAAGGGTTACAAAGAAATTAACTTCAACTTGGGCACCTGCTGCTGTAAGCCTGTAAGTGCTTCCTGGCGCCTCGTTGCCTACTTGCAACTATTCTCTGACCCTTGAAGCAGGGTCAGAGAATAGTTACAAGTAGGCAATGATGCGCCTGCCACGAAAATTAAATCTCAACAGGAAGCACTGACAGATATAAAAGCATTTTCAATGCAATAGGTCTCGAATTAGGAATGTTTGACCTATTGGTCTTGTAAATGACAATTTTTTTATTTATGTGTTGGTTTTGAAAATAGCTAAATTATTAGCTTTGTCATTTACAATGCCAATAGTTATAACTTTCGCAAATGTGACACCTATAGCATTTGTAATGCAACATGTTTTGTATTTACGTGACTTAGATGTATTGATATTACAAATTACAATGGCTTTTAATTTTTTTAAATAATTAATACTTAAATAAAAGTGATTTTAATTTATAATGGCAATAGCTTAAACTTTTTGTAAATAACTTTTGTGAAGATTATGTTCAGTGTATTTTATTGTGACGAAAACAGAAGTGAAATATTAACATCTTTTTGTGACATTTGTAATAAAGCTTGAAACATTGAGAGAACATATTTGAACCAGTTGTTGTTGAATGGTTGCGCAGATTGATGCTGGAGTGGCGCTGAGTGGTGCTGTGGTGATGCTGAGTGGTGCTGTGGTGATGCTGAGTGGTGCTGTGTTGGTGCTGAGTGATACTGGGATGGTGCTGAGTGATGCTGGGATGGTGCTGAGTGATGCTGGGGTGGTGCTGAGTGGTGCTGTGGTGGTGCTGAGTGATGCTGTGGTGGTGCTGAGGGTAACTTACTGTTACAACGCAACTTTTACTTTGTAATGCTGTTACAACGCAGCTTTTACAACGCTGGTTCTATTACATCGGATGCTATTACAACGCAGGATTTTACATAGCAGATGCTATTACAACGCATACCATTACATCGTAAGTATATAATTTTTTTAATTTTATTTAATATTATCTAATTAATTTAATTAATATTAATTATAAATAAATATATTTATTTATGTTTTTTAATATTATAAATTAAAAATATTAATTTAAGTAATTTTTAAAATAAGTATGAGTATAGGAGTATATGTTTTGGGGTACTGAGGTATATGTTTTGGGGTATAGGGGTATTTTTAGGTTTTAGGGCTGGGTTTGGGTTTTGGGGTACAGGGGTATTTTTAGGTTTTAGGGCAGGGTTTGGGTTTTGGGGTACAGGGGTGTTTTTAGGTTTCAGGGCAGGGTTTGGGATTTGGGGTACAGGGGTGTTTTTAGGTTTAAGGGCAGGGTTTGGGTTTTGGGGTACAGGGGTGTTTTTAGGTTTTAGGGCAGGGTTTGAGTTTTGGGGTACAGGGGTGTTTTTAGGTTTTAGGGCAGGGTTTGGGTTTTGGGGTACAGGGGTGTTTTTAGGTTTCAGGGCAGGGTTTGGGTTTTGGGGTACAGGGGTGTTTTTAGGTTTTAGGGCAGGGTTTGGGTTTTGGGGTACAGGGGTGTTTTTAGGTTTCAGGGCAGGGTTTGGGTTTTGGAGTACAGGGGTGTTTTTAGGTTTTAGGGCAGGGTTTGGGTTTTGGGGTACAGGGGTGTTTTTAGGTTTCAGGCCAGGGTTTGAGTTTTGGGGTACAGGGGTGTTTTTAGGTTTCAGGGCAGGGTTTGGGTTTTGGGGTACAGGGGTATTTTTAGGTTTTAGGGCTGGGTTTAGGTTTTGGGGTACAGGTACAGGTTAGGTTTTAGGGCTGGGTTTGGGTTTTAGGGTTCAGGGGTATTTTTAGGGTTTATTTTTTTAAAGTACGACTTTAATTAAATTAAATTAATTAAATAAATTATAATTAATTACATTTAGTAAATCAAATTAATTACAATTTTAAGATTAATTCAATTATATCAATTACATTAAATTAATTAAATTTAAATAATTACTATTATAAAATTTAATAAATTAAATTAATAACATTGTATTAATTTAATTAAATTACATTAATTCCTATTTAAAATTAAATTAAACTTATTTAAATAAATTATATTAATTACATTTTTACAATTATTTTAATTATATTAGTAAAATAAAATTAATTAAATTAACTTAATTACATTTTTTTTAAAAAGTTATACTTACCTATACTTACAATGTAATGGTATGCGTTGTAATAGCATCTGCTATGTAATATCCTGCGTTGTAATGGCATCCGATGTAATGGAACCTGCGTTGTAAAAGTTGCGATGTTACAGCATGCATTGTAAAATAACGCGTTGTAACATCATAGATCCGGTGCTGAGTGATGCTGGGGTGGTGCTGAGCGGTGCTGTTGTGGTGCTGAGTGATAATGTGGTGGTGCTGAGTGATGCTGTGGTGGTGCTGAGTGATGATGTGGAGGCGCTGAGTGGTGCTGTGGTGGTGCTGAGGGTGCTGTGGTGGTGCTGAGTGATGCTGTGGTGGTGCTGAGTGATGCTGTGGTGGTGCTGAGTGGTGCTGTGGTGGTGCTGAGTGATAATGTGGTGGCGCTGAGTGATGCTGTGGTGGCTATGAGTGATGCTGTGGTGGCACTGAGTGATGCTGTGGTGGCACTGAGTGGTGCTGTGGTGGTGCTGAGTGGTGCTGTGGTGGTGCTAAGTGATGCTGCGGTGGTGCTTAGTGATGCTGTGGTGGAGCTGAGTGGTGCTGTGGTGGTGCTGAGTGATAATGTGGTGGTGGTGAGTGATGCTGTGGAGGTGCTGAGTGGTGCTGTGGTGGTGCTGAGTGATAATGTGGTGGTGCTGAGTGATAATGTGGTGGTGCTGAGTGATGCTGGGGTAGCGCTGAGTGATGATGTGGTGATGCAGAGGGCAGAAAGGCACAAAAAGCAGTCTAACAAAGGGCAGAAGGGCAGAAAAAAAGGGAAAAAAGAGTCTAACAGAGGGCAGAAGGGCACAAAAAACCAGTCTAGCAGAGGACAGAAGGGCAGAAAAACAAGGTAAAAACGATTCTAACAGAGGCCAGAAGGGCACAAAAAACGAGTCTAACAGGGGGCAGAAAGGCACAAAAACGAGTCTAACAGAGGGCAGAAGGGCAGAAAAACAAGGGAATAACAGAGGGCAGAAGGGCACAAAAACGAGTCTAACAGGGGGCAGAAGGGCAGAAAACAGAGGAAAAACGAGTCTAACGGAGGGCAGAAGGGCAGAAAAACAAGGGAAAAACGAGTCTAACAGAGGGCAGAAGGGCACAAAAAACGAGTCTAACAGGGGGCAGAATGAATCCCGCCCTGCATGTTTGTCCACGAAGATGCCACCGTTTTGTGCAATACCTCTACTCAACTGGAGTACTTTCTACTGTCTAATCAGTAAGTGCTCCCTCGTTGGCTAAATGTATAGGGGCAGATTTACAATAACTGGCGCAACCCCAGGGATGCACCAGTTATTAAGCGCTGCTGCTCCGCCACCCATGGTCCGCCGCATTTACAATACAGCGCACCATGTGGCAAAAACTGCACAGATGCGTCACACATCTGTGCCGTAAAAGCAGCGCATTGCTGGAGCTGCGTCGCAGCTCCAGCAATGCTCTGGGGGGCCCTATCTCCCCAATGCTGCGTCAAGCCTTGCGCCTGCTTCAAGCAGGCGCAGGGTTTTGACGCAGCATTGGCCTAAAAGTGACTGACTGAAATCTTGCACATTTCACTCAGCCACTTTTAGGAGGGGTTCCTGCTCAGGAACGCCCTCCCCTGCGCCGGAACGCCTCCTGATGGCGCAGGGCTTTACAATGTGACGCATCTCTCAGATGCGTCACATTGTTAATACCCAGCACCATGGCGCATCTTTTGTGCTGCTGCTGCGTCACAAAAGGGACGCAACTGCGGCGCAAAAGAGGCGCAAGCGGCTTGTAAATCTGCCCCATAGTGCTTTTACTACACTGTAGCTGCATAAAGGGCAAGAAGATGTGTCTCCAGTGACCATGTGTGCCTGTGCCTCTGTTACAGGCACATATGGTCACTGGAGACACATCTTCTGGCCCTTTACGCAGCTGCAGTGTAGTAAAAGCACTATACATTTACCCAATGAGGGAGCACTTACTGGATTAGCCAGTAGAAAGTGCTTCAGGGCAAATCACAAAAAAATCCACAATTTCGTGGGAAAATTCGCGAATTCGCAGATTTTTTGCGATTTTGCAGGGAAATCCGCGAATTCGCAAATTTCACCCATGCTTACTTTCTCCTCTCAATGGCAGTCAGGCAACCACTGCAGGCCAGTCCCTCACGCTTAGGGATAGTCTCTCCTCAGTCTCTCTGGTTCCTCTCCTCAGCAAAGGTTTCTTCTTGTTTCCCAAAAGTGATGTAAAGTTTTGGGTCCCCTCTTTTATACTCATTTTCCCTTTGTTCTCTGAAGGCAGAGAGGCCTTTGTCTAGTCCAAACCTGTTCTGGTCAGTCCTGGGGCACTTTGTTGACAAGACTCCTTCTTTCCTTTCACAGTGTAGGCCAGGGACATCAGACACACCACAGGAGGTGGTGCCAGGATTGTGGAGGGAAGGCACAGCCCTATTCAGGTCCCAGGTGCATCTCCTCACATCCATCTACATGCAGATCTCTATATTCAGTGCTGTGCTGACTCACCCTGTCTCCTGGAATCCCCCAGCCCCTGTCATTCAAACTCCATACAAGGAAAACACAACCTAGAAGAGGCAGGCTTGGATAGTTAGGCAAGAAAATACTGCTTTCTAAAAGTGGTATTTTTAAACACAGAATGTTAAAACCAACTTCACTAAAAGATGTATTTTAATCATTCTGAGTTCAAGCATGTAAACTTGAATTTGTACCTAGTTCCCTGAGTCAGTTAGAGTATAAGATGTAATAATCAAACTGCTCATTCTGGCCTATTGGGAACAGGTAGCCTTGCAATAGGGAAAAATGAAAATGGCTGTAATTCACTATTAGGACATGCCACACACACCAGGGCATGTCCTACCTTTTACCTACAATGCACCCTGCCCTTGGGCCAACCATAGGGGTGACCAATATGCAGAAAAGGAAAGGTTTAGGGACTGCCAAGTGGGTGCACTTCCCAGTCAGCATGGCAGTACCAGATTGCACACAGGCTCTGCAATGGCAGACCTGAGACACACTTTTACAGGCTGCTTCTGAGAGTGGGACATCCAGTGCCGCAAGCCCACCAGCAGCATTTGATTTACCAGCCCTGGGCATTCGCAGTGCACTGTACTAGGGTCTGACAGTAAATCAAATAAGTCAATCATGGAGTCACTAATCCATACATCAATTTACAATAGGGAGAGCATATGCACTTTAGCACTGATCAGCACTGGTAAAGTGTTCAGAGTCATAAAACCCAACAAAAACAGGTCAAATTAAATACAGGAGGAAGGCAAAAAGTTCAGGGATGACCCTGCAAAAAGGGCAAGTCCAACATTGTTATTTTTAAAATATGTTTGTATGGTATTTGCTGCTCTAGAGGATTGCCTTAGCTTGGTCCATATTCTATTCCGCAATAAGATAGACCAATTCATGTTAAAGTCTTGTTCCCAGGATAGATCCACCTTAATTGTCTCTCTATCTTTGCGAGGAATAAGTAAATGGGCGTACCAAATTGATGCTCTGGAATGAAAGATAGGAAGATTGTGTAAACCTTTAACAGTAGGAGGTGCGGCATGGATAGGAGACTGAAATTGTCAGGTGTTGTGGAGCAGTACTCTTATCCACTTCCTCGGGGTCGGTTCGATGCTCAATAGGTCCACCTCTTGGCAGCCCTAATTCTGTTGTGCTCTTATAGCACCAAATTCTAAGGTGGTCAAGTAAGGGAAGAAAAGGAAGGGAAAAGCGGGTAAGGAGACCTATAACAGAGAACAAACAAATGCTATCACTTTGGTCATACAACTACATATACATATATATGTAACTACATATGTTTTAAACTAGTATATGTGAGTATTGGTGTATGTATATAAGTGAGTATATGTGAGTGCGACTCTTGACCGTGTTAGGTAGGTCGCTCCCCCTCCGCACAGCACCGCCTGTGCGTCCTGACCTTGCCCTAGTTGCCACTGCTGAGGAAAGTTAAGGCCCTCCTCCACCCGCAGGCTACCACCTGCGCCTCATCCCTGGTGGCCAGTGGTAGGCCTTAGGTCTGTCCTATTGTCGGTGTCATTCATTGTATTGCCCTTATTTTTATTTGTTGTCTGTGACTGCTGTTGTCTGACTTCCCCCTATGCCTGTATTTTCTCCTGTACCCTTCTTTCCTTGTGTTCCCATTGTCACCTCCTAGACTCTTTGCCTGTTTTTCCTTTTATGAATCCCGTGATTCTGTGCCCGCTTTTCCTTCTGTCACCCCCCTGATTCTGTGCCCTTTTTTCCTTCTGTTACCCCCATGATTCTGTGCCCGCTTTTACTTCTGTGACCCTGTGATTCTGTGCCCTTGCTGTCCGTTCTGTTTTACGCTCCTGCCACTGTGTTCCCTGCAGCCCCACCCCCTGACTGCCCATTCGATGCCCCTACCTCCCGCCTCCTGCATGGCAGCTGCTCCTCCCTCCCACCTCCCCATATATGTCGGCCACTGCGTGGTGCGCCGAAGGCAAGCCTGTCTGTGCTCGTCCGCGCTGGAGCGCTCCCAGCCCCAGAACCCCTGGTCCCCGCGCCCACCACGACGACCGCCACCACTACGATGCCAGCAATCTGCACGCTCTCAACTCCAGATGGGCCATAACCTGCTTCAAGGCTGCCCCGAAACGCACACACCGCCCCTTCACCTGCCGGAAATGCAGCTACACCAGCCTCAGAGCTGCCGAACCACCCGCCAAGAAAGACCTCAACCAACTTCGATGCATCCTACTGAACACCCGCTCTGCACGTAAACACGCCGTCGAGCTCTGAGACCTGTCCGGCACATCATCCCCTGACGTCACCTTCCTGACAGAGACGTGGATGAATGACTCCTCCTCACTCGACATCGCCATAGCCGTCCCAGACAGCTACAAGGTCACCCGCAGAGACCGCACCAATGGGTTCAGAGGAGGAATTGCCATTGTCCACAAGAACACCATCAGGGTCTCGACCAGCACCGACGACACTCTCAGCACCGCCGAACACATGCATTTCCAGATCCACACAGACCCCAACTCCACCCTCAGAGGCAAACTCGTCTACAGACCACCCGAACCCCGACCCCAGTTCAGCGACTCCATCGCAGACTTCATCAGCACGCATGCCCTGACCTCCACTGACTACATCCTCCTCGGACACCTGAACTTTCACCTTGAGAACAACAACGACCGCAACTCCACAACCCTGATCGACAACTTCGACAACCTTAAACTGAGGCAACTAGTCACAACGCCTACCCACTCCGCCGGCCACATGCTCGACCCCGTCTTCTCTTCAAGCCCGCACGAGTCCTTCAGCCACACCACCTAACTCCTCTGGAACAACCAGCGCTGCATCCACTTCACCTTCTAGAAACCCAGCACACACCACCGCATCAAACATATTCCCCGCCGCTGCTGGAGCAACATCACCGAAGATCAACTACACGCAAACCTCGCTCTCAGCCCACCCACCAAACCCTCCAACACCGACGATGCTGCCCATAGCCTCAGAACGCTTGATCGATGACTGCGCCAACACCCTCGCCCGCTGAAGAAACCCCCCCCCAAAGAGACACCAGCAAGAGGACCAGCTGGTTCACCCCAGAACTCCTAGCCTCCAAGCGAGCCTGCCGGAATCTAGAGAAGAAATGGCACAGTGAACAAACCCCGGACAACCACGCAGCCCACAAAGACGCCATCCGCAACCACCATCACCTCATCAGGACTGCCAGAAGGACCTCCTTCAAAGACCTCCTCAACAACAACGCAACCAACAGCAAGGAGCTCTTCAACATCATGAAGGAACTCCCCAACCCCAGGTCCAACACCAACAACATCCCGCCATCTCAAGCTCTGTGCAACTCCCTCGCCACTTTCTTCCACCACAAGATAGAAGACATCCACAACAGCTTCAACACCCAGACAGTCCTAACAGACAGCAGCACAACAGATGGACCACGACCCCCTTGCTAGCCTGGGCCAGTGTGAGCACTGATGACACCATCATGACCATGAGCACAATCCACTCCGGCTCCCCGTCAGATCCATTTCCGCACCACATGTTCAACAAAGCCAGCAACTCCACCGCACCCCACCTGCGCAACGTCATAAATCTCTCCCTCGAGACCTTGACCTTCCCAGAGAGCTGGAAACACACCGAGATGAAAGCCCTACTCAAAAAACCCAAGGCAGACACAAGAGACCCCAAGAACTTCCGGCCCATCTCTCTGTTCCCGTTCCCGGCCAAGGATATCGAGAAGATCGTCAAAAGGCAGCTAACCCGATACCTCGAAGAAAACAGAATGATGGACCCTTCCCAGTCAAGGTTCTGCAGCAACCACAGCACGAGACCGCCCTCATCGCCGCCCCCGATGACATCAGGACCCTGCTGGACAGCGGTGACCCCGCAGCCCTCATCCTCCTGGAGCTCTCTGCCACCTTCGACACTGTCTGCCACTGCACATTACACTCACGCCTACACACCGTAGGGATCAGGGACAAGGCTCTTTAATGGACAACCTCCTTTCTCTCCGTCAGAACCCAGAGCGTCGGCCTCCCCCCATTCCAATCCAAAACCTCTGAGATCATCTGCGTGTACCCAAGGAATCTTCCCTCAGCCCGACACTGTTCAACATTTACATGGCCCCACTCGCACACGTCGCCCGACAGCATGACCTCAACATAATCTCCTACGCCGACGACACTCAACTGATCCTCTTCCTCACCAATGGACCCCATCACTGCCAAAGCCAACCTCCACAAAGGAATGAAGGCCACCGCCGACTGGTTGAAGATCAGTCGACTGAAGATGAACACAGACAAAATGGAGGCCCTTATCCTCAGCTCCAACCCTTCAGCCTGGGACAACTCCTAGTGGCCGACACCACTGAGGGCAGCCCCGACACCACACGACCATGCACGCAACCTGGGAATCATCCTCGACTCAATGCACTCCATGACCCAGCAAGAAAACGCTGTCTCCTCCTCTTGCTTAAACACCCTCCGCATGCTCCTCAAAATCTACTGGTGGATCCCGAAAGATAAAAAAGATCAATCACCCAGACCCTGTAGTGTAGTTCCTATTTTCCCAATAGGCCCTGCGCATTGGAATAACATAAACAGCAGTATAGACGTAGAAGTGCGGTCTTCCAGGTCTCTACTGACTATGCTAAACTTAATTGGGTTTGTTACCAACTAGCTCAGAGGTCACTGGAAACTTTCTTGACTGAATAGGAAGTAATCAGCTTCCCAGGTACAGACAAGAAGGGATTCAGTTTTCCAACAACCGCATAAACATGACAACTTTGCTCATTAGAATAAGAGTCAATCTCTAGAGTCGTGTGAAACAATAGACAGTTATTTTACTCAGTCAGTTGTGCAGATTACTTTCACCAAGATGCAGAGAATAAAGAGACGGGTGTTTTCAATAAAAGGTATTATTTATTGAACAGTCTTTCTTCTCATGCAAGAGAAATGAATTGCCACAATTGCAAGACTTGTTATTATAAAAAGTGTGTACAGTAAAATGAGGATTGCGAAATAATACTGTAAAAGCATTGATATGGTTTCTTAGCCATACAATGGTTAAAATGAATAAAATATATACATTCATATATACATTTAGCTAACGTACTCAACTGGTGCTTCTAACTACGCCTACCCCAGTGTACCTGACCTAAGCCTAATACTTGGGAGGGAGTAAGTAAGTAGCAGTTTTAGTTAAGTTGGTTTTGCCAAGGTTTGCTTCAAGAATTCTCTCTAAGGGTTTAGTCTGGAATAGAATGTTGGAGGTCTTGTATCTCCTTTGAGACTCGATATCCTAGTCACTCGCAAGAGTAGGCTGGAAATGCCGGAGCTGGATTTTCTCTGCAAGAGAAAAGGCAGCGTCTCTCTCAGCGCGTCGAGGAGGAGGAGGGGCAGCGTCCGTGGGCAGCTTGCATCTGCTGGGCTCTGCAGGGGACAGCTGTTCTGCTCCTGTATTCACCACACCATCGCTATCATCGATGTCGTTGAGGCAGCAGCGTTTGCTTAAGGCAACATTGGTAATATTTATACCTGAAAGGTGCCTTGTTTGACGTAAGTTTTTGGACATAAGACGTCAATAAAGATGTCACTAGGAAGTGATCGTCTCTCAGTGCTCATTAGAGTTCTATTACTAATCAAAACATAGCAAGCGGGGTTTTCCCAGGTTGCTGAGTTTTATCTTGTTGAAGAACTCGGAGTGTAATCTAGGATCTTAGATAGTGGCTTCTGCTGTGTCATTTGCTCTAATGAGCTGCAGAGGAAGAGATTCTGAAATGTGGCTCTGATCGTGTTAGGCCAGAGACGAGTTTCTGAAATATCGCTCTTGATCGTTTATGCCATTATAGGGGTATAAATGGATTATAGCCGTATGGGGTCATAAGGTCACAGCATTGATAGGGGTCCTAGATTAGAATGCGACACCCACTCCACGAATTTATGTCCATCAAATTACTAAAAACTATAGCAATAAGATGCATGTGTAACATTACCCACCCCAAAATACATATTCGCATTTGAAATGGCGTATTTGAAATACATGGAAATATTGGTACTGTACGTCTTTAAGCATAGAAATCATTTAAAATTATAGCATATGTAATCAATGAACGATTTTGCGAAAAAATTACATATGAAATATCTCTTTAAACAGTGAAGAAGGGCGAGATAATTTCATCACATATAAATGCATTAGCTGTAACATGTGCTAGAGGCTGATGTAAAGTTATTATGTCTCTAGATTTACCTAAAAATAGAAGTTCTGTTCTTTATGAATAGGTCTACTTTAAGCAAAGAATTTCGTGCCAGGAAAAAGGTAAATATTTTGAAAAATGTTCAATTAAAAAAAAAATTCTTGGTGAACGGGGGAATAGAGATCCAACGCTTTTCAGTAGTTTTTGTTGATCAAAACTGAAGGCCGAATTCAGAGTTCATGGGAACGCTGTGTGTCGGAATGCTTTTCAAAAGTTATTGTTTCTGTTCAGGGGAGAACATCATATCAGACAGGCTCTCAAAAAATTAGTCTACAAAATCAGGTGACAGTTCGACCAAGTTCGATAGTGCTGTAACTTGGCAGGTGTGAGAATGATTGCTATCATCAAAGTCTGGATCAGCAATGCTCACAGAAGGTCGTACCTGGGTGATGTCGCTTTTATTTCTCGCTCCACTGTTACCACCTAATCGTAGCACAGGAGTCTCAACGAATGCCGTCATCAGGATTGGTAGCCGCTGGGGACAACACAATGCGTGAGCCGTTACAGAACTTAGCAAAGTATCGATATCCATTGGTACTGCTGATGGAAGTGCAAGACAGGTGTCCAACACGCATTCATCTCCGCATAGCATACATCGAAGCACAGGTAAGATGCAGGTCTGCCATATAGGTCTGAATGAAATAAACCAGGTCATGGTCAGATCTCTCAGCCTGGCCAATCCAAGGACTCTAGTTATTCGGTCCCGGTAGCGTATTGCTAGGATCGTTTCTTCCATCCCTGCCGGAGTCATGTCTGAGTTTTGGCTTGCCATATCGGAGCAGGAGGGTCAAAAATAAAATGCCTGCTACAAGTCCCAAAATCAGGGGTATGCCGCCAAAGACTGAATGGACAAAATTATGAATGATTCCTAGAATTGCTTTGAATGGTGTTAACAGTCCCGTAAAAATGGTCTTAAATACGCCTGGGATGCCTATGGCACTCGACATGTTAAGAATTTGCTAAGCATTTCTGTGAAATGCACGGGGCAATTTGTTGATAAAAGGTCATGAATCTCTGATGTTGTCCTTGCAACTAGGAGATCATACGTCTCTTTCGATGACGTGATGGGCACTGTTGTCTGCAAAAGCACAGACTTCATTCTGCTTAAAGTATCAATTCGTATAGAAGAGACATTCAAACAAGGCTATATGGGAGTCTCCGTGTCTCCAGGGCCGTTTGGAAACAATGCTTGCATACAGCATTTGACCATGGAAGTTACGCTTACGAGATATGCTTTCCCTGGCAAAAGGCCACAACAGCTGTGATCCGTTATTAGAATGTAACTCCCGTTCGAGAGCTGCTTAAAGAAAGGCTCTATCTGTGTTGCAGGTGTGACATGTTGGTGGCATGAAAGGTTGTTTGAATTTCCTTCACAGGCTCCATGCAAATTAATACACTGGCACAAAAGTATACCGCTTAGTGAATGTTTGCAGTTTTCACCACTAAGAAATACATTTTTGTTGCTGTCACTATAGCATGTGTGTGTGTATGGTAATTTCCATGCTGACTTAATGTACCCTTTACCCAAACGTTCATACTGGCCAGTCGGTATGTATTCAAGGCAATTTTTAAATCGGAAAGTTGTTATCGGAATTGTGATAATCCTGTGTATTATCCATTCAATGACAGGACTTTCTGACATTGTCAAAGGTAATCTCTCAAGTTTTTTGATGCTCAGGATTGTATAGTTTGCTCCTTTCTGTGCCAAGCTGATTTGTTTATCAGTAAGGTTAACGATGGAAAACAATGACGTTGTGTTGATTAAACGCCAATGCACATAGCCTGAACGAAGATTTTGCAGCGTCCAGCCTAACTGTACAATAGAACGCAATTGGGACTGGCCATGCTGTAACATTAGCAAGTCTTTGTCTATTATATCTGTGGCAGATGATACAATACTGTCCAGTGAATATATACTGGAAGACAGAGTCATTAACCCATCGTCCACAACAGAAAGTGATTTTTCCAAATTAATACGATCAATTTCTCGTATTTTTTCAGCTGTTTCAATTTGTGTGACTTTCCAAGCCTCGTTGTAAGCCGCATATATACTGGTCGCTATGAAACGTTTTTGACGCTGTTTGCGAGGTCCCAGAATGTAATCGCGCAAATCAGCACCATCTTTAAGTAAAGGTAAGTGTTGCTTAATTTCTGCCAGTGTGGATGATTCTAGCCATTCAAGGCACAGCTTCCCTATACTGTATGTTCTTACTATCCCTGGATGTTGTCTCTGGGAGTATCTAGGGTCTGGTCTGGTCATTGTTAACCCCTGTGTTTTATTCAGGAATCTATCTTGACAGTTGTTTGTGTCAGTAGGCCAGATTAACCACTTTTTCCAATCAGGATGTGTTCTGTTTAGATGTAAAATTTTAGATACGTCTATCTCAATATCTGTTGTTGCATTATCAGGTACTGGTTTTGGAAAAGACGGTTTGTTAAGGTCTTTAATCTTAGCTAGGCCAAGACAGGTTGTTTGGTGAATTTTGTCATTTAAGAACATTATTTGCTCTGGAATCATGCAGGCTCGGAATAATGCTTCTAGGCCTTGTACCTGCCAATCTTTTGTACCCCAGATGGTTTTTGTTTCAATGTTATTTTTCCAATAATCAAAACCAAATGTCATCATTTTTTCATAAAATGCTTCTGAATATATCAATTTAGTATTTGTCAGCATAGTTTTCAACCCTGTTTTATCTAACAGTTTATAATAAAACGTTTCTGCATCACTGGTGTTAAACCCTGAGAAGTACTGAAATTTCTCATAGAATGTTTTAGAACTGCTTTTAGGTGGAGTAGCACAATGTTCCCATTGGTTATATTTAAAAACATTTCTAGGTTGTGCAGATGTATGTAAGTAATGATCTCAATAATGTGAGAAGCAGTACATCTGTTCATAACTAGACAAACCTTGTAAATAATCATGTTCTGTAAATCTTGCTGACAACACTAAATCAGACATCATATTATTAATACTTTCAAAATCCCAATCATCAGAACAGTTTCATGAAATTGTCAACTCTCTATTAAGTAAATCTCAAAAAATATAACTCACGTTTTAAATAAATCTGTTGACTGAAAAATGTCACACTCTCAGACAGGATTCTGTTTAACACACAGTCAATATAGAACAGCACACTTTCCAAAGTCAAACCAGTTCTGGCAAAGTTTCCCTCTAATTTTCCATACATATACACATCGGACACAAATGGCATTGCTTCCCAGTGTTTTTCAAATTGAAAAACAAATTTTCATTGGTCAGAGATAATAACACTTTTCAACTGACATCTTCACCCCTCGTGCTTAATGCCAGTTTCCATAGCAACAGCTCATGCAACATAAACATAACCCCTTAACGGCGGCGGTGCTATTCCGCCGCGGTGCGGCAGTTTGATTGAGGGGGCGTGGCCGCGTCGGCAAACGGACGTGTGCAGCACTACGGAGGTAGTGCTCGCATTGGCCGTTGGCCGACGGGCGCAGCGAAAGGGTTAACTGCCAGGTCAAAAGTTCACGTCAGAATGTTTCAAATTACAACAGCAAGTATGGTTGCTTTTGCAAAGCATGCCACTATCCTTTCTGCTGTACGTTTCCAACATTTGTTACTAACCAATATGAAACATGCTTTCTAAACAAAGTAAAATGCACTCTATATTTGAATGTAGAATTTTCTTAAACAGTCAATCAAATCCCTACTTTCTTAAAAACAGCATCTTGTCCACCATTTTAGATAGATTTCATTCTACTACCTGCCTACCTCAGCTACAGACATCTTCTGATTGCCTACAGAGATCCCTTCAAGATGCTTTCTGTGTGGATTATTGGGCACAGTTATGTTTTCTGATGCAAAAGGTATGCTGAAAGCAGAGGTATTGACAAAGACCTAGCTTTGCAAAATGTAGACATTAAATGGATTGGACAGAGAGGATTAAAGTGGCACCAATTGATGCCATTGGTTAAATCCTTTTTGAATCTCCAACCACCTGACCTCATGATTGTGCACTGCGGTGGCAATGACCTAGGCACAATGAATGGGGTAGGTCTGGAAATGCTAATGAAGAACACCTTTGCAGAATTGATGTTGCTTATCACCCAAACTGCTTTTGTGTACTCTAACATATGCCAAACACAGAAATGGAACTGGTCCAATCATTTCTGTCAACAGATTGAGAAAGCTAGAAAAAATGTCAATAAAGCTGTTACTGCTTATCTCAGAGACCACAGTATGGGGTACATTTACAACAACAATCTGCGTTTTGATAAGGATGGTATCTACAGGAGCGATGGTGTACGTTTCACAGACCCTTGATGAGAGCAGACGCTTTTTCCTGCTCCTACTTATCCACGAAAGCTCATTTTAATCTTGCTTAAATTTGCACATTTTTATAGAATTTCCCCTTCCAGCCTTTACTGAAAATATTGTTTTTACTGTGTTTATTTTTGATGTGTGGGAATTGAATTTGGGGGTGTGTGACTGCACGCCCGAGCCGCCATCTTTCCTCCTGCGGGGCGGTCTAGTTGCTCTTGAGGGAATAAAAAGGATGCTCGGATGCGCCACTTCGGCGAGCCAAATGCAAGCCGGTCTGCGCCCCATCCGTGTCCTGATAGCACCCGGCGCAGGAGATGCTGCCCATCGGTTTGAAGGTCATAGCGATAATAATATCTTAATGCTCAACTACAGCAGAGACAGCCTCATGAAGATTGGGAACCATAGTGAATGTAATTTACCTATGAGGGACCCTGCTGACTCTGAGCATTTGCTATGCGACACCTGAAACTGGGAGGCTGCTTGCAGTGGGACAGAGGGAAGGGTTTTTGTTGGAAATAACTGCACCCCTATATCATAAGCTCCCCTGACGGATCTGCGTGTAGAAAAGCTTATGGCTATCCTTATTAATGCTAGATCTATAAAGAAGCAATGAATCCCAAATTTATGACTTACTCTTAGAAGCCAAGAAGGATATTCTGTTCATTACCGAGACCTGGCTACATGAGGGATCTAACCCCCCTTTAGCAAATGCTATACCCCCAGAATATAGGATAATTAGAAAAGATAGTTTGGGCAATAGAGGAGGAGGTATAGCAATTATATTTTAGAACACCCTCCCATGTTCATCTATACCTATTATTGGCCTCGAAGGAGCAGAAGGTTTAGGCTTTCTTTTATCAGTCTCTGCCTACCAGTCAGTGGCCGGGGCAATTATTGACAGAACTCTGGGGCCGTCGACGATTTTTTGGCCATGCCATAGAACCTATTGCCACGATATTCAGCCAATGTTTGGTACTTGGAGACTTTAACCTCCATTTTGACCAAAAGGAAGACCCTGAATCTAAGAAGTTATATGAATGCTTGGATATCTTTAGTATGACGCCGTATATAATATCTCCCACCCATGAAAAAGGTCATATTCTGGACCAGATCTTTTCCACAAACCATATTGTTCTTGACGACCCTCTCCCTATCATATGGTTCGACTATTTCATGTTAACATTTTGGATGGAGAAAGATATGCCCAGGTTTCAATCTAGGGCAGGAGAAAACAAAAGAATTTAGATCCTTTAAACTCATTACACCTGGCACTTTGGCTGATATTCTAGACCGCCACCCTATCCTTGGAGAAGGGTCTCTTGAGGATGTAACATTTAATCTTGAAAATTGGCCACAGAATTGAGCACATAGGGCCTCTCGAGAAAATATTTCTGCTCCTTGGTTCACAGAAGCATTGAAGAAAAGCAAGAGTGCCTGCAAATGTCTGGAACGCCTATGGAGAAAAGGTTTTGACTCTGAAAGTAAACAGATATATAAACTGGCACTTAAAGCACATTATCTCAAGGTACGTGATGAGAAAAAAAAGGTACCTGACTACTAAAATTGTCTCAGCCAGATACAGTAGCAGGGAACTTTTTAAGATTGTAAAGGACTTTGCTTCCCCTAAAGTTACCCAAAATCCTTTCGTTCCTACTCTTGAATGGACCACTCAGATTGCTGACTTTTTCTATGACAAGATTAAGGCAATTCAAGATACTTTTGATATGCCTGTTGTCCTGAATAAGAACGATGGGTTTTCCCTGAAGGAAGACCCCAGAGAAGAACTACTGCTGGAGTTTCCTCCAATGTCTATGGATACCTCCCTTACCCTTATGAAGACACTAAAGTCTGGGTCCCCTATGGATCCATGTCCAGCGAAGATAATAGTAGCTGTTGCTGAAGTAATAAATTCTGCTGTGAATAATGTCCTGAACCTTTCCTTGTCCAGTGGACAGGTTCCGGCTAGATGGAAACAGGGAAAAATCTTACCACTTCTGAAGAAACCTTCAGAGGACCCTACCGTAGCTAGTAATTATAGACCTATTACATTGCTCCCTTTTTTTGCCAAGACTTTGGAGAAGCATGTAAATAAGGTTACTACTAATTTTATTGAGGCCACTAATGCTCTTCACCCTAGTCAATTGGGTTTCAGGGCTAACTATAGCACTGAAACCGCCTTACTTGGGGTTTCAAAAAGCATCAAAGACACCCTTGATCGAGGAGGTAAGGCAGTCTTAATACTGCTAGACCTCTCGGCGGCCTTTGATACCGTTCCCCACGGGCGACTCCTTCAGAGGCTTAAGGAATGCGAGTTCGGGGGCACAGTCTTAAGGTGGGTTTCTTCCTTTTTACAAGGCCGTCAGCAGTCTGTCTGTGTGCCACCTTTCTCAGCTGATATCCCTGTGTTGAATGTTGGAGTGCCTCAGGGCTCAGTTTTGAGCCCAACTCTTTTTAATATTTATGTGGCACCTCTTGCACTGTTGGCAGAGAACTTAGGGGCGAAGGGCCTTACCTACGCCGACGACTCTCAACTTCTGTTCACATATGAAAATGATGAGTCCTTTAATGAAAGCCAAATACATCTGTGTCTGAGCGTCGTGTTTGATTGGTTCAGAAAGAACCAATTATCCTGTAACTCCGCTAAGACTAAAATAATTTTCTTCGGGCATACTCCGGATGACGAATGGCGGAAATGGTGGCCCCAGAATCAACCGGCTCCTGCAAATCCTGTTACTACTCTTAAAAATCTCAGAGTGATGCTGGACTCAGATCTTTCTATGAAGACACAGGTGCAATCAGTAGCTGGCATGTGTTTTAGGACGTTAAAAATGATGAGGAATTTCCTCTCACTTTGCCTTTGCCCCATAGGAAGACAGTGGTCCAAGCCTTGATAATGTCAAGGCTGGACTATGCCAATGTGCTCCATTTAGGTATCCCCAAGTATCTACTGAGCCGTCTTCAGGTTGTTCAGAATTCAGCTGCAAGAGCAATTTCCATGGTTGGGCCCAGAACACACATGAAGAGTCATCTGAAAGCACTTCACTGGTTATCAGTAAAGAACAGAGTTGCTTTTAAGTCTCTAGTGTTGGCCTTTAAGGCTCTTCATAACAGCGGGGCTTAGTATATTAGAAAAATAATTCTGCCCTATATTCCAGCCACAACTTTGAGGTCATCGACCTGTTGCTGGTGCCTAAATTCTGTCTGACCAAGATGGGCGGACACTCCTTCCAGGTGGTAGTTAGCAGTCTATGGAACGCGCTCCCTTTGTCTCTGAGACAAGAATCAGAGCTTTTAAGCTTCAGACTCCAACTCAAGACCTGGCTGTTTCATCAATAATGAAATAAGTGCATGATCGGGAGTAAATTGGGTCTCTCTTTTCAGGGTCTTTTGTTTTCTTTTGACAGCGCCGTGACACTCCATGGAGTAGCTGCGCGCTTGTACAAGTACCCCATAATATTAACATTAATATTAACAGATAAGGGAAACAGAGTCCTTCAACTTAAGACTGTGCATTGGCACTTACATGTAGCTACAAAAATCTCCCAATAAACACAAGGGCTCTTCACACCAGGGTACCACGCTAGGAGCCGCGCACCCCTTGCATTCACACCAGGGGGTGGCACTGGGAGCCAAGCACCCCTCGCGTTCACACAAGGGGTACGCACCGAGCGCCACGCCTCCACATTTAAAAAAAGAAAAAACCTGCTCCTACCAGTAATTTATATTCGCCCTGGGGACCCCATCCCCTGGGGCCTAGCCAGTTCGTTGGGGACCGTGGGGGTGGCCCCAATGCCCCCACGGTCTCGCCGGCTCCCCACGTCCTGCAGAAGCCGGCATTGCTTTTCCATATGGGGAGCTGCTGACATTCAGCTCCCGTTGTGGAAACGCAATCTGCTTTGGATTTTGGAATTGAGAGCAGGTTTCCCTGCTCTCTCTTCCAAAATCCAAACCAGAGTTTGCTACGGTTGGGCGGGAGATGTGCTCCCTCCCTACCATAGCAAACAGCAGTGTCTCGGGGGTGGGCACCCGGGGACACTGCAGAAGCCAGCCCTGGGGGTTGGCGGTCCCCAGGGCCATCAAAGGCTCCAGAAGGGATGCTTACAGCCCCCCTCCCAACTTTTCCAAAGCCCCAGGGAGGTGGTGGTCACCGGGGCATGTGGGGGGGCTCGAGCCCCCCACATAAGTATTTTTAATTTAAAAAACAGAGCCCCGGCAGGAGGCGGTCCCCGGGGCTGCGGGGGCTCCCGCAGGCCCCGCTTTAAATTTCCAAAATCTCCCAGTACCTGGCCCACCCTTGGGCTTAAAATTAACGAAGCGAGAAACCCCTTGGTTCGTTTAAAAAAAAATTGTCTGGATCTGCGCACCCAGCACGCATTACTCTGTTTTAAAAAAATAAATTTCTTTTTTTGACCCTGGGGGTCCTTGTGGGATAAATAATGCTAATCATACTAATGCAGGCCCAAACCTTGTGATTACTTGGGGCGCCCCAGTATGTCAGACAGACTCATTGAAGTAAATGGTAGCTGTGGTGGGTTAGACTAGCATTTCTGGATTCTCAATAGGGCATTAACCTAATAAAGAGTTGGTGTCCCACTTGCAACTAATGCAGGGTTTTCTAATCGGCGGCCCTCTCCCACTTGTGTATACCACACTGTTTTAATTTTCTTTCTTGTTTGATCGGGGGAGGGAGGGGTTAAACTTATGTTTCACTTTTGGGGGATTGTCTCCAATGAACACGTTACAGTGGAGTGGGAGGGGGGGCGGGGTATTAATATGTGTAGGAAGGTGGATATCTGACTATGGTTATCCCCAAATTTTTGCCTAGTGTTTTGCTGGTTTTCGACATAGTTGGCCTGGGATCCTGCTATCCAGGACCCCAGGCTTCCTGCTCTCTCTGTTAAAATGGACTCCATGTACCTTAGGTACATATCTAATTGGTATTGGGTCACTCTTGTAGGTCCTTGTAGAGTGTACCATAGGTACCCAGGGCATAAGTGAACCCAAGGCCTACCAGGGGCTGCAGCATGTATTATGCCACCCCTGGCTGGCCATCGAAATCTGGCACAACTGGCTGATCAATCAGCTGGGGCAAGGTGGTGTAATCACCCTTTGTTTATATCTAACCGTAAAATGGACACATATCCTCCTATAAGTCACTCCTATGGCAGGCCTTAACAATCCTGGAGGCAGAGTGCTTGGAATTATGTGAGATGGTGCTCTAGCATGAGCTGAGCCTGTCTGCAGCTTTCGGAACCAAGTCTTTTAGCTGTTTCCATGATAACGCTATACCATATACTCTTAAGTGCATTATAATCCTCGCGGTTATTGCTAACTTTTAGCATTATCAAAACATGTCGAGTAAGGTGTCATACGAATTGGAATACTACCCCCTCGCCAATTCTGGTGACGGGGGTAGCATTCCACCCTTCTAGAAGGACACAACATGTATGTAACTGTGAACCCCGGTTAAAGTTAACTCGAGCCTCAGCATCACAAAACGGATGCTACCACCACAGACACAAGTCTGACCTCCTGCTGCTGGGAGTCCTTCCAGCGAGGGAGGCCTGGACAAAGGGTTTCCTGCCTTGGGAGGTGGTAGCACCACCCCAGACAAGATTTTGAGCATTGGGTAGGACAGGCCTGAAAGGAATGAGACATGCCTGGGGCACACAAGGTGTCCCTGTGCATACACCGGTTCAAACCAGTTGCTGGGGCACTCCAGCCCCAGCTCTGGCGCGTAACCGGACAAAGGATAGGGGGTGTAACCACCCCCCTTCCTGGTCCCACCCATAGGAGGGACCTAGTCATAGTACAGCCCGCTTTAGGAGAATAAAGGTAGGAGCTGGTCCCATTCCAAATTAGATTATCCTGATTTGAAACTTTACAAGAATAAACTCTGGACTTGGACGTTCTGCTCCACAGAAGACTGAAGAAATCTCCCTTGTGGCCAAGGAGTGCCACCCTGCACAAGCAGGCACCATCAAGCGTTCCAGCGGTTCACTTTGTTGCCTTCCCTGGTGGATCCAGACTTCAGAGCCCGACGAGACCCAGACTTCCAGACCTCTCTGACCTCTACCTACATCTGCAGCACAGCTGAGATCCGTGGGTGCGACGAGACACGTGGGACCGGCCATCTCGAAGAAACTGCACTTCGCTTCCAGCCCGACTTCAGAGGCATCCGCGACAAAGTGCTTTGGGGATTGAGAAGCCCCAGCCCCAAGCAGCTCCTGCACTGAAGACCAGCCCTCCAGCATCCACGAGATCTGCATGGGGCCCTTCTGCTTGTTTGCTGCTCGACACGTTGTCTGGTCACTTGCCAGCTGGCTAGTGACCTCCTGGATGACGATCCACGACATCTACACTGCTGGTCTGGTTGCTCCAGACTGGCCCTTGGTTCCCTGCAAAGGAGAAGCCCCTGGACCCTCCTGGTCCGCACCAGGCGCCTTTTCCACTCACTGCGTGGTTTGCCTTTGCCAAGGACTGTTGACGCCGAATCCGGGACCAACACCACCGACAGCGAGAGCCTGCGTGGGACAGCTCGTGTCTCCATCCTGGTCATGGAAGACACCTCCTGGTCCAAATGGCTGCAGAGTCAAGCGCCCACTCTTTACCTGATTGCGACAACAGCACCTGGTTCCTTCCTGGTTCCACTCCAATCTCTGGCTAGTGACTTTGAACATTGTCCCCTCTGCTTTCAGGTCTTCATCTTCCTTGATCCACCCTTAGATCACACCGGACAGCTTCCTCCTGGTCGCCTGCAGCATCTTTCTTCAAGGCTCCATAGACTTCGACGCGGAAACCCAACACACTTTGACACCTATGCACCTGCAGCCCGTGGGTGAGGTAACAAGAGCATTTCGGTGCTCAAGGGTAGATTGACTCTCCTAGTGTCCAGATTTCCAGTCGTTTTAGTCTTAGTAGTCGGAACTGTCTAATACTTACCTTTTCGTAATTTTTACTGTCCATTGACTTTGTTACGCATCCCGCGTGTGAGTTCACACTCTGCACACGCGTCCCGTGGGCCTCCTATTACTTACCTAAGGTTAGGGTAGAGTAGTCCCAGCGAACCTACAGTCTCTGGACAGCTCCATTCCTTCTATCGATTTCCTTATACCACTTGTTTAGTATATGGTTTGACGTGCCCCTAGGGCACCATTGTATATCAGGCCAACTTCTCACAATATGGAAAAGCGACCGGCGGCAGACCTAAAAGTATATATATACAGGATACTATGCAACTTAAAACCCGATCAGCACATAGATATTGCAACCAAGACAGTACATGCCTAGCAACTTGACACATTTCCGAACACTGTCGTTCATGACCTGGAACGTTCACGGACTCCAAAACCCACCGAAAATACACAAAGTTTTTGCTTATTTAGACAGACACAAGATAGATGCCGCCTGCATACAGGAAACCCATTTGACAGACCTCAGGGAGGGTAGAATAGGCACTAGATGGGCGGTATACAAGACGGCTTCCTCATACTCCTCGTATGCTAGAGGAGTCATGTTACTGGTCAAACAAAATACCCCATTTACAATTATTAAGGGTCTAAAGGACGACCAAGGGCGATATGTTATCATACAAGGCAATTTCGGGGGCACAGTCATAATGATCATCACCACATATGGTCCAAATACTGAAGACCCGGTCTTCTTTACACAAATATGGTCCGGATTGTTGAGTTACATCCTACAGCAAATATTTGGGGTGGAGATTTTAATACATGCCTTGACCCAGCCCTAGACAGTTCTAACGGTAACGAGAGATACGGTAAGCACTCAGCCAGGGTTCTCAGGGAAGGACTGGCAGAATGGGCAATGGTAGACATATGGAGACTGAGACACCCTGGCCGCAGTGTGGGAACTTGCATGTTATTAACACATCACACATGGCCCAGGCTCGACTACTGGCTGGTGACACAGGACTTGGGGACATGGACAACTGGGGTTGAACACCTACCCAAAACATTATCGGATCACGCCCCGGTACGGCTCATACTGGCCATCCCTACATATTCACTGCAACAATTCACATGGAGGATGCAACAACATGCACTCTTGGATCAGGTATTCCGCAGCGAACTGCCCCAGGCGATAGTAGACTATTTTGACCTAAACTCTGGATCTGTTAGTAGCGCAGGGACACTGTTGGAGGCCTTCAAAGCCACTGTCAGGGATCACTGCATAAGTAAACATGTGGGAATACTTTGGGACATACAACAACAACTAGCAATGGTAGAGAGGGATATTATGACGCAAAACAACACAATATTAGCGGAAATCAGACAAAAGACATATACGTATCATGAATTTGCAGAGGATGAACTAAAATATATATTGCGTAGGTACACGGCACGCAATTACGGGGAAGGGGGATGACCCGGCCGCGCGCTATCACAAAAAATAAAACCTGCCCACACGACAACGTACATTACGCAGATCATGAATGCACAAAATCAACCACTATATAGTACTCCTGCCATACTCGACTGTTTTACAGACTATTACACTAAATTATATACTACTCAAGCGACAATCTCAGCACCTGACACACACGAGTACTTGGACGACATAGGGCTAGCGTAGTTATCGGACAAACACAGAGAGTACTTTTGCCACCATATCATGAAAGATGAAATTATAGGCGAGATAAATTCTCTCCCCAATAATAAAGCACCTGGTCTAGATGGCCTCCAGGAGAGTTTTACAAAGAATTTTGTGACCTACTGATTCCACACTTGGCCGAAATGTTTGAAGAGGCCTATGAAGGGGGTAAACTTCCGACAACACTATGTGAAGCACTCCTGATTGCACTTTCTAAACCAGATAAAGATTTAACTCAGTGTGACTCCTATCACCTGCTATCCCTAATAAACATAGATGCCAAGATATTAGCCAAAATTATAACAACATGCATACAGCCACTACTGTGTAACCTGGTATTACCGGACCAAGTGGGCTTTATGCCAACACGATTTACCAGCCAAAATATACGTACAATATTTGCACTATACCATCAATTAGACCCCGAGATCCCTGCGGCCGAGGCCCTATTGGAAGCGGCAAAAGCTTTCGATTCAATAGAATGGGTTTTCATGTTCACGGTCCTGCGTAGAATGGCCTTTCCTGAGTCGTTTCTGCGATGGATTGCACTACTATACACTGAAACTCGTGCTCAAGTCAGAATAAACGGGAACACATCAGATCCTATTGACATAAGAAGAGGAAAGAGACAGGACTGTCCTCTTTTACCAATGCTTTTTTTTTTAAAGACGTTTATTGATATCTGCTTCTCAAACACAGCATTTGCCTTCAACCCTGAGGCCGGCTGCTATACAATTCGATACTTTGGCAAAGTAATCACACAATTTTTCATCTTGCACCCTTGGCCGGTAATACTTTAGTTACAGTAAAGCAGAAGGTCTATTACTTATTCCTGTATGGATCAGTGTATGTCTTTCTTTTATATTTTATAACCAGAAACAAACATGTGACTCAATAGGCTCATCAGGCTACATAGTTTTCAGTTATCACTTTTCTTGAATGAAGTTGGATTTCTTAAGCGCATGGCTGCCCAAGAGCGTCCCAGCGCTGATTAACACAGCTAGCTTCCAAGATCCTCAGACAGTGGACTCATATTTCTCGTGGAAAAAGGAATGTCTTTAAAGATTTCCGGAACCTCTGGAGACAGGGTTCCAGACGGAGAGCTGCAGGAAGATCATTCCAGATCTTGGCTACATTCACAGAGAACCTCCTGCCTCCTGAGCGAGCTCTATTTACTCTGGGAATAGTCAGTAAGTTGCTCCCATCAGAGCGGAGGGGGCGCGAGTGCTTGTAGGGGCATATAAGGTCCCTGAGGATTGGGGGGCCCATTCCCTGGAGAGACTTAAAGGCGATGGAAAGGGCCTTAAATTTGACTCTCTCCCGGATGGGGAGCCAATGGAGAGCTCTAATAGCAGGCTTGGCCGAAGTTCTTTTCTCAGTGCCTGTCAAAACCCAGGCCGCCGCATTTTGTACTCGCTGAAGGGTATTGATGGCTGATTCAGGGGCACCAAGCAGCAAGGCATTACTGTAGTCCAGCCTGGACAGTATTAGCCCCTGAACCAGGAGTTTCCTTGAACCAAAGGGGAGAAGAGGTAACACCTTTCGGACCGAGCGTAACAAGCCGTTACATTGTCTTCCACATTGTCAATTTAACCCATACACACACTCCTGTACTGTTAAACCCTGGGGACTTTCTCATGAGTTGGCCGATCTACCTATTAAAACCACCTTTCCAACATTTCTTCACAACCAGACAATCAGAGATCTATTTAGTCTATGTCTCCTTCATCCTCTGAACTATCAATATCTTCCTACAGTAAAGGCTCACATATGTCCCCCCGATAGCTGATCCAAGGCATCCAGATCTTATTCCATTTACGGGGGTTGGCTCTCATTTTATAAACTGCTCTTTCAATCACTAGAAGCATGTCCATATTTCTGCACCATTGTGCCAAAGTCTGTGTTTCTGCTGCTCCCCATTTCTGTGCTATATCCCGTTTGGCGACCATTATCCCCACAATGGCCCATTGTTGCCCCTGGCGCGTCAAGTCATTCGGTCCCCATATGTTCAGCAGGCACATTCGGGGGTCAGGTGTAAGGGATGCCTCTAGGGTTTGGGAAATGGTACGTAGTACTTTTCGCCAGTAGTCGGCAATATTCGGACATTCCCAAAGTGTGTGTAATAATGTGCCCTCTCCTCCACAACTTCTAAGAGAAAATGGGTGGTCAGCCCTATGAAGTTTGTGTAGTGTGGTCCTTGTAAAGTAAACCCGGTGCAGTATTTTAAACTGCACCAGTCAAAATCTCGTTGATATACCCGCTTCTTTTGGGGATGCCAGCGCAGCGTTCCAATCTGTCTCGTCTATTGCGCCCAGTTCACCCTCCCATTTTTCCCGCAGTTTAAGTAAGGGGTTTGGCAAATTATTCATTAGTTTTCGGTAAGTTAGGGAAGTGGCTCTAGTCTCCATATAGTCAGTTAGCAGGCGATCTTCCAGCGGGGAAGATTCCAAGACCTCTACACCTATCTCGATGGCCGTCATTAGTGCATGCCGTATTTGGATATAGCGGTAAGTTTAGTTAGGACCCAATAGGAATTGCTGTTGGAGGCGCTCGAACAGGATAACCCGATCCTTTGTCCACATATCTCCTACCGTGGAGATTCCTATGTTATCCCATTGGGTGAATCCCTTGCTATGTCTTAACTGTCCTTGGGCCTTGGTGTCCCATAGAGGTGTAAGCTTAGTTATAACACCCCCCCATTTAAGCCTCGTCTGTGCCTTATGCCATAGCGCCACCGTGTGCCTGGTTGGGCCTATCAGTTTAGCCGCTATTCCTTTATGGTACAGCAGGGCCAACAAACTGTGTGTGCCCAGCTGTATTCTGTCTGCTAAAAAAGTCGGTTCCTTCTGTGGGTTATGGAGCAATTGATTTACAACTTTAAGGTGTGCTGCCCAGTAGTACAGTTGTATATTGGGTAGGGCTATTCCGCCGTCGTACCAGTCTCGGACCAGCTTCATGTGTGCTATACGGGCCGGGCGGTCTCCCCATAACAATCCTGTTACTTCAGCCGTCACTTTTCAGAAGTATGCGGGTGGCACCATGATTGGTGTATTTCCCAACACATATAGGAAACGTGGCAGCGCCATCATTTTAAACAGCGCTGCCCTCCCCAGCATTGTCAGCCGGAGTGCTTTCCAGCGTCTCACGTCAGTTTTCACCCGCGCTATCGGTGGTAGTAAATTAAGCTCATAGAAGACCCGGTCATCACGGGTGACATGGATCCCCAGGTACCTGAAGGATGAGCTCGCCACCGTCAGTGGGCAGTCTGCGGGGAGATTCGGCAAGGGACCCCTAAGCTCATAGACGACGGACTTTGACCAGTTGATTGTATACCCGGAGGTTTGTCCATGGTCATTACAGAACCTCAGAAGCACCGGAATGCCCCTCTCTGGGTCTGATAAGTAAATTAGCATGACGTCATCATAAAGGAAGATTTTATCCTCCCAGTTGTCTCCCCAGCATATTCCCTTTAGCAGCGGGGAGGCTCTAATCATATTGGCCAGCGGTTCCAGGACTAGGGCGAATAGCAAAGGTGAGAGCGGGCACCCCTGCCTCGTCCCTCTAGCTAGTGGAATCTCGCGGGAGATATGGCTGTTCGCTGTTACGTGTGCCACCGGGCTAGCGTATAAGAGTTTTATCCACAAGATAAATTTGGGTCCGAAGCCCATATAGGCCAGCACCGCAAATAGGTATTGCCATTCCACCATGTCAAACGCCATCCTGGCGTCTTACGACAGGATGGCTGCTGGTTCAGTCAACCGTGGGGCTCGCGCTATCGCTCGTGTACCCTTCTAAGGTTTAAAGCTGTGCTCCTGTGCGGCATAAAGCCCGATTGGTCCGGGTGGATTAGATGCGTGAGGTGGGACATCAGTCTGTTAGCCAACAGCTGCACCAGAATTTTGGTTTCTGCATTAATGAGCGATATTGGGCGATATGATTTACATTCTGTGAGTGGTTTGCCCGGTTTCGGGATCGCCACAATGGTCGCCATCCACTGATCGAGGGGCAGGATCTCTCGTTCTAGGCTGTCATTATACATCGCCAATAGAGGTTCACTCAGCACCTCAGACATTGCCTTGTACCACTTAATGGGAATCCCATTTCACCAATGCTTTTTGCCTTATGCTTAGAACCTCTAGCATGCAATATCTGTCAAAAACACTCTTAGTCAGCTCTACAGTTCACTCTACATCCTATCGGCATATCATTATATTCAGATGATATGGTCCTATATATACGCCACCCCAACACTAACCTGAATCCCCTCATAAGGGAATATATTTGTTTTGAACCTTACTCAGGACTCCGCATAAACTGGGACAAATCAGTAGTCATACCTCTCACACCGGCCACAACACAACCTACACTGGACTATCCCTTGAAATGGCAAACAGACCCGGTTAAATATCTTGGCATATTGATACACCGCAATCCAGACAGAGTCATCATGGAAAACTACAGCAAATCCCCGTGTCTTGAATGAATGATGCCGCCTTGGAAATTCCAAGGCGCAGAACTGATGACATTGCGCATTCTCTTCGGTGGCAAATAGATCTAACCAAGGCTCTCCCCACTGCTGAAAGAGACCTTGCGCCACGTCCGAGTTCAGACGCCATTCGTGATCCATCATGCACCGGCGGCTGAATTCATCCGCCCTGGCGTTCAGAGAACCTGCCAGGTGTTGAACCATCAGAGTCACGCCCTGATATTCAAGCCATTGCCAGAGGCGCAGAGCCTCCTGGTAGAGGGTCCACGACCCCACCCCGACCTGTTTGTTGCAGTACCACATGGCGGTGGTGTTGTCCGTGAACACCTGCACTACACTCCCTCGGACAGACGGGAGGAATGCCTTCAGTGCTAGACGAATCGCCCGCAGCTCCAAAAAGGTTGATACGGAGCCGGGACTCCGCCGGAGACCAGAGACCTCTGATCTCCGCCTCTCCCAAGTGGCCTCCCCAGCCCTGGAGGGACTCGTCCGTCACAACTACGTGCTCCGGTTGGGGAAGGGAGAGGGATCTGCCGTTGACCCAATCGCGGTCCGTGAGCCACCACTGCAGCTGTCTTGCCGTGCCCTCCGAGATCAGGACATGGTCGGACAGGTTGCCCTGATGCTGGGCCCACTGAAACTTCAGGTCCCACTGCAGAGCCCGCATCCGCCACCGTGCGTGATGCACCAGAAGGATGCAGGAGGCCATCAGCCCCAGAAGCCGCAGCGTCAACCTGACCGAAACCCGGGATAAAGGCCGGAAGAGTGGAATCAGGGCCTGTATATCCCGAACTCGCTGTTCGGGCGGGAAAACCGGAAACTGCACCGAGTCGAGAACCGCTCCGATGAGAAGGAGCTTCTGAGAGGGACACAGGTGTGACTTCGGCAAATTGATGGAAAATCCCAGCTGGTGCAGGAGATCCGCCGTAGTCTGGAGGTGGCTGACGACTGTCTGGGGCGAGCCCGCCTTCAACAACCAGTCGTCGAGGTAGGGGAAGACTGAGACCCCCAACCTGCGCAGGTGAGCTGCGACCACCACCATCACCTTCGTGAACACCCGTGGGGCGCTGGTAAGGCCGAAGTGAAGCACGGTAAACTGAAAGTGCTCGTGGCCTACCGTGAACCGCAGGTAACGCCGGTGGGCCGACAGGACGGGAATGTAGAAATACGCGTCCTGCAAGTCCAACGCGACCATCCAGTCTCCTGGGTCTAGGGCAGCTAAAACCTGAGCCAGAGTCAGCATTTTGAACTTCTACTTCCGGAGAAAGCCGTTGACGTTCCTCAGATACAAGATAGGGAGTAGGCCCCCTTTGCCCTTCTTGGGTACCAGAAAGTAGTGGGAGTAGCAACCACGTCCTACTTCTGGCCCAGGAACGCGCTCGATGGCCCCCTTGGCCAAGAGGGCCAAAACTTCTTCCTGCAGGAGCCGCAAGTGATCCCCCGATACGCGGTGGTGTTGCGGTGACATGGCTTGAGGGGTCGTCTCGAAGGGGAGGGAGTAGCCCCTCCGGACGATCTGCAGCACCCACCTGTCCGATTTGACAGTGCGCCAGTGAGAGTGGTGATGGCGAACCCTGCCTCCCACTGGCGTCACATGGGCCGGAAAGCACGGACTAGGAGGGTTTAGAGGTGTATGCTGCGGGGGAAGGTGTGGACTGACCTCGCCTGTTTCCCCGACCACATCCGCGGCGGTTTCCACAGCCGCCGCCGCGCTGGACGACCGTCTGCGGCGAGTGGCTGGCGGCACGTGTGGGGACACCCCTTCCTTGGCCACGAAAGGAGCGAAAGGAACCCGTTTGCTGGCGCGGGGCCGAGAGGCCCAAGGACTTGGCTGTAGCCCTGGAGTCCTTAAAGCGCTCAAGCGCGTGGTCCGCTTTGTCGCCAAAGAGGCGACGGCCATCGAACGGCATGTCCATCAGAGTGTTCTGGACATCAGCCGAGAAATTGGCGGATCTTAGCCAGGCGTGGCGTCTCACCTCCACCGTCGCAGCCATCGCTCTGCCTAGCGAGTCGGTGGTATCCAGCCCACACCTGATCGAATATCTAGCTGCATCTCGGCCCTCTACAAGGGCTTGGCCGAGTTTGGCCCGTACCTCCAACGGGCACTCTGGCAGCACCTCCGCCACCGAGAGTGGGTGTAGCGGCCCAAGAGGCATGCGGTGTTGGAAGACCGCAGTCCCAGACTAAGGGAGGAGAATATCTTTTTACCATAATTCTCATACCTCTTGGATTCCCTGTCGGGCGGGCCCGACGGGAATGCGGTCTGGGAATTGGAGGCCTGTATGACCAGACTCTCGGGGTGGGGTGGGAGGACAGGAAACATGGGTTGCCCGGAGCCGGGCGGTGGCGTCTGGCCACGTTCCTATCTACGGGGGAACCCGTAGCGGGCCTGGACCAAGTGCCCAAAAGAACGTCGGTCAAGGCCTCATTAAAGGGCAGCAGAGGCTCAACTGAGCATGACTGTGGTTTAAGGACCTCTGTGAGGAGGTTAGTCCTCATGGCCGCGATGGGGAGCTCAAGGCCCAAGGCTTTGGCAGTCCTCGTCAACACCACACCATAGGTAGCTCCCTCCTCCAAAGCCACGGTAGGAGGAGAGACAAAACCAGTGTCTGGAGAGGTGTCCAGGCCACTGGCCTCCCCAAGGTCTCCTGCCCAGTCCTGATGAGACTGACACTACTTGGTCCGAGGGTCTTCAGACCCCTCCCAATCCTCCTCATTACCCATCTCCTGAGATTCAGGGTCATAATTGAATGAGGTCGGTTCATAGAAGTAAAAATCTCCAAACGGCGTCGGGTGCGGCGCCGTCCCGACGTCGGAACCGAAACAAAGGAGGCATCGGGGACGGCGCCACCCGAGGACGGCGCCGGGGGTGACACCGGACGGACCGACGCCGGGGGGTTCGTAAGGTCCACCGGTGACGATCCAGAGCCCGAGGAAGGCCCAGCGGAGCCCCACGGCGCCGGTGCCGCTGTTCCCTGCGGCGCAGGGCCCGAGGGCACCGGCGGTGTCGGGATCGTGGGGCCTTGCGGCGCCGGGCCCAAAGGCGCCGGGGGCGTCGGAGTCGAAGCCCCTGACTCACTAGGGCCCCCAGACGGGTCCGCTGGGCCCGGAGGCGCCGTGGAACCCGTCGGAGGAGAAAGGGACCTCATGGCCATGAGGAAATGCTCAATCTCCTTCGGCGTCGCGTTCAGCCCAGGGACCGGAGGGTATGGGGCCGGACGCGACGCCCGCGACTCCCGTGGAGCCGCGTGGGCGGTGTCACCCGAACCCCCAGCCGCATCGCGCGAGTGTCGGGGGGAGTCAGAAGAGCGATGATGCCTCTTAGACTTCTTGTGTTTCTTACCTGTTGACTTGGACCCGGAGGAGTGGTGCTGACTCCCGGAGCTGTGACGGCTCTGTCCCCGCAACCTGTCCCTCGACCTCCCGTGGGACCTGGACCGGGACCTCACGCGGCGCGGGGCCGACTGCCGGAGTTCGAGCCGCCTGCGGGACCGCTCCCGCCTGGCTTTCCTCGAAAGGGCCCAAAAGTCGGGGCAGGCCTCGTCGTCGTGGTCGACGCCGAGACATGTCAGGCACAGGCGGTGAGGATCCGTGACCGACATGGTGCGCTTGCAATCATCACAATGCTTGAAGCCGGGCATCCGTACGGCACCGTCGGAGTCGCAAGACTTCGAAAAGGATCAAAAATGATCACCAAAAAGTTAGTCAAAAATTGACTGGGTTACTGCTTTTTCTAGATCTGCACAGGCTGGCACGGAAAAAAGAAGAACTGACGTCAGCACGTGGAGGTGGCGTCTAAGTACTCCGACGACGTCATCACGGCGCCTACGACGCCGACGAGGGACGCGGAGCCGCAGACGACGCCTACCGACGCGCAAGGGTACTGCTACGCAAATGTTTCCGGATCCAGTCTGACGCCTGGGAATATTCTAAGGTAAGGAATCTATCACTAACGTGTCTCTTTCAGATACATATTTTGCTGAAACAAGGTATGACAATAATGATATCACAGTTCTCATTTACAAAGTTCAATCATTCCTTTAATGCGGGCGCGCCCTCTTCACAATTCACTTTCTCATACTCCTCCTAATTTCCAACCATGTAAAGTGCTGTAAAGCGTGTCAGGGTTACAATGAGCTCAATACAAATTCAATGCAAATGACATGTCTTCTGAAACGAACCGAGCCCGTCGACTCTCGTTCGGGGAATCAATTCAAAAGAGTTCCAGACCAATCCGAAATTCAATCACAAATGAGACAGTCCGTAGACTGGTCTGAGACCACTCGGTAGGAGAACCACAAACCTACTCCCTGGTCATCCAATGGTTGTATTCTGGTTGGGCCGGATTTCGGGGCACGAATCTCCAGAACCCTAGCTTACCCAGTTGCTCCCAGGGCTTGCCCGGAGTGAGTTTGGCCGAGCGAGCACTCCGTGCTCTGCGAGGCACCAAGTATTATCTCCAATATTTACCAAACAAAATCCGTGAGGTGTCTACCCGTGCAGCCCCTGCACCGCAGCGTCAGACCCCTCTGATTCCCTTGTGGACCGGCTTCCCCGACCACCAACAAAAAGCAGACTGCTATTACCAAGCGAACACTTCTTCCAAGCGTCCGTTTCCTAATATAATCAAAAGGCTCACTTACCTGGTGCACTCAGGCCAATCCCAACTTCTCCACTGCCGATTTCTAGACAGACCGACACAGCCTGTTCTTCTCTCGGGTTAAGCCCGTAGGACTCCGGCGTAGGGTCTTCAGCAGCTGGGAGGGATACTGAGCTTGAGGGCGGTATCTCTAGTTGTCTTACCACAAACGGGTGTTTCGGATCAAAATTCTGTTTGTCCACCCACTTGGCCAGAACTCCTCCCTGTCCCTTCTGCTCCTGTTTACAGGAGGGGACGACCCTATCGCGGAGTCCTGGCGGAGTCGCCAACTGAAGGAAATAGAAATTTTACAAGGCCGGGCTATACTTACCAATAGCCCATATATAGCATAATAAGGCAGTCGGCAATGGAGAAGGTCGAATCGTTTATTCAATCAAATACAAGCCCTGTCAGGGGAGCCTCGGTCTACACCACCCATGGAGGTGCGCAGAGGAGACTCCCGAAATACAAGTGATACAAAGCATATATACGTTTTCACACATTCAGGTTAACACCCTACAAGGAAAAACACAAGTTGTCAGTAAGCCAGCAGGAAGACCCATATAAGGCACCATTGATTGCTAGTAGCTAATCCGGATCTATTCCGGGGGCAGGTCGGTGAGGTGCCGTAAGGCACATTCAATTAATAAATTTACCTACATTTAAAATGACATGGTTAATAACAATTTTAGACAATTGAAAGGAAGTTATAGCTAGGAAAGGTACTAAATAATTGTTAGCAGAAAGAATACCCTTCTATGTCTCAATTGTAGACATATATGAGATCAACAACTTGATAGACAAAACAATTTTTTTTTTTTAAAACGTATGTACTTATTTTGATTAGTTTATTTAAATATTTGTTCTTTTTGTTGACTTATACTAAGTTCATGTTTAAATAGATGAAACAATAATACAAAAGTGCATTTGAGAATCAAAAGAAAATGACAAGAAAATTACATGTGGATAAAGTTATACATTGTCAAAACTATATACAAATCCAGACAATAGATGAAAGCGTTGATTCGGGCAGTGCGGCAGATGTCTTACAACGCGCGTTTCGGCACACAGCCTTCATCAGTTAGCCGTCCACTACTCTGTACTCGTTCTTCAAAGCAAATCTTCGACTGCAACGTGACAATTTTAGTACATGAATTGATGTCAATACCACAACACGAGCTCTTCAAGTTAATACTTTCTGCTAGTTACATTCACGTTCTACGTTTATTGTTTATGTTACCACTCCTTGGCCTAAACACATCACTTTTCATGTTATAACATTTAAAAAATCGAACACTTCACTTTAATACAACAAAGGATTATATGCGGATGCACTCTACATGTGTGATTATAATGCACCCCTACAAATAAAATGTGGTTTCCGCTACATCAAAGGCAATCATATCTGAGAGTGAAAAGCATTGTTGGCTAACAGGTCAGGACTGGCTGAAGAAGAACCTCGAACTTAGTGCAAGTTGGAGGTATGTGGTACGTGGGGGAGGGAAAGATTCCCTCCGAAGCCTACTATGCTACCATTATATTTGGGAATGAGAAGGGAAGAATTGCTGGAACGAACCAAGCCATAGGTACATGGAAAGGGATAGGGAGTAGATGAAAGGTTTAGTAAAGAGGCAAGAGGTTAGTGACAGTTAACAGGAAAGAGGCAGAGATGCATAGGACAGGCTGGGATCAATGAGTGATGTTTAAGGAGGGGGGGTTGGGGAGAGAGCAACAGGTGTAGGTGAGGGATGAGGGTGCAGCACTGAGAGAAGTGATACATAGGTAATGAGATGTTTGAAATGTGGAGGAACAGTTAATACTATAAAACTGTAAAAACTATTTTAGGTCCACTTTTGAGTATGCAATGAAAAATTTGTTATGTTGCCACCATTGCAATGTGCCACTTGCCATTTGCATATAATTGCACATGCAATACTCACATTGTCAATATTTCACAAACAGACAAACACGCAGACAGAACTGATGGAATCTGCAATGACTAAAGTAATGATCCAAGTCTAGTTTAGTGATCCCACTGAAACCAAGACACAGATGGCAAGCACCTTCAAGAAATGATGAGCCCCTCAAAGTGGTAACCAGCCCATCAAGGAAAGCAGAAGTTACAGAAAGACGTAGGCTGAGTGCCTTTAGGACTGAAAACAAGGAAATGGCCACGGATATCGCTAAAAAGCAATATCTGGTGACTTTGCATCGGCTCTACGATGTGGGTGACAAGGCGGGTAAACTCCTGGCCTGGATTAGTAGATGGGAGGTACATGACAGATTGGTGAGAGAGGTGGTTGGTCTCCGGGGATCACCCAATCCACAGATGAGGGAGTAGCGCATACATTTGCAGAATACTACAAAGACCTGTACCGAGCTCGGACTTTTAAGTCCTTCGACGAGATTAGGGACTATCTGGTAACAATTCCCACTCTAGTTTTGGGAGAGGACGACGCTCAGGACTTGGAGGGAGACCTGTCTTTGGCAGAAATCCAAAACGCAGTGGCAAACCTCCGCCCTGGGAAGACCCCTGGCGCCAACGGACTCCGGTGGACTTCTACAAGAGGTACACCAACATCCTAAGCCCACATCTGCTTAGGCTTTTTGTCGGCTCCCATAAAGAAGGTATTTTGCCACTGGATCTCAGGATGGCCACCATTGTTGTTATTTATAAAGAGGGTAAGCCCTGCAATCATTGTGTCTCCTATAGGCTCATTTCGCTCCTTAACTCAGAAGTTAAAATATTGGCCACTGTATTGGTGACTCGGCTCCTTGGGGTTATTACGGCTCTGGTCCATGACAACCAGTCGGGGTTCATGCCAGGTCACTCCACTCATCTTATTCTTTGGCAAACTCACAAAGGTCCCAAGTGAGTCCACAGGCCTTCTTGTCGTTAGACTCTGAAAAGGCGTTTGACGCCATAGACTGGATGTTCCTCGATGCTCCCTTGACTAAGTTTGGGTTCGGACCAAAATTTCAAAGTTGGGTGACACTTCTTTATACACAACCGGTGGCCACAGTGCGTGTTAACAGTATGGGCTTGGTGTCCGTCCCATATAGAGAGGGGGACAAGACATGGTTGCCCTCTCTCATCCTTACTTTTTGCACTCACGCTCGAGTACTTGGCCTGCACAATTAGAGCACATACCTCCATTAGGGGATTCCGCGCCACTCCCACAGACACCAAAGAAGAAAACATTTCTCTGTACGCCGACGACATTTTACGTTACATTTCTCACCCATCCATGACTTTGCCAGCCTTGTTCAGAACCATAGTTGAATATGGTCAATATTCAGGGTACAAAATCAACTGGAATAAGTCAACGTTCTACTGCACCAATGACTCCCAGACAGACTGGCCGTTGCCCGGAGAATTGCGAGAGGCCCAGCAAGGTTTTCAATACTTGGGTATCTTTGTTACGCTCCATCCCGAAAAGTGCAGGACGGAGAACCTAGCGATTATCCTGACTAACTTCAAGTCGGACATTGAAAGATGGAGAGAGCTCTCCCTCACCTTACTTGGGCAGGCGGCACTCTTTAAAATGATTACGCTACCCCAACTGCTCTATGTTCTTCAAAACTCCTACCATCCACTCCCTACAGGTACCTTTACTGAAATCGCAAGTAAAACCTGCACCTTAATCTGGCAGGGGGGACACCCTCGAATAGCACTCAAGACACTACAGCGTAATTCATATAACGGTAGGATTGTGCTCCAAGATATAGAAGCCTACTATTGGGCCTCGCACTTAATACCCATTAATGTATGGATACATAAGAGTAGACTCCACCCCACTTATCTCCTTGAAAGGGCGGAGATGCTGCCGCACACACACTTACACTATCTTTATGGAGGAAAGGGGCGCTCCCGTGTGCTACCCCCAACTCGAGTGACTCTGTAAGCATGGGTAAGGGCGACTAAAACTATGGGTTGAACGTCGCGGGTCACATGGACCATGCCACTTTAGAAGGGAGCATGGTTTAAGGAGCTGGGAAAGCTTAGAGGATTTGGGACATGAGATCTCCTGGGGATCTCCACAGTAGGGGACGTTGTAGAAAATGGCGAGCTCAAAACATGGGCGAAACTTAAACAGGAGTATGTGATGAGAGACTCTCAATTTCTTAAATACACAAAACTGCGCCATGCCTGGGGGAAAGAGACTATTCCAATTGACCCACTTCCGGAGTACGCTCCTCTGAAAGGTAGGCTTTTACAAGAGGAACAAACTCATTTTTTTTTTTGTTTTTTTTTGTTTTTGGAAGACCTTTATTTCACATTTGTCCATCATCATACAGGGTGCATTGCATGGCCCACAGAGGGGCGAATCAAATAGTCAAGAAACAGAGTGATACGGCATGGATGACACAGCCATTTAGCTGGCAACCCGGGGGTCCAGCGGCAGTATACATGATGGAATCAGCATTGTCATTTGGAATTGCCCATAAGAAATGATCAGTCTAATTTTCTCTTTTTTTTTTAACAACAGTAGAAATGTGTCATTCAGGCAAGCATCGCAGTCGTCGCAGCTTGTTCCCCGGGACCTCACCTAGGTGTGTGTAGAGCTGTATAAATGCATAGCAATGCGCGGGTCTCGGGGGGGTTGTGGGTATGGCTCGCATTTGCAATGCTCTACCGTGCATGACAATCAGTGTGTGGTATAGCTCACTGAGGCATAAAACTACCGGTGAATGCTCGCGAGTCCAGGTCGCAGCCCTAAAAGCGATGTCCACATGTGCGGCAGCAGGGCGTGCACACTAATCCTCAGGCCCCAGGCGCAGCGGTCAGTCAGTGTTAGGACAGGTTCACTCCGCCTTGCCGCGTGTTTGTTCACTGCGTGCGCCGGAGCCCTAAGCGTCAGTACCTCTTCGTACTTCAGGTGTAGCATGCGTTTCGTAGTGTGCTGTCGCCTAGTGGTCGCTCTATCCTCAGTGTCCATATCGAGAGCTAAGTGTAAGTCTGGTCGGGGAACTTGACCAGCGGTTAAACTATCCCCCCCGCGTCATAACGGCAGGGGAAAACTGGGGTCGGGTAATGTATCGCGGTCAGGGAGTGGGTGGAGGGGGGGGCATGAAGGAGATCATCGTGTGATGTAATGGGGGGGGTAAGCAGCCAGAGGGACCAGGGCTAGGAGGACAGGAGCTGTGTGTGGGCGGGGGGGAGGGGAGATGGTGCACTTCCAGGTAAGGTCTCGGCATGTGAGTGCGCCCAGCGCGTCTATGAGGCAGGCGGTGGTCGCCTTAGATCATCTCATGTTCCTGGCAGGCCTCCTGATACGTCTGGAGGAGATCGTCCCAGAGCTGGGCGATGGGGAACTTGCGTAGTCCCGCCGTTTCCTCCCTCAGGAGCACGGCACTTTCCGCTCGCGCCCAGTTAGTGAAGGACGTTCGCCAGTGCTGCGTGTGGGGAGGGGTAGCAGATTTCCAATGCTTGGTGAGCAGGCGTTTGGCTGTGATGAGGCCCATGTCCCAAAAGCGCGCTTGCACTTTGTTGGACTTAGTGCGTTTGTATAACCCGAGAACGCACGCTTCCCAGGTGTGCGGTAGCCTCTCTTCAGCTCCATGTGAGAGGAGTTTCAGGACTACTTCCCAGTATTCCCTCACCTCAGAGCAGTGCCACAGCATGTGTAGCAAGTCCGCTCCCGGTAGAGAGCAGCGCTGGCAGGCCGCATCCGCAAGCGGGAAGTACCTATTGATTTTATCCGGCGTGAGGTATGCGCGCTGGAGCAAATAGTACTGTATAATCTTAAAGCGGGGGTTTCTAGGGATGTTGGTCGGTCCCGCCAAGACCATCGCCCACTCCTTATCGGTCCAGTCCCGGCCCCTGTCCGCCGCCCATTTGTCACGCAGCGGCTGTGTAGAAGGTTGCGAGTGTGTCTGTAACGCCTGCGCCAGCCAGTGTATGATGTGCGATCCGTTGCCCATGACATGCAGGTACTGGATATAGCAATGCATCGGGAGTTCTTCCATCACTTCACCCCAGGAGGCTGTGAGCGTGCGCAGTAGCGACGCGTGCTGCAAGAACTGCCCAGCCGGGAGATCTGCGCTGTCAGCCAGGGCTGCGAAGGTAAGCAATTCGCCTTCAGCGTACAGGTCGCTCAGCGTGTCCACCCCCGCCCGTGCCCATGCTTCCAAGCGCGTTTCCGTGAGGATCCCCGCCGGGGTCGGTGTGCCCAGCAGTGGTATGACCGGGGCATACGGCTTGGTCGCTCTGGTAAGGCGTAGGCACCTCAGGAAACATTTCCGCGCCACCGCCACGTGCAGCTGGGAGGGGCATCGTGTTTGGGTGAGCGGGTGAAATAGTGTATTAATCTGCGTTTGCGTCCATGCAGCCTCGTTTTCCGAGGCTGTATCTTCAAGATATTTGCCACTCAGCCAGTACGCCACCCATTGCGTCTGTGCCGCAAGGTAATACAGCTCTAGATTGGGAACTGACAATCCTCCCGAGTCAATTGGCATGTACATCTTCGTCAGTGCCACTCGTGGGCGGCCGCTGTTCCATATAAGGTCGCGGAGTAGCACCTCTAGGTCTCTAAATATCCTGGTTGGGACATAAGTGGGTATGTTCGCGAAATAGTAGAGTAGCCGGGGCAACACAATCATTTTAGACAGAGCTATGCGGCTTGGGACATTAAGTGGGAGGGTATTCCAAAAGCGGACCTGCGCCCGTATCGAGGCGATCGTCCTAACGAGGTTCCCCTCCAAGATGTCCAGCGGGTTCCGATAAATCTGTATTCCCAGATAGCGAAAGGAGGTGGGGTACCACTGTAATCTGCCTCCGCCCAGTTGCACGTCGCACTCGGGCGTGTCTGGGCCAAAGGGGTAGGCCCCAGATTTGGACCAGTTGACCCTGAGGCCCGACATCTCCTCAAATGCAGCAAAGACGGCAGTGAGAGAGGTGGGGATTGCGGTTATGTCCCTGACGTATAGGAGCAGGTCGTCTGCATACAACGACACCGCATGTAGACCATCCGCCAGCGGGATGCCCCAGTCTGGCCCCTGTGCTCTAAGAATCGTGGCTAGAGGTTCCATGGCCAGGGAAAACAGCAGCGGGGACAGAGGACAGCCCTGTCTAGTGCCTCTGCGCACCCGGATGGCATTGGAGTGTAGTTGGCCCGTGCGTACCCTGACCAATGGTTTGTCGTACAACAGGTCCACCATGGCCTCGTATCCTTCCCCCAGGTGGAACTTCTCCGCGACCGCTCGCAGGTATGGCCACTCCACGGAGTCAAAGGCCTTCTCCAGATCGAGAACGAGGCAGCCCGCTCTGGGCCACTGCCGGGTGGCATATTCCTGCACTCGGAAGAGGCGACGGATGTTGTGGGAGGTGTGACGCTTTGGGACAAAGCCATTCTGATCTTGATGCACCAAATGAGGCACATGGGGAGCCAGCCTTCGGGCCAGTGTGGAGGCCAGTATTTTGTAGTCCGTGTTAAGCAGCGCCAGGGGGCGGTATGAGCCCACTCTGGTACCGTCTTTGTCCGGCTTCAGGATGGAGATCAGATTAGCCTCGTTCAGCGTCGGGGGCAGGATGGAGTCCTCCGCTGCTGCATTGTACATCTTTAGAAGCTCTGGAATAAGAATATCCGAGCCGGCCTTGTAAAACTCCGCCGGGAGTCCATCAGGGCCCGGTGCTTTGCCGTTGGACAGGTGGAAGATTGCCTCACGGAGTTCGTCCGCCGCAAGAGGGGCCCCTAGTTCGTTCTGCTGCGCCACTGTCAAGTGTGGCATCTGTAAAGGGGCAAGGTAGCCGGCAATGTCTGGGTGCGGGATTGGTAGTCTGGAGCGGTACAGCAAGGTATAATGCGCAACAAAGGTGTCGTGTATGCGGCGCTGTGTGTACACAGTAGTCCCGCCCGCCTCCTGTATGGCCGTCACAGGGGCCGCGCGGTCCTCTTGAGAAATCAGCCAGGCCAAGAGCCTACCAGGCCTGTCACTAAGGTGATGTGTCCTCGCCGAGTGTGCAGTATAATTGATGTGTTTGAGGCGTTCCAGCAGCGCCGCGTGTTCTGCGCGCGCCTCTAGCAGTGGAGCCTCGTCACCCTCCACAGCGTCTCCCTCCCTGGCAAGCAAGCCTGTTTCTAGTCCGGTAAGGTCATGTTCCAGTTGGTGCTTAATCTGGCCCTGTGTCCGCAAGCAGTGTCCGCGCACCACCACCTTAAACGCATCCCATTCCACTTGGGGAGAGGAGGCCGTGCCTGTGTTGTCCTCAAAGTACTGAGCAGTGCATGTGAGTAGGGAGTCGCGGAAGGGTGCATCCATTAGCAGCGCGGGCTGCATTCGCCAGGTGGGCACAGGGGGCAGCGGCTGCTCCCAAGTGATAAATAGAAGGTGAGGGTTGTGGTCGGAGTGAGTGCGGCCCATGTAGTATGTGTCCGTCACGTGGGGCAGTATGTCAGTGGACGCCATGAACCTATCAAGGCGGACGTGAAGGCCATGCGCGCCTGAATAGTACGAGTACACCCTCGCGCCTGGGTTGCGTGTTCTCCAGATATCATGTAGGTCCCATCGCGCCGCCCACTCTAGTAGGTCTTTCGTGGCATTTCTCGTAGGGGCATGTAGTGGGGGGGGCAGGGAGCGGTCCAATGTCGTGTCCAAGGTGCAGTTGTAATCGCCACCCAACACCCATGAAGACTCCCGCCAGATCGCCATTGTTTGCGAGAGGCGGTCCAGGAAGCCACCCTGATCAACATTAGGGGAGTATAGAGATACCAGCGCCACCTGATGCCCATCCAGTCTGCCCCGCACGGCTGCAAATCTGCCCTCGTCGTCAATCGCAGCTTCCTCGCACACCCAAGGAGTCCCCGGGCGGACCCATATCAGCGCCCCTCGCGCGTACGAGGAATACTCCGTGGCGTACAGTTTCCCCCGCCATCTACGGTGTAGTGCCCTCACTTCTGTCCCGTTCAGATGCGTTTCCTGTAGCAGCGCGACGTCAATCTTGTGACGCTTCAGGTATGAGTATATGTGGTAGCGCCTAGCCGGTGTGTGCATTCCCCTAACATTCCAGGTACATATCTGTATGCTAGCCATCTGTGTCGTGGTAGCCAGGGTCTTTAGTGTCCGCCCCACACCGCCCCCACAACAGTCCGTCCCGCCCGCCGCTATGCATCACCCCCGCTTCTAAAATGTAGTCGATGTCTCTCGTACTGTGCCTTAGCCTCCAGCAAGGTATGGGGACAGGGAAGAAAGGGAAAACATATAGCCACAACATGGCAACAGGGAATGTAATTCCAAAAGGTCGGCTGCACAACATGTCGCCGTCCAAACACTCTAATGAGCTCGCAAACTATACAGTCCTGGGGGGTAAAAAGTGACTTGCAACTAGCAACAGGTACAGCATTGTAGTCCCTATGGGAGCCATGTGTCCTTCCCGGGCAAGGTATGGAGCCCGCTGTGGATCAGGAGCTGCCCAGTGACCGTCACCCAATGCGGTGTCAGCGGCCCGCCCCAGCAGCCATAGGAGGGGCTATAGTTCCATAAGGGGGGGCGCCTCTCCCACGAGCGGCTCCTGCTGTGGCAAATGTTCGAAGCAGTTCCGCAAGCCAATTGTTCAAGTCTGCGCTGAGGGCAGTCAGATCATGCGCATAAAAACGAAAACAGTACTTACAGTGCCTGGTGTCTCCCCCAGTGGCAGCAGCAATCTCTCTCACCATTCAAGGGGTCCGTAATCCACCCAGTAAGGAGTCAGATCAGCCAAGCGGTGGGTCGTACAGCGTCACATCTCGTGGTGAGCAGGAGGGGACAGTTCTGATCACATGTTAACCAAAGAGGTCCGCCGTTTGGGGTGTGACGTCGGGGGGTCCCCCCGATTGCTGGGTGTCTGGGATGCCGTAGATCGCCTCGTCGTCCGTCAGTGATGCAGCTGGGCTTGTGCCAGGGTGCGGCGATTGCGCCGGGGAGATGTTAAGTTCCGCAGCTCTGCGTAGCGCATCCCGTTGCTCCTGCAAAATAAGGTCCACGGGCGGGGAGTGGGTCGAGGCGGATCCGGGCTGCAGCGGCGTCGGGGTCCCGCGGCGGCGCCGACGTCGAGGTCCTCGGGTCTTCTCCATGGTAGAGGTCCTCTGCGCTCTCCGCGGAGCCTCAGGCATACCCCCATCCAGCCAGGCCTCCACTTCATCGGGACTCGTGAAGAAGTGCGTTTTGTCCTGTGCCACCACTCTCAGTTTGGCAGGGAATAGGAGCGAATATTTCAGGTTCACTTGGCGCAGTCGCTTTTTCACCGCCAGGAAGTTGTGTCTCTGTCTCTGGACCTGCACTGTGTAGTCCGGGAAGAACATCACAGTGGCGTTCTCAATGGTAACGTCTCCCATCTTCCTGGCTTCACGAAGTATGGCGTCGCGGTCCCTGTAGTTGAGGACGCGAAGGATGAATGGTCTAGGATTGGAGCCAGGGGGCAGGGGCCTCGTGGGAACACGATGGGCTCTCTCCACCACAAAGTAAGACGAAAGTGTACCTTCCGGCAGCAGATCTCTCAACCAGTCTTCCACATGTCGGGCTGGGTCCGTCCCTTCCCACTTCTCCGGAACACCCACTAGGCGAATGTTATTTCGTCGCGCCCTTCCTTCCGCATCCTCCGCCCGGTCCTCCAGGAACTCCACTCTGTTTAGGAGATCTTGTACTTGCCTGTCCACCCGTGTGACCTTGGGCTCAACAGTTGCCATTGTGCCTTCCAGCGCCGAAGTGCGGTCCTGTAGCTTCTTGTGGTCGGCCCCGAGGTGGGTGAGATCTATCGCCACTCCATCTATCCTAGCCTCCAGGGAGGTACGTGTCTGCTGGAGTGAGTTTTCCATGCGTTCCATGGCGGCTAGGACACTGTCAAGCTTCGACGCCACCTGGTCCGCATCCATCTTGGCCGTCGTCTTCGTCTGCTTCCCCTTCGTTTGCGTGTTGCCTGCTCCGGTACGTGTTTTCACGCCTCCAGACATGAGCCAGGCAGTGCTTGTGTCGTCGACCCTCCTGTCTCCGTGAGGGGCCGAGTGTCCGGGCCCGGTGCAACGGCGGAAGGGCGACGGGGAGGGCCAGGTCCCTATGCAGTTGCTGCTCCCCTTTCGCACAGCGAGCGCGGCAGCTTCTCAGAGGACCTGCGTCACAGCCGTGGGGCAGCGCCCGTGTGGCGGGAGGGCCCCGGGGGCGCCCCCGGCAGCGAGGAACGGTCTCCTCGGCTTCACAGGTCAAAGGTCTGGTATGTGCGCCCCTGACTCACTCCGGGCGGGCGCCTCTTCCGTCCTCCTCCAACCCCCGTAGGGCCAACTCGGGTTAGGGGCGCAGTCGGAGCGGTCCGATCAGCAGGGCGGTGGGGGGGGAGTGTAGTAGGGCCAGGTCAGGTTATTCAGGCCAATCAATCATTACCCTCAGGTTCATTGGGTCTGAGTGCGTTCCAGGCGCTCCAAGTACTGTTAAGTGTGCCTCCCAGCAGGGGCTGCGGCCACGTGTTGCGCCGCCTGGTTCCGATGGTGGACGTCGCCTAGTCCGCCAGGTGCACGGTCCAGAGATGCAGTCTGGCCACTACAAGTGTCCGAGCAGGTGGGGCGCCGGGCTATGTGGCGTGTCTCAGGGGCAGGCACGGACCTCCCGCCCTACCTTCAGTCCCGAGGCAGCGTCTGTTTCCGCCCCACAGCAGGCCTCCACCACCGTCTCCACTCCAACGTCGTCAGGGAGTCGCCCCGGGGCAGCGGTGCGGCAGTTGGGCCGGACCGCCCGGCGTCGCAGCCGTAGAGGCAGTGGGCAGTAGCTCGGGGCCAGGTCCACCAGGCGCCGCGTCAGTACTCGCGGTCACACTGATCGTAGATGCCGGGAGTCGGGCGGCCCGCCCGTGTGGGCCAGTCTGGGGGCAGCCTCCAAGTTGTGCGTTGCTGGGCCCCGCTAGTGTGCCTCCTCGGGTCGCCTGTAGGGCTCCAGGTGGTCTCCGGTCCGCCGATGGGCCCGGGTAGTGTTGGGCAGTTGCGCAGAGCCTCCGCCACCGCGCTCCCTCCGTTAATCTCCCTCACGGGGCCTCCTCAGGAAGGTGAAGCCCCGGCCTCTCGTGATTCCTCCACCCGGCAGGGTCTAGGGCCGGGCGGCCACAGTCTCTCGGCAGATCGCGGTGCAGAGCCCCGCCTCCAAAGTCCTCAAAAAAGCCAGCAGGGCCCCAGGCGGTCCCCAGCCTGTAGGCGGGTGTCAGGTAGTCGTTCGGCGCCTCCGTCTCCGCGCCGCTACCAGCAGGCCCCCCCACGGGGCCCTCACAGGGGAGTGAAGCCGCGGCCTCGCATGATCTCGCCTCCCGCAAGGTCTAAGCTCGGGCGGCAGCTGGCATCCGGGAAATCACGGTGCGGAGCCCCGTGTCCAAGTTCCTTGAAATTCGCGCAGCTTGTGCCCGTGGGTCATGGGCAGGTCCACCCGCAGTTCCGGGGCTGCAGCGGCAGAATTGACGGAGAAATGGCCCGGTATAGGAAGGCTCAAACCGGAGCTCTACCCAGGCACGTCCTGCAGCATCGCGTGTCAAGCCACGCCCCCAAGAGGAACAAACTCATAAGGCGGTCTCCTTCACCTATAAAACTATTAACAATATCCCAGATGGATTGGTGGGGTTTAGAGTACGATGGGAGAGAGAGGTGGGACCCCTATCGGATATAGACTGGGAAGCGGCGTTAATGCACCTCAGAGAGGTAGCCATAAAGGCAAGGCTTCGACTTATCCAACTTAAGATACAACACTGGACTTATCATGATTGGCTACACAGAATGGGGCGGCCGACTCATCAGCCTGTCTGACTTGCCTTGGGGCTAACGGTGACTTTTTACACACGGTCTGGACTTGCCTCGAGCTGCAATGGTATTAGATGCAGGTACTTAAACTACTGGGTGACGTTCTGGGGGTGGTGCTACCTGTGGAGCACCGTTTTGTGATATTTGGCATACTAAATGACGTAGATATTCCCAGATGCAACTAATTTTCACCTAGGGTTGGTAGTCTCTGAAAAGGATATAGCGCGCAGATGGGGGTGGAAGATAGAACCACCATACAGGAATGGACATATATATGGCGGCTGAACATGTCACGTACTACAGTAGAGGATGTCCCAAGAAAATCCACAAGATCTGGGATCTTTGGAGACAATACTTTGGGTTGGACATTGGAGACAACACACAACAGTCTGTAATGCATCCAAAACAAGGAAATCCAACGGTTGGGTGAAGATGAGGACTGACGTAGGCAATATCACGAGTTGACATATGATGTCACCTTCAGAAATCAAATGCACTCACATGGCGGTCAACTGGAGATAAGAGTGGTGTTTATACTCTTACATGTATTAGAAGAGGGAAGGGAAAGTGGCGATGTTATCAAAGAGATTGTTTCTTACCATAAACATTCACTTATTGTAGACGTACCATGCAATGACTGTATTGTGCTAATTGTTTAATTGGAAAATAAAAATATATTTTTTTTACAACCATTTGGCCCAGCCTAGTCGGGATCAGTGAAACCAACTAAAACCATGGCCAAAGCTTGCATCAGGTCTAATCAAATATTTTCCTATGGGGTTTGAACCTCATGCAGGCACATTAAGCACAGAAGTCAGCCATGGCAAAGCCACCTGTACAGTGAGGATCTATTGTTGAAGACGGCACCCTGCTGAGCTGCACTACAACCAAACAGCTGGAACTAGTAATAATACCGGACCCCTCCATCATCCACTTCGTATTCCACCACCATTGGCTGCCATCCATCACCCTAAACTCACCATTGACAGTTGCCATAACCCATGCTGAGCAGCGACGGTGGGAGGCATGGCCTTATCGGACGAGACGCCTGATCCGGCGCATGGACCTCCGAGACCCGCAGGTCTCAAGATGGGAGCTCCCGCTGACCGGGGCCCGAGGTAGTAATTTGTACCAGATGCCGGGTGCCTGACAGCGGCGACGCTACTGCTGTGATTGAGGGCCCGAAAGCTGAGTGACCTGTCTGACAGGAGGACAAGGCGGGGCGCTGTGGTCCCTGGAAGATCCTGCCCCGGATGGCCTGGAGCGAGGAGTCCCTCCATATTGCCAGAGGTGAGACCCCCTCCACCTGATAGTGCCCCTGAGACCGCGACGGAAACCCACGCCACAAGGTCAAAACTTGACTGACGAGCGGAGCGAGAACTGGTTGTTCGGCTGGAGGCCCGTGGCCTGGGCCTCTCCCTCCTTCTGGGCGCTGTGCTGTGTGGAATGGGCACGTCCCTGGTTCTGGTCTGGGCAGGGTGTTGCCTCCTGCAGCTGTCCGTGACCTGGTGAGAGCACTCCGTGCGGGCCACCGGCACACGGGTGGCACTGACTGTTGGTTCCGGCGACTGGAAGGTGCAGGAGCCATTCCTTGGGTGTCCTCGCCGGACTGTTGTGCCGTTGGCCCTGGTGTTGAAACTCTATATGGCTGAGATACCCGCCACCCCCTCTCAACACGATCCCCAAAAGAAGGGAAACCGGAAACAGTTCTTCAAAGTTTTTGGATGTGGGAGGGAGTGACCCCCCCGCGGCCGTATTTATTAAAACAAAAAATTAAACATTAAACGTTTCATATTATGTACAATTTCATTATCACATTTGCGATGTTTGGCTAATCTTAACATATTCTCTAATACAGAGGTTCTCCTAGCCGAACTAGCATCCTACAGAAACATTCTCTATAAACACTGAAATTGTACATCCTAACGTTTAAGGGCCAACGGCAAGGTCATAACCGGTGTCAAGATCCCTAACCAGACTTACCCCTCCCACTTGGGAAGGGCGACAGCACAGAGGCTTACCTCAAGTGCAACTACTAACAATTTCCCTTGACTTGTCGGGGGCACTTAAGACTCGACGCCATTTAAAGGTCGTTCGAATACTTGTGTGTGGTATCTAGAAGGTATCGTGGACCTCCCCCCACCCCACACAACTTACCGCATCTGCCGTCGCAGATGACCCTGGCCCCGGGAAATTCCTCAGGAGGGGGCTGTAACCCCTCCTACACAGGAAGGGGCCTTGACCGCCTTTCCTTAACTTCCGGCGACCCGCCCTTAGACGGGACCGCCTCCCCATTGAGGGGCCAATGGCCACCTCCCCCGAGCGCTCCCATCCGTGTTGGGTGACGCCCACTCATAGGGATCTACCAATTAGTGCTCACCGATCATGACCTTACCGCCTACCAAAAATAAATACGACAATTCGAACTTATGAAAACATTGGTCGCTACGACCGAAAGAGCATGCTCAAAAGTAACACTACATCAAGTCCTTTTAATCGTAACAACCTAAATGATATTCACCATACTTTATTATGAAAAACAACAAAACTGATACTTTCACAACCTGTAAACGAAAAAGGAAGAACATACTTAGAAAATCCACTTTATTGCACAACAACTTGCTGTCCTCAGGGGCTGGTGGGTGGGTCAAAATTGGCTCTTTGTTCTGTCCCGAGCTCACGTGTAGCGAGGAGGTGCAGCTTCGGAGCACAAGAACAAGAGGACGTCTTCTGGCCTTGCGTCTCCTTTTATCCGTCTTCAGGGCGGGCGTAAACCCGCCCCTGCCCGTCCCGAGGGCGTGGCTGGCTGCGTCAGTGTCTAGGCCAGCCCACTCTAGGGCGGGAACAGGCGCGCCCCGGCTACGCCGCTTCGGGCATACCAGCCGAGACGCGCCTCCCGCCCAAAAATGGCTTCCCGGGGGGATCGAGGCACTCCGCCATACGTTCGGGGGGACCGAGTGGTCGCCCCTTTCCATATGGCTGAGATACCCGCCACCCCCTCTCAACACGATCCCCAAAAGAAGGGAAACCGGAAACAGTTCTTCAAAGTTTTTGGATGTGGGAGGGAGTGACCCCCCCGCGGCCGTATTTATTAAAACAAAAAATTAAACATTAAACGTTTCATATTATGTACAATTTCATTATCACATTTGCGATGTTTGGCTAATCTTAACATATTCTCTAATACAGAGGTTCTCCTAGCCGAACTAGCATCCTACAGAAACATTCTCTATAAACACTGAAATTGTACATCCTAACGTTTAAGGGCCAACGGCAAGGTCATAACCGGTGTCAAGATCCCTAACCAGACTTACCCCTCCCACTTGGGAAGGGCGACAGCACAGAGGCTTACCTCAAGTGCAACTACTAACAATTTCCCTTGACTTGTCGGGGGCACTTAAGACTCGACGCCATTTAAAGGTCGTTCGAATACTTGTGTGTGGTATCTAGAAGGTATCGTGGACCTCCCCCCACCCCACACAACTTACCGCATCTGCCGTCGCAGATGACCCTGGCCCCGGGAAATTCCTCAGGAGGGGGCTGTAACCCCTCCTACACAGGAAGGGGCCTTGACCGCCTTTCCTTAACTTCCGGCGACCCGCCCTTAGACGGGACCGCCTCCCCATTGAGGGGCCAATGGCCACCTCCCCCGAGCGCTCCCATCCGTGTTGGGTGACGCCCACTCATAGGGATCTACCAATTAGTGCTCACCGATCATGACCTTACCGCCACAGGTCCGGATAGTTGACCGGCTATCCGGACCCCCCACCAAACTCCTACCTAAAGGTCATGTTTTAACGATTTTAACCAAGCTAGGAAGTCACCTATGAGTAACTCATTGCCCACCCTCGACAAATGCACACCATCCCCCAAATACATACTGTCATCATTAATACAACTATGCGAGATCGAATGCAATGTCTTGGAACGGAACAACCGACTCACTTTGTTATTCAATTTTTTAACGGAATGATTCAAAGCAGGGATCGAGATAGCCCCCCGCCACACTTTTCGTGGGATCATATGAGACCACGCAATTGTACACCCCGGAACTCTCCTTGCTAACCAACTTACCGTGGAAAGCATAGCCTCCAGGAGAAGTCGTCTACCGGTGGTGACTAGATCATTGCCCCCCAAATGTACTATGACTATGGACGGCGGTGACCTCATCCGCTCTAACAAACCCTCAAAAAATGCCTGAAACTGGTCAATACAGAGACCGCCCCTTCCGTAGAAGGACACTCTGTACCCGTATTCCCCAGGTACGTGAATCATATCACCTGCTTTGAATACGTCTGCGGCCCGTCTCACGTATGAGTGGCCTACAACCCACACCTCCTTTCTCTCAGCCGGTGATGTGTGACCGCTGGCCTGGTGTTGGGTCAACTGCACAGTCCGCCCTGCCGCGTAGGCTTGCGCAACTGAAAACAAACAAAAGACAAGAAGCGTGAGTACATGATTACAGCTTCACAACATGTGCAATCGCACATACCTCTTATAACAATTGGAGGACCAACGCCCCACCCGTTTCACTTGTTCTACATTAAGACCCCTGGCTGTAGCTTCTGTGGCAGCCCCTATACGAAAGGAATGGGTCCCAAATTCACCCGGGTCCAAGCCCGCTGCGGCAATGGCCATTGCAAGCACCCGCTGAAACTGAAACCTCGTCAGCGGGGTGGCGTCTACATGCCTCAACAATGTCCCCCCCCATGATGCCACCCTTCGTGCTAGGTAATCTTCTAAGCACTGAACCGGACACATGGATGACTCGGGGATCCTGCGAATGATCGTGCAGTCCCCCCTCCCATCTTGGTCAGTCTTGGACCTGAGAAAGGAGACAATCATCGCATCACCCCTGATCTGAACCTGCTCCCTGCACAAGCCCCCCGTCACATCCCGTTTGTTCCTTGCAACTAGCTCACTAACTCTCATAGCCCCGTGAAATGCCAGCATAAATGCAGTCCGGAACAAACAGGTCTCGAACGGGGACGAGCATGTGTTAGGGAGTGTGGTCAGCAACTGGGACAACCTGTCTAGACCTATCGGTCGTCTTACGTCTACTCTGCGACCCTCCAGACGTTGCCACCCACGCAGCGCTTTCTGTACCGTAAAAGACGCTGTCGGGTCCAGGATGCCATGGGCCCTGGCAACAAAGGAAATGGCGGCACGATGCCTTTGGGCCGTGGCCACCGATTTCCCAGCCCTACGTAAGGACATCAGGAAAAGTACTACCAACTCCTCCTGCCCCCAAAGTCCCCCTCTCTCTGCCCCCAAAAGGCTAAATAGGCCTGGAACGCCCCTTCATATGCCTTCCTTGTCCTGGGTGCTAGACTCTCTCCCACGAGGTGACGAAGTTCGGGGCACCGAGAGACCAGAGAGCTTCGGGGAAGGGTGCCGGCTCCGGGTCCGCTGAAGGAAGGAAACCCGAGAAAGCCTGCATGTGAAAACGAGACAGTGCATCAGCGGCCTGATTCATCACCCCAGGGACATGTTTTGCTCTGAATACCACGTTCAGTTGCATACACAGTAAGACAATTTCTTTGAGCAGCCTCAAAATCAATTTACAACGGGCTGCCTGACTATTGATGCATTCTACCACGGTCATATTGTCGGACCAGAACACAACAGAATGATCTCTGAACCCTTCTGGCCAGGTTCTCAGGGCCACCAGAATGGGAAATAATTCGAGGAAAGCGATGTTACTTGTCAGCCCCTTCTCGTGCCACCATAGGGGCCACTTCTGTGCCGACCATTTTGTGCCGAAGATGGCGCCAAAACCTACGCTTCCTGCTGAATCTGTCCATAGCCCAAGCTCATCGGAGGACATGACTGGCTTGTTCCAGACAACTCGGCCATTGAAGTCCGCCAAGAATGCTAACCAAATCCGCATGTCCTGGCGGACCTCAGTCGATAACCTTGTGCGATGATGACCCTCCTTCAGGCCAACCATCGCTTGGGCAATTGAGCGGGAAAAGGGGCGAGCCATTGGTATCACTCTCAAGGCAAAGTTCAACTTTCCCACTAACTGTTGCAACTGATGCAGTGTAACCTTGGATGCAGTTAAACATACTTGGAGGGCTGCCCTGAATTTCGATACCTTGCTAGCTGGTAAACGGAAGCACCCCTCCCTTGAGTCCAACTCGATCCCCAGAAACTCGAGGCAAGTCGTGGGACCCATAGTTTTACCCGGTGCCAACGGCACGCCGAGATGACCCATTAACACACAGAATTCGTCTAAAGCCTGGGCACATTCGGGACTACCGGCGGGGCCAAGGAACAGAAAGTCGTCAAGGTAATGCATTACATTTCGGAAACCCGCTGTCTCAGTGAACACCCACTGCAGGAAAGTACTGAATTGCTCAAAGTAAGCACATGAAATAGAGCAACCCATTGGCATACACCTATCCATGTAAAATGACCCCTGGAACCCGAATCCCAAAAGACGCTGATCGTCTGGGTGTACCGGGAGCAACCGGAACGCTGACTCGATATCAGATTTCGCCATCAACGTCCCGTGCCCCAGGCGATTCAAGATGGCTACTGCCTCATCAAAAGATGCGTATCGCACCGAACAAACTTCTGGATCAATTGCGTCGTTCGCCGAAAGACCTCGTGGAGCAGACAGATTATGGATCAAACGGAACTCACCCGGGTCCTTCTTGGGGACCACCCCTAACGGAGAACAAACGAAACCTGGTACCGGGGGTTCACTAAACGGGCCGGCGACCCGTCCCCGGCTAACCTCTTTCTGAATTTTCTCTTGCACTACCGATGTATGTTGTAAAACGGAAAGTTGATTTTTGCACGTCCCTACACCCTGAAAGTCCCCTACCGGGATGCGGAAACCATGTGTAAAACCGTTCCGTAGCACCCCGGCAGAAGTACGATCCGGGTATTCGCTGAGCCAGGGAATCATTGCCAAGGTATCAATCGGGGTTGGTAAAGGCGCCCCTCGGCCTAGCTTAGACCTGTTTGGCGCCCCCCTTACCCCCATTCTCACCCGTTCTGGCTCTGCACGATGACTCAGGATGGGACGACCGACACGTACTACACTCATGTTTGAACTTACACGATCCCGGAGGCCTGGTACATTTCCCCTTGTTGAAATTAAAACAGAAACCCTTTTTCCCTGTATTGCCTGCGGGCCTTGACTGGTCGTCGGTGCTCGTACTTGGTCGAAAGGGCGTCCCCACATTTTGGCGGGAGTAATCAACAACATTGCTCCCGACCAATGGCATTCTTAACATTCCTGATTCTTTCATTTTGTCCCAAGTTAACGAATCGTAACAATCCCAAGTCAAACTCTTGTTATGTTCCTTTTCCTTTCTGAACAGATTGTCATAACAAAACCAATGGTTACCTTGATACGTTGTCGAGTAACCCATAATTCGTGATTGGTAAACGGGAAACTCAGGGAGCAACTCGGGCCTACGTTCCCCCAAAATCGATGTGAAAATACCCCATGCATTGCCCCAGTTGCCAATGTTCTCATTAACCTTAAAGGCGGCCATTTTTGCGCGCCAAACACTCGGATGCATCAAGTCCTTCTGACTTTTCACATGCTCCACATCATAATGATCAACAAGCAGGGAAAAAATATTCACGTACTCTCCCGCCCAGATCTTTTCTTTTATAGCTAACGGCACATGTCGTCCCAATCTCTCTCTACGAGAGGGTGCTGACTCGTCCCTTGCAATCGGCAATGGCCGCTTACCTGCACCGGACGCAGCTTCTGCCGCTTGCGGCTTGTCTGTCCCCGCCACTCTAGCTGCCTCTTTCTTCTCACGAAGCCCTTTTATCGGCGCCTGTGCCTCGGCAGCCGTGGCGCCATCACCACTATCCCCCAACCACGCTGCTAGCTGTGCTGCCAGCTCGGGGGGCATGTCTTCCTTGGATGTCGGGGAGACGACCCCCGGGATTGGATTCCCCTCTATCGGTACTGGGGTCGGCGCCTCGAGAGGGGCAGAGGGAACCGGGACGTCCCCACCGGCTGGAACCTTTCTCGGTCTCTTAGGTCTCCCTCCAGCCGGCGAAGGGCCCGAACCCTCCTCCCCATCTCGCTCCGCCAACCGTTTCTTTATGTCGGACATATCTTTAAAGAGTGCCCGAACCATCTGGTCAGTCGTCATTCTCTTTTCGCCTTTCCTGGGCATCTTCTTCGACGAAGTATCTGGAAGACAAGGAAAAAGATCAAAACGCTCAAAATTGGCTCTTTGTTCTGTCCCGAGCTCACGTGTAGCGAGGAGGTGCAGCTTCGGAGCACAAGAACAAGAGGACGTCTTCTGGCCTTGCGTCTCCTTTTATCCGTCTTCAGGGCGGGCGTAAACCCGCCCCTGCCCGTCCCGAGGGCGTGGCTGGCTGCGTCAGTGTCTAGGCCAGCCCACTCTAGGGCGGGAACAGGCGCGCCCCGGCTACGCCGCTTCGGGCATACCAGCCGAGACGCGCCTCCCGCCCAAAAATGGCTTCCCGGGGGGATCGAGGCACTCCGCCATACGTTCGGGGGGACCGAGTGGTCGCCCCTTTCCATTTTGTGGCGGGCTGGTGGTGGGCTGATTGGCAGCTGGGGTCACGCAGCTAGGGCCTCCGGAGAGGCTCCCTAGCCCCCCCTGTACTGCTCCTTTTTTGGCCATCACCTACCTTCATGCCTGACTCCGGGGGCTGGGAGCAGGCCGTTTGGGTGCAATTGTTAAGCAGTGGGGGCCTTAGGAGAGGCTCCCCGCCCCCCTACTCTCCACCTCTTTTAGCCATTGCTCTTCTTCATTCAGACTCCAGAGGCTGTTGACAAGCCGATCAGCTTCTAGAATCGCTCAGCCGGGGCTTCAGGAGAGGCTCCCCACGCCCTCCACCTTCATATTCAGCTGTCAGTTGCCTTCGTGCCTGATCCTGAGGGGATGCCCGACTAGACTCCGTCCTGGTCTTGAGCCCAGATATCTTGACTGCTGGACTAGGCCGCGCCTAGAGGGCCTCCCCCGCCTGGCTGAGAGGCCTGAGCCTTGGGCCCCGTGCCCTGCCTGGAAGTGTCCTGCCAGCCGGCCCCCCAAGGCAACTCAGCAGGTAAAGCCTGAAGGACATATCGAAGGATGAACACACAACACGTAGCATGTGCCACGACTATGCGTTTGCATCAAATTGCCCCATGACACTGGGACCCATTGCCCTTTGTTCCACTCATCACACATGCCAGCCACGATATAGGCGTCCACTTTGGGTAAGTCCCTTCATTGTTCTGTCCGCTCACCTCCACCCTGCAACACCTCACGGACACACTCTCCTCCCTACCTATGGGGCAGACGGTGATTGGGGAGACTTTAGTGCAGTTATACAACCAACACCTGATGCGACCGGCATACCTTCCCCAAGGAGACTAGCTTATGCAAAAAAATTAACAGATTGGGCGGCTACCCTCTGCATGTGTCATGTCTGGAGGATCTGGAATTCTCGAGGCGCTCAGTATACCCATACCACACACGCGCTCATATTGACCTGATCCACCTGCCTGTCCCCGACTGCCTCAGGGTATCTAACATTGCTATCCTTTCTTGGGGAATCTCAGACCACTCTGCCCTATCTCTGCACCTGGGTGAAGCCTCAGACATGTCCCGGGCGGTCTGGAGGCTAAATGCGTGGTTCCTGCAGGGCAAAGAAGTCAAGGAGGCGATAGAGGTGGAACAGCGCCATTATTTCCTTACTAATCAGGGATCGGTTCGCTTCCCTGTCGTATTTGGCCCGGCCGCATTAGCGATTAGCTGAACCTACACGTTGTCCTCCTTAACTTGGCTATATATGATAAACGCCATTTTGAATGTTACGGCGGCCATCTTAGATCATGAGCGGCCTCGTGGCCGACGTGCCCTTTAGTCCGTTGTCCGTTCCACTGACCACTCTTGTCTGCCCAGCAACAGGCTATTTTTAGTACTGGTCAAGCCGCACATGCGCAGCTCCCACTGACCCGTAGATCTTCAGGAATGTGCACCAAACTGACCAGCGGAGTTGTGCCCCCTCCAATGAGCTGGCAGTATTCCAAAACATGACCATATATGTCTCGAAAATGTGTCTTAAACTTGTGCCGCCTATCTTTTATTGCCCCAAAACTGTATATAAAATGAGGTCGCACCGATGTTCGGTGTGATACCTCTTGCATTGCCGAAGGGTGCTGTTTGAGTGTACCACCACCCCATGGGGTCTTAATAAACTTGTTCTTTGCCTTTTACAGTTTCCGTGCCAACAGTTCTTGAGTGTGAGTGGGTTATCTCCGGAGCGTGTAGGCCTTGGGAACCCCGAAATACTTCAATTGGCGACTCTGGTGGGACTCATCGGCGACTCGGATGCCCGAAGGAGAGGTTGTGACGAAGGCTTGGAAACCCGCCATGGGCGCGCGCTGCCATGAGTGACCCGAGTCTTGGCTGCCATGGTGTTTTTTCCTTTCCTTCCGATCTGACCTTCCAGGTGGCGCCGGTCTCCGACTGAGTCTTCGAAGTGTCTGCATCGCTGAGAAAGTGCCGTTTGGCTGATTTGGCTTACAAGACCTTGGCAGTTGGAATCTGGACATTTGAGAATTTGGTAAGCTTTGTGTTCGGTAAGGTAGTCTTCGGACGCTTACTGAAGTTCTACGATTTGTGTTCGGTAAGGTAGTCTTCGGACGCTTACTGAAAATCTGTGCTTTGTGATTGGTGAGGTAGTCTTCGGACGCTTGCTGAGTTCTATGAACTTTGATTTGAGTTAGCTAACATTGTGAATTTGTGATCTTTGAGCTTATATGTGTAGTGCACTTCACATAGGCAGGCATGTAGAGATGTTTCTCTAACTTTGTTTTTTTTTTTTCTCTGAGCGGCACAATTGTGTGGAGAACTGTAAGTGCCATTTTGTCCGGTGTCACGCTTTCGTGATACTTTTCGAACATGCCTGTTTTCAGCACACTCCGAGGAATGTGTTGTTTTGGAGAAGGTACCTCAATTAGGTTAGCGGAATCACAGCCGGCTCCCCCAGAGGGAACTCCAAATAGGGACATGTACATAAAATTTGGCCTACCCCCTATTATGTACAGTAAATTATGGCATAAATACACCAAGGCCGATCCTGAATTGCAATGGCCTCTACACGGGTCGTATGATTTGAGTAAAATACAATTTGTAGAGCAATGTATGTTTCAACGCAGGTCTAGACAAAATATGTTTGATTGCGTGCGAATGTGGGAGGAAGCGGCGCGTGAGCGAATGAAGCGTGAGGTTGCCTTAGCGGACAAAGAGCAGCGCAAGGCTGCTCGGGATAAGGCTTTACAGCTTGAGGAAAAGGAGGCTCAGGAGAAGAAAGAAAGGGAGGAACGGGAACGTAATTTGCAAACGACTGGTCAGTTTCCTATTCGCCGACCACTTTATCCTGTCCTTAATAATGAAATTGATGATTTTTCTTTGTTAGATCGGTCACCGCCTCCGTACGTTTCGCCGACGGCTCCGGCTGCGGATTCCGAGGATGATGGACAGGATCAGTTGAGCCAGAAGGGGGTATCGGCTCTCAGGTTTACTGCGGAGAGGTCCGCTCATTTACGCAGTTGGGCTCGTAAAGTGAATAAGCATTGTGTTACTCAGGAGCAGTTGTTAACAGAAAAGAAAGGGTGGTCGGATCTTGAATTAATGTATTTTCTGTCCAGTCTGGCGGATGAAGTTGTAAACGCATATCGTGAACTTTCTGATACGCTCGAGCCTAAAGTATTGTCGGTGTATCGTGAGAATTTAGCTAAAGGTGATTTTGATCTTTCAGATGTTGACGACCTGTTCAAGCAATTGATCAAGCTGCGGGATGAGACAACCCAATTGCGACAGGAGCGAAAACGGAGGCAAAAGGAGTCCGAGCCGGAAAATAACGGGCAGGCTAAGGAGTGTTCTCTCCGTGGTTCAGATAAGAGTTCTGCGTTGCATGTTATGCCTATGCGTGAAGCCGCGCCTTTGTATGTTCCACCAAAAGGGGAAGGTACGGATGATGATAAATTGTCAAAGGATGCGAAAGGGTATTTTGTGTATAATTGGGCATACACGCCATGGAATAGAGCAGATGTCATGGCATTGAAAAATTCTTTACCTGATCTTCGGAAGAATCCGGCGGCATTTTATGAGGTGGTGGAGGGGCCTATATCGTCTTGTGTGATGACTCTTGTGGATATAGATTTGTTTTTTGGACTAATTTTACCACCTGATATGTGGAGGCAAATTCGTAAAAATAATGATGAAACGATATTGGGGGGGACATGGAAAGACATAAATGCTGCAGATTTGGACAGAGAACCAGCATGTAAGCCTTGTCAGTTAATTCTAGACCTTCCGGCAGCTATCTTGAATAAATTAAAAACGCTCGTTCCCCCCAAAAAGATTGATTGGACTATGTTAACGTCGTGCAAGCAGAAACCAGATGAAACGGTCTCAGATTTCTTTACACGCTTCGAGGAGGCGTTTCATGATTACAGTGGTCAATCTTTAACTGACGATACGGGTCGGCATTTGTTTGTAGATAAGTATGTAGCTAATCTCCTACCGGAGATCGCAAAGCGATTGAAGTCGAGTGAGAGTTCCTGGGCCACGACGACCCCTGCGTCCTTGTTAACTATGGCTCAGTATTATGAGCGGCAGGAAGTGGAGGCTAAAGAAAGTGTAGAGAAAAAGGCGAAGGAATTGAAAACGAAGGTGATGTTGGCGCAGGTTCGGGGAACACAGGGTAGGGGGAATGATAGAGGTAGACGAGGTGGAGGAAACGCATCGTATGGTCGTACGGACATTGCGGAGGATCAGTGTGCTTATTGTAAGGAGTTTGGGCATTGGGCCGAAGATTGTCCGGTACTTCGTGAACAGCGTAGTCAGCGTGGTCGAGGCAGTGGAAGGTCGAGAGGAGGTTATACTGGAACGAGAGGTGGCGGAGGTGATCGTAGACAGGTTGAGGAGAGGGGCCGTGGCCAGGGCGAACGAAATACGTTTGATAGACGGAATCAATATCAGATTGCGGAAGGAGAGAATGTGGAACATCAGGATTATGTGCATGCATAGGATTGCGTAGGATGGGGTAAGGAATCAGTTGAAGTGCCGGTAGATCAGCAAGGTCCATATGTAACAGCGGGTATTTTGGGTTCTACTGATCAATTTCTAGTCGACACAGGAGCTACTCGTAGCGCTCTGTCGAAAAACTTGGTTCCGAGGGCTCCCCTGTCTGGCGAAATGATTACGTGTGTAGGGTTTGATGGCACACCCTCCCCCAGCCCATTGTCCAAGCCCCTTGCACTATGCATTGACAAATACTTTAGTTTTGGCCAATTTTTGTTATCACCCCATACCCCAGACAATATCCTGGGCATTGATTTGCTTAAATATTTTCGAGCAACAATACGCTGCGCTCCAGAGGGAGTGCGGGTTATTCTGAACGACAATTACCCTGACCCTGATGATTGCCCTGACCCTGACAGATTTTATGCCATTTTAGACATCCCTGCTTTGGCTTCCCTGCCGCACATGTTGTGGGCGACATCAGATACGGATGTGGGAGAGATGCGCATTCCACCAATACGCATTACTGTTAAGGAGGGGGCCCCTCTACCACGAGTGCCACAGTATAAGATTTCGAAAGAAGGTGAAATTGCACTGACACATATTGTTCAGGACTTGATTTCTGCAGGGGTGGTGGAGGAGGTCCCTTATAATGTTTGTAACAGCCCTATTCTACCGATTCTTAAGAGAGACTCAGATGGCAAGATCTACCGATTTATTATTGATTTGCGTGAGATAAATAAAATTGTCATTCCCCAATACCCGGTGGTGTCTGATATCACGACTTTGCTTACTTTGGTTCCACCGACGGCCACCACCTTTAGCGTTATTGACTTAAAGAATGCGTTCTTTTCCATCCCTGTGCACCCAGATAGCAGATATCTGTTTGGTTTCACGCTCAATAATAAATCGTATAGATTTTGTCGTGTTCCCCAAGGATATACTGAAAGCCCTAGCATCTACAGCCAGGCTTTGAAACGACAACTAGATTCTTTTAAATTGCAGTCTGGCGTTGCGCTCATCCAGTATGTGGATGACCTTTTGCTTGCCGCCGACTCCTATGCACAATGTGAACAGAGTACGCTTGCATTGCTTTCCTTTTTGGCACAAAACAATCACAAGGTTTCCAAGAAAAAGCTTCAATACTGTAGACCCCAGGTGACCTACCTCGGTCATCTGTTGTCTAAGGAGGGGCGGGCATTAACATCTGATCGAATTCAAGCAATTTTAGACACACCAGTCCCCCGCACGCAGAGAGATGTGCGTGCCTTCATAGGGTTGACGTCCTTTTGTAGGCAATGGATCATGGGTTTTTCACATATCATAAAACCTTTGCTAGCATTACTGTCCAAAGCTACACCGATGCCTCTTGAGTGGACAGATGAATGTCAGAAAGCTTTTGAACAGTTGAGACAGGCCCTTTGTTCCGCACCCGTGTTAGGAACACCAGACTACACGAAACTTTTCACATTGTACGTGCATGAGAAGGATGGATGCGCGTTGTCAGTGTTAGTGCAACTACACGGGGATAAGCAGAGACCATGTGCATATTTCTCTGCCATTTTGGATCCTGTAGCACGAGGGTTGCCTGGGTGTTTTCGAGCGGTAGCGGCAACAGCAGTAGCCATACGACAGAGTGAGGGCATAGTGTTATCACACAAATTGTTGGTGTTAGTCCCTCACGCAGTAGATGCCCTGTTAAATCAAACAAAGACCCAATACCTCACGAGTGCACGACTTACAGGATACGAGCTGACACTCTTAGCGCCACACATAACATTGAAAAGATGCGCTACTTTGAACCCTGCCACCTTATTGCCCTATCCGGCCGAGGAGGGTCAGGAAGAAAAACATCACGACTGTGTTTTCCTGACTGAGGAACAGACAAAGGGTCGTGTTGACTTACAGGATGTGCCACTTCCTGATGTGGATGGGGAGCTGTGGGTTGATGGATCGTGTTTAAGGCTGCCAGATGGTACGACTTCCGCAGCATATGCGATCACGACTCTTAAGACGGTGGTAGAAACAGCTAGAATACCACAAAAATCGGCTCAGGCAGCAGAGCTGATAGCTTTAACAAGAGCCTGTGAATTGAGTGCCGGATTATGTGTGAACATATACACGGACAGCCGGTATGCCTTTGGAGTGGCCCATGACTTCGGGCTTCTTTGGAGGGAACGTGGGTTTTTGACATCACATGGAGAGCACATTATGCATGGAGAGCTAGTGCGTGATCTCCTAAATGCGTTGCTTAGCCCTAAGAAAGTAGCGATAGTGAAGTGCAGTGCCCATAAGAAGATTACGGATAAAGTGGGTCAAGGAAATGCCTTTGCAGACAGCATAGCAAGGCAGACGGCTATGTCCCGAACTAGCTCCCCTATGTACGTGGTACAATCACAGGCTGAGAGATGGAGTGATGCTAGAGCAGAGATACGGGATATTCAAAAATCAGCCACAGAATCTGAACTTGCGGCTTGGGCAGCAGATGGGGTACTAGATGACGAGGGTTGTTGGAGAAGCAAAGACATGGAGAAGTGGAAATTGCCTGCGGCTTACTTACAGGCGATGGTCCAGATGACACATGGACTGGCCCATGTCGGAGCTCTTGCAATCACTCGGCTTTTAACACGAGTTTGGGAACATCCCGAGATTGCGAATACTGCAAAGAGAGTAGTGCAGACCTGCCTGGTATGCTTGCAACACAATCCTGGAAAGGGGACCCATACTCCGAAAGGAGGGTTCGTTCCACCTTCTGCACCGTTTGAAGTGCTTCAAATGGATTACATCCAACTCGAGCGCTGCAATAACCTGAAGTACGTCCTAGTGGTGGTGTGTGCTTTTAGCAAATGGGTTGAGGCCTACCCCACGAAAGACAATACGGCTTTGACAACAGCCAAGGTGTTGCTTAAGGAATTCTTTCCTCGCTTTGGAGTTTGCAAATTTTTGTGGAGCGATAATGGGCCCCATTTTGTTGGAAAGATTGTGGAATATGTACTGAAGGGGTTAGGGATTCAGCAAAAGTTCCACGCTGTATTCCACCCTCAGTCAGCAGGTTTGGTCGAGCGGTACAATGCCACGTTGAAGCTTAAGCTGGCCAAAATTGTGGCGTCTACATCATTGAAGTGGCCAGATGCGTTGCCGCTAGCACTACTATCTCTTAGATCAGTACCCCATTCACGAACTGGCCTTACGCCCTATGAGGTGGAGTTTGGCCGCCCTATGAATATCTGGGGGGTGTCCAAGCCGCGATTAATACATGATGTGCCTTGTGTTATGATGAATGATTATTTGGCACGATTAACAAATGATTTGCTCTCTATTCATCAACAGGTTCGAGAAGCGCTCCCTGATAACTCTACTGGAGAGGGCCACGATCTTCGTCCTGGTGACCATGTAATGGTCCGCTCGTTTGAGAGAGCAAGCAGTCTGGAGCCCAGGTGGAAGGGCCCCGAGCAGGTCCTCCTGGCGACCCGCACCGCAGTACGAGTGACAAACAGGAAGCAGTGGGTGCATTCGACACATTGTCGCCGTGTCTCTCCGGATCTGGTGACTCCTGCTGTGTTGACTGATTATAAGGAGATCTTGGAGAAAGAAAAGAGCCCAGCTGTGTCGTCGGCCGAAGTGGAGGGAGCCTTCCCGGACCAATCTGCTACCGGAAGAGAGCGCTACGACCTACGTCCACGATAAGAAGATTTTTGTTCCTTTTTTATGACTGGTTGGTTACCGCTCCAGGTTTGTGAAACGGAAACCGGGAATTCCAAGGGGGGGGGATCAGTTCTGCCAGAGTAGCGACACCCGTCTTGGCCCGGAGAAGAAAACAACGGCTACCTCGGAGTTCAGCACCGCATTTTTCTTTTTTTTAGGTATACACGCACGTGTATCTGGGACAATTTGTGAACAATTTGTGAACGATTTGTGCCACTTGAGACTTTGCACAAACTTTCTTGAACTATGGCACCAACGGCATCTCGTGATAAGAAAATATTGGGTGCCTTTCTCTTTGTCTTGACCATTGTGGTGATAGCTGTTATAGCCTGGGTAGTCGAACTTGTGGTGCCAGTACGTGAACATTTGCTGCCGACTACCCCGGCACCGTCTGAACATTTTAATTTTACATTGCCTTTCCATGAAGAGCGCCATCGCCAAACGTATTTAAATAACAGCTTCATTCAGATTCTTCACCACACGCATAATATGACCAATACCTCGAATTGCTGGGTGTGTGGAATGTTGCCTGGGCACCAGAAGAGAGGGGGCACCCCACTTATTCCACTCCCGTTTTCACACAATGGGTCATGCAACGCCTGGTACACCCTCCTTTTTACTCTGAGATGGCCAACTAAAGGGGGGGTGCTTTTCCGTTTGAATAAAGTATGTTCCCATGACAAGGATGGGTTTCCCCGGGCTGAGGGCACACGTTTTGAATGGGAAGAGTACAGGCCTGACAATGTATCTGCCCCACGTGTATATAGCAATCAGCGAAATGTGAATGTATCTAGTGCTCATGTCATAAATGTCATTGCTACAAAAGCCGATTTATGTATTAGAAACAAGGGCACGATTGCAGTGGGGAAAAGTGAATGTAACATTACTCTCACGTTTGATAGCCCGAATGGCATTTCATTTGTTGCATCTCGAAACACATACTTTATCTGTGGAACAAAGGGGTACCATCAGCTTCCAGTGGGGTGGTTGGGCACGTGCTACGTATCGTTTGTGCTACCTCCTGTATTCATTGCCCCTCCAATGTACCACAACGATCATACATTGTACCACGATTTCGTTTTGAACAGGGTTAAACGAACTGTTGCCCTAGAGGACATTGATCAAACGGACCCTGCATTACAACAGTATGTGGATTTTAATCTGGGACTATTCTCCTTTGTGGGGGCTGCATTGAACAGCCGGAAAATCAGACGACTGACACGCGTTGTCGAGGCTGTTGCGAATGACACTGCCGTTGCCCTGGGGAATATTACCGAGGAACTACAGATTTCCAGAATTGTCACCCTCCAAAATCGAATGGTGTTGGACGTTGTTTTGGCTGATCGCGGGGGGGCATGTAGAATTATCGGAAGCAGCTGTTGCGTATACGTCCCGGACAATTCTCCATCTGTGTATGATGCTATTTCCAAGCTGCATAAAATAGCTGCTGAAATACACCCGGACAATGGGACTTGGACACTTTCAGGATGGTTCTGGTCCATGATTGCAATTTGGGGCTGGAAACTGTTGACAATTCTCTGTATACTTGTGGGAGCAATGTTTTTTATATGCTTATGTATTCAATGTGGCCCCGCTTTATGTTCAATTTGTCTATCAGCTTGCTTACCATCGAGGCGAGCTCTTGCCCACGACAAAATGATGCTACACAAGGAGGTGACACAAATTATGTTAATAGACATCGAGGACGAGCATCCTGATTATGTTCATTATGAGGTAGATTCAGCTAAACGCTAAAAGGGTCGTCTGTCGTATTTGGCCCGGCCGCATTAGCGATTAGCTGAACCTACACGTTGTCCTCCTTAACTTGGCTATATATGATAAACGCCATTTTGAATGTTACGGCGGCCATCTTAGATCATGAGCGGCCTCGTGGCCGACGTGCCCTTTAGTCCGTTGTCCGTTCCACTGACGACTCTTGTCTGCCCAGCAACAGGCTATTTTTAGTACTGGTCAAGCCGCACATGCGCAGCTCCCACTGACCCGTAGATCTTCAGGAATGTGCACCAAACTGACCAGCGGAGTTGTGCCCCCTCCAATGAGCTGGCAGTATTCCAAAACATGACCATATATGTCTCGAAAATGTGTCTTAAACTTGTGCCGCCTATCTTTTATTGCCCCAAAACTGTATATAAAATGAGGTTGCACCGATGTTCGGTGTGATACCTCTTGCATTGCCGAAGGGTGCTGTTTGAGTGTACCACCACCCCATGGGGTCTTAATAAACTTGTTCTTTGCCTTTTACAGTTTCCGTGCCACCAGTTCTTGAGTGTGAGTGGGTTATCTCCGGAGCGTGTAGGCCTTGGGAACCCCAAAATACTTCATCCCAAGCCCCCTCTGGGATGTAAGTAAAGCTACCATCTGTGCAGTAGCCAGGGGTCGGGTGCACGCGAAAAGATTGGCACAGAATGATCGCATGACCCTTTTAGAGGCACAAGCAACACGGCTGGAAATAACCCTCACTAGAACCACTGATGTTCACCAAGACCAGCAACTCGCGGCTATTCGAGAGGAGATCAAAAAGATCTCCATAGAGTCAGACAAAATGCAGTAGTGCTCCTCCATGACCTAGTGTACGGATGGGGTGATAAAAATGGGAGGCTGCTACACAGGTTAGTTTCCTAGCCAATAGGATAATCCCCGAAGTCCAAGACGCCTCGGGCGACACCCAACACACATCACCAGCAATCGCACAGGCATTTGCTGACTACTACTCCCAGTTATACTCCGCTCGCACACTGGCATCTACCCTCCCAGAAATGCCTTGCCAGGCAGGGGTCCAGCTCCCTCCCCTCACCACAGATGAGTCTTCTGATTTGGACCTCCCCGTTACCCCAGAGGAGATACACGGCGCAATCTCCTTGCTGAAGGTCGGAAAAACACCGGAGCCCGACGTCTCCCCATCTCCTACTATTCCAACAACACGTTGCTGAGGTCAGCTCCTTCCCTCTCGAGACTGATGTGGCGACTATTGTCATGAATCCCAAGACCTAACCTCCCTCTCCTGTTTGCGCAGACTACCGCCCAATTATATTCCACAATCCTAGCCCAGTGGCTCTGTCCCCTTCTCCACAAGATGGTCCACTCGGATCAGTGCGGCTTCATGCCAGCATGGAGTACCAGTCACTGCCTAAGACTCCTACACCTGGCCCTAGCCAACCACCAGATCCTTATACCCTTGACCCGGTCACTCCACTACAGCACGGCCCCCATGTGCCCGGAAAGCTGCCTGCTTGGCCCTCTTGCTGCTGCTTCTCCTTAGGGCCCCTGCTCTCCAGGTTTGCCCTCGCTCTCCAGGCTTGCCCAGGCTTGCCCTCGCTCTCCCCTGCTCCGCTTTCCAGCTCTTTCCCCCCTCTGCTCCCCGCCGCTGCTCTCCTGCAGCCCCGCCCCCATCTCCTGTCTCCCGCTCCCCATTCGCTGCCCCGCTCCCGCCTCCCAGCTGCTCCTCCCTCCCACTTTGCCATTAATGGCGGGGACCGCGCGTACGCGCAGCGGCCACGTGCAGCAGGCGCGCCGATTGCGCGCCAAAGGAGCGCCAAAGGCAAGCCTGTCTACGCCCGTCCATGCCTGGACCGCGCCCAGGGCCAGAACCCCTGGACCCCGCCAGAGGCAGCCAACCCGACTGAGCTATGGCGCCGCCACCCTCCATGCACTCAACACCGGCCAACATCCAGCCTGCTACCAAGCCACCCCGAAACGCACCCACGGAGCCTTCACCTGCCAAGTCTGCTACTTCACCTGCATTCAGTCCTGCACTGCGCCAGCCAAAATAGCTGCCAACAACAACCACCTCAAGTGCATCCTGCTAAACAGCCGCTCCATCCACAGGCACGCCGTCGGACTATGGGACCTCCTGGACAAAACAGCACCAGAGGTCGCCTTCTTCACGGAAACCTGGATGAACGCCTCCTCAGCCCCCGACATCGCCATGGCCATCCCGGACGGCTACAAGATCATCGGGAGGGACCGCATCAACCAGACTGGAGGAGGCATCGCCATCGCCCACAGAAACACTATCCGCATCACGACTAACACCGACGACACCCTCGCCACCGCAGAGCACCTGCACTTCCAGATTCACACCGACCCCAAGACCACCCTCAGAGAAACCCTCCTCTACAGACCCCCGGGACCACACTCACACTTCAGCGAGGCCATCGCAGACTTCATCAGCCCGCTCGCCCTCGCCTCCCCCGACTACATCCTCCTAGGAGACCTCAACTTCCACCTGGAGAACGACCAGGACAACAACTCCACCGCCCTACTAGACAACCTCGCCAACCTCGGATTCAACCAACTGGTCAACATCCCCACCCATTATGCCGGCCACACGCTGTACCCAGTCTTCTCCTCCAGCAACCACATCTCCTTCAGCCACACCACCGAGCCTCACTGGACTGACCACAGCTGCGTACACTTCACCTTCAGGAAAACAACGACCCACCACCGGCCTCAACAAACACCCCAAAGATGCTGGAGCAAGATCACCACCGACCAACTCACCACCTCCTTGCGCCTAAACCCTCCCACCAACACCACGGACCCCAACGAAGGAGCCCGCAACCTCACACAGTGGATCACCGACTGCGCCGACACCCTTGCTCCACTGAAAAACCCTCCCAGCAACCTCAACAGCAAGAAAGCTGCATGGTTCACCAACGATCTCAAAGACTCCAAGAAATCCTGCCGTGACCTCGAGAAAGCCTGGCACCACAACCAGTCAACGGATAACATGACAGCCCTCAAGAACGCCACCCGCAAACACCACCAGCTGATCCGTACCACCAAGGTCATCCTTTAGAGAACGACTGGACAACAACACCCACAACAGCAAGGAACTCTTTAACATCGTGAAAGAGCTCTCCAACCCCAACACCAGCGACAACGACATCACGCCTTCTCAAGACCTCTGCAACTCTCTGGCCACCTTTTTTCACCGTAAGATTGTCGTCATACACGACAGCTTCGGCGCTCAGAACACGTACCCCACCACCGAACCTACACCCCCCACCACTACCATGTGCGCCTGGACTCAAGTCAGCATGGAATATACCACCCACACGATGAACACAATCCACTCGGGCTCCCCAGCCGATCCCTGCCCACACCACATCTTCAACAAAGCTGACTCCATCATCGCACCCATACTTCGGGACATCATCAACAACTCCTTCATATCCGCCACCTTCCCGGAGAGCTGGAAGCACGCAGAGATCAGCGCCCTCCTGAAGAAACCCACCACAGACCCCTCAGACCTCAAGAACTTCCGTCCCATCTCGCTCCTCCCCTTCCCTGAAAAAGTCATTGAGAAAACCGTCAACAAACAGCTGACAGCCTTCCTGGAGACAAACGGCTCCCTCGACCCATTGCAGTCAGGATTCCGAGCGAACCACAGCACCGAGACCGCCATCATCGCGGCCACTGACGACATCCGGACCCTGCTGGACAACGGAGAAAACGCCGCCCTCGTCCTGCTCGACCTTTCGGCTGCGTTCGACACGGTCTGCCACCACACCCTGACAACCCGCCTCCGCCACGCCGGGATCCAAGGAAAGGCCCTGGAATGGATCACCTCCTTACTCTCTGACAGAACCCAAAGAGTCCGTCTCCCGCCCTTCCTCGCAGAAGCCACCAAGATCATCTGAGGCGTACCTCAAGGCTCGTCGCTCAGCCCCACCCTCTTCAACATCTACATGAGCCCCCTCGCAGCCATCGCACGCAAGCACAATCTCAACATCATCTCCTACGCCGACGATACCCAACTGATCCTCTCCCTCACCAATGATCCCACCTCCACCAGAGCCAGCTTCCAGGACGGAATGAAAGACATTGCAGACTGGATTAAGCTCAGCCTCCTGAAACTGAACTCAGAAAAGACAGAAGTCCTCATCCTCGGCCCATCCATCTCCGCCTGGGACAACTCCTGGTGGCCCCCTGCTCTGGGCCCCCCACCCAAGCCCACGGACCACGCACGCAACCTGGGCTTCATCCTTGACTCCTCCCTCACGATGGCCAGGCAAGTTAACGCCTTTACCTCCTCCTGCTTCAACACACTCCGCATGTTCCGTAAGATCTTCCACTGGATCCCCACTGGAACCAGGAAAACTGTCACCCAGGCCCTCGTCACCAGCGGTCTGGACTACGGGAACGCCCTCTACGCTGGGACCACCGCCAAACTACAGAAAAGACTCCAGCGCATCCAGAACGCCTCAGCACGAATCGTCTTGGACATCCCCTGACACAGCCACATCTCCGCCTACCTGAGGGACCTGCACTGGCTCCCCATCAGCAAAAGGATCACGTTCAGACTCCTCACCCACGCACACAAGGCTCTCCACGATTTGGGCCCCGAATACCTCAACAACCGCCTCACGTTCTACACGCCAACCCGCCAGCTCTGCTCCACCAGCCTCGCCCTCGCCACTGTCCCACGGATCCGCAGAACCACCACCAGAGGAAGATCCTTCACCTACCTGGCGGCCAAGACCTGGAACACCCTCCCCATCCACCTACGACTCACCCATGACCATCTCTCCTTCAGGAAGCAACTCAAGACCTGGCTTTTCGAGCAGTAGCAGCCCCCGCGCCTTGAAACCCTAGCGGGTGAGTAACACGCTTTACAAATACTCTTGATTGATTGATTGATTGATTGATTGATTGATTGATTGATCTCACGCTCCTTTTTGTCGACTTTGAAAAAGCCTTCGACACAGTGGATTGGCATTACTTGGAGAACGTCCTGCAGATGATGGGTCTTGGATAACAGTTCTGACGCTTTGTCCAGGTCCTCTACTCCAACCCCAGAGCCAGGGTACTGAACAACAGAGCCCTTTCAAAGGGGTTCCCAATTCAGATAGGCACGAGGCAGGTATATCCCCTTTCGCCACTTCTGATAGCACTGGCAATGGAGTCCTTGGCCTCTCATTTGATCTGACCACCGGATCCAAGGCTGAGCTTGGGGAAACCATCACACCGACAAAATCGCCTTAAATACACGGACGATGTCGTGCTCTGCCTGACGGACCCAGCCAGCTCTGGCCCTAGATGCCTTGAGGTCCTCCATGCCTTAGAGAATGTCTCTGGCCTCCCACTCAACCCCTTAAACAAAAACTACTGGGTTTGGGCTGCCAACAGCACTGCTTGCCACAAGCTACTGAACAACAAAAGAGATTGCATGTGCTGCCAATTCTTTTACCCTCTTATTTTGAGTTTGAACATCTGACCATGGAACAAATGTTACTGGTGACCAAAATGTGTCGTTTTATTTATATTTTATTTTGAAACATGATTCTTTCTTATTTTTTGAATCTCAAAGAACAATTTAAGGATTTTCAATGAAAAATGTAAGACCTTATGTACAACAAACAAATGATCATTACTCAGAAGGAACAAAACTTTTTTCGCAGATAGAAAAACGTTTTAGACTTTTTTCAACAACATATAATACATACATTCAATCATACCACTCTCATACCACACTATTTACATATATACAAACAATACAAAAGAATATATAAATTGCATCTACAATGTAATCACTTTGATTTACAAAGAAGCCTAGAGAACATTCATATCTTTCTAAACCATTCAAAAGTAAATATCACACAATTTTTGTTTTTTTAGGCTTGAAAAGTCTACGCGTTTCGAACTCATATAAGTGGATGAGTTCTCATCAGGACCAAGGTCTGTGAAGAGAGAAGGGGAAACTTATTGGTATGCTGTTTATGTGTTGCAACCACACTGACTACCCCTACTACTAGCTTGTGTCTCTTACCTCTCAACCACTGGGAGACCAGAAAAGCAAATACGGTTGCCAGGACACCAAACCATCTGTCATGGAGAAATGAATCCCATCAATATCTATCAATAACTGACCATTGTCTTTCCACATTCATCCCACACCTCCTTTTATCATACTTACATGAATATGGTGGGTCCGGGCTCCGTGGTGAATTAACAGTGGTGGGGCTCTGGCTGTGTATGAAAAAGCAAGGTTTTATAAGTGATTGGTTGCTCTGATTTAGAAAAAACGGCGTGTGGTTCAGGGGATGTGTTCTCACCTGGAGAATCGTTAGTATGTCCTAATCGCCGGTCTGTTGTAAGGTGACGAGGGACGCGTTGTCCGTCGGCGTTAGAGTTAAATCTAAGGAGCCGAGACAGGAAAAAGCTGTCAGAAATCGTGTGCAAGTTGTTCTCAATTGCGAGCGGAACACAGCGGAGGGGAAAACTTACCTTCCAACTGATGTATCAGCGCCGAGCAGCGTTCCGTTCTGCTAGTCGTCCGATTTGCGCGAGGCTTCCGGGTCCGCAAAGGATCCTGGGAGTTTAGGCGTGTGCGCACTATTTGGTGTTCTCGATCTTTTAAAGGGCCAGCAAGATCGTGTAATCGCTAGTAAAATGGTTCGATTTTGAAGGAAGGCTAGTCGCCTGTGTGTTTTTACACTTATGTGGTTTTTATTTGAATCAACAGGATTTCCGTTGTTTTAATTCTAATTAGCCTAATATTAGATGATGTTTTTTTGTTTTTTGATTTTCGAGAATATGATGCTCCGTTTAAAACATAGACTTGCATTGTAATAATTGTGGATCTCTGTATTCCATTCACATCATATGGTTTTGTTTGAGATTTATCTGAACCCTCGACAGGCCGTTATATTAGTTGACATGGAGCCCAATGCTTTCTGGGAATTGTGGTGCTTTGTGTGAACATGTCTAGTGGCGGCAAATATTGGATTTTGTGCATGATCAATCTGAACGTATAAAGGTGTCCAATGGGGTCCATATAACAGAGTTTATTATGGTAAGGTTATGGTCAAGGTGCAGATGTTTTTAGGGAATCATGACTGGTGCCTCAAGCAGCTGTTGATGGTTAAAGTTTGAACATTTCTGACATTTCGTTTAGCCCATAAAATGCTGTATTGAACTTGACAATTAGCATCGCTTCCATTTTTGTCAATTTAGCGTCTAGGTTGCCACCTCTAGTGTCACTTTCCACTTTGGCGATGACTGTCCAGATTACATCTGTCTCTTTATGTTGTTTTTCTTTCCAATGATTAACCAGTGGGGCAGTGGCCACGTTGTTCCGAATTCTGGATTTATGTTGTTGTATTCGGAGGCGGACTTCTTGATTAGTTTTGCCGATATATGCCAATTTACAAGGACAGACGATTCCATACACCACATTGCGTGATTTGCAGTTAGAGAACTTTTCATGTTTTCAATTGATATTGTTATAAGTGAAAAAAGATCCTTCAACTGTAGTGTCACAGCATGTACATGTGCCACATTTGCGGTGTCCCTGGATTGGTGGAAAATTTAACATAGTCCTTAGATCAGGATTTGTTTTTTTGGGCAAGGCTGCCCTGATCCATTGATTGGCGACACTGTAATTCTTTTTGAAAGCAAAAAGTGGTTCTTGTTTGAAGGCTTGATCTAAACCCGGCAAAATGAACTCTAGTGCCTCTCCACCTCTCTAGGGAGTGCTTTGACTGGCAGTCAACCATCCCCATCAGGAGACAGTCATTTAAATATTTAGGGATATGGGTCGCTCTGCTTCCCTAGTTGGAATAGGCATTGAACAATACCCCGTTGGTCCACGTGGCCAGAGCCGATCTCAAGTGCTGGAAAGCCTTGCCACTCAACCCACTCAGGAGAATAGCGTTGTTCAAGATGATGATCCTCCCGCGCTTCTAAAACATCATTCAGAATGCCACTTTTCACTTCCAGCGCAGATGGTTTAAGGAAATAGATGGGGTGACCACAAGGTTTGTATGGAGTGGAGCGATACCCCGTATCGCTCTCGCCCACTGCAGGATCCCACCCTTCGACGGACGTATGCATGGGTATGACCTATCTCCATCTATACTACCTGGCCACCTGGCTCCTTGTAATTAACGATTGCTTCACCGAGGGTTGGTCTAATCCGGCCTACAAAATGGAGCTCAGGGACATAGAATTCCCCCAAATACAAGCATACTTATATGGGAGCCTAATACCCAAAGCGATACCACTGATAACCAGAGCAGTCCTGGATGCTTGGCATTCGGCCCTGAGGCACACGCGTTGGGATAAATGACTGAGCCAACACACACCTCTCTGGCAAGACACATTGTTGCGAGAGGTGGCGGCACTCCTGGGGTTCAGACATTGGGACCACATAGGTGTCTGACTGCTGGGTGACGTCTGGGTTGGCAACCACATTCCAGGACCTACGGGTGCGCTATACTCTCCACACCTCACATTTCCATAAATATCTGCAACTCCGTCATGCCCTCAACACACACATTGCACCAGGCACGTCACGCCCCGAATTTAGCCCACTAGAAGCTCAGGTCATGATGGGGAACCTGGGGAGGGGAGGCATGTCCTGAATATATTGTACCCTTGTCAACAATGGACCGGCAACATTCGATCCACTTCGGCCCGCTGGGATGGTTAGGTGGGTCCACTGGAGGAGGAGGATTAGCGTGATGCCCTTATGGCCCCCAAAACGATCAAGACCTCAGGCAGACTCCACCTTGTTCAATTACACTATCTGCATGCTGCCTATCTCACCCCAGCACGCCTACACCTAGCAAGGTTGCGTCCCTCCACAAACTGCACACACTGAGGCCAAGAACTGGCGGACTTCTATCAAATGATTTGGAAATGCCCTAGCCTTGCCTCATATTGGTCAGCATTAGAGTCCAAATTCACGCAGGTCCTGGGATGGCCAGTTCCCCACGCTCCCTTGCATTTTATCCTGGGGGTGATGGATGGCCTGGACGGTTCTCGATCGGACCGACTATTTCTTGGGACAGCAAATGCGGTCGCCAAACGTGACATTGCAGCTACCTGAGCGCAAGCTAAATCCCAAAGCATAGCAAAATGGCGCCGGGGAGTGCACTGGTGTGCCGCACAGGAGAGGCCCTTATTCGAGGCCCAGGGATGCCCAGCCAAGTACAATGGGGTCTGAGGCAAATGGTTACATCAATTGGACTAACTAAATCAAAGCTCCCTTATGTATACAATTGTAATGCTAGAACGTTAGGATGGTGCTTCCAACCATTATTCTGTATGTATTCAAAACTAACAACTGCGATAACTGCTTGTAACATCGACCACATGTCTTGTGCTGTTAATGTGTTTGATCTTAAAATCAATAAAATTGATTGTCAAAAAAAAGAAAGTGTCCAGCCAGCAGCCATGTGTTTACTAATAGCGGTCAGGCGCAAACCAAAATAACCTGGTGCCATAAGACTGTGAAGCGACATAAGGTTCCCAGAAAAGGTCATAAACTGGGAAAGACACCTCACACCCTCCATAGAAAACCTCATTAATGCCATGAATAAGGCAGTTAAATTTTGGCATCCAGGACCGTAACAAGTCATAGCTTAGTCAGAAAGAATTGGAGGGCTTGATTTTAAAATTTCCCAACTAAAAAGCAGTGGGTCACAGGGTGAATGGGTGAGATGACTCAGGCTTGGGAGGGACTGTTACCATGAGGAGCAGGATTGGTACTGACTTCCATTAGGTCGGTGGATAGGTATTTCATTGCAATAGAGACGCAGTACCTTGTTCACCAACCTGAAGGTTGTCCAGCTGTTTTTGAGTCAGGCAGACTGCAAGTTTTGTGCTAAAGGAGTAAAATTTACTGTGTTGGTGTAAATTGATCTCTAATAGTCCAACGAAGTTAAACTATCCAACCGACATCCCTATTTAGAGTGGATGTTTAGGTAGTTTGTTTTACTGTCTGTCACTGCCAGGTATGTCCTGGCTGCGAGGGACAGTATAACAGAAAACGTACCCCTATACCATAGGAGAAAACTCCCAGGGTGTGGGGGTCAGTAACTTTTTTATTTTTCAAAAACCAACTCCTGCTTTTGAAGTTTGATTTTGAAAAATAAAAAAACCTTTGGAATGGTTTACCGTATGGTTGTCATATTTCATGGAGCTGTCCTGCAAACTTTCCCTGCATTGACAGGAATCGCCATGACAAAAATTCCTTCCAATGTAGAGAGATGTCTGCTGGGCAGGCTGAAATCTCCAAATTCGGTAGACAGAGTAAAGGCAAGGTGCAAGATGTTGATGAAGCGAGCTTCAGAAAATATTTTATTCTGACTCGTGGATTTCATCTCCCATAACATGAACTAATCAGTTAATGAGCTGTTGCATGATTTGTTCAATTAACTCAACCTAGATTAAGTTTGCACCACACATGAATACGCGGGAAGCTAATAACATGTGCTCTTGTTGCATTTGCAAGTCTGTTTTGTAACATGTGATTAATATTGTTTTGTTTGTCATGTCTGTCCTATTGTCTTTGTCACTATTAATATGCGGCTGATCATTCATGGCATGTGCTTTTTATATGTGCTTACATGTTTGTCCTATGTTGTGTTTGTCTGTCTGTGTAACATTTAATCATCTTTTTACTCTTTCAGAAACATAAAGCTGGATTACATGAAGAATGGTAGATATTTTATGTGCTGCTTTATTTGTTTGCTTTTGCTAAATGTCTTTTATTAGTGGGTTAATTAATAATTAGCAAGGGTTGGGTGGTTCAGAAGGGTTTGCTTTACCTGAATTAATCACTCTTTTTGTGTTTGTTTAAATATTAGCTCGAGAGTGGTTTGAGGCCTAGCCTCTGTTTCTGAAGAAAAGTTGGTCGGCCTGTACGTGAGCAGAGTTGGAGCCAAGTGCAGTTATCTTGGAAATTTTCCAAGATACGTTTTGTTTTACCTTCTTCGTTGAAAAGACTGTGGCTCTGACATTTAAAAAAAAAACTGTGGCTCTGACGATGGAACTTGTTCACGAACTGCTCTGGATGTTCTTTTCTCAAGGCCGAGGAAATGACAGGGATGATTTTTGCCGAGCTTTGGTGGAAGTCAGAGATGTAACTTTCTAAAATGTTTCAAAAGACGCTCAGAAGTTGATGTCACTCTATGTCAATGAACAATGGCATGGTGACGCTCATACCCTGGACGAGGGATTTGGTGGTCTGACAGTCATCAACCAAACACAGTGCTGAACTTTTAGAAAAATATTACATTTAGTTAGATTAGCGAGCAAATAGGGTATAAAAATTGGCCTCTTGAAGGGAACGGGGCTGACTGATTCCTGAGGGCGACTGTCCAATTTCCTTTGGATTGTAAGCATTCAACTGTTTATTAATTTGTTTCCCTTTCAGGTCAGAAAGCTAACTTAGAGAATACGATTTATGTTTTTCTTTATTCATTATTTTGAGCAATGCTGAATTGACAGTTATCTTTGTGCCAATGTTTAATGCATTTAACTGAATTAATAAAACTAAATGTTTGATTCTAATAAAGAGAGTTAATAAAGATTATTCAATTATGAATTTTAAAATAAACTTTTAAAATGACAAGCTGGTCTTGTTTATTGTAGATAGCATCAAAATCAACATTATTGATCCATTCACCTCATGATTCAGCTGCTCTATTGTTTCTTATGGGCCTGGTATTGATTGGTAAGTGTGATAGTGGATTGTCTACAAAGGGGGGGGTGTGGCACTCTGTCGGTAATTTGCGGTTAGCAATGTTTTTAGTCTCTTAGGTGCTGGCCGGTTGTTTCCCTCTGACCTTAAGGGAGTTCTCTGTAATAACAAATGAATTCTGCCAGGTTTGGCAGGGTATCCAGTCGCACTCTTTTGGGGAAATCAATCCCTTGTCAACAATGGTTCAACTTGATTCGGCAATGACGATCATAAGTCAAGGTGAACTTTCAATTACACATATTTATTCACTTATGGTTTGAATCTTTGTCCTTTTCTTACCTTGTGGATCAACATTTATGTATTGACAAATATTGAAACGACACATGGCTGTGCTGTCACAGCCTCACCTTAAAGAAATGTTGTTTTTGACATGCTTGTTACATATATGTTGGTATATACATAGGATTGATGTTTAACATATGTTGAGTTTTTGATTTTTGTCAGATTGTTAAGTGTAGTGTTAAGAGTATTTCCAGCAGTGTGAAAAACTCTTGGTTATTGCCGGCAAAGGTAGTGTGACTTGAAGAGTTACACAGTCCATTTGTTTGTTTCAAAATTGTGGTATAGAATATATCACGTGTTGTGGACGTACTACACAAGTTTAGGGACCTTAGATGTGCATGGTTGAATGTATAGTGAGGATTGCCTATGAAATTGTAGCATTAAGCAGAGGGACCTGGTGAGCCTGTTTTAAAACTTTCTGTGAAGAGAGTAGTAGGATTTATCCAAGCTTGAGAGAAGGGTGAGATGGTGATGTCTATTCTTATCAACGCCTGACGTTTTCTGTGGTTGGTTCAAGTCCTGCCAAGAATTTGTGTGTGTATGATCAGGGTTTTCTTGTTTGAAAATGTGTGAATAATTGGTAACTGAAGGGTAGGGTAAGAATTACTCTATTGGCAATTGAAACTATTCTGTGAGAATAGCGTCGTCTATTCCACATTGAGGATATTTAAATGAATGTATAAAACTATCTCTTGTTAGAGAAACAGGCAAATGGTTTGTTTTTATGTAGGTATTAATTGCGTTTAAAAAGGTAATTGGAAAGCGTTTTTGGTGCCTTCAGGGTACAGAATGCGCTATTTTGAAGTATTGTAAGGCGTTGCGCGTTATTTAAATCCATTTTAAAGCATTGCACACTATTTTAAATAATTGAAAAGTGCCCCGATCGAAAATTGTGAGGGAGGGGCTGATTTTGGAGTGAGAGCGTGCGAGGAGAGCCTGGAGCTGCAGCGGCTGTGTGCGTCATTAGCCGCCGCGCTCCGATTGGGCAAGGCTCTGGAGCGTCATATTTGAGCCGTGCTCTGATTCGCTGAGTGTCAGAGTAAGGCAGCGCTCTGATTTGTTGAGGTATCGTCAACAATGCTGTGACAGGCTTGGACACGTTGCTGTTAATATTTTTGCAAATGTCCTGATACTCTCGTATAGAAATAAATTCTCGCTGCATTCCCTTCCCGCTTTGGTTTCCAATTAATCTTACAAACGTGCTGTTGTTAAGGAGAGAAGCGCGTGTGCCGAGCATTTTGTAAAGGAGGGGGGCGTAAGGGGAGAGAGCTGCCTGCAGCGGCTGTCTACGTCACAGCCGCCGCGCTCCCATTGGTCAGGGTGCCGCTGCATCATAGCAGGGCTGCACCCAGATTGGTTGAAGGGCCGTAGTGTGTGTTACAGCGGAGCTGCGCTGTGATGTGAGGTTGTTCATACTTTTAAGTGTCCCTGTTTCCTTGCCATTGATTTAAAGTTTGTAGTTTGTCAAATTCTGAGTGGGAGAGCTAAAGGCTGTTGCTGTATACGTTACCTCCCTCACTGCCGCGCTCTGATTGGGCGAGGGTTCGGAGTGGCTGTGTTTTCTTTGGGCAAGATTCTGTGATTGAAATTGCTTGGTCCCGAGTCACGGAGGAGTCGCGCACCTATTGGCTGGTGACGCGTGGTGTCACGGGAGGAGCTGCGCTCTGATTGGTAAAGCTCCCGGCGCGTCATAGTAGAGCCGCGCTCCGATTGGCTGGGGCGTTTGTAGTGTCACAGCGAAATCGCACTGTGATTGGATGAAGTGCTGCTGATCCCTGATTTGGTTTCCTTCCTGGTTGCGCGAGTTATTTAAGAAAGGGGGTGTTACAGCTGATGCGAACGAGCGAATTATTTTAGAATACACCGATTAATATAGTGATTGCGCGCTGTATTAAAATTCCATTTTCTAAGGAAGGGCTGCAAGGGAGAGAGACTGCAGCAGCAGGGCACGTTACGCAAGGGAGAGAGACTGCAGCAGCAGGGCACATCACAGCAAAGGCAATACTGTGATTGACTGATTGGCCCAGGCATTTAATGCCCATTGTTTACTTCTGCCAGTTTGATTTTCTACGCTAGTAGTGCCCAGAACTTTGTTTTGGAATTGACTCTTGCTGTAAAAGTATTGAATATAATAGCAGCTACCCTGATTAAGACAATAACAGCAAAGGTGACTAGAGCAAGGACACTGATTATTACAAAATTAAATAAAAAGCAGATAACTGACAGCTGCCATTAGAATTGGAAATAAAAGTTATAGCAGCAACAACAGTACCAACGAGTACTGTATACTAGAGAGGCCACCAAAGTAGAAACATCCTCAATAGCATAGCATTGTGTTACAAACATGAGTTATTGGAATGATTATAAGAAAAAGCCTTCATGGTTTCAAAAGGTGAAAAATTATTTTAAACCTGACAAGAAAATTGAAACGCGTGGTGGTAAATTACTTCATAAGTACAAAACACCCGCAGCCTATATGGAAGGCGAATATGGCTATCATACTGTAATTTGGTTTGATAACTGGATGCATTATACCAGAAATGATGGCGTACTAGCCTGGCCAGAAGATGGGTCATTTAATTTGAAAGTTTTACAAAATCTGAGAGGAAAAATGATGGATCTTGTGCCAAAGCCAAGACCTACACAATTTGAAGCTTTAGTTGAATGGGAGGTTGAGATGATGGAACTTGAACGCGAAAGCAAGTGTTCAGCACCTTAATATTCAAAATATGTTGTAAATAAGGAAACACATGAGGAAAAAGTGAGACGCTGGAGAAAGGCAGCCATGTATGATGGTCTGTATCCAGTAAGAATAATGATTACTGAGGATTTAGTACAAAAGACAGCTGGAAGGAGAATTGATGAGGAATTAGATGATGCGGTTTTAGAAGATATTTATGCTACTAAACCCAAACCGCCACCTTATCAAGCAGGTTCTCAATCAACCCCGAGAGTTTCTACAGAAACTTCTCCAAGTGCACCTCCTAGAGAAGCTGAGGAAGGTTCTCCCAGATTTTTAAAATTACCTGAAAGGGTAGGCTCAGTAAATAATTGTAGTACACCTAGAGAAAGCAGAGTTCCTCAACAAGAAAATAATTTTGTGAGAAATCAAGAAAGATTACCTACTGATCAAGAAATTTCTAGTTACAATAAAGCAAAGCAAGATTTAATTCAACAGTTGACAAAAGGCATGGAAGAAGTTACAGTACCAGTAACTATTGGCCCTATTGTACCAGTTTTTGATCAAGGAGATAATAGACAAACAGCTTTAACAGTTCCATTAAATGCAGAAATTCAAAAGGTTGCTGAAAAATTTTATTCAGAACTTTCAGAGATTCATAGAGAAAAATCTATGATGCCAAATTTAACATTACATGGAAGTTTGTCAAGTTCGCAAACACCAACTGTGGCAGATTCAGATTCAGGTTTGTCAGAGAAAAGCTTAAACAGAACAGAATTATCTCAACATGGAATGTCCCCTGAAGCTCCTGATTATAAAAAGCTTGATGTAGCTAAATTAAAAGCTGACCTGGAGGAATTAATCATTGGCACAATTGGTACTGACAATTTGAAATTGTATCAGGATGATGAATTGTTATTTATTTGTAAAAGTATTCAGTGAAAAACTAAAAACAGGTATGAACAACTGGAAGAAATGGCTGCTGAGTTAGAAATTGATTTGAGCAAACAGAAACATTTACAGAAACATTACAGGGTGGATTTCTCTGAGAGGGACATTGACAGTCTAAATGCTGCTGGAAGAATAACACATATAAGAGAATTAATACGTTTTTTCAGAAAATTAGGTGAATTAGGTAAATGGAGAATAAAATGGTCAAAGAAAGAACAAGATAAGATAAGAAATGATGAAATTTCTGAATTTCCAATGTGAGAAATAGCTTTAGGAGGGTATGTGCATGTTCCTTGGTCCAGACAGGATATTCTCCTGTATACTAATGATTTTCCACGTTTAAGGGAAAAACCAGTTGAGTGGTATCGACAGGTAGACAGATTTATAAAAGTGTCAAAAGTTCTGTGGATTGATTTGGATGTATTCTTTGACATTGTTGTCCCATCAGATCTTTGGACAGAATGCAAGATTTCTGTGGATTGGCCAAAAGAAGAACCTGCCCGAGACAAAATTACAGGTGCCCCATCAAAAGATGTCATGGATCTTTATAATAAAGTAATTTATTGGCTGAAAGCAAAAATTCCCCCAAAAGAAGTGGACTGGGTTAAAATAGACAGAACAAACCAGGAACCAAAAGAATCAGTTCATTCATTTTATGAAAGGTTACTGTTAGTTTTTAAACAGTACAGTGGCTATGAAAAATTAAGTGAGAAAGACATGAGCCATTTTATATACAGATTTGTATATGGCCTGAGACCTGAAATTGGTGGCATGATTAGAAATGGAATTGTTTGTTGGCAAGCCCTTTCAGTTGATGACATCCTGAGAAAGGCAAAATATTGCAGTGATGAGATAGACGCAAGGCAAAAGAATCTCAAGGAGAAAGCAATGTGGGCACAAGTGAAGGTAGCTGAGCAGCATCAACCACAACAGTTAGGCTCTATGCAACAGGGAAAGTTCAAGGGTAATTTTAATAACAATAAGCCAAAATTTAGTGTAAATGTTGAAGAGTTGAAACAAAAGCTCCCATGTTTTAATTGTGGCGAAATTGGACACTGGAAACGAGAGTGTAAAAACCCGTCCAGAAATTTTTAAAATAATTCATTAAATCCACAGGTGCAGTGTGAGTTAAATCCGCAGCAACAGCAACAGCTACAACAGCAGCTGAATGAGTTAAGTCAGCAGCGAAAGCTACAGCGACAGATAGCGAATCAGCAGAGCCAGACTCAGCAAAGCCAGTTTCAGCAGCAGAATCAGGTACAGCAGAATCAAATTCAGCAGAGTCAGTTACCTCAAGCACCATTCCCTGGTAGTGCTAACACACATAGATTTTCTCCTGAAACAGGTTTCTGTGGAAGTAATTCGGTTAAAAATGTGTCAAAAGTTAACATGTCAAGTGCTTCTCAATTTTGGTTAAAAGACAAAGAGGAGAGTGATTCATCAGAGGATTACTCATGACGGTGCCTGAAAGAGGAAGATGAGTGTGTGCTTGGACCCACTCTTGAGGTAGATCAGTCTGGTCCATTTGTTAATGGTAAAGTGAATGACAAAGATATCACTTTTCTTGTGGACACAGGTGCTACCCGTTCTACTGTTAGATCAGCAGAAATAGAAAACCTTCCTCTCTCAGGAGAGTCCATTCAAGTTGAGGTGTAGCTAATCAGCAAATTAAAACAAGTTTGACAGATCCAGTAAAGGTGGAAATAGGCAACTACTAAGATAAACACAGATTTCTAGTTTGTGACAGCAGTCCTGTGAATCTGTTGGGTCGTGATATATTATACAAAATGAATTGCAGAATATATTGCTCACCAGATGGCATTGAAATGCAAACAGCAGAAGAAGATGGGCTTTATAAATTGACTATGCTAATGGTTGAAGAGGAAAAAACACCACTATTTCCTGTATTTGATAAAAATGTCTTGCCAGAAGAGCTCAAAAAGCCAGTTAGTCCAGCAATTTGGGACCTAACAGGAAATGATATGGGCCTTATGAAAAATATTGATCCAGTAAAAATCACTGTTAAGCAGGGAATTGATTTTCCAAATGTTCCCCAATACAAAATGAAAGCAGAGACAATTGAGGGTGTCATTCCTGTGATTGAAAAATTCATAAGTCAAGGTGTGCTAAAAGACATTGAAAGCAGCCCATGCAATTCACCAATTATGGGTATTAAAAAGCCAAATGGAACATACAGAATTGTTCAGGATTTAAGAAAAATTAACCAGATTGTTGTTCCATGTTGTCCCATTGTTCCAAACCCTGCAGTAATTCTTTACCAGATTCCTCATGATGCAGAATGGTACACGGTCATTGACCTGTGTAACGCCTTCTTTACAGTTCCATTACATCCAGAAAGCCAGCACATTTTTGCTTTCAGGTTCCAAGATAGGATTTTAGCATGGTGTTGTATCCCTCAGGGGTATACTGAGAGTCCATCTATCTTTAATCAATTGTTAAAGAAATCCCTGGAAGATCTAGTGTTGCCTGGTAATTCCACATTGGTGCAGTACATTGACGATTTGCTTGTGGCAGCCAAAACACGAGAAAACTGTGTTACTGATACCATTACCCTGTTAAATCGTTTGGCAGATGAGGGACATAAAGTGTCACCAGCAAAATTGCAGTTTTGTAAACAAGAAGTGAAATATCTTGGTCACAGAATTGCAAAGGGAACCAGAAAAGTGACAGTTGAGAGAATCAAAATGATTCGAGCAATACAACCACCGACAACACAAAGACAGGTGAGAATGTTTCTGGGAATGGTTGGTTACTGTCGACAATGGATTAGTCGGTTTTCAGTAATTGCCCAACCACTTCAGAGACTAACAAAAGCAGATATAAAAGATCCAATTAATCTGTCAAAAATTGAACTGGAAGCTTTTGAGCAGGTAAAAAAGAGCTTATGTGAAGCTCCTGCTCTGGGAATGCCAGAATATGAGAAAGAATTTGAACTCTACTGCAGTGAAAGAGAAGGTTGTGCATTGTCAGTGCTAATTCAGAGGCATGGGAAGTTGAGAACACCAATTGCATATTTCTCAGCTGTTCTGGATCCTGTTGCAAAAGCTTTGCCAGGTTGCTTAAAAGCAGTGGCCGCAGCACGTGTAAATCTTGAGCAAAGAGAGGGTATCATTATGGGATTTCCTGTAAAAGTATATGTACCTCATTCAGTTGAGATTCTTCTTACCAGAAGTAGGGCTCAACATCTGACAAGTAGCAGACTGACAAAATATGAAAAAACCCTTCCACATTATTACCTGATGGAGTTATTACTGAGGTAAGTAACGAAGATGACATTGATCATGAATGCCTGGATGTTGTAGATTACTGCACAAAACCAAGACAGGACATAAAAGATGTTCCAATACCTGAATCAGACATAATCTATTTTGTAGATGGATCTTGTTTGAGAAATGATGAAGGGATTCTGAGAGCAGCATACTCAGTGGGCACAGTCTCAGATGTTGTTGAAGGTTCACCTTTGGATGGAATTCGTTCCGCTCACATTGCAGAATTAATTGGTTTAATTCGAGCTTGTGAAAATGCAGTTGGCAAAAGAGTAACCATAGTGACTGATAGTCAATATGGTTATGGTGTTGTTCATGATTATGGACAACTGTGGTCCAATAGAGGTTATTTAACTTCTGCAGGAACACCGATAAGAAATGCGAAATTGATTAAGAGATTGATTGATGGCATTCAGTTACCAGAACAAATTGCTGTAGTAAAATGTGCAGCTCATAAAAAAGGTGATGATTACATCACCAAAGGAAATGCATACGCAGATGAGATCGTGAAGTACTGCGCAAAGAACAATTATTCAATCAATCGGGAAAAAGACAAAAGTCACACAATTAATTCTCTCATGCTAATTTCTGTAGTTGAAACATAGCAGGAAGTAAAAGACTTACAAGATGAGGCAAGTGAGGAAGAGAAAAACACATGGTTAAAAAGTGATTGCAGACCAAGAGAGGAAGATGGAATTTGGGTACACAAAGATGGGAGGCCTGTAATGCCGGACAGCATGAATGCTGATATGGCACGGATGTGTCATGGTCCAGGACATTTAGGAAGAGATTCCATGGTTAGACTATTTAGAGAAACATGGTTTAATACAAAGATTAGAACAATTGCGGAGTCACTTTGTCAGAGATGCTTGACCTGCCAACAGATGAATCCAAACAGAAAAATTGTTGTAAGCCTGGGAACCATAGACGGGAGGGTGGTCCTTTTACCAGATTACAAATGGATTTCATTGAGATGCCGAGGCACAACAGTCTAAAATATGTTTTGGTATTTGTCTGTTTTCGAGATGGGTGGAAGCTTTCCCAACTCGTCACAGTGACTCAGTTACTGTGGCAAAATTACTTCTTAGGGAGATCATACCTAGGTATGGATTTCCAGTCACCATTGAAAGTGATCGTGGAACTCATTTTGAAAACAAATTGATGAAATTGGTTTGTGAAGCCTTGAATATTCAACAGAAGCTGTATTGTGCATACAGACCAGAAGCATCAGGTGTTATTGAACAGATTAATGGAACCATAAAGAATAGGATTTCAAAAATGTGTGATGCTACAGGAGTGAAGTGGACAAATGCACTTCCACTTGTTCTAATGTCAATGAGAAGCATTCCAGACAAAAAGACAGGTCTTAGCCCACACGACATAGTGATGGGTAGAGTAATGAGACAAGCATTTGTTCCAGTTGGCAAACTAATGAGTATTAATGATAGTGCAATCATTGAATATTGCCAAAACCTGTCTGATGTAGTCAATTCTGTGTTTCATCAGGTGGGAACAGATATAATCTCAAATGAAAAGGTACAAGCTCATGATTTGTTACCTGGAGACTGGATAAGGACCAAAGTTCATCGAAGAAGGAACTGTTTAGTCCCAAGGTGGCAGAAACCACGACAAATTATCTTAGTTACAACAAATGCAATCAAGTGCAAAGGACTGAAAAGGTGGATTCATCCAAGCCACACAATTCGTGTACCACCTCCTGAAAATTCTGATGAAGACAGTGATACAACAGCTGATTTTGACTAGTGAAGAAATCAAAAGAACAAATCAACGAAATTTCTAGTCAGGGAAGTGAACTTGAAAAGAAAAACGAGAACGAAAACAAGAAAATAGAGGTTATCTCTCGAAAGACAAAAAGAGTAATTAGGCCAAATCAGAAATATAAGTCCCCAGAGTGGACCTATATTATTATTCCACCAATTGTTGAGGTGGAAAGTAGCAATCAGGTAAATTTAGAAATTGACCAAGATTGAAATTGTTAGAAATTAGTTGAGGATTTATTTCCTGGCATAAGGCTGAAGAAAATTTGTTAAGTAACTTTTTGTTTCCTGGCATAAGGCTGAAGAAAACTTGTTAGGTGACTTTAGGTCGAAGAATTTGTGTTTAGTTGGAGAGCACATATTTATGTGACACAAGGTCGAAGAAAAGCTGTTTAGGGTTTTATTCTAAAAAAAAAAAAATTTTAAAAGGGGGGATATCATTTTTGTTAGATACTTACACTTGAATTTAAAATTTTTGTTTTTGAATTTAGAAATGCCTAGATCAGATACTTCTAGGTGTCCAATTTTTAAGATATGCTGTAAAATGACTTCAATTTGTGTGATATTATTAATTTTACTTTGGTTAATTTTAGCTGCGGTCTATCCTTTTGATGTTAATAAGCAAAAATGCAAGACTAATATCACAAGTAAAGTAGAGTCTTAACATGAGAAACATGCTGGCAAGTCCAGCAGAGTTATTAATCATGATCCAGAGTCTCATCAAGATAGATCTATTGGAGATTTTTCAAGCAATTCATTTTCAAGGCTTTTGTCTGAATATGTCAAAGTAATGATTGTTAAGGATTGCTATGTTTGCGTAAAATTACCTGCTTCTGTTTCAGAGGGGGTGACTTATAATATGTTACCTCTCACTTATGGCATTACTTGTAGTGTGATTGCTAGCCTGTTTTATGAAACTGGTCGTCTGGAGTATTATTACTTAGACTTTGATGAGGTTTTTGCAAATCTCAAAGTTGTAAATAGCTGAAACAAAGTTAGGCCTGCGAAGCAGATGAAGGGAATTCTTTTTAGTTACTAATAAACTCAACTACGAATATGCTTATAGAAATAATTTAACGTGCAAAATGAGAGCTGAAGAAAAGACTTTCCTTAACATGGTTGAGGAGAGAAGGGCTGTTTACAAAAGAAATGAGATGCTAAAGCATGCCAAGTCCAAGTACTGGCAAATGGAGGACGCTAAATTAAATGGTGTTAACACAAATGCAGCTATTCACATAGATGAACCAGTTAGTGGTAAATTTTGAATCAGAAGAGATAATACTTTATATGATAATTTTTTTGTGGGTGCTAGTCAATGTGAGGATACATATCGTATCACAGGGGGATGGGGATTTAAAGGTGGCAAGGATCCAATTTTTCCTGGGTTTTATTTTATCTGTGGTAACAAAGCATATTTTAGCCTTCCAGACCACTGGTACGGGACATGTTATCTCGGCCTGGTCTTTCCAAAAAATTTTCATGTTGACAGAAATGAAAAGGGTACTTTTGAATTTGGTGAACATCTAAATCTGAATAGATACAAAAGAGAAAGTTTCTCAGAAATTTTGGGAGACATCTTTGGTGCTGTTATTCCTATGGTGGGAATTACAATGAATTCAATTAAAATTAGAAAAGTTTCCACAATTGTAGATAGGTTGTCAACTGATACTGCAAGTGGTTTTCAATTGGTTAGCACAGAACTTGTTGCTACCAGAAGTATGGTTATGCAGAATCGCCTTGCTTTAGACATTCTGCTTGCAAAAGAGGGTGGAGTCTGTGGGGACTTGCATGTCCAACATTGCTGTACTTATATACCTGACAAAAGTCGGGATATAGAGTTACTTGTTAAAAATATCACGCATTTCAATGAAGAAATAGAACCCATGGAGGAGGAAACTTTTACAGAGAAAATTGGAAAGAGAATGGAGGCTATTAAAGATTGGTTTTCTGAACTTGGCAGTTCAATTATAGGCAACGTGCTCTATCCAGTAATTGTCATTATTATAGTGATAATGCTGCTAAAAATTAGTTGTTTGATCCACAAGAGGAGGAAGCATCGGAAGGAAAAGAGAAGGATTTATAAACTCAGAAAGGAACAAGAAAAGGAATATGAGTTAGAGGAAATGCGAAGGGTTCAGTTTGAAAGAGATGATCAGACAGCTGAAACAGGGGTTTAGGGAAACTAATATCGAGAGAATTCAATGTGTGTTGTCTCCAAAATGGGTGAAAAATTTCTAAAAAGTTTGGGTGTTGTTTGGTGATTTTAAAATCACCAGATGAGGGAGTTGATGAAGAGAGCTTCAGAAAATATTTTATTCTGACTCGTGGATTTAATCTCCCATAACATGAACTAATCAATTAATGAGCTGTTGCATGATTTGTTCAATTAACTCAACCTAGATTAAGTTTGCACCACACATGAACACACAGGAAGCTAATAACATGGGCTCTTGTTGCATTTGCAAGTCTGTTTTGTAACATGTGATTAATATTGTTTTGTTTGTCATGTCTGTCCTATTGTCTTTATCACTATTAATATGCGGCTGATCATTCATAGCATGTTATTTTTATATGTGCTTACATGTTTGTCCTATGTTGTGTTTGTCTGTCTGTGTAACATTTAATCATCGTTTTACTCTTTCAGAAACATAAAGCTGGATTACATGAAGAATGGTAGATATTTTATGTGCTGCTTTATTTGTTTGCTTTTGCTAAATGTCTTTTATTAGTGGGTTAATTAATAATTAGCAAGGGTTGGGTGGTTCAGAAGGGTTTGCTTTACCTGAATTAATCACTCTTTTTGTGTTTGTTTAAATATTAGCTCGAGAGTGGTTTGAGGCCTAGCCTCTGTTTCTGAAGAAAAGTTGGTCTGCCTGTACGTGAGCAGAGTTGGAGCCATGTGCAGTTATCTTGGAAATTTTCCAAGATAAGTTTTGTTTTACCTTCTTCGTTGAAAAGACTGTGGCTCTGACATTTAAAAAAAAAACTGTGGCTCTGACAATGGAACTTGTTCACGAACTGCTCTGGATGTTCTTTTCTCAAGGCCGAGGAAATGACAGGGATGATTTTTGCCGAGCTTTGGTGGAAGTCAGAGATGTAACTTTTTCATAACCTTTGATTGTTTCTTCATTTTCTGTCTTTGTTTCTTTATACTTCAATAAACTTCAAACTTAAAAAAAAAAGAGATGTAACTTTCTAAAATGTTTCAAAAGACGGTCGGAAGTTGATGTCACTCTATGTCAATGAACAATGGCATGGTACGCTCATACCCTGGACGAGGGTTTTGGTGGTCTGACAGTCATCAACCAATCACAGTGCTGAACGTTTAGAAAAATATTACATTTAGTTAGATTAGCGAGCAAATAGGGTATAAAAATTGGCCTCTTGAAGGGAACGGGGCTGACTGATTCCTGAGGGCGAAGTGCTGCCCGATTTCCTTTGGATTGTAAGCATTCAACTGTTTATTAATTTGTTTCCCTTTCAGGTCAGAAAGCTAACTTAGAGAATAAGATTTATGTTTTTCTTTATTCATTATTTTGAGCAATGCTGAATTGACAGTTATCTTTGTGCCAATGTTTAATGCATTTAACTGAATTAATAAAACTAAATGTTTGATTCGAAATAAAGAGAGTTAATAAAGATTATTCAATTATGAATTTCAAAATAAACTTTTAAAATGACAAGCTGGTCTTGTTTATTGTAGATAGCATCAAAATCAACATTATTGATCCATTCACCTCATGATTCAGCTGCTCTATTGTTTCTTATGGGCCTGGTATTGATTGGTAAGTGTGATAGTGGATTGTGACATCATTTATAAAGTATTTTAGTTGGAGCGCTGGATCAATGTAAAGTCCTCCACCACCCTTTTTGCCTTTACTATGTCTGCCAAAACTGAAATAAGGCCCACTGTCTAGTATGGCACAGTGGGTAGAAGAACTATGGTTTGGAATGCCACCTTGAGTCATTGCCAGTGGTTAAACTATTTGCATGCATATGTCCTTTCAACATTTGCTATTTTTTTGATAAACCAGTCACAATATATATTTAAGTTCCTAATCAAAAGCATGAATAAGTTAAAACCTCAAAGTGAAATCAGGACAATGATGGACATCACCCCACCCCAATCTGCAGTGGAAGTGTAGAGTTTCCTGGGTATGGCGACAACGTAAGACCCGAACCAGTGTCCATGTCTGCCTCTTGGTGCTGCTGCAGCAGGGACATCACAACGACCACATTTTCACCCAGACTGTGCACAAACCTATGGCAGATGTGACATATATACATCCATGTTTTCCTGCTCGTATCTGCTCAGATTATCTAGAAAGCATGAAGATGATAAAGTAAAAACCATGGATTTTCAGAAGACTCCTTACTACTAGTCCCCTGTCTCACGCTCTTTGTGTCTAAAACATTTGGAAGGAGGCTTCTGATAACCCTGGGCATATGTAAATAATTACTACTTCTATAGCACTAAACTGCAAAACATAATAACTACTATGGCCCTGATTACGGGTTTCGCAGACGGGTTACCCCATCACAAACGTGAGGTCCATATCACGAGGTCCATTATATCCAATATAATATAACTCGCAATACAGAGGACGGGATTTCCGTCAGGTTTGTGATGGAGTCAACCATCTGCCAATTGCCAAACTAGCAATCAGGCCCTATGTGTTTGCTGATCACCAGCAGGAAGACATTTCCGTTTACAATTACTTCAACTGGTAACTTGTCATTCTCAACTAAAAGCCTTAACGAACTGCATTGGGATATGTGATGCAGTATTTTATGAATCTGGGTTGTAATTCATTAGTTTAAATAATACGGTAATTCATACTTCATATTTCCGCTGTTTTAACACTGTGCAGCCAAAAAACATCTCACCACATTTAGCAGCTGAAGTCAGCCATGGGAACAACTTGGATTACCTTACTTTCTGCAGCAAGCTTTTTTTCATCGAATGTGATATTTTTCCAAAAGATCACTTTATTATTTGAGCAGGTACATCTGTAGGAGTGTGAACCGTAACTCAAATCCCAGCACACTGTGTCTTTCCGCTTTGGAGATGCTCTATGATTAACACGACTGTGTAAAAGGAGACAGGCCTGATTTAGAGTTGTGTGGTAATGGGAAATGTCACAATCTCTGATGGAAATAGAGAACACTAACCCGAACCAGTTCCTGTAGCATATCATCCCTCCACTTGCAGGAAATGCACCAGTGAACTCAATTCTCCTCTCGATGTAGCATTCCCTACAAAAATTGGAGGGTTTTCTATTATCATGCACCTCTAAATCATTCTTTTTACAATTGAAAAGCCACTTTCATCCACTGCTCAAAACGATGTTGTCTTTTGTGAATTTGTTTCTGAGTGGAAGGCAGGGCTTCTGTTATTGAAAGATTAAAGTTGGGAAACACATTTCGTTTGTACAGAAGAGCAGTCTTTAATAACTTTAAGGTCAGTCACCTGGCAATTAGTTTCTTAGTTGCAAAAATGGTGTGTTACTTGATTCAGTATCTTTCACAAACACTAGATATATATGTGTTTTTTCTTCAATGTGTCAGACCCTGCCATTTGTAGGAGAGGTACCACTTTGCTTTGAAGGGGTAAAACAAACCAATGTTCTGCGCACTTATTTGGAACTTGAAGGAAACATTTGCAGGGTGTTGGGCGTAGACCTGACCAACCACATAGAATCTTTGCTGAAAATTAATTTTGAGTGCTCGCTAAAGAAGTCCTAGGTGTGTAATGTGCATGATAAAACTGGTGATGTCCTTTTTAATGCAGCCCCCTCTGCAACAGCCGAAACGTCTCCAGTGTTCCAGTGAAAAGTGTATACAACTCTCTCTCTTCTTGAGCTTCCTTCTACCCTCCTTTGCCTTCCAAATATCTCGGTTTATTTAACCTCCCAGCTTCCCAGCACCTGCTTGCTCCACACATTTATAAAACGACTGCCACTTTAAAATGTTTTTTTAAATCCATCCAATATTGTGAATGCTCAAGCATTCAGATGAGATCATCTTACAAAGGTTGTTATACTTTAGGAAAAATGATTGGAAGATGGCTGTAGTGCGTGTGAATGTATGCTTATTCATGGGCGGCCATCTTACACCAGTGTTTGCCATAAGCGATGGCAAAACAAACATGAGCAAAGTTAATATGTCTGCACGCCATTCTCACAGACAATACCTCTTTACTTTGCTAATGGTTGTTTAATCTAACTCTTTAAATCTTTCTTCTACCGTTTGAAAGCACTGTATGTAACAATTATTACTATTGCTCTGTTTCACAATACGCAATTTACCGACCTTGGAACAATGGCAGACTGGTCTGCCTTGCTGATATTTAAATTGTGACCACTTCACTTCGAATGTCAGCTGCAAGCGTTAAGTCATTGAGGTATGTCGCAGTCTAAAAACACAACCAACATAAGTCAGCAAGTATGCCATCTCCCGCAGACTTTAGAAAAGAATACAACTCTTTTTTGATTTGCGTTAATAATGCTTTGTGGAGAAAGCTCACCTTCATTTCATTTTCTTAGTCACGGTGCTTCCTATTTTCGAGACAGACTAAATAAGAAACACTTTCATAGAACTCTTAAGATCGCTTCCTTTTAACCGCTACTTATGATAATCAACACCAGTGTGCTTTATTTTATTGCCTTTTTACCAATTGTAATTAGGGCTCCTGGTGTTATGGTATTGATCCATAATTATTTTTGGGCCATTTTATCTGTATTTATCCATATTTATGTTGTGTTTTGCGTATAAATGAAGTTGTAAAAGTCTACATTTCTATATTTATTTAACTGATAGACACAAACTCATACTTTGATGTCTGTTGTGTTTTAGCTTTTTAAGCTGACAAATATTACATAGCAATACATCCACTGGTAAATACTGGCAATACTGCCATTATACCACAAATGTATATTGACACATGCCATTATTTAAGGAAATTTCATCCTATTTTTTAATTTTCCATGCTGTCCATCTGCTCAGCTGTTGGCCTACAATTCATGAAAGAAAGCACGCAGAGTCACTTATAAGCAGCACCATTTTCTGAATTTATCCACTTTTAAAAACACAGTGTTTTCTGTCTGTATTTATCTGTAAAAATCCATAAAAACGGAAAACCAGGAGACTTAATAATAATGTAGTCACCAGAGAGCATTTCTTTCCTCTTTGTGGGTGATGGCATACTGCAGTGGACATCTAGGTGTCTTCCTCTTGACTTTGCTAAAAAGGAGTTATGCTTTGGCCTCTGTATCCACTTTAAATAATCATGGTCAGGGTAAGATTAGAGCTGCCTCTTTGTAGAGCCATCCATGGATGGAGCTCAGACATCCTAGCCCTCGTCACGCTGCTCTAGGTAAGAGCTGGAGCCATCATTTACACCCTGGAAAGACTAATTTTTATCTCAAGTCCAACTGGTAAGAGACATAACCAAGTGAGAGTGTAAGCTGAAATGTTGCCTGACTCGCACCCTCATTCTTTTCTCTAATTTGCGAGCTTTTTACTTCCCAAATCTTGAATGCTTTTTTAAAGGAGTCAGTTTGAGCAGCTCTTTGCAGCCAGTGCCTGATTTGGAGCAATGTGACTGGTGCGGCCTGTGGAGGAGGCGCTGACCTCAGAGGGGTTGCTGTGTTTAGCAATAACCTATAGTTGGAGCGATGAGGGGCACTTTTGCCAGGTGAAAGTGAGAGAATCCGAGGAAGCGGTCATGGGTTGTGGGGTGGCAAAAATGATTGTTGCATTGGGCGCCATCAGTGCTAAAGCCGGCCCTGTTTGCAGCAGCATGAAAGGTTCCAGCTGCCATAAGGTTCTGTGGTTAAAAGGTGCTGTTTGGTCCACTCTACCTTACTCTCAGTGCCCTGGCACGACCCCAGAAATGTCCTGGGCCCTTGCTGCTTGTCCCACTGTTATGTAGGAATCTAGGACCCTAGTGTCATCTTACCGATTCATGCCCATATATAAGTATAAATCACCCGATCCTTACATAGGCATAGAAATCATACCCATATTAAGACTGAGCCTATGCAGCCCAAATATGGCATGGCTACTTCCACTAAGTTCCAAGAATCCACAACGATTTCTTAGAAAAACCCGCCTTCAGCAGCTAGGGACTTCCCCTTGCCTGAATACTAATTTATCTAGGAAATCATGGAGTTTTCAAAGAACTGAGTCTTTGATGACGTTATTATGTCCAATCATACGTCAAACTCGGCACCTTCAAATATGCCTACATTTGCCCAGACAAACACATGGTGATTTGGAGCCGATCGACTATCTACTTGCCAAATGCGCCCTGCTGCAGCAAGTGCCGAAAAAAGCCGGCCCTCCAGCTGACGCACTGAGAGACGCTGTCTTTTCTCCTGCCGAGAAATCCAGCTCTAGTGTTTCCAGGCTACCCTTGCGGGTTGCTGGGAAATCGAGTCCTGAGAGAGAGATACAAGACCTCCTTCATTCTAAAACCAAGGTACGGAGCTGATTAGACCCTTAGAGAATTCTAAGATAGATTCTTGGCAGAAGAAATACTAAACTTAAGCTACACCTCACTTACTTCTTCCGCTCTTACTAGAGGTTAGGTACACCGGGGTAGGCGTATTTTAGAAGCACCAGTTAAGTACTTTTAGTCAATATTTTATCACTGTATGTATTTTATATATTTTAGGCATTTTATGGCTTAGAAACCATATCATGCTCTTACAGTACTATTTTATAATAGTCTTCGTATTATATGCCTTGTACTTTATAACCAGTATTACGATTGTAGCAGTACATTTCTTATGCTTGAGAAAGAAGACTGTTCAATAAATACTTTTTATTGAAAACGCCCGTCTCTCTATTTTCTCTGCACCTCTGGTGAAACGAAGCATGCACGATTGACTGAGTAAAATAGCCATCTATTGTTTCCGTGACTCTAGAGATTGATTTCTTATTCTTGGGAAACAAAGTTGTCATGTTTATGCGGTTGTCAGAAACTAATCCTTCTTGTGAATTCGAGAAAGTTTCTAGTGACCTCTGAGCTAGCTGGCACTCACAATTAAGTCTAACATATGCAATAGAGACCTAGTCGACCTCAGTCCTACGTCTAAACTATAGTATATGTTATTCCAATGTGCAGAGACTATTGGGAATATAGGAACTACACTACATGGCACCCAAAGTTTGGTAAGGCGATAATTTAACGCTAGACTCTAGAGTAACTCAGACGTGCTTTTCACACAGACCTTTTTTCCGTAAAATACTCCAATAGACGTCTGGAGTGGATAAAAGTATAATATCCACCAAAACTGAGTAGGACAAAAATCCTATGTATTAGTTTTTGGTTTGTTCAATGTTGAAGGATACAGTGTTCCAAAATATTGTGCACCTAACTTTGTTTCCTTGAAACGTGCTCTGCAAACTTTCGGTCAACAAAATGTTGGATAGTGACGACAAGAGAGAAAGAGTAAGAGCTGCAGCAGCAGCACAAGCAGTTTTAGATGACAGAAATCTCCTACAGAATGACCCGGAGGTTATAATCCTCCCGGTAAATGTAAGAAAAACTATAACTTACAAACTCATAAATAATGGAGTATCATCGACAGGTGGTAAAGTAATCTTTGTTATAGAGGCACATGAATATCGGCAGACAGAAGTATTCTATTCCATGGATTCACTTTCCTCCAGCAGATGGAGGGACACACGAGTTCCACTACTACAAAGTAGAGGAACCTCCAACGGAATACGTTCCTTACGAGGACGTTGACACATCAGCTCTGGTTTAAAAGCGCCCTAAAACATGAAAATCACATAAGCAGGCTCGGTTCACTAGGTAGACCAGGAGCAACATGGCCGGTACTAGCCAGCTATACACCACATCCTGACATTGAAAAAATGACAGGTCCAGAACTGTTAGTACAGCTAAAACAGTTAATTAAAATTCATAGACAATTGGTTCAATATGTCATGCAGACTTTAACAGTCCAACCTACTGTAAGGATTCCACAGCACACTCCTCACCAGGGGAACACAAACAAAATCACACCACAGACTATACAAACAGTCATTGGTAAATTGCCCGGAAAGAGGGAACAAATTCCTTTTTGACTAGCACAAAAATCACTCAGATAGAGGTAGTATTCCCTGATAGTTCACCTCATGAGAAACATAGAATTCTGACAATATGTTTACCAATGGGGATAGCAACACATGTGGAGGACTGTGACACTTGGGGTACAGTCTTTGCTTCAATCTACACAAAACCACATGATGTTCCGTCCATGGCGGTAATACCAGACGTTCTGAGACAGATTCAAAATGAATACGTAACAGAACCTGCCTTAAATCTTGGTATGAAATTACTAAAAGATTTCAAACAGGTCTCAGCTATACTAATAGTCAACATTAAAGGTGAAGCAGCATCCGTGGCAATCCGCCAAAAACTAAAAGAAACAGATATAACAGACCAACCACATGAGCTTGGAAGAATTATTGAGAAATCATATGAAGAACTAGGTAGAGATAGTTTGGGTGGAAAACCATTAAAACCCCAACTAACAGAAAATCCTGAAAAGATTTTTATTAAAAATAATCTCACTACTCCTAAAAAGTGGGAAAATACTAAACAGACACTTCCTAAAGAGAAACGTTCTCAGTCCAGAGGAAGATCTCCCCAACGGGGAGGTAGGTCTCCACAACGGGAGCCCTCTGAAAAAAGATATAACCTTAGAAATAGGGATAATCTAAGGAAACCTGACAGATATAAAGATACTGATACACATTCCTCTCGTACCTTTCAGACTTCCTCGCAGAAATCCAAGAGCAGAGAACGATCAGAACAAAAAGAAGAACGCGTGAAGTCCAAAGACGAACAGCACGTTCCAAAAAATAAGAAAACTCAATTCACCAAGAAGGAGGTAGCAAGAGTAAAGATCAGACATGCCGAGGATCTTGAGGACACAACTCAAGAACGGGGAGTGGGCCCAGACAATGATAGACAGCGCAGCAGAAGTAACCATAGTTCGCAAGATCCTGAAGGATCATCTGGAGACAGTGCACTTGAATGAATCCATTCAAGTTGAAACTGCCGACACCAGGGTTAGTGTACCCCACAAGTTATATCGATAACACTCCGGATGGAGGGGGACATACCTAGAAAAATAAAAGCACTCTTTTGGGAGAAGCTATCAAAGGGTTATGACATTCTTCTAGCTGAACAAGACTGGCCACCTGAATTTGTCAGGGAGTGCGCACATGGTGAAGAGATAATTATGCCAGCCTTCTCAAATCACATTCCAATTCATAAAAAATACACATATGCCAGAAAATGGGCAGTAGCCCAAGCTACAGCATTATATAAAAATCATGCAGGCTGGGATGAGGACTCTCCTCACCATAAAATCCAGTAAAAAAAATCAGCCTACTGCACAAAGGCAATATCATGTTAAACAGGAAGCTAAAACGCAAGTCAGGGAGATTTTAAATCAACTTGAATACCAAGGGGTGATTGAAACATGCACCTCGTCAATGAACAATCCTTTGTTTCCTGTCTCCAAACCAGACAATTCATATTGTCTAGTTTTGGATTACAGACATTTAACCTCCTGTTGCAAAACATTTGCAGTAAAAAATGCACACAGTGCAGCATTGATGAATAACATTGTGCGGAAAAAATATAAAACCACATTAGACATTTCAAATGGGTTTTTCCGTCAAAACATTGCACCTGAAAGAAGGCATTTGACCCCTTTCTCAATAATGGGGACACAGTGACAATTTTGCGGTCTCCCCCAAGGATTCAAGAATAGTCCAGGGTTATTTTCAGCCAGAGTAACAGAGTTACTACAAATGTATGATGATGAGGCATTATCTTATGTTGATGACATCTATCTTACAGACGATGATTTGGACGTGCACTTGAAAAGAGTAAACACCATAATACTTGGGTTCGCTTCTGAAGGGTACAAATTCAATTTTAAGAAATCACGAATTGCCCGCCTCAACGTCCTATTCTTAGGATACGAACTTTCAATTGAAGGTAAAAGCCTGGCATCTAACTTTCTAGAGAAATGTGCGCTGTTCCAACCTCCAAAAACGCGGAAAATTTTACAGTCAATTCTAGGTTTCCTGAATTTCGGAAGAACGTATGTTCTGAATTACGCAGAAAGGGTTAAATCTGTCTACGAACTAATCAAACCTGATTTCAAACCAACAAATTGGACTCAAAACCATACAGAAATGTTGCGTTCAGTACAAACAGACATGTTAGCAAAAACGCAGTTAGAAACACGCAACAATGTGCGCAATCTTGTGATCCGAATCATCCCAGGGAGATGCAGATTCACATTCCTAACCTTTAATGAAGGTGAAAAGGTACCAATAGCATACAAATCATACTTCTACACACAAGCTGAAATAAAATTCACTACAACAGAAAGAATTCTGACAGCGGTTCAAACTGCAGTAGCAAAAGAGAGAGCTCTCGCGCAGGGAAAACGCATAATGATTGTTACACCTGTACCTGCCTTAGAGGCAGTGACGAAAGCAAGACTTCCCAATGCTAAGGCTTTACATCCGAGATGGATACAATGGGTTAACTCTCTTGCTGCAACAGACGCTGAATAAGTCTTTGATCCCTGTTTGAAGACACAAGAATTCCTACAATACGAACACGAATGTCCTCTGCCGACCGAGATTCTGCCTCTAGAACATTACGGATGTATAATCTATACAGACGGATCAGCACAGCCTGCAATTGGGGGTAAACAAGCCTATAGTGCTGCGTGCGCGATTGTTAAAGGTCGCTGGCACAAAGGTAAATTTAACTCAATCACTCGGAGATTGTACAGCTCAGCAGGCTGAACTACAGGTTTCAAGATGGAGCTTGAAAATACCGATTGCGAATTCCCCACACTGATAGTGTGTGATTTGTATTTCTGCGTTGAATCCTACAACGAGCACTTGCTTTGGTTCAAGAAGCATATATGGGGGAGGGTCTGACACATCAAGGGATCTTAAAATCTCTAATAGAATTAGAAGAGATGTACTCGTGGTCAGGAATGAGCGTTTAAGTTTACGAATTTGGAATAAACTGTGATACCTGTTACAGATATCATAGCTTTGAAGATCACCAGATACCTGACTACAGTGTAGCCAGCCCAGTTCAGACACCATTGTTAGACAGCATTAGACTATCTACACGCAGACGTCAACATGGACAGATGCGGTCCCACAACTACTAGGACAAGATGTATTTGGATGTGGCCCCAGCGCTCGGCTGACGCCAGAACTGTTATAAAGGATTTGCGGTCTTTATCGGCACAAACGCAAATCGGCACGCAACATTCTGACCAGGGTCCTGCGTTTAGCTCTCGAGCTTACAAAGAGGCCATGCCTAGCTTGGGCGTTGCATTGCGGTATTCTAGTCCCTTCCATCCTGAGGGTAATGCGGTAGTGGAAAGAAAAAACCGTGACATAAAGCAATCCATAACAGCTAAGGTATTAGGTTCGGGTGATGGGTGGGTCAAACATCTAATAAGTGTCCAACATAGTCTTAACAATCTGCCAAGTAATTCTCTGAGTGGAATCACTACATATGAATTACTGTTGGGTACCAGAATGATAATCGAAGACCTCGATTGTCAGACTTCAGTGATGGAACAAAAACCTTTTGATGTCAAAGATCGTTTGGCTGTTTTAAAGGGCTTAAATGAAAAAAGAAGAACTCTGAGTAAAACGATACAGAAGCCAACAACCACTGAAGAGAAACCACCTGTTCAAGCAAGACCTGTCTGGATTCCAAAGATTGGGGATCTAGTCAGGGAAAAGATCGCAGTAAAGAAGGAATTTGGACCTTCTTACAGAAAAGAAGTGCCTGTCTTAGCAATCCACGGAGCAAGATCATTATTACTACCACGCCTTGCTGGTAAAAGGGAGAAAAGAGTTGTGTCCATCGACCTGGTCAAACCACATCATCTGGCCAATAATAAGTAGTAGACCCAGTGGACTCCCAAGATGTAGCAGACGACCAAATCTTGCTACAATCCAAGAGGTTCAAACTGAAAGACTTATCACCTTTGATAAACCTGCAGTAAGAAAAGAAGGACTATGCAACAAAGCCATGGAACTTGTGCCTCTTGTCACCCAAATAACAGTTCGTCAAGAAACTCCTGTCTACAATGAGGTAGCCTCTGACTATACCAATATGACAACGGAAGAAGCAGCTCCAAAGATTAATAACAATATGGATGCAATTCCAACAATTGACAGAACTGCCACTGGCTACTTCATCAACTTTGATACATTTTCCGAGGATTCCAGTGAACCTGAAACAACGCCAGCAAATAAAACATTCAAAGAAAAAGTAACAGAACTCCTTCATGAACTTGGAAAAAAAAAATATCTGGTTTCACCATGGGTTGAATTTTGGATTGTGTTAGGCGTACTGTTCCTCCTGCTCTGGCTCATACTAGTGGTAAGTTTGGGAAGAATGATAGATGGAAAATACAGTACAATGGACACAGCAAGTAAGAAAATCAACTTGCTTCTGAAACCTCACAAATCATCTCATCGTGAACGAAGAGACCTCTCATCAGTGAACATCACAGCCGTTCCTATACCTGGTGGTATAGCATGGGACAGAACTGATTATGACATCTATGGCCCGGTGGAACTGCTAGAGATTCCACGCCAGTTCAAGTGAGTGACTTTGTATCACCCAGCACATTGTTTGATGATTGGGACTTTGAAACTGTTAATAACATGGTGACAGACTTAGAAATGTCAGCTAAATTCACAGAAGATGAATACTTAAAAGGTTCAACAGATTATGAACAAATGTATTGTTTTAATCATTATGGACACCATTATTTGCATAAATCTGCAAACCCTAGAAATGTGTTTACTTATAACCAATGGGAACATTGTCCAACACGACCAAAAGGTAGCACAAAAACATTTTATGGAACATTTCCGTACTTCTCAGGGTTTAATGTTACAAATCCAGAATCTTTTTATTTCAAAAATATGAATAAGACAGGAATAAAAACAATGTTGACCAATACAAAACAAATTTATTCTGCAAACGGTTATGCTCAGCTGTCTACATTAGGTTTTGACTTTTAGAAAGACAACATTAAGACAAAAACTGTCTGGGGCACAAAAGACTCGCAGGTGCAAGGTTTAGAAGCCCTGTTCAGAGCCTGCATTATACCAGAACAAATAATGTTTTTAAATGACACTGTTCAACAAACTTCTTGTCTTGGCCTGGCTAAGATAAAAGATTTAAATAAACCATCTATACCTAAGCCCACGTCTGACAGTAATGATACTACGGAAGAGAAGGTAGACATACCCTATATTTTAAAACAAAACAGAACTAATCCTGATTGGAAAAAATGGTTAATCTGGCCCACAGACATGAATACCTGTCAAGATAGATTTCTGAAAAAAACACAACGGTTCACAGTGAATAAGCCAGATCCAAGATATTCCTAGAGTCAACATCCAGGGATAGTAAATACGTACAGTGTGGGAAAGCTATGCCTTGAGAGGCTACAGAAATCTACACTTCCAGAAATCAAACAACACTTATCTTACTTAAAGAAGGCAATGATTTGCGAGATTTCTTAATGGGGCCTCCTAAACCAAGTCAAAAACGTTTCATATACGCCGGTATATACCCTACGTACAACTAAGGTTGGAAAATAACGCAAATAGAAACTGCAGAAAGAATACGAGAAATTGATCGTATTAATTTAGAGAAAGCTCTCTCTGTAGTGGACAACAGGTTAACGACTATGTCCTCCAGAATATATTCTTTGGACAGCATTGTATCCTCTGCAGTTGACATAATAGAGCAGGACTTGCTAATGTTACAACATGGCCAGTCTCAATTACGTTCTATAATGCAGCTAGGCTGGACGTTACAAAATCTTCGTTCAGACTACGTACCATGGCGTCTAATCAACAAAACATCATTATTTGCTGTATTTAACCTTACAGATAAACAAATCTCTTTGGCACAGAGAGGAGCAGACTATACGGTGCTGAGAATTGAAAAACTGGAAAGATTACCATTCTGAGAAGCCTGTAATTGAATGGATAATACATGGCGCCATCACGATACCAGTGACGATTTTCCAATTTCAGTATTGTCTACAGCACATACCAGCGGGCCCGTATGAAAGGTTGGGTAAAGAATACATTAAGTCGACCTGGACTTTACCTTACACATGCAAATGTTGGAATGGGGAAAGGAGGTATTCCTTAGAGGTAAAAATTGTAAGAACTCACTAAGTGGTACACTTTTGTGCCAAGGTATTAATTTACACGGAGCCTGCGAAGGTTCTGCAAATAACCTCTCTTGCCACCTGCACGGTACACCCTCCACAGTGATAGAACCAATTTTCAGGCAGCTATCCAATGGCAGCTACGTTTTGCTCAATGACAACAGATTTTGTGGCATGTGGCTAGGAAAAGCGTATCTAGTTAGTGTGTCATCCAGGGTCACTTGTTGTATGCAAGTATTGTATCCAAAGAGCAAGGCAGACAGGGAGACGGCGTTATGGCCTTCACTGAATATCTCTTCTATACAAATTGATACTTTAAGCAGAATGAAAGTCATTCTTTCGCAAAAAACTGTGCCACTGACCTCGTCTAGAGAGATGTATGATCTGCAAGTTGCAAGGACTTTTGCAGAGATACATGCATTATTATCAACAAACTGCCCAGAAATGTTAGGTCAAATCTTAAACATGTCTGATATCAGTGGCATCGCACATATATTTAAGACGATTTTTTCGGGACTGTTAATACCATTTGAAGCAGTCCTCTACATTTTTCCAAATTTCGTGTACTCTGTGTTCGGTGGCCTGCCTCTCATTTTGGGACTCGTAGCAGGAATTCTGTTTTTATTCCTTCTGCTCCGATATGGCAAGTCCAGTCGCCAGCGATACCCAGACTACCATGGAACACACCCTCCTTGTCATGAGGTATCGTGAACGCATTACACAGATTCTTGGCTTGGCTCCTTTAAGAGATCTGAACCCACTTGGTTCCTTTCGTTCAGACCAATCTGGCAAGATTGCATCTTACCTGTTCTACGATGCCTGCTTTGCGGAGAGGAATGCGTGTTGGAAATTTGTCTTACACTTCCATCAGTCCTGCCATCGGATGTTGACGCTTTGCTAGGTCCGGTAACGACTCATGCATCGTGTTGCCCCCCAACGGCTGCCAATTCTGATGACGGCATTCATTGAGGTCCCACCGGCAAGTCTAACTGAGGGTGAGATACGTGACACTACAGGCACACAGGTACCACATACTGCGGACATTGCTAATGCATCAAACGCTGACGGCGATGATCCTCATCTATACACATTTGACCTGCTAACTGAAGTGGCTCCACTTTCGCCTAATATGGTAGACAGTTTCTTTGCTAACCTAGACGATCTGATGTTTTCTCATGACACCAAGAATAACTTTTGATTCATGCACACAGCTTTCCCTGAACTCTGAAATTCGGCCTTCATTTTTTCAAAACAAACCATCTAACAATTTGAACTTTTTCCAAAATAGAACTTTTGGCGCAGAGTAATCTGCTTAAGGTAGAACTATTCTTAGAGAACAAGATTTCTTTTGAAAACTTCCTAATGACAATATTTGGCCTTGTCCTAAAAACGAAACAGTTTAAATATTATGCTATGGGATCATCTCAACCTTTTTCTTTCTGTAACTTAAGAGACATTTCATGAATGTAATTTCGTATTTCGTAAATGTTAGAATGTATGCTCTCATAATATGCTTCATATCTTTTGAGCCTTAGTTTTTATTTTCCATACAGTCTATACTTTTTTTATGTGAACAAACCTTTTCAAAAGTAATTTGTATTTTGGGTGGGATTGTAAACACTTGCCTTAGATATGTTCAGTGCTTATACATTTAGTTTTATTGAACTTAATATCGTGGAGTGGGTGTTATGTACGAATCTAGGACCCTAGTGTAATTTTCCTGATTCATGCCCATATATAGGTATAAATCACCCGATCCTTATATAGGCATAGAAATCATACCCATATTTAGACTGAGCCTATGCAGCCCAAATATGGCATGGCTACTTCCACTAAGTTCCAAGAATCCACAACGATTTCTTAGAAAAACCTGCCTTCAGCAGCTAGGGACTTCCCCTTGCCTGAATACTAATTTATCTAGGAAATCATGGAGTTTTCAAAGAACTGTCTTTGATGACGTTATTATGTCCAATCATACGTCAAACTCGGCACCTTCAAGGTATAAATATGCCTACATTTGCCCAGACAAACACACAGTGGTTTGGAGCAGATCGACTATCTACTTGCCTGACGCGCCCTGCTGCAGCAAGTGCCGAAGAAAGCCGACCCTCCAGCTAACGCACTGAGAGACGCTGTCTTTTCTCCTGCCGAGAAATCCAGTTCCAGTGTTTCCAGGCTACCCTTGCAGGTTGGGAAATTGAGTCCTGAGCGAGAGATACAAGACCTCCTTCATTCTAAAACCAAGGTACGGAGCTGATTAGACCCTTTGAGAATTCTTAGATAGATTCTTGGCAGAAGAAATACGAAACTTAAACTACACCTCACTTACTTCTTCCCCTCGTACTAGACTTAGATTAGGTACACCGAGGTAGGCGTATTTTAGAAGCACCATTTGAGTACTTTTAGTCATTATTTTATCACTGTATGTATTTTATATATTTTAGGCATTTTATGGCTTAGAAACCATATCATGCTCTTACAGTACTATTTTATAATACTCTTCGTATTATATGCCTTGTACTTTATAACCAGTATTACGATTGTAGCAGTACATTTCTTATGCTTGAGACAGAAGATTGTTCAATAAATACTTTATATTGAAAACGCCTGTCTTTTTATTTTCTCTGCACCTCTGGTGAAACGAAGCATGCACGATTGACTCAGTAAAATAGCCATCTATTGTTTCGGCGACTCTAGAGATTTATTTCTTATTCTTGGGAAACAAAGTTGTCATGTTTATGCGGTTGCCAGAAACTAATCCCTTCTTGTGAATTCGAGAAAGTTTCTAGTGACCTCTGAGCTAGCTGGCACTCACAATTAAGTCTAGCATATGCGATAGAGACCTAGTCAACCTCAGTCCTACGTCTAAACTATAGTATATGTTATTCCAATGCGCAGAGCCTATTGGGAACATAGGAACTACACTACACCACCACCACTAACCTTACACATCTTTGAGCAATTCCCTTGCCTCAGCGAGATCCTCAACCCAGGTACTTTGTCTCTCCTACAGTTCGTATTGTCTGCTGTGGCCATCCACGGAGGGCGGAGCTTGCCTGGCCTGAAGATGGCCGCCTTGTGATAGAGGTCCACCACACACCATCTCTATCCGGCAAAATATGAGGCTTCATCAGGTCCAATCCTACGTGGGGACGACGGATCTATAGCCCTGTTGCTCTGCTGAGGCTGGGGCTGTGCCTAAAGCTGCTTATTCCTGGAGCGGGGCTGACAATTTAGCCGGAGAGGATTGCGGCGAGGTGACGCCTACTTGCCGTGCTGTGGTGAGTGGTGACTAGCGCGGACGCTACTTCCCTCTGCCTAGGTCGGAGCTTTGGACCTGGCGGGCACCCACCATGGCTGAATCAGGCTGTGAGTCCTCAGTGCTACTTTGTGGGCTGCTGGGGTGCCTCAGTGCTGCAGTCTCTGCGTTGGGCCCCTGCTGTGATGAAGCCTGGATCCGCGAGGAGAGCAGCTGTGCCCGTGGTGGTGAGGAACCATAGCAGCTGGTGATGCAGCGGAGCAGGCAGATTCCCTGTCGGCTCTGGCCGTGGGCTTTCGGCGCTGCAGATGATCCGGTGAGCCCTACTTCCAGTGAAGTCGTGGGACAGTTGAGAAACGGCTGCGCCGAGTTGCGAGGAGGCCGTGGCCGCAGTTACGTCCCTGGGGTCTGCGCGGCCTCTCTCATGGTCCGACCCGGCTGCTGGATCCTGGCACTACATCTCCGTCATGGGAGCCCTACTTCGTGGTCCCCCCTCCCAGAGGCGTTGCACGGCATGAGCGGCGGGCCCGAGCCCAGTAAGGCGAGGGGCTCTGGGCTGCGCCGCTTGGGTCCTGATCTCGGCTTTGCTGGCCTGGGACTTTGTGGCCTGACTCTCTGCCCCCCGACTGGAGTGTACTACCTTCAAGGACTGCCTGGCGCAATCCTGCTGTCGAGAATCCAAAAGGGACGTGATTCCGCACTCCTTTTTGAATTAGGTGTCAGTAATGTACATAAAACTTTCTTGTGGGTCAGTGGTGCATAGGTAGGTTACCCTAGTGAGCTGTTAGGGTACGTCATATGTGTGTAGCCTGTGTGGTTCCTGGCAATCAAGAATCACTACTGCCTCGCACTCCTTTCAATTTTCCTTGAGTAATAAATCAACGTTCTTTTGTTTACTTCATGAAATTTTATTTTCAGGTATTTTCAGTATTTTCAATACTCATACTTTCTGTATCTTGTATTATTTCCATACAATTTTTCATGCATTTTTAATTGTTCCTAATGCATTTCAAGCACAAAGCCCTTCATCAGGGGATTCCTTGTCTGAAACAGTTAATATGTAGTGGTTTAGTAAACTGGTATACATTCACTCTTGTTACAATTTCATACGCATAGTTTTCACATAGTTTTATACCCCGCATTCCATGTGTCAGAATGTATTTGTTAAATGCAACCTTTGCCTTATAACCCATTTTCCTGTCGTGTAACCAGCTGATGTATGGTGAAATGTAATAAAAACCTTATATCCCTGTTGTCCTAAAAACGTGCTTAATGGGGATGGTGAAACTAACCTTTGCGCAATTGTCATGGGTTTTCAAAACGATGAAGAAGATGTGAAACCACGATCTAAAAAACCAATGAATAACCGTCAAGGTTCATGAACTTTTAGTACGAGTTGAGCTCAACAACGATCTGTATAACAGAGTCGCATGACGCTGGAACAGCGTTTTACCTGTGGCTGTCGGTAGATGTATGTCGGTGAATTCCCGTCTTTCCGATGGCCTGCTTCCCGCGAGTTTGCTAAGCTGTTTACAAGTTCCGATCATGTGACCAGAAAACGCATCGTGTTAAATGCCGAGGGGCACAAAAAGAAACAAAGGACTAGCGTCCTGGTCGTGCTTGGGTGTACTAAAGGTAAACGAGGGACTCGGTTGCGGTGGTCGACTTAAAAGATTCACAATTTGTGAGAAAAAAGTGTGAAATCGAAATGCAGTTTTAAACGGACAGTACTCCTGGTGTAAATGTTTGTTAGGGGTCTAAAGTGACTTCTATGATACATACTGAGATGTTAATTCATATCCAACTTCTACGCAATCAAAACACAAATCAAGTAAAGTGCATACAGTACATTAGGTCATGTGTAATAGCAACATGATTTTGAAAATTCACGTGCATAATTACAACAAGCTTGATAATCAAAATTATAAAAAAACAGATTTATAAGAAGCAATTAAAGTCTAATTTTTCATTGAGAACAGATGGATTCATCGTGTTGAGAAAGTTTATCCAAAATGTTTCTCTCCTTAATAGATGGCTGTTATTATCTCTTCCTGGCAAAATTGGCACATTTTCCAGAATGCAAAATCGAAGTTGACTCACATTATGATTTGCTTTGTTAAAATGCATAGCAATAGGTGATTTTTGGTTGTTTAATCGAATGTTGCTTTTATGTTAGATTATTCTGGTTTTTAGTTTGCGTTGGGTTTTACCAACGTATGACATTCCGCACGGGCATCTTAACATATAAATTAGGTTACTTGAATCGCATGTGCCTGTCACTTTCAACTTTATGGGTGTTCCTTTTGTAGGGTGATTGATGATGTTGCTTTTTATTATTGCTGAGCAGTTGCCACAATTGTGGCAAGGTAAAGTGCCTTTGTAGGTCGTTACCGTTTGTTTAGATGTTTGTCTAATCAGTTCTTTCACGTTTTTCGTTCGTTCATAGGCAAAAATGGGAGGGTTCCTGAAAATTCCTTTGAAATCATCCTCAAGGGTTAAAAGTGGCCAATGAACGTTGATTTATTACTCAAGGAAAATTGAAAGGAGTGCGAGGCAGGAGCAATCCTGCTGTCACCATCCTCCCTGAGCTGTTGCACCCGCTTGATGGCCCCACCTTGGGAGTTTGGACATCGGGTGGGCTGTTCACGGCCTGGATGGAGTGGCAGCTATTTGCCCCCTGCTGAGTTTGCCCACTTTTGCTGCCACAGCCCATACGTACTGGTTTTTCTTACCGCTTGCTGAACTCCCCCAACTAGACCCAGAGAGCGTGTTCCTGTGGGGTCCGTTGTGCTGTGGTTATAGAGATGGGGAAGCCTGAAAAATCTCAACCCAAGCTCAACTTTGAGCAGCGCAAGTCCCAGCGCTGTGAAGAAGCGGCAGACAACGCGCTCTCCGAGCCGGATACCCCTTCTGAAGACCTGGTAGGTGACATCAAACAGATTATTGCATCCATGCAGAAGGGTCTGACTGCCATCAATTTGAAAATAGATATGCTAGGCTACAGGATGGACAGGATGTCAGAGAGAGTTGATAAGCACTCCGAGCGTATAGATATGGCAGAGCGCCGCATCACAGAGGTTGAAGAGGCCCAGTCCCATTCCGGAAGTGCCCAGAAACGTGTCGAACACACATTATCTACCTTGCAGGACAGAGCTGAGGACTTGGAGGCCCAGTCACATCGCAGTAACCTCCGCATTACGGGCCTGGCAGAGTCTACGGCTTTGTAGAAAAACTGCGCACAACTCTGTTGGGTGCTGACACTTTCTCTCATCTATTTGTCGTGGAGAGGGCGCATCTCTCACTTTGCCCTCACCCTCAACCTGGACCCATAATTGCAAAACTCTTAAACTACCGGGACAGGGATGCTGGCCTGCGTAAGGCAAGAGAACTGGGCACGTTGAAATATGAGGGGGCTCCCTCTCTCTGTTCCCGGATTTCACCCTGAAAGTGCAGGAGGCCAGACAGCAGATTATTCCCCTAAAACGTAAACTGCGTAAGCAGCAAATAGAGTATGCTATGTTATACCTGGCACGACTGAAGGTCTTTTTTGATGGAAACTATAGGATTTACTCTGACCCCCAGTCCCTATAGAAAGCGTTTAAAGATTGGGAAAGAGCTGGCAAGCATGGGGAAGGGCAGAGCGACAACCCTGCTGCAGCTGGTGGTGCTGGAGGACTTGATGACAATGACTGACAGTGTGTGCAATTATAACAAATGAGTTGCTGATTTGATGTATTTATTGTGGTTATGTTATAATGATATAGGGGTGCATGCATGATGTCATGATGGTTGGTAGGCCGGGTGGTTGGTTGGGTTGAATGTGGTTTTGTGCATTTACACTGGGCATGCTTCTTCTCCTTTGTTTTCCCCCTTCCTCCCTTTGGTCTAGGGAGTGTGCGGTTGAATGGCTACCTACCGGGGACGAGCCCTTGTAACTCTCTAGTACCAAAATGGCACATCTGCAGCTGCTGCTTAGTTTTTCCTCACTGATACGTGCCACTTTATATGAAGGTTTCTGACTATGCGGTGGAGTGGCGGCGGGCTGGATTAGTTTGTATTGTTGGGTAACATCCACCCCATTGTGTTACCCGCTGTGTTTCCTCATTTTCTAGGGGTTCATTGTAGTATTCATGTTTTTTTGCCTATGTAGTATTTGGGAGGGCCGATACTCACCCTTGCAAAGTTGGGGTGTGCAGGGCATGGGAATGTTATTCATGTTTAATTTTTTTCTTTCACAGATCACATGTAATTTTCTATCTATGGTGGGCGGGGTGGAACGTGGGGCTCCGTCAGAATTCATTGCAGGCAGAGGCAAGGTTAAACAACGGAATCTCATAACATGGAATGTTCGGGGCTTAAATGACCATCGTAAGGTGCGAAAAATAATTGCCTACCTGAAACGTAAGGAGATTGACGTGGCCTTGCTTCAGTAGATGCACCTACATCCTGGGTGCGCACTACTCACAGGTAGCCGGTTAGCTGGTGCCTGTCACGCTGCTTGCTTCACTTCCCTTTCTAGACGGGTGCTGACATGGTTCAACCCCGAAGCGGGTCTCAAATTGAAACAATGTGAAACGGATCCGGAGGGTAGATATGTTGTGTCTAGGTGTTACAGTCCTGAGTGGGACTTTTCAACTCCTATGGGCCGAACTATGATGATCTGGGGTTCTATCAGTCCCTTTGTTCATTACTCAAGGATCACCAATCCCTGCCAGTGTTCTGGGGGGGGATTTTAATTGTATATTAGACACGCCTCAGGACCGTTCGAAGGCTCCCACTGGCCCGTGTCCGCCTCGGCGAAGGCATTAATAGAAATCGCTTTGCAGCTGCAACTGCTTGATGTATGGAGATCCCGCTCTAGCATACGTGGCAGTAACACACACTATTCGGCTCAACATGATACACATATGCGCATAGACAATTGGTTCATCTCACAGACTTTGTTACCTAAACTTCAGGACTGTTCGATCCTTGCCCGTTCATTCTCAGATCACTCGCCTATTGCGTTAACTATTTTGGTGCCCCTGCGCTCTCCTCCTCCATTTTTGTGGAGATTTCCCCCTTATTCATTATTGGATTTAGTCTTTAACTCCGAACTGCGCAAGGCGATCTCTGAGTTCTTTGATATTAATGTGGGATCGGTTGACTCTTTCGCCACAGTCGGGGAAGAGTTTAAGGTTTTCATAAGAGGTGGTGCCATTAGCAAACACGCGGGTGTTCTCCGGTCCAATCGAGGTCATCTTGCTCTACTGGAAACCCGTCTGACTGATCTGGAGGCTCAAATGTCTCTCCGAAATGACCCTGATGTGCGTGAGCAACTCAAAGCCACGTTGGCTGACTATCATGAGGAAGCTGATAATGAAGTCAAGCATGCTTCAGCAAGACTTTACGGAGACGCTGACCGACCGGGTTCGCTGCTGGCAGCATTGGCTCACCGCTGTATGGACTCTGGGTGCATTACTGAATTGACTGACGATGAGGGCACGATCCTGACGGTACAAACTAAAATTAACTAACAGTTTCACTCCTAATATCGGGAGCTTTATTGCTCTAAGCTTTCCCCCAGTGACGATGACATAGCACACTACCTAGAGTATATTCAACTTCCCTGGCTACAGAATCTGCAACGTGAATTCTTGATGCGTTCCATTGAGGTCTCAGAGGTTCGGCTAGCTCTATGTTCAATGCATGAGGGCAGTGCCCCCGGGTTGGATGGTCTCACTGTCACCTTCTATAAGGGTTTCAGTGATCTTCTGATTCCGCATTTGCTAACTTTATTTCACGAAATGGCTGCAGATGGGATAATGCCTCCCTCTATTTGCAAGGCACTGATCATCATGCTGTTGAAACCGGATAAGTACCCTCATTACTGCCCCTCTTATCGCCCACTCTCACTACTCAACGTAGACACCAAAATCTATGTGAAAGTTCTAGCTAATCGTCTTTCCCCGCTTCTTCCTCAACTGATCGGTCCTGAGCAAGCTGGTTTTATACCAGGACGTACGCTCTTGTATAATCTCCGTATGGTGTTTGGTGCCCGGCAGCATGTTCGGCCAGAGGTTACGGTGGCATTGGTCTTTTTAGACACCAAAAAAGCTTTTGATTCGATTGAATGGAAGTTCATGCATGCGGTGTTGCGTCGACTGTGAGTAGGTGATGTCTTTCTGCAATTGATCTCGGTCAGTGCTATTTAACTCGCCAATGGCTTGAGTACGTACAGGTGACGCGGTCTCAGTCCCGTTTCAAATCTCCAGAGGCACCCAACAGGGGTGCTCTTTATCCCCACTATTATATGCAGTGGCTGCTGAACCCTTGTTGCGGACGTTACGCGAATATCATGGCCATAGAGGGCTTTGTTTTCCTCATTACAATCTAATCACTTCAGCCTATGCTGATGATACACTCTTATATGTTGGCGATCCCGAGGTCCATCAGGCTCCTGTTATATGTGAGCTACTGCGCTTTGGGGGGCTTGCTGGCCTTAAGAATAACTGGGATAAGTCCATAATATTCCCATTGACTTCTGCTACGGCGCAGTTTCCGCTTGACTTTCCACTACAGTGGATGTCCGACCCGGTGCGTTATCTGGGCATCCAAGTGCATTCAGATGCAGATTTGGTAATTAAGGCTAATTACAGTAGGGTGATTGACAAGCTTGGTGGTGATATAGTGTGGCGCAGTGGAGAAGCAGACCAGGACAACTAAGTTTCTTTAAAGGGTTGTCTTTTTAATGGCTGACAAATAAAGCTTTTGGCCAGTCAGTCTTTGATGGATAAGTAAAAATATAGTGGGTCAGAAAACAGAAACAACAGTCTTTGCTGAATGGAATTATGGGAGTTGTAGTGTTGGCCCGGTTTCTTCCTGGTAACTGAATGATGTTTAGGTGTTATCAGTGATTCGCAGGCTTGTGGAGCATGTCCCAGTTGGAAGAGAAGACCGCCAACTGCAGGGAAGGGTATGAAAGAGGGAAAAAAAACGTCAGGGTAATGTTTCACTTCTGACTAATTGCTCGCGGGAAGCCGGGGAAGTGTAGGGAGGGGGTTTTCACCACTACCGCCACCAGTGTGTCCTTTTCGCGTGCTTATTCTAGGACGAATAGGCTCCGGGTTCCCCACCTACCGTAACTCCCTCCCCTCTGGATCCCTCCAGTGCGCGGCCCCAGACCAAGTCAAACCGCCCCTGTACCTTGTTTAGCCACGTCCCTCCGGGGCCGTGGCTCGCTGCTACGCGTTGCCAGGTAGGGCCTGGCTGCCCGTCTGTGTCCTCGTCCAGTGCTCCTTCACTTCGGCGCGTCTCCGAGGGCGAAGAGTCTTCCTGCTTTTCTCTGTGGCTCCGTTCTTTGTCCGTTGGCGTCATGATGAAGGTTTTCACCAGCGTCTTCTCCCGGCGTGTTTCAACGGTCGGTCCACTTGAACCACGACTCCCTTCAGACTCCTCGATTTGAAGTTGTCGGGATCATGTGACCTAGTCACGTGATCCGGGAAGCCCACCGGCTTAAAGGGCCAGTATTCTTCGGACACAGTCTGTGAAAACAGAAGAGGAGACAGGGTGAGATAAGGGGGGAAACGTTCAACTGAGGGGTCCTCAGAATGCTGGTCCTCACACACCCCTACCTCAATTTGTTAACGTTCGGGGAACAAGGGAAAACGGGAAAGAAAGTCAGCATTTCCATTGTCTACACCTTTTTGGTGGATTACCTCAAAAAAGTACGGTTGAAGGGAAAGGAACCATCTAAGTATGCGTGGATTGTTTCCCTTATGGCGGCTCATTCAAAGCAATGGCGTGTGATCAGTAAAAAGAATGAAGTGAGTACCCTCCAAATAATACCTGAGTTTGTCCACCGCCCATTTAATGGCCAGGCACTCTCTCAATTATGGGGTACTTCTGCTCCCTAGGAAACAGTTTACGACCTATGAAAAGGATAGGGTGTTCAGTACCTTCAGGTGAGGTTTGGGACAAATATAACACAAGGGAGATAGTCAGTCTACTTAGTCAAACTAAAACTCTAATAGCTCAGGAGTGTTCCCCAAACTCAGATAACTTGCCTAGCACTTGGCATGAGTATGAATTCCATCAGCCCACCACTTTGGCGGAGCCTCATCATCTGGAAAACAATGGAGTAGAGTCTATGCAGCCAATGTTGCTCATAGGCTAACAGTGTTGGATACTTGACCTCTTACTCCTGATCAACTCGGCCAAAGAGCTTTTCAAAATATGTGTGTGCTGGTGGTGTGCAGTGCTATATGAAAGGGAAGCTAAAAATGACTATGAGGGCGAAAAATATGTTTATTAGAGATCGTCCAAATGTCATAGATAAAACAACCTGATAGTATGGAACAAATGTACTATCTCATGGCAATACGTGAGGTCGACATGTTTCAGCCGCTATGGGAAAATTACCCGGCTTTCTTCAGGACCTAATAGATGAAATGTGCTGCTGCATGAACAACTTTTTATATACAAATATGTAATAGGAACAAGTGCATCAGTGGTACAGGACCACCCTACCAGAACTGGATCACGTGTGCGTTGGACGGTAGGTAAGTATGTACTCTTATTTCTCCTAAAACAAAAAGGAAAGTTAAACTGATAAGCGAAGAACACAGCCTTCTGAGCAAGAAGACAAGTCTGATGTCGATTCTGAAAAATAATCGACAATACTAGCCCTATAAGTGGCTCCATCTGTGGATAAGCTTGATTTACTAATTTAAAGTTACTCACCCAACTTTCTGTGGGAGTATGCCTCACCTCACCCAGCAACTGCTCGGTGGTTGAGGCCCGCTCTATTTGTAAGTAAAACAAGGGAACATAAGTGATGTGATCATAAAACATGGTCCCTTAATTCTACTTTTCTTTCAAATAAAATTAAATTAAACCTAAATTAAATATAAGATCTTGAACATTCAAACACTATGCTGGAAAGCAGGTAGGCCCCTACAAACACTCTTTCTGCCTGATAAGGGGATGATTTAAAAAGGATTCTAACAAATTAGATATGATAGCCACCCAAAACTGATCTAGATGGCTATTCTTCAAAAGCATACACAGTTTAAACAGTATGACCTTAGTTTAGGCAGGTTTTCACAAATCTGTGCATACATAGTTAAAAAAAACAAAGTATGGTTGCTTCAAACTCATTGAAAGTCATTAAAGAAAAATCAGGGGAGAGAACTTCTCCTATGATATTCAATTACAAGTTGTAACAAGCAGATGTTAAGTTCTACTGGCTTCATTCTGATGTTATAGTAAGCTCTATAGGATGCAGTTAAAATTGATGATAAAGTAACAAAATAAGAAACATAGGGACCTGTTAATCTAATTCCTTACCTGTCCGTCGGTACCCCCTGTCGTGCTCCGAGCCGAAGGGAAGGTACCTGACGGCAGGGCAGTGTCTCTATTTATAGTATCCTTGATTGGAGTGGCGCGCACTCATTATCCAATAATCCAATGGGGGGTCGGAATGTTAGGACGCCCGCCTCGCCACTAAAATGCTTGTGACGCAAGGCCTCCCAATGCATGGTAGAACACGTGTCAAAAGCAATCACTACATTGAGATCGAAACACACATGTGCGCACGGTAGAGTCCTGCGTACCGCGCATGCGTGCCCCAAACAAAATGAGCTGTATTAGGGCAGCGACAGCACAGGGCCACATGCAATGCAAAAGGTCAGGACTGTAACTGTTGTTTGAAATTTACAGTGACCGCAACTCTTATGAAATGCTTTTAAAGACATAGTTCAATGTTACATATAAAATGCTGATGACTCCAAGAATGAACTACTTAAGTTCAGGGCTGTCGCGGCAGGAACTATTAGATGGATCTAAATTCCTGTTGGGCTCGATATACAGTGTTTTAAGAAAAAGCCTATTACAGGGATTAACTCAGCGATGTTTACTATGCTCCATTAATAGGTCTATCTCAGTCCGCTACTAATTTAGAGATCGTTAAAAACCTACGACAACAAGAGTTTTGTTGGTTTTACAGGTTTGGTTCTAAATTAAGCCTAGAGTCTTGAAAGGACAATTAGAGGAGGCCGTAATATTGCTCTAACTGCCTAGAGAATCGGTGGCAATAGAGTCAGTGGCACACCTGCGTCAACTCTAGTTTGATCGGTGTAGTTTATATAAAGTGGAAGTCTCAGTTCACATTGGATCTGGCCTAGAATATATAGTGGATATTAGGGAGGGCCATCACTGGGCTCTGACTGGCTTTTGTAACTCTCTTTATATGTATATTCTAGTCTGTGTCTCTGGTGAATCGTGCACAAAGGTACCTTTATGACAAACAATATAGCACACTTGATTCAATATACTGATTTAAACAGCTGTATGTTTGATTTCACAGGAACCATGCATTGTACAAAATGTTCACAACGACACCCAAGTTATCACTCCAGTAAGCTTCATCATGGAGTGCGCCAGGCTCGCCATGATGGAAAATTATTTTCGTTTTACCAAGAAGCCCTAAGAATGCTCATACTTCTTTCTGTGTAGAAGGAAAAGGGGCTTCAACTGTAGCCTTTACTTTTCCGACTGGGGTTCTATGACTTCGTTTCCCAAGAGATAGCCCATGTATTTTACTTTTCGGAAGCCTGCTCTTGATTTTTTCGCATTGATATGCAACCCAGCATTCTGAAGGGATGTTAAGACCTGGGTACAATGCTCAAGATGAGTATCCCAATCAGGGCTAAATATGACTATATTGTCCAGGTATGCTGAGGAATAATCATGGTGTTGTCGCAAAACTTGGTTCATCAGTCGCTGGAACGTGGCAGGCGCCCCGTGCAACCCAAAAGGTAAGACCGTAAATTCGTATAAGCCATTGGGTGTGGCGAAGGCGGTCTTCTTTTGGTCTTCTGGCTCAGGGGGTATCTGCCAATAACCCTTGGTAAGGTCGAGGGTAGTTATGTACTGTGCCTCCCCTAATTTTTCTATGAGTTCGTCCACCCTGGGGATGGGATATGAGTCACATTTAGAGATAGAGTTCCCAGCACTGTGTTCTATAGCCTGTCTTCTCGCAGCTGGTATCCTATAAGATTTTAGCTTTACTATCTTTTCAGGTTGGGTGTTGATAGCATGTTCTGCGCAACAGGTTCTGCCTGGCAAATAAGAGAAGAGATGTATAAAAGGTGCTAGAGTTTCCTGAAGGGTCTTCCCCTTCTCCGCCGTCAATTCTGGATTGACAACTAGCTGCCTTACAGTAGTCATGGTTGGTGATAGTCCTTCTATATTGTGTACATCTTGGGGATGGGTACCAAGCCACTTTTTAAGGAGATTTATATGATAGAGCAGATTCTTTCTTGGGGTGACTTGTACCCTATATGAGGTTAGTCCAACTTTTTCTGTGATTTTAAAGGGCCCCTGCCAACATGTTTTGGTCTTTCCTATAGCGGAAGGCAGGAGGACTAAAACCCAGTCCCCTACAGAGAGTTGTCGCCATTTTTTCCCTTTATTGTACAACACTTGCTGCTTGACTTGTGATTTTTCTATATTATCATCAGCAAACTCCCTTAGTTTATGTAGTTGGGAGTGTAGGCTTCTTGTATAATCAAGAAAGGATTTAGTTTCTTCCTCCTTCTCTTGCTCCCACACTTCCTTAGTGATCTCTAAGAGACTCCTTGGCTCCCTCCCATTTAGAAGTTGGAACGGGGAACAGCCTAATCTAGACTGGACCTGACTTCTCACCACATACAGAGCCAAGGGAAGCAACACATCCCATTCTTTACCTTCCACTGTTAGGAGTTTTTTTAATATCAACTTAAGAGTGGTGGTGTATCGCTCACAAAGTCCATCCGTCTGGGGATGGTAGATGGAAGTTTTAATTTGGGAGATGTCAAGGCTTTTGCATTTCTGACCCATTAATTTTGAAACAAAGGGAGTCCCCTGATCTGTCAGTATTTCCCTGGGGAACCCAACCCGGGAAAACATTTCCAACAACTTTTCTGAGATGTTCTGGGTTGTAGGGATTCGCAAAGGGAAGGCTTCCGGATACCTTGTGGCATAATCAACCACGACCAAAGCGTACACATTTCCTTTCTTGGTGCGGGGAAGAGGCCCAATAAGGTCCATACCAACCCTTTCGAACGGATTACTCACAACTGGGAGAGACTGTAAAGGAACGGCCGGTGGTTTATACGGATTTTTCCTTTGGCACACCTTGCACTCTTGACAGAACCGGGTGGCATGTAAAAAGATTCCAGGCCAGTAGAAATGTTGTTGTAACATCTGAATGGTCTTTTGAGCCCCCCCTGTGTCCAGCCAACAGATGCGAATGAGCAAAGAAAAGGACCTGTTCTCGGAACACTTGAGGAACTACCAACTGAGGGTTATCTCCCTGCTTTCCTAACCTATACAACAGGTCATTTTTCACTTGAAAAGAAGGATAGGTAACTCGGCTGGCTGAGGAGACTGCTGAGCATGCTCCCAAGCGGACTAGAGGGTAGGGTCATTCTTCTGTGCATACCTAAAGCTTTTATCAATGATCCATGGGGCCTGCGTTAGAAGGGTTGATGGTGCGGAAGTGGAGGAGAGGGACCTCTGAAGCTTCTCTTCTAGAAGGAGTAAAAAGGATGGGTTTTCCTGCCCTATGATCATCTGTTCTGGTAGAGTAGGCACAACCCCAAGCCTAACTTCTAAGGTCTGCCCCTTTGGAAGCTTCACAGGATAAGCCTTAACGTCCCCATGTTCACATCGTATAGGCACTGTTTCTTTTACTACCCCCTTAAACGGAGATACCAAAGACTGAAGAACCACGGATTGTTTATATCCTGAGTCAAGCAACGCGCTAACTGGTGTCCCTCCTACTTGTACACTTACGTGAAAACTAGGTCCCATTTTGGCAGAGTACAAGATGGATTGGGGTATGCATCCTATATCCATAGGCTCTTCCTGGGGTTTCTTCCTGGGACAATTTCTTGCAATATGGTCCCACTCGCCGCATTCAAAACACTGTGGGTTACGGAGTGGAGGAGGTTCTAACTTGAATTGTCTGGGTTTCGCTCCTTCTGGGGCAGGTTTGACTGACTTCTTCTCCTGTTTTCCTATAAAACCATTGGCTTCGAGGTTTTGTCAGTGTCGCAAGGCAAAGCCCTAGGTTGTGCTCTATAGAACGTTGTGGCCATCTCTACTGCTTGTTCAGGGCTAAGAGGGTGATGTTGTTTAAGCCACCTCTGAATAGGATACGGGAGTGCTTCCAGGAATTGCTCCAAGTAGATCATTGCCATTATTTCGTCTTTTGAGTGTGTTTGAGGTCTTAGCCATTTATCGGCTGCAGCTTTTAACTTAAAACATAAGGTTTTTGGGCTGTCTGATGCGGAGCCTCTTTCTTTTCTGAATTTCACCCTATATGCCTCTGCATCCATACCCATGTGATCTAGTACTAGCTCTTTGATCTCGGGGTATGGTGTGTTGCCGTGAGGGTTGGCCAATTGGTATGAAGCCTGGGCTTCTCCAGTCAGAAGTTGGGCTAAGAAAAAAGGCCACTTGGCTTCGGGCCAACCTGACGCCCGTGCTGCTCTTTCAAAATTAAGGAGGAACGCATCCGGATCCTCTCCTGTTACATATTTTTGTTGGGAAACATTTGGGCCAGTTCCTGCATGGCTTTGCAACTGTGGGGTCGATTCTCGGCGGTCATCAGCTACTTTTAGCAGTTGGTCAGCCTGGTTCGCTAGACTATCCTTCAGAATTTCCCGGTCTGCTTGAGCAGATGTCATTTGCTTTTCTACCGCCCACTCCAGCTTCTCCTGCCCTCGTATTAGCTGCTGGATCAGATTTTCCATTTTTGAGGCGACCTAAATCCCACTTCTGACACCACGTGTAGCGCGGTGGAGAAGCAGACCAGGACAACTAGGTTTCTTTAAAGGGTTGTCTTTTTATTGGCTGACAAATAAGGCTTTTGGCAAGTCAGTCTTTTATGGAGAAGTAAAAATCTAGTGGGTCAGAAAACAGAAACAACAGTCTTTGCTGTAAGGAATTCTGGGAGTTGTAGTGTTGACCAGGTTTCTTCCTGGTAACTGAATGATGTTTAGGTGTTCCAGTGATTCACAGGCTTGTGGAGCATGTCCCATTTGGAAGAGAAGACCGCCAACAGCAGGGAAGGGTATGAAAGAGGAAAAAAAAACGTCAGGGGAAAGTTTCACTTCTGACTAATTGCTCGCGGGAAGCCGGGGAAGTGTAGGGAGGGGGGTTTTCACCACTACCACCACCAGTGTGTCCTTTTCGCGCGTTTATTCTAGGATGAATGGGCTCCGGGTTCCCCACCTCCCGTAACTCCCTCCCCTCTGGATCCCTCCAGTGCGCGGCCCCAGACCTAGCCAAACCGCCCCCGTACCTTGTTAAGCCATGTCCCTCAGGGCCATGGCTCACTGCTGCTTTTTGCCAGGTAGGGTCTGGCTGCCCGTCTGTGTCCTCGTCTGGTGCTCCTTCACTTCGGCACGTCTCTGAGGGCAAAGAGTCTTCCTGCTTTTCTCTGTGGCTCCGTTCTTCGTCCGTTGGCGTCACGATGAAGGTTTTCACCAGCGTCTTCTCCCGGCGTGTTTCAACGGTCGGTCCACTTGAACAACGACTCCCTTCAGAGTCCTCCGATTTCAAGTTGTCGGGATCATGTGACCTAGTCACGTGATCCAGGAAGCCCACCGGCTTAAAGGGCCAGTAATCTTCGGACACAGTCTGTGAAAACAGAAGAGGAGACGGGGAGAGATAAGGGGGGAAACGTTCCACTGAGGGGTCCCCAGAATGCTTGTCCTCACATATAGATAGATAGATTTGGCTCCCATTGTCCTTAGCTGGTAGGGTTTCATTAATGAAGATGGTAGCGCTCCCTCGCCTGCTCTTTCTTTTTGTCAATATCTCTATAGTGGTGCCCCAGCACCTGTTTTGTGAACTTCGATCTCTACTGACTAAGCTTGCATGGGCGGGTAAGTCCTCTAGAGTTGCCTTGGATACTCTCATGCTGCCGTACTCCGCAGGGGGTTTGGGTGCTCCGAACCTCGAACTTTCTTACAGGGTCCTACAGGCCTCGCACGCATACAGTTGGGTGCATGGCCCACATGATTTGCCTCACCTCCAGATAAAAAGGATGCTGCTGCCCCATACACATTGCCTCGCTTACTAACTCAGGCGCCTACGAGATGATGCGGGATACATGACTCGTCTACTCCACTGTTCATGTGTGGAACTCACTTATTAAAATGTACAATGGTGCACAATTGTATTCGCCTCAGATGCGGGTGGAGTGGTGCCAATAGTTTGCACTCAGCTCAGAGAGAGGGACCCTAAACTCCCTGCACAGTTTACAATTAAATACAATTTGAGATCTGTTAAAAAAAAAACTTTGACCATCCACAGCATCTCTTACCTGGTGGCCGTGAGAGAGCTTCACGTTATGGCAATCTCGTGCTCCAGAAGGTCCCACCCTGTGGGAATTCTGGAGCATGAATTCGAAAGAGGGGAGGCAGGCGGGGGTTTCCACATTGCCTTGGGAAATTGGAAATAGGTCTGCATCTTTGGTTCAGTTTGTCATGCTCAACTATATGTGCAGAATAGAAACGTTGCCCATTTCTTGAATTAACTAGTTCCCATCTCCCGCCCCCCACCGTAACTGGATTTTCATCTGTGTACCTACACCGTGAGGTGTCTAATAGAGTGATATTTGCATGAGTTGTCTGGCTGTGACACTTTAACAAGGGGATACAGAGGTGGTCTCCTGGCTCTTTGGAGTCCCTCTGGCTTAGTGAACACAACTCCAACCTCTATCTCAGGCCCTCTTATCTCTAACCCTCATCTTGAATTATCTAGTTCCCATCTCCCGCCCCCCACCGTAACTGGATTTTCATCTGTGTTCCTACACCGTGAGGTGTCTATTAGAGTGATGTTTGCATGAGTGGTCTGGCTGTGACACTTTAACAAGGGCATAAAGAGGTGGTCTCCTGCCTCTTTGGAGTCCCTCTGGCTTAGTGAACACAACTCCAACCTCTATCTCAGGCCCTCTTATCTCTAACCTTTACCCGACTACTCACTTCTTTGCTCTCAAGTTCTCGTCTGCTCTCTCCTCCTTCCTCTTGACTTTGTTCAAAAGAATAGGAGTTATGTTTTGGCCTCTGTTCCCACTTTAAATTTCCTTTGGCTCTGCAGCAAAAAACCTCAAAAACATCTGATGGAAAACCCACCGAATCAGGATGAAACAGAGCACTTAGCCTCATTGTGTACCTTATCCATCTTTAATGGTTTCTGTTCCTGCCACGGACCACTGCAGAGGCTGAACATGCTTGTGTGAACTATCTGTAATTTATGGTGCATGAATACCAGTGTTGTATTGTAGAGATCCTTGCAGGGGCCATGCGAGCTAATCTGCTTACATTGGCAAGGTTTGGCTGACATGGGACGTCTATAGGGTATTGTGGTGGTGTTTTGCAGAGGTGGTTTCTCCGAATCCTGCAAACTGCTAGCCACAAAGATCAACTTTGTGTATCAGTCGTCTTGCACGCCAGAAATCAGTCTTGGGATGGGCTAAAAATCCTGGAGCATAACAGGAAACGTCCTGTGCCCTGTATCCTCAAAATATACTGAACGCATTCTCTAATCATGGTCAGGGTAAGATTAGAGATGCCTCTTTGTAGCTCCATCCATGGATGGAGCTTAGACATCCTAGCCCTCGTCACGCTGCTCTAGGCAAGAGCTGGCCCCAGAAAGACTCATTTCTATCTCAAGTCCAACTGGTAAGAGAAATATCTAAGAGTGAGTGTAAGCTGAAATGTTGCATGACTCGCATCCTTATTATTCTTTTTTAATTGGCAAGCTTTCCACTTGCCAATCCTTGAATGCTTTTCTAAAGGAGTTAGCTTGAGCAGCTCTTTGCACCCAGGGCCGGATTTGGAGCAGTGTGATTGGTGCGGCCGCACTGGGCGCAGACTTGTGGAGGGGCGCTGACCACAGGGGGGGGGGTGCTGTGTTTAGCAATAACTTATGACTGGAGAGATAAGGGGCACTTTTGCCAGTTGGAAGTGAGAGAATCTGAGAAATCTGTCAAGGGTTGTGGGGGTGCCAAAAATGATTGTAGCATCAGGTGCCGCCGGCCCTGTTTGCAGCAGCCGGAAAGGTACCAGCTGCCATAAGGTTCTGCGGTTGAGAGGGGCTATTTGGTCCACTCTACCTTGCTCTCAGTGCCCTGGCAATCCTGCAGAAATGTCCTGGGCCATTGCTGATTGTCCTAACACCCCTAACCATAGAAATCTTTGAGTAGGCCCATCTGGCACCAGTAAGGTCCTGAGCAATTCTCTTGCCTCAGCGAAATCCTCGACCCAGGCACTTTGTCTCTCCTACAGTTCGTACTGTCAACTGTGGCCCTCCACAGCACCTCTTACCTGGTTGTCTCCTGCCTCTTTGGATTTCCTCTGGTTTAGTGAAGTAAGGAAGGGACAGTCTTTTTACTCCCAAGGGCTCAGTTTGTTGTGCGCGTGTATCCCTTGAGCAGACTAGACAACTTAAACCTCTATCTCAGGCCCTCTTATCTCTAACCCTTACCCGAGTACACCCTCTTTTCTCTCAAGTTCTCATCTGCTCTCTACTCCCACACTTTTCTCTGTTTTCAGCACAGTTCTAACTACCATCCAGACACAGAAGACTGTGTTGTAAATTAATTCAAGAATCTTTGTCGGGGGGGGGGGGGGGGGAGGAGCCAAGCTCGACATCGTGATGGCCGCACGGTAGCTCGGCTCCGCCGGCCTCCCTGCCCAAAAACGATAACATTTTATAGATGAAGGTCTGCTGATACTTACCTCCCGTCCTGGTGGCTCCGGCGCTCAGTGGGTCCGCAGCGGCGTCCTCCCAGGAAGTGCGGCCTCCGTGGTTTGGAGACCGGGACCTTGCCTTCACCGAGTAGCCGGCGAGACGGTGTCGGTGGCGGCCTCGGGTGGAGGATGGAGGCCGGCCGGAGGAGGCCGTTGTGCGAAAAAGCCGGCGGCAACTGAATGCGCCTGGGCTTACCGTCCGGTGATCCAGAGGTGAGGTGCGGCAAGTTGTGTGTGGGGGACGCCGGGTTGGTGGCTCCCCCCCATGTTGCCTTGCCCGGCCATTCCGAATTTCATCGCTCGGGGGCGGAGAGTGGCTCCGGCGGAGCGGTGGCGCCGGCGGGTCCCCCTCTTTTGGTGGCCCTCATTTCTGCATCGAGGTTGCTGTTTGGATGCTTGAGGGGGATCCCGCGGGGGCCCTGCTTGTGAGCCCGCCCCAGGAGTTGGTTCCGGAAAGACGGCGCTGTAATCGCAAAATGGCGGCTGATGCCGTGTGCGGTGGAACGCCCCGGGAAGTCGATGCTGTACCTCTGTACTGTGATGGGGCCTGCACTGGGGAGCGTGAACCCACGATTGGTGACGTACTACGAGCGCTGAAGATTTGGCAAGTGACCTTGGCCCGGGATTCTTGTGTGCAAGACAATGTGGTGACCGCAATTGCTCCCGGGCCGTATCTCAGAGGTGCAGATGGGCCCGAGGTGGTAGCTGTTTGTTTCCTGCATTTTGGTGGGGGTAGCGATGTCTTGGTTCGCATGTGGAAAGATTTGCTGGGGATCATTGACACTGATGTACATGACTGCTGTAAACAGCTTTTGCATTACCGTCGGCGGAGGAGATCCCATGGGTTGCTTCCATTGGCCGTTCGGCGGCTGCTCCACGGCCTTTTCTCTCCGCTTTGTTTTATGCCCGCTATTTCGACATACATTGTGGCGATAGCTAAGAAAGGACTGGGGTTAGCCCGGTTTTTAATCCGGAGGACTGCTGTTCGGTGCACGGAGTTATCGACTGCCCCAAATTGAGAAAATTTGTCGAATCCTTACTATGTATGGCTACCTGAAAACATGCCAGTTTCGTTTTGGGCTGCACTAATTGTTTGTATGGGCGGGGGGTGGGAGCCGTGTGCCTTGTTACATGATATCCTCCCCCCTGGCTTTCCTTTTTCGCCTTTTTTTTATCTGTTTTCTTTCCCTTTCCCTATATTATCTCATTCTATATTTCGGGTTAATTTTTAGGGCGACAGGCATGCTGCTGGGAGGGGTAGGCCATAGCCTTCTGCAGGGGTGCAGGGTGGGGCAGGTGGATTGGGGTCTATTAGATAGTTACTTTTTTCTATGTATGTATGTATGTATGTATAGGCATTTATATAGCGCACTACTTACCCTTAGGGTCCCAAGGCGCTTCGACCGCTGCGAAACCCTTCCTGGCTTCCCTGAGAGATGGTCCCTTAATGGGTATCTCCAGGGTGAGACCAGGCATCCCCGGCGGTCTGGTGGGGCCATTAGTGAAGATGAGGCAAGCTAATGCCCAGAGTTGCCGAGTGTGATCGCTGATCAGAGTGGGCACCGAGGCGAGAGAATTATCGAGTCCGCTGACCCTGGTCCAGAAACCTGCCGTGCCGGGAATCGAACCCTGGTCCCAGGCCGTCCTCTGCTCTCGGGTCTGCCGCCTCTAACCAGTGAGCCACACTCTTTTGTGTCCTTTTCTTGGGTCTCCATGACTGTGCGTGATTCCCGCGGGGTGAGTGCCTGAGGGGGGAGGTTTGGGTATTCCTATCTAATATGGTACTTTCAGGTTCTGCTTATCCTGACTTAGCCGCCCCGCCCCTAAGAACGTTTGCTGTCTGGACTGTTGATTGCCATTATCGCCGTGGGGCGGGTACAGTAACGTGGAGTCCCCTTTTCCTTTTTTCTAATATTTTCGCTTTCTTTTACTCTCCGGGTTGGGCTGTATAATGATTGCAACTTTATCCATCTCGCTGATAACTTGATTATCATGAGAGTGATGTTCTGCTTGTTTTTGGGCACATGAGGTTGCGAGTGGACACTGACCGAAGAAGAATTGCAAGGGCATCTATGGCTTGAACGCTTCGGACTATTCTGATGACAGATCTAGGGATTCCCTATTATAATGTTGTTGGTTCTGTTCCCCGCCATGTGCACCAGGACGCTTATTATACAACCGATCCTTTATTCTTTAACATAAAATTAACCCTCTGTGATCCTGTGCCGGGGGGTTACACTCAGTTAGCATTACGGACTCGCAGCATTGTGTAGTATTGCGTAACCACTCCATACTTTTTATTGACATTGGTGCTTTCCAGTTTGTTCTGTGGCCGGCCTCTGAGTTGTAGGCCCGTATTTGTATGCAACCATCTACATAAATAAAGGTTTTTAGAAAAAAATAATTTTAAAAAAAAGAATCTTTGTCGGAAAAAGATGCTTCTTCAGAAGCAACGCAAGGCCAGAAACCATTGTACAGATAACCTTACATTACTCTCCGTGGTGATAATTGGATGCCACATCGAGTGAAACCACAGTTGAGGCAGGAATACTTGAAGCCATTACTTCTACCACCAAGGCAACTTTTATACCAAAACAGCATCATTATGCAATCTTTACTCATAATTTCACTTAACCACTTACAGGACATAAAGTGACGCAAATTGACCAATACAGTTTTTGAGTTTATATATGTTGGAGATTTTAATATTCCTGTTTGCCCACTCTCTAATCAAAAGTTATGTGGCACATTGAACCGTGTTGGAGAGTCAACCATACATTTCCAACACAATACATATGGAGAAACCCTGAACTCTTTCCTACTGGCCCACGATATGGAGATTATAGAGATTGAGCAGGATGAGAAGGGTGATAGCCTGCCAACTTTTGTAGGGAGAGGGGCGAACACTGTAATTGATTTTATTTGCATGTCTTCCGAACTAGCTATTTTTAGTTCTGGTGTCAAGGTTGTAGACCACATGATTAGTGATCATAACTGTCTTGTTATTGAAACTAGGTTTTGGGATGCTTGCATAACCCCAGATAGTAGCCCTATCACAAACATTGAAGTACATAGGCCGAACGGATTCAGAATAAGGTGGGCTGGGGATAAGGCTGAAGTAACCTCAAATTGTATTATCTCTGGCTGTTTAAATGACATTACATTAATTACTGATGAGAATTCAAATATGAAGGCCTGTATTTTTTACTTTACAAGAATCAATGTTTTTATTAGTGACAAGTTTACTAGGGCTGCTGGAAACTCTAAAAATAAAGCAAGGGGTTGGTTCAATAATGCCTGTACTGTGGCACTGAAAACTCTAAAAAAGGCATTAACCATTAAACCTAGAGATAAAACAGTTGTAGCTAAGCTTAGATCTGACTATAATTCAGCTCTTAAGCAAAGGAAAGCTGAATTACGTGAGGAAGCTTGGGAGCGTTTTGATCAAGCGGCTGTTTCAAATAACTGTACTCTTTTTTGGGCTGCAGTTAACAGCCCCTTTTTAAAAGATGACAAACTCCCCGTGTTGACCTCAAACGTTGGTAAGGAATCATGGGTACAGCATTTTTCTGGCATTTTTAATCCTAAAACTGAAGTGTTGCCGATAAGTTGCTCCTGGCCAGTACTTAACATAGATATCACCTTACAGGAGGTCCTAGTATCCGGGCTAGTAAGGGTGGAAAGGCCCAGGGACCCGATGGTGTCCCAGTTGACGTATACAAATTTGCACCTGAGACTTGGGGGCCAGTACTAGTCAAAGTTTTTAATGCTGCTGTTCACTGTACTATTCCTTGCACTTGGTCTGAATCAATAATAGTTCCGATTCACAAGAAAGGGGACCGAGGAAACGTCAAAAATTACTGGCCAATTTCATTGCTGGATTCGTCCGTCAAGATTATGAGCCGTGTACTCCTCGCCCGATTAGAAGAGTGGGCAGAGTCTAATCAGATAATGACAGACTGCCAATACGGGTTTAGGAAAGGAAGAGGTTGCATTGAACAATGTTTAAACCTGGAACTCCTGATAGGGAAATACACCCGTGCAAAAAATGGGTCACTCTACCTTTGTTTCGCTGATTTGAGCAGCGCTTTCGATCTGGTGGATCACGCCATACTATGGACTACCTTGCTAGAAATGGGAGCACCTAGGGAAATTATATATTTCCTGGCCCGCCTGTACGAGAGACTCAGCTCGAGTGTCCGGTATGGGCCTTCGGGCGAATGTACAGATAAATTCCGGGTCAGGAGAGGTATTAGGCAAGGGTGCGTCCTGGCACCCCTGCTTTTCACTCTTTTTATCAATGAAGTAGACTCGATCCTCAAGAAAGCACCAGCGGACGCCCCTAGAGTAAACACAAGTACCATCCCCGTGTTACTCTATGCGGACGACGCTGTGTTGCTCTCTAGGACCCCTCGGGGTCTACAGCTCTTGATGGACAAATTTGTGGCCTTTATAGAAAAAAGAAAGTTGGTCATCAACAAGAGCAAGACATGTGTGATGGAGTGTGGAGCTAGCAATGTTAAAACTAAAAGGCCCTATAGGTATCACATTGATGGCCAGGTGGTGCAGTGTGTGGAAAATTTCTGTTACCTGGGGGTTACCTTTTCTAAAAATGGGCGCTGGGATGTTGAGCACAAGGTGGTGCGTGATAAAATGATTAGGAGCGCCAATGGAATATTTGCTTTCGCAAGTAAACTAGGTAGTAGAAGGCCCAAGGTAATGCTTAAGATCTTTGAAGCCAGGTGCCTCTCGGCTGCTCTTTACGGAGCAGGGGTCTGGGGGGTATCCAGGGTAGAACCTTTACAGGTAGAAGAGAATATTTTTCTGAAAAAATTACTGTGTCTCCCGACATCCACCGCTAATAGTCTGGTCCACAAAGAATTAGGATTACAACATCTAAATGATCTATTACTGTTGAGACCTCTGATGTTATGGCGCTCGGTCTGGATGAAAGACGAAACCTCATTTAACAGGGCTATCATTGAGGATTGTCTACGTCTAGACTTTTTCCTCAAAATCCCATGGATTAAGTACACAATTGAATCCTTTTCCAGTGTGTTTGGGTTAAACGTTACACTAGATCACTGTTCTGCCTCGGATCTCTCTAAAGAGAGTCTGAAATCAATCTTTTTAAATCATTGTGCAGAAAGACGAGCTATGGATGATCTCAAACTTTCCACCTGTATACGTTATAATCAATTGAACGAATGTGTGGGCCTACATCCCTACCTCCCCCAGGTGACCAAAGGGCAACATCGGTTTGTCCTCACCAGGATGAGGATGGGTACGGCCCACCTATTGGTTGCATTTCCTGAGATTAAGATGCGCCCTATAGGTCCATGTCGGTGTGACAACTTTTCAGAACAAAGCACAGAGCACTTTCTACTTGTATGTAACCTGTACAGTGAATATCGTAAATTCTTTTTAAAACCTATATTTATTAAATTTGGAGCAAGAACTATTAAAGCGGCAATGAAGTTACTTTTTAATTTGCATCACCCTGACATCTGTTTTTATACGGCTAGTTATATACTCAGGGCCATTAGCTCTAGGAAAAGCATGATTTTTTAAGTCAACAATTTTAAAGTAATTTATTTATTTGAACCGTTTTTAAAAAAAAAAAAAAGTGTGCCATCTGACATGTATATGTATCTTACTGTATTTTTAGCGGATTGCGATTGTCAAGTGTATTTTTTTCTTTTAACATGTAGTGTATGTATTGTTATGTACTTTTATGGACATGATTTACATGTTTCCGAATAAAGTTTTTGACTTGACTTGACTTGACCCTACATCACTTATGAGTGCGGAATGTGTCAAAAAAGTACAAAAACTGACACACCAGGGGGACAAATGGCACACTTTACAGAAGGCAGCCCTGGATCAGAGATCAGGCTGCAGAAGCAAGGACAAAACCCCCAGTTATACTAGCCAGGATGTCTAGACAGACTTCCAGGGGAAGAAGAATTCCAACTTCAGTGAAAAAGAGAATGACATCTTGATCATAGAGGTGAAGGAGCATCAACATCAGCTCTTAGTCACCTCCAAATTGCCACTAGGGAGGAATAAGGCCATTTGGCAGTCTATCATGGAGAAGATGAAAAGTGTAGGACAAGTGAAGAGGACTGTCACTGACTGCAAGAAGGGCTGGCATGATTATAAACACTGGATGAAGGAGAAACTTGTCAATAACTTGAAGACAGCAATGCAGACCAGATTAGGGAGCCCAGCGCCCCAGGAGGAGCTGGATGTCTTGGAGAAGCGGGTGGGAGCTGTCATCCCAGCTAAGTTGGTGTCTAGAGTACTAGGATACGACAGCAGAGCACACAAGGAACAACCACAGCTGCAGAGTAAATATTAACAAGGGACAATGTGGGGAAAAATATCATGTCGTGCAGTTCACCCAGCTGCGTCCCAGCACTCCACTGTGCTGTGTGCAGTTTCAAAGTGCAGGAATCTGGATCATGTCCCATTAAAAGGCTCAGATGAAGTGCAGCACCAGTCCTGTTCCAACTTTGTATAGTGGCACGTGTAATTGATTGCACAAATGAGGCACTTACAGGCTACAATTTGACGCAGGGCAACGATGCATGTCAATTTGCTGCGCTGCCCTGTGTCAAAAGAAAAGGGTAGGAATATGCTATATCTATGAGATATGATGCATTCATGTCCTCTCAAACTCTGCTGGCATGCAAATGGCTGCCTAGCACCAATGCAGGTACCCTTGCACCATGGCGCAAGGGTGGCTGTTTTGAAATCAGGTGGTATTTATGCAGGAAGGGGCATTTTTCTTCTAAAAAAAACTTTTACCCTACCCCTGGAGGTTTTTTTCATGCACTCCCTGGTGTACATATCCTTGTAAATATGGAAATACATCAAAATCCAAGGGAAAACCAACCGCAGCGTCCATGGTACACCCCCCAGGTGCAGAGTAAGGCAATGCAGCGACTTGCTCTCTCTTGCCTTACTCCATATCAACAAGGCCATGAAAAGCCATGCAAAGTGGCTTTGTGTGGCTTTATAGATATGGGTCTGCAGCCTGCTCTGCCGGTGTGCCACAAAAAGTGATATACCTCAGGTGTCAGTTGCATGTAAATATGTATGCCTATGCCCCATGGACTGGAACGACACTTCACACATGAACCCTACACAACCTGCTGGTGACAATGCAGGCCATCTTGCACCATGAGGCCACTGTTACTTGGGCCGAAGCACAAAATTAATCTGCACTGTAAAGCAAACAAATGGCATGGACTAGTCAGAGGAGAAACAGCTACCCTATGAGGAGTGGGGTATGTGAAGCATCAACACATAAGAAAATGCCAGGAGCCACGTGTACACTACCTGGTATGATGATACATTGCACATAGCAGTCCTGATGTGCATGGTGAGACCACACATGTGTCAGTTGCCATGGTAGAGACTACCAGAACTCATGCCATTTACTAAATCTGACTGAGTCAGAGTAAATGCAAGTGATGCACACCAGAGGACCATGTGTGTTGAAATCAAAGATGACGTGTGGCCATGGTGGGCCCCTGGTTGTGCAGTGCATTGTAAGTGCTGGCTGAGTAGGTTGAACTGCCACTGTGGCTGAATGAGGAGACATCGATGGTTTGAGACTGAGGTGGATGTGCCCAGTTATGTTGAAAACTTGGGTAGATACATGTCATCAATTTCAGCGCTACTACCTGGTAAGGTACAGCTTGAGCCATTGCATCAATAACTGACAGCCATGTCAGTCCACTGGATATTATCACATATTGATGGTGTTGTAATCACATGAGAGTCAATGTATGATCTGTGTTACATCACTGATTGGCATTAAGTTGAATCACTTGAATAAAATGAGGAGGGCAGGGAAGGCCTTCCTGACTCACAGGATATGATGTACTATGCAGATACCCAACTCTGACAAGTATCAACGGTGCTGAGTGTCAGTGCTAGCAACCTACCTATTGTGACAGGACCCATCCCCTCGGTCCTGTCACGATATCTGATCTGGTACACAGTGCCCACTGTCCACAAAGAGGAAGTAAAATATGTATTCAATCAAGCAAATGAGTATCCACAATTAAGAAATACATGGTGAGTACGTGCCCTCACACATTCCTTAGTGTAACAAAGTTGGTGGATGTGTAGAAGTGTGCAGGATATGTGTTACAAAATCAACCCTTGCCCACATGAATGCACAATGTAAATACTAGACAGTACACCAAGTGCCCTAGTGTATAGTTTGAAAGCCAGATGGAGGGATCATAACTAATTCATGACCAGACCATCATCACCTGCAGAGGCGCAGTGGGCTGAATATTGGCCACAGGGAATGCAGGCACCCTGAGGATCAGGCGGAATGTGACCAGTTGTGGTGTTAATATGTCAAAACAGAAACAGCGTATGAATCATGAAAAAGACTGCAAATCACTTTGGTAGATGTGGACCTGACATCTTCCTATATGTCCAGGAATGGTAGGCCCAGTGACGTGTATAACTGAGTTGCAATATGTGTCATGAGACAAAAGGTCAGCCTTGTCACAAGTGGTTGAATGAAGTATGCAGAGAGACTGCCATCTGAAACTTGGACTCTATACCTCTGTGTAACAGACATATAATGCATCAATATTGTATTGAAAGTCAAATATTAGCAAGTCAGATTGCCATTCAGATCACTCATGTAAACATCTAATATAGAACACCATTAACATTTCTCTATCCCATTGCAGAGGAAGTACCTACAATTCACAGCCAGCTGCCTGTCTGGGTTGACAATCTGGCTGAGGATGACAGCCTGCCAACCTCTTGACCAAGAGACTATCTGGCAAACTCTGGCCTCCTTTGAAACACCATCTTGGTTCTGGGAAGGGCCAACAGCGTTACAGGGTCTCCAGAGGATCCACCCATTACCCAACAACCACCACCTGCCAGCCCACCCAAGGGCCTGGACTCTGAAGACCCTCAAGTAAAATTCAAACATTGTTCTGTGGGAGCCAAACGGTAGATGGTAGATGTGGTGCAGGTGGGGATGGGCACTGTGGCTGGCACCCTAGATGCGGTCCATAGGTGTCTCAGTCCAAATTAGGACACATGGTCGCTATAAGATGCACCTACCCTCCGCTCTGTGGGCTCGACCAGTTCCTAGCTAACATTGCTGGTGTCATGAGGCTGAGGCATGATTAACTGGCCTGCCGAAGTGGCACAAGTGAGGTTGCCAAACAGCTGGGGGCCATCCACATCATCCAGGAGTCCATGGAACATAAGCAGGAAACATACATTGAAACCATGGATGCCTTCCACTGTGATGTTACTGCTGTGCTGGCAAACCAGCAGGCTTATCTCAGTACATTGCTGCCACACTTGTTGCCACAGGGAAAGGATGCTGCAGACAGGGGCTCCACATCTTCAGCCCCTGATGTGTGTGTACCTCCTTTGCCTCTGTCACCTATAACATCCCCATCACGGAAAAACACCACACACATCGGAGGAGAAAGATGCAGTGGCAGCCGTAAGGGATCGGGAGTGGCGGGGTAGGGTGCGAAGGCAGGAGGGAGGGGGAACGGGGCCAAAAATTCATGTGCACTTGAAGTGGGCAAACCACTCCTCACATGTCCTGCTCGGAGAGCAGAGCAGCCCCGCCTGCCCCGCAGCAAAGCAGCAGGAACAAATAAAATGATAATAACATTGAGCTATTATAATTTAATTTTTTTCTTTAGTTACACTTCCTCAAAGCAGTGGGCGATGCTCCTCCACCTTAATGGAGGAGACGCCATCGGGAAGATGTAGACTTCTGCTCTTTTCAACGTAAATCTGTCCAGTAGCATTTCTCTTACACAAATTGACAGTTTCCCCTTTGCCCACACATGATGAACATCCCAGTGTACTTCTCAAATGGTACTCTCCTCAATTTTCTGTCACGCCTGTTGATCTCACCTATTTTTGGAATGTCAATGTGGCCTACCTTACTTATTGGCAATTCGTTCATACTTTTCCTCACTGAAACACTCCTTTACTTCACATGTCCTGTGCAGTGTGCCCCCCCCCCCCCCCCCCATGGACTGTGACTGACATCTAATGGCTCAAAAAAACCGTTGGGATTGTTTCTGAAAGAACTGTGCCTGTAATTCCAAACAATTTTGCACATGTGAATAAATGCACTGAGTTCAACATGTGTGTTGTATGTCTGTTGGGGTCTGGAGTAAATACAACATATTGGATTTTGTGAGCCAAAGACACCAACTAGTCCACAAAGGGACATGTGTGTCATTGAGATATAGGTAAAGCTACACAGGCAGAGGGAAAAATATTTGGTGAACCCTTTGTGTACTAAGACTAGCAAGTAGTTACTCAAGGTCACACACATAATGTGAAACAAGCAGCATGCAGTCAATGTTAATGGCGAGTGAAGTCAAAGCCCTGGTGGTGAGCACATTTCACCACTAGCCAGTTAACAACACTGCTGTGACAAGCAAATGGTGCAAGGGAGAGAGTGTAAGGGGCCTGCATCAGTGTGTGATCAGTGCATCAGTGTGTGACTCAAAGAATCCTTGATTACTGACAATGTCTTTTTGTGTTTGACATCACCTTCCCTCAAATGCATTTCGTATGAATAATGCGTGCAGTGCATCAGTAGGTGAATACCTGTTTCTGTCTGTCTATCCATTTACAGTAAGAGTGCCGCTTACAGAGATCAACTATGTTTGTTGATCTCTTAAGTGACTCCATTGCAAACTTGTCATGATCCATTCCTTAAGAGCCTCACCTAATTACACATTATACATTAAATGCTGCCAGGAAATCCTACAACATGGCTCTACCCAAACAAAGCATGCATGACAGCTGCCGTGCAGTCAATAAGAAAAGATTTTTTTTTAAAGCACCATTCAAAAATAATATCCTAAACTGACTAAACTACACCAGCTATTCCTACCTACACTCTTCCTACCCTGGCCAATGCTAAATCAATTAACCAATCCTAACGTAATACTAACATAACCTTCTCAACCTTAAATTATACTACTCTACACTATTACCACAACAGACAAGTTAAACATCAATCCCCACCCCTCTTAATACACATTTGCACATGACACAAACATAAACTACACCTATACACAAACTACCTAAACATTAAAAAATAAACTACACCTATACACAAACTACCTAAACATTAAAACCTAAACAAATATATATTATTTTGTATTAAAGAAAATGATACACATACTAAACATTAACCTCCCATCTACTTAACCACCTACCCCCCATATCCACACCTAACAACACATAAATATAAAAATCTGTAAAAGCACCAATACTTACTTACTCTATCACTAATCTAAAACCTATCCTAATCTATGTTAAAACTAGATACAGTATGGAATATAAAAAAATTTGGAAGGGTTTAGAACGATGGACAGAGGGCCTAATGGGCTCAGCAATTTTGTCCATTGATTGCTGTAGTGTTTTTACCATCTGCAACCGTGTTTTCATCTGTAGTTCAAGCCCTGCCAGCCTCAATATCGTGTCTGCATTGTCCTTCAGGGCTTGCCTCTCAAAGTCCGTAGGCTGACCCAGAGTAGGGGTCATTGCCTGTGGTGTCACTGCTTAAGCCTCAACCGGATTCGTTTGACGTTTTTTGGCGCGAGATTGAAAAAAATAATATATATATATATATATATATAAAAAAAATATATATATACAAGTGATTTGTAATTGATCGAATTTGGACATTCCGTCAGAAATTGTAGACTGCACTCCTGTATTCAATACGAGTGAAATCTGGGCATACAAGATTTACTTCTTTGCCCCACATCTACGCCACAATTGAAAGTGCTGCTGCCGTCTTGAATTTAAATTGACGTGCTTTCTAACTAAGTAAAAAGGGTCATCAATTGTATATACAACTAGTTTTGTCCTGATGATGGTCTTATGAAAACTTCAAAAAAGACCGAAACGTCGACTATTTTAGTCCAACTCTGCACTTTTTGTTTTATGTCATCTTTTGATTTTCTTCTGATTTTAAGTTGAAATCAATGAACTATTGAGCCTAAGCAGTCTGGACTTAATATTTGGATATGTCAAAGGGGAAATAACTAATACCTTGAATATCTAAATAATATCCATGTATGTACCCTATTCTACATGAATGCTCATTTTTTTGTATATAAATATATTTTTCTGTCTTGAAAACAAATAATAACTTTCAGACAACACAAAATCCTGGTTTTTCGTATTTTATTGATCATTTATTGTATATATGGTGTTAGTGTGGTAACACTTTTTGTTCTGACTTTGTGGGACTTTTCCTAAAAATCAATAACACAGGACAGCCACTGATTAATCTCAGGTTTAGGTACTTTGATTATTTAAAACAGGTCCTAACAGTGCTGAGAAATAAGAAAACAACAAAACCCCTTGCTGGCCATTTTCCTTAGAAAACGGTGATCTAGAACATCCTGCAATGGCACCAAGTTCATGTGAGAGGGCCACTTCAGGCCTGGTGCTTGCCTTGTCCTGTCCTGTCGGGCCTGAGGTGGTGATATACAGGCCCTTGCTGCCCTTGTCTTCTTGTACTACCGTCCCATCCTCTGGAAGCCCTTGGACACATGCCTGATGTGGCAGTATCTCTCTTTTTCCGATTCAGTACTGGCATTCCTGCTGAGGGGTTGAATTGTCTGTTGGGAGGAAGGACATATATATCAGAAATTGTCAAGTTTTCCATCAATTACTTGCATGAATTACAATTAGCTGCACAAGTGTCATGTCTAGGCACATATGAGACATCTACGGAATTAATCACAACCAAACATCCCAAGCAGCATGTCCACTGCCTAAAGTTACAATACGTAAGTACTCAAGTCTTGGCCTTGTAGGTATATGAAAATGGCAGTGTCTAGTCTTATAATGATGACCCATGTGCATATTAAGACAGATTCTGCACATTTATGTTGGGTACATATGGAATGGTACTCGTGGTCCATCTAGGTAATCCCTGGGGGTTGTCATGTAGCATGTTCCGCCAATGTGCAATTATGAATGCGTAGTATGTACATGTATTGCCTCATCCTTCACTGTTATGGCAAATACACTAGGCCACACACTTCATCAAAGATTGACACTGTGCCATGTAGTTGAGACATAGAGAGAGTGTGGCTAGCTACCTCTAAATCAATAAAGAGATGCATGTTACAAAAAGGATAAGCCACTGCGATTCCTCCGGGACTTCCAGCCCTGTGACCTCGCCCATAACTCATGTAACCTCCCTCCAATAGTGTTGGATGTAGAGGCAGGTATAAAGAATGTGAAAAGAGGAGTTCACCTCCCCACAGCCCCTGATACATTGTTCCAAATCACAGTTGCCCAGCATATACATGAGTGTTCTTGAGGAGTAGGATCTGTGAAAGACCCGTAGCTGGATGAGGCAAAAACATGCCCTGGAGCGCCTCCCTTAAGTCATCCTCCTCCAGCAGCCAGACATTAGTCTCCCACAACTCTCTCAGGGGATCCGGTGAATTGTTCATAAGCTTCTTGTATGTGAGGGAGGTGACTTTAGCTATCATAGGGTCCATCAGTAACCTATCTTCTAGGGGTGTATATTCAGGTAGTAGCTCCCACTCAAGCAGATGCCTGCGCAGAGCGTGTCCCACTAATAAGTATCTACACCATTTGGTTTCCGACATCATGTATTCCACTCTCATGTCATCTAAGGACATCATTGCCCAGCCCCTCCAGACATCACCCAGGCAGTCGATACCCAAAAGTCCCCACTGTTTGAATCCCTTTAGATTCGACAGCTCCTTTAACAAGTCGCTGTCCCGTGGGGGGTTCTATCAGTCAACTTTCCCTCCCAACCCTGGAATTTGATAACCTCTCGCCACTCCCGGATCACTGTCTGAGTAAGAAATGGAGGTTGCTGTTCTTGGTTACTGCGGTCGAGCGCTGCAGGGTAACCTCTACTGCCCATCCCAAAGCAATCTGCTCGAAAGAGGGCTTGTGGTGGTAAGCAAATACCCAGTTTTTTTATTGTGATCAGTTGAGCAGCACAGTAGTACATGCTGATGTCCGGTACCAACAGCCTCCACTCAAAGACTGGACGGCTGTAGGAAAGTAGGATCTTCTTTCATGGTTACTCCTTCTTTTTGCTGGTGTTTAACTGTTTTCTGACTAGTGTGACAGACAGGGGTACTGTTAATTAGGATCCCAGTCACTGTGCTTCCTCCCAAAATTGGTGATGCTATCCAACTATTTGGCTACAGGGGCACCCGGAAAAGTCCCTAGTAAATGGTTCTAAGGTGCCTAGGGCATGGGTATCCCAGGGGCCCCTATGGGCTGCAGCATGTATTATGACACCCAGGAGGGACCCTCCAAACTACCACTACAGGACTGCCATTGCAGCCTGTGTGTGTTGGTGCACGCACCACTCCCAGAAGATATGTATCCATATATCTAAAATTCGCTGCACTTGAGACCTATAAGTCACCCCTCTAGCAGGCCTTTCAGTCCTTGAAGGCAGGGTGCTCTGTTCTAAATGTGAGGGTACCCCTGCATGAGCAGGACACCCCTACAACTTTTGGAGTCCATTCTCGCGGGTTGGATGTGCATCAGCCATTACGATACATAGAGAGGCCAAGCGTCATTACACGAGGACCATCTCTAAACTGGCTGAAACAAACCTGGGCATGTTTGGTATCAAACATGTTGGAATCATACCCCCACACCGTATCCGGTTTTGGAGATATGATTCCATCCACGGTAGGGCACCTGCAGGATGCTCCGGGACTGATCTTACAGAGCATAACACTAGAACCTAGGGCTGCTACTGACCCCAGACACGATTCTGCCCCCTGCTGCTGGGCCAAGCCTGAGCAGGGAAAGGTAACACAATAGGTTTCCTGTCACAATGTGGTGTGACCACCTCCCAGACAGGATTTAGTGTATCGTGTGGGGTGGGGGGACTGGTCAGCACAACATAGTCTACTGGAAGGGCACATTTGGTAGTCCAAGACCAAGCACATTTATTTTGCAAATCAGGTATATAGAAAAAATATTCTCATTGTTTTTCGGAGGTACGAAACATAATCTATCTCCATTATAGTTTGTAAGAATGGTTGTCGCGACAAATCCATAATGTTGAGACAAATTGAAAACATAGTATCTATGTACTTATCTTATCTAGTGATATCACATCGCACAAACAGAATCCGAAAACAGGCCCATGAATTTGAAGGCAACAGGGTTCTGAAACGAAGCAAACAATGTCTGGTGGGGAGACTTACTCCACCTGATTTAAGGTATGCATTAGACTGATAATTCCTTTATTATATCCATAAATAGAGGTCTCAAATTGAGTCTCATAAGCATTGAACTATATAGTCCAAGGGAAAGGTAAACACCATTAGTTTTGTTCAAGCGTAGGGATACACAGAAACAAGGGTTAATATACTACCAGAATGGGAGGAGTATTTCGAATCTACACGAGTGTAAAGAATTAACAACAATGTAAACCCAAGATGTTGTGTTAGAAAATGATGCCCTTTGCACAAGAGATGCCTAAAAAACGATGTTATAGCCACTATAGTTGTGACTATCTATAGTTGTGAACTATGAGCAATCTGCACCAATGTAAGAAGAGTAACTCTGTGTTTTTCAAATCTTTTTAAATCTATCTAGAATCAGTCCTGAAGAAGGTAGACAAACAGAATACCGAAACGCCGCGTCGACTTGTGATTCTTTGTGTTTTTTAAATGTTTTTATGCAAATGTATAACATGTTTTCTTAAAAAATTGTATATTGTATAATGATCAATTTTTATTTTGAAGTGTAATAAATGTACAACAGAGATTTACGAAACTCATGGTGTGGAAAACATCTCTTTTTTAAATTCTTTTTTTAAATACTTGTATGTTGTGTTATTCATTAAATATCGCAGATTTTAATGCTAATGTTTGAGCTGACTATATACAACACTCGCACATACCTGGGCAGTACGTGGACCTGCTGGACGGCGTTTGGATCGCCTTTGCCTTTGCCTCTGACCTCACGCCTCGCGGAACCCGCTGCGCGGGTCCCGCTTCGCCAAGGGGCGCCTGGAACTTGGGAGCTGCCGTTGTTGGGACAGACCAGGGCTAAGGGCTGTGAGGGCTGCGAGCAGGAGGGGCTGGACTCAGTTTCCCAAGAGTCACAGCTCAGCTCCGCCCGCAACACCTGGGCCGCTCTCCCTCATCGCCCCGCCCTCAGCTGACCAGTGAAAGCTGCCGGATTCCTCCCTCTACGTGGGACAACACTCGCACATACCTGGGCACTACGTGGACCTGCTGGACGGCGTTTGGATCGCCTTTGCCTTTGCCTCTGACCTCACGCCTCGCGGAACCCGCTGCGCGGGTCCCGCTTCGCCAAGGGGCGCCTGGAACTTGGGAGCTGCCGTTGTTGGGACAGACCAGGGCTAAGGGCTGTGAGGGCTGCGAGCAGGAGGGGCTGGACTCAGTTTCCCAAGAGTCACAGCTCAGCTCCGCCCGCAACACCTGGGCCGCTCTCCCTCATCGCCCCGCCCTCAGCTGACCAGTGAAAGCTGCCGGATTCCTCCCTCTACGTGGGACAACACTCGCACATACCTGGGCAGTACGTGGACCTGCTGGACGGCGTTTGGATCGCCTTTGCCTTTGCCTTTGCCTTTTTTGCTAATGTTTGAGCTGACTATATAGTTAAGAAATAGGCTTTTTTCTAAAGATTGGGCATCTGTAGAGACACAGGAAGATCAATACACAGAATTTTCCTCTCCAGTTAACATACGCTTGTAGAAGTTGAGATTCAATTTTTGTAACTTTACCTTTCCCGCCGTATTGTTGGCATGCTGCTTTTGGAATGAAATACTCACTTTAGAGTGCACTTAATAGAAGTGAGATACACTCCTACATTGTCCTTTTTTTGTGGGGACGCCCTTGTCCTTTTTAAATCTGTTATCCCCCCAGTCCCCTATTAGTCTGTGCGGGGTCCTCCTTTGATTTCGTAACCACCTTGGGTGGACCCCATCACCGTAGGACTGATGGGACATGAGTTGAAGGGGGTGGGACACAAAGGCGTGAGTCCTTGCTAGGAAGTGCCAGAGGACCTTCTGCCCCCCTCTCTCTGCACTGAAGCAAAAGAGGCTGCCATCTTCGAGCTTGAGCAAATAACTACAACAAACTTCAGAACACAGTCAAACATGACTGTCCACTATCCTTTTTCAGAACCCCCCCAACCTGCTACCCTGTGCAATAGGATTAGAACCAAACACCTCTCCAACATGCAAAGTGCCTGTCACCCCATTTCAAACATGTGTTGTGCTAGGGTGAGACAGTGCCTTCAGTCAGGCCCTGAAATACTTTCTGAACCCAGCCCCTCTCTGACACCCATCAATTTTCCTGTGCACTACCGTCTCAGTGCTTCACCCTCCACTCCCCAGGCATCAAGTCACTCATCTTTGTGAGCAGTAAAGGATACAAACAAAGTTCAGTGTAATCACCACCTCAGTTTCAATGGTCCATAGTCAAACACAGGGTCACTTGACAGTTTATGTCCCACCACTCACCTTCATTTGAGGGCCAGATTTCAAATCCGACGTCTATATTCATCTTCTTTGTCGATCCCTTGATGGTCAGGAAGCCTCCCAGGTCGCCTGTCCCTCAGTGACCTTCGACCACCACGCGCCATCCCTCCAGCCACTCTCAGGACTCCTCCGGTGTGTTGAAGTACCAGGATTTCCCCTCTGCCATTACTCGCAGCCGTGCTGGATAAAGCATCATATATTTAAGGTCTTTGGTTCGGGTCTCACGGTTCACTACTTTAAAGCTCCTGCGTCGGTGCTGCAATTGGGAAGAAGCGCACTGTAGCGTTTTTGTATTTTAAGTCACTGTGGGAATGAGCCGTCTGGAGTATGGTGTCTCTGTCACAACACAATAGTTCAGGATCCTGGCTATGATCGTTCGGGCTGGGGCTACAGGCCTCAGCTTTGGAATGGGTGCCCTGTGCGTGCGTTAAATGGCAAAGAAGTTCAACACTGGCCTAGGGCATAGATGATTTAGGATCATGTCTTCCAGGAATAGGTTGACACTGGGGCCCTCCAACCCCTCAGGGACCTCCCACATGCTTATATTGTTCCTGCGCGCTCACACCTCCTGATCTTCTAGTTTCACAGTCATGGCACCTTGTTGTTGCTTGAGGTGTTGGGCTTGTTCCTCCAATTGTTTGGTCATCTGTTGCAGCTTAGTTATGTTTGTTTCCGTCGTGGTGACCTTCTCAGAGATTTTGCAGATATCTGCTCTAAGGAGATTGACATCTGTGGTAACTGAATCCAATTTTGTCTCAATAGTGCCCTTTAGATTGGTAATAGCTGCGGTAATGGCGCCCACCGTGAGCTCTGCTGCCCCCATTTGGTCGTCTGTTGGTCCAAAGCTGCGGTTGTCTGTTTTGAGATGGCATATTTATCCATTTTGTTAGTGTGAGTGGTGAGTAAGCCTTTTGGTTCCACCATATCATCACGGAGTCTAGAGGGGAAGTGCCGTCAGCCAGCCGGACTTCAGTGTAAAGCAAATTATCCCCCGAAGCGACCCTCAGAAAACACCTCCTCCACGACTCCCAGCTCAGGTCCACAGGTCACCTTCAATCAGTACGCCCCTCTCGGCGCACCAGATGTATTTACGCCACCTCTGCTCTAGGCCACTTTGGAAGCAGCCTGCGTAAAGAGCACTCCGTGGCCCAGGATGATACTCTACACCACTTGCGGGCCACTCTCACCTCTGTTGTTGGTGGCCCTCTGTAGACACAGTCAGTATTGGATCTTTGGACATCGAGCCAGAGGACAGCAGGTTCAATGCACACAGGAGCACCCTTGCCACTCTTGCTACTCCCCTGTTTCCTCACCAGTCTTCTGCCTTCCATGCCTCTGTGGCCTCTACTTATCGCTGGGATTGTGTGGCCCCACTGCCCCTCAAATCAGTGCTTAGACTGACTCTGCTGCTCTTTCTACCTGTGAGTCCAAAACTGCACAGGCGGGCATTTCTGGCGGCACTTCTCACCTTTGCTCCACCGGAGAGTCACCGATCACACAGCAAAGTCGGGCAGATACAGAGATCAGGTCAGTCTCCTGTCCCCACTGCCTCTCGTCAACTGCTTCTAGGCCTCCAATCTAAATTTGTGCTGCCTCTTTTGCCACTCCGCCCTGCTGGTTCAGCTCTTCACCGTGCGTTTCATCTGCTCTTCCCCAAGTGGCTCTTCTGCTCACCGCCGCAGCCCCCCCGCCACTGGGGTCCGAGGCTGCACAGGCCGGAATTTCTGTCAGCACTTCTCACCTTCTTTGTACCACCGGAGAGTCAACGGTCGGCAGCAAAATCGTGCAGCCACGGAGCTCAGGTCAGTCTCCTGTCTCCACTGCCTCCTGTCAACTGCTTCTAGGCCTCTAATCTAAATTTAGGCTGCCTCTATTGCCCCTCCGCCCTGCTGGTTCAGCTCTTCACCGTGGGGTTACTCTGCTCACCGCTGCAGCCCCTTCATCATCGGGGCCCGAGGCACCGCCCTGCATGAGCCCACACAGCTCTTAAGTTGACTATGCATCACATTCGCAGACGGTTCCCTTGACCAGCCCTAGGGGAGAGCATCCACGTGATAGGCTACCAACACCATTGTATTTAGTGCAGGTCTGGATTTATGGGCCAATTATGGGCTTAGGCCGTTGTGCAAGCTCGGAACTCCTCTAGTGTGTGGCCATGACTATTGGAACCAAGCCAAGCCCCTCAAGACCCAAGGAAATTGGCACTGTCTCAAATTTACAACATCACGTTACCTGGGGCAGCGCCAAAAATGTATGCCTCCCCAGAGCAGACGTAACAAGGAAAAATGTTAACATTTCTCCTCTTTTTTTTCCAATTTTCCCTTGTGCTGCCTTATGCAGCACAATTAGAACGAGAACAATGTATCTTGTGATTGTCTTGGGGCAGATAGGTGCCCATTCCTGCACAAAAACAATCATGCCAACAACACAGACACCCTTGCACCATGGTGCAAGGGTGAGTGCATTGGCACTCAGCTGTAAAGTGTGCATCATCACTGGCTGAAAGGACAGGAATGCACCATATCTTGTAAATATGATGCATTCCTGCCTCATCGAATGGGCGTAGGGCAGCGGAGCAAAATGACTTCTGGCACAGCCCTGCAACAATGTTTTGTAAGTGAGGCCCAAAGTATTTTGCGAAAGCCATACAACTACAAGCTCATGGTATATAAGGACTTACAGGTAGCCCCATCAACTTCTATCCCCAGGTGGTCCAGGAGATCTGGGTCCCAGCATATAACATCAGCCCACCGGTGTTTGAGTTGGACAAACAGCTCACAATACACTACACAAAACAACACAAATTACAATGACAAGGAAACAATGACAGTTTGGGGACACAACAGGAATAACAGAGACACCAACAAGACCAATCAACAGCACAGATATTCGCAAGCAAACACACAACACCTCGCCTAGCCAGCACAGTCAAAAAGACTGTAAGTAAAGTGAAAGGAACTTGGTTTGCAGCATGGCTGAGCCATTGCATTGTTTCTTGGGACACATTTCCAACCTATACGTCATTAAAGCATGACCTTTCCTACTCAAGCATCACATTTTCAGGTTAAGTAGGACTTTTCCTATAAAGAGTCATGTTTCCGACACGTGTCAGCTTTCCTACTAGAGTGTCATCTTTCCTACTCAAGCATCAAGTTTTCAGGTAATGCTGGACTTTTCATAAAAAAGGGTTATGTTTCCTAGAAATACATCACCTTTCCTACTAAAGAGTCACCTTTCTTACTTAAGCATCACATTTCAGGTAAAGCAGGACTTCTCCTACCAAAGCGTCATATTTTCAGCAAATGCACCACCTTTCCTACTAATGCTAAAGCATTACCTATCGTACTAGAGTGTTATGTTAACTATTCTAATGTCACTTTCACTACTATGGAGTCATGTTTCCTACTATTGTGTCATGTTTACAATTATGGTGTCACGTTTATTACTATTATGTCACGTTTACAACTATGGTGTCACGTTTCCTATGATAGTGTCACGTTTACTACTAAATATTTTGTTTATTACTGAGACATTGTTAGGGAACTAGCCAAGGCTCAAGTTACACACAACACATGGCATTGCACAATGCATTGTTTCTAAGGCTTTGACGTTGATGGCTGGCTTACGAATGAGACTGAGTAGAATCCATCCTGCTGTGGACCACTGTGTAATTTTTTCATTGATGTGACTAGCCCTTTGAATGTTGTATAGTGTATTGATTAGTGCAATGCAGGTAAACGCTCCCAGGGGTCCCTTTTGATGTTCATATATTCTTAACTGACATGCTTGTAGACTTGGGATGTGTTGCGTGTGTATGTTGACAGTGCACATTTGTGTGACTTGTTGTATTACTGGTGCCCAGTTATGCATAGTGCACACTTTCTCTGTTTACAGTATGGTGCAACTTCAAGCGTGTGCAGCGTAACTTACAAACATGTGCGGCGTGCGTAAACAGGGAAAGTGTGCCCTATTACATTGAATGCACTAACACCAGGGTAGACGCCAACTTGCACTGGCCTGGGGGCAGTGCATTCACGTGTAAAATGGATCCAATGCTTTACAGCTGCTCTTTGTTTCACTGTGCATGCAGCAACCCGCCTGCACTTTTAAAGGGGTTTAGAGATCCCCTTGCAGGTGAATGTAGAGAGTGGATCCTCTCAATACCCCTGCAACTCCCCCATGGCACAGAGTTCAATAAGCCGGTCTATTGAGATTCCTTGAATTATTCCATAGCTATGAGGCCATGATGAGCCACACAGGGTATTTTTTGTGGCCTCGTAGATATGGGTTAGAAGCTTGTGCCACCAAAGATCTCAGCATTTGGTACATAAGACCACATCTGGCTCCACTGCTATCCTAGGATGTGTTATGGATGCATTACCCACTCAGAGATTGACATACGCTGGCTGGTTCAGCCAGACTATAGTATATGTGGCATCCAGGGACACATTGTCTAGATGTGTAATGGATGTGGCTAAGCATATATGACACATGTTGATATGTGGAAACCAACAGTTGCCCTAGAGTGATAACCAACAACCATCATATCATGCCGTTGGGAAACACATATGCTGTATGAGCCTGGTTCTGGAAGATTATGTGTGGCACATGCACAATGTCAATGCATATTAGTGTTTGCCTCACATCTTTGTCCATATTTTGGTGACCACGAGGCGAGCTTGGGTAGCCAAATTAAGTCTAATTTATTCCAAGGCAGTATTTGTTTGCTATTGGCATGCATATGTAGCTATATTGAGGGCTTACTTGAACCTATTATGGGCCAATTACTATCATGCATGATGTGAGTGTTGTGATGTTTACACTGACTATGAAGTAAGATTGCTTGCGCAATGGTAATGTTCATACATTTATTAGAATTTTAGCACACTGTTTTTACGAAGTTCATGTATTTGTGTTCACTGATGTAACTCATGCATCTGCAAAAAAGTCTGTCCTATTTGGTCTCTCCACTGTGTCCCAGCAATTGTATGTACATTGTGGCGTTAGTATTTATTTATTTATTCATTTATTTTTGCGATTTGTACAGCGCACAACTACCCGGAGGTTCTGGCGCTTTAAGATCAAAAACTAAATGAACAAGGGCATCTATTATGCAAACAGCCACGTCATCATCCTCTGGGCCTGTATGGTTCTCATTTCCTCTGTCCCATGGGACATTGGTCCGCACACATATGTTGTGCAAAATGCAGCACTGAAGTATGGTCTTACACACTTTAGGGGGTGTGGAGCAACCTCCCCCAGACATGTTGAGACAGCGAAAGCGTGACGTTGAACCGGGTCCTTCAATGTGCATGATTGTTGCTCTGCTGGGCCTCTCCCAGGGGCAGGTCATATGGGGTCATGACTCATGGCTGCAGACCATATCCTTGATCAGCTGAAAAGAAAGGAGGGGAACAACTAGGGGGGCGTGGCCAGCAGCCTAAGATGGCGGGCGCGTTCTACTAACGCTCCGTGCCTAATCCCCAGATTATCCTGCGCATCTTGCTGTCACGGGGCTCCATCCGGCCCCGGTGCTTACCTGCTGGGGGTACCTGGAGTCGCGCTGCCTGTGGAGGGATTCCTGAGCCCTGTATTCCTTCCACAGCGGCCCTGCAAGCAGAGGCCTTCGGTGTGGGTGGAGGCCCGGGCCTGACTGTGTGGCCGCGAGCTGCTGCCTTCATGCCAGGGTGATGCCGTGGTGATCCTGGGCCTACCTGGTGCTGCTGCATCCTGTCCTGGCACTATCGCGGGAGGCTCGCTGCGGGAGTTCACTGGCCCAGTGCTGCGGAGATTTTGCGGGCCTTCCGGCAGAGGTAGGCCCACATGGGGTGCCTTTTGGGGGCCGCAGGGGTCTGTCGGGCCCACGGCCCTCCTGCTAAGCGGTACTACTGCAGGTGTGCCTGCCTGGGATGACCGCATCCTACCCTGCTAAGGCGGAGGAGACCCCAGGCTTCTGTTGAGCCTCTGCCCGGAAACTGTCTGCAGGAGGAGCCTAAGCCCGGGCCTCGGGCCGGTCAACGGGACTTCCGGCCGAGGTAGGCCCACGAGGGGCGCAGCGCTGAGCTTCCTGGTGATGGTGGAGGGCCACGGGGGTCGGTCGGACCTAGGGCCCCCGGCTGGACAGTGCCTGTGGGGCATTACGGCCGAGGTGGGCCAGTTAGGGGCGCAGCGCGGTGCTTCCTGGCGACGGTGGGGACCACGGAGTTTGATCGGACCTAGGGCCCCCGGCTAAACAGAGCCGTGGGGACTGGTCGGGCCTGGGGCCCCGGCGGTGGTTGCCTGGGACAACCGCACCCTGCCCCGGTGAGGCGGGGGAGACCCTTACCTTCTGTCTGCCCGGAAGCTAACTGCAGGAGGAGCCTGAACCCAGGGCCTTGTGCTGATCTGGGGAGCCTTCTGGCCGAGGTGGGCCAGTGAGGGGCACAGCGCGGTGCTTCTTGATGACGGTGGGGGGTCACGGGGTCGGTCAGACCTAGGGCCCCCTACTAGACTGTGCTGCGGGGGCCAGTCGGACCTGGGGCCCCTGCGGCGGCTGCTGCCCGGGAGAGGGAGGTGGAGTTTGTGGTGTGGCGGCCATGCGGGCTAGGGGTCGGACGGACCTAGGGGTCTCCACCTAGGCGGGGGCTATGTCCATACTGCGCGGCCTTTGAGAAGTGCAGCTGAACAGGAGCGGGAAGGTGGCGGAGACCAGCGCTGGTCGCCCTATTGGAGCACTGCACTCCCTCGCTGCCCTCTCTGTGTAACGCCATCGGAGGGCCCCATATCACGGGTGAAGATGGTGACGACGGGGCTAGACCATGGGAAGTCTTGACCGCCGCGCATCGCTACCCATCGGCTGGGTGTCGCCAGGTGGACACAGACGCCCGAGCTCTTCGCCAGACTGCTCTTCTTCTGGGACCATTGCGGGAAGAGCCGTGTGCTGGCGGGAGACTGTATCCCGGAGGGGCTCCTCGCGAACGCGGACGAGGCTTCTGTGTTGGGACCATAGTAGCATCCTGGTGGCCCAGCCCTACTCCCTATGAAGAGAGAGATTGTCATGGGCCGCTTACGTAACAACCCCTCTCGCGGCCCCCCTGGGGGCCAGGTTGGGACATTACTCACGACTCCGGGGTCGGCGGCTGTGATTAACCCACCTGATAATGCTACCAAACTGGACTTGGTATTGGCTGCAGTGGAGCGCATCGCCAACGCCTTGGATCAGACCCGCACATCTTTGGAGGTACGCATGGACACCATCACCTCAGATTTCACCCTCCTTCGGGCCTACCACCACAAACTTTCCGACCGGCTTCGTGATGCGGAAACCACACTGGCGGTTCTCCAACCTCGGTCTCAGAATTGCTCTTCCGCGCTCCAGGTTCTGTTGGATCGAGTTTGCACCCTGGAGGAAAAAGTGGATGAGGCGGAGGGCCGCTCACGCCGCAACAATGTACGTGTTGTTAATCTTCTGGAAGGGGCAAACCCCGGAGACCTTCGCAGAGACCTGGATGGAGAAGCTCATGCCCCCCGGAACACTCTCCTCATACTCCGTGGTGGAGCGAGCTCACCGCATACCTGCTCACCTGCCCTTTCCTGGGGTGCGTCCTCGTCCCTTCCTATTCCAAGCCATGAACTTTAGGGACAGAAACGCCATATTACGAGCTAGGTAAACATCCCGGCCCAAAAGTCCAAAATGTTACAGTTTCTCTCTTTCCTGATTACGCGGCTCAGGTGCCAAGGAGATGGCCCACCTTCACTGCCGTCAAAAAACAGCTCCGCAACTTAGACCTTCGCTACTCCCTGCTCTTCCTGGCCCGTTTGCACATCATTAAGGATGGCTCTACAAAGTACTTTGACTCCTCAGCTGAGGTTTGGGACTGGCTTGAGGAGCTGGGTCTAGCGTCGGTGCCCAAGTCATCTGATGAATCCCGGCTCCGTGACCGTCCTCGTGTAAAGCGACGCAGGGGGTGCAGGACCAGGAACACAAGACATACAGTGTCCGGCCCCAGCCCTGACCAAAGCAGATTGGAACGTCAGGGGGCCCTGCGGGTGATGGCGGCCCTCCGGCCCTCCAGATCTCCATCTGTGGCCGGTTCTGCTACCTCTCCACTCAGATCCGGAGCCCCCGGATCTACATAGGAATGGTCCTTGGATGCAGATTTCACCCCACTTCGAGGTGTCACCCCACAAACTGTGTGTTGGAAATGGGATCCCCTGCTGGCCAGGGCTCTCGCCAAGGTCAGTCAGAGACCACCACTCCCAAGTCAGGGCAAGGGAGTTACACGCCAAGATAACCCCTACTCGCCCTCTAGGTAACGTGGCGCGAGCAGCAAGGCTAAACTTGGAGGCGATGTAAGTTAAGTATTTGCGCACGCACCCCAGCAACAACACCCAAGGCCCACCACAAAGGAAACTCCACACAAGGTTATATGTAAAAATAGCCTTTGTATTACCAAAACACATTAGATAAAACACACATCTTGTTACCCTGTGCCAACAGGCACGGGCGGAATTTACAAGGGATATTTGTACAGGACAGGGCCACTTGGACCACTGTCAAGGGTATCAGCACTTTTAGAAGCAATACTTTCAGAAATAGCACTTTAGAAAGTAAAATCAGTGTAGCACACAATATAAACATAGAGCACACAACCAGTAATCACTGGTAACAGGACCTCACTAGCACCACCTGTACTAGGGAGAAAACAACCACCTACACATCACAATACCTGTAGGGGTGTAAAAACAAAACACATGATGCATTAACATTCAGAGGTGTAGCAATAACATTGCGCAAAACTTAAATCAGTCACCACCTGTGACAGTCCCTGTGTCCCAATGTCAGGGCCTAAACGTAGCAGTTGCCCACAAAGTGCTGGGCAACTGGTGCAGGGAAAGTTAGGGCAACGTTGGAGCCTCTCTGGGCTCAAGAACCACCACTGTGGCACTGCGGAGCCTCACTGGACTCTCAAAGCGAATGACCCTCTCAGAGCCTCTCTGGGCTCACAAAGCAATCTGCCACCTCGAGCCTCTCAGGGCTCAAAACCAAAAAGGTGCAGCCTCACTGGGCTGTGGGGGTCCCTCACGGGGGACCTAGAGCCAAGGGGGGGGCCACGAGCCTCTCGGGGCTCGGTAGCAACTGCGGGGTCTGGGAGTCCCTCACGGGGGACTCAGGACACAAGAAAATGCCCCCAGAGCCTCTCGGGCTCACAGAACACAGAACGGGCTCCTCTCAGTGGAGCGGCCCTCCCTCAATGGGGCCGCTCGCAGGACACACCGAACCCGCCCTCGCACTCACCGGCTGATCAGTTGGGCCGCGGGCGGGGCTCCTCTCCTCTCGTCCCGGGGCTCCAGGCACGACGCGGCAGGCTCTGCTCCTCGAGAGCTCCCGCTCCTCGGGGCTCTCTGGACACTTCTCCCTGGGCTCTCCCTCACTTTGGGAGCCTGGGGAGGAAACGGGAAGACGCCGGCTTCTCTCTTCACCGGAGCGCGGGGTGGCCTCCCGTCCGCTTCCGGTTGCCTCTCTGTCTTGCCCCCGGCCTGCCTGACTTCCGGGTCGCGGCAGCGGGGCGGGACTTCCGGTCGGCCTCTCCGGGGCCGCGCTGTGATTGGTCGGCCGCCTCACCACTTCCGGGTCGCCGCGGGCAGCGCGGCGGCTCGCTTTTAGGCAGGCAGGCGGGCTCCCATCCGTGGAGTGGCTTCCTCGTGGCAATAAATCACGGACCTGGGCACAATGAAAGCGGCAATGAGCGGGGTGGCACCCGCGCCGCCAACTCGCCACACAGGGCAGTCAGATGCTGGGTGGGCACCAGCTGTGCACACCCAGTGCTAGCAGCGCTAGTAACGAAGGGCAGGCGCTCCCAAGCGCCTCCAGGACAGAATACAGCGCTCACAGCGCTAGGGGCAAAATCACGCGCTTCCAAGCGCTAGGCAGGGATTTCAGCGCTCCCCAGCGCTGAAGGGCAAAGAGCAGCGCTCTCAGGCTGCAGGCAAGGAGTCCTCAGTGCTCCCCAGCACTGGAGGACAGGACAAGGCTCCAGCAGGGGCTGGAGGCAGGCAGGGGGGCAAGGCTGGGCCAGAGCCAGCACACTGGGTCTCCAGGCAGGGAGACACCCCAAGTGGCGGTCCTCCTGGCCCCAGCAGCAGCAATAGCCCCCTCTGGCAGGATCCAAAAGCAGAACATTTTCCAAGGGGACACAGCCCCTTCTTATACTAACAAATCCTTTGTTTCAGGGTGCAGGGTGGGGGGAAAACCAGTCGCAGCTGGTTCTGGAGCACTCTTGATGGCCCAACCACCCACTTCTTTCACTGGGGAGGCTAGGGTCGTTAGACACACCACAGGGGGGGCGGAGCCAGCATTGTGTGGGGAAAACCCAGCCCATCCAGGACACAGGTACACTCCTCCCACACATCACTCATGCTAATCTCCCACTCACCACCGGGCAGACCCATCCAGACTTCCTGGAGCCTGGCATGCCAGCCAGCTCCAGCCAATCACGCTCCAGCACCCTCACTGCACACATATCTCAATGTCCAGAAGTAGCACTTCCCTTCTAGACACATACATGCCGCAGACACCATCTCGCAGCATTCACTCTCACGAGTTTACACATACTAAACTCGAGCCTGCACTCCCCACGCATCAGGAACTACCAGGGACACACACATTCCCCATGCATTCCTATGGGAGGGCAGGCCAGCCATACTACACGCACGCACTTTCACTCTGGGACTCAGGGGAAAGTGCGCAGAGACCCAAAAAATCACTGACACAGGGTCACACATAAGGCAAAAAGTCTAGGGGTGAACCTGCCCTAAGGGCCAAGTCCAACACTGTGGATGGCATTATCTGATATTTAATCCACATCAAGGACTGACTATTGTATGGATACTAGCCAAACCTGTTTTCTAATTGCATTTCGTGCGATGCCTCCTCTCTCTCCTTTTCCACCCCTCTTCTTAGCATACTTTCTTAGAGGTGTTTGAAAGAGCCATATTATGCCTGCTTGCTTCCCTTCACAGGTCTCCTTCTCTCCCTCGACATCCTGTCATTATGCTGATTTGTGGCCTGTATGTAAGTAACCACCCATTAATTTTTGTTCTGTGATGTCCCATATCCTGCGTTATCATGATACTATGATGGGGAAGGATTTGCGCTGTCTACTTTCATTCGTTGGTCACACTCTCCTTTCCCCCCCACAGTCGAACGACGATGACAGTTCCATAGCCATGATTTGGCGTGATTGTTTGGGTAGTTCCTCATGTTGGGGTACAGCTCCTTTCCAGTGAAGAGGTTACATACGTCTTCACCTTATTTCTTTTCTCCCCCTGTTTGAGTCACCAGCCCTGCAGACCTGCCTCCTCCCCACCTTCCCTGTCCAAGGGAGCCCCCCCGCATAGTGGGCCACACATCACCCGGACTGGGCACACTAATCTTAACTGCCTCGATGACGGACCTTAATGTCCTTACATGGAATGTCAAGGGCATCCAGACACCCTCCGAGCGATATGCCATCTATGCCTATCTACAGCGTCACAGGACGAGTATGCATTTCTACAAGAGACGCATCTGACAGCTTTGGAAGCCTCCCGTTTGCGCCAGCGTTGGCAAACATATAGCACTCATTTTTCATCCATGGCTAGAGGGGCAATGATCTGGGTTAAGGCAGGGCTCCCATGGGAGGAAAAGGAGGTTCTGGCAGATCCAATGGGGCGGTACATCCTGGCAAGTGGCAAGCTAAACGGCCAACTGATTTTACTGGGTTCCCTATACGCCCCTAATGTTGCCCCGGGCACCTTCCTGAGTGACCGCTCAGAGATTTTACTTCTATGGAATGACATCCCGTGGCTTCTGGGGTGGGGTGGGGGTTTAACGCGGTGCTGGAAGTCTCCCTTGATCATTCCTTTCCCCCTCTCACTAATACTGTGGCCTCCTCCAATGCTCGCCTCTTAAGCACATGGATGAGTGATTGGGCCCTGGAGGATGTTTGGAGGGAGCGACACCCTCACTCCAGAATGTACTCCTTCTATTTCCCAGTTCATAAGCTGCATGTGCGGCTTGACCGCATACTTGCATCCGCAGCACTCCTCCCTTTGATACAAGCGACGGATTATCTTGGTCGGACACACTCTGACCATAACCCCTTGCTGATGCACCTGGCCTGGAGGGCATCTCCACCTCCGGTTCCGACCTGGCGCCTACAGATGGCAGCCTTGGAGGACCCCCTTTTCCGGAACTCACTGGAGTCCGCAGTGGCCACTTATTTTGCACTTACACAAGTTCCACAGAATCGGTCCTCACTGAATGGGAGGCCTTTAAAGTGCTAATTAGGGGCTACTTCTTGGGCAAGACTTGGAGCATTTGCAGGCAGTTAGACACCATCCTAACTGCCATTGAGGACCGACTACTTCAGCTCAAGTCGCAGGTCATCACCGACCCGGCACAACAACGGCACCTCAACGCTGCCCATACCGAACGAGAGACACTTTTAGACCGCCTACGCTGCCATAACTATTTGGCACATTTGATCCGCTCTCACTCTGCCGCAGACAAAGCCGGTAGACTACTGGCTTATCTGATTAGACAAGAACACCCCCAGCGCCCCATACATTTCCTCCTTGACGACCTTGGTCGAGAACACAACACTCAGGAAGGCATTCACACACTGATGACAGACCATTATAACCGCCTATACAACACCGCCCTGACAGGTAACACTCATGATGTGAGCTCCTTTCTGGACACGGTGGAGTTACCTACTCTATCATTAGATTAGACCCTAGAGCTGGACGCTCCTATAACAGAGGGCAAAATACTGGACGCCTTACGTGCTTTGTCCTCGGGTAAGACTCCAGGACCGGACGGACTCCCCACAGAGTTTTTAAAAATTGCGCGGAGCATTTGGTACCACAATTACACTCAGTGTTCCTGGAGGCAATCTTGGAGAATCTCTGCCTCCTTCCGTGCGTACGGCTAATGTGGTGTCTTTGTTGAAGCCTGGTAAGGACCCCACATCTCCTGGCTCCTACCGACCGATTGCTATCTTGAACTCGGATTATAAGATCCTGGCTAAGGTTAGCCTTCCTAGTCCCTGATTTGGTACATTCTGAACAGAATGGATTCGTCCCACAGTGTAACACAGCCCTGAACTTATGCTGCTACTTCTGAGTGGCGGAATATGCCCCAACCGTCTGGCCGCGTTCTGGTTGCATGATCTTAGACCTAGAGAAGGCCTGGAATTTCCTCTTTGCTGCCCTGACGCGCTTTGGGATTGGCCCCTACTTCCTTGGCTTATTACGGTTGTTATATTGTAATCCATCAGTTCGAGTTAGAACAGGCCCATATCTCTCAGATCCGGTTCAAGTACGGAGAGGGATGCGGCAGGGGTGCCCGTTGTCCCCGTTACTATTTGTGTTAGCAGTGGAGCCGCTGGCGGCTCACATCCGGGCTCACGTAGATATGGGGATTGAGCTGGGCGTGCATACCATTTCGCTTTATGCGGATGACCTATTACTATACGCCAGAGATTTTCATGACATTCCCCCTCCCTTGACCAAGTCCTTAGTCATTTTTCATATGCTTCCGGGCTGTGGGTCAACCCGACGAAGTCTATACTCTCTCCATTCTTAGGGGACACCCCTGATCCGGGCTACAGACTTGGGGGGGGGGGGGGCACTGGTAGCCTGGTGCACCGATCCCTTTCGTTACCTAGGAGTCCAGGTCTACCGCGCCAAGGCTGATCTCTTCGACGGCAACGTTGTCTAGCCAACCACGGCGATTCGATCTCAGATGGGGTTCTGGAAAACCCTCCCCTTGGCCTTAATTACCTGTTGTTGATGCAGTCGCCGCCGTGAGGGGAACGGCTCATCGGTTCTTTTGATCCTTTGTTGGAGTGCCGCTCCTGTGGTCCCAGCGCCGCCATGAGGGGAACGGCCATCGAAGTCGCAGCAAGCCACCACCGCCGCGGGGACTACACTCCCCTTGGCCATTTCGGGTAGAATCGCCCTGGTTAAGATGGTGGTCCTCCTCCGTCTCTTATATTATTTTGCCTCTCTACCCCTCATCATCTCGCCTCCTTTCTTTAAACAATGGGAAGTAATTGTGCGAGATTTTATGTGGGGAGCCTCACGTCATAGAGTATCCATGGGAAAGCTTTATCTGCCCACTGAGATGGGTGGACTTGCGGTACCCAATTACGAGCATTATTATCTCGCCTCCCAACTGCAGTGGGTCGCCGGATGGATGTCCTCCCGCTATTTGCAAGACACGGCCTCTATGCAGCCTTCCTTATCGTTGCCAATCCTCCTTCAGATTATCCACCCTTGCTTTACTCTAAGGGCCCCAGATGTTTTTCTCCTCAATGTCGCATGCACATGCTTCCGGAGGTGCCTTTTTCTCACTAGGTTCACCATCCCATACGCGCCCGCCATCCCACTCTTGGTTACTTCGCAGGGTGACACCTATACGACGGCGGTGGAGTTACAACATTGGTCCTCGGAGGGGATACAGGATGTCAGAGACCTCTTCCAGGAGGGAGTTCTCATCCCATTCCAGGAACTCATAACAGGGGAGAATGTGCATCCTGGGCAATTTCTACTACACAGAGCACTCATAGCTACGTTAACAGCTAGATGGGGAATGCTTGCCCAGGAACCACCCTTATATCACACACTGCAGTACCTATACATGATGGGGAGAGGGAAACACCTCACGCGGTGTTTCGCATCTTCGCTCGGACAACACACTGAAATAGATCTCACCCGACTCCGAATTCGTTGGGAGGGAGCGCTGGGTAGAGAGTTCACAGATAGGGAATGGTTGGCTGCCCGTGGCGGCCCGACTCTCATCCCCCGGAGTCAGAGATTTCGACAGATACAATTTTTCATACACCACCAGGCCTACCTCACCCCAGCCCACATTAACAGATACTTCCTCCGAGTAGATGCAGCTTGTCCCAGGTGCCGACAACTAAATGCCGACCTAATACACATGCTTTGGGGTTGTCCAGTCATGACTGACTACTGGACCACAGTGACCACTACCCTTGTGAGCTGCACCTCCCGCACTGTCCCCCAGACCTGGGAAGCCCTTGTGTTGCACCTCTTTAGTAGAAACAAGAAATACAGAGCCATCACATGGTTTATAGATCTCGGTCTCATAACAGCCAAGTGCTTGTTTACCAAGCGGTGAAATGAAATGAAATGAAATGAAATGAAAAATTCCACTTGTATAGTGCATAACCACCCGGAGGCCTCGCAGCGCAGGAAGTCTCCTCTGCTGCTGCATCCCCTTGCCTGGCGTAGTTCCTTACTCAATTGGGCGAGGGTGTAGTAGTATTGCACATGGAGGACCTACTTGGCATATGCATCATCCCCCCGGCACTCCAAATCATTTTTATTGAAGTAGAAGAAAGTAAAAGAAACACAGTACAATAATTCTTCTGTTACAGAGATGACTGATACATTTAGCGATGTACAATTACACAAAAGCAAAGAATATGAAAATAAAGTAAGACATTGCTTGCTAAGTTGAGGTACAAGTACATATATAACGCTCAGTGCATGGATACAGAGGCAAGGGCCCTTAGGAGAACAAATAGAGCATTTCTCAAATACTGCAGGGGGAACGTGACAGTACAACAGCAACTGCCTCAGGGAGGCTTATAGTGAAAAGAGGAGGCGTCCAATGATTTCCACAGCTTCTTATTTGATGGCCTCCATGTAGATGCCTGAAGTGCCGGATTGCTAGCACCCCTCAGGAATGATAACCACTCCTGCCAGATTTTGAAGTGCACCTCATGCGCACTTTTCCACTTGCACAGAACCACCTTACAGGCCAATGTAAGCATTAAGTCCAGGAGCAGGCGGTCTTGATCATTTGACAGCTGCGGGTCAAGGGCTCCTAAGATCACATATACGAAGGACCGTGCAGGTTTGATCTTGAAAACGAAAGAGATGCAGTCGAATATTCTATCCCAATAAGCTCCTAGAGCAGGACAGTAAAACAACATGTGAGCAAGATCCCCTGGACCTGACTGGCAGTTCCAGCATGTTGATGAGTCTCTTAATTTACATTTAAAGAGTCTATCCGGAGTCCAGAACGCCCGGTTTATAAGCATATATTTTGTCTGGAATAGGATGGGAGATACTTTATGGGTAAGAGCAGCCTTATGGATTATTTCCCAATCAAAACATATTCCCGTTGGGTTCGGTTCAGCCTCCCATTTCAATTCCACCTTTTTATGAGCTTTCGTGGGTAGAGGTAATAACAATTTATAAACCCTAGAGACAAAGTGACCCGCATACATAAATCGAGGGAGATGGAGTATTAACCAAGGGGTGTAGGGAGAGAAGTTACGAGCGGTCAGAGCAGCTTTGATTTTCAAGAATTCATAAAATTCCATCGGAGTAAGGTCATATTTCTGTTGCAAGGTCGAGAACGGGATTGGACCTTTATCATCATACAAATCCTTTGCTAAGTTAATGCCCTTCCCGGACCATGATTCCCAGCCCAGTCTATCTACGTTATGCTTAAGATAGGGGTTTCCCCACAAGGACAAGAAAGACGACCTAGTGAATGTTAACCTTGTTTTGTGTGTGAGGTCTAGTCTAAGTAACGCCCGTCTAGTATTCAGGATTATATATTTGGAGTGTGGTAAATGTTTTAGGTCCATAGTGAGGAAGGATGCAAGAGGGGCATGATTTACTAAGGATTCCTCAATATTGATCCATATCGGAGTATAGAGAGGGGAATTTGTCAACCATTGGGCACCTTGTTTGCAGAGGAATGCTGTCTGGTAATTCCTGAAAGAGGGCAGGCCCAGGCCGCCTTTATCTTTCGCTAATTGCAGCTTTTTTAGTGCAATCCTGGCTTTCTTGCCACGCCACAGGAAGTTACCAAACAGTTTGTCTACTCTAGTAATAAAATTGTCCGAAAACGACATAGGGAGCATGCTAGCTAGATAGTTGACCAACGGAGTAGTCATCATCTTGAGCGTCTCCGCTCTGCCCCACCAGGAGATGAACTTCGGAGACCACCCTTCCAATAGTGTAGCTATCTTCTTTAAAGTTAGTTCCTCATTTATCTTCAGAGTGGAAACCAGATCTTTGTCGAAGTCCAACCCCAGATATTTAAAACAGTGAGGCTGCCAGGTAAGACCAGAGTCCCCAATGATACCTTTGTCCCCTATGTTGTTCAGGAGTTTAACCTCCGTTTTTTCTTTATTGAGCTTGTAGCCAGATACCTTGGAGAATTCATCGATGTCAGCCATAAGTGCAGGAATTGCTTCATCAGCTCTCTCAGATAAGACAAGCACATCATCCGCGTATGCTGTTAATTTAACCGTACAATCCCCAAATGTAATGCCCGCTATATTAGCGTCGTTCCTTATGTGATACAAGAACGGTTCGATCGCTAGTAAGAACAATGAGGGAGATAGGGGGCATCCCTGTCTCGTGCCCTGCTTTAGACAAAAGGAGGAGGAAAAAGAACCACCCGCTCGAACCCTTGCTGAGGGGCAGCAGTATAAGGACATTACCAATCTCGTAAAGGTGTCACCTAGGTTGAATTTATGTAGGACTGCTTCGAGGAAGGACCAATCTACCTTGTCGAAGGCTTTTTCGGCATCCAACGTTATAGCTACTGTGGGTGTGTCTATTAATTTCGCCTTTTCTAATACATGTGCTAAAATCCTCGTGTTGTCGCTGGACAACCTATTTTTAAGGAACCCTGCTTGGGACGGATGAACTAATTGGGGAAGGACCTTCTGAAGGCGGGCAGAGAGTATCATAGCTAAGATCTTGCAGTCTATATTAATCAGTGATATGGGTCTGTAGTTTTTCGGGAGCGAAGGATCTTTACCCCCCTTAGGGTAAAGATCCCCCCGGCACTCCAATGGGATGAGATGGTCTCTAGACTCTCAGGGGCAGGCACAGACATGGGATCTCCGATACCATTGAGAAGGCTCACCACTCAGGGAACCCCTCCCCCTCATTGTTGATGTAAATGTGCAACACCGCTAACATTCAGACAACCACCACCCCAGCGCCATGCACCACTACCACCATTGAGACTTGGAGGTGTCTGAGGTCCTCTAATGAATTTAGATAGGGCGGCAGGTCTCAGATGACTCTACCCTACCCTTCCTTCACTTTTTTTGTCCTCATTTTGTTACATCCTATGCCCCTGGTTATGTTTGAACTGCACTGTTCCTAAAACCACTTGGCATTCTATCTGGTGTATAGATCTAGCAACATTCTATTGTCCTCCTTGAGATGTTGTCACAAGATTGGTTAGGAATAACGTAATCCTGTCTCTGCACTGATTTGTTGTACTCAGTCACAGTGTACCTATTCTTTTTCTGTCTGTTACACGAATGCTGTTCTGATTGTACGGTTTTACTGAATGATGTGCAAAGCAAACAAAAACAAAAAATGGTTAGCAAAAATGATTTAAACAAAAAGAAAGGAGGGGAACAACCAGTCAGTGGTCATGATTGTTGATGGGCCCACATCTTAGTACATTCTGTTATATGTCCTGAATGACTCATATACATTTCAACCAGTATGGGAACAGAGTGTCATGGAAATTGAAGCTCCAGCATTGCAGGTCTCTTGTATGTGAGGCCTACAGTGGATTAGCAGGTCTTAACATGTGTGACTTGCAGGTTTATATGTTTTAGGGAAATAATTGTTCTAATCTGGCCAAAAAGTCCAAGAGAAAGTGACCTCATGGGGTACACTATGTTAAGATTGAAGACAAAGAGTTAATATTTTAATGAGCGATTAGTAATATACAGAGGAACATGTAGGTCAATGTATGACTAATTTATTTTCAAAGCAATAGTATTCAGGTGCTCACACAGGTAAATGACAACAAGCGTGACGTGAAAAGTGAGGGTGATTTTAAAACAAAAACATTGCATTAACAACAATATTTTACATGGTTTCTGCTGTGTGTTGGGTAACATGGGGTGCTGGTGTGTAAGGCTTATGATGGCATTGAGGATGGAGGGGAGGAAAACAGAAAAGGATGGCTGAGATATTTCTTCCACTCTGGCTGTGGTGGTTCGGAATGAGCCGGATGACAGGTTATGATGTACTGCATCAGCTTGGCTTGCAGAGGTATGTTGGTGCATCTCTGGGATGGTGTCTGTAGCCTTGATACAATCTGGTGCAGGAGTTGGACAATGGACTCCCTCCTGAGCCTGTAATAGGTGATGACCTCCGCCTCCCTGACTGTGAATGGGTCTGCTGTTGTGGGTTTTGAATTGCTTCTCGACAGTGAGACAAAAGAAGCCTAGGTGTGGCTGGGAGTGGGCCTTCCAGACAGGATGTCTGGGCAGATGTACCCTGCACTGATTACAACTAGAAGGGCTCTTCCTGCAGCACATAAAAAGGAACCTGACACCAGGCTTGCCCTTGCCTTTGTCACCCTACACAATTTGGAGCCAGGACCAAGGGAGGGAGATGAACTATCCGGAACCAGTTTTGGTGGTAGGCCAGGAAATTCCCACACATAAAGACCGGCAAATGTATAAAAGTGGGTCTTAAAGAATCTCTCATCAAAGCACTACTTTACCTGTGAAAGATTCAGACGAAGGACAGCCCTTCTGTCTAAGGAAGATGGACTGCCCTGCTAAATGAAGACGGAAGATTGGGCCTGCTTGCCTTGAACTCAGGCTGCCCAGAATGACTCCAAGAGTCAATTGATTGACCACTGTGTGAGACACAGACACAACAAGCTTCCATAGGCTTCTGTGCAACTGCCCAGCTGACCAGCACCTACTAGACCTGCCAGAACCTGCTGGAGCCCTTCTGTTGACCTCTGCTGGATTGACTCCTAATACCCAAAAGGTGATCCCCAAGCCCTTAACCCTTAGCAAGCATCACAGAGAGTGCCTTCTAAAGACGAAAGTGAAGTTACAGATGTTTTGGGCTCCTTGTTACTGCAAAGTTACCCCTTCACACCAAGAAGAGAGCCCTTCACGTGCAAAAACGCAGAGCTCCAGTGAAGCCTGCTCCTTGTGCCAACATTGACAGTCTACATTGACATTCAACAGGAGAACTACCATACATGACGATCAACGGCTGCAAAGCTCCAGCGATGACAGGCACTTCATGCTGCAGCTGTGACCTTCTGCAACACTCGACCTGCTCCTTGCTCTAGTAGCCTCTTCCTCGCGGCCCTGCCAGTGTGAACAGTACTCATCAAGCAGACTTTGAGAAAGTAACACTTCAGCGGGACTAACACAGGGACCAGAGACCGACCAATGCTCCATAGCGGTCGGGCTGAACTTGTGACTTTCCCCCGTCTAGTGTGACCAGATAACCGCGAGTAATGCTTTGTGCTTCTTATTGTATGCTTGTCATTATGGTATAATTTTAGGTATTAAAATGTACTCTATTTTCCTTAATTGGTTTGGAATTTTAATCGTGTTATGATTTCACTGTATTACTGTTTATGCAATACAATGATATTGTGCACATTTCCTTTAAGTAAAGCTTGATTTATTTTTGCCAAGCTACAAGAGGGCTAAACATAGTTTGATTTAGTGATTTTTGTGGTTCACCCTGACAAAGATTGTGTATTTTATTTGAGTGGGGCTTCCACCACTCTGAACTTATAATCCAATGTCTTACTGTTGTCAACTCAAGCAAAATCTACATTAAGAAATCCAAAACCGCAGTCAACACCAAACTGTAAACAGAGGTGAAGCCTTGTCTTAGGCGAGGAAGTAATTTTCACTGGGTGACTCTAAGAACTGCTTTTCTGTGAGAAAGGAATTTTGCAATTGTGGAAAAGAGGACATTTTGCCAGGGTGTGAAGGGCTGGTGGCAAAGGTGTGTTTTAGTTGTGGAAGAACAAACTGATGACAACAACTGAGGAGTATTCAATGTGAAAGGTATTGGAAGGTAATGGAGCAGAAGCAGAAAACCAAAATCACCTTGAAAGGAAAAACACACTTAAAGCTCTTTTCAAGACAATAGCTAAGGAGGTAACAAGGAGCTTACATTGATTGTGGACTCTGGCTCGTTGTTTATGATTATCCTAATGGACACGTTTGTCAACAAATTGGACAGCATCAAATTGAAACCAAAGAATTTTCAACCGAAAGGATATCAAGGAGCAAGCATTGATGTTGAAGGCTACATGTGAATTGCGGACCGGGAATTCAATGCCAAAGCAACATAACACATCATTGACAAAGAGTTATAAAGGACTGAGCGGCCAAATCCTCAATGCACCGCAGACCGGGAGCCGCACTCTGCAAAAGAAGAGCCCTCAAAAGAAAGTGACAGCAACCTACGACTTGATGAATTTCGCCCTGACTGAAATGCCACACAAAGGAACATAGTAATACCATGTTATTCCTCCATGTGAGCCACAAAACGGCATTCAAAGTCCTACCACCTCAAAGCCCCGCCCTGATGAAGACCTTCGCTTGAAAGATTGCCTTTGATCCAATCAACTGAAGGTCGAAACGCGTTGGCTTACAAAAAGAGAGGTTGAGACCTACTTAACTCGAAGACATTGCTTCATATCAGGCACACTAGAGCTGAATAGTTGATGCTCTGCATTAGACTTCACTAATAAGCCCCTGACCTCTCTAGGACCTGAACTAAGAAATAATTGAGTACTGAATATAATAAAGCCCCAATTATACGATGAGAACATAGGACTGACCACTGTTGTCAATAACAAATGTGTATTATTTACTGGTACCCTGAAATGGTATACACATCTGCAAGCTTTAAAAATGAGAGCATTGGCTTCTGTGAAAGGCCTAAAAAGATTCAATAGTACCTATGGAGAGATGTAGGACAGGCTGGTCATAAAAGCCTACCAAGCAATGGTGCCCGCAATTCTTGTATGGAGCCGAGGTCCTTTACCTAAGTGGCAAGACCTCCTGGGATAAAGAGGAGGGAAATATATTAAAAAGCGTATTCCTGCTGCCTAAATCATCTATGGTACAGGCAGCAAGACTAGAGCTGGGAATAACCTCTTGGGCTATATCTGCTTGTATGGCCCTCGTACGCTTCTGGCAGCGATTGGGAGCAGGGGAGGTTTTTAAAATCTCCCAAAGGGCCAAAGAGGAAGTTACCACTAGCGAGTAACCCTGGGCAAAAGAGACCAGAGCATCAATAAGTGATGCATACGGGGTGCTCGATCTGACGGTAGGTCTGCTGCAAGGCCATATGACAATAGGTAGGAAAGAACTAAGGCTTTTAGGGTCCGATATGCCCCGTATATATGATTGGGAGTACCTTTTACAAAAAACCTCGGTGGCCCACATGACATTGGCTTTATGAGATTGACCAACATTTCCCTTATGTGGACCGGCTACCAGGCTATAGTTTAAGGCGGGAAGTTTTAAAAATGCGAATTGGGATAAATCCATGCTATGCGAATAACGGGGTTCAAAACCTTACGATAGGATGCAATGGTAAATGCACTTGTACATTAGGTACCACCTGCGATATTTTACACATTTTATTAGATTGTATGAGGTTTTTATATATACGTAAGGAGTTTTTATGTCAGATTTTTAAAAATTATAAAATAATGAACAGAATGCAAGCTGTTAACCTTTTGGTGGAAATGGGGAATTTAGATATAGCCTGTGCCCTAGGGAAATATATGAATAAAGTTAAGGTGTTCCTCAAGTGCAGAGAGTAAGAACATGTGATTGTAACCTCTTCTTTACACTTAAAAAATATTGAATTATTCCATAAATAAATGGTAGCCCAGGGTCAATTGAGATAACCACTGAGGCAAAATGAATAACCGATTGTTGGAATTAGAGGTATTTCGTTGTGTATATTGATGTAGGCTACATGTGGGTACAGACAAAGCTCCAAGATTGTGAAATGTCTGCTGAAGTTTATTTTGCCATGTCCAGTCCACCCATATTGGGAGAGATACTTCAATAGGAACTATAAATCATAATAAGACCCATGAGCAGGGGAATGAATCAAGAGATGCGATTAAAGATGTGGGTCTGGAGGAACTACTTCACAAATAGGAGAGTGTGAGTGAAGATAGATTGGGCGAGGGAAATGAATAGGTCTACAAAAAATCAGTTGACAAAAGATACTATATCAATTAGATATATGGCCAGGAGGATTACAATGGCCCTCAGATGTGAAGTAAAGACTACTTAGAATCAGATTTATTTATTTTATTTTTATTTATTTTTATTTAATGCGATTTTCTATAGCGCGAACATTACCCGAAGGTGTCAGAGCGCTTTACATAAGAACCAGTTGCGATACATAAGGATTTAGGATTACATGTGTTACATAAAAGATACAAACAGAGAAAAAAAATGCAAATGTACAAGTTCTAAAGTCACACAAAGAAGAGATACAAAAAACATTGCAAATGTAAAGGTAGTAAAGCCATTCAAGGAAGGGATACGAATGGATATACTCTAAGATTCACATAGGAATGGTAGAGAGTACAAAGGTCTACTGCATATACTAGTGATTAGAGTTATCTCTATATACATAGGAAAGGGATATGAATGGATATACTCTAAGAGTCACATAGGAATGGTAAAGAGTACAAAGGTATACTGCATATACTAGTGATTAGTTATCTCTATATACATCGGGAAGGGATAGGAATGGATATACTCGAAGAGTCACATAGGAGTGTTAGAGTACAAAGGTCTACTGCATATACTAGTGATTAGAGTTATCTCTATATACATAAGGAAGGGATGAATTAAAAAGTGATAGATCCACTTGCCTGAGCTCGGTGGCACCAGCTATTAACAACTTGCTGAACCCCTTGCTCAACATGTCTCTGAGTTCTGGAGTGGTCCCTAAAGAATGGAAGCATGCTCTTATTCTCCCGCTCATTAAGAAACCTCTGCTCGACCCTTTACAGTGGGCCAACTATAGACCAATCTCCCTCCTCCCTGCCCTGGCGAAGGTTGCGGAGAAACATGTTCAGCATACTCTTACCACCTTTATAGAGAATAACAAACTGCTGCATGACTCCCAATCTGGTTTCCGTGCTAATTACAGTACGGAGACAGCTCTTGTGGAGGTGACCGACGCCATCAGGGAAACGCTTGATCTTGGGGGAAAGGCCATGTTGGTCTTGCTGGACCTGTCGGCGGCATTCGACACCGTCCCACACGCCGGCCTCCTCCGAAGACTCCGGGAGGTAGGTCTGCGGGGGACGGTGTTGGACTGGTTTCAATCCTTCTTAACCGACCGTCGGCAGGTGATCTGGGCTCCTCCGCTCTCCGCGGAAATGCCTTCGCTAGAGGTGGGGGTGCCTCAAGGATCCATCCTGAGCCCCACCATATTTAACATCTATGTGGCCCCTTTGGCGAAGGTCGCGGAGGCATTTGGAGCCCGGGTCATTTCATACGCTGACGACACCCAGCTCCTGTTCACCTGCAGGAAGGGAGAGGTTTTTAATGGCGACAGAATCAGAGACTGCCTGAGTGCTGTTTTTTCATGGTTTCAGCACCAGAACCTGAAATGTAACTCGGATAAGTCCGAGTTGCTCTTTTTTGGCTGCGCTGAGGACCCTGGCTGGAAATCGTGGTGGCCTTCCGACATGTTCCCCCCTGAGAAACCATCTGCCCAAGTAAAAAATCTGGGTGTGGTATTTGACGACAGTCTTTCTTTTCGTCCCCACATCACGGGCCTGGCGGGGAAATGTTTCGGTATCTTGAAGATGGTGAGGAAATTTCTCCCACTGCTTTCCCTTCAATATCGCAAGAACATCGTGCAAGCACTCGTGGGTTCGCGTTTAGATTACGCTAACGCACTTTTCTCTGGTCTGCCTAAATATCTGGTATCCAGATTGCAAGTTGTCCAAAACTCGGCGGCCAGAGCCATCTTTGGCCTTCCACGGAGAGCCAGTGCCTCTCTACTGCGCGGCAGGCTGCATTGGCTGTCTATCCCCAGCAGAATTCGTTTCAAGGTCCTCACGTTGGCGTTTAAAGCCCTCCATTGCATTGGCCCAGCTTACCTCAGGAAGCGGATTGTTCTCTACGTTCCCCGGAGGAGTTTGAGATCTGCTGACCTGGCTAAAGTGGAGATACCAGTGATCAAACGCGTGCGGATGGGAGGCCGGTCTTTCCAGTTTATGGCGGCCAGGTTGTGGAATGAGCTCCCTCTATCACTCCGCAAGGCTAATAATCTTCTGGCCTTTAGAAAGGAGCTCAAGACGCTCCTTTTCTCCGCCTAACCAGTGGGCCTACAGTGTCTCTGCCGCTGGGTTTTTCTTGGTTGTGTTCAGGACTCTCTGCCAAAGCGCCGGGACACCCGATCTGGGTAGCCGTGCGCTCAAGAAATACAGTTCTAACATAACATAACATAACTTACAGCTGCAGAATGGCTCTCTGGGAGTAACTAGTAAAACAAGCATTTACAATGCAATGGTCTCTGCATTATTAAAGGTAGAGCTATTGGCATTGCTCATGACTTTCTTTTTAAAATCATAAATATATGGCATTGTCATTTACAATGACAATAGCTTAATCGTTAAATAAATGGCATTGTCATTTACAATGCCAATAGCTTAATCGCTCGCAAATGCATGACCTATTGCATTTATACCCACACAGAGCCACCCACACAAAGCCACCCACATACACATAGAGCCACCCACACACACATAGAGCCACCTACACAGAGTCATTCACATAGAGCCACCTACACAGAGCCACCCTCACACAGACAGAGCCACCCACACATAGAGCCACCTACAAAAAAATCTATCCACACAGGGCACACACACAGAGCCACACACACACACACACACACAGAGCCACACACACACACAGAGCCACACACACAGCCACACACACACAGAACCACACACACAGAACCACACACACACACAGAGCCACACACACATACAGCCACACACACACGGAGCTACACACAGACACACACAGCCACACACACAGAGCCAAACACACACACACACACAGAGCAAAACACACATGCACACACACACAGACATAGCCACACACACACACACAGACAAAGCCACACACACACACACACACAGACAGAGCCACACACACAGAGACAGAGCAACACACAGACAGAGCCACACACAGACAGAGCCACACACAGACAAAGCCACACATAGACAGAGCCACACACAGGCAGAGCAACACACAGGCAGAGCCACACACAGGCAGAGCCATACACAGGCAGAGCCACTTATGATCCAAGCTTCTGCTAACTAAAGGCATAATGCCATCACTGATAGATATATGTAATGACCATATGGCTAGGCCCTCCTCATTAAGCCTCGAGTCTCACCCATCATGTATGAAATCAAGGCAGTGTTCCTGAGTTAAAGTATAGCCCATCTCCCCCTTGGAAATACATACACATGGTAGCCGCTCAGGCAAGAGACATTATACCCGACACAATTCATCAAAGACTAGAAAATCCAGGCATCAAGCAAAACAAAGCAACATGTTCCCTAAGTAGGCTTACCGGTATAAGACTGTCAGCAGGTCTGCAAGAGCCAAGACATCACGGCAGGAAGGATGGGGGACGAATAGCTTCACCGGGCCAGTTTAAATACTCCCGGCTGATGACACAGCCAGGGGGCAGGGGAGCAAGCACAGCCAGGGGGCAGGAGAGCAAGCACAGCCAGGGGGGCAGGAGAGCAAGCACAGCCAGGGGGGCAGGGGAGCAAGCACAGCCAGGGGGCAGGGGAGCAAGCACAGTCAGGGGGCAGGGGAGCAAGCACAGCCAGGGGGCAGGGGAGCAAGCACAGCCAGGGGGCAGGGGAGCAAGCACAGCCAGGGTGGTGCAAGCTGTAGTGGCCTCCTGAGGAGAGCCCTAGCACTCATTATTTTACAAATTAAGCACTGCTCCCAGTTCCAGCTGCTTTTGGTGCAGTGCCAAGCCAAGTTAAGAGTATGGCTTGATGTTTTTTTAGGAGCTATGAAAGGTATTGTAGAACCAGGAAGAGTTCACGGCAGAGGACCTAGTCACATAAACTGCATGGTACCCTAAGCCTTCGTCCGTGACCAGGTGAGTCGGCTTTGGTGTGAACAGTGTGTTTTACATTCCCACAGTAACTCCTAAACTCGACTGTGGTTCTTCATTGTTGGAAACTGGATCGGGAGTCAATGGAAAGTTAAGGAGAACATTAACTTTTCAAGGGAATAAAATTAAAAATTTAGCTGCTGTGGGTTACTACCTTTGTAAAACTTGCATCAGGGCATATATTTACAAAAGGTGGAATTTATCACACTGCCATCTTGTCAAACGTTCAAATTGACGGTGGAAACAAATATTATACTGCTAGCTATTTATTCTGGGATTTGGAAGAAAATAACAACCCCCGCCGAGACATAGAAACAGCGCTTGAACTACGACAAAAAATGTGCTTTCTTACACATCACTTTTCAAAGTCCACAGAATCTGGTGTGATGCGCTCCCAAAAGCTGCAACACACATCTGTTGGACAACACACGAACTTGGCACGCTGGTTGGTCGGTGAGCCTGCATTTCGCTTTTCCTGCCTTCCATGAACTTTCACCTGAACTTTGCCCTGTCCTGCCCAAAGCTCCTTATCTTCCCATCAGTGGACCTCTCCCCCTCTATAAACATTTCAGAGTAAAAGTCACAGAGCGCCGAGAAGAAACAGAGGAGCGCACATACAAAAGCAGGCCCCTTCTGGATATACCCGGCACCTGAGGCGCCCTCTGCCGGCACGGCGATGAACCTACCTCCGGCTCCTGCAGGTTGACCTCGTTGGGGGCATTCTCTTTCTCTGCGCTGTTCATCTTCGGGCTGTTCCCTTGGCATCCCGTCCCAAAGATGTCTCCTCGCACTGATGCCAGAGTTTGCCTCCTCGTCCCGACGGTGGCAGGGGCTGCAGGAGACCTTCAGGGGAGGCTGGCCGCGCAAATGCGCCCCACATCAGAGTGCCCTAGAGTGCAGCTAACACTGGAGTGTTTTTTGCCACCGCGCAATAAACATACAAAAAATGTGAAACTTATTGCATTGCAAATGCTTGTTGTGGTTTGTGTCTGCAAGTCTCAGCATAGGGTGTTGATGAAGGCTGAAGAACGGGACGGTCTGGTGATACTCTGAGATGCTGAGCCTGTAGACAGCTATGTGAGATGGCAAAAGAATCACTTTAGGAAATCTGAGGAAACCGAGGGAGGTTGGGGGCATCAGGTCACACATTAGGTGCGAACACTTATTTCCGTCTGAAAGGGGTGCTTTATCCGTTGCTTGATGAATCCTGGGGAGTAGGCGTGCCCCCTTTGTTCTAGGATAAAGCACTCCGGATTGTGAGCCCTTGGGGTGCCGTCCTGGACTCACACTGAGCGAGCCCCTCCCATACCCGATATTTGCAGCAGATCACAACACAAGTGCCTGCAGCAGCCGCTGCTCCGCTCCCTCATTGTCCGCGCAGACTCCCCCTCCCCCCCCAAGGCCCCCGAAATGTGTCTGTCGGCTAATAAGATAGAAATGTCCGATGGTGACGCACACAGATGACAGGGGACAACTTCACTAAACAGCACATGCAATGGTCCCTTTCTATGAATAGTGGGGAAATACAGGGCACAAGTCCTAACCCAGAAATGAATGTGTTCTTGTGTAATGTGCTCAAATGCCTTCGGCTTGAGTCCACGCTATATAAAAATGCAACAACAAAATCAGTAACTAATTCACTGACAGGAGAACCCTTAACATTTCATACAAACTGATCGATGTGGTTAGCCATTAGAGTTAAGGACATCAATCTAAGGTCCGTTTGGGACCCATTTCAAAATTTGTCTTTATTTACTAGCAGGCCTGAGCACCGGGACCCCCGGCTCAAATTAAGCTCTGCTCCTGCCATCAGGCAGTGTGGCCGGGACCCCGAGCCTCTCCAGCCGGCGCCAGCGGAACCCAGGTAGGCAGCGGGCAGACTGCTTCTGCCTCAGTAGTTCTCGCAGTACCCCGGGCCATGCAGAGTGGGGGCTGAGTAAAAACAAGCACTGCACAATCCCAACCCAGACTGTGGGCCCGGCCACGGAGCATCCTCCACCTTCACTGAGGTAGCAGGGCTCAATGTGCAGAGGCGATACAGGATGGGGGAATGGGAGTACGGGGTGGGGGTATTCCTGAAATGAGGAATAACTGCTTGTACCTAGAATTACTGTCTGATTTTCCGAGCAGATTTTCACCATGTTGGTGGAAATCAAAATGCTGACATTGTCTACCGTCTGATGATGATGGTGTGGGGGTGTCCAATGGGGGTGCAAGGATGATGGTCCCTCTTGTGCCTGTGGTGGGGGCATTAACTGGTCCCCAGCCTGATTGTAGCACATAGTGGGTAGTAGCAGTGTTCAAGCCCCAGCGCCTCTCTGAGCGGTCGCAGTGTCTCTGGGATGGATTATCGGGCCTAAAGATTTCACACCCAAAAGGAGTGCAGCGGGTGAAACATGGCAACTTGTATTGAGGGAAGTACGAAGTCAACAAACCGCCGCCAGTCCAGGTGAGACCTGTAAATGGTCCCGCTCACAGGGCATTGCACCCGCTATCTGCAAGGCGATCTTTGCAAAGGGTTTCACTCTTTTCTTGTTTCCACTTGGCATAATAAACTTTTTAAACTTTCCTTCCATCTACTAATATCATCGACCCACTCCGCTGGCCTTTTCCGTCCTTTCTGCTCTTTGCTTCCAATCTTCACAGCGCTCAGAAGTCGCTGCTTGGTGGCATGTAAACGCTTTACAAACATCCTACAATAAATAAGTAAATTGAGTGTTTTAGCCCCCACACTGCAAAAGGGACCCACCTTGAGGTGAAACACGAACCGATGGGTGACATGCGGGCTCGGAGTAAGGACTCCCCATGGAGTTACATATTTGGAATAGTTTACATTTTTTTGTGGTTACAAACTAGACAAGCAGGGGAAGCAGCATTTAGGCAGAGCCTGAGGAGAGGGTGTAAATGCAATACCAGGAGAGCCCGCACAAGCAAGAACAGAGGGAAGAGTCCCTGCCTCTGTGAAACAGCGGGGGCCCCGCTGAGCCACGGAAACTCTTGTACTAACGCCGATACATATACATTTAAAAAGTAAAGCATCAAAGTGCAGCTCCGGGAATGAGAACCGATCAGAGATTCTCATTCCGTGCCCTAGAACACGGGCTCACACAGGTACCGCCGCAGCAGCTGCACGGTACCCGCTCTTTGGTGCCCAGCAATGAAGCACCATGTCTGATCCTCCCTTCCGCCGACTTCCGTGTGTGCTGGAGGCAAGGCGCTTGTTCACAGGTCAAGAACAAGCCTGGCACACTTGTTCAGAGGGTCGCCCGACGCCGAGATCCTGCACTTCACCATCCCTTTTGAAATCCATTCGGACAGGTGAACATGTCGGATCACAACAGAAGGCATAAGCGCCGCCTGTATGTAGACTGCCTCCCCGGGACACCCAGGAACCAGTCTCTTTGCGTGAGCGGAGACCAGGCTACTGTAGCCGCCTGTGACTCACTCACCCCCTACGATTGACCGCCTTATTAACAAGAAGGAGAAGAAAGAAAAAAAAGTTTTGCAAGAGAGTTGAGTTTTGCATAGAGAGAGAGAGCACTGCCCCGTCCTCCCCTCGCCCCTCCGCCCTCCAGCCGCACACTTTGATTTCAATAAATCCAGTGTCTTTACCTCTGTCTTATTAACTTTCCATTGTGTGTGTGTGTCTAGGGTGTGTGTGTTTCTGTCTGCAACAGAGCCCTGCACAAGACGAGGAAGAGGAAAAGAACGACGCTCGCTCGAAGAAAAAGTTTGCTCAACTTTTTTCACTCTGCTGCTGCGATTCCACATTCCCGGTGGGAACGGTTTCAGCGGAGGCTGCGAGAAGTGATTTTCCCATATAAAAAATACAGTTGCCAAGGTCAGTGTTGCTTGCCGGAAAAAATGTGGAGTGTGTGAGAGCAGAGGCAGACACGCCGCTACCAGGGAGCACAGAAGCGACCGGCCGGGAGAAGGTAGAAATTCGCCTTGTGCAGATGTAAGGGTCTGTCGTTCTTAGCCGAAAGGGGTAGAGGTTTTTCGATTCTCCGAAGTCTACAAGTGCGTGGAGTGTGTGTAGCTCCGGTAACACTGCGCTGTCTGCCTTTTTCAGCAGTACTGGCATAATTGGCACCAGGCTAAGGCAAGAGAAAGATTACCCCCTCTACCCCGGGCTCCGTGGGTGCCCCCTCCACAGAGGTACGATTACGAATGCGGGAGGGAGGTGTGGGGGCCGGGGAGAGGCAGAGCACGACGGAGGAGAGCTGCAGCAGAGGGAGGGGGGGGGAGAGGCGAGAGCGCGACGGAGGAGGGCAGAGGGAGGGGGGAGGCGAGCGGAGCCGAGCAGCTCCTCAAAGCAGCAGGGAAGGGAGGCTCCGAAAACACCACCACGTTTCTCTGAGGCAAGGAGACAATGCCTCGGAGAAACGCACAGCCATTTTCGGATTTGGGGGCGTGTTTTGCTGTACTGAGTGACGGACGACGTCACTGTCTAAAGAACAGCAAAAATTATGCCCCCAAATCCGAAAAGGACGGGGCTACATCGGAGTGATGGATCTCTCCTCCAATGGCTGGCCTCCGTTTAGGAAGCCAGCCAATGGAGAAGAAACGGGGCAAGGAGGCGGGATCTACTGAGCTACTGAGAGACATTAGTTCTCCTGACCGGAAGCTGCTTCGCAGCTTAACGGTCCCTCGACCTAAAGATCTGTTGGCTCTTTAAGAATTTTTGCAGGCTTTCACAGGAGGAGAAAGAAGAAATGTTCCACAGCATCCCCAGCTCAAAAGGTAAAGTAATCAGATGGGCGAGGGAAATGAATAGGTCTACAAAATTCAGTTGACAAAAGATACTATATCAATTAGATATATGGCCAGGAGGATTACAATGGCCATCAGATGTGAAGTAAAGACTACTTCGAATCAGATTTATTCATTTTATTTTTATTTATTTATTTATTTTTATTTAATGTGATTTTATATAGCGCGAACATTACCCGAAGGTGTCAGAGCGCTTTACATAAGAACCAGTTGCGATACATAAGGATTTAGGATTACATGCGTTACATAAAAGATACAAACAGAGAAAAAAAATTGCAAATGTGCAAGTTCTAAAGTCACATAAGGAAGAGATACAAAAAACATTGCAAATGTAAAGGTAGTAAAGTCATTCAAGGAAGGGATACGAATGGATATACTCTAAGAGTCACATAGGAATGGTAGATAGTACAAAGGTCTACTGCATATACTAGTGATTAGAGTTATCTCTATATATATAGGGAAGGGATAGGAATGGATATACTCTAAGAGTCACATAGGAATGGTAGAGTACAAAGGTCTACTGCTTATACTAGTGATTAGAGTTATCTCTATATACATAAGGAAGGGATACGAATGGATATATTCTAAGATTCACATAGGAATGGTAGAGAGTACAAAGGTCTACTGCATATACTAGTGATTAGCGTTATCTCTATATACATAGGAAAGGGATATGAATGAATATACTCTAAGAGTCACATAGGAATGGTAAAGAGTACAAAGGTGTACTGCATATACTAGTGATTAGTTATCTCTATATACATCGGGAAGGGATAGGAATGGATATACTTGAAGAGTCACATAGGAGTGTTAGAGTACATAGGTCTACTGTATATACTAGTGATTAGAGTTATCTCTATATACATAAGGAAGGGATGAATTAAAGAGTGATAGATCCACTTAGAGCTGCAGAATGGCTCTCTGGGAGTAATTAGTAAAAAGATCTGTTGGCTCTTTAAGAAATTTTGCAGGCTTTCACAGGAGGAGAAAGAAGAAATGTTCCACAGCGTCCCCAGCTAAAAAGGTAAAGCAATCGGATGTGTTCCCTGTGTGTAAAAGAAATCATATATAATGTTGATTAGGTGAATAACGCTTAAACAGTAATCTATTTGCTAGTATAATATAACTGTAGCTAAAGACCTTAACTATCTGTTTAACTCCCCTCTTCCACTATGAAGTTAATAACTGCGAAAATAGGGACTTTATTGTCATCTATAGAAGATAAAAACAGAGGCACACTTATACATACAGAATATTTGGTATTCCGAATAATGAAAGGTAAGTATTGCGAAGCACCCACTTAACGAGAAAAATATAATAACCCAAAAAATAAAGAGAAACCCAAGAGGACTAAGGTAAAGTAACTAACTACTTTGCGGATTCTTTTTCATTAAAAAAAGGTATGCAAAATATGCGTGCTTGAATAATGTCTCCTTAAATGCAAGATGCATCCCCTGCTATGGCAGAGATTTACAGGTTATGCACAAGCACTCATAGAAAATGGGATCTCGGACAGCGTGAGGCCAACGTACAGATAATTATACAATGACAAAATAGCTTCACGTGTCATCGCTAAAAGCGCTGTTACTGAATGCTCAAGTATGCATTATTTTCCTGTTTGAGTTTTCCAGGAGATTATAAGAGCAGCCGTAAATGTGACACCAAGACTGACTTCGGGAGCAAGTGGAGGAGCAAAATGCCAAGTTTTGCCAACCGATACATAAAGCCGAGGTTCTCAGAGCGCGATGACTCGGAAGCACTCAGGTAAGGCAAGCGGACGTAGAAGAGCTTCCCCGAGACTAGAACGCGATACGTCACAGGTTCGAGGCCATTTTAAACCTTTCCTGGACCGTTGCTGCCGCAACTGGCATCGGGGGCGGCGCAATCACCACAGCAGCCTCAATTAAAATGTTATTACCGATTGTTTCCAGTTTCCCAATATCAACAACATAATATTTTAATGTATAGTGGAAACCGCTTCTTCAAATTAAATGTAAGGATTGCTTAACAGCGGTTAAAATGTTAATGGGGAATCAAAAGCATTTATTACAAAAGAATGAGTGTATCAATTTACAGGGCTGACGTTTGACTCTTCTAGGTAGCCAGTGTTTTTCAGAAGCTAATGTTAAATTTCATGGCTAGATTAAAACATTTTGTTTTCTTTTTTCCGGGATTCTGTGGAATATCACACTGATGCATTACAGCAGGTCTTGGGCAGAACTGCGACCACAGATCTTGCTTTTCGCTAGAACAAGTACACGTTTGTGAAACAAGTAGACTATTTAGGATATATAATTTCAGGAGATGAAGTCAGACCAAAACCTATCTAGTGAGTGCCAAAGTCAATGCAGTGGTACTGGATGATAATGGCCAATGTCGGTAATTTATGGGCCATGTGAAATGTTATTCCATTCCAAGTTTGTGATTGTTTTGTGCATAAAAGTGAGACTTTGAGGGTACTGGTCAGGAAAGTGAAAGCAACGAGTTTTAGTGGGATGAACATCAATAAAGAGCTTTTCAAGATGTAAAGGCAGACCACTAATGTTGCAGCATGGGATCTATTTCATATTGGTACAAAAACTATTGTTACAAAGGATACCAGTGCTGTCGGCATTGGAGCTGTGCTTGCCCAGCAACATGGCAAATCAGTCAACACAATAGAATTTTGTTCTCGCTCTGTATCTGGAGCTAAGAAGAATTATTCACTGCTACAACAGGAAGCAATAGCTACTGCATTGGCTCCAGATCATTTTAGAACATATATTTGGCAAAACAAAATTGTGTTAAGTGTAGTAGGTCAGCGGCTTTGCTGCTGCCATTACACACCGGATGTATCAGCAGGCCAGCCGCCGGCCAGGCGTGTCCCGCTGGGAGTTAATAAATGGGAGTGAACCACTCTGGGTTAATCTCCGATACAGTCACCAAGTGTGTAAGTGCATTAGTTGTGCCCCACAGCTAATCCCCTGTACAACTGCTCCCATAAGGCACTAGAAAGCCACCACATTAAGGACCGACCAAAATCACTGCTGACAGAGTTAAGACCAGTTGGAACAAACAACTGTTTGGCCAGACTAGCATATTTAGCTAAAAAAATTTAGTTGAGCAATTATGATGTCAAATATGTCACAGGTTGGAAAAACACTTTGCTGACTCCCTATCTCGGTTGCCGGACGTGCCAGGAGAAGATTGCGACTTTGAATCTGAAGAGATATTAGCAGAGGTGGAAGATGCCATTGTGGCTTTTGGGGAGACAATATCTAGCAAGGTTTGGCTGATGGCTACGAAGGAAGACAACACTTTCCTGGATATAGTATTATTTATACAGAAAGGGGACCGAAGGGAGACTACCCTTGGGGAGTGTGTTCAATGGTGTCATAAAGTTTTAGATAAGCTATCCATGTGCAATGAATACATGATGATGAGAAGTGAAAGGTACGTGCCTCGTTTTGACTTTAGGTCAAGGTTAATGGCCTTAGCCCATGAAGGACACTTAGGACACACTCTAAAAAAGTAAGCATCTGAAATAAAGATTTTGGTGACTACGGTTAGATAATCAAATAAAAAATGGGTGCTGGATTGTGCAGTGTGGAGGCATGTGGAAAAACGATTGAAGGTTGGTGGAGAATCAGTGAATCAAGATCAACATTTATGTTCCAATAAACTGAACATAATCATACGGAAATGACCACCCACTAAATCCTTCTTTCTAATCCCCTTCTGATTCTCTACAAACAGAACACTTTTGGAACTGTGTCACTCATCTTAAATTCCATGCCTTCCCATTATTCAATTTCTACTTACCAAATGTACCTTATATGGCTCTTTAAATTTAGACTGACATTGACTTACCCTACCTGGCATGACTTTGATCTAAGCCTCTTCTGAAATCCTACACTTTCTATGGTCGTTCTTCAGCATATCTTGATTTTCGCAGGATTTATTGTCATACAACCAAGCTGGCATCAACTTTTCCCCCTGAAACCTGCATGTGTTCATCACAAAGGGAGACTTTCCTGTTATAGAATTAACAGTTGTGCGATGTGCCCAAAACATTGCTTTTAATGCCTTCTGAAGGTTTAACCATAACTATATCACCATCTCCATGGTTAACTTAACCAACCTGCTCACTCTCTTCACCTGACCATGTCCCTTAAATTGCACTGCACATAACTCCACCCCGTTGCCATGGCCTGGCCCCACCCATCCCCACACACACTGGCTCAACCAGCAGTTGAAAATAAAATGCTAATAAAATGTATATATTTATATTTTACAGCTGTTAGCTCTGAGCCAGTGGGGCAACACTCCTTCAGTATTGCGTAGGAGCCACCACTGAAGAAAAATACGGCAATGACCTATGGCTGAGACTGAGAAAATAAGCATAAACAGAAAATACTTCTTGTGCCCTGCTTTGAGCCTTTACTAATCACTAAATACAGCACTGATCTCACCCATGTTATGAAGAATGGACAAAATGACACCTGACAGTGAGAGCCCTCACCTGTAGGCTGAAGCTTCATTAAGGCCACATCCGACAGCTGACCTAGGGAACCACCACAAATCAGCAGAAGAGGGTGTCATGTTTTAGAAATGGTTTTTAAATAAGCAATGTTGCTCTGGGCAAAGCATAATCCCAACATTTGCCCGTCGCTCTGACCTTCTTGCACCAGAACTGCCAGACCTTAAGCAAATGAAATCATGGACTTCGGGAGGCATTGCTAGGACAAACAAAGGCCAGAAATATCCTACATAAATACAGATAACATAGCACAAAGGTGTAACTTTTAAATATAGTGGGGATAAGAGGGAATCGGTTAACTTTCATAGCATTCCCTTATGGGCTACAGGATTATTTTAGATATAACACTGGAAACACACATTTCCGGCTCAGACTGGACTTAGGTTTGTTTCATTTCTCGCAGTTCTGTACTTTGAGCGACTTAGAACAGGCTGAAAACATACTCACAAAACGGTAGTTGACAGGCCAGGGGATTTCTCCAGCGACTACACGAATAACTGAGAAGTGACGAGGATCATGTGGGGCTGGAATATGACTCCACAAATCAGATGTGGGCGCCATTATCTCATGCCATGAGTAATGCTCTTACAGGGCAGCCACCTCATGATGCAATTTCCTGCAGAGCGTTTATTTATTGCTCAGTTCTATTTCAGGAGCAGCAACACTTTATCTTTTAAAAATGACAACAAACAAATGTCATTTAAATCAAAAACCCTTTCAACACAGACCTATAAACCAGCTGGGCATTTTTATGAAAATAATGAAACTTTTTTTCAGGAAGAGCGTGTGTATCATTTTATGAGGTCATCAGGCTACTGTCTAAGTGAGTCAAATGCGAGAGGAATCAGATTAGCCACTTTATGACGTTTAAGTGAAAAAAATTAGAGTCAAAAAGATTTCCAATAAAAAGAGTCGGTGCCACCTTTCCGGCATACTCTTTTAAATATACTACCTAATCTTAATCTGAGTTCAGGCTAAAAATTCTGTGAGACAGGGACGTCAGAAAAAGAGTCAGGGGGTCATTACTCTGCAGGCGGCTCCACGCCTTTTAAAAGCCCCACACTCTTGCTGCTGTATTTATTTATTGTATTGTATTGTAATGAAGTATGAAGTGTCTTTAAAGTCTGTATCTCTATAGAATCACTTTATCTATTATATTTTGTTTCTTATATGGCTTCTTCACCCAAAATTACTGATATCCTTCGCGATCAAGTTCGCGCTATATAAAGCTTTATAAATCAATAAATAAATAAATAAGTGTCAATTACCTAAAGGCTGTCCCTACTGGCCTGGCAGACTATACTGCTTATGTGGGGGCCGTCAGGTCTGTATACCAGCTGCTATGAACAATTTGCCAATCACGTTTATTGATTTTAGTAATGTTACTTTTTAACTAAAATTTCTTGCTTTTACATTTTCTTTTTTATTTCTACTTGTGGAGATTGATTTAATGTATTTTTTTTGTAATGGTTTTAATTAACCTAAACAATAAAAAGTTACTTACTAGGTCTGCATAGTGAGTAAGTCATGCCCCTGCTCCTGATCCGAGACTCTGTGCTGTTGCAAGTTGATAAATAATAGTGGTTCATATTATATATAAAACAGGCTTTTCATTTTAAATACGAACTAAGGCATAATTTATCACCCCTCATAAATAATGATACTACGGGGAACATTATTGATCGGGAGCGATATATGACACCTATTATGAGTTCATGTAGAATAACATACGGGTTCTGGTGTTCAACTCACCAAAATCTGCATGATACTGTAAATTCCGAATATTTTCCCCTGTTAAATTTTGACAGGTTTATGTGCCGAAGTTTAAGATATGTTGATTAATTTAATTAATCCGATACTCATTAAATACTGTCAAACTCGTAATGTTGAACTATATGTAAATAGGATATTAAACAAGCCTGAGGATATTACGAGGAACTCGTAATAAAGCCCATAGAGGATCAAATGCCAGCCTGATTCATAAACTGCACTTTGTACTATGTTTGTAGCCAGGGCCAGCTTTAGCACTGGTGGCGCCCGGTGCGACAATAATTTCTGGCGCCCACCCCATGATTGCCTCCTCTAATTCTCTCACTTTCACAGGGCACAAGTGACTCTCATCTCTACAATCATAAGGTATTGCTAAATAAAACACCCTCCACTGAGATATGCGCCCCCTCCACAGGCCAGTGTCCAGTGCGGCCGCACCAGTCGCACTTCCCTAAAGGTGGCCCTGTTTGTAGCACTACACGAGTACTACAAAACTAACTACAAAGGGCTATTCACAAACATGTGTGCAGCTATTATTATTATATTATTATTATATGCTGTTTTATAACGCGCTCCATTACTGCCGGAGTATCCTGGCGCGAAGAAGAAAAAAAAACAGAATAAACAGCCAACCCTACACAGAACAGAAACCTAAAAGGCTTGTCGAAACAGATGGGTTTTCAACCCTTTTTTAAAAGAAATAAAATTCACAGTAGCTCGCAAGGATAGAGGGAGCTCATTCCAAGCCAAAGCGGCCTTCACCGCCACTGATTGCCCTCCCAGCCGAGAAAGCCGGAAGGGCGGCACCTGAAGCAGATGTTGAGCGGCCGAGCGCAGAAGTCGCTTAGGAGAGTAGCGCCTAAATCGTTTCATCAGGTAGGCGGGACCTTGTCCATTGATAGCTTTGTGGGCCAGGGTCAAAATTTTAAAAGTAATCCTCTGGGAAACTGGCAGCCAGTGCAGACTCTGCAGGTGATTCCTTGCGCTAACCCGACTGGGGATATTGCCCAACAGTCTGACGGTTGCGTTTTGGATCACCTGGAGACGTCTCACCATATAAGCCGGGGATCCACTCAGCAGGCCATTGGCATAGTCAAGTCGCGAGAGAATTAAAGCTCTCGCAACTGACTCTCTTGCTGAGGCAGGCAGATAGGGGAAAAACTTCCGCAACGCCTTAAGAGTCCCGAAACAGCCTCCTGCCAGGTTCTTGATATGCCCCTCAAACCGGAGGTCTTCCCCAAACCAAACCCCTAGGTTCTTGGCGAGGACATTGACTGAACCGGGCATCGGGAATCCGGCCGGCAAAAGTGCTTCTCTAAAGTTAGGGGGGAATTGACCATAGAGCAGTATTTCCGTCTTATCCTCGTTGCACTTCAGTTGCGCGGAGGCTAACCAGTTGAAAACCGCGGATAAACAAATCTGAATCCGCTCGGTATCTAAGACAGCACTGGGCCAGGGGAACAACAGCTGCGTATCATCGGCATAGGCGATGATTTTGGCCCCCAGTTGTTCGGCAAGCTCAATCAAGGGGGTCAGGTATACATTAAAGAGAAGAGGGATCAAGGTGGAGCCCTGAGGGACCCCAGTCATGAGGGGCTTAGCCGAAGATGAAAAAGGAGGGAGCCAAACCTGTTGCGATCGAGACGAGAGAAAGGAGCGCAGCCAGTCCAAAGCAAGGCTAGTAACCCCAATGTCCGCAAGTCTAGTGAGGAGGCGTTGGTGCGGCACCGTGTCAAACGCGGCAGAGAGGTCCAATAAAATTAGAGCTACTTATCTCGAAAAGTAATGCAGTAGTATCTGTAAAATCTTGATATTTGGCCATATGCCTGAGCATCTGACAGTATATCTGCCACAGAGGAAGACAGAATGGGGGGGTTTTACCCCTCTAAGCTAGCTCTTATCTCAAATCTGTGCTCAAAGGAATGCCCATATCCATTCACTTTCAGCAGATAGCTGCAGAATTCGTGCTCTAGGTTGGCCCTAGGGAACCCTACCAACCTGGGGCATTTCTGAAAACTAGAGACCCTGGGGAAATCAGAGTGATGGGCTTGTGTGAATCTCAGCTCAATGTCTTAACCAGATTGCCCATAATTATTTGCCAGAGATCTCGGGCACATCCAGCCAATGACAAAAGTCATGGCACACTGCATTCCCACATCTCTGGAAAAAACTGATCCCAGTATGGCTTAGCTAAAAACAAATGAAAAGAATTCACAAAAAGTTTGTGCTGGCCTAAAACATGACGGGAATTGACAAAAAATTTTTAACATTGTATCAACACTAGATTGACTGAATATAGTCCACTTTTTGACAGGTTTTTCTCCAGTATGATAAGCCAACCAGCAGTTGTTTGGTACATTGCATTTCTGAGTTTTTCTGTTTGGGGGGAATAGACCCACCCACGTTGCATACCATTTTAATGGCGAAAAATGTAAAAACACTAGGTAGAAGGACTTCTGTTGATCTCAGCAGAATCCAGACATTTTCCTCTGGGAAATGAGAGTAAAATCTGTCATGCTACCCCAAGTTTGAAGTTTTGACGGTAATCTGGGTAACAATAGGTGGTGGGATCCAAATAAGTCACACCACTCTGGAGTCACCCAGCTGTCTAGTTTTCATAAATGTGTGCAATTAGTAGATTTGTCTGGGTGACATCTGACCCTGGGCCCAAATACCTCAGCTACCAACATCCCCAGAAAGGTTGAAAATGCAAGAAACCATTTTGATGTTTACACAATGCATTCTGTGTTGCAAGTGACAGGCCTACCCAAACATGTGATGTGCTGTTTTTATCAGGAGAAGGGTTACATTTTTCTCAATTTTTGGCTTCCAAGTGTAAGTCAGTTTGGAAGAAGGAAAACACAGTATTCCATTTTCTTATGTCAAGAATATTGATTGAAGCAAATATGGTGTCAAAAATATCATAGGACAGGAAATTGAAGTTAAGAATTGTGTTTAAAAATAAAGTATTTTATATAATAATACAAATATATAATGCTGCACTTATGCTGCTTGACCTCTCGGCAGCGCGCAACATTGTCTCCCATAGCACCCTTATCGGCAAAATTCAGGAATCAGGAATCCAAGGACCTGCCCAAAGTTGGATCGCCTCCTTCCCCTCCAACAGGACCCAACAAGCCAGGTTCTCCTCTTTCACTTTTTCAGACACGCTTCTTGTGTTCCCCACCGCTCCCTCCTCATTCCAAGTCTGTTTAACATTTACATGGCAAATCTCGCCAGCATCATAAGAACCTGCAGCATCAACATTGTCTCCTACTCTGATGACACTCAGCTCATCCGCCCCCTTACCAACACGAACAACACCACCAGAAAAAGCTTTACCACCTGCATGTCGACATTGCCAGCTGGATACAAGAGAACTACCCTAAACTCAACAAGGCTAAAACAGAGATTTTGATCTGCGTGAATCTAAACTCCTCCTGGAAATCCTGACCTTGTTCCCACGCCTACTTCCACAGACCACACCAGAGACCTCTGCATCATCCCTGGCAACAAGCTCTCGATGAACAAACTGCTCTACGCCATGAATGCATCCTGTTGCCATATCCTCAGAATGCTTAGCAAAATCTTCAAGTGGCTCCCCACGCACACAAGATGCCCAGTCACCTAGGCCTTCATCACCAGCAGGCTCGACTACAGCAATGCACTCTAAGTCAGCATCTCCAACCAACACACGCAAAATCTTCAAACCATCCAGAACACCGCTACCAGACTTATCACTACACTTCCCCAGAAGCACGCACATTAGTCTCTACCTCTCAGAACTGCACTGGCTACACAACCAGAAATGCTGCAAATTCATGTTTCTCATCCACCCCTACAAAGCCCTCCATAATGCAGGACCAGCCTACCTCAACGAACAACTCCAACTCTACCAACCTTGCACTCCACCTCTCTCTCCCTCACATAAACTCCCTGCATTCGCAGAATCAATTCTTCATCATTGCCAAAAGCTGGAAAGGAACTCCCTCTACACATTAGGACTGCCACTCCACCCCACTCCTCAACTTCCTCAAGAAGCTGTAGACCTGGTTGTTCAACTAGAAACTCCCCTAGGCCTTCACTCCTGCTCCACTGCCTGGATACCCCCATGGATGATAAGCTGCGCCACACAAATCTATATGACATAACATAACATAATCTTGTTTTGTAATTGTTTTGTTGATTTAGGGTAATAAGTTGGTATTTTACTAAAGTTAAATACGTTTATTTATTTTTAGTTTACTGTTTTGATTTGGTAATGCATTTTACTTTTATTTAATTTCAATGTGCTTTTTGGAAGGTTTTTGGATTTGTAGGGGAAAATGGTGGCACGTTTTATAAATATTTATTCTTTTAATTAACTACATTTCGTTTGTTAATTTGATAATAGTCATGGAAATTATTTTGTAATTCTATAATAGGTCATTGTAGTCATTATTTTTGTAACTGTTAACTGATACTAGGGGAATTGGTTTTGGTATTATTTGATTGTATTTAATAATTTGTATATTAATTGTTACTTTATTGCATAACAATTAATTTTATAGTGTTATGTTTTAAAATAAAGTGTATATTTTGATCTGCATGAATCTAAACTCCTCCTGGAAATCCTGACCTTGTTCCTGCGCCTACTCCCACAGACCACACCAGAGACCTCTGTATCATCCCTGGCAACAAGCTCTCGATGAACAAACTGGTCTACGCCATGAATGCATCCTGCTGCCATATCCTCAGAATGCTTAGCAAAATCTTCAAGTGGCTCCCCACGCACACAAGATGCCCTGTCACCTAGGCCCTCATCACCAGCAGACTCGACTACAGAAATGCACTGTAAGTCAGCATCTCCAACCAACTCACGCAAAATCTCCAAACCATCCAGAACACCGCTTACAGACTTATCCCTACACTTCCCCAGAAGCGCGCACATTAGTCCATACCTCTCAGAACTGCACTGGCTACACAACCAAAAATGCTGCAGATTCATGTTTTCCATCCACCCCTACAAAGCCCTCCACAATGCAGGACCAGCCTACCTCATCGAACAACTCGAACTCCACCAACTTTGCACTCCACCTCTCTCTCCCTCACACAAACTCCCCGCATTCACAAATTCATGTTTCCCATCCACCCCTACAAAGCCCTCCACAATGCAGGACCACCCTACCTCAAAGAACATCTCCAACTCTACCAACCTTGCACCCCACCTCTCTCTCCCTCACACAAACTCCCCGCATTTGCAGAATCAATTCTTCATCATTGCCAAAAGCTGGAAAAGAACTCCCTCTACACATTAGGACCGCCACTCCACCCCACTCTTCAACTTCCTCAAGAAGCTGAAGACCTGGTTGTTCCACTAGAAACTCCCCTGGGCCTTCACTCCTGCTCCACTGCCTGGATACCCCCATGGATGATAAGCTGCGCCACACAAATCTATATGACATAACATAACATAATCTTGTTTTGTAATTGTTTTGTTGATTTAGGGTAATAAGTTGGTATTTTACTATAGTTAAATATGTTTATTTATTTTTAGTTTACTGTTTTGATTTGGTAATGCATTTTAGTTTTCTTTAATTTCAATGTGCTTTTTGGAAGGTTTTTGGATTTGTAGGGGAAAATGGTGGCACGTTTTATAAATATTTATTCTTTTAATTGACTACATTTCGTTTGTTAATTTGATAATAGTCATGGAAATTATTTTTTAATTCAATAATAGGTCATTGTAGTCATTATTTTTGTAACTGTTAACTGATACTAAGGGAATTGGTTTTGGTATTATTTGATTGTATTTAATCATTTGTATATTAATTGTTACTTTATTGCATAACAAATAATGTTATAGTGTTATGTTTTAAAATAAAGTGTATTTTTTCTACTATTAGTTTCATTTGATTTTTTGTTTGTTGGAATTTTATGGTGATAGATTTGAAAGTTTATTACATATAGTTTTTTATTTTCTAATTGATATTATTTTTAAGTATAATTTTGCATTTAATTTTATAGGTAAGTTTGTGTTTTTATTTTTTAATTATTTATATGAATAATAAAATATTCAAAATAAAATTCTTTATGTTTCTGAAAAATTATTTTATGTTTCACTAATATATATATATATATATATTTATCGCGTCTCGTAGGCAAATTTGCACCCTACAAAATGGAGGTGTGTTGAAAGAAAAATCGAAAGTCCTCTGTCTATGTTCATGTCTGTAACCATGTGATGCATAAATATTACGACTGGCCGAGGCGCCAACTGTGAAGCAAATTGACGAAGGCTAAACGCCGAAACGCGTCCTTGATGTGCTAAAGGTTTTATAATAAATCCCTTTTGAAAAACCACCCCCGTGAGTGCTGCAGATCTGTAACAGGCGGAGTCCTGGAGGATGTTTGGAGCTATATATATATATATATATATATATATATATATATATATATATATATTCACTGAAAAAAACATAGGTTTCTGCCACGTTATAGTGAGGAATTAGCATTTAAAAAACCTTAGAAATTCACTGAAAAAACCATAGGTTTCACCCATGGTATAGTTAGCGCGACATTTCTCTCATACAAAACCATTGAAATTCCCCTTTTATAGTTAGTTCAGCTAACTATAACGCACGCGCCCGCAATGCACTGCTGATGACGTTGCATATTACATCACTCATCACATGGTCAGTGACATGTCCTATCCTATATTACTTCTATATTGTATGAGTGCAGCTGCGTGCCGCTCCGCCTGGTACCCTAGACTCCACCACGCCCAGACCCGGTTCATAAGCACGCGTGATCATCACCACAAAACCATTAGCACCATATCGCTTTTCCACACATGCTTTTACAACTAGTATGCATTTACCACACATGATAAATGCATAATCTTAATAATGTTTTTTTGTTGACCAACACGTGTTGTAATGGCTGTGCCTTAAGTCCTTCAAATTAGTTTCTAGCTATACGTGTGACCAAGTCTAATAAGATCGGAGACCATGGACAAACACCCTGGTATCTGTGGCACAAAATCTCATCGATCACAGAGAAAATATACAAGTATAATAAAATGAACGGAGAAAAACTACTGAAATGGCAGTTGGACGGAGTATGTAATCAACGTTTGCGCCTCGACCCTACATTTCAAATAAATATACATACAATATGTTTATTAATATATTACAAAAGTATAGCACCGGATGACACACATGACCCGGGAAAAGAAAGCGGCAAATTTAATACCTAAAATCAGGAGAGGTTTGCTTGGCGAACTTGAAGAAAAAGAAAAAAAAGTGCACTTGCAAACAAGGCTCTAAAAATTGCCGCATACAAGTACTGCACGAGTACCCCGCCATTTTTTATTTTATTTCAAATAAAAATTGAGCCTAAAGATCCATATACCACCCCCTGACCAAGACTATAGGTAAACATTTAAATAAATAAAATGAATTTCGTCGCGCGCACTGCATCGCATTTTGGGATGCAGTGCACTGAACGAAATTTGTTTTATTTATTTAAATGCTTACTTACCTGTAAAACTCCGTAATCCATACATTACTACCCCCCACCCTGCCCCTCCCCCTCCCCACGCCACCGACCTGCAGGTAATCCCACTGCCGGCCGCGGCTGTCCCCAGGACTTTAATTTTGAAAAAAGCCAGGGGCCATGCCACCCCCCCCCCCCTCACCTGCAGACCAGGTGACCACCACCTCCCTTGGGCAAATGCCACCTCCTGGAGCCAATAATGTCCCTGGGGATCGACGCTCCACCAGGGCCGGCTTCTGCTATGTCCCAAGACATAGCTGTTTGCGATGGCTTGGCGGCAGCTTCATCACTCCCACAAGCCATAGCAAATGCTCTGCTTTCAGCAAGGGAGAGCCTTAAAAATGTTCTTGCTTGCTGAAAGCGGAGCAGGATTGCTTTTGGACAGAGGGAGTTGCATGTTCAGCAGCTCGCTCTGTCCAAAAGCAATGCCGGCTTCTGCAGGACGAAGGGAGAGGGCAGGGACTGTGGGGGTCTTCAGACTCCCCCCACGGTCCACAACAAAGTGTGTGGGTGCCCTGGGTGGGACAAGATAATCCAGACTAGTGGCCATAGGGTCCCCGGGGCCAAAAAGCAGCCCCCCTTTCCAATAAAAAATAACATTTAAAAAAATGCTCAACAACTCACTGGAAGCCCCGCCCCTTCCTCCACCAATCTGCAAATATACCCCCTGGTGAGCTGCTGGTTGGGGAATGAAGTCCCCGTGGCTGCTGAGGGTCCTTGGGGGCCATTGGCTGCTGATGGTCCTTGGAAGACCACAAGACCTGCTGTTACCTCCAGTAAGTCCCACACAGTGGGATTGCTGAGAGGTATTTGGAGGCTCCACCCCTTTCTCCACCCCTCTGCAAACACACCTCCTGGTGCTCCGCTGATTGGGGGATGAAGCCCCCTTGGCTGCGTAGGGTCCTTGGGGGCCAACTACCCCTCCTGTTACCTTCAGTAACTCCCACACAGCGGGATTGCTGAGAGGTTGTCAGAGGCCATGCCCCCTTTTTCCACCACTCTGCAAACGCACCGCTTGGCACACTGCTGGTTGGGGGATGAAGTCTCTTGAATGCTGAGAGGGTCCTTGGGGACCAGGAACCCCGTCTGTTACCTCCAGTAAGTCCCAGACACTAAGTTTGCTGACAGCTGGTCAGAGGCCTCCACCACACTACAAACACAACTACTAGTTAAAAAAACCATTGAAATTCACTTGAAAAAAAACAAAGGTTATAGGGACGTTATAGTTAGGAATTAGCATTTAAAAAACCTTTGAAATTCTCTGAGAAAACGAAGGCTACAGAGACGTTATAGTTCGGGAACTGAATAAAAAAAATTCTTTAGAAATTCTTTGATAAAAACAAAGATTACAGGGATGGTATAGTTAGCCTCAGGTTTCACTTGTACAAAACCAGTGAAATTCAGCAGTTCTAGTTAGTTGAGCTAACTATAATTCACGCCTCTTACAATGCACTGTTGATGGCCTCACATATTACATCGCTAGCACACACAAGGGATAGAGGTAGTCAGGTATTTCCTTAATAAAAGACCTGCTAAGTACATAGAACATAGTACCATGTTGATTGAGCTTTTAGAGTTTTGTCTTATGAATAATATATTTTTGTTCGAGAATGAGCTATTTAGACAAATCTCAGGGACTGCGATGGGAACCTGCTTCGCCCCCAGCTACGCGAACCTCTTTGTTGGCTGGTGGGAGGAGCAGGTGGCCCTAGCGGGACCGAACATCAAGTGGGCAGAACACATCGTGGTATGGCGTCGATATATCGACGATCTCTTCTTAGTGTGGAGGGGTTCCCCCACACAGGCTGAAGCACTTATTATGGACTTGAATAGCAATAGTCTTAACTTGAAATTCACTACTGACATCAGCACTTCAGAGGTACACTATCTAGTCTTAAGGGTCTTCGTGAATAGGGAGAGGTTGGAGACAGCCTTATACAGAAAACCCACGGCCAGGAATAGTATACTCCATGCCAAAAGTAGCCACCCTCCCAGCCTGATTCGAAGCCTACCCTATGGGGAACTTCTCAGGTTGAGGCGCAACTGCTCACAAGATTCTGATTTAGTAAAAGCAGCAGAAGAGTGCGTCATGAGATTCCGCATAAGGGGATACAATCAGGCAGAATTGGAAAAGACCTATAGGAAGGTAGCCAGAATTCCTAGGAAACATCTATTAAGAGAGCAAGGACAAGAAAGACCAATCTTCTGAGATTAAAAACAAGTTCCGCATGATTACGACTTTTTCGGATCAGGCCAATACTTAAGAAAGTTACTCTAAAAAAACTGGCATATTCTCCGCGCTGATCCCATAATTGGGAATGATGTTCCTTTGAAACCTTTAATAACTTTTAGAAAATAAATTGAGATCCATTAAGGACAAAATTGTTCACAATCATCTAACACCAGTGAAACCAAAAGTGAGTGGGACACTCAAGGACATGAAGGGATTTTTGCTTTGTGGGAAATGTCGTGCCTGTGATAACAGCAAACAGGTATTCTCATATAAGATCCCAGGGATGTCCCAAGCGAGGCCCATCACGGAGTTCATTACATGTACAACCCCTTATGTTGTTTATTGTCTTACCTGCCCCTGTGGACTCCAATATATCGGGAGTGCGATCAAAAATGTGAAAATGCGTATCTTAGAACATCAGAGAGCAATTATGAATAAAGATATTGCATATCCTGTAGCTCGACATTTTGCCAAGGTACACCAAAGTAACAGGGAGCTGTTGCAATACTTTGGTTTGGATCACATACCCCAAAACCCCAGAGGGGGGGATAGACTACTTAGTCTCCGTAGACTTGAGTCTCGTTCTATTATTGATATGCAGACAAAACACCCGCTAGGTCTTAATAGTGGGGAAGAACTCACTGTTCATCTAGGGAGATAAGAAACAAATTTACGAAATGAGGAATGTATATAAACTAAACTGTAGTGTTGGTAAATTTATTTCCTGAAGATGGTCTTTGCCAAATTGATGCTAAATTGATTTGATTTGATTTGATTTTATCTGATGTAATATGTGAGGTGATGAATTGGATCTCAAATTTGTAATGAATCGTGATGAAATGGTTAACATTTATCCCCTCAAATTTGTACTGAACTATGAGATGTAAGAATTCATGAAATTGTGAATTTTAATCCCCCCGCTCTAGCCCTGTAGGGAGTGGTGGCAGGAAGTCCCTTTCTCACTGCTCCATCAGGATTCAAGCAAGCCGGGCCGAAGAAGGCTGAAATGCCAGAAACCGGTCCCCGGTAGCTTGTCTCCTTTCTGGTGAAGAATTGGCTTGGTAGTTTAGTCTGCCCTGTTCCCATGATGCACTGGGCCAGGGACAGACTGATTTGCATATAGCCAGGTTCTGAGCTGGGATGGGGCAGTGAGATAAATAATGGTGATGGATCAAGCCCTGATCTTTGGACTGGGTAAGAGTGGTCTGTTTAACTCAGACACTCTGTTCATCACCACCCCCTTTTTCTAAATCGTTTTTGGCCACTATAGGTGTGGCAGGGTATACTCAGACATGAGTCCCTTTCTCACTGCTCCATCAGGATTCAAGCAAGCCGGGCCGAAGAAGGCTGAAATGCCAGAAACCGGTCCCCGGTAGCTTGTCTCCTTTCTGGTGAAGAATTGGCTTGGTAGTTTAGTCTGCCCTGTTCCCATGATGCACTGGGCCAGGGACAGACTGATTTGCATATAGCCAGGTTCTGAGCTGGGATGGGGCAGTGAGATAAATAATGGTGATGGATCAAGCCCTGATCTTTGGACTGGGTAAGAGTGGTCTGTTTAACTCAGACACTCTGTTCATCACCACCCCCTTTTTCTAAATCGTTTTTGGCCACTATAGGTGTGGCAGGGTATACTCAGACATGAGTCCCTTTCTCACTGCTCCATCAGGATTCAAGCAAGCCGGGCCGAAGAAGGCTGAAATGCCAGAAACCGGTCCCCGGTAGCTTGTCTCCTTTCTGGTGAAGAATTGGCTTGGTAGTTTAGTCTGCCCTGTTCCCATGATGCACTGGGCCAGGGACAGACTGATTTGCATATAGCCAGGTTCTGAGCTGGGATGGGGCAGTGAGATAAATAATGGTGATGGATCAAGCCCTGATCTTTGGACTGGGTAAGAGTGGTCTGTTTAACTCAGACACTCTGTTCATCACCACCCCCTTTTTCTAAATCGTTTTTGGCCACTATAGGTGTGGCAGGGTATACTCAGACATGAGTCCCTTTCTCACTGCTCCATCAGGATTCAAGCAAGCCGGGCCGAAGAAGGCTGAAATGCCAGAAACCGGTCCCCGGTAGCTTGTCTCCTTTCTGGTGAAGAATTGGCTTGGTAGTTTAGTCTGCCCTGTTCCCATGATGCACTGGGCCAGGGACAGACTGATTTGCATATAGCCAGGTTCTGAGCTGGGATGGGGCAGTGAGATAAATAATGGTGATGGATCAAGCCCTGATCTTTGGACTGGGTAAGAGTGGTCTGTTTAACTCAGACACTCTGTTCATCACCACCCCCTTTTTCTAAATCGTTTTTGGCCACTATAGGTGTGGCAGGGTATACTCAGACATGAGTCCCTTTCTCACTGCTCCATCAGGATTCAAGCAAGCCGGGCCGAAGAAGGCTGAAATGCCAGAAACCGGTCCCCGGTAGCTTGTCTCCTTTCTGGTGAAGAATTGGCTTGGTAGTTTAGTCTGCCCTGTTCCCATGATGCACTGGGCCAGGGACAGACTGATTTGCATATAGCCAGGTTCTGAGCTGGGATGGGGCAGTGAGATAAATAATGGTGATGGATCAAGCCCTGATCTTTGGACTGGGTAAGAGTGGTCTGTTTAACTCAGACACTCTGTTCATCACCACCCCCTTTTTCTAAATCGTTTTTGGCCACTATAGGTGTGGCAGGGTATACTCAGACATGAGTCCCTTTCTCACTGCTCCATCAGGATTCAAGCAAGCCGGGCCGAAGAAGGCTGAAATGCCAGAAACCGGTCCCCGGTAGCTTGTCTCCTTTCTGGTGAAGAATTGGCTTGGTAGTTTAGTCTGCCCTGTTCCCATGATGCACTGGGCCAGGGACAGACTGATTTGCATATAGCCAGGTTCTGAGCTGGGATGGGGCAGTGAGATAAATAATGGTGATGGATCAAGCCCTGATCTTTGGACTGGGTAAGAGTGGTCTGTTTAACTCAGACACTCTGTTCATCACCACCCCCTTTTTCTAAATCGTTTTTGGCCACTATAGGTGTGGCAGGGTATACTCAGACATGAGTCCCTTTCTCACTGCTCCATCAGGATTCAAGCAAGCCGGGCCGAAGAAGACTGAAATGCCAGAAACCGGTCCCCGGTAGCTTGTCTCCTTTCTGGTGAAGAATTGGCTTGGTAGTTTAGTCTGCCCTGTTCCCATGATGCACTGGGCCAGGGACAGACTGATTTGCATATAGCCAGGTTCTGAGCTGGGATGGGGCAGTGAGATAAATAATGGTGATGGATCAAGCCCTGATCTTTGGACTGGGTAAGAGTGGTCTGTTTAACTCAGACACTCTGTTCATCACCACCCCCTTTTTCTAAATCGTTTTTGGCCACTATAGGTGTGGCAGGGTATACTCAGACATGAGTCCCTTTCTCACTGCTCCATCAGGATTCAAGCAAGCCGGGCCGAAGAAGGCTGAAATGCCAGAAACCGGTCCCCGGTAGCTTGTCTCCTTTCTGGTGAAGAATTGGCTTGGTAGTTTAGTCTGCCCTGTTCCCATGATGCACTGGGCCAGGGACAGACTGATTTGCATATAGCCAGGTCCTGAGCTGGGATGGGGCAGTGAGATAAATAATGGTGATGGATCAAGCCCTGATCTTTGGACTGGGTAAGAGTGGTCTGTTTAACTCAGACACTCTGTTCATCACCACCCCCTTTTTCTAAATCGTTTTTGGCCACTATAGGTGTGGCAGGGTATACTCAGACATGAGTCCCTTTCTCACTGCTCCATCAGGATTCAAGCAAGCCGGGCCGAAGAAGGCTGAAATGCCAGAAACCGGTCCCCGGTAGCTTGTCTCCTTTCTGGTGAAGAATTGGCTTGGTAGTTTAGTCTGCCCTGTTCCCATGATGCACTGGGCCAGGGACAGACTGATTTGCATATAGCCAGGTTCTGAGCTGGGATGGGGCAGTGAGATAAATAATGGTGATGGATCAAGCCCTGATCTTTGGACTGGGTAAGAGTGGTCTGTTTAACTTAGACACTCTGTTCATCACCACCCCCTTTTTCTAAATCGTTTTTGGCCACTATAGGTGTGGCAGGGTATACTCAGACATGAGTCCCTTTCTCACTGCTCCATCAGGATTCAAGCAAGCCGGGCCGAAGAAGGCTGAAATGCCAGAAACCGGTCCCCGGTAGCTTGTCTCCTTTCTGGTGAAGAATTGGCTTGGTAGTTTAGTCTGCCCTGTTCCCATGATGCACTGGGCCAGGGACAGACTGATTTGCATATAGCCAGGTTCTGAGCTGGGATGGGGCAGTGAGATAAATAATGGTGATGGATCAAGCCCTGATCTTTGGACTGGGTAAGAGTGGTCTGTTTAACTCAGACACTCTGTTCATCACCACCCCCTTTTTCTAAATCGTTTTTGGCCACTATAGGTGTGGCAGGGTATACTCAGACATGAGTCCCTTTCTCACTGCTCCATCAGGATTCAAGCAAGCCGGGCCGAAGAAGGCTGAAATGCCAGAAACCGGTCCCCGGTAGCTTGTCTCCTTTCTGGTGAAGAATTGGCTTGGTAGTTTAGTCTGCCCTGTTCCCATGATGCACTGGGCCAGGGACAGACTGATTTGCATATAGCCAGGTTCTGAGCTGGGATGGGGCAGTGAGATAAATAATGGTGATGGATCAAGCCCTGATCTTTGGACTGGGTAAGAGTGGTCTGTTTAACTCAGACACTCTGTTCATCACCACCCCCTTTTTCTAAATAGGAAGCCGATACACGGCATTATTTATTTTATTTTCTTTTCAGTTTATTGGTTCACTGTGCATCATGCACAGTAAAATCTACTCTGCCCATGATCTGCAAAATCTGTAGCCACTGATGTGGTTGTCGCATATATATGCTAAATTATTTGTGCTCTTTTGCTGATAATATTACACAATAGGCAGTTCGATGGCGCCTGGGTAAAATGCTGATGATCTGCCGATACACGGCAATATCTACAAACATGCACAGGCAATAGCGGCTTTTATGATTGAAATATAACATCGGAGGTATTGTGAAATATGTGTTACTAACCTCCTCTAAAATGGCCGATATATTCGCATGTGTTTTCGTAATTGTCCATTGTCAGTTACATGTGGATGACGTATATATTATGCTGTCAGACGGTCAAGATTGTAAACATTGACGAAGGACTCCGTGTCCGAAACGCATCTGTTACACTTGTTTGTGGGCTGAAATTAAACCTTGCCACTTACCCCTGGAGTGCGTTAACGTTTTCTTTATGGAAGCGATAGGAGCTTGAATATATATATATATATATATATATATATATATATATATATATATATATATATATATATATATCTATATATATATATATATATATATATATATACACACACATATATATATATATATATCTATACTACTGTAATAAAGGAAGATCTTTCAGCCTTTGAGGCGGGTAAACTCGGGAACCACAGCGCCAATCCACACACCCGATACACCGTTGGAATCGTCAGGGTGTGTAGATGGTTATAGGCTATATAAATAAAAATAAAAAACGTTATTTAAAAAAGTAACAGTAAAAAAAAAAGTAGTCCCTCCGAAGTAGCGCCGGCCGCGACGTGCGTGCTCACGTCAGGAGCGCGGGGAGGAGCGGCGTCCAGGAGCGTGACGAGGAGCCGTGGACATGGCGCGGGGGAGGAGCGGTGATGTGAGGAGCAGCGGACAGGCCAGCGGCGGTGCGAGCAGCGGACTGGCTGGAGGAGCGGCGGCTGAGGTAAGGGAGCGGCGGACATGGCGCGGGGGAGGATCGGTGACGTGAGGAGCAGCGGACAGGCCAGCGGCGGTGCGAGCAGCTGACAGGCGGGAGGAGCGGCGGCTGGGGTAAGGGGACCCATGTCGGGCAGGCGGGGGACGGGCTGGGTGGGGGACTGGGCTACAGGAGAAAAGAGAATGATCCCGTGTTTTTATGGTGAAACAGCAATCATTAACACACCTCTAGGCCAAAAAGATTAGCTATGATGTAAGCTTTCCCAGCCAATGTACACTCTTTAGAACGAATTAGTCAGCTGTACACCTCTGCAAAGAAGAACAGACATATTTAAAGCAGTATATCAGCAGCCGACAGGCGGGAGGAGCGGCGGCTGAGGTAAGGGGACCCATGTTGGGGCAGGCGGGGGTTGGGACAGGCGTGGGCCCGGGCTGCTGGACAATGTCGGGGCGGGCCGGAGTCTATGAAGCCTGTTGCCTGTTGCTCCCGGACAAGGTTGGGATGGGCTGCTAGTATATATATATATATATATATATATATATATATTTCCTCCAAAAACGCTCCTGCTGCTTGAAAGAGCACTCCGCACTCAGGTAAGTGACAAACACTTTATTGCCACGATGAACATTGAATTTTGCTCGTAATTCTGCTCCCCAGCCTGGCTGGGGAGCAGAATTACGAGCAAAATTCAATGTTCATCGTGGCAATAAAGTGTTTGTCACTTACCTGAGTGCGGAGTGCTCTTTCAAGCAGCAGGAGCGTTTTTGGAGGAAATATATATATATATATTAGGATTGAGTAAAGTAAATATGAGCTTTCCCAAGTTTAAACATTTTCCCTACTATTGAGTAAACTTGTGTGGGAATAGTAGTTATGGCTACTTCAAAATCCTACACCTTCCTAAACATTGCTTCTCTTGGAATGGGAATAGTAAATCCGACCCCTCCAAAGTCTCGGACTTTCCCTACTGTTGCTTATGTAGGAGTAGGAATAGTAATCTGATCCCTCCTAGGAACAACACTTACTATATTGTTGCTGAGGTTGGAGTTGAAATAGTAAATTTAACCCTTTCAAAGTTGTTTACTTTCCTTGTTGCTGATTACATTTGTGTGGTAATAATAAGTCTGGCATCTACAAAGTAATCCCCACTTTTCCTACAATTGTTCCAGTTGGAGTGCGAATTTAAATCTGACCCCTCCAAAGTCAAGCACTCTCTCTACTGCTGCTTATGTCGGAGTAGAAATGGTAAACCTGATTCATCCAAAGTTCAACAATTTCTATACTCTTGCTTATATTGAAGTAGGAATAGTATATTTAACCCTTCCAAAGTCCAACACTTTCCCTATTGTTGCTCATGTTGTAGTGTAAAGAGTAAATATGAACACTCCAAAGAACAACACTTTCTCTACTCTTGTTAAAGCTGAAGTGGCAATAATAAATGTAACCCCTTCAAAGTGCAACACTTCCACTACTTTTTCGTACATTGCAGTTGTAATGGTAAATTTGACCACTTTAAATTCCAACAATTTCCCAAATGTTGGTTATGTTGGAGTAGTAGACATTTTGACCCCTTCAAGTCTAATTATAGTCACATTTTGTTCGTTTTTAAATTTTTTGTTTTTTAGAAAAATGTAATATCTAGTGTTGATGTATATAATTATATTTTCTTTAATTCATTTCAATTTTTAAATATTATTCTTTTTATTTTTGGGATTATTTTAAAGTCTGCATTTTTATGCTGTAAGTCATACTTTTTGTGTTATATTTGATTTTATGTTTTTTAAATGTAATATTAATTTCAAAGGTAATATAATGTATAATAGTTTAAGTTAACATAACGTATAATACTTAAAATGTCCTAATACGTAACTATTTTATGACAATACTGTGGTCCTCTATATTTATTCGAGTCCATATTTGTAACTTTAAACACAAAGTATGTAAAGATGATATTTGTTAGCAAAACACCCTCTGAATTTGATGATATTGTTGGTAACTCCAAATTAAATATCACACAAATAACCACTGAAACTCAGATTCTTGGGACCAAAGCTTTCGTTCCTAACCAATTTTCATTCATTAGATTTTACCTAATAAATTGATGCTTGGCCGGTTGGGGTGATCCGTGCCTTGGTTACCAGTACAGATAGGGAGTTAACGTGGACATGGGAGGTCTGCATAACAGGGATTTTTTCCCAAAGCAAAACACATAAAGCCTCTTCTAGGTTTCTGGATCTAGGCCTAGTAGTAGCCAAGCGGCGTATTACTTGCAATTGGTGGAAGGCAAAGGAACCCCAGCTGTTGAATGCGTGGTTTCACTCTATGTTGAATTGGGTCAAAGCTGAGGTGATATCGTTACTCAGGGAAGATACGTTGGGTCTTCGGAAGTTTCCTATTTCCAAGGCATGGAATGCAATGGTGTGCGCACTGCAGGGGTTTTAAATCCAGCAGACCCTTCTGATACCCCTACCGCTATCTCCCATTGATTTTCATCTGTATTGCATTATGGCTTGCCTCGTGCACTGAACTCTATAGATTGCCTCCTATACCTCAGAGTGTCGTTTATGTAATGGGTTTACACTATGCCAATGCACGATTGTATGAACAGTAAATTCTGCACTGATTCATGATAACGTCCCCCTGGTTTTACTCACTCTAGCGTAGTATTTTATTTGTTGATTAATTAAAACCATTACAATAAAAGGAGAAAACAAAAACAAAACAAACACAATAACTAATTGAACATTTACGAATACAGTCCATAAACAAAAATTGTCCATAATTGATTAACATTTTCCAGTTAGGGATTATAGTGCTACCAATATTTTCACAGGTTTAGTAGCAGGTATACAAGTTCCAAAAAAATGCAATGTGCTTACGAGGCCGAAGCTAAAGTGCAATGTGCTAGCAGCGAAAGATCAATAACAGTTAACAGTAGAAAAAAAAGAAGAATCATAAAAGAACATTTTTACAAATTGTGTGTAACTGTCGTATTGCAAAATCAATGCTAAAGTGACTTATGTTATCGTCAAAAAGTAAACCGTGCATTAAGTGCAATAGGCTAGCAGCAAATATTCAGTAGAAAAAAGTGAACACTGCATTAAGTGCAATTGGCTAGCAAAACATATTTAAGGGCAGTAAGCTATGGAGCAAAAGAACTGTATCACAAATATCTAAAACTGAAACCAGCTAAAATACAATAGGGGGACAGAATCATTACTAACTGACTAAAATACACTAGTAAAACAGAGTCAATACTAAAGTGGCTTGTGCTATCAGCTAAAACGTAAAAGGTGCATTAAGTCTTTCACTGTCACAGCTAAAGTGCCTTGTGCTAATAGCAAAGAATTGTTATTTAAGTTTTTTAACACAATCTATAATGAATTGCAACTTTTGGGAATAGAGCGCACATTCACAAATCAATAAAAATAGTAAACATATTAAGCAGGACATTATTAAAAAAAATATTCTAAAATCAAGCAAATATAACATGGTTAAAAAGTGCCATAAAAATAATCTATCAACTCACTAAAAACAGCTACATCATCATTTCACAGCCATAACAAGTTTAACATATGCTTTGGGTATCAGCCTTACAAAATTTCTTTTCCACTCTAAAAATGAATTGAACAAAATTAAGTATAATATAGACATTGACACCGCTTAAGCAAAATATTAATGCGGATCTACAGGTTCTAACTCCATTTTCCTTAAAAATAGGTTTTAGAATTATTTTCCGTTCCTGCAACATTTTTGGGCATAATGTTACCATATGCAGCAAGGTTTCATCATGCTGCCCACAAAGCCTACAAATATTTGAAGCCCATTTAGACTCCCATTTAGGGATTCCATCCTTGATTGGATATATTCCAAACCTTAATAACATAAATTTCTTTTTGATTAAGGGTTTTTGATGAAAGTGTAAATAAGGTTGGGCAATCATTTTATCAAAAGAATTGGCAATAGACCAAAAGTGAGTTTTTTTCCTCTACTCATCTTTATCGAGAACTTCAGACAACAAAGCAACAGTTGAATTAATAAATTTTTTAAAACACATTTTACTCCTGGTTTCATCCTCAAAATCAGGACATTCAAAATTTAGGAGACACTCAGCTAAATACTCCTGCCAGCTTCTGCAATATTTGCCTTTTGAAATCTCACGGCAGCACATATTGGCCAGCTTGCCCTCCACGGCTCGAGACAAGACCAATAATGTTTTTAAAAATGAACATTGACGCACCAAGAGCTGATTCCTTAGACCATATTCCAATCTTAAATTGGCACGTGGAATCTGCCTAGGTATCCTAAAAACTTATTTATATGTTCTTCCCACTATGTCCTCCAGCACTTTCACATCTCTACCCTTAAATTATGGGCCCATAGTCCAGGGAGGGAATACGTTTTGCTTTCATGACTTTAAGCAGGTGGTCATAATTGGGACATATTAACTTATCTCTCAGTTTTCGAAAAGCGAAGGCAAGTGAAGTACCTTTTGCCTCCATATTATCAAAATGCCGTCTAAACGTCAGTCCATCATCAAATGTAATTCCCAAGTATTTATAGGATATTACACAATCAATAGACAAACCATTAATATTCAAATCCTTTACCCCTAGTTTGCCTTTCCCTATTAACATTATTTTTGTTTTTTTGTGTTAATAGTTAAGCCATTTTGAGTTACATATGTATTAAATGAGTTTATTAATCTTTTTAGGCCTATCATGGTTGAATGAAATGAAAAAATAAATTTATTAAGCGCACGTACACCAACGGCTTCTTGGCGCTTTGAATGGCAGAGGAAGAAACTGCTAGTTGGAAACCTGAGCGGAAGAAAGAAAAGCTAAACAAAGGCTTGAGAAAATAACCAAGTTTTCAGAGCCTTTCTGAATTTGAGATAAGAGGGGATGAGACGGAGGCCTGGGGGCAAAGAGTTCCAAAAAAGGGGCGCTTGGGAGGAAAATCTCAGTCCGCCCAATCTTTTCCGTTTAAACGGACATGCCGATAACAAGTTGGAGCTCGAGGAACGAAGGGCTCGAGATGGAATGTATCGATCAAGGCGGCATGAGATGAATGCCGGGCCTTGCTGAGCGAGGGCTTGATGAGTAAGGCAGCCCAACTTGAAGAGGCAGCGCTGGATCACAGGGAGCCAGTGCAATCGCTTCAGGAGGGGCCTTGCTGAGCTTGTTCTGGGCTGGCGAAAAACCAGCCTGGCCGCTTGGTTCTGGATCAGCTGGAGAAGGCAGGATTGATAGAGGGGAATCTCCGCATAAAGCACATTTCCGTAATCAATACGGGGCATGACCAGCCCAAGCGTGGTCTGAACAGGGCCTCATGGGTGAGGAACCTGCTGATCTTCCTAATGCGGCGAAGATGGAAAAAGCAAGCTGAGAGAACCGATTTAATTTGTGGTTTCATAGTCAGGTCCCCACTGATGGTAACTCCAAGACTCTTCACTGAACTCACCGGGCATGGGGTACTGCCCAACGTGGGGGGCCAGAAGTTGGAACTCCAGGGGTTGGCCGGAGGCCCGGTCAGTACAATCTCGGTCTTTCCAGGGTTCAGATTAAGTTGGTTTGCATTCATCCAATTACCAATAAACGACATGGTAGATTGAAATCTTTCAATGGAGATAGGGGAGGAATCAATATAAAAAATTAGCTGGAGGTCGTCTGCGTAATTGAAGACGACCCCAGTTAGCTCTTGCAACTTAGAAATAAGGGCAAAAATGTAAGATTAAATAATAAGGGGGAAAGAGAAGAGCCCTGTGGGACACCACACGTCAGGTTTTTGGGTTCAGATGTGAAAAGACCGAGGCGAACACCTTGCTCACGATCCTGTAAAAAGGAAGTGAGCCAACTCAGTGAGGTGCCCCTGATGCGGCGCTCTCGACCCGTTGAAGAAGAATGGTATGGTCAACGGTGTCGAAAGCTGCCGACAGATCAAGGAGCACCAGAGCTTGAGAGATGTTATTGTCCGCTCCCTCTTCAGTTCTTCATGAACGGCTTCAGTCGAATGGCGTGGTCTAAAACCAGCCTGATGTTGATTCAGGAACTGAGAATTTTCTACAAAAGAACCAAGGCAGTTCGTTACATAGGCTTCCAGAAGTTTACCCAAGAAAGGGAGTAAAGATATTGGGCGGAAATTGCTCAAGATCTGAGGGTCAGACCCGGGTTTTTTGAGAATTGGTGAGACAACAGCAGATTTGAATGCATTGGGAACTATCCCTAATAAGAGAGAATTATTAAGAAGTGAGAGGGGAGTCTCAGGGAGACTGAGAAAGATTTCACGGGCACTATGAGCAGGGCAACAGTCGGCGGGGGAGCCAGAACGAACCTTTCTAAGGAGGGATATGAACATTTCCAGTGTAATTGGGGGAATGGTGGAAAATGAGGCATTGTTTTCTGAAGCACTGGCTGTATATGGACCTGCATCAGGTAAGGGAATGCTGGCCTTGATTAGGGCAATCTTCTATACAAAATAATTATTCAGGGAATCACAGAGGGGCTGTGAAAAAGAGGGGGTCATGGTGATCCGATCAGGTTTAGCCAACTCGTCAACAATAGAGAATATCTCCGCTTGTTAGTAGCGTTCAGCATTTTTTCAGAAAAATATTTGGTTTTGGCCTCTAGAATGGCCAGCTTATATGCTTTGAGTGCTGCAAGAAATGTGAGATTTCTAAATGGGCAGTAGTCTGCTCTCCATTTGCCCTCAGTTTGACAAAGTGATAATTTTAAGTCAAGAAGTGATTTTGGAAAGGGGCGACCACTCGGTCCCCCCGAACGTATGGCAGAGTGCCTCGATCCCCCCGGGAAGCCATTTTGGGCGGGAGGCGCGTCTCGGCTGGTATGCCCGAAGCGGCGTAGCCGGGGCGCGCTTTTTCCCGCCCTAGAGTGGGCTGGCCTAGACACTGACGCGGCCGGCCACGCCCTCGGGGCAGGCCGGGGCGGGTTTACGCCCGCCCTGAAGATGGATAAAAAGGGACGCAAGACCAGAAGACATCCTCTTGTTCCTGTGCTCTGAAGCTGCACCTCCTCGCTGCACGTGAGCTCGAGACGGAACGAAGAGCCAATTTTGAGCGTTTTAATCGTTCTTGTTTGTTTTGCAGTTACTTTGTTGGAGAATGCCGAAGAAGGTGGGAAAGCGCATGACTACCGACCAGATGCTGCGTGTTCTCATGAAGGAGATGTCCGAGCTAAAGAAGAGGGTGGACAAGAATGAGGAAAGGGGTCCAAAACGTCCTTTGGCGGGAGCAGCCCCGGGAGGGAAAAACAAGAGGCCCAGGAGGGGGGCAGCGGGTGAAGACATCCCGGGTCCCAGTGCCCCGCTCGAGGCTCCAACTCCCGTGCCGGAGGAGGGGAATCCGATTCCCGTTGTGGTCACCCCCGTGTCCGAGGATGATATGCCGCCCGAGCTGGCAGCACAGTTGACAGCGTGGTTGGGTAAAGGTAACGAGGGCGCCACGGCTGTCGATGCGCAGGCGCTGATAAAGCAATTGCGTGAGAAACGGGAAGCAGCCAAGGTGCCCGTGCCGGCTGCAGTAGGGGACAAGACACCAGGGACGATTGCGACCACAGAGGCAGCGTCAGGTGCAGGTAAGCGGCCATTGCCGATCGCGAGGGATGAGTCAACACCCTCTCGGAGAGAAAAGTTGGGGCAACATGTTCCTTTGGCAATTAAGGAAAAGATTTGGGCGGGGGAGTATGTGAACATTTTTTCATTGCTTGTCGATCATTATGAGGTGGAGCATGTAAAGAGTCAGAAGGATCTCATGCATCCGAGTGTTTGGCGCGCAAAAATGGCCGCCTTTAAAGTGAATGAGAATATCGGCAATTGGGGCAATGCTTGGGGAATCTTTACATCAATCTTGGGGGAACGTAGACCTGAGTTGCTTTCCGAGTTCCCAATCTATCAATCACGAATCATGGGGTACTCGACATCGCACCAGGGTAATCATTGGTTCTGTTACGATAATCTGTTCAGAAAGGAAAAGGAGCATAATAAAAGTTTAACCTGGGATTGTTATGATGCCTTGACTTGGGATAAAATGAGGGAGTCAGGAATGTTGAAAATGCCGTTGGTGGGAAGTAATGTTGGCGAATCCTCCCGGCAATATGCGGGGACGCCCTTTCGATCAGGTACGGGTGCCGACGATCACTCGAAACCTACCGGCAATACCGGAAAAAGGGGTTTCTGCTTTAATTACAACAGAGGTAAATGTACTAGACCCCAGGGATCGTGTAAATTCAAACATGAATGTAGTGGTTGTGGGTCGTCCCATCCTGAGGCCTCGTGCAGAGCCAGAACGGGTGATAACGGGGGGAGAGGAGGTGCCAAACAGGTCTAATATAGTCCGAGGGGCGCCTTTACCCACTCCGATTGATACCCTGGCGATGATTCCTTGGCTCAGTGACTACCCGGATCGTACTTCTGCTGGGGTGCTGCGGAACGGTTTTTCGTATGGTTTCCGCATCCCGGTAGGGGACTTTCAGGGTGTGGATAAGTGTAAAAACCAACTTTCCGTCCTGCAGCATACGACCGTAGTACAGGATAAGATCCGGAAAGAGGTGACTCGAGGTCGGGTCACCGGCCCGTTTAGTGTACCCCCGGTCCAGAATTTTGTTTGTTCTCCCTTAGGGGTAGTCCCCAAGAAAGACCCCGGTGAGTTCCGACTGATTCATAATTTATCAGCTCCACGAGGTCTTTCCGTAAATGAGGCAATCGATCCAGAAGTGTGTTCGGTGCGGTACGCATCCTTCGATGAGGCCGTAGCCATTTTGAATCGCCTGGGGCCCGGGGCGCTGATGGCGAAGTCAGATATCGAGTCAGCGTTCCGATTGCTCCCGGTACACCCAGACGACCAGCGTCTCCTAGGATTCATGTTTCAGGGTTGTTATTACATGGATAGGTGTATGCCAATGGGGTGCTCTATATCCTGTGCTTATTTCGAGAAATTCAGTAGTTTTCTACAATGGGTCTTCACAAAGAAAACGGGTTTCCAAGATGTAATGCACTACCTTGATGATTTTCTGTTTCTTGGGGCAGCCGGGGGTCTTGAATGTGGCCGGGCCTTGGCCGAATTTCGTGTGTTGATGAAACAGTTTGGTGTGCCATTGGCGCCGGGTAAAACAGTGGGTCCTACGACTTGCCTCGAGTTTCTGGGGATCGAGTTGGACTCCATTGAGGGGTGTTTCCGTTTGCCAGCTGAGAAAGTGTTGAAGTTCAGGGCTGCGCTGCAAATGTGTATAAATGCATCAAAAGTTACGCTGCAACAATTACAGCAGGTGGTGGGACAGTTGAATTTTGCCTTGAGGGTAATACCAATGGCCCGCCCCTTTTCCCGTTCAATTGCCCAAGCGATGGTCGGCCTTAAAGAGGGCCATCATCGCACGAGACTATCGGCCGAGATCCGCCAGGACATGCGTATTTGGTTAGCATTTTTGGCGGATTTCAATGGTAGAATCGTCTGGAATGAACCAGCCGTGTCTTCTGAAGAGCTGGGGCTATGGACAGATTCGGCAGGAAGCATAGGTTTTGGCGCCATCTTCGGCACGAAATGGTCGGCACAAAGATGGCCGACATGGTGGCATGAGAATGGTCTGACGAGTAATATTGCTTTCCTGGAACTGTTTCCCATCTTGGTGGCCTTGAGAACATGGCCCGATGGGTTCAAAGATCACTCTGTCGTATTTTGGTCTGACAATATGACCGTGGTCGAGTGCATCAATAGTCAGGCAGCACGTTGTAAACTGATTTTAAGACTGCTTAAGGAAATTGTTTTACTGTGTATGCAATTGAACGTGCTATTCAGAGCAAAACATGTTCCAGGGGTGATGAATCAGGCGGCTGACGCACTGTCTCGTTTTCAAATGCAGGCTTTTTCGGGTTTCCTCCCCTCAGCGGACCCAGAGCCGGCACCCTTTCCCGAAGCTCTCTGGTCTCTCGGTGCCCCGAACTTCGTCACCTCGTGGGAGAGAGTCTAGCACCAAGGACGAGGAAGGCATACGAAGGGGCGTTTCGGGCCTATTTAGCCTTTTTGGGGAGTGATAGAGAGCGACTTTGGGGTCACGAGGAATGGGTAGTGAATTTCCTGATGTCCTTACGTAGGGCTGGGAAATCGGTGGCTACGGCCCAGAGGCATCGTGCTGCCATTTCCTTTGTTGCCAGAGCACACGCTATTCAGGACCCAACAGCGTCTTTCGTTGTACAGAAAGCGCTGCGTGGGTGGCAACGCCTTGAGGGTCGCAGAGTAGATGAAAGGCGCCCGATAGGTTTGGATAGATTGTCCCAGTTGTTGGCCACACTCCCGGCCACATGTTCATCTCAGTTTGAGGCGGTGCTGTTCCGAGCCGCTTTTACGCTAGCATTTCACGGAGCAATGCGGGTAAGCGAACTAGTTGCAAGGAACAAACTGGATGTGGCGGGGGGTTTGTGCCAAGAACACGTTCAGATCAGGGGAGAAACAATGACTGTCTCCTTTGTAAAGTCCAAGACTGACCAAGATGGGATGGGTGACTGCGTCATCATACGCAGGATTCCTGGGTCCTCCATATGTCCGGTAAAGTGTTTAGAGGATTACCTAGCACGAAGGGTGGCATCATGGGGGGGGACTTTGTTAAGACACGCTGATGCCACCCCACTGACGAAATTTCAGTTTCAGCGGGTGCTTGCGATGTCAATTGCCGCTGCGGGCTTGAACCCGGGTGAATTTGGGACCCATTCCTTTCGGATACGGAAGCTACAGCCAGGGGTCTTAATGTTGAACAAGTAAAACGAGTGGGGCGTTGGTCCTCCAATTGTTATAAAAGATACGTGCGGTTGCACATGTTGTGAAGCTGTAATAATGTACTCACGCTTCTTGTTTTTGTTTGGTTTTCAGTTACGCAAGCCTACGAGGCGGGGCGGACTATGCAGTCGACCCTACACCGGGCCAGCGGTCAGACATCACCGGCTGTGAAAAAGGAGGTGTGGGTCGTGGGCCACTCATACGTGAGGCGTGCCGCAGACGTATTCAAAGCAGGTGACATGATTCACGTAGCTGGGGAATACGGGTACAGGATGTCTTTCTACGGAAGGGGCGGTCTCTGTATTGACCAGTTTCAAACATTTTTCGAGGGTTTGTTAGGGCGGACAAGGTCACCGCCGTCTATAGTTATAGTGCATGTTGGGGGCAATGATTTGGTCACCATCGGTAGACGACTACTCCTGGAGGCAATGCTTTCCACTGTAAGTTGGTTGGCGAGGAGAGTTCCGGGGTGCACGATTGCATGGTCCCATTTGATTCCACGAAAGGTGTGGCGGGGGGCTATCTCTATTCCTGCTTTGAACCATTCTGTTAGAAAGCTTAACAATAAAGTGAGTAGGTTGTTCCGTTCCAGGACATTGCATTCTATTTCTCATAGCTGTATTAATGATGACAGTATGTATTTGGGGGATGGTGTGCATTTGTCTTGGGTGGGGAATGAGTTACTCTTAGGAGACTTCTTAGCATGGTTAAAATCGTTGAAACATGACCTTTAGGTAGGAGTTTTGTGGGGGGTCCGGATAGCCGGTCAACTATCCGGCCTGTGGCGGTAAGGTCATGATCGGTGAGCACTAATTGGAAGATCCCTATGAGTGGGCGTCACCCAACACGGATGGGAGCGCTCGGGGGAGGTGGCCTTTGGCCCCTCAACGGGGAGGCGGTCCCTTCTAAGGATGGGTCGCCGAAAGAAGAGGAAAGGCGGTCAAGGCCCCTTCCTGTGTAGGAGGGGTTACAGCCCCCTCCTGGGGAATTTCCCGGGGCCAGTGACATCTGCGACGGCAGATGCGGTAAGTTGTGTGGGGTTGGGGGGAGGTCTACGATACCTTCTAGATACCTCACACGAGTCTTCGAACGACCTTTAACTGGCGTCGAGTTGATAAGTGCCCCCGTCAAGTCAAGGGAAATTGGTAGTAGTTGCACTTGAGTACGCCTCAGTGCTGTCGCCCCTCCCAAGTGGGGGGGGGTATGTCTGGTTAGGGATCTTGACACCGGTTACGACCTTGCCGTTGGCCCTTAAACGTTAGGATGTACAATTTCAATATTTCAAGTAAATGTTTTTGTAGGATGTTAGTTCGGCTAGGAGAACCTCTGTATTAGAGAATCTGTTAAGGTTAGCCAAACATCGCAATGTGGTATGAAATTGTACATTAATGTTTAAATGTTTTAATTTTTTGTTTTAATAAATACGGCCGGGAGGGTCACTCCCTCCCACTTCCAAAAACTTCAAGAACTGTTTCCGGTTTCCCTCCTTTGGGGATTGTGTTGAGAGGGGGTGGCGGGTATCTCAGCCATATGGAAAGGGGCGACCACTCGGTCCCCCCGAACGTATGGCAGAGTGCCTCGATCCCCCCGGGAAGCCATTTTGGGCGGGAGGCGCGTCTCGGCTGGTATGCCCGAAGCGGCGTAGCCGGGGCGCGCTTTTTCCCGCCCTAGAGTGGGCTGGCCTAGACACTGACGCGGCCGGCCACGCCCTCGGGGCAGGCAGGGGCGGGTTTACGCCCGCCCTGAAGATGGATAAAAAGGGACGCAAGACCAGAAGACATCCTCTTGTTCCTGTGCTCTGAAGCTGCACCTCCTCGCTGCACGTGAGCTCGAGACGGAACGAAGAGCCAATTTTGACCCACCCACCAGCCCCTGAGGACAGCCAGTTGTTTTAATAAAGTTGATCAATTATTCTATTTCGTTTACAGGTTGTTTTAGTGTTATATTGATATTGAATGTGTAATAAAGATTGGTCTAATTTTACAAGTTTGTGATTAAAGAACTTCGGATTTAAGGTCCATTTATAAACAGGTTTTTTCGGTCATAGTGGCCAATGTAGTTTCGTTTGGTTAGCATTTGTCGTATTTATTTTGGTCGGGCGGTAAGGTCATGATCGGTGAGCACTAATTGGAAGATCCCTATGAGTGGGCGTCACCCAACACGGATGGGAGCGCTCGGGGGAGGTGGCCTTTGGCCCCTCAACGGGGAGGCGGTCCCTTCTAAGGATGGGTCGCCGAAAGAAGAGGAAAGGCGGTCAAGGCCCCTTCCTGTGTAGGAGGGGTTACAGCCCCCTCCTGGGGAATTTCCCGGGGCCAGTGACATCTGCGACGGCAGATGCGGTAAGTTGTGTGGGGTTGGGGGGAGGTCTACGATACCTTCTAGATACCTCACACGAGTCTTCGAACGACCTTTAACTGGCGTCGAGTTGATAAGTGCCCCCGTCAAGTCAAGGGAAATTGGTAGTAGTTGCACTTGAGTACGCCTCAGTGCTGTCGCCCCTCCCAAGTGGGGGGGGTATGTCTGGTTAGGGATCTTGACACCGGTTACGACCTTGCCGTTGGCCCTTAAACGTTAGGATGTACAATTTCAATATTTCAAGTAAATGTTTTTGTAGGATGTTAGTTCGGCTAGGAGAACCTCTGTATTAGAGAATCTGTTAAGGTTAGCCAAACATCGCAATGTGGTATGAAATTGTACATTAATGTTTAAATGTTTTAATTTTTTGTTTTAATAAATACGGCCGGGAGGGTCACTCCCTCCCACTTCCAAAAACTTCAAGAACTGTTTCCGGTTTCCCTCCTTTGGGGATTGTGTTGAGAGGGGGTGGCGGGTATCTCAGCCATAATTAAACCAGCGTTGAGCATCATGCTTGCGCTTGAACCTGAGTTTCTTCAAGGGAGCAAGAATGTCTCGGGCGTCTGTAACCCAGGTATGGATTCTGTCAGCCTGGGTGTGGACGGACAGGGGGAAACCTGCCTCGTCCAAAAAGGAGGGAGTGGTGGAGGCCAATGAAAGACAAAGTGAGGAGACGTCTACCTTACCCCAATTCCGAGTAAGCGGGCACTTAGTGGGGCAGCATGTAATAGAGGGGGCTTTAGGTACGAGGAAAGAGATGAAAGAGTGGTCTGACCAAGCACATGGAGAAACCTGAAGGTTTAACACTTCCTGGTTTTGAGCCCAAAGCTGGTCAAGAATATGGCCCTTATTATGGGTGGGAACATGAACGTATTGAAGAAAGTTCAAGCTAGTTAAAAGATCGATGAACTCCCTAGAGGAGGTACTTTCCTGTAGAGATTGGGGCCAATAGTTGAAATCGCCTATAATAAGAGTCCTCGCATGGTTGATGGCCAGTTCAGCAGCTATGTCACCAAAAGAGGGCAGAAAGCTGGGCTTCTGTCCTGGGGGGCGATAAAAAACAGCGACAGTGAGGGGGAAGCTTTCTAGGTCAAATTTAAAAATTATGTAATCCACCGATTGTATGGGGCGCATGCTGAGAGATTTAACTTTATGAGCATGAGAAATTATAGCAGCAGCCCCACCACCCATCTTACCCTGCTGCCGGTTCGCCTGAAGGATATAATAGCCGTCAGGAATGGCGGCCAGAATGTCAGGGGTGGTATCGGCTGTAAGCCATGTTTCAGATAGTAACAGTATATCTGGCTTAATTGTTTCAAGAAAGTAGAGTATCTCTGTCATAACCAGACGGGTCAGGGGAACCACTACGTTGCAGAGTAGCCGGACCTAGGCTAGCGGCGGACACTGTGGCCGGTGTAGGCTGAGACAGTCGGGGGGATTGTAATGAGGTGGACCAAACATCGGGAGCTAAGCGGTGTTCGAATGGAGGATTATGGCCACATAGAGAGATGAGTGTTTGGGGGGAATATATCCTAGTAGACTGTAGGCCGGCAGGGGGGGTATCCCCTAGGCCCAGACTGGCGCGGACGGGCGCAGACGGGCTTGCCTTTGGCGCGCCGCATGCGCCCGCTGCGCGCGTCCGCGTGTCCGCTGCGCGTGTCCGCTGCGCGTTGTCATGAGGGTCTGGTTTTAAGGTGAGGTGGGCGTGAGCGCTGGACCGCTCACCTCCTCCAACCGAAAGTAGAGGGGTGTTGCAGTGTGTCACACCGATGGGCTCCCTCCACAACAATCGGGCGCAGACTGCTCGCGGTGGAACGGGGAGTCCAGCTGGAACAACACGAATATAAAGGCTAATAAATTTGGCTAATTAAAAAAGGTATCATCAGCATACTGTAGGTATTTAATTTCTTTACCCATTACAGCAGGGGAATGCGAGTTTACATCATTAAAATGGAATGGGAGATCAGACAGAAATAAATTAAAAAGGCAAGGGGCGAGCACACATCCTTGTTTTAGGCCGACATTCGTTTCAAGGCGGCGGGTAGTGTGTCTACCATCGCCAATTTTGACCTGAACCCAGGTATTGGAGTAAAATAATTAAACCATTTTTGAAAGAGTTACTGATATACCCCACTTCGTTAACTTAGTCCAAAGGATATTTCTGGGTACAGAACCAAAAGCGGCTTTTAAGTCGATAAAACAGATGTATAATTTTTGTTTCCTTCATAATGCTTTTTCTCCTAATAATGAGAATAAAATCAAATTCAAATCAAATTAGTAAGAGTCGATTCTCCCTTCCTACTCACTCATATGGGGATCCTGGTTTGCTTCCTTGCCCCTCGTGTACAACGTGTGAAACGTGTACAAGCAACCAATTTATGCATGTGTAATATGATCATACTGCATTGCAACCAAGATAAGCTGTCATGTAGTAAGAGTTTATTTGTACGTGAAATATGAGGTAGGATATCTACTGTACTAAGTTTGAACTGATGGTGGATGGGTTGTCCTGCCATGGCAATGTTATGTTGGACAGTCTATCTTGTGGACTATCTACTGGGACTATATATGGCAATAATAATTTTGTTAACTGTATTATTCAATGTGAAAATGTAATAAACAGATCGAACAAAAAAAAAATTGATGCTTGGCCGGCACACAATAAAAAATCATGGTATTCTGCAGCTCAGTTGATTGCTCCAAGTATCGCATGTCTATTAATAATACATAAACACTATATATACTTGTAACTGGAATTTCAGACTGACACAATGGTTTATTACTTTTGTAGATTGGCTATCGGACCAAAAAACTACAGATTAAATGTCACCTGTTTCTATTTTTCCTACATACTTTTTTCTTTAGTTTTTGATTTCAATGATAATTTTCTTTGGAAAAACCATCAGAGATTTACACTTATGACCCCTTCCTTAATTCAGAATTCTGTCTACTTTTCAGTGTTCTACAGCTTAAGGGGATCATTCATGGGTACCTCTTTCCCCCACAAACTACATGTAGGAAAAACCACAAAAATAGAAAACATTGACTACAGCTTAAAAACTGCAAAATCTGCAGTGAAGAAAATAATTTTTAAATCAAATTGCTTGTTGCTGAATGCTGAGGAGAGAGTGATCTTAGCACTGATTCTTTTGATAATTTTTTTTTGGCTAGAAACTCTCACAATTTCTTGCACAGAAGTTTCTCCCTATTTTTAGAAAAAAGAAAATTGCTACGTTTTTGTAGCTTTCCCGTTTCCCAACAGATGAATCCACAAACGCTGCGTGTCTTTAGAATCCACAACATGTGGGAAAAACAGCACAGTTTTAGCCTGATGATCTTTGGTGCAAAAACGTGCATGGTACTTTACGCACAAACTGCCCCAATATAATACAAAGGACTCATTACTGTGGGGAAAACCTTAAAATCCTATTGTTATATAAACTTGTTATGTTTGATTACTGTCAGGGTTCACATCCCCATTGATTGAACCAGAGCCTCTTGTGAAGAGACTGCTTTATTGGGTATGGAGGGCACACACCAGGGGCACAGTGGTGCCTAATGAGTGTATAATACATGGGAATCTGTAATATCTGTATAAACAGTAGTCAATCATTTCTTTATAATCCTCAAATTGTGACTAACCAAGTTGTGGATTATAAAGAGAAGATGTCAGAACTCTACTATTGTAAGGGTATTACTTTTGAGTCCTGAAGTCGAGAACTAGCTGCAGAGATAAAAGGCAGGTCAGGTCACTGAACATATTTAAAGTGGCTATTCAAAGCAACAAATGGAACATTGTTTTTCTTACTTTTGCCCTATTGTAATGGCTTAAAATGACAAACAGAAAGAATATGATAATTTTTTACACTCCTTAGATAGAGAAAATCTGGACTCTTTCTGCAAATGTCTACACATTGTGAGCAATTGCAGCTGTTTTTTTTAATCTGACTTGCATTGAACTGTTACTAATATATGTTTGCAACAAATATCTAACAGGTTTTTGATGTGTTTCATTTTGCACTAGAGGTTTTTTTATACTTTATGTTTGTAAACATACTCATTCTTTCATATTATTGAGCCATGCATCAAGGTTTAAAGTGCTTTGTGGGAAAGGTGATGGTGTGACCATGTCTGGGGTAGCCAGTGGTGGCCCCTGCACTTGGTTAACCCCCCAGCCTAAATCAGTGGTCAAGAACCTGGGAGTAGGTGTAGATAGTGCCCTTTCTTTTGAGGCACATGCTAAATCAGTGGCAGGCACCTGTTTCAGGTTACTATGTGGCCTATCCTATGACTTTTCGATCCCCCTACCTGGCAGTTGATCGTCCAGTCAACTGTCATGACTAGACTGGACTATTGCACCTTGTTACTTTTAGGCTCCAACAAATCAGTGATACAAAGGCTCCAACTTGCCCAGAACGCAGCAGCCCGCGCTTTGTTTGCACTCCCCAAGCATTGTCACATCTCCGACCTTCTCCACCGGCTACACTGGCTGCCAATGGCACAGAGAATTTATTTGAAAGCTCTCTGTATTATCCATAAGATCTTTGTGGGCCTGTGTCCGGGGAATGTGAGTGCTATGTTTTCCCCTCCCCCCTTGGCTTAGGACGAGGCCAGAAGTACCGACGGAGAGAGTGGTGCCTCCACTTCCTGAGCAGTGGCCAGGAGAGGTGAGGCTCACTCCCAAGAATTATTGGGAAAGAATCCATAAGAGCTGTTGAACCGGACATAAAGACGCAGGAGTTTGTCGCTTACTGTAAGATATCCGGTATCATTTTGTTTGTGTAAATACTTTGTTTTGTTTTGCACACTTTATTGCAGTAGTGTATTAAAAGGTCCTGACGAAAGCCTGTAGGGGAATGTCCCCTTGAAATGGCAGAAACATGTTGACCACAATACTATCTTCCTTTGGCAGTTATTACATCAAATTGTCAATACACTCGTTTTTAACATTGACACCATGATTTTGCCCTAATAAAATTATTCCCTGTTATCATGGTAGCCAATTTTAAGTTATACACTTGTTTTTTGTTTACACATTTTTCTCACTGCAATTAATATCCCATACCATTTCACCCATTCTTTGGTACCTTTGGTTGGATCCATCACTGGTGGTCTTGGAAAATTGGAGAATAACACACGATATCAACAGGTGTGTCTCCTTATCTAGACCATTATCTACAAGAGTCGCAGATGACGATGCTCCACCATATGGGTGGGCTGATGGGATTCATTTCCTGGTGATGGTGACACATACATCATATCAAACACATAGTCTTTCTATTCTGCCTCTAGTTATAGCATAGACCACTGACAGTCTCTTTTGTTTAGTTCTAGTGCTATGTTTTCTCCTTATGTACCCACCCCAGCCTTGCGCTAAGCTACATCTAGCCCAAGTGCCTCGGGTACGCAGGGCCAGGGCAGGTGGACATTTATTTAAGACACTGGGGCCTGCCCTTTGGAACTCTCTACCTCTTTCTATCTGTAGCATTTCTGACCATTGAGTTTTTAAAAGGACAGTGAAGACTCGACTTTTCTCCAATCACTAAGCTACCTTTGTCTCCCACTATACTAGACAGTTAGAGCTGGGACGCCCCGCTGCTGGGGCAGCCATGTGCTTTATAAATATTTTAACATAACACAACATAAAGTACCCCCTGGCGTACATGACAAGGATATTGCAAGCCACCTTTGGAGATCCATAACCTTATACAGGAACTTGGCCTTTGGTCTCCTTCTTCTATATGGTTGTGGATCTCCTCTGTGTCTTACAATATTCTTATATTGTACATCAAGGAGTAAGAACAATAGTTACTTACCTGTAAACAGGTGGTTCTCCAGTATTGGTATCTTTCATAGATTCATATGCCTGAATCATTCCCCGTCGTCGGAGTGGGAGTCCCACGGTACATAAAAAAGCAATAATATGTCATATTATATATAGCAAATATCAGAAGTACCAAACCAGGAAGTAAAGTAGCACCAGCTACAGTAGAAAAAACCTTCACACCCGTGACTATCCTAGTCATTATGTGTTAGTCCAAACTGCAGCCAATCAGGGGACAGTACCCACCAGAATGTTCTCCCCAGAGGCTCAGGCTCTCAGATTTTCTCGCACAGGAGTGAAACGCCATAATGCCTGAGTGAGTCTCTGGGGGGAGGCGGGCGGGTTGCATGTGAATCTATGAAAGACACCAATACTGGAGAACCACCTGTTTACAGGTAAGTAACTATTGTTCTTCTCCAGTATTAGGAGTGTCTTTCATAGATTCACATGCCTGAATCAGAATAGTAAGCAGTACTCCCAGCATAACGCTCATAGACGTCAGAGTATCAAATATATATATACAGTATACATGTATAACAATAATCATCAACATCTGAAATACCGTCTAAAGAGCATAGAGGAGGAGGTGGAAACAGAGGCTCACCTTATTTGAAAAGATTGCGCAGCACTGCTCTTCCAACCGAAGCATCTGCGTCGTCTGCTGAATCTAGACAGTAGTGTCTAGTAAAGGTGTGCCTGCTAGACCACGTAGCAGCTCTGCAGATCTGTCGAAGAGGCACACCAGCAAAAAGGGCAGTGGAAGAGCTAACCGCCCTTGTAGAATGTGCTCTTGGCAAGGCCTGTAAGGGTCTATCGGCCTGCTGATGACAAAGTCCAATTGTAGAGGAGACCCATCTAGCAATGGTCTGTTTTGAAACTGCACAGCCCTGGCGCTGCCGCCCATAAGCCACGAGCAGCTGGTCTGTCTTGCGGATGGCAGAGGTTCTTGATAGGTAAAACTTGAGGCATCTCCTAATATCCAACGAATGCAGTGCTCGTTCAGCCGGAGACTGTGGGGTTGGAAAGAATGTCTTGAGGACAACCGGCTCATTCAGATGAAAATCCAAAGGCACTTTTGGCATGTACGTTGGATTAGTACGTAGTACTACTGAGTCAGTGGTAAATTGGATGAAAGGCGATCTAGATGTGAATGCCTGAATATCGCTAACTCTTCCAGCAGATGTTAAAGCCAGTAACAATGACACTTTCCATGTTAAAAATTTCAGGCCCACCTTATGGATCGGCTCAAAAGGGTGACGCATGAGCTGAGTTAGTACGACATTCAGATCCCATGTAGGAGGAGGTTTCCACACAGGCGGAAACATACGAAACAATCCTTTGAAAAATTGCTGTATAATCTGCACGGAAAACAAAGAATTTGATCCATCCTGACGAAATCTGGAAATGGCAGCCAGGAAGACCTTAAGAGTAGAATTCGCCAAACCCAATCTGGCCAAGTGCAAAAAGAAGGGTAGAATTTGCTCTGGCTTGGCATGAATGGGATGAAGACCATTAGACTGGCACCATGCACAGAAACGCCTCCACTTAAGTTTGTAGGTCTTGATCGTAGATGGAGCTTTGGCCTTCGCCAGGACCTCCTGGCAATCCTGCGGAATGTTTAAGTGTGCAAATTCCATGTGCTGAGGAGCCAAGCCGACAATTTCAGCGAGTTCGGGTCCGGATGGTACACCCTGCCCTTGTGGGTAGAGAGAAGATTGTGAATGCGAGGAAGTTGGATAGGGTTGCATTCCGAGAGAAGGAGCAGCTCGGTGAACCAGTATTGCCGGGGCCATCGTGGAGCAATCAGTATCAACCGGCATGGTTGCTTTTTCATATTCTTGATGACTTTCGGGATCAGTGGTATCGGTGGAAAAGCGTAAGCGAATATTTGATACCAACTCATCGAAAGGGCATCCCCGCACAAGTCCTTGTGGGGAACCCAGCTTGCAAAGTATGGGCATTTCCGGTTCTGGTGCGTCGCAAACAAGTCCAGATCCGGATGCCCCATGTCTGAAAGATGCGGTCTAGAGATGGTTGATGTAGTTCCCACTCGAGAGTGCAACCTGTGGATCTGCTGAGAGAGTCCGCTAACACATTCGCGATTCCCGGGACATGGACAGCTGACAGATGGATATTGTGAGTCAGGGCCCAACTCCAAATCTCTTGTGCCTGGTGCGACAGCCGGGCTGATCTTGTGCCTCCCTGCTTGTTTAGGTAATGCATGCAGGTGGTGTTGTCTGTCCGAACCAAGACTGTGGCACCTTCTAGGGTCGCCTGAAAGGACTTCAGGGCTAGAAAGATGGCGTGCAATTCTAGCCTGTTTATGTTCCCGCTGACCGTCATGCCTTGGAGGTGTGCACCCCAGCCTGTCATTGAAGCGTCTGTCGTCACTATGAACCTGGGCACTTCCGTGAGGAAAGAGCATCCCACTTGTATGTTGCAACCTTGACTCCACCATTGGATCACTTCTCGCATTCGTGGTGTTATTTTTATGATATCCTCGAAGGACCCCGACACCTGTATCCACTAGCGACTGAGCTCCTCTTGCAAGGGCCTCATCCGAAGACGACAGTTGGGGGTGAGAAGAATACAGGAAGAAATCATCCCTATGAAGGACTTGAACATGCGTACTGAAACGCACCTTTTTAACAACAGTGCAGCAGCCAGCCGCTGTATCTTTTCCTGTCTCTCCTTTGAGATAAATACTTGGGCGAGCTTGGTGTCCAGTGTCGCTCCCAAGAAAGTCTTTCTCCTTGCTGGCCTTAGGTGCGATTTCTCAAAGTTCACTGAGAAACCCAGGCTTTGCATCAGTGACAGAGTTTTTTGAATGTGAGTTTTTACCATGTTGAAAGAACTGGCCTTGATAAGGCAATCGTCTAGATATGGATATATCTGTATTGACTGCAACCGAAGGTGGGCTGCCACCGGGGCCAGTATCTTTGTGAACACTTCGGGGGCTGAGCGCAGTCCAAAGGGAAGAACTTTGAACTGGAAGTCCCTGCCAGCCACTCTGAACCTTAGAAACTTCCGGTGCCTGGGAAAAATTGGAACATGGAAGTATGCATCCTGAAGGTCTAGTGTTGCCATATACTCTCCCGCCGAAAGAAAATGGAGGATTTATTGAAGTGTCAGCATCCTGAATGACAGTTTTTTGAGGAATTTGTTAGGGCACGCAGGTCGAGGATGGGTCGCCATTCCCCCGACTTCTTGCAAATAAGGAAAAATCTTGAGTAGAAGCCTTTTCCTTTCTGATGATGAGGTACCCTTTCTATTGCTCCTTTTCGAATCATAGTGTTGATCTGGGCAAACAGCTCCTTGAGATGTGCTGGATGTGGTCCTCTTGGGGGGGAGTTTGGAGGAGTTTTTACGAATTCCAAAATGTGACCTCTGGCTACCACATCCAGAACCCATTTGTCTGTGGTAATCTTGGACCAATTTAAGTAATTTTGGGATATTTTTCCTCCAATTTGGTTCGGGTTGGGACAAAGTGGCGGCAGGATGCGTTTCTCACTTTTTATTGTCTCTTCCGCGATGGTTGGATTTTCCTCGAGACTGAGAAAAATTTCCTTTTCTCTGTCCGTAAGTCTGTTGACGATAGGGCTGGTATCTTTGGTTTCCCTGGGCGGAAGTATAGGAACGCTGTTGGTTATAGCCTCCTCTATTAGAGAAATTCCCTCTTCCTCTTGCTCCACGAAAGGAAGACTTCCTGTATTGTAAAGTGCCCAGCGAACGTGCTGTCTCAGTATCCTTCTTGATGGCTTCCAGAGCATCGTCTACATGGTTTCCAAATAAATACTCTCCATCATATGCCATATCTATAATCCTTGTTTGGACCTCCTGTCGAAAGGATGTTGCCTTCAACCATCCTTGCCTCCTGAGAACAGCTGCACCCGCTAGCTGACGAAAACCTGTGGCAGCAACGTCCACTGCAGCATCAATCATCTCAGATGAGACGCACTCTCCTTCCTGAAGGATTTTCTTTGCTTCAGCCCGATCTGGCTCGGGAAGTTTGTCCACATACGGCGAGATGTCCGACCATATCTGCCAATCGTATCTCCCTAATATGGCTAGAGAGTTAGTAGCTCTAATAGTTGTAGCTGCAATTGTAGAAACTTTTTTCCCGATTGAATCTAGACGTCTCCCGTCTTTATCTGGCGGAACAGAGACCTGAGATGTTGGGTTAGTAGATCTCTTTTGCGCTGCCTGTGCTACCACAGAGTCTGCTTTCGCTTGTCCAATGAGGCACGCTGGAGATGAATTTGGCGCCCTATATTTTTTATCCACTCTCGGGAGCACTGCTGGCAAAGAATTTGGTTTGGACATGATCTTCAGTCCTTCCTTCCATATGAAATCTATGATTGGAATGGTCCAACTCTGTTTTTGTGGCGAAGACTTGAAGTCATACAAGAAGCAGTCTTCTTGTTTTGACTCCATAGTTATCAGGAACCTCCTTGTTGCTCTATCCATGATCTTGTGGAATGAGGCAATGTCCACAGGAGGTGACTCTGATGTTGTAGGCTCTGCCGGAGAGGGTGTGTTGGCATTGTAATCCTCATACTCCGACGATTCTGGCCTATTGTCTAATTCTCCTTCTTCCTGCTCCTCAATATCTGAGTACTCTTCATCCTCTGTTTGAGGAGCTGTGACTTGTGACGCAGACAATGCTGGACGTCCTTCCTCCAACGTCACAGAAACAACTGGCTGTGCCTGCTTTGAAAGCGGCGTCGCTGTTTTAGGTCTTGGCGTAGATACATGAGAGTCACCTGACTCCGAAGGTGGAAAACGCCTATAGTAGTCGCTGAGCATGTATTGTAGATTGCGAAATAATTCCTCAGGCATTTGCATGCCGGGAGCAGGCCTGCCCCCATGTGATAAGGGCTCCGTTTCTTGCATATCTTCCTCCGTATCCCCGTCTTGAATCTTAATTTGGAGGTCAGACGGGCTTCTGGCCGATCCAAAGTTCTCATCCTCATAGGATCCTTCCTCATCAGAATCCAAAAGCTTCTCTGGCACTACCAGCGTAGAAGGAATCGCCTCATTAGTAGCCCGTTTCTTTAACAGCGTAGCTGTAGTTGCAGGTGATGGCAACGGTATCCCAGATGGCTGTGCTGACCAGACTTGTAAGGCAGTGCAGCTTGACAGTGGTGGCGTCGATGGGATCACCTCCGTCGCCGACGAACCTGCTTTTTGCTGCTGAATTTTTTGCTTCGTCGACTGTACCATCGTCAACGATTGATCTATCTTCGTCGACGACGACTTTTTAGATGATATCTTCGTCGACGAGGTCGTCGACGATAACTTCGTCGACGGGGACGTCGTCAAGGTCGTCGACGGTAGCTTCGTCGACGTGGATTTTATCGTCGACGAGGATTTCATCGTCGACGGCAACGTCGTCGGCGAGAGCTTCGTCGACGAGAGCATCGTCGACGGCACAATTTTCATCGTCGACGGGGAGCCAACCTTCGACATTAGATTCGTAGACGAGGAGCTCGTCGACGGAACCTTAGCCATCGTCGACGGGACTATATTCGACGACGAGATAGGCCTGATCTGCACATGGACCAGCGTAGGCGATGAGGCCGAAGACATCACTAGAGATAGCTTAGGTGAGGAGAAAGTCATCGTGCAGGTGGTAGACGTGGCCACATGAGAGGAAACACAATCCTTTTTTGATGTTGAAATTGTCAAAGGTGGCAACTGAGGAGGGACAGACTGTGAAGATTTCTTGGGAACTGCAGATTTCCCAGACTTCTTAGAGGGCGTACTATCCATCTTAACAGTTGGAAGAGTCTTTTTTGAAACACTAGGCCCAGAAGAATCCAGAGAGGATTGGGCCTTCTTTGCCACCTTCGCCCTTGGAGATGAAACTTCAGTTTCAGCCTTCCTCTTAATGGAAATTAGTGAAGAACCAGAGGCAATGCTTCCTACATCAGACAAAGGGTCCTCCTTGTCCTTGAGTCTGTTAAGCCACAACAGAATTCGCCCTTCTCTGTCCTTGATGGTCTTAGGGGGGAAGGTCCGGCAGATCTTGCACTCCTTTGCCTTATGGTCAGGATAAAGGCAATATAAACATTTTTTGTGGGGATCTTCTTTGAATAGCCTAAGCTTCCCACAAGAATCACAGGCCCTGAACAGGGATTTAGAAGTAGTCATCTAAAAAACTTGAAGAAACTAACTAATCTTGAAGAAAACTGAGCAGAGCTCAGGGAGACTCCCTTCACACGACATGCGGTAGAAAATCTGAGAGCCTGAGCCTCTGGGGAGAACATTCTGGTGGGTACTGTCGCCTGATTGGCTGCAGTTTGGACTAACACATAATGACTAGGATAGTCACGAGTGTGAAGGTTTTTTCTACTGTAGCTGGTGCTACTTTACTTCCTGGTTTGGTACGTATGATATTTGCTATATATATTATGGCATATTATTGCTTTTTTATGTACCGTGGGACTCCCACTCCGACGACAGGGAATGATTCAGGCATGTGAATCTATGAAAGACAACCCTAATACAGGAGAATTTGGCCCTTATAGAATGTACCTCAAAGTGCCAAAAAGGAATCTTGCCAAGGCAATATGCATTCAGTTTCTTATGGTACTTCAGAAAATATAGTTGCTCACCATAGTCCAGAGGCAGGAAAACTTTGATTGCAGAATTCAGGATGCAAGGAAATGGAATCCACTTTATGTCGTAATATCAAGTTACTAAAATTGTCCTGCCTCAACATTATAACTAAAATATTGACTACCACAATATGGTGAAGGTAAGTATACATACGTAAGTATATATTTATTGTTCTTCACTCTACATCTACGTATATCAATAATCTAGGTGCACATATGTGGAGTTAGGTATAGTAAATCTTACTTAAATATGTATACTTATGCTTACAATATTATATTAGTAAATATTTTGGTCACAATATCCTAAAGAGAGCAATATTTGAGATCAGTATTGTGGGGAAATATGGAAATATACTCTACCTCAAACGAGAGAGGCTGTATCTCCAAAGCTCACAATCCACTTAACTGTCAGGGATAGCCATAAGGTCAATTAGGGAACTGGCCAACCTGTAGTTATTTACCAATCATGGTAGTGAGCTGAAAATCTAACCACGATAGGCACATTAAAGCTCATGATTTAAAACCCTAATTTAAGATGAACAACTTCACAGTCTAAGTGGACTCATAGCTGGAGTCCCACTATGTGAAGCTAAATTAGAAAAGGCCTCAGGAAGAACCAAGGGCAATTACAGTCAGAGCTTGTTGTGGATTTTATAATTATGCTGAAGCAAGGTGGTGTTAAAGGTTTGCCAAATGGCCTTGGCAGTCTTCTCATACTGAAGCTGATGAAACGACAGCCCAGGGTACAAAGTCGTGGTCTAACTGATGCAGATGGCATCGAAGTACACATGGAGAAACCCAGGGGTGTTTCTAGGTGTTATGAGTATGCCATGGCCATTGAGTCGATAATTATGCATAGATTCAAGTGGATACTCTGTGGGAGATCCAAACGAGGTATGATTGCAGGCTTTCAATATTAATAAAATGTAGTTTCTGCCAAAGTGCTTTGTGTAGTACATATGTGCACAAATTTATTACAAATCCTATTGCCGATTATTTTATCAACATTGGAATGACGAAAGGCTGAGCCATCCTAGGCAAGATTTGAAGCTACAATATGCAGATAACAAACACATTTTAACAGCAAGAGCTAAGCTTTCGACAGAAGGCCTTTGAAGGTACATGGGGGAGGTCAAGAGGTTTAAATAACTGCACTGTAGCATAACTAAAAAGGCTAAGTTGCAAGCTTGTGCACATACTTGCTGTAGCAGAATTTCCTGCATCGCTAGACAACCACTTACAGCGATAAACAACATTATTTTCAAGTTTCTTCACAGAGCACACATGACATAAGCACAGAGGTGACAAGGCCTAAGATGCTGAATAACACTGTGCTGGTGCCACCATCTTGTCATTTTGAAAGTTTCAGTCAGATTCTGCTGCTGCTTCTACTCTATTCTCCTCAGAGGATCTTTAGAACTAGATCATAGCGAGCCCTCAAGGTAAACTGAAATTGCTGCCTTCTTAATCCCATCCCGGTGTTCTTCGGGATCGCTAAGGGAAGCTTTAGGACTCTATGGCACAACCAGGAGTGAGGGGGCCCGTAGCCAACATTTTGGGTCTTTGACCATGGACTTCAACTCACTCTTGACAGCGTGCCATAGACGATCTACGTGCCTGTCTACTGAGCGCTTGATGGAAAAACTCAATCTAACTACTTGTGCCCTGACTACTTCTTACCTTTGTGTGGCTGTATGACATACATTTGGCAGTAGTATCTGTAAAAACAATGATGTCCTGTGTTCTCTTGAATCTGTAATCATATGTCCCAGATGCTGACTTCCGCATGTGTGACTATCTGTGTGTGAATGTTTATGTTTATTTGTACCTCTGGAACAAATCGTCGTCCCCTACGGCATCAAACTCCTGACCTACGCGGACGACACACAGCTGGTCGTTTCTCTGAGCCAGTCAGAACCCCCCTCCATCGATCTGTATTCCTGCCTGGAGAATATAGTCAGCTGGATGAGCAACTCCCATTTAAAGCTCAATGGGGAAAAAACGGAGCTAATGGTACTAGGCAACCAGTCCCTTTTTCGCCCGGAGTCTCTATGGCCGCCCAGCATGGGCCCACCACCAATCCCCAAAACTGATATCAAAAGCTTGGGGATTTGGCTGGATGACAAACTTACTCTCAACACCCAGGCCAAAAAAACTGCAGGAACTTGCTTTGGCTTGCTCCGCTCCATCCGCAAAATTCTTCCACTCCTACCATTCCAGTCAAGAAAATTGGTCATCCAGGGCCTCATATTGTCCAGATTGGACTACGGCAATGCCTTATATCTTGGATCCCCAAAGAAAGTCATCTCTAAGCTTCAGGTGGTGCAAAATGCGGCCGCCAGAATTCTCACTGGTACCAAAAAACGCTGCTCTGCCAAACCTGCACTCAAAGAACTGCATTGGCTCCCGGTGGAACAAAGGGTGCATTTCAAGGCCATGTGCCTAACCCACAAAATCCTGCACGGAAAAGCCCCCCTGGTTCTGAAAAATCTCGTAACTCCCCACACGACAACCAGAACCCTACGCTCTACCAATGCCCACCTGACCAAAATACCCAAGATCAAAAAATCACGTTTCGGAGGTCGACAATTCTCATTTCAGGCATCCAAGATGTGGAATACTCTTCCACCGGACCTCCGGGCCCAACCTAATCTCCTAACATTCCGCAAATCCCTGAAGACATGGCTGTTCCCTTGATCCCTTGTTTTCCCTTCGGCCCCTCCCTTGGAGATCTTAGTGGATTCTGTCAGCGCTGGGACGCTCTCGGGCAGCCATGCGCTCTATAAATCTCCAAAATAAATAAAAAAAATAAAAATTATATCTCTTATTCACTACTGTAACAGTGCACGTTTGTGAGCTCTCCTATGTATGTTTCTCCTGGTCCTTCAGTGTTTGTTTCATATGGTTGTGACTTCATTGTTGTACTGGGGTTGCCTGATCCTGTATAGCAGTCCTCTTGTACCTGCCTTTCTGGCTGTTTTTAAGTTTGTGTGCACAAAGAAAAGGATAACATGCACATAAAGGAATATAGAAATTATACCCTAGTTCGTTCATATTTTGAACCTTACTATTTTTGTGCAAATCATAAATATTTTGTACCATGCCATCAGAAAAACATTGTTCTTACTATTTGGAATTCCCTTTTAACTTGTAGAAGTTGGTAAAAAAATGCCTATCCTCTCATAGTTAATAACAAAAATCGCTATTCACCTATATCTAGTATTAACCTACTCAGTTGTTTAACTAACACCCACTCACTTATAACTCAACATTTAGTCCCACATCACATAACACAGAACATGAATCCAAAGAGAGCACGCTAATATTCAATATAATTTCTAAATAGTGGTTTTCTTATCACGCGATTTCCATTTTCTCGATCATCATTTAAATCTTCCCTCACTTTTGTTTTTAAAGAAGTAGTATACAAGTAATCCAATTTTGTAGGATCTGTTTTGAGCAGTAATAAGTTAGTTGAGGAATCTTAGGCAGCCAACTTTTCAACCACAACAGCATCGGCTGGAGTAGTGATTGCAACCACACTACTGCCATGTTTCCAACAGCGATGTACGCCAACTCATCACAGCCCTGTGCAAGGGTAAGGGTAGCAAGAGGCAGGAACAGGAAATCGAAGGAGAGCACGTGGTTCTGTTGTTGATTTCTACTGTCCTGATCAATAACTTTTGTCTCTTATTCCTTGGTAGGGTAACATAACTTGGGTTATTTTACCATTTCTTTAGGTATGAAAGCTAGCAGGATTACAGTGATGTTATATATTTATAATTCTTATATATGCCGTTTAAATATTTATTACTACTATTATATCTTTAGTAATGCATTAGCGTGTGGAGGGCATTGCAAAAAAGAATGATCATTCCTAACACTATACCTCACATTCATATAATTACTGCAACTCATTCTTGTGAACATCTTGAGTAACAAGTATTACCTGCATTAATGTAAAGCAGCCAGTGATTTAGCTGTTAGTTCCCCAGGAATGTTCGGTGCCGGTTAAACCGGCTAATGTACCCATGAACTTGGACTGCTGACATATTGAGGGCCACATTAACTTCACACAGCCATGGGGTGCTGTGCTGGGTTCAATAGGTTTCCACCAACACAGACCAATAATGTTGGATTTCAGTCGTCTCTTTTTTGTACAACGTTGGTACAGCGCTCAGTTCTATATCGTTCCTCTCTGCTAATACTCTAGATCTTGTCTCTTGTCATTTTTATTCACTTGAGTAATAACTAATAAAGGTTTGTAGATGGACAATACTTATATTCCTTGACTTATAACAAACACGTCAGGGGCCCCACATTAAAACACCCTGGTAAAGTTTCTAGCTGGTCTGATGCAGTCTCTGTAAGGTCTTGCCAACATGAAAATATCCCACTGGTGGGCTGGTGGTACCCCAATCTGCTTTCCTAGTTTTGCAGGCCCACAGGCTATACCTGAAGGTCTGGGTGCCATGGGAAATATAGTGCGCAGACTCAGGGACTTATTTACAAGCTCCTTGCGCCGCCAGTGCGTCACGTTGCGTGGCTTAACGTGTGCTTGTAAATATCGCCCCTTCTCACACAACACTTTGCGTGTAAGGGGCATGACATGGGTGTTGATGTGGGTGTTCCCACGGAACAGCCATGTATTCTGATGCATTTCCAGACTTAAATCGTAAACCTAAAAATACAACAGAATGCAAGCCCCAACGAGGAGAAATGTTTACATTTACCCTAGTTTTTTTCTCTTTCAATGCGGGCGGCATTCTACAGCATGCATGGAAAAAGGAAATCACCTCAATTGATTGTGTTTGTGCAGGAAGGTGTTCCTTCCTGCACAAAAACAATCTCCCCAGGACGCAGACATCCTTGAACAGTGGTGCAAAGGTGCCTGTGCTGGCGCATGGCGGCTGAGCAAGGGAAAGCACAGGGATGCAGCATATTGTTGTAAATATATTGCATCCCCGTGCTTTCAAAGTGACTCAGTTTGGTGCAGCCAAATGTCTTGCGGCATGCACTGGGGTACTTTCATCGTAAATATGGCACCCAGTTCTTAAGCTTGCATCAGTTCAATCATGCATTTAATTACAGTAGTTATAGCGTGGGTGTGTGAGAGAGACTGCGATGTGGATTTTACTGTCTTTTATTTTCATAGGTGACTGATTATTGTGTGTATTAATGAGAAAGTTGGGCATTCTTCTCTTTCCATCTTCCATTAGATAATACCTGATCACTCATAATCAGTAAAATTGAAATTACTATGGCAAGCATTTATTTTTCAGAGTATCTCTTTCATCATATTCTAATTTAAAAAAAGAGGACTAAACTGTTCAAACGAAACGTCACAATTACAGATTGCAAATTGTTACTATTTTTACGTTTTTCGACAAAATACTCTCATTTCTATGTACTAATAACATGTTTCCATTATTTCCAGCTGCCACATGGGACATATGAGTGTTGTAATATTCAGAATGGCCAAGCGATGTTTGAAAAATAGAGGTCTTTAATCTCTAGAGTCTCGAGCCCCAGACACATGTATTTATTATGTTTACACTACATGAGTTGCGGTGGAAGACACGGAGAAATATAGCGGCAAGGAAAAAGTGAAGTAAGACCCTGCAGAGGTATTTAATGATATTGCTATCTAGGAGAGCTCCATCTAGCCTTCTGTTCAGAGAACGAGCTCAGCTGCACACAATTTATATTTACAAAATATACTTAAAAAACAGGGTGGAAACAAAACTCTACACTGAACAAGGAACCTATCAAAGAGAATTATTTTCTGCTGGAATTAGGCACATGAGTAAAACAACAGACATTTTTCATGATCTTAAAAGTGTGGGTGTTCATTTCTCACACATGTTCTCTCTACCTCCCCCACTTCCTGCCACAATCACCTCACATTAGACCAGCCCCTGACCTATTTTTACCTTTGTACACATTACTGAATGCATTGATGTTATTTTTCTAAGTATTCCCAACCGCCCAATCCTTGATAATTGTCTACCCCCTCTAGTGTTGCCGCTATATTGATGTTAGTTCTGCCAACTGGGATAATCTTCATATATTCTTCATTTAGGTGATCTTTGTTTGCATTATACAAATGTATTTATACAGGTGTACTCTTTTCCTTATACACACACACATTTGTCGTTGTTGTTAATATATTTGTTTTAATGCAAAGGCATAATTCTGCTAGCACGAATAAATTAGTTAATGTTTTGTTCTAGCATAGTCTAATATCCTGATTTTCTTTTAATTATTCTAAAAATATCAACACAGTGTCATAGAATGTGATATCTTGATTGATTAGTTATTGTTCCTCAACACTAAACAATGTTTCACAGAACATAAGTAGGCAAAAGGCCAGGGGGGCTTCTAGTGTGATTGTTTATTTTAAAATATTCAACAATGTTCAAGGCAGAGTATATAAGCTGCATTGAAAACTTGTTAGCCAGAGAGGAACTACGATTGAGGGGCTGGTTCTAGGCTGAGGATTGCACAATAGCTGTAAACACATGTCCTTGCTGTAGGCTATAGAAAAGGCATCTAGTATTATTTGTTTGCTTGAGGCCAAATTAGTCATTGAGCCTTCTGCGAAACTGAAAGAGGACACTTTTGATGCTAAAATAAGCTTAGTTAGCTGGGAGAAGAAGGGGTTGGGAAACCAAATAGAGAAATCCTGAATTACTGTCATATTCATACTGTCAGGCTCCTCGTTCCAAAATCTTCGGGATGTGCTGATGCTCAAATGGGGTCCACCACTCGACAGCCCCAAGCCTGAACTATATATATATATATACCGACTGTTGGGATAATCAAGTGAGGGAAGGAAAGGATGCGAACAGCAGGGAGGGCGATCTGTGTAAGACACGAAAAGAAAGGAACACACTGTAAGTACCTTTTCATGTAACAGTCTTTCCTATATCCCGTGTCTCCCTCTACCAGAAATACTATAGACTACACTTCCTACCTGTAAAGGAAAAATACGTATTCTTTTGCTGCCAGAAGAGGGTAGGGTGAATATCTGGTTCTTGCAACTCTGATGGAGAACAAAAGATACCTCTACTAACCTCAAGAACCATTATACATTTGCATAAGCTCCCTATCTACCCTTGAATCTCTGTGTGTTTCTGGAGTTTGTTTAGTCCCGACTGATCTGACAATCTAGTTTCCACCTCTCTCCTGGGATAGAAAATATATAGAGAACAACCAAGATTAAACACAAATAACAACAGGCAATGGTAATGATCCTTAACAGAGCCTGAAAAAATGTTCGAGTTTAATTCAATTAAATAGTACACAAAAGAAGATGCTGCAGTTCTGAGCTGGTAAGCAATATGGCAATGTACGCACACATCCAACGTGTGGACGGCAAAACTCCAATGCCCAGAATTATAGTCAAAGGACAGTGATCAAGCAATAAGGCTACTCGCAAGAGACCATGGAAAAGTAGGTCTCATCCAACGGGGAAGCGCTAATATAAGGCAAAAAATCTCCCCCGCACGAGACAGCAGCCAGCCAGTCTCTGCCAACGGGTGAGATGGACTCACTCAGTCGAGTGAGCTCTCTGGAACCAGAACAGCCGTACCCTGCAAGAGACAGCCTTTGCCGTCTCACCAACAGGGAGGCTGCGAGAAACCAAACGAGGCTACAAACATAAACAAAATCCCCCTCGAGGATCAGAATGCTGGGGATAATCAAAAGAAAACGGTACTCTTACCGCAACCAGCGGGCTGACGAAGAAGACGAACACTGACGGGACTACATAGGAATTATCGGCAAGAGGGCAAAGTTAGAGCAGTCTTTTATTTCCTGCTTTTGCGTGACTCAAGGCGCACGCACTATGTGCGTCCCCAAACATGCTGGAATTTGTAGTCTTTTGAGGCACTTCCTGGTATTTTGTGTGATGTCAGTCAGCGCACTACCTAATGCCTCAAACCTTGACACATACAGTATTTTCTGTTGTTTTGCCTATTGACAAATATCATTGCTTTCTTGTACCTTTTCATAGTAACTACTATTCATATTGTGTGAACTAGGATAGGCATTTGATTCTAATAAAACACAAAATACATTCTTAGTGTGAATTCTTGAGTGTGTCTAAGCTTGGGGTCCACTAATTACTCCTGTGAGTCTCACAGGACTGGTTGTTACCTAATACACTTCTTTATCATGAAATGATCAGTGGGCTCCACGAGGTTGGGGTCAACCAGGTTCTCTTATGCTGGTGAATTGAGTAAGTCCTTGGTGCTCGGGAACACTATTGTGGGCCATATTCTAGAGATAATTCCAGAAAATGTATCACCAACCATGTCTAAACATTTGTTGGTGCTCCTATAACTCTTATTCCCTAGCAACATATTTTGGCCTGTGCACATTCCTTCCCTGCACTTCAGAGTTGGGTTCACGAAGCAATACCCCCAAAATAATTAAATGAAAGAGTACCTAAACCTGGGGATACAATCGCACTACCTGGGCAAAGGATGGCACAACCTGAGGATATGTTGATAGCACAATGCACAAGACCTAATTATCTGGCCACATACTGCCAATGCTTGTGTTTCCGATGCCTTTACCAAGGACTGATGACAGTACATAGTAGCGCTTGGCCTTGAGACAAAGAACCTGTGCATTTGATGTGGGCACTTGTGTTTGAGGGCAAGCTTAGGCAGCGCGCATGCGCTGTCTAGAAGAAATGCTGTAAACAGAATCAGGAAAGTAATCACGCCTGCTGGTTGCCATTGGTTAAGTCCTCCGTTGCTTTAAGTTCCTGGCTCCTAATTGGGTCCTACATCCCATACATCAGTTCCTTTGAAGGCAGCGGAGCACCAGCCAAGTACAGTTTCCTTACATTTTCAGGGCTTATCTGTTATTTGGCAGAACTCTTTTTCTTTATGCTGCCCTTCCCTACACTACAAGCTGAGCTCCTGTCTTCTGCACCTGCTCTTGCTATGTATCTTCCCGTGCCGTGGCTCCTCTACCACCACCCATGACACTCCACTCTTTGTCCATGCGGTGCTCTTCCCCTGCCACCAACTCCCGTGGCCCGCGACTTTTGGCCTGTGTAGTGCCCTTCCCCCTCTGCCACCTCCCAGGGCACGCCACTCTTTGTTTAATTATGGTGTGTAATTCCCACAGCCTCGATGACAAATAAAAACAGCATTAAAACAGCACATCTCCTTTCTGCGAGGTAAAAAGCCAGCCTTTCCTTTTTCTGTGGATCGTAAACTACTTTGTGCTTACGGGATTTAAAGGCCCTGCTGGATACTTTACAGACATGCACAATTTTAGGACAACTCTGAGGTAAAGAAACCACATATTATAACGGCCCACAATTGTTATTTTGCAACCTAACAGCAAATTGCACTACAACCCTAAAGGCAACTCGGACAGTTGATAATAAGACACATGCTCGTCCCATGAGAAGGGAGCAGAGAGTCTAACTATGAACTGGTTAAAATTAAAAATAAATGCTGGCCTACTGACCAGCTTATTCATATTTTTTATTAGGCCACCACCCCCTACGTAGCTTCAAAGTGAACACTTTCACTCTCACGATTCTTGTTGAGCCCTCCCTCACTCTATGGATCTTTTGGCTGTTGCCACCCCCTCAGAAAAACAGGCAATACAAACTATTCTGAAAGAAATATGCCATAATGGAGCTCCTGGACCTAATGGCCTGCCTGGCTCCTTCTTTAGGGAAGACATCAACTTCTGGGCTGAGAATTTGACACAGTTGTATCCCGAGTGTAGGCTTTTGGAGGATGTCCCAGATTCCTGGAGGGGATCACTACTACATCCAATTTACAAAAAAGGGCCAAGCACGGACCCTAGGAACTACCGTATGATCACCTTATTGGACATTGAGGGCAAGGCTTATGCAAGCACTTTTCTGATGGAACTAGCGACTGTGTCAGCAAGGAAGATCTGCTCCCTTTCTACCAGACCAGGTTCCGTTCAGGAGGTTCCACCTTAGATAATTTAATTTCCCTATCATACTTAGTACATGCCATTTTAGAAAGTCCAACAACTACGGCCATTCAACGAGTCCTAAGGGCAAAATTATTACCTTCCCTCAATTATGTGATACAGGCGTTCCGAGGCAAATTTGACAGGACCTTGAAAAGATCCACTGTGCAGCTTACAAAAAGTTAATCTGTCTTCCAGCATGCACGAGGAATACTTTAATTCGCCTGGAATTCAACCTTAATTGACAACCTTTGGAAGAACTGGCGAGTTTGGTAAAATATTTTTATTTAACCACCGTGGCTCCAGAGAATTAAATGTAGACTGTTATAAACAAAATATTCCAACAACCGGGCAACCCGTGGTCAACTGGTCTTGCCTCAGCCAAAGAACTCTTGAAACTAGCCATAGAGAATATAATTAAGTATACCACTATCAAAACATCAGTAAAAAAGGAAAGTAAGATCATGCTCTCATATATTGGACATCAAAACTCTGGCAACTAGAGGCTTCCATGATACCCAAAGCTCCCCTCATACATTATATGTCCTTTATCCACATCTTACACAGCCGGTGGGGAGGCAAGCCCTGCAAAGGATTCTTGCAGCCAGACTACATTTGCTGCCTCTAAAATATCTGTATCCTTCAGTGAAAGTAAGATCAGCCGTTATGGAGTGCCGTCTCTGCTATTACAAGCGTCAATCGCTGGCTCACATCTTACTATGCTGTCCTGCCCTGTTGCCAGTCCGCCAAATCCATCTAAGGCCCATTCTCCTACAACTGGGCACGCGGACGGCAAATGAGGCTGTTCTTCAGTTATATTTGCTGGACACAGTGAAAAATATGGCCAATTTTGCTAAGTTCATCTATCACACCCGCCAAGCTCTTATGGACAGGTCAACCTTGGCACCGCATGCGAACTATCTGGATGAGGGTCCCACGCAGTCTGGTCCCCACTGAAAGTTTGCCTTGGCACATCTAAAGGACTAACACTAATTGCATTTTATCAAATAAAAACACCAAATGGGAGTTTTAGGAATAAGACGTGTATATATATTATTTATGTTTTAACAAAAGCACAGGTGCACCACAGAATATCATTAGTGAATATGAAATAACTCCTAGTAATAACATCAAAGAAAGGCTCCTCAGTTTCAATTTCTTTATTCTGTTGTGAGGTAGAAAATACAGTTCAGCCGACGCGTTTCGTCCCAACTTGGGACTTCTTCAGGGCTGTTCAAATACAAACATATAGACATACATTTAAAAGAATGTCCACCACTGTACTCAACATTGTAACAGACATACAGTTAAAAACAAGGATACACAATCCATTTATAATCAGACAAAATATGCTAATAAACATACTTCATTTGTTAGAGTTTCATCAACAGTACATTGAGGAGCTATGTACTACAGAGGTCAAAGGTCAGTAGGTCTAATTTCTAAAACATTTTGTTGCTTCATTAGAAAGTAATTTATTGTGAATATTACCTTTATGTGTCTCACGAACTATCTGCGGGCAAGATATATGCACTAAGAAGGGTAGCAGAGATAAGAAAAAGAAAGCAAGCAAAAACAGATGTGTAGTAGGCAATGGCAAGGCCCAATATACGACAAGCTCAAGAAATGGCGTTCAGTAACAGCACCCAAGAACGAAAAATCTCATGGACCAACTACGAAATACCTACCAATTTAAATGTTGTGCATCATATTTCTATCGAGACTGTAATGAAAACACATAATGGCTCATCTTGGAGTCCTCCACATAAATCTATAAAGAAGGAAGAACGGAATTAGAGAGCAAACATATAACAAACAATTATTAAAATCCATAATCCCAAAGACCTATCCTTACTATGAGAGAGGAAGTCCAATGCTCTCAGGGCGCCAATAAATAAGTAAATAACTCTTAGAAGATGGAAAAATGGTCTAACTTCACGTGAGGTCTTGTAAACATATAGGTCCAAATCTATAAAAAAAAATAAAAAAAACAGGTATATGCATAAGGAGATAGATCAACGTTTTATTTTTTTTAAATTTTTTTATTGAATTTTCAATTGGCAGCAGTACATAAAGTAACAATACAATACTCAACAAAAACCAAAACAGAGCGAGCTTAAGAGAGTACTACTCTTCTTGGTGCTTATTCATGCAATATCAAGGAATTAAATGTTAAGACCTCTCACTTTCCAGTCCATTTTACGATTGGAGACCATAATTTACGCCCAAATGTTTTCTTAGTAATACCTTTCATTTTATACAATGCAGCTTCTAAATAATACATTGACAACAGCTTAGTTCGCCACATAATGAAGTTAGGTGGTTCTACATCAAGCCAGCATGATGCTATGCAGAAGCGGTATGCAGACATACAGACAAACATAAATCCTATATCCGTATCAGAGGTTACATTTGCCGCATTTTCATCCCATCTTAAAATTACCATTGATGCTGTTAGTTTAACTTGAATAAGCAGTTCTACTGCAAAAAAATGCTCTATCTCTGCAATAAATCGCACCAGTTTCAGGCAGTCAAAAAACATGTGTACAGCATCAGCCCCATGTAAATTACAGCGGCTGCACATTGTCCCACGCCCAGAGCTCCATTTTACTAGCTTCCCTGGTGTATAATACAGCCCAAATACAGACATATAATGCTGGCTGATGAGTGAACCATTCAGTAAAACATTTTAGGCAATTACTAAGCTTCTCTCTATATTTACACTATGGGTATTCATTTTGTTCTGCCATTTAATCGTTATGGCCTCCAAATCATCCTCCCTTTGTTCCAAAATTAATTGATATAGAGGTCCTATTCTTTGTCGCTTTTTAATTGCTTCAAGAAATCAATACTCCCTATAAAAAAATTAAGGAATTTGAAATTTTATATAAACAAAAGCTGCGTACCTGAAGATACTTAAAAAAATCAGCACGGGGTACTTGATAGGTATTCAATAAATGATCAAAAGAAACAAAATTGTTATCTATGAATAAATCTCCTAGTTTCCTGATACCTAGAATGTTCCATTTATGCATTACCCCGTCATTAAATATCCCTGGAAGAATAAAACAATTCTGTAGAGGGATATACCGATTTAAGTTGGTACTAATCCAAAATTTCTTTTTAATAGATCGCCAAATCAAAAAGGCGGTTTCTACTGTCTTAAATTTTTTTTTTTTATAGTAACTCTTCTCTATTATCCGATTTAGACACTATGTTCAACCTTGATCTATCTATAGGAGATAGATCAATGTTGAACATAGAATACAACAACAAAAGGCCACTCCAGGATCTTACTTACAATATATAGGCAGGAATGAGGTGGCAGATGCACAATGATCCAGTCGATTAGTCCAATGGTGATGTCACAGAAAAATGAAGGCTTGTGAAGTTACGACTGATTATGAAGAATTCTGATGTAGGAGCAAGAAGAAAAAACACATATATAAGATGAGTATCACATAAATCATGTGATCCTCATTATACTAGATTCAAGACTACGGTGTGAGGCCCCCATTACAAATATGGAAACGGGGTTTCTAAGTAGATATGCTATAAGGCACAGGAAGCATATTAAAAAAAACTGTGCACTATTTAAACAAATAAAATCTTACCTAGACAAGTAATACTTGAGTTACATTAGACATGGAAAGTGAATGCCCCATCAGGCAACACCATTGGACTCTAATGGACAAAGAAAGATAAAGAAGGCCTGGTATGAGTATAAGGGAATCAATAGGGAGAAAAGTCTCCAGAGCGAATGAAAAAGTATAGCTTCAGATACGAAACTCAAGTTGTACATATGCAAATATCTCCAGAGCACGTGAAAGAATATAATTAAAGATGCGAATCTCGAGTTATGATCAAAGAAGGTAACACTAACCCCCTTCTCCAAGTAACTAACCCAGTTCCCCCACCCCAATACTCGTAGAAATGAACATACAAACCTGGACGAGTTTACATAGTGGGCTAAAAAAACACATAATGGCTCATCTTGGAGTCCTCCACATAAATCTATAAAGAAGGAAGAACGGAATTAGAGAGCAAACATATAACAAACAATTATTAAAATCCATAATCCCAAAGACCTATCCTTACTATGAGAGAGGAAGTCCAATGCTCTCAGGGCGCCAATAAATAAGTAAATAACTCTTAGAAGATGGAAAAATGGTCTAACTTCACGTGAGGTCTTGTAAACATATAGGTCCAAATCTATAAAAAAAACTAAAAAAAACAGGTATAGGCATAAGGAGATAGATCAACGTTTTATTTTTTTTAATTTTTTTTATTGAATTTTCAATTGGCAGCAGTACATAAAGTAACAATACAATACTCAACAAAAACCAAAACAGAGCGAGCTTAAGAGAGTACTACTCTTCTTGGTGCTTATTCATGCAATATCAAGGAATTAAATGTTAAGACCTCTCACTTTCCAGTCCATTTTGCGATTGGAGACCATAATTTACGCCCAAATGTTTTCTTAGTAATACCTTTCATTTTATACAATGCAGCTTCTAAATAATACATTGACAACAGCTTAGTTCGCCACATAATGAAGTTAGGTGGTTCTACATCAAGCCAGCATGATGTTATGCAGAAGCGGTATGCAGACATACAGACAAACATAAATCCTATATCTGTATCAGAGGTTACATTTGCCGCATTTTCATCCCATCTTAAAATTACCATTGATGCTGTTAGTTTAACTTGAATAAGCAGTTCTACTGCAAAAAAATGCTCTATCTCTGCAATAAATCGCACCAGTTTCAGGCAGTCAAAAAACATGTGTACAGCATCAGCCCCATGTAAATTACAGCGGCTGCACATTGTCCCACGCCCAGAGCTCCATTTTACTAGCTTCCCTGGTGTATAATACAGCCCAAATACAGACATATAATGCTGGCTGATGAGTGAACCATTCAGTAAAACATTTTAGGCAATTACTAAGCTTCTCTCTATATTTACACTATGGGTATTCATTTTGTTCTGCCATTTAATCGTTATGGCCTCCAAATCATCCTCCCTTTGTTCCAAAATTAATTGATATAGAGGTCCTATTCTTTGTCGCTTTTTAATTGCTTCAAGAAATCAATACTCCCTAAAAAAAAATTAAGGAATTTGAAATTTTATATAAACAAAAGCTGCGTACCTGAAGATACTTAAAAAAATCAGCACGGGGTACTTGATAGGTATTCAATAAATGATCAAAAGAAACAAAATTGTTATCTATGAATAAATCTCCTAGTTTCCTGATACCTAGAATGTTCCATTTATGCATTACCCCGTCATTAAATATTCCTGGAAGAATAGAACAATTCTGCAGAGGGATATACCGATTTAAGTTGGTACTAATCCAAAATTTCTTTTTAATAGATCGCCAAATCAAAAAGGCGGTTTCTACTGTCTTAAATTTGTTTTTTTTATAGTAACTCTTCTCTATTATCCGATTTAGACACTATGTTCAACCTTGATCTATCTATAGGAGATAGATCAATGTTGAACATAGAATACGACAACAAAAGGCCACCCCAGGATCTTACTTACAATATATAGGCAGGAATGAGGTGGCAGATGCACAATGATCCAGTCGATTAGTCCAATGGTGATGTCACAGAAAAATGAAGGCTTGTGAAGTTACGACTGATTATGAAGAATTCTGATGTAGGAGCAAGAAGAAAAAACACATATATAAGATGAGTATCACATAAATCATGTGATCCTCATTATACTAGATTCAAGACTACGGTGTGAGGCCCCCGTTACAAATATGGAAACGGAGTTTCTAAGTAGATATGCTATAAGGCACAGGAAGCATATTAAAAAAAACTGTGCACTATTTAAACAAATAAAATCTTACCTAGACAAGTAATACTTGAGTTACATTAGACATGGAAAGTGAATGCCCCATCAGGCAACACCATTGGACTCTAATGGACAAAGAAAGATAAAGAAGGCCTGGTATGAGTATAAGGGAATCAATAGGGAGAAAAGTCTCCAGAGCGAATGAAAAAGTATAGCTTCAGATACGAAACTCAAGTTGTACATATGCAAATATCTCCAGAGCACGTGAAAGAATATAATTAAAGATGCGAATCTCGAGTTATGATCAAAGAAGGTAACACTAACCCCCTTCTCCAAGTAACTAACCCAGTTCCCCCCACCCCAATACTCGTAGAAATGAACATACAAACCTGGACGAGTTTACATAGTGGGCTAAAAAAATTACTACAACAACCAAGGCTCCCAATCTAACGGCAATCACTAACAGATAGCATCGCTTACCGAAACTGAATAATCGCAACTAAAGACACAGTCTTCACGGATGCCAAAAATACTCGGCTCCGTACTGGACAGACCTAGTAAATATGCAAAGAGAGTTGCGACAACAAACCTCGCTCCCAGTGTAGGGGAAATCACTGCCAAATAACATTGCTTACGGTAACTGGATAATCACGGCCAAAGAACGGTCGTCACAGGCGCCAAAAGGTACTGGGGTCCGTCCAGCAGCTACTTGAGACATTGAAGGTACCAACTTTAAATAGCGCGCTTATGTTTAAAGGTGATTGAGCACACCTGTAAAGGACGTTCGAGGCTGGGATAACGTGTATTTGAAATGCAGCAGAGGCGGCCTTGTTAACTAGTGGATTTGGGAATTATGACAAAAGACAAAAGTGTAAAATGAAGCCTGTATACAAATGCATGAGTTAATAATGTACAGAAACCACAAAATAGAGAGCAAAAGTGATGTGATGAGATGAGTAGAACAGGGAATTAAGCATATATCCTAAATCCCGAAGGCCGTGGATAACCATGGCCTCATGTCAACAAGCGAAGTCACGTGACTAGATTCATAAATGCGCGCTGCCATCTCTGGAATATCTGAGATGGTCTTTTAATGTCCAATATATAAGCCATAGATCAATCAAGCTGGACGTCCACCGTCGACAAAGTGAGGCAAGATGAAAAACAAAGTTAAGGTGGCCAAAGGCTGCAAGTCACGTGAATAAAAAGCACAGATGTGACCATTCCAAAAAGATCGTTTTGGGAAAATATGACATAAGCCACATACACGGAGTAGAGCCTTCATCGAAAGTCAATATTGCAAATTAAAAGTAAAACCTAATATAATGAGATAAATAGAGCAAGGAAATGGGTATATATCCCAAAGCCTAAAGGTCATGAGTGACTGTGAACTTATGTCAACAAACATAGTCACGTGACTAAATCCTTAAAAAAACGCGGCCATCTTGGAATATCCGATATAGTCTTATTATGTCTGATATATGAGCCATAAACTGACCAGGCCAAAAGCCCAATGCAATGAGACAAGGCGATAGGTAAAATGTAAATGGTCAAAAGTTTATGAGATTTGAAACAGATAAAAAAATGTACTTGTCTGATAGACAGATATAGAGTTTTGATCATGTCATTACTATCTTTGCATAGATGTATGCAATACCATTGTCCAATGTCAAACGAAGTACGAAAATATAATATAATTACAGGGAAATTGAATAGAAATAAATATACGCCCTAAGTTAAGGGAGCCATATGTCACTCCGATACCCGAAACGACATGAGATTCATGTTTTCGCTTACTAGTTACAGCCAAACGGTAGGGACAGAGAATGTCCACTATAGCCGACATTTCAACCCAGGTTCGTAAGGATATTGGGGGAATTGCCTTGAGAAAAACAGATATAAGAAAAATAGAAATACTAAAAAAATAAGTACATAGAAGGTAATCTGAACAGGTGCAATATATTTTGCCAAGGATCCTTGTTTGTGAGCAACCATAGGGACAGAAGTGGCAACAATTTGTGCTAAATATCATTATACAAACATAATGAGAAGTATATAAAGATAATTTTGGAATCGAAGATGTATGCATTGCAGTGAGCGGAATATAATCAGTAGTACTGGACCTAGCTGGTAAGCACGATCAGGTCTAAAGAAAACAAATATCAGATTTAATTATAACGTAAAACAAAGATTTTTTTACACAATAAATCCAGTGTTCCTAATACCAAATCAAGCAGTCTTAGTACAGAAGCCAAATTTGGTCAGAATGTCATCATGGGCCCAACTGATGGAGGTCTACAGAAAACAGTTGTCTAGTTCAGTTATAACATTTGTTACATATTCCACAAAATAAATCAGGGTTCTTCTAACACAGAATTAAACAGTCTCAGTACAAAAGCCTCTTTTGGACAAGATGGTTATAAGCAGCAGGTATCAGAACGTGTGAAGCACATGGTCTTGACAAAATATAATGCATCTCATCATCATTGTTATGACCTAGCTCTATACTCCGTAATTTACATATCCATCCAGCCTCCTTTTTTCTCAGTGTGAGTTCCCGGTTACCACCCCTTGGATGAACAGGCACATGATCTATTCCTGTAAACCAAAGATTCTCATTTGGTGTGTATTTTTCTTGCATTTGAAACGTGAGGGGGTACTTGAGATCCCCAGTCCATCGTGCTCATACTGTAGTTAGATAGTGCTGCTTCCAGGATAAATGGAACTGACGTATCGCAACAACAGCCAATAATAGGCCAGCTAACAAGAGCAATGCCACAGTTAACCAATGGCAAGCGGCAGGAGAAATTACCCTCGATATTGTATTTACTACAGGTCTTGCGACAGTGAATGCGCTGTCTAGGCTCGATCTAAAAAGGGCAGTCAGACAAGCTCAGCCGCAAAGAGGTCCTGCAGGTCCTGAAGGTTTTGTGCCACGACGTACCCCTTTCATATCATAACTTTTAATTAAGGACAACACAAAAGCAAGGCCCTGCTTGAAAATCGCTCAATATTTGCCACACAAGCAATCTCATAATGGATTATTTTTGTGACAGGGAGTCAGTGAATGTTTTAAAATGCAGGGGTGGATGACTAACTTGAAGTTTATGAAGGAGAGAGGAGGGACACCTATCCAGGACGTCGATGATGCTGCCACAGCCACCGGACAAATGTCTACTATGTGCTAAATCACTTACTCTCTCTCTTCTTGTGCAGACTAGTAAAGGTTACTGTCCGATTTGCCCAGCAAAAACCGAAAGACCAATCACTTCATAGTTTAACAATAAGCCATTCCACTGATTGGCCATTGATACATTGGGCCGGGCCCTCCCAACCCCGCAGTGCCAAGTAAGGCCTGCCTGCGGCTGCTGCTGCCTCCTGCTGTGCGAGACTAGACTATCAAACCCCGAACCGTGCTCTACATGCAGCAGCCAATACAGAAGCTGCTCTCCTATAGAGAGCAGTGCCAGGATTGGGGTGAGCAGGAAAACTTGCGGCTCATTTGGTGACTATTGGGGTCTGCTATTTTGGGCAAGCCCTAGACACTGATGTGCATGCCGCAAAAAAACTTTATGCGCATGTTGGGTTCCTGGCTTGGGAAGGCAGCTGGCCAAACCCAACATGCGCACTGCCGTCGTGCTGCATTGCTACTTATTATTTGCTGACAGTCGAGTGTGTGCCGCTCGGCTGTGACGTGAGTGACGCCACTGGCCCTGGTTTAATAATTATTAGTGGGACAACGCTCCACCGCCCCAACGGAGAATCCACCGCTGACTGTTACGTGCCTTACCTCCTGGGCTTCACACTGTCATTCGGTTCTTGTAAAAAATACGAAGAAACGAAACCCAGATGAGGGTCTTAAAACTATATCACCCATGGTTCCTGCATTGTACTTCCTGTTTCTTCCCGATTGCTATTGGCGGCAGGACTGGCCGGAACCATAGGAGGGATGTCCGCGGTCCCCTCACTGCAGATTATTTTCGAGCAGCGTGTGGAAGCGGAGCTGCGGAGTGAGGCTTCGGTGCGGTTAGGTTTCTTGCACCGTTCTGTGTGTTCTCTGGTAACAGTGTACTCTTACACACTTGATATGGGATTACAAGTGCTAGAGTCCCTTCTGTGATGTTGTTTACTTTTTGATATGGGATCAGTATAAGCTGCTGTTGAACATTTGATTTAGTGTTAAGAACGCATTGGCATTCAAAGTTCGAGATCAGCTGATCTCGGGGTGGAGTCTTTACTCTGCAACTTTTGCGGTGTTATTCAGCAGCAGATAGTAGTGTCTTAGCTGAGACTCAATCCTTGTGAAAGAGTGTGTAATAATTAGGCTTCAATGGGCTGGCAATACCATTCGGATAATTATACATTTGGTTAACAATACATTGGGGTGAGGAGAACCCCTCCATCTTCTGTTATTTTTTGTATTACTTGTCCTTGATACTTTCCTAAATTCTGTTTCTTGATTGAGGTTGATCTACACAAGGACAAGACATTCCGTTTGTTGTCCTTGGAGTTTATTCAGAATCCAATGAAGGACACACAAAGGAATCTATTACTAGAGCAATTCTATGCTGTTTTCATTTTGCCTATTAGCAGGGGGTCAGAAACACGAGGAATCCTTCTCTTCCTCTGTGACTTTGGCCTGACATATTCAGTTGGTAGGTACAGTGAGGGGAAAGAAAACAAGTTACTTACCTGTAACTTTGGTTACCCAGTGTTGGTAACTTTCATAGATTCCCATGCTTTGTATCATTCCCTGTCGTCGAAATGGGAGCCTCGGTAAATAAAAAATATCATAAACATAGGTACAAAAGAGAAAACCAGGCCCAGGCCTCATCTAATTTTGTAGCATATCACCCTCTTTGTGTAAAAGAGCCCAAACTTTCCACAACAACCAATCAGAATAGCCTCACCCCATAGAAACTTCCTGAGAGAGCCTCAGAGCCTCCAATTTTCATAGCCATTGTGCAAACAGCCACTACTTCAGTAAAAAAGCCGAGCTTTCCCAGGGGAGGAGGGTGGGGGCATGGGAATCTATGAAAGTTTCCAATACTGGGGAACCAATGTTAAAGGTAAGTAACTTGTTTTCTTACCCCAGTATTGGAACTTTCATAGATTCCCATGCTTTGTATCAGAGTAGCTAGCAGTAAGCCATAAAAGCACATTTTGTTACATGAATCTTATGACATGACAATATATTTATACTCATAGGAAACAAATCATAAAATGTTATCCTAGAAAGAACACGATAATAGATACAAAATGTGCCATACAAGAAGGAGGGATTGTAGGGAAAGCTCACCTCTCATTGAAAAAGATTCCTGAGGACTGCTTGTCCAACAGCAGCGTCATCCTTCACTGTAGACTCTCAGCAATAGTGCTTCGTGAAGGTATGTGTACTGCTCCACGTCGCTGCCCTGCAGATGTCTTTAATAGGGACTCCAGAAAACAGAGCCACTGAAGATGCCACTGATCTTGTGGAATGTGCACAAACTTTTGTTGCAAGTGGTTTGCCCGCTCCTTGGTGGCAGAACTGAATAGCACTGGAGAGCAATTGGGAAATGTTGCTCTTGGTTAGCGGAAATCCCTTCCGCAAAGAACTGTAAGACACAAACAGTTGTGATGATTTCCTAAAAGATTTTGTGCGCTCCTAATAGAACTTTAAACACCTTTGAACGTCCAAAGAATGCAAGGATCTTTCTGCTGGAGTAGTAGGTCGTGGAAATAATGACTTCAAAATCAAAGGTTCATTCAGATGGAATTCAGATGGAACCTTTGGGATGAACTTTGGATTCGTCCGAAGGATTAAGACATCCCGCTTGAACTGCAGAAAAGGTTCCACTATTGACAGCGCCTGAAGCTCACTAACTCTCCTGGGAGGTGTCAGAGCCAACAGAAGAGCCAGCTTCCATGATAGGTATTTAAGGTCCGCCTTGTGGATGCGTTCAAATGGAGCTTTCATTAGCTGAGCTAACACCAAATTATGCTGCCAAATTGGAGGCGGAGGACGGACTGGGGGATACATCCGAAACAGGCCTTTTAAAAACTGCTTGACAATCCTAGCGGACCAAAGAGAAGGACCTGAAGATGTCCGTCTGAATCTTGAGATGGCTGCCGGATGAACTTTCACAGAAGAATGAGCCAACCCAGATTTAGCCAGTAACAGGATATACGGTAAAATCTGATTGGAGATGAAGTGTAAGGATGGAGATGTTGCTTCAGACACCATAGATAGAATCTCTTCCATTTTGCCTTATAAGTCTTGTTAGAGCTTGGAGCTCGAGCCTGAGACAACACGTCCCTACACTCCTTGGGAAGGTTCAGATGTCGGAACTCCCTGTATTCAGGAGCCACGCTGTTAAGTGAAGCGAGCTCGGATCCCGATGGAGCACTTGACCCTGAGACCTCGACGACAGGGAAGGAACCAGTTGCAGGCAAATTGGATGATCCTGAGAGAGCAATAGGAGCTCCGTGTACCAGAACTGCCGGGGCCACGCCGGTGCAATCAAGATCATTTTGCACGGTCCTGCCTTGATTTTCCTGATTAACGTCGGAATTAGGGGTATCGTTGGAAAAGCGTAAAAGAATGCGCCGTACCAGGCAATCGAAAGCGCGTTCCCCAAGTATGTTATGTTATGTAATGCTATGTTATGTTAATTGGGTCTTTTATAGCGCTCGGCTACTCAAAAGAGTGTCCCGGCGCTTTATTGACAGCCTGAAAAAGACAAACACAACACAAAGATAAAGAAAACTGAGTCAGCAGAATAAAGGAAGTCTAAGAAGTAAAAAGCCAAGTTTTCAAGCCCTTCCTGAAGGCCAATAAGTACTGCGCAGTGTCAGGGGCAGAGAGGTCCAGAGTTGTGGAGCCCGAGACACAAAGGAGCGACCTCCAATACGGGCCTTCTTCACACGAGGAACAATGGCAAGAAACATCGACTCTGATCTCAGAGATCGTGACGGACGATAGAAAGCGAGCCTCCTTTGAAGGTATTTAGCCCCCCCGGCATAGAGGGCCCTGTGTGCAAGAGTTAGGGCTTTGAAAACTATCCGCTTCCGGATAGGCAGCCAATGGAGCGACTGCAACAAGCCAGAAACTCTGGCTCGCCTATGCAGGCCAAAAATGGCACGCGCTGCCGCATTCTGGATCACCTGCATCCGTTGCAGGAGGTACTCCGGCAGGCCAAGGTATAGGACGTTGGAGTAGTCCAATCTTAAGCCAATTAAGGCCTGTACCGTGGTCCTCCTATGGTCCTCAGATAGCAAAGGAAGGAACTTCTGAAGCATACGGAGGAGACCAAAACAGGTGCCAGTGAGGGCAAGGATCTGAGATCCTAAAGTCAAGCCATTGTCAATTTTGATCCCCAAATTCTTAGCCAACTGAGACATATCAGCGGGCCACCATACCTGCCATTCTGGATCGGGTTGACAACCGAAGAAGAGTACCTCCGATTTGTCTGAGTTGCACTTGAGGCTGTTCAGTTGGAGCCATTCGAAAACAGCCCCAAGGCACTCACGGATACTCTCTCCATCGAAATCCTCTCCTTTCCGACAGGTAAAGAGCAGCTGGGTGTCGTCGGCATAGGATACGATCTGGGCCCCAAAAGACTCAGCCAATGCCGCCAGAGGGGTCATAAAGATGTTAAAGAGAGTCGGGCTCAACACAGAGCCCTGCGGGACTCCGACTCCCAAAGGCGGCATCCCAGCAGAGCTGCCAGAGGCCCAGACCATTTGTCGGCGGCCAGACAAAAATGATCTAAACCAGCTGAGCACCGTCCCCCTCAGACCGATCTCATAAAGTCTGACGAGCAAGCCCTCATGGGGGAAGGTGTCAAAGGTCGCCGACAGGTCAAGCATTATCAGCATGACTCTGCCACCCGAATCCAGCGTCTCCTTGATGGCCTCAGACACCTCCAGCAGCGCCGTCTCAGTGCTTAGATTGGGGCGAAAGCCCGATTGAGTAGAATGAAGTAGATTGTATGATTCCAGAAAATTGGAAAGCACCGTGTGCACGTGCTTCTCCACGATCTTAGCCAATGGGAAGGAGAGAAATAGGCCTATAATTGGCCAAAACATCGGGATCTAAACCAGGCTTCTTAATGAGGGGAATGACCATAGCCTGTTTCCAGGCCGGTGGGACCACCCCCTGGCTCAAAGAGAGATTCAGAAGGGGATTCACCAGCGGATTTACCACTGCCGCCATCTTCGCCAGAAATTTGGCTGGGCACGGGTCAAGCGGCGAACCCGATTTAAGATTGGCCATGAGTGTCAATGACGAAGGAGCTGGAATAGGCGGGAAGTCTGTCAGGACTGGCACTAGGGGGACCGATGGGACTGGTCCGTCCTCAGAGCACGGGGAGACAACAGCCGGCCTCGATGGAAAAGATTCCTGAATCAGCTTGATCTTGGTAGTGAAAAAGCTGGCGAGGTTCGACGCCCATGTCTCGATGGGGGCGGTCTGGGTCGCATTCGACCGCGGGGCAATGAATTCCCTAACAATCGTGAAGATCTCTTTGCAGGAATTAGAGGCAGCCTCAATCCTCCTAGCAAAGTAACTCTTCTTCTGAAGGAGGATATCCCGGTGATAGGCCTTGACCATGAATCTATAATCACGTCTGGCTGCAGGGTCGTACTGAGCCCGCCAGGCCCTTTCAGCCACCTTGCACTGCCTAGGAGATGCAAGCAACGCTTCAGTAAACCAGGGAGCAGAAACCCGCTTAGATAGCGAGCGAGGAGCCCTCAAAGGGGCCAAATCATTCAGCCTGTCCACAAGCCAGGCCTGCAGAGACTCCAAGTCCCTATCTAAAACCCCCGTGAAAGGGCATGGATGTTCGCACAGAGCCTGCGCCAACATTTCTGGGGTCACCTGATGAAATGCCCTCAACGCTAATCCTTGCTGTCTGAGGGCACTGCTCAGGGGTTTCTTATTATTCCCCAGTATATGAAAATTGACCAACCGATGATCAGTCCAAAGGACCGGCAAAAGAGCCGTCACCTCTATGGGAGACGTAGAGAAGACCTGATCCAAAGTATGGCCTTTATCGTGCGTTGGTTCAAAAAGATAGGGGGCCAGGCCCAGGGGGGCCGTACTATCGGACAGTTTGATCACATTTGGGTCCGAAGCCTCATCCATGTGAAAATTGAGATCTCCAGCCAAGATACAGTGGTCAGCTCTCAGGACCAGCGTTGACATAACAGACTGAAGTTCATCGAAAAAAGAACCAACTGGACCGGGGGGTCTATACACTAGCAGCCCTTTCACCGACTGATGCGGCGCCAATGATAAGGAAAAGGCAAGGGATTCAGACCCCTTGATAGCCTCCGTGGGAATGATTGAACATACAACAGATTTCTCCACCACGAGTGCTACACCTCCACCCCTCCCTTCCAGTCTATCTTGCCTATAAATATTGTATTCTGGAGGGATCGCCATAGCAATATCGGGATTGGAGGAGACTCCTAACCAGGTCTCTGTTAGCATCAGGCACACCGGTTTTTCCGTGGTCAGGAGGTCAAAAAGCTCCTGGGCGTGTGTAGCACCTCGGGGTCGCCCCTGCTCGCTAGGGCCGGTGTATGCTCTGTTAAGGTCCCTTCAAACAGACTTACTGACACAGGAACTTTAGGTAGGGCAGGCTTTATTAATTTGAATGTCCGTTACCTGTGTATCGTTTTTCGGTAGTAGGGCAGGGAGCTTTCGGACTCCTCCGTCAGTCTGTGCTGGCGTTTCTCTATGGCGGTCCGGCGGTCGTCCCGGTGTCTTCTGGGACTTGTGGTTCGGGTCTCTTCCTCCACGATGTCGTGTAGTCAGGTCGCTCGAAAGACAGAAAAGATAGCACCGTTTTAGTATGTAGCTCTGCCAAGTGGCACAGGGAAGGGAGTGAGGGAACACACGTGCACGAAGTTTCAACTATGGTCCGCAGTGCTAGGGGCGGTGAAGGAAGGGTAGTGCATGGGAGGCGTAAGGTGCCATTATGGGGGTTTAGACCACTTAAAACCAGCCCAACTTGAAAACCTTGATCGTACCTCTGGTAGCCACACTTCCCGCGAAGTGTGGCTGGACGATGCGCCTTCCGGTTGGCCTCCTGGCTTGTTGGGCTCGTCTCCTCTGGGTCTTCCGATTCCGCCTCTCCTCTCTCCGTCCTCTTCTCCGGCCGCCGCCTCCTTCCTCTGATGGTTTCTCTCCACCTCCGTCCTCCGATGATCGTTCTCCTGCTCCGGTCTCCACTCCGCCTCCTTCCTCCGATGGTCACTCTCCTGCTCCGGTCTCCACTCCTCCTCCTGACTCCGCTCCGCTCTCGTCACTGCTCCTCTGCTCCCGCCTCTCCTCCGTCTTCTTCTCCGATCTCTTCTCTGCTCCGCACTCGTCCACTTCTCCGTCGCTCTCACCTCCGTCGCCTCCGGGTGTAACACACACCTGTGTGCTTTCTGGGGCTGCCTTTACCTGGGATACGGGGGCGTGCCCGGTGACGTAGTCCTGATCCAGCTCCGCCCAATTAAAGAAACAGGGCTCCCCACTCTCTTCGGGCTCCATGTCTCCGAGGATATCAGTGTTTCTCCAGGCTCTTGTGTGCTGGTTGGAAAGAGGTAAAATAGGTAAGCCAGGTGGGTCCGGGTCCTCCCCGTTACAGCGTGACTACGCACTGACCTGGTGTTTAACAGCATACAGAGATGCTTCACAGTGTCCGTACCCCGATTGGGGAGTGTCCGTGGAGCATTGCCTGGCGACCAGCCGCAACCCGGGCGTCTCCTCTTGCCCCTATGGCGGCCAGGAAACACCTTGTAGCAAGCACACGATACCTTTTGTAAAGACCGCAGCATCGAAGATGTGTAGCAGACCATGATAGTGCCCGGTATAATTAGTCCGACAGCTCCAGTCCCCCCGCCGCTGCAACCGCTGCCGAAACGCTGATGGGCGCAGACGGGCAGGACTCTGGCATGACTCAGGCACAGCGAAGGCACGTCCGCTGCGCGTAGGAGGGAGCTTTAAATAGGTGTCCCTCTGGACGTCAGGAGCGCTAGACCGCTCACTGCTGGTGTTCCTCGGAGTACACACCACTCCAAGATGGCGCCCGTTCTTACCCCACCACCCGGAACCGGGCCCGCGAAAAATGCGGTGATTTCCAATTAGAATGCAGGTAAGGGGGACCTAAATACTACCAGCTAAAAGCAAGGGTTCCCGGATGGTGATCCCTGCTTGCATAGAACCGGCATTTGGTGTTCTCCGGAGTCGCAAACAGGTCTATGGTCGGGGTCCCCCAGACCGAAAACACCTCTTTCAGAATGGTCTGGTCTAACTCCCATTCGTGATTGGTCGATTTCTGACGACTTAGTGCATCCGCTGTTATATTGAGCCAACCTGCAAGGTGTTCTGCTAGTAGATCAATCTAGTGATGGATCGCCCAATCCCAAATCAGTTGAGCTTCCTTGGATAGAGTTTGAGATCTTGTTCCCCCCTGCTTGTTGATATAGTGCATGGCCGTCGTGTTGTCCGTCCGGACCAGCACTGAATGATTCCGAATTCGTGGCAGAAAAGCCTGTAAAGCTAATCGAATGGCTTTGAGCTCTAACAGGTTGATGTGGCACTGGCGTTGACCTGGACCCCAGTGTCCACTGACTTGTAGTTCCTGGAGCACCGCTCCCCAGCCTTCTAAAGAGGCGTCCGTGTTGGGAACCATGGGAGACGGAGGAAGCATGAAAGTCAAGCCCTTGGCGATGTTGTTCCTCACTAACCACCAGTTGCATGCCTTTCTCATCTCTGGTGTTACTGAAATCTTGTCGTCGGAAGAGCCTTCTGCTTGGTACCATTGTTTGACGAGCTGCTCTTGCAGAGAACGCATTCGCAGCCTGCAATGCGGAATTAATGGTATGCAGGATGAGATGGATCCGAGCAGGGACTTGTAGAGCTGTACTGACAGAGATTTCTTTTTGAGTAATTGGCGAGCCGAGAGCATCAATTTGTTTTGACGATTGTCTGTTGGGTAAGCCTTGCAGTGTTTCGTGTCCAGAATGGCCCCTAGAAACTTTTCTGACCTGGACGGTCGAAGAACTGACTTGCTGACTTGTTCTTGTTGCCCAGGAGATTGAACAATTGTATGCAGGTCGTAATGGCCTTAGAAGTTTCTTGGAAAGATGGAGCTTTGACTAGCCAGTCGTCCAGGTAGGGAAAAACTTCCAGAGATTGTTTCCTGAGGAAAGCAGCCACTGGGGCCAATACTTTCGTAAATATCCTTGGTGCAGACCGTAGACTGAAAGGAAGTACCTTGAATTGGAAATGGCTCTTGCCTACTGTGAAGCGCAAGTATTGCCTATGAGCTGGGTGGATCGGCACATGGAAATAAGCATCCTCCAAATCCAGAGTCGCCATGTAATCCCCTGGATTTAAAAGACAAAGCATATCCTGGAGAGTGACCATCCTGAAGGACAGTTTGATGAGATAGGTGTTGAGCTCCCGTAGATCTAATATGGGGCGCTAAGTTTCCGTCATTTTGCGAACCAGGAAGAGCTTGGAATAAAACCCTTTTCCTCTCTGGGAGAGAAGTACAGGTTCTATTGCCCCCTTGATGTAAAGCTGGTGGGCTTTGAGACATAGCAGTCCCAGGTGTTTCGATTGACTGGCACCTGGAGCTCTGGTGGGAGGTAGATGTTGAAACTCCAACGTATGGCCACTCTTGACAATATTCAGGACCCACCGGTCTGATGTAATAATTCTCCAGCTGTCTAGACAATGAGATATCCTGTACCCCACTGATGTCATTGGAGGGGTAGGAACAGTAGAAAGAGCCACGAGGCCGCTATTGGAGTTGTCACGTCCTTGACGACTTTGGCGTCCTCTCTGCGGTTGACGAGAGAAAGACGCTGATTGGCCCTGACGTTAATTGGAATACTGAGGTTTGTACGATTGGGAGAACTGTGATGAATATCTTTGTTGGTTGTCACCCCTGTAAGAGGAGAAACCTCTTCCCCTCGCACCTCTAAACTGAACCTTACGGTAATTCAAAGAACCCAAGGGCTTTGCTGTGTCCGTATCCTTTTTAATGCATCGAAGGGCCTCATCCACATGCTTTCCGAAAAGCATTTCTCCATCGAATGGTAAGTCCAAGATCTTGTTCTGGACCTCCTGACGATTCCAGGTCGCCCGCAACCAGCCTTGACATCGGAGCACAGCTGATCCAGCCAGAGCTCGAAAAGTAGTAGACGCTATGTCCATAGCACATTCTATTACCTCTGATGAAGATCTCTCTCCTTCCATCAATACCTTCCTGGCCTCATCCCTTGTTGATTCTGGAAGCTGTTCCACATACGGAGATAGGTCTGGCGATCATACCTGCCCAGGATGGCAAGAGTATTGGCAGCACGGACAAGGATGCTGGCCATAGAGGAGAATCTTTTGCCTACATTGTCCAAGCGCCTCCCTTCCTTGTCCGGAGGCGTAGTAAGGGGCGTTGAAGGATTTTTTGATTTGCTTTGTGCCGCTTGAGAAATGACAGAATCCGGCTTAGGTTGTCCCAGAAGACATGCTGGGCTGCCTTCCCACGCCTTATATATTTTCTCTAGCCGGGGAAGAAAAGGAATGACTGTCGCCGGATTTTGCATAACTTTAACCACCTCTGACCATACATGCTCAATTATAGGTATAGATCGGACCGACCTCTTGTATGGTTCCTTAACACCTTGGCTGCTAAGGCAATTCCCATCCTGTGCTGGAAATTGCTATTCTCCTTTTTTTATGACGAGCTCAGCTCATCATAAGCCCAGCTCCACTGTGCCTCATGACGAGCTGAGCTCATCATGAGCACCGAAGGGGTTAAAGTGATACAGGAAGCAGTCTGACTGCACAGTCGTGATCGGCAGACTAAATCTTGTAGATGCCCTCTCCATGAGGTTATGCAATCCGACAATGTCAGCTGGCGGAGAGGTAGCAGTATCCTGCCCTGTCACATCTGGATCTTGAAGGCCACTATCATCATAATCCAGATCTGGATCATGCGTAGGATCTTCCTGAACATTGTCATCAGAAGAAACATCATCCACCACCTCCTGAGTTTCCTCTCTGGGTTCCGGTTGCACACCCCGTGGGACCACCGTTGTCGCAATGATTGCCGGAGCAGGAGGTCTAACAGGTGAAGAAGGGCGCTCCTGTTGTGTTATAGGTTGAGTTGGAAACTTTTTTCTATAATCTTGCAACATCAGTTGCAAATCCGATACTAGAGAGGATGACATGGTCATCATGTCCTGTCCTAAGGTTTGAGGAGGTGTATTTTGCTGGACCAAGTCAATAAACGGCCCTCCCTGTCTCTCAATGTTTTTGTAAAAAAAGTTCTACAGATCTTGCAATCTGTGGCCTTGTGGTCTGGATACAGGCAATAGATACAGTCATCATGCTTGTCCTCCACAAAAAGCCTCTTTTTAGCACAGGCAGCACAGGCCCTGAACAAAGCCTTTTTCTCCTTGTCCGACATCATAATTTTGAAGTAATTTGTAGAAGAATTTAAGTTGAAAAGAAAGAAACTGAGCAAAGCTCAAAGGAGACTCCCTAGCACAATGTACGGTAGAAAAATCTGAGTCTCTGAGGCTCTCTCAGGAAGGTTCTATGGGGTGAGGCTATTCTGATTGGTTGTTGCAGAAAGTTTGGGCTCTTTTACACAAAGAGGGTGATATGCTACAAAATGAGATGAGGCCTAGACCTGGTTTTCTCTTTTGTACCTATGGTTATGATATTTTTTATTTACTGAGGCTCCCATTCCGACGACGGGGAATGATACAAAGCATGGGAATCTATGAAAGTTCCAATACTGGGGTAAACCAAGAGATAATGAATGCATTAGTATCTTCGTTCTTACTCTTACTCCTACAAACTTGGATCTAATCCTAAAAGTTCCTGTCCATTTATCTTTCCACCGAAATAATGGATGACCATTACGTAGAATAGATCTATGAATCTTGGATTATAATGTTTCTTATGTTGTTTTTTCAGGTATTGATGCACAAGTTACTACTTGTGTAACGATATATCTGTAAGAGACATTAGTTAGTGATAGATTCCTTACCTTAGAATATCCCCAGGCGTCAGACTGGATCCGGAAATTTTTGCGTAGCAATACCCCTGCGCGCTGGTAGGCGTCGTCTGCGGCTCCGCGTCCGTCGTCGGCGTCGTGAGCGCCGGGATGACGTCGTCTGAGTATTTAGACGGCGCCCATGCGCGCTGATGTCAGTTCTGATAACACAGCTTTTCCGCGCCAGATACGCAGAGCCATGATAGAACTAACACTGGTGCCATGAAACTAGGGCCCTGAAAGGGGATGACCTTAACCCTAAATATCGGTTCGCAGAACGGGGAGGATGGGTGGGCGGTAAGGAATCTATCACTAACTAATGTCTCTTACAGATATATCGTTACACAAGTAGTAACTTGTGCATCTGAAAGAGACACGTTAGTGATAGATTCCTTACCTTAGAATAGATACCCCAGCAATACCAACCCCGGTGGTGGGTCTGCGAACCAATATCACACCAGAAAGTCCTGGAGGACGGAACGGCCAAAGAAGCCATCCCTCCGGACTTGACTGTCCAGGCAGTAGTGTCTTGCGAACGTGTGCAGCGAGGCCCACGTGGCTGCCTGACAGATGTCCTGCAGGGGGACACCGCGGCCCAGGGCAGTTGTCGTTGCCGTGGCCCGAGTGGAGTGAGCCCGCAATCCAGCCGGGGGCTCCTTCCTCGCCATGGAGTAACATGCTTGGATACACAAGATGATCCACCTGGAGATGGTCCTCTTGTGTACAGCCTTTCCCTTCTTCGCGCCCACGTAACCAACGAAGAGTTGGTCATCCACCCGGAATTGGCGAGTGCGATCTAGGTAGTAGGAGAGCGCACGTTTTGGATCCAGACGGTGGAGCCTCTCCTCCTCTTTCGAGGGATGCGGAGGCGGAAAGAAGGTGGGCAAAGTGATGGACTGCCCGATGTGGAAGGCCGTGACAACCTTGGGCAGAAAGGAAGGTCGTGTACGCAACACCACCTTATCAGGATGAACAGAGAGAAAAGGTGGAGAAGAAGAAAGAGCCTGGAGCTCACTCACCCTCCTGGCAGAGGTGATGGCAACCAGGAAGGCCGTCTTAAGAGTAAGGAGACGAAGAGGGCAGTTATGAAGTGGCTCAAAGGGAGCACACATCAGATAGGTGAGAACCAGATTCAAGTCCCACTGGGGCATCACGAAGGGAACAGGAGGAAACATGTGCGTGATGCCCTTCAGAAATCTACTCACAATAGGGGACTTGAATAAAGAAGGCTGATCTGGTAGCCTCAAGAAGGCTGAAAGAGCAGAAAGGTACCCTTTAAGAGTGCCCAGAGCAGAGCCCTGCTGGGCAAGGGAAAGAAGAAAGAGCAGCACTTCCGAAAGGGGTGCAGAGAGGGGATCCACAGCCTTTGCTGCGCACCATGCCACAAATCTGTTCCACCGGCAGGCGTATACCGACTTTGTGGAGGGACGCCTGGCTGCCAGAATGATGTCACAGACTTCGGGAGGCAAGTCAAATGGCCTCAACTGCCGCCGCTCAATCTCCAAGCTTGTAGGTGGAGACTGGACAGGTTCGGGTGCAGGACCGTCCCCTGCTGCTGCAACAGAAGGTCCTCCCGAAGAGGCAGACGAATCGGGGGATCGACTGACATGCTGAGTAGCTCGGGATACCAGTATCTTCGTGCCCAGTCCGGAGCCACAAGGACGACCTGGGCCCGGTCGCGCCTGATCTTCTTCAGCACTCTGGGCAGAAGTGGTATAGGCGGAAAGCCGTACAACAGACCGCAGCTCCACTCGCGACGAAAAGCGTCTCCGAGCGAGTGCCGCCTTGGAAACTCCAACGCGCAGAACTGCTGACATTGCGCGTTCTCTTCTGTGGCGAATAGATCTAACCAAGGCTCTCCCCACTGTCGAAAGAGACCTTGCGCCACGTCCGAGTTCAGACGCCATTCGTCATCCATCATGCACCGGCGGCTGAGTTCGTCCGCCCTGGCATTCAGAGAGCCTGCCAGGTGTTGAACCACCAGGGTCACGCCCTGATGTTCCAGCCACTGCCAGAGGCGCAGAGCCTCCTGGCAAAGGGTCCACGACCCCACACCGCCCTGTTTGTTGCAGTACCACATGGCGGTGGTGTTGTCGGTGAACACTTGCACCACGCTCCCCCTGACAGAGGGGAGAAATGCCTTCAGTGCAAGACGAATCGCCCGCAGCTCCAGAAGGTTGATGTGGAGCCGGGACTCCGCCGGAGACCAGAGGCCTCTGATCTCCGCCTCTCCCATGTGGCCTCCCCAGCCCTGGAGGGACGCGTCCATCACAACCACGTGCTCCGGTTGGGGAAGGGAGAGGAATTTGGCGCTGACCCAATCGCGGTTCCAAATCCACCACTGCAGCTGTCTCGCAGTGCCCTCCGAGATCAGGACATGATCGGACAGGTTGCCCTGATGCTGGGCCCACTGAAACTTCAGGTCCCACTGCAGAGCCCGCATCCGCCACCTGGCGTGACGCACCAGAAGGATGCAGGAGGCCATCAGTCCCAGAAGCCGCAGCGTCAACCTGACCGAGACCCGGGATAACGGTCTGAAGACAGGAATCAGAGCCTGAATATCCCGAACCCGCTGCTCAGGTGGGTAAACCCGAAACTGCGCCGAGTCGAGAACCGCTCCGATGAAAAGGAGCTTCTGAGAGGGACACAGGTGTGACTTCGGCACATTGATGGAGAACCCCAGCAAGTGCAGGAGGTCGGCCGTAGTCTGGAGGTGGCTGACGACTGTCTGGGGCGAGCCCGCCTTCAACAACCAGTCGTCGAGGTAGGGGAAGACCGATACCCCATGCCTGCGCAGATGGGCTGCGACCACCGCCATCACCTTCGTGAACACCCGTGGGGCGCTGGTAAGGCCGAAGGGGAGCACGGTAAACTGAAAGTGCTCTAGGCCTACCGTGAACCGCAGGTAACGCCGGTGGGCCGGCAGGACGGGGATGTGGAAATAGGCGTCCTGCAAGTCCAACGCTACCATTCAGTCTCCTGGGTCCAGGGCAGCCAGGACCTGAGCCAAAGTGAGCATCTTGAACTTCTCCGTCCGGAGGAAGCCGTTGACGTTCCGCAGATCCAAGATAGGGCGTAGGCCCCCATTTGCCCTTCTTGGGCACCAGAAAGTAGTGGGAGTAACAACCACGTCCTACTTCTGGCCCAGGAACGCGCTCGATGGCCCTCTTGGCCAAGAGGGCCGAAACTTCCTCTTGCAGAAGTTGCAAGTGATCCCCCGACACACGGTGGTATTGAGGTGGCATGGATGGAGGGGAAGACTCGAAGGGGAGGGAGAAACCCCTTCGGACAATTTGCAGCACCCACCTGTCCGAAGTGACTGTATGCCAGTGGGAGAGGTGATGGCGAACCCTGCCTCCCACAGGCGTCACATGGGCCTGAAAACTCGGACTAGGAAGGTTTTGAGGCGGGGGCTGCAGAGGGAGGTGTGGACTGGCCTCGCCGCTGACCCCGACCACCGCCACAGCGGTTCCCACGTCCGCCACCGCGCTGCTGGACATGTTGCGGCGTGTGGCTGGCGGTCCGTGGTGGGGCGCCCCTTCCGTGGCCACGAAAGGAGCGAAAGGCACCCGATTGCTGGCGTGGGGCCGTAAGGCCCAAGGACTTGGCCGTGGCCCTGGAGTCCTTGAAACGTTCCAGCGCATGGTCTGCCTTGTCACCGAAGAGGCGACGGCCATCAAACGGCATGTCCAGGAGGGTGGCCTGGACATCGGCCTAGAAGTTGGCGGACCTCAACCAGGCGTGGCGTCGAACCGCCACCGTCATTGCCATCGCCCTGCCCAGTGAGTCCGTGGTATCCAGCCCACACCAGATAGAAAAACGTGCCGCATCTCGGCCGTCCGCAAGGGTTTGGCTGAGTTTAGCCCTGACCTCCTCAGGGCATTGTGGCAGCACCTCCGCAACCGTGTCCCACAGAGTGTGGGTGTAGCGGCCCAAGAGACAGTTGGTGTTCACTGACCGTAGCCCCAGGCTCACAGACGAGAAGACCTTCTTCCCGAACTGCTCATATCTCTTGGATTCCCTGTCGGGCGGGGCCGACGGGAATGCGGTTTGGGAGTTGGAGGCCTGGATGACCAGACTCTCGGGGGTGGGGTGGGTGGACAAAAAGCAAGGGTCGCCCGGTGCCGGGCGGTAGCGTCTGGCCACGTTTCTGTCCACAGGGGGGCCTGTGGCGGGCTTGGACCAAGTGCCCAGAAGAACGTCACACAAGGCCTCATTGAACGGCAGGAGGGGCTCCGCGGAGCCGGACTGCTGTTTGAGGACCTCAGTGAGGAGATTAGTCCTCACGGCCGCGACGGGGAGCTGAAGGTTTAAGGCCTTAGCTGCCTTCGTCAACACTACACTGTAAGCAGAACCCGCCTCCGAAGCCACAGTCGGGGGCGACGTAAATCCAGTGTCTGGCGAGGTGTCAATACCACTGGCCTCCCCAAGCTCATATGTCCAGTCCTGATGCGACTGGCAATCACGTGCCAGAGGGTCCTCGGACCCCTCCCATTGCTCCTCGTCACCTGGCTCCTGGAGACCAGGATTAACAGCCAGGGCCTCCTCGTGGAGATAGAAGTCTCCAAAGGCCGACGGAATCGGCGCCCAGCGGCGCCCCTCCGACTCCTGAGTAGGACCGTAGGAAACATTGGGGGCGGCAACCACATCGGCCGCCGGGGACGACACCTGAAGGGACGGCGCCGGCGAGGTCGTAAGGTCGACCGGCGAGGTCCCGGATCCGGAGCCGGATCCAGCGAGGTCGTGCGGCGCCGGGACCGAAGTCGCCAGCGGCGCCGGGCCCGAAGCACCCGACGTCGTCGGGGCCGAAGCGCTCGACCCGGAAGGACCTCCAGACGGAGCCGATCGGCCCGAAGGCGCCACGGGAACCGACTGAGGAGGGAGGGCCCTCATGGCCATGAGGTACCTCTCGACCTCCTCCTGCGACGCGCCGTGCCCAGGGACCCGAAGGTGTGGGGCAGGCGGCGACGCTTGCGACTCCCGCGGAGCCGCGTGGGCGGTGTCGCCCGAGTCCCCGGTCGCATCGTGCGAGCGACGGGGCGGGTCGGAGGACCGATGGCGTCGCTCCGACCTCTCATGCCTCTTACCTGAGGACTTGGAACCAGACGATCGGTGTCCACTCCCGGAACGTCGATGACTCCGATCTCGCGACCTGTCCCTCGACCTCCCGTGGGACCGGGACCGGGACCTGGAGCGGCGCGGGGCCGACTGCCTCAGCTCGAGACGCTTGCGGGACCGCTCCTGCCTAGCCTTCGACGTCAGGGCCCGGCAGTCGGAGCAGGTTCGATCGTCGTGGTCGAGGCCTAAGCACTTCAGGCACCGGCGATGGGGGTCCGTGACCGACATGAGTCGGCCGCACTTCGAGCAAGGCTTGAACACGGGCATCCCTGGCACCGATAGTCGAGAATCGACTAAATAGAGGATCAAAAAGATCAAAAAGTTTTCAGTCAAAAAGTGACTGGGGGTAGAGCTTCTTCCGGATCTGCGCTAGCTGGCGCGGAAAAAAGAAGAACTGACGTCAGCGCGCATGGGCGCCGTCTAAATACTCCGACGACGTCATCCCGGCGCTCACGACGCCGACGACGGACGCGGAGCCGCAGACGACGCCTACCAGCGCGCAGGGGTATTGCTACGCAAAAATTTCCGGATCCAGTCTGACGCCTGGGGATATTCTAAGGTAAGGAATCTATCACTAACGTGTCTCTTTCAGATGAAAATATACATAGATATATATATATAATGATATGTCAATTCTAGGGTGGTGTTATCATTGAAGATAATCTTGTTAACATTTTCTTTTTAGGTCTCTTTCCCAGCTGTTCCCTTCCATCCCTCGTTCGATCTGATCATCATTCTGTGTTAATTATAATCAGAAGTGAAACGATCAAGAGGTCGGCCAGTATTGACCATCAAATCAACACCAAAGTATCTACAGACTGACAGCCTGAGATATTTTTTAAAGTGCAACTTTGGTGGGTAGCACAATGAGTGGTGAGACCTATTAATAGTATTAATTTTTTTAATTTACAGGCCCTCGGTACATGTTTTACCATTGACAATGAACTTATAAGTAAAATTAAGTATCAATCAGGAATACACCAATTTTACCATGTTTTAGGAAAGAGCACATGCACATCACCACTGGTTAGCAGGGCAATAGTCCAAATGGCAACCAAAACAAGGCCAAAACAGAAAATATAAATCTGGGGTGACCCCACCAAGAGGGGCAGGTCCACCATGACCTACCCCTGCCAAAAGTCAGGGTAGACCAATTAATAACCAGATAGAATTTCCTGCATAGACGATGCAACAAAACAATGGCCCTCATGTGCAGTGGAACTTCTCAGTTCGGTACCCCTATACACCTAACCGTACCTCTCTGGCAATACTCTCTGGGGACACTATGCTAGCCAATGGTGAACCCTCCACAACACCTGTGGACTCCACCTGTGAAGTTCCTAAACTTAACATGCTCACAGATGCATCTCAGTAGGCAGACAGTACCAGCAAGGCCAGTAAGGTGACGTGGTCCATTCTACTCTTGGGGCAGACTTCTGTCCCTAACCCAGGGAAAACTCTACCCATAAAGACAGTAACGAATGGAGACCACTGACAGATTTCATTGTCAAGAGCTAGTAACCGAGCCATTCTCTGCCAGGTGGAGGCTTCAAGCTTGGACCTTGGGTAGGCCTCACTTCCATCCTTGGGACAGGCAATGAATTCCCTACTTGTTCTGAGGTTTCCCAGACCTGGGGGGAAAGCTTCAGGTATTAGACATCCTACTTCCACTCTCCTTTTATCCAGGTTAGGGGTTGTATCCAGAGACTGGCTTGTTAACCAGGGGCTGTACCCTGAGGCTGAACAGGTACTAGGAGTGAGCCTTTCCACCTCCTCCCCCCTCAATCTGGGCCTCGGTACCCTCCATTTGGCAGTGGTACCCCCAGAAATCTCAGCTTTCAGAGTACCATGGGCAGCCATCCGTTTCACCTCTTTTTACACCAGTGGTAACTCATTTGGGCATCTGGAAACTGACTATGATCTTCTCTAGGTCACTTTCCCACCTCACTCCACGGGGACCAAGACCATAGGGTGGACAAATTCAGGTCCTTGGGGCTGGGTTACCCTACACACCTGCAATAGCAGGTACTAATCTGTAGAAACCAGTCAGTCTTTCTACCACCATGATCTGGCTGGCACCAGCCACTCTCAAAGCAGTGACAGATATCCTATTCACTGTATACTGGTGGAAGTGTTGGCTCTCACCCTCAAGGATCACAAGCTTGCTCTCTAAAGCTATCTTCTAACTAGGAGAGACTAGAATCTGTTGTACCCTCTGTTTTGGGGGACATCTTCCCTCTTGGGCCACACTGGCCAACCTTATGGAGGTTGGTGGTTTCTTGGTACAGTCAGAGTTCCCTTACTTGTGTCTTACCTTTCCTTACTTGTGTCTTACCTAGGAACAATCAAAGCAGTGAAGTTGGAAATGAAATGTCCTGGGTCATCGCCCACCAGAACATCCTCTCCGTTTCTCAGAAGGGGAATGGGATCCCTTTCCCCTAAGCTTGTTCTGGGACCTGTCTGTGTTAAATTGGACCTCCCTCTTGCTCTGCTGAGGGGAACCTGAATCACCCTTCTTGGGGCTCAGTCCCAGAAACCTTCTTTTGGAGTCTGGTGCTGAGCCAGCAGTCCACCTCCTCTGCAAGCTTTGTGGGTTTAGGAAATTTGGACTAAATTAGGTGTTGGTGCAGCTCTGGAAAAACATTACTTATAAAGTGCTCCTTTGCAAACTGGGTGTACAGCTCCACATAACTAATTATGATACTGCCCATCACCCAACCATTCAGTGCCTTAAAGAAGTAATCTGTGAAATCTTCGCAGGATTTGTTTGACTTTTTCTGCCGGTCCTTAAACTCAAACCCACAGGTTTACCGGATGATGCTATACTTACTGACAAGGAATTCCTTCATGAGTGGGTACTTTATCTTGTCACCCTTCCTTAAGGACAGCAGAGGATCCCTACTCTTACTAGGTATTTGCCTGCAGAGACTGGCTCCCCAATCCTCCTCAGGCACGTATGCATCTCCAGTGCTCTTTCATATGTATCAAACGGCTTGTCTGTTTCATTCCCCACCACAGCGTTGGGCACCAGGTCCTTGGGAATATGACACTATGTTGTCACGTCCACCATTGATCGACTCTGTGTTTTGTTTGGCTTTTAGGTACAGCTCTTTCAGACTCACGTCACCACCCTTTTAGCCTCAGGTTCTGCTTCCTCCAGGGTCAATTTCCTTTTCTCGAAAGCTCATTGGCTGCCTCTTATTTCTCCTTTTTTGAAGCCACTTGCAGCTGGGCCAGCTGCAGCTTCAGCTCCCTCTCTGCCTTCCAGTCTGCTAACTCCTCAGGGTACAGATTGGAGGAGGACACCTCCTGCGACCTGCCCTGCCAGGGGACCTCGTTCCTGTGGGCAAGTTGTCTTCCACCCATTGATGAAGCTTGGGGCTTTTGGCCAGGCCATGTCCATCCTCATCCTCCATGTCCATCAAGTCATCCTCAGGGTTATCATTCTCTTGCACCTCTGGGCCACCTGCATACATCTGAAAATGTACATTCTCAAGTTTCCGACTCAAGGAGCTTTGCCCAGAGTTTCTTGTTGGCGGAGCCACGTAGAGTCCATTGTCAACACGAAGACCAGGTTAGGTGTCAGGGACATTCACTGTTGTAGCACGAAGAGCCTGCTTGTTGCTAGAGGTTCGCAATGGGGGTCTTTACAGGGGGTCACTGTTGATGCAGCATGTGGATTATCACTGTAGCTCCTGTTGCTGAAGTGTTCGGCGAGTGTTATTGATGTGAAAAGCTTCAAAAACCCTTCTGCCAAGTTTTCTGTCCCCCTGCTCTCGATCCACCCACTGATTACTGTGCTGGCATCAGAAAGGATCTGCTGTCATTCACAGCTCAGATTTGCATTATGTGATTTTTCAGCACACATTTCTATTGATGTGGTGCTATTCAGATCAGAGTCCTTGATTCTGACAACAAAAGCGATATCCCAATACATGTGGCGTAGAATCATATAGGTGTGCTCCTAGTCTTCCCCCTTCTCCTCCAGATCATTCTGTGCCTTCTGGTGTTGTTCATCCTCCTGATGCTACTCCATGTCCTACTCTTTTGAGTTGTTTTGGACCTCATGATCCTCATCTTAGTAATAGGTGGGTAAAGGTTTCATTCAACCAGAGTAATTGGCATAATTTGGCAACTCTGCATAACTCTTGTAATGAGAGACTCTGCATTGCTAAATTTGGCCAAATTCCGCCAGCCGCCACGTGGCGGAATCTTTTCACGCAAGGTACCAGAAATTCAAGTGAGATTTGGTCCCCTAGACCTGTTTTCTAACAGTTCATTAGCAGTCATGATCAAAGGACTGCTTTTTCATTACATTTGCTGATGCTTGAGTACATTTTCTACTGTAGCAACTGCAAAGTCAACTCAATGGCTGAACACTCTAGTGCACTGCATGGTACCATCCGCACAGATTTTTCAGAGTTGTTTGCGCTACTGGCACTAAATTGGAGCATGAGCAGTATGACATGCATATTTCCACCCAGTGGTGGAACTTTGGAATCTTGCTGAGTATTTATGTAACTCCACTCTACAGAATTAAACTCCATGAGTTATTCCCAACCCTAATTCTAGTCCTGGTCAACTAGTTGTGTCACCCTGATACTAGTTTTCTAAATCAGGTGCTCCTTGTTCTAGGCCTTCCTGACACTTTTCTTTCTGGCCCTGGACCTGGCCCTTCTTTGAATTAGGTCTTCCTGGGCTTCCTGATGCTTCTCCTACTGATTATTACAATGATCCTGATGGTCTGTTCGGTCCTTCTCCACCTTACCCTATTGTCCTGGTTCTCTTAGATCTGGCACTCACAGTTGGTCTGGCTCAACCTGACTCTCCTGGCCCTGGTCCCTGTCTTTTGTATCCATCTGCGATTGTGCCCTTGTACCCTGGTCCTCCTTATATTGTTTTCTTGGTCTTGGTCTGGTCCCATTGTTCCTTGTGGCTCTGGTTTTCCCGGTCACCCTGATCTTCTCCAGCCGGGTCCTCACACCCTAGTTCCCTTGGTTGTGACCACTCTGGGTCTCCTAACCTTGCTTATTCTGATAATTCTAATCCATCTAATCCTTTCCTATCTGGTCCCTGCTTATATAGCCCTGGTCCACCTGCTTCTGGCCTGACTTGTTCTGCTGTTCCTGTTCCAACTTGTCTTACTGATACACTAGGTCCATGGCTGCGCGGCAAGGGAGTCAAGGAAGTCTGGAGTCTGAAAGAATGGCCCAGACAGCGGCCAAGAGAAGGGAGGGCAAGGGGTGTGGGAAACCAGCACCTGAATGTCTCCCAGCTGAGGTAGATGGTGTACCAGAGGCAGCCCGGGAGCCCAGTGGAAAGGACATTGCCACCCTTGGTGCCCTGCACCTGAACTTGCTGGATGGCATGTAGAAGGAGAACCCACCAGGAAGGACTTTTGTAATGTGCTGAAGGTGTGGCCAAGCTTGGAGGGCATGAGGCAACAGGCCAACGCCAAGGCAGCAGGCGATGCCTCTGGAAGTCACCAGATTTACTGAGATTACAACCTCCTGTATAGTGAGCCTAGGGTACACGTACATGGGGCAACAACGGCACTGGCCATTCCCCAATGCTACAGGGCCTTTATACTGGAGCTGGCTCATGAGATACCACTGGCAGCACATCTCAGGTAGGATAAAACCTTGCCAGGCTTGTCCCCCAATTTTACTGGCCCTCAATGAAGATTTTCTCATATACATTCTGTAAGACTTACTTGACTTGCCAGGCCAGTGGGAGGACAGGGCAGAAGCTGATAGCTCTCATGAATCGCTTCACCATCCCTGGCACCCACTTTGAAAGGGTGGGTGGGCATTGACATTTTAGAGCCCATGGATCTATAGACAGACCCTGGCACCAGGTTTATTATGGTTCTGGTCGATCATGCCACACAGTAGTCATAGGCCATATCTCTGAGGACTGCAACCAAACCTGCAGTGTTTAAGGCCCTAATGTGGATTATTACCCCAGTGGGTTTCCCCAAGGAAGTGGTATCTGACAGGATCACCAAATTCATGTCTGCTTATATGCAGTCACTGTGGAAAGAGTAAGGACATACTTATATATTTTCCATACTCTACCATGCACAAACCAATTGGCTTGTTGGGAGATTCAACAAAATCTTTAAAGGTGAGATCAAGGGCCTACTTGAGGCAATGAGGTGCATGTGTGACATCTTCTTACCATGACTACTACTCCTTGCTTAGAGAGAAGTACCAAATAAGGGGGTTGGCATTAGCCCATTTGAACCTCTGTATGGCCATCCATTAAGGGGCCTTCTTAGTTTGGTTATTGAGAGGTGGGAGCAGGCTCCCAAGAAACCCCCTCTAAGATGTTGATAGCTATATGCTAGCCTTTATAATCCAGATGACTAAGTACTGAAAGCAAGCTCCTGACAAGTTAGAGGCCACAAGTTAATGAAACAACAGTATGACCAAACTGCTACCCAGATGGAATTCCAGCCTGGGCAGAAAGTGTGGATGATGGATCCCAGGGCTCCTCCAAGACCATTGAACTAGGCCCTATGAGATAGTTGAGAGGAAGGGTGAGGTCACCTACCTGGTGGCCATCAAGACCCCCAGACACCCCCTTGTCCCAAACCACACTTTGAAAGGTCTTAGGCCAGCTGTTTTGTTGGAGACAGATGGTGGGGAAGAAGAGAAGAGTAAACCTCTCCCTGAACTCCTGCCATCAAAAGAGAATGGAAGGTGCAAACCGTTCCCCTACCCAACTTCCGATAAGCAGAGAGACTATCACAAGTTGATAGGACAATGTTTTTCACTGTTTTACCTCACTACTGGGACTACACATCTGAGTATCAATGATTGTGAAAACACATTTATTATTACCTTTTCAGTTAAGCAATACAATCATGCAACATTGTGAAATCATTCTCATCCGTCTATTCCAAACGTAATTTAGGAAACATGCCCTCCCAAGGGTGATCTCACCAGAAACAAGTACTTACAGGCTATTTCCATACCCCCGTTTCTAGTTCAGTTGTTCCTTACATAGTATCTGTATCGTATGAGACAGTGCAAACCTTAAACCTTACAACTCTTACACATTTTCTTAAACTTACCCCAACTGCCCCCTCCACCCTACCCTCCCACTCAGGCTTATCTCTTTAGTCTTTTACCTGCCCAGTCGGTTGCCGGGCAACCCATTTTGACTTTGACAGTCGCTAAAAGACGCTCAGGGGATTTCTCCCATGATGATTTCACATGGGTCCTTGCGCTTATTAGGCCTGGTGTAGGGGAATTAGACAACCTCAGCTTGGTCTTTTCCCTCTTGGTCACTTCCTCCCACAGTGTTGGGGTTTTTTAATACATCAAGCAACGCTGTCTATGCTCTAGCCAGATCCAGTGATTTCTCACTTCCCATTCGTTTTGCTCTTTGCAATCTAACAGTATTTTCACATACAGCCCATTTAATGAACTCTTTTTTACACCTACAAAAACTAGGCCTAGTTCTCAATTTCCAATGGCTGGTAAAGTCTCTCTTAGCCAATACTAACCCAAGATCTTGGAACTTACTTGTTATCTCGTTTTTAGCAGCATGGGGAACCAATGCAACAGACAGTAATCCTGAGTATTCACTATTTCATTCTCAGTCACTTCTGCCAATATTATGGTTACCTCCTCCCAGAAGGTCCCTATATTCGGGTAACTCCAGAACATATGCAAGAAAACAGCTTCTATTGTATGACATCGGGAACATGCTGCTGTTTGCATATTGAAATATTTATTGATCTTATCTAGGGTAAAGTGGGTTCTGTGCAGTACATAAAAGTTTATCAATTAAAACTGTACATTTTTAGTACTTTTCCTGGCTCACTCCGCCAGTATACCCCAAGCTTTATCCGCTATAGATTTGTCCAGGTCTGTTACCCATTCTCTATGAATTTTAGTCAGGGGTGGGATTGTCATATATGTAAGTTGCCTATACAGACACGTAACTTTCTTAAAGGTGCCCACCACACTGACCAAATATTGGTATCCCATTGAGGTTCCTGGCTCAGTGAGACCCCCCCTTCAGTGTTTCCTCATGGCTGCTGTAAGTGCTGTACACAATAGAATGTCTCCTCGTGGCATTTCGTGATGTTGCCTGAGGTCATTGAATGGGATCAGGGTGCCCTACTCATAGGTCTACTATTGTAGATACTCCCAGAGCTGCCCACACACCTAACTTATGCAGTCACTGCCATGGGGGAGTGCCTCACACATAATCAATGGAATTCCCGGTACGTATGGATGTTTAATAATTACAGCATTTACTTGTTGTTCTTAGGTAAGTGGGGAGGTCCCTGTCATGGCAAGGAAGTCTCAAAATTATTCTCATCAGGAGTCACAAGTCTGGGCCTCTCCCCTCCTTTCTGCAGGGCCCCTAAGTTTATCCGCCACCCTTTTCGTGAGCCATTTTAATTGCGCAGCTATGTAGTAGTGTTCAAAGTCAGGCACTGCTAATCCTCCCTCTGTTCTCGGCCTCATAAGTGTATTGAGTGCTACCCTCCATTTGACCGGTCCCCATATGAACGCTGTTACCAGTGAATTCAGTTGATCAAACATTTGGGTTGGGATCCAAACTGGCAGAACTCCGTAATAATATAGCAGCTGCGGGAGCATCAACATTTTTAGGAGGGCACCTCTACCTGTCACTGACAAGGGCAGAGTTTCCCAAAAGTCAAAGCTGCTTTTAACTCTCCATAAGGCCCGCCCTACATTCCCTTCTTATATATCATCAGGAGAGTGATAGATCTGGGTGCCCAGGTAGGTCAAGCAGTGGGATTTCCATTGTACCCCTTCTGTTGCTAATGGTGTAGGAAGGTAGATACCTGACTATGGTTACCCCCGACTTTTTGCCTGGTGTTTTGCTGGTTTTCCGACTTAGTTGACCTGGGGCCCTGCCAATCAGGACCCCCGGCCTACTGCTCTCTCTCAAAAATGGATTCCATGTACCTTAGGTGCATTACCCAATTGGAACTGGGCCACCTTGTCAGACCCTGTAACTCGGGGCATCGGTGTACCCAGGGCCTACCAGGGGCTGAAGCATGTATTATGCCACACCTGGATGGCCATCTAAATCTGACACAACTGGCTGCGCGACAGCTGGGGCAACGTGGCGTACTCGCCCGTTGCTTTAGGTATAGTATCCCTATATCTTACCCTAGAATGGACACCCGAGTTCCTATCAGTCACTCCTATGGCAGGCCTTGACAATCCTGAAGGCAGAGTGCGTGGAATCATGTGAATTGGGCTCTGGCACGAGCTGAGCCCGGTTGCAGCTTGCTTAACCAAGACCCAATGGCTGTTCCATGATAACGCGTACCATATCGGTAACTTCGGTATCGCGTTATCAAGACATGTCGAGTAAGGTGTCATACGAATCGAGATGCTGCCCCCTCACCAATTCTGGTGACGAGGTTAGCATTCCGCCCTTCTAGAGGGACACGACATGTACGTAACTGTGAACCCCGGTTAAAGTTAACTGAAGCCTCAGCTCCACAAAATGGACGCTGCCACCACAGACACGAGTCTGACCTCCTGCTGCTGGGAGTCCTTCCAGCGAGGAGAGCTTGGACAAAGGGTTTCCTGTCCGGGGCGGTGTTCGCACCATCCCAGACAGGGTTTTGTGTATCCTGGGTAGGCAGGGCTTTACAGGAAGGTGACTGCGGAGTGGCTCCCCGGTGCTCACTACGCATCTGCCAGCTAGAACCAGTTCCAGGGGCGCCAGCCCCTGACCTGGGGAAAGTCCGGCAGGGGCGAGGGGTGTAACTACCCCCCTTCCTGGTCCCACCCCTAGGGCAGGACCTAGTCATGTACCCACCCCTTTCTTTAGGATAAAGGCCGGAGCGGGGACCCTTCCAAATTAGATCATCTTTGAATCAAGAACTACTTTCTATGAAAGGACATTCGAGACTCTTCTCAAGATTTCTCCCTTGTGGCTAAGGAGTAGTCACCCTGCACCCGCAGGCACCATCTAAGAACTCTGCGGTTTGCTGCAAGTCCTTCCTCAGGAATCCGACGACCCAGCTCGACGAGAACCGGCTTCCCTGGCACCTCTGACCTCTACCCACATCGTCAGCTCAGCTGAGATCTGTGGGTGCGACGAGACCATCATCAAAACCTGCACGCTTTCTTAAACCAGCACGATCACCGAAGGAATCCTCTGGTGAGTGCTCTGGGGTCCGAGAAGCCCCGACCCTGAGCAGCTCCAGCACCGAAGCGCAGCCTCCCAGTATCTCCACGATCTGCGTGGGGCCCTTCTGCTTTGCTGTTCAGCACGTTGTCCGATCACTAGCCTCTCGCTTGTGACCCTTTGACGACGAACGACAACCAACGTTGCTGGTCTGGTTGCTCCAGACTAGCCTTTTGCTCCTTTTTACGAGAGGAGCACTCCGGACCCTCCTGGTCCACTCAAGACGCCATTTTAGGCCCACCACGTGGCCCTGAAATTTGCCAAGGCTTGTTGCCCCAATCCTGGGCCCAGCGACGCCGACAGCATCAACCTTCGTGGGACAGCTCGCACCTCCATCCTGGTCACCGACAACGCCTCCTGGTCCGTGAGACTGCAGAGCCTAGCGTCGCCCACTCACCTAGTCGAGGTGATGGCCATCCGGTGCCCTCCTGGTACCCTCTGACTACTGGCTAGTAATATGGACTTGGTCCCCTCTGCTTTCAGGTATCAGCGATCTCTGATCCAGGCTTGGATCTCTACGAACTATTCTTCACTGGTCGCCGGCCAGCAACTCCTTCCTTCCGGCTCCTGGCTCGTCAGCGAAGACCCCCGACGCCTGTAAGACTTGTGCAGCCGCAGCCCTTGTGGCTAGGTAACTCCGGCATTTCGGTGCCCGCATAGCCTCCTTACTTAAGAGTCCCGAGTCCCTCGCTTCCGATTTGCCTTATCGGGTCCGCCCGAGACCACTAGAACTTTCCGTGCCCTCGGGCACTTGTATTGATTGTGCACTTGAAGTATTTTCTTAAGAGTTTTGTTCTGTGCTTAGTACCCTGTCCTCATAAAGAGTCCAGGGCTGTTGTGATTCTAATAAATACATTGTTTATTTTCATAACACTTGTGTGGTGTCCTTTCACTTGGTGTTCAAGGGGTATGTGATGGTATAACAGCTGGCTTAACACGCCCTTTAGAGTTTAGCCCAAAGACTGCTCGTATCCACGCTACTAGGATAGCTGGTCTAAGGTTGACTTACAACCAATCACCATAAGGGTCGTTTGGACCGATGCATAGTGGTCGCTAGAATAGTGAACACTGCATATCGGGCCAACTTCTCACATTGGTGGCAGTGGTAGGATTTGAGCTTGCTGTTGTTTTACCACGCGTATCCTAAGAATATCTTGTGAAAGATCACATAAGTACTCCAGGTACATATAACTTAGCTTAGAATACTCTGAGTTCTACTGAACCAGCTGTTGAAGCTCCTCAAGGCTTAGCACACCTTGGCTACAACTCTTAGCAAGGGATCAGTAGGTAAACATATAATGTAGGTAGGTGCATCACTTACACCACACTAGAAGCAGCATGTCCGACAAAGGAGGAAACTCTGAGTCTCCCCTTGTGTCAGTCGACCTTCCACAGTTCACGTCCAGATATGCTGCACTTAGCTTCCAAGAGATGCGACAGCTCTGTACATCTCGGAAGTTAAAACAGGGTTCAAACCCTACAACTCCGTTTCTGATTGGTCTCTTGGAGACTTATGATGCTAGGAGGGCGGGTAACACCGCCCCTTCTCATCCAGAAGAGAGTATGCCCCCCCTCGAGGGAACCGCAGGTGACCCTGACCTTATCCATCTCTCCGCAGAAGGTGAAGAGGAGGATGAGGATCTAGGAACATCTGGGGACGAGGCAGACAAAGGTCCAGTAGTGGTTAGCCAGCTAACTAGGGACAACTTAAGCCAGCACGAGAATGGTACTAGGAGACCCCTGGGGCACCTCTCAGGCCAGCTTAACATTGGGAGTGGGCGAGTTAGGTCTCTATCGAGAGGCTCTAACAGATCCGCTCAAACCAATGGCTCTCGAGGCTCTGCTCGAAGAGGGATGACATCCCCTCAGAGGAGAGTGTACGAAGCTAAGGAGCGGGAAGTCAATCTGCGGATCGAAAGGGAAGAACTTGCCCTAGCCAAAGAAAGACTCGCCTTCGCTAGAGAGCAAGAATTGAGTGGGACAATTCCCACTGGTGGCAGCATTCCCCCACGGGAAAACAGGAGTTTAGACACTAGACACCTGAGTAAGATAGTGCCCCCCTTTAAGCAAGGGGACGACATCCACAAATGGATTGCTGCTTTGGAGCGGGCCTGCACTGTACAGTGCGTCCCCCAGAGTCAGTGGGCAGCTATGTTGTGGCTCTCCTTTGAAGGTAAAGGGAGAGATAAGCTCCTCACTACTAGAGCTGAGGATGCTAACAATTACCAGGTCCTGAAGAACACACTGATTGATGGGTTCGGCTTAACCACTGAGCAGTACAGGTTGCTGTTCAGGGATACCCAGAAAACTCAGTCTCGGGACTGGTCTGACTTTGTCGATTGTGCCACTAAGGCTTTTGAAGGCTGGCTACTGGGAAGTAAGGTTACTAATTTTAAAGGATTGTACAATCTAATTATGAGAGAGCAAATCTTAAGTAATTGTCAGAACCAGTTATTACACCAGCACCTGGTAGACTCTGATCTGACCTCTCCACAAGAATTGGGTAAGAGGGCGGACAAATGGGTCAGAACCAGGGTCAGGCCTAAGAACCAGGGTGGTGTCCAAAAGAAGGAATCGACCAAGCCTCAAGAGAAGGGTGGGAATAAATCTTCTGATCAAACCACACAGCCCCAAAATTCCTCTGAAAAGGGTGGGTCCCCGACTTCTCCCAAAACCCAAAAGAAACCTTATTGTCACACCTGCAAACAGGTGGGCCATTACAAAACTGACAGCAGTTGTCCCAAGGCCAACAACAATAAGGAGAACATACCCCCAAATAAAGCTTCCCAGCCTCCTGTTACTACTAGTAGTAATCCCCCAGGTGGTGGGAGTGCCCCCAAGAATCTGGGTGCATTTTCTTTGGGAGTGCCTTGGGACTCTGGCCTAACCAGGTCCCCTGACTTAGATACTCTTGTCTGTGAGACTGGCATGGGGTTTGCCAACTTCACCACTTGTCCCAACATTTTGGGCAGGTACAGACAGGAGCCCCTCATCAATGGTTCTAAAGTTGAGGCCTACCGAGACACAGGGGCTAGCATCACCATGGTGGCTGAGAGCCTAGTCCCCTCAAGGCAACTTATGCCTGGTGCCACATACCAGGTAGTGAACATTGATGGAGTGCAGAGTGATCATCCCATAGCAGTGGTAAATCTCAGCTGGGGAGGTGTCACTGGTCACAAGAGAGTGGCAGTGTCACCAAACTTGCCTGTAGATTGTTTACTGGGGAATGATTTAGAGACCTCAGCCTGGGCTGAGGTAGAGCAAGAAACCCATTTTAAAATGGTAAACCTCCATGGTAAGGTTAGTGGGGCAGTGATAGCCACAGCCCCAGTCCAAGATGTCCTCCCTGAACAGGTCAGGAGGGCTGTGCCAGTCACAGCCCTATCCCAGAAAGATGCCTTTCCTGAACAGGTTGGCAAGGCTGTGATGGTCACAGCCCAAACCCAAACTGAGTCCCTTCCTGAAACGGTTGGTGGAGTTGTGATGGCCACAGCTCAAACTCAGACCGATAATAGTGTTGTGAAGCCTGAAACAATGGATCACTCCACTCAAACAGAGAGCATTGAGGAGGAAGAAAAGTCTTCCCCCTCCCAGACACTAGGTGAGAGCCAGCCTCCTCAGGGAACTGACTCTACCCCTGGTGAAGGAACTGCCCCAGAGGTAGTCAGGCCTAGCCTGGCAGAGCCCCTGATGACAGTGGAACCTTCCCAGGTGGGACCCAGTCTGGAGCAGGTAACCTGCCCCTCTCTACCCTGACTCAGTCAGCTCTCACAAATGGGACAGCCACATCTGCCCTGACCAGAAACAGGGCTGATTTTGCCCAATTCACTTTTAGGCCAGCTACCCTGACCACAAACAGGGATGACTTTGCCCAATTCACTTTTAGGCCCGCTACTTGCCCTAGACCATGCAGGAGATCATTTGCTCCTCTGAATGCTTCTCGCTTATCCCCCAGAAACAACAGGAGATCATCTGCATAGAGTATGATGTGGTGAATCTGGCTGGTTACCTCTAACCCCTGAAAATATTGTCCTGGGCGAGTTCTGGCGGCCAATGGCTCCATGGCCTAGGCAAACAGTAGAGGCAACAAAGGACACCCTTATTGTGTGCTCTGTTCTATTCTATAACTTTCAGAAATCAGTCTGCCCGTCTTGACCCAGGCAGTAGACTTCGGCATATAGCAAGGCTGCCCACTTAATTAATGTTGGCCCTAACCAAAACTTGCTCATCACCATGAAGAGGTAAGTACATACAAGGCTGTCAAAGGTCTTTTCAATATCCACTGCAAAGATGGTTTAGCCGCCCTCGCAGTTGGTCTAATGTTTAATGCGGTGAACTGGTGGGGATGAAGCCCACCTAATCCTGATAGATTAAAGTTGACATGTGGGGAGAGCCGAGACGCCAGTATCCGGCTCAAATTCTTATAGTCCAGGTCTAGCATAGACAATGGCGGGTCGGCTGCTGTGTCCCATGCTGGTTTTCCTGGTTTTAGTAACATAATAATTACTGCCTCTCTCAGTGTACTGGGGAGGTGACCTTCCTGTATTGCTTGGTTATATGGTTCTACCAGCTTGGGAGCGAGTAAATCAATATAGGTCAAATAGAACTCCACTCGGAGTCCATCTGTACATGGTGTCTTGTTTCTGGCCATGGTTTTTATAGCCCTTCTCACCTCACTTAACCCTATGTCAACTCCCAGATCTTCTGCTATGTCTTCTGACACCACCGGTAGGTCCAGCTTTGACAAATATAGCAAATACATCGGGGTGGGCAACTGCTTGCTCTTATATAAATTCTCATACATTTTGAAGAATCTATTATTAATGTCCTGCTGGCGGTACAAAGGTTCTTCTCCTCGTCCTCCTAGTTCTAATATCACCTACCCCTGTGAGCTGGATTGGCCAGCCAGGCTCCAGATGTATCCCTTTCAGCATGGGCCCTAGTTAAATAGTTTTTATAGACAAAACAATTAAGTTGCTCCACTTGAGCAGCCACCACTTCCCTAGCCGCTAGTAGTTCCTCATGCTTGGCTCTCTGTTCTGGCCATTCCCTCTCTAATTCCCAAAGCCTCTGCTCTGCTGATATTGTGTCTTGTAGTAAAGTCCTACGCACGCCCACAGACTCAAAGATGCATCGCCCCCTGGTAATGGACTTAAATGCATCCCACTCAATTATTTTAGAGGTTGCTGTGTTGGAATTTTCTTCAAAAAACTGCTCAATAGCAGTACCCACTGCTGTTCTGTAAACCTGATCCTCCAATGCTTCTGGTTTCAAGCGCCAGGTCGAGATTCTGGGTCGCTCACAAGACCATGTTATTCCCAGTAGTATTGGGTTATGATCTGAGATTGTTCTAGTGAGGTACTCGGTAGTCTGTAGATTTTCATGAATGTCTGGGTAGCATAGTATAGAGTCCTGTCCGATATGGAGTTCATGTAAGGCAGATAAATAGGAATAGTCTCTGTCACTTGGATGTTGCGCTCTCTAGGAATCTACCAAACCCCACTGCAGTTGCCAGGTAAGGTGTGCTGCTGCTATTTTATGTGTAGGCACCTCCAGGAGTGGTGCATGCAACCGGTCCAACCCAACATCATTAACACACTTAAAATCCCCACCTAGGATTACTGGGCCAGTCAGTACGGAGGCCAGCATTCAAGAAAGCTGGGCCAAGAATGCTGGCTATTCTGTATTTGGAAACTAAAAGATAAATCCTTCCTTGCACTCAAAGTTAATTTTAATTCAGACTTGTATTCCTTTTCCAACTCACGGTGCTACTTCATCCTGGCTCCTTGTCTCGAGGAGCCCTAAAAAATTACCAAAGTATGTGGTGCAGAAAAATTCTGTTCCCGAAGGATGAGTGCACTTTACATAGAACATAAAAGTTTCATTCAAATGTTCAACAATTAACCAATTCAACTGTTGCTTCTTTCAAATTATTTTTTTATTCTTTTTGTTCTATATTGATTCATTTGATTTCCACTTTTATGTTCTGTGTAAAGTGCACTCATCCTTCGGGAACAGAATTTTTCTGCACCACATACTTTGGTATTTTGTATTTGGCCCATAGAGGCTGCCCAGGGCTACGTCGCTACCATCTAATTGTCCTAAAACTATAATGTACCTGCCCTCGGGGTTAATCATGTGATTCGTACATTGGAAGGGCACTCCCGCTCTTGCCCAAATAAGGACCCCCACGAGAAACACAAGTAATTAGTATAGAACACCTGACCTCTCCATTTGCGCTGGAGTGCAGCCCCTCTTTGGCATAACATGAGTTTCTTGGAGCAATGCAATTTGTACTCCCCTCCTGAATAGGAAAGCATGTATCCTATGACGTCTTGACAGTGTATGCATCCCCAGTACATTCCAAGAGATACATTTAATATCTATTGGGGGTACCATTGTGTTAGTTGAAACATAACTCTCACAACTTCTCTGATTATGACACGCTTGGCCTCAACAGTTCCCTAACCCATAAAGAGCGCAATAAAAAAAATAACTCCCCTTCCCCAGGACAAGTGCAACCAAACGATTTCCCATCCATACTCAGAGTAGTCTCCAAAACAGTGTTCTTTCTAGTGATGGGGTTGTGAAGCGTACGCAGCGGAACTAAGAGTTCCACCAACACCTGCCCCTGGTAATGTTCCAAAGAATTATCTTCCCTGGGACCCAGGAGGATTGCAGGAACTCAGAGTTTGGAACGCCATCTCCATTTTCTCCTCCCAGTTAATTGTAGGCCCATCGGTAGTACTACTAAATATCTACAACACCCATCCAGTCTGTTCAGTTCAGGCAATGTTGTCCGCTGTTTGAGGCGTGACCTGCGGCAATTCCTCAGCTGAGTTTTCTTTAAAGCTAGCAGCCACCGAGCCGTCTGACTTGTCTAAATCCTGTCTAGTCTTGTTTGAGCCAGGGCAGGTGATGGAGCAAGGTCTTGTAAAAAAGAGACTTGCTCTGAAGCAATTCCCTCATAATAACTCGTAACCAGTATTAATTTGTGTGATGTGTAAAGTAACCTGCACTACATTCATACATTTAGCAAGATGAAGTTTGCCTATGTGTTCTAACTAACAAGTAACCCAAGCCTAATCCAAAATGGCTGCTAAAACATGGGAATTCTACTGCACATGTATCAACTACGTCTACGTAGTGTGACATCTTTCTTTGCTTGAAGGGAAATCTTTCGCTTCTGCGCAGAATGCCTTAAAATGGCCGCTCAGAAACTCACATGCTAAGCATCTGCACTGCTGAAACTAAATTGTGTTATTACTAAACTGCTAATGTGGGGAGAGTATTTATAAGTAATTGGGGTTAGAGTAGAGATAGGTGGTATACAGTGAAATCATTTTATTTTTAAATTAATGTATTTCTTTCTGACTTTCCAACCACTTACTTGGGCCTCGTACTTTGGGCCTCAGTAGGTAACAGAAGCTGGCGCCACACGTGACTTGACGCAGGCGCAGTGAGAGAGAGAGAAAAACTCGATGAAGCAATGCTTGGAATGCATCCAAGGTTGAGCCTTGCTACATAGCCTGAGAAACCATCAAATTGTCCTGTGAACATTTGAGAACACATAAAATTTATAACATTTGTATAGATAAAGATGTGAATGTGGGTGGGAAATAAAGAATATGAATAAAAATAAAGGGATGGGATCTTTAACAATGGTCTTGAGAAAATTATTGAAAGTTTAATATGGTGTGATGATTTACCTCCTTGCCCCATCCAATCAGAGTTACTGGCCCCATAATTTTGAAACATTAGTTTGTGAAAAATGGGTGTAGAAAGGTATTATAAATAGAGATTTTAGTTAGTTAAGTTAGATCGATAGACAAATATGCTGAGAGACTAGGAATCTGTTGGAGAGATGAGCGAATGCAGAAGAAAATCCTAGAGCCAAAAAGACTTTATTAAAATTTTAGAAGAAGATCAGGGAAGAATCTCGTGGAGGAAGAGTGTGTCAGATAGGGGAGCGACGCTGATGTCGGTTCTTCGAGAGGTCATCTACCCTGTCCTGAATCCTGTCCTGAACCTGTCCTAAAGTCTTGATTGCATGGTCCTTCCTGGGGACCCTTCCCAACTCCTTGATTGAGGGGTTTAGTTTTCATACTTTAGGTAAATATAAGTCTGTGTTTTACCTTGTACTGCTCTCTCTATCCTATCCTTTCTTGAATGCTGTCATTGTGACGCTTTACAATAAATAGATGACTGATTTTATTAATTGAACTTCCTCTATGAAAAACAAGGTCATGCGCTGTGCTATTTGCATTTGACTCACATGAATTAATTAGATAAACATTTAAAACCTTCCTGGGTCGGTGATTATTTTAAACAAATGAGTCAAGTTAAATTGGGATTCAAAGGTCATATTATCCTGAACTAGATTAACAAATAGGTCCATTGACAAAAGGTAATGCTCTTTGATCTGTGAATAGATTGTTTAGAGAGAAGGAATAACTGGCCCTGGATAACAAGTACAAATTGACCCCTAGCAGTGTTTACTAGCTAGTGTGAATAAATGTGCCCAGGTGAGTATATGGTGTGTGAGTACTTGTTGCTGGTAACCCGCTGGATCAGTTTTCTGGTAGCAGAGATATGGTTATTCTTAACTAGTTGGATAGTAAGTATTTATCTTTGATGAGATTTTCGATTAATGTTTTAACACATCTGTTAAGTCTATGTTTTATGTTGTCTGGAAATCCTCCTGGGAAATTGAATAGCGGATGGTAAGTGGAAGCCATACTGCAGTGAGGTTACTCGTCTGTTGGAAAAGTGCTGAGAAGTTAAGCAGGGCTAATAGTATTTGTTAGGGACTATTCTTTCTGTGAGTGATAGACAGCAAAGGGTTCGCTGGTGAAAGTTAGTTTTATATCACCTAGAATGGGTAACACTGAAGGAGTAGCAGGTTCTTCTGAGCTTAAGTGAAGAGTTAGCGGAAAGTTTTACTCACAGTGCATGTATAGTAAACGGAAGGTTTTGCTCAGTGTGCAAATTAATATGTCCTTTTGGTTTAGTGGAACAGACAAAGTAGCACATGTTTTATGTGGTTATTAATGAGAATTTAATGAAAAGCCATGAGAAAATAAGTTTACGCATACTTTTGTGAAGGGAGGGTCAGTCGCCGCAGTTGCGCTGACATCACAGGGTGCCACGCTGGGATTGGTTGTAACAGTGGGCATGAAGAAAGCTTGTAAAGGAGTGGTCAATAGTGAGGAGTAATACTGATGTCATATGGTGCCGCACTGGAATTAGTTGAGACAGTGTGTGTCAGACAAGGCCGGGATTGTAAAGGAGGGGTCAGTAGAAAGGAGTGATACAAACATCGCAAAAAAAGGCCATGCTGGGATTGGTCAGAATGCAAGTGTCAGCCTAAGTCTGATTGGTTAACAAAATAGAAGTTGCAATAGTAGTGGATAGTGGAGACTGTATGTGGAGACGCGATCCGACTTTAATAGGGACTCGCCCAGACAGGAGATTTTTAGGTTTTGCAAGGTACAATTGTAAAAAATAGGTATTTACCAAAAATGTAGGAAGAAAAGAGAAAAATTTCATTTTTGCAGAAGATTAAATGAAGGATAACCCTATTAAAACTAGAGAGGGAATACTTATTCCACCACCGAAGACACCCGCCTCATTCATGATGATAGCGAGGGGTTACCATACTTGTGCATGGTTAGGAAATTGGATAGAATAAACAAAAGATGACAGAGTACTAGCTTTCTCAGAACATGGTACGTTCAATGGGAGAGTTCTTCAAAATTTGAGAATGAGAATGAATGAATTAGAACCCAGACCTAGATTAACCTAGTACGAAGCACTAGACGAATGGGAGACAGAAGTATTTGAGCACAATAGGTCCAGGAGTAATAGCAGTTATAGTGGATTTCCCCCAAACATCTGGGTGAGACAAGGGAAGGTCGGATGAAGCAGTGGAGACAAGCAATGATTACCGAAGATTTGTATCCAGTATTAATGACTGATGAGCATGTAGGGAGCAATTGTAAAGAAAAAACTAAAAACCATGACAGGTTTTGGAGAATTAGAAGATGAGTTTCTAGAGGACATGTTAACAAAGAACTCTCCGCCATATCAAGAAGGTCCTAGTGGATGTACCCCAAGTGCACCAGTTTTGGGGACGCAGTTGGCACCGCGGGTTATGCATAATCCACCAGTTAATAGAGTACTACAGGAAAAGGAAAAGGAAGCATTGAATAAAAAATAGAGAAGAGTTAATATAGAAAATAAAATAATTAAATGTACACCCTGAAGCATTGACCATACCTGTAACTATAGGTCCTGTTGTTCCATTATATGGAGATAAGGTAAATTATCAAAAGCCATCAGTTGTGCCGACACCTTGAACAAACCCAGAAAAGAGATTGTAATAATTGATGATCATGTTAGTGAATGTGATTCAGTGATTTCACTAATAGATTTAACCATAAGAGAACCAGTAAATACCACCCCACGGAGGGTGACAACTAGTTGTTCAAAAGATGTAAATATAGTGACATCCTCAGGTACCAGAAGTGCAGCAGTAGTAACTCCAGAAGATCTAGAAAGGTGGGCACAGGGAATAGACAAGCAAAGATCATCCCAAAAAATGTTGATATTTATAAATTGAAAATAGCATTAGAAGAATTAATAGCAGGAAATGTGGGAATAAACAGATTAAACACATACAGTGAAGAAGAATTGTTATTCATATGTAGAAGCATAACTAGAAATGAGAAAACATTTCATAAAAAGCTAAGCCTCTGAAATGGGAGTTGAAACAGGGAGATCAAAAGTACTAAAGAAACCAGGTAGACCAGAATTCACTGACAAAGATTTAGAAAATACGAATGCGTCTAGAAGGAATTTACAGGTTAAAGAATTAATGACCAATCTACAAAAATGGGGAGACCCAGGTAGATGGAAAACTAGGTAGACAAAGAAAAAGGAAGAAGCACAGGCAAATCAAACTACTTCTGATTACCTATTAAGAGAAACAGAAAAGGCAGAGAGATTGTGCCCAATGAGAGAAGTTCATGGAGGAGGTTACGTTCATGTCCCTTGAAGTAGACAAGATAGTTTGTCATTTAGAAATGATTTTCCAAAGCTGAGAGAGAAACCAGTTGAGTAGTATAAACAGGTTGAAAGGTTTGTGAAGGTTTCTAAATTTTTGTTGAAGGACATGGATGGTCTGTTTGACATAGTGGTACCTGCCAATTTGTGGACAGAAAGTAAGATTACAGTTTATTGGCCTAGTGAAGAGTGCCCCAGAGATTCGAACACAGGAGCCCCATCTAATGATGTGATGTAGAAGTATCACCAGGTGATTACTTACTTGAAAGGGAAAATCCCACCAAAGAAAACAGATTGGGTAAAATTAGACAGAACAGCCAATGAGTCTGTACATGCGTATTATGAACGCCTATTACAGGTGGCTAAACAGTATAGTGGATTCGAAGATATTGGAGATAAAAACATGAGTCAATTTGTGTATAGGTTTGTGTATGGTTTGAAACCAGAGATTTGTCAGATGATTCAGAGACATATGTTGTGTTGGCAAGGAAAGACGATCGATGAGATCTTGAAGTACGCTAAATATTGTGGGGATGATATTGAGGAAAGAAATAAAAAGCTCCAAGAGAAAGTGATGTGGGCGCAAGTGAAATTAGCTGAGCAACAGGGAATTAATTTGGATAACCAACCTGATAACCAAGGAAAAGAATCAGTTTCAAACAATAGTGCAGGAAGTGGAGGAGAAGCAAAGGGACGAATGAGTAGAGAGGATGCAAAGAAGAAGTTTTCTTGTCATGGGTGCGGGAAGTTAGAACATTGGAAGAACGAGTACAGAATAATAATGGCCCAAATCAAAATTTAAATCCACAGATGCAGAATGAGGTGCTGTTGAATCAACCGCAGCAGGTTGTTAATCACCAGAGTCAGTTGCCACCTGCCTCTATACAGACTAATGTGAGCAGATCAAGGCACAGTACGGACGTCGGATTTCAAGGAGGAAGTGGTAAGAACAATTCTATGACTTTGCAATTTCTTTTGCAAAAGTAGTTTTGAAAGAGAAGACAAACAATGATGGTGCCTAAGAGAGGGGGCAAAGGAGTGCATACTTGGCGCATCCTTGTCCGTATATCAGTTAGGTCCATATGTTGAGGTAAAAGTAAAGAGTAACAATATTACTTTTATAATGGACACTGGTGCTACCCGTTCTACTGTGAGAACAGCAGACATCCCAAACTTCTCTCTCTCAGGAAAAGCTATCCAAGTAGCGGATGTGGCAAACCAAAGATTAGAACTCCAATTACAGAACTAATGGAAGTACGAATTGGTAACTTCAAAGAAATGCACCAATTTGTGGTGTGTGACTCTTGTCCGGTAAACTTACTGGGAAGAGATTTATTGTGTAAAATGAATTGCACAATTTTCTGCACACCGGATGGTGTTGCTATTCAGACCCCTGATGAAGACCTTGTCTATAAAATAATGCTAGCGAAACAAGGCACAGAGGTAGATGAAATGTTTTCATTAATAACAAGAGACGATTTACCAGACAAGTTGAAAATGACTGTGAATCCAGATGTGTGGGATTTCATAGGAAACGAAGTAGGATTGATGGCAAATGTAGATCCAGAGAAAGTAACTGTGAAAGAAGGTGCAGTATACCAAAAATACTGGACAGTACAAAATGAGTGCAGAAGTAAAAGCAGGAGTAGCTTATGAAATTGATCCAATGATTAAACAAGGCATATTGAGAGAAATAATGAGATGTCCTTGTAACTCACCTATCATGAGTTTCAAAAGGCCTAGTGGGAAATAGAGGCTTGTGCAAGATTTACAGAAAATCTATAAAATTGTGGTGCCTTGTTGTCCTGTAGTGCCCAATCCAGCAGTGATTTGATATCAAACACCATGGAATGCAGGATGGTTTACAGTGATTGATCTATGCCAAGCATTTTTCACAATTCCATTACATCCAGATAGCCAATATTTGTTTTCTTTTAAATTTGAAGATCGTATTTTAGTATAGAATCGTGTCCCTCAAGGGTACACAGAAAGTCCTTCCATAATCAATAAGATGTTGATAAAGTGTTTAGAAAAGTTAGTTATGCCCAGAAACTCAGTTTTGGTTCAATACATAGACAGTTTATTAGTAGCATCCAGAACACGAGATGACTGTGTGACTGATTCAATTGCATTACTGAATCATTTGGCTGATGGAGGACACAAAGTGTCACCAGAAAAACTACAATTTTGTCGAACAGGAGTCAAATATTTAGGACAACAAATTGAAAGAGGAGTGAGAAAATTAACTACTGAAAGAATAAAATTAATAAAGGAGATGCAGTTGCTGATAACACAAAGAGAGATCCGAATGTTCCTTGGAGTAGTGGGGTATTGTCGGCAATGGATTGTGGGGTTTTTATTATTGGAAAAGCCATTAGTTCAGATTAGTTCAGATTAGTTCAGATTCAGAACATGATTACTTGGATGTGACAGAGCTTGGCACCATTCTGATATACAGGAAGACCCCCTTAAGGAACCTGAACATGAGCTTTTTGTTGATGGCTCATGTTTCTGACATGAGGATGGAGGATTGAGTGCAGTCTATGCTGTTTGTAAACTTACTGGGATAGTCAAAGCATCCTGTTTTACCGGAGTCAAATCTGCACAAGTAGCCAAATTGATAGCTCTGATTAAAGCTTATAAATTGGGGAAACATTTGAAAGTGACCTTATTTACTGATAGGCAATATGGTTACGGGGTTGTGCATGATTTTGACCAGCTCTGGATGCTGGGAGAATTTAATGATTTCTTCATGGTCCCCAATCAAAAATGGGAAATTTGTGAAAGAATTGCTAGAGGCTATAGAATTACCAAAATAATTGGCTGTGGTAAAATGTGCTGCTCACCAGACAGGTGATGACTGTGTGGTGGCTGGGAACCAATATGCAGATCAAGTTACTCAATACTGTGCCAGAATCAAAGTGACAGTAAACCGAATAATTAATACAATGGGAATCAGCTGCCAACTTATGCTATGCTCAGCTACTATACATTATTTTTGGATAATTCCTGTATAGCTGTTAATTCTGCCTTGCTGGTGTTATGAAAAACCTTGACTGTGCGTGGATCCAACTCTTGTACTTCCTTCATTACTGCTTTTTCGAAAGCCAATATTTCCACTGGTAAACTGTTGGTTGGTGGTATAAAATTTGACTTTTTCTTTAGTCCTGTGTCACTCTTTGTTTGTTCATCCGATTTCTTATCTTTTAAGAATACCTGAAGTTTAATTTTCTTAAGGAATTCTTTCAACTAGCAACAGAGTTTGAATTTGTCTGTAAGGGGAGTTGTTACGAAACCCAAACTCTTATTAAGCACTTGTGTTTGTATATCAGATAGAGTCAGAGAGGACAAATTGACTACTAGACCTAGTAGTCAATTTGTCCTCTCTGACTCTATCTTATTTTGGGTTTCGAAAAAGCAGTAATGAAGGAAGTACAAGAGTTGGATCCACGCACAGTCAAGGTTTTTCATAACACCAGCAAGGCAGAATTAACAGATATACAGGAATTATCCAAAAATAATCAAATCACGATCAAACCAGCCGATAAAGGCGGGCAATAGTTCTACAAAACACTGCAGACTACAGGAAGGAATGCCTACGCCTCTTAAGAGACACAAGAAACTATACCATCCTCAAAGATGACCCCACGGAACGTTTGAGGGTTCCAATTGCATATCTTGTCGAGGAATGCCTGGCCAATGACTGGCTGAGTAAAAAAGAAACCGAATTTTTGGAAAATAAAAAACCAATAACGCCCTATTTTTATACAATCCCAAAAATCCATAACAGACTTGAAAACCCACCGGGCAGACCTATAGTCTCGGGGATTGGATCAATCCTGGAACCGCTATCAAAATTTGCGGACGCCTTTTTGAGACCTCTTGTACAAAACACTGAAACGTACCTGAAAGATACTAAGGACGTGCTCTGCTTACTGAAAGATCTAAACTTTGACCCCACATCCAGCGTCCTTATCAGCCTGGATGTGGAGAGTCTATACACAAGTCTCCCACATAGAGAAACTCTACAGATACTGGAAGAAGTACTGTTTGAAAACAAATGGAAATACCATACCCCACGGCATGTGGTGATGGAGTGTTGCCAACTAGCACTCACTGAAAATTTCTTTTGTTTTGAGGACACGCTATACAAATAACAACACGGGACTAGCATGGGCAGCACATTTGCGCCGAGCGTAGCGGGTCTGTATGTCGATCATTTGGAGAAAAACAAGATTCTGAACAACACCAACCCATACAGACACCAAATACTAACATGGAAACGCTACATAGACAATGTCTTTTTAATCTGGCAGGGAACAGAAGATGAAGCACAATCCTTCCTGACATGGCTAAATGTACAAGATCGTTTCTTGAAATTCACTAGTTCCATGAGTAGATCACGTCTAGTGTTCTTAGATTTGAACATATATGCAGAATCAGGAGGCCTCATTACAACAACCCATTTCAAAAAAACAGCTCGAAACTGTCTGTTAACATATGATAGTTTTCATCCACGACATCTCAGACAAAACTTCCCCTTTGGTCAATTCCTGCGACTGCGGAGGAATTGTAGCCACAAGGAGACTACATCATTCAAGCAGAGGATCTGAGCAAGAAGCTAAAATGCAGAAAATACCCCAAGAAACTAATAAAAGATGCCAAAAAATGGGCTGGCAATAACGACAGAGATGCCTTACTGGAACCAAAGGAAAAATCGGAAACAGAAAACAAAAGACCAATCTGCATTACAAGATTCAATCAAGTATCTGACACAGTAACCAAGATAATCAAAAAACATTGGCCTGTGGTTAACAGTGGTGGACTAAACATACCCACCCCTATGTTCAGCCACCGCCGGGGAAAAAACCTAAAAGATTTTTTGGTTCACACTTGCCCAGCACTTGCAATCCCTACAATGAGAATACAACCATTACCAAGTGGGCACTTTACCTGCAACAATTGCAGCGTCTGCCACTTAACATCAGTGACAAAATCAGTCATTCTCGATAATAACACCAAATGGGAACTAAGGAGTTTTTCGAATTGCAATACCAGTGGGGTGGTGTACCTAATAACATGCACCTGCAATTTACACTATGTAGGTATGACCACCAGGAAGGTCAGCACCCGCATAGTGGAACATAGGAGTAACATCCGCTGTAAACGAGCAACAACCAGGATGACGAACCACTTCATTGAGCACAACCACACACCCAATGACTTGACGTGGGTGGTGTTGGAGAGTGTAAAAAATAAAGAAAACCAGGAGAAAATTCTGCATGAACGTGAACAAAGATGGGTTTTCAAATTGCACACAGACACCCATGGGTTAAACGACGACATTCCCTGGGGTGCATTTAGAGACTAGCGTGGTCCATACTACCAAACAAATTTATTCTGAATACACACAAGATATGTATCACTTCGGGAACACCGAAAGCAAGTGTCCATATATTTGAGTATAACATCCTCTCACAAAATCTGCAAATAATGTTGAGTAATAAATATTGTAATCCAATCACCAGACTAAGAAGCCTGACTTTCCAATCCTAGAGATAGTGGAATATCGGATGACAGACCACTTTCTCCAGAGCTTATAAGGTACTAAGTGCTCATGTCCTCACAAAAATGCAGACCGGCATTAATAGAGACCCCAACATACAGGAAACGAATAACATTTTTCTTTTTTATTGCGGGTTTCTAAATATCAAATAATGAAAGCTAAATACGAAGGAACCAATGTAAAATTGTTTTTTTCAAAAAATCGACTCGAATTACGGTCCAACAAACGGTTCCCGTTTATATCTTCAATGCCTTAAACTGTTCCGCTAAGCAAACGTCCTCCCAAAATGGCCGCCAAGCATCGAACAGTCTAGTTCTCACAAAACTCCTGAAACCCGGAAACGCGGCAACCTCAAATACACCGTCCACCCTACCGCCGACAATATGCGGTCCGGAGGGGAACGAGTAGGTAATGCCGTGCGGTTTCGCCGATAAGGAAGTAAGTACTTTTGCGCAAAGGGCAAGCTGGCACGATCACTTCCCAATCGAAGCGAGGGTCCCATACTCTCCACAAATACGCGATTTCCTCGTGAAAACGCTATTTTAACAATTTCATTTGAAACTCAACAGCAATGCTTCCATGAGGTGATCCCGCCCCCGCCAGAGACCATTAAGTGCTATTAAGCACCAATACATGTAAATATGCTTTTACCATGATGAAAATTGATATACGTGTTGTGTGTCTTGTCTATAGTCACATTAAGTCCTGTGTTGTTTCTATGTGTGAATTCACAAAACCACAAATCTCACATCGTCGTTTTTTTATATGCACTGGACTGGAAAGCCTGCACGCACCAATAAGGTGCACAAGGGACACCACTACCCTACAAAAAATGTGAATCATATGTGTGACCCCCTTCCTCTTGAGGAGGGGACTTTTGCCACTAACCATATGTCATTCTTTTTTACAGAAACATCGATAAAGTACAAATCGTATGTATAACACGCATGTTTTAAAGTTAACAGCGTATAAAGAATATTCTCACTAATCCTATTCATTAGAATATAGGAGTGGTATATACAGGGCTGGACCCTGTATGGTCCGGATGAAAAGCTTGGGGAGCTTGAAACATGTTGACCAAAAAGCACTGATTTAACCCTACTTAAGGTTAAATAGCAGTGTCACCCCCATTTTAATATACCAAACTAGGAGCAGAATAAATTTGTTGAGGCCCACTAGCACGGTATTTTTAATTCACACACCCACTCCACCACCTCATCACTTTACACCACACATAGTCTTTTCACAAATAAAGTGCGTAGTTCGCTAGTCGCAGCACGCCCCTTTTCGTAGAGAACTGGGATGCCCCAATGATGAAGCATGTCACCGTGGGGAAACCACGGTGAGTGAGGGGACTCTAGAAAGAAATTTTTCTTTCTTTTTTTGGTAAGCACTGACATTATTTATGCAGTGACCATAACACACAAACTAGGTCTCTGAATCCATCACTCTGGGTTCCTGATCTTTTGCTACATGTAACTGGAGGCCGACCTAGTTTTGTTTATCCTCCTTCTCCCTCTGTTTCTCTACTACTGATTTCACAAATGGCCAGAATGTATCATGGAGACACTCATGTAGGCAGGGATGCCATGATTAGACGTGTTGGTAGAAACCAAAATTCAGGGCAGTCGCAGACAGTCTTTGCCAGTGATGCTTAACTTGTCAACAGAATAATCCAGGCAGGAAAACAGTGGTCAGTTTTGGAAAAATTGGAAAAGCGGAAGGTCCATTTGTAAGGTTACAGTTAGACTTCATACAGTTACCAGCCTGCAAAGGACTGAAATACATACTTGTCATAGTGTGTTTATTTTCACGGTGGGTGGAGTCTTACAAAACTAGGAGAAATGACAGCATAACAGTTGCAAGGTTGTTGTTGAGGGAACTGATACCATGTTTTAGTTTTCCAGTAACTTTGGAATCAGATAGAGGAACTCACTTTAATAATGAAATAATTTGAATAATCTGTGAAGCATTTAAAACGTCAAAAACAGCACTGTGCATACAGTGCAGAGGCTTCTGGAGTGGTGGAATAAATGAATGGCACAAGAGTCAAGATTGGCCAAAGTGTGTGCTTCCAATTCACTGGATTTGCCTGATGTATTACCCCTTGTACTGATGGGACTCAGAAGCATTCCTGAGTGGAACACAGGATTGAGTCCCCATGAAATTATCATGGGAAGAGCAATGAGGAAAGCCCATGTTACAGGCCATAATCTTCTGAATATAACTGATGATCTGCTTCTAGATTATTGCAAAGGATTGGCTGACCTAGTGCGCTCTGTCTCTCACCAGGTTGGAGAAGACGCAGTTGCCATGCAGCAGGATCAAGCACATGATCTGAATCCCGGAGACTGGGTGGATGTGAAGAATCACACCAGAGAGACTTGTTTGTCACCTATGTGGGAAAAGCCTCCTCGGGTTATAGTGGTCACAAACACAGCAGTGAAATGTGCGAGCTTAGCTAATTGGGTACACGCCAGTCACACTAAGAGGGCTCCAGCCCCTGACGACGAAGGTCCCCAACAGACCCAAACAGTTGAAGCCAATGAAGGTTGTACAGCTGAAGAATCTGGAGATATAGATTCTGAACCGGCTGATAGAGAACAACCCAGCACAAGTCAGAAGGATTGGGTACCAGTAGTTGACATACCGGAAGTGTTTATCAAAACAAGAAGCAGCACTAAAAAGACAAGACACTAGTGAGGAACAGACAGGTGTAGAAGAACTCGCTCAGGAAAGGGAAAATAAAACAACTGTGAACACTGAGCAGGAACAGACAGGGAAAGAAATTTGTGCACAGGCAAACAACCAAATAAATTAGCTTGAGCAGGGACTGATAGGTTTAGAAGAAAATGTTCAGGCTGCAGGAGAGCAAAATGCATTAAGACCTGAACAGGACCAGTTAGGAGAAGAAGAACACTTTCAGGGGGAAGGAAAAGAACAAATAAATGCAGAACCTGAACAGGGTCAGATAGAGAAAGAAGAACATGTTCAGGCAAATGAAGCTACAACACTAAGACCTGAACAAGGTCAGCCAGAGAAGGAATCTGAGAATGTAGATAACCAAATTGTGCCACAAATTAATGAAGAATAAACGTTCTCAAAAGAGACAAAGAAAGTGAAAGTGCAAAACTAACTAAAAAGGTCAGGAAGGGTGATAACAGCCCGAGTATTATAAAAAGACTAAAATATCGTATAGTCACCAGAAGTGAAGAGCCAGAACAAGTAAATGAAGTCACAAGTCAGACTGGGAAAACAAATTAAACTATAAAACGCAAAAGACTGACAATCTTGGACAAAACGTTCAAAGGTCCTGAATTGACTTATGTGATTCTTGAAGATTTCAAGAATCTAGATCTGAGTGAAGAGAGTGATGAGGAAATAGATGCAGAGCAGATTGACGAAAGAGAAGTGGGACCTCCTTGAAATTTTTAAATAAAATTCTTAAAGCAAGGAAAGAAGAGAAATCTTCTTAGTCAAAAATGGCTGTAGACAGGGTTTCTAGGAGACCAAAACACAATTGTATAAAGAGATGTTATAGAATGTGCATATGTAGCATTGTATTAGTGAATGTGGTGTGGTTAGTTTTGACAGTAGAAATCCCTTACCTAACGGTAATGGATAGGAAGAATAACACAAATGCTAATGAGAAGGTAGCTTATATGAAAGGTGATAGAGTAGAATTAGAAGCATCAGATGAGACAGATTTTCATCACATATTAACAGACAATGTCACGATTCTAAATGTTTTTACCAAATTGCTTTTTCAGTACGTAGACACTATGGAAATTAGTGACACATAGAAGAAGAGCTAGTTTCTCTGAAATTGTAGGTGATATATTTGGTGCACTAATACCTTCATTGGGATTCATTCTGAACTCAAGAAGAATTTGTCAATTATCCACAGTTGTGTATTGTTTATATACTGATACTGGTGGAGGTTTCTTAATGATCAATATGGAAATGGTTGCAATTAGGTCTATGGTTTTGCAAAATCGTTCTTGATATAATATTAGCAAAAGACGGCGGAGTCTGTAAAATGTTGAAAACGCAAACATTGTTGCACTTGTATTCCTGACAAAAGCACAGAAATTGGAAGTTACATAAAGAATATTACAAAGCTTCAGAAAGAAATAAAAACTACTGGAAGTTGACAGTGTATGGTAAAGACTAACAGAGTATTTTACTAATATAGGAAAAGGATTTATAGGTCAAATCTTACCTCAATTAGTAGGTATAACAATATTAGTCTTAACCGCAATGATATGGTGCAAGTGCTGTAGAAAGAAAAGATTTTATGAAGTGAATGGAAAAGGAAAGAAGAGAAAGTATGAAGAGATTCAGTTAGAAGAATTGAAAGGATAACTGTATAAAAAGATGAAAGTTTTAAAAGAAAAAGATGAAAAGGGAAGTGAAATGAATGAAAAAGTAATGGAAATATGCTAAAGTTGGCATCTGGTTTGGAGATAGGAAATGTTTGTGATGGCTCAAAAATGCCATCAGAGAGGGGATTGATGGAGCAAGGTCTCATAAAAAAGAGACTTGCTTTGAAGCAATTCCCTCATAATAACTTGTAACCCATATTAATGTGTGTGACGTGTAAATTAAACTGCACTACATTCACACGTTTAGCAAGATGAAGCTTGCCTATGTGTTCTAACTAACAAGTAACCAGAGTCTAATCCAAAATAGCTGCTAAAATGCTGGAATTCTACTGCACATGTGTCAACTACGTCTACGTAGTGTGACGTCTTCCTTTAATTGGAGGGAAATCTTTCGCTTCTGCGCAGAATGTCTTACAATGCCTGCTCAGAAACTCATATGCTGAGCATCTGCACTGCTGAAATTAAATTGTGTTATAACTAAACTGCTAATGCGGGGAGAGCATTTATAAATAATTGGGGTTAGAGTAGAGATAGGTGGTATACCGTGAAATCATTTTATTTTGAAATTAATATGTTTTTTTCTGACTTTCAAACTAGTTCGTTCTTTGGGCCTCAGTGGGTAACAGAAGCTGGCGCCACATGTGACTTGACGCAGGCGCAGTGAGAGAGAGAGGAAAACCCGATGAAGCAAGGCTTGGAGTGCATCCAAGGTCGAGTAATGCTACATAGCCTGAGAAACCATCAAATTACCCTGTGAACGGATGAGAACACATAAAATGTATGACATTTGTATAGCTAAAGATGTGAATGCGGGTGGGAAATAAAGAAAATGAATAAAAATGAAGGGGTGGGATCTTTAACAATGGTCTTAAGAACATTATTGAAAGTTTAATATTGTGGAATGATCAACCCCTTGCCCCATCCAATCAGAGTTAGTGGCCCCATAATTTTGAAACATTAATGGGTGGAATATGGGTATAGAAGGTATAATAGATACAGATTTTAGTTAGTTAAATTAGATCGATAGACAAAGATGCTGAGAGTCCGGGATGCTGTCGGAGGACTGAGCGAATGCAGAAGAAAATCCTAGAGGCGAAAATAGTTTATTAAAATTTTAGAATATCGCGGAAGGATCTCCAAGAAGAAGAGACTGTCAGAGAGGGGAGCGACGCTGCTGTCAGTGCTTGAGAGGTCATCTATCCTGTCCTGAATCCTGTCCTGAACATGTACTGAAGTCATGGTCACCTGGTCTTTCCTGGGGACCCTTCCCAACTCTTTGATTGAGGGGTTTGGTTTTCATACTTAAGGTAATTATAAGTCTGTGTTTTACCTTGTACTGCTGTCTATATCCTTTCCTTTCTTGAATGCTGTCATTGTGACACTTTACTTTAAATAGATGACTGATTTTATGAATTGAACTTCCTCTATGAAAATGGAGGTCATGCATTTGACTCACATGAATTGATTTAGATAAACATTTAAAACCTTCCAGGATCTGTGATTATTTCAAACAAATGAGTCAAGTTAAATAAATTGGGATTTAAAGGTCATGTTATCCTAAACTAGATTAATGAATAGGTCCATTGACAAAAGGTAATGCTCTTTGATCTGTGAATGGATAGGTTAGGGAGAATGAATAACTGGTCCTGGATAAAGAGCACAAATTGACCCCAAGCGGTATTTACTAGCTACTGTGAAAGAATGGGCCCAGGTGAGTAGTTGTAGCTGGTAACCTGATGGATCACTGGCATCCATGGTGAGTTCCGTCGCCGCCTGCAGTGCCTTATGTCTCTCATTCCCGGCTTCTCTAGATGATGGAGCACGTGCTGAGAGTGCGTTCTTCCCTGCATGCTGCTGTGATCGTTCTGGTGATGCAATCCCTTCATTCTGGCTCCGTCGACTTTCCAGCCAGCCCCATGTTTCCTGAGGGGTGGTAAAAAACTGTGCCCCGGCTTGTTCCACTACTTGCAGCCGAGCTGGAAATAACAAGGCACAGGGTATCTGAAGTTGCCTCAGTTTCTTCTTAACAGATAGAAAGGAGGCCGTTTGACGCTGTACTTCGTTCCCAAAGTCTGGGAATATCATAATTTTACTGTTGGCAACCTGCAGTTGTTTTTGACGAGCCTTAAGGAGCACATGATCACGATCCCAAAAATGAAGCAATCTTGCCACTATGTGTTGGGGAGGGGCCCTGGACTGGGCAGCCTGGCTGGGACTCTGTGGGCATGTTCAAGCATGGAGAAGGGGGATCCTTCTGGGGCCACTTCAGTTTTGATTCAGTCTTCAAGGAAGCACATCATATCCGTTTTTCCCGGCATTCCAATTATCCTTATATTATTCCTGCGCGATCTTCCTTCACTGTCCTCTGCTCGCGATTCTAGTAATAGCCAGCCCAAGTCTCTGTGATTCTGCCACCAAATCGACCTGCTGAGCAATAGTGGGGAGATTGGCACACTCCCAGGTCAATTTCCAATCAGGTGCCCCAAAAGAAGCACACCCGGGGCTCAGGATATTTGTTTATCCGGGGAATGTTGGCAGGAGCTCTGCAGTTCACATCTTCTCACATCGGCTCCTGGCCACGCCCCCATCTGAGTATCAATGATGCAGACACAGGAAACAGCCTCCCTGTCACAAATACAATCTTTTCGAAAGAACTTAAAGACCTGGCTCTTCTCAGCTTAATCCTGGCTCTTTTTTTTCACACAATTCTTTTCCACTTCTGGCAGGCATAGTCATTCCTAGCACCAAGACTCCCTTGGGCATTCGTGCGCTCTACATATCTGATAATTAAATCAAATCAAAGTAGTGAATGAGTTCATCTGTAGACCACAGGCGGACCCAGAACAATAGCAGCGTAGGTTTGCCTGGTCTTCTGTACGGTGAAAGTTTAGGTCCATTGCAATCGGGGTTAGCGGTGTGCGAGTCGGAAGGCTTAGTAATTTCCTCAGAAACTTGTTTCCACCCACCTTAAAAGTATAATTCATCAGGGGGCCCACAGTTCTGCTCCGTATAAGAATGCTGATTGCGCCCTATATTTATATACCATGAGGGCAGGAGAGACTGCTTTAGACAAACTACTCTCGAATAGTATTACTTTTCTCTAACTGTTGTCTCCATGTCATTTTAGTGTCCAAAGTAATATCTAAATAGTTAAAATCATGCACATATTCTATCTTCTGATCATAGACAGTTAAATGTTTTCTAAAGGATTTATGTGGATGAACTGTCAAATATTTAGTTTTACTAGAATTTATTTCCAGGCCCTTAGCCTCGCAATCTATTAATTTATGAAACTCTGCAGGCCTTTAGGGGGTTGGGAGATTAAAATCGTATCATCAGGGAATAGGAGTGCTGGACAGGCACCCCCCCTAACTTAAGAGAATTGTGTTCACAAAACCAAAAGTTATTCAGGGATGTTGTTAACATATAATAAAAATAAGGTGGGGCCCAACACACATCCCGGTCTTACACCCCTTTTTACCAGAATAGGTTCAGTAAGTTTGCACATTGGACCCCATCTAAACCTTGTGAAATTATCTTCGTGCAATCTTAATATCTGAAAGAGGATATCCCCCAGTACCTTTTGATTTTTTAGGGATTTCCAGAGGAGATTTCTAGGGATGAGGTCAAACGCTGCCTTTAAATCCACAAAGGTGATGTACAAGTGACCCTTCTTAAATAATGTATATTTCCGGGTTATGCAAAGAAATCTAAAAACCTGAGAAGTTGTACTAGTTTTGGTACTAAAGCCTGCATGATATTGTGATAAAATGTTATACTCTTCAATCCAATCGGTTTGTTTAAAATTTGCCGTGCGTATATCTTCTGTAAAACTTCAATAAAAATTATTGGTCGGTAGCGCGATGAATCTTGGCGGTTAGCCTTTTAAAATAGTTGTGATCTCAGCCCCTTTCCATGTTTCCAGTATGGGTGTGCCCGAGGTGACCGAGTTACACAAAAGATTAATATAGCGCCCTAAACCTCTTTATCATGTCTCCGTAGGTCGCCTGGTATCTTGTCAGGACCAGGTGCCTTCGCTGGTTTTACTGCGTATATTGTTGCCATTGTTTCTTCCAAACTAAATGATAATGGGGTAGTACTTAAAGCTATTTCATAGTCTTGGTTTGCTGTACTCAATGTCATTCATAGATGTAGAATAGAGCCCGGAAAAAGTATCTGACCCAAATATTTGCATCGAAAAAAGGTCTTAACTACATCTCCCGTTCTTGGTACCTTTAGATAATAAGCGTCAAAAGCCCGATTGGTCTTTTGCTTTGGCTGCAATAATTAATTCAGTCCAAATATTGTCGTCCCATTCTTTTCTAGTTTGGGTTCATAATTTCTTATATTGAGCCCTTATGTCCCTTAAGGCCACTATATTTTTGGTTTTAGTTGCTAAAATTAGTGTTACAACATTCTTTATTGTACCAGGGACTGTTCAACTAACTCTCTTCTGTTATCCAATTTTTACGTTCCATCGGAATCTTACTTAATATAGGTGTCAGTTCTTTTACCAGTCTATAGTGAATTTCCAGAATTGGGATCTGTGAGCCCGGTAGATCTACATACTTGTAAACCATATTTGCAAAAATATCGTAGATCGGCTTAATTTTTACTTCATTTCCCCCTATCAAGGGCTATTTTAAGGCTCTTCGATTCTTGCTTAGTAATGGCTCTATATTACTGCTATTAATATCTCTAACCCTCAAAGCAACTAACTGAAAGAGATGAACCGCCAGTGTCAAACATAGGGGGTAGTGATCACTCTCAGATCTATCATCGACTACTAAGTCATGAACCGTTGGCCACAATTCAATCGAAACTAATATGTAGTCTATCTATACAGCTCTTTCAGTTGCTTCTACTAAATGTGGGAGCATTTGGACTGTCAGAAGGCAGTCGACCATTACAAGCTCGTAGACCGTGCCCCGAAACCAATCTTAATAACTGTGCAACAGCAGTTGTACAGGGTACTACCGAGGTACTTTCCAATAGGGAGATGTTATTAGCCACATCTTCTTCGAAGAAGAAGTTTTCAAATCCAACCACAGGTTTAAATTTGCCATTGAAGTCGCCCTCAAAATTATCAAAGCCTTTGAAGTGATCTAAATATTCAATAGCTTCAGATTCCTTACTTGCAGAATTTGGTCTGCAATATATAATTAATATGAAAACGTCCTTTTTTATCAGATGTAGTAAACTTTATTCCCAAAATATCCTGCATTGGGATTTTCAACCAGTTTTATATCTATACCTAAGGAGACTTTTACCCAAATAGAAAGGCCTCCTGAGGGAATGGCATCTATGCTAAAGGTTTTAAAGCATACTTTATAGGGGGTTTCCAAGGCCCAAGTTTCTTGCAACAAAATTATGTCGCTCTGCCCGATGTATTCCTGCCATACAACCTCTCCCATATTTCTTTTAAGCTCTGCAATATTTCAGGAAGTTTGTTTTATCTCTGCTCGACATTCTTCCTTATTTTGTTCATTATCTACTTCCTCTGCTTCATTTCTCTTTCTTAGCATTTCCTTGCAGAGATTAACGGATTTATGGATAAGGTTTTTTATTCTAGTATCCCTCCCATCGTTCTGGGGTGAGTAGACTAGCTCCTCGCTCAACCCATTCTCCTCAACCAAACGTAACAATAGGTCATCATCCTTTTCTTGTATTATGGCCCTCTCCCTATCTATGTATTTGCATACCTGTTCTGGTAGCTATTATTTGGATCTGGTCTTACTACCACCTTTGTTGGAACACTAAAGACTATTACAGCTTCAGCTTTGTCAGCAATCGTCTTTAGTTTGTGGTCGCTTACAGAGGACATGAGTTTAGGGGCCTGTAATCCAGCTCGCAGTGCTCCATCTAATTGGGGTAGAGGTAGTTGTCGGTTTCGATTAGCTTTATTCGATTTCAATGTAAAATCATAACAGCAACAGCGACACATATATATACATCAACACATCAAAGACATTTCATTTTGCAAGAAATTAACAAACATTTAAGAAAAAGTGATTAAATAAAAAAAAAGGAATTAAAATTCAGCTAATCACTGGACAACAAAAGGAATGAACAAAATTAAAAAAGGGGGAGATGGGGCCATTCAGTACAAGACCACTTCTAGCCGTCCGGAAGTTACTCTGAGTTACTTAACCCCTTCACTGCTGGCCCCTTTCCGCCCCCGTGCGGTAAACAAACGAACAGGGGCGGGCCATGACGAACCCCAGCCGTCATCAGCACACGAGCACCGTAGTGCATAACGGCTGGGGTTCGTCACCAGCATGGAAGGGGTTAACGGTGCTGCGGGACATATAAATATCTAGGGTAAAAATCGCTTAAACTCCAAGTAGATATTGGACCATCACCTATTTGCGGCTGCCAGGATTTGAGGTATGGGACGACATATTTGTTGCTGAATTTTACAAGAACCAAATCGCCCACTGTATTTTTTACAAGGGGTCCTAGCCAGCCCACCCATCTGACGCTTAGAATAGTGCCATCTATATTGGCGGGCAATGGTCTATTCTTAGTTAACCAGAACGCTACCTTGTTCCTTAGATCCTGCTAACTTTCATGTTTCCCCTTTGGGAGTTCTGGTATACCTGCGAGGACAGACACAATGGGAGCTGCCTCTGGTGGCAAGTGAAGGTGATTAGTTTTACGTGGCATGGTGTTATGACTAGCCGCTATTCTATTTTGGGATGACATTTCTTTATTTTGCCCAACCCTGGGGTGAGAACACTGTGGTGTCGTGGCTGCTTTCGAGTTTTTTAAAATGTTCATGGGTGCGGCAGCTATTTGTTTACCGATAGGTGTGTTAGAGACAGGTGATTCAATGGGGGGTGGGCACTGTAGTGGTACTGGTCCTCCCAAGGTTTTTGTAGGTAGCGAGTTAGCCTTTATTGCTTCTTCAAGTCCCGTTAGTCTATCCCCTAGGCTAGTTATTTTATCGAGCAGTGGGGATATAATAGATTTCATGATATTTTCAAGCGCGGATAATAGGGAATCCTGTACAAGTACATTTGGATTTTTAGTGCTAGCGGTATTGTGTACTTGTCGCTGTCGGCCTAATTTTTGTTTCTTAACCTGATTGCCTGTTTGGTTAACTTTATCTCTCTTCCTTTTGGCCGAGGGCACCTGGGTTGGAACGATGGGTGGGAAGTTTGATGTTGGGTGAATTGTGTCCTGTAAAATCTGGGTTGGTTGGGAAGAACGACTGGGACCAGGACTAGTCATAGCTATAGGGGAGATTGGAACGGGAGTTAGCACATTTTCTATATTCACAGGGACATACGAGGCTTTACACAATAGATTGAGTTCTTCCAATAATGATATAGGTGGAGCTATATCAGCAGTCTGTGAGGGAGAACCCTTGGTAAGAGGACTGTCCATGGCAGGAGATCGATCAAGTCTTTCCAATTCGCTAGCAATGGGCGTTAGAGCACTCTTGAAGTAATAGTCCATTCTTCCCCTGAGCAAGTCACCATCCAAGGAGTGTTTTCTACAGACGCCCTTGCAAGACATAATGTAACAGCTTGTAACAAACAAAGCAAGAACAATGTCGGGAGTCAGGCCACAGTGACCCTTGGCAAGAACCTGTAGAATACCACAAATATAATCAGATGGTAAGGTACCTTAAGTCAGTGTTCCTCATAGTATGTAATCAGTCAATTCACATGCAAGGGGGGATGACCCGACCCGGCCTCCTCTGGCCTATGATGGCCTTAGATGGTCCGGCCCTTGTCCCGGGCTTCTCCCGGCGCTACCCGCGACGCGGAGGGCAGTCCTTCTTTTAAAGCGCCTTCGGGCGTTCCGTGGTTGCTGGGGGCGGCGTCCTGCCGCTAAGGATGTTGGGGGATGTAGTCCCCTATCCCGGCTGCCGCGCTGCAGTGTCCTGGCAGCTGCGGCGATGGTGGGGATTAAGGAGCGCGAATGTTCGGGTGCGCGAGTCAGCAGGTAAGGGTCAGCAGCTTTGGCCCCACAGGAAATGCGCAGGAGCCCCCCCAACTGTGTCAATTAGCGCTCCACACCCACCACCGGGCTCTGCTGGGCCCAGACAGGCCGCCAGGTGCACACACCACTATGGCCCAGTGTCTGTTGGTGTTTTATGACATCTCTGCTATGTTCAAATTGGCAGCACCACATGTCCTGGAGCCTTTGTCTCCTCCGTGAGAGCTAAAAGCAGCAAAAATCAGCAATCCACCTTCTCTGGGCCCCTCAGTACAGGCGTCTCCCCAGCACTGCCCCTCCGTTCATAAATGCCTCGGGCGTCCCTTCTCAGCACCAGCCATCTCGCTCTCTCGGAAAAAGGGGGGGCAGGGGTCACCTCACACCGTCCTCCTGGCAAATTATGTATACAAGGACGGCGGCAGTCCACCGGTAGAGCCGCTGTCCGCGCTGGTGCTCACTCGGGTCCGGTTCCAAAGATGCAAGGAACTGGCCGACAACACCCCTCTCAACTGCACGCACAGGGACGCAGCCCCGCCTCGCTCACCACTCCGGCGCAGGGATCAGAGGTAGTTGTCAGTCTTGGGCATCCAGGTCCAACAATGCGTGAAACCTATTGAACATTGTTACTGGTTTGGGCCTGTTGTAGAAAGGCCCTAACTGCAGTTTATAAAAAAAACAAATGGAAGTTCGCAAATACTAGTATTAAGGGTATAGGTTGTCTCACATATAGCGAACCATCCGTGGCCTACGGAAATTAACCACTATACAATCACCTTTTATAGTCTTAGAGGATTGGCCTACCCACCCTAGTCTACGGACCATTAATATCTCCTTGGCATCTGAGGGATCGAACCTTTTATGTTTTCTCAGCCAATCCACAGTTTTGTTCCGTAGGTCATCCCAATTTTCTCTCTGGTCCACCCTAAGAGCGGGTGCACCAGTCAATATTAATGTATAGGGGCATGAAGCTGGAGGTAAACTCAGTACATCTATATTGGGATTCAAAGAATCATTAGTTAAATCTTTTCTTAGGTTCAAAGGAGGCACTTGCTCTCCTGCCTGCATCTGATTGTGTTGTACAGCTAGTTTGTGTGTCTGGAAATTTCAAGCCATTGGGTGCCTCCTGAAACTTTACTCCTATGATAGTAGAGTTAGTCACGTTGCCTCGCTTTGCTTTTCCATCATAAACTGCGAGTTGACATCTATCCACCGTCCTCCCTAAGTCTTCCCTTTCTGGCCCATTTGTTTTACTACCCGCTATGTTATAGTCTCAGTTTTTTATATCAATGTCCACTTGATTCACTTTATCCCAAAGTTGTAAAAAAAAATTCTCAAGGAATTCTTGGACATGGGTTAACATTACACCTAGAGTTGGTTCGTTAAAGGCAGAGTCAATTTCAGTAGTGACATCCTTGGTGTTAGTGTCTCTGAAAACGTAAGGCCCTAGGACCATGTCAGTCTGTTTACCAACGGAGCTGCTTTTAGGGGGAAACATACTTACATTATGGACCATCTTTACACAGTCAGTTGTTTGAGAGCCCTTCCCAGGCTTGAATCTTTTTCACAAATGACCCCTGTTTTATTTGAACCGGCAAAACTTCAGTTTTCCGTGCTACCACATTCTTCAGGACCCTGGTCCTAGTGACTTTGCCGGAAGTCGCTGGTCTAAGTGATTTTGGATCTGGTGCAGAAGGGGAAGGAGGGGGTGTAGGTGAGGCACTTATAGAAGTAGTGTTTGCAAAAACAACAGGTGATGGACCGAATGAGGATCAATGTCACACATTCAACCCAGTCAAAAGATCTGGGTCCTAATCCATTGTTTTTTTGCACTCCACACCACCCTGGGTTAGACAATGGCGATATGCAAATCAGCTCTGACCCCGTGCCCCATGGGAACAGTCCAGTCCGAACTACAAAAGCCATGTCCTTCCCAGAACGGAATCAAGCATCCGAGGACCGGACCGGTTTCGAGGTAACACCTCTCATCAGCCCGGCTAGCTTGACTCCAGTGGTGTGGAGTGCCTGGGACCCACGTCTGGGCATCCCCAGTACACTTATAGCGAGTTTGCAAAAACAACAGGTGATGGACCGAATGAGGATCAATGTCACACATTCAACCCAGTCAAATGATCTGGGTCCTAATCCATCGTTTTTTTGCACTCCACACCACCCTGGGTTAGACAATGGCGATATGCAAATCAGCTCTGACCCTGTGCCCCATGGGAACAGTCCAGTCCGAACTACAAAAGCCATGTCCTTCCCAGAACGGAATCAAGCATCCGAGGACCGGACCGGTTTCGAGGTAACACCTCTCATCAGCCCGGCTAGCTTGACTCCAGTGGTGTGGAGTGCCTGGGCTTATAGAAGTAGTGGGCAGACAATCTTGTGCACAGTCCCCTATTCCATCTAACTGTATACCCGCTGATTGATGACTCCGAAAAATAGATGGGTCCAGGGAGAGGCGTCGCTCACTTAATTCTATATCATGCGTCAGTAGTGACTCTGCCCTAACCAAAAAAGCATCTAACGTACCCGCAACTCCCTTTATTTTTTCTATGTTATATTAACTTCCAATTGTTAGAGCAAAACAAAACAGTAGATTATTAAGGGCTGCACAATACTTTTATCTGTCAGTATATTTCCAAGTCATTGACTCAGGGGGCAAGATGTTAAAGGAATTGCCCAGCCCAGCCTTCTCTGGGCTTTGATGGGCGCCGACAGGCCTGCCCTTAGCTTAGGCAAGCCTGTGCGCGTCCCGCTCCTGGCGCCGACAGATGTCGTGGGTGGCCGTGCGCCATGAGGGGGATGGCAGTTGTTGTGGTCCCTTCGGACCGTTTTTGCAGGTTCAGGCGGCAAGAGCAGAGAACAGCGTTGCGGCCCCCTTGGACCGAGAAGAACAACAAATGAGCCTCGATTCAATGGCCAAAGCAAGGAGGGATGGTTTTATTCACGTTGTCATGTGTAGTTGTAATTTGAAAACTATTTTTAAATTGCTAACATGTAACCCCGTATACGGAGATTTGAACTTTTTGAATTTTTAATTGGGTCGTTCTAGCATGTCAATGTATGTGATTGTAATATATGTGTATTTGTTTGTGTATATATTAATTATTGAATTGTGTGTTTTGCAAATATGGATGTTGTGATTTATGTGATGTTTTATACATATGTTTTCAGACCTGTTGAAGTTCCCTCAGTGGAACGAAACATGTTGGCTGATGTCCAAGTTTTACGATTGACTACAATAAAGAGACGTTTTGGAAATACTTGGAGAAAACAGACTTTATTCTTGGTGCACCTTCCTTTTTCAATAACAAAGTAGGTGTTTTTGAACTCTTGTATGATGTTGCTTTTTACAATCTCTAGCATGCATTCAAGCAGTTCATTTTGTAATATTTTAGAGGTGCCCTTGAAGACTGTAGCACTTGATAGATGTGTTTCCATTTCAAGCTCTATGCTTACTATTAAATCCACAAGGCCTCTGAATGTACCAGGATTTGAGGAACATTGAGATTCATCATGCCCTCATAATGCCAGTTCAAAAGCACCACAGAAACAAATACAATCAATTATTTTTTATCGTATGTGTCTATTCCTATCAACTGCTTCATTATGTTTCTTTATTGTTTTGCATTATACATTGCATATGTGGTCTGCAATCGGTTTGGCTGCCAACAGTGCCAGTCTCGGCAGGTTTTCCATATGGATTTTTGCGTGTGCATGCTTCTTTACCTTACCCTGACAAATGCTTCAAGTCTGTTACTCCTTTTTTTGTTCAAGGAATTTTATCAACAAACAGCAAGCAGGGGAAGCAGAAAAGAGAATTTGTTCAAGTACACCCTGTTAGCCAATCACCTTTTGTGTACCATATGTTTGAGAAGGATTAGTTACTTACCTGTAATCCTAGTTCTCATCCAGGGGTATACTCATCAAAGTCATAATCTATGAATTATCCCCGCCCATGTGCGGGATCCCGGAGCATATAGAAAATACATATAAATATATATGTATATATATGTGAAACATATATTTGCAGCCTAAAAAACATTTTCCAACTGGCAAAATTGCCGCAAAATTACATAAATTAGCATACATACAGTAGTACTCTTCCAAACCCTAAGGAAGAAAGAGAGCAGAAAGACATTTGTATACAACAATGCTTTATTGCCATAGGAAAAACCTGTAATTGCAGGCATTTGCCAGTAGGCTGCAGTAGAGTATAAAGCAAACAGAGAAAACTGACACCTTGCCTTTAAGGCATTAGAGTAGGGGTACCGTGCCTTTAAGACCTGAAGGCAACCCCCTGCTCCCATGGTGCACCACAGGTGACAGTTGGGTCAGTTCTTTTTGGAGGTGCATAACACCTGAGGAGATCCACAATAAACCATCTCATAACTGTGTAACTCTGCTCGTCCGGGGAGGTGGGCGGGAGCTTATGACTTTGATGAGTATACCCCTGGATGAGAACTAGGATTACAGGTAAGTAACTAATCCTTCTCATCCAGGGGATACTCATCAATAGTCATAATCTATGAATAGATTAGCAAACTCATACCCAAAGTCTCGCGGACGAGCAAGAAGTATAAAACTTCACAGAACGATTAAGACATATATTGCAAATACATCTTATGCAAATAAGTTCCTTAAAGAGGCCTGCCCTACTCTGGCATCGGCCTGAGTATCTGAGTCCAGGCAATAATGGCGGGTAAAGGTATGAACAGACCGCCAAGTTGCCGCTTTACAAATTTCAGAAATAGGAACATTACGAAGGAGAGCTGTAGTGGAAGCTTTCCCTCTAGTAGAATGTGCATGTGGTTTACCCTGCAAAGTCTAGTTAGCTAGCTGATAAGCAAAAGCTATACAGGAGACAATCCAGCGAGAAATGGACCTTTTGGAAGCTGACAGGCCAGTATTAGTACTGCCATTGTTAACAAAAAGCCGGTCAGACTTTCTCAGAGGCAGGGTTTTTGACAAGTAGAACTTCAAGACCCTCCAGAGATCAAGGGAGTGTAATGATCTCTCCGGGGGAGTGGAAGGATTTGGGAAAAATGTAGGTAAGGTAATAGACTGGTTGATATGAAAGTCTGAAACCACCTTAGGCAGGAAACTTGGGTGCGTTCTTAAAACCACCCTATTAGCATGAAAAATCGTGTAAGGTTCCTTGCAACACAAGGCCTGGATTTCACTGACCCTACGGGCAGATGTAATCGCCACTAAAAAGGCAGCTTTCCAGGTCAAGTGCTGCAAAGAGGCCTTATGAATAGGCTCGAAAGGAGCACTCATCAGCTTAGTCAGTACAACATTAAGTTCCCCAGGGAGGGGAGGGGGACCTCACCGGTGGGAAAACCTTTTTCAGACCTTCTGGGAAATCTTTAACTACAGGCATAAGGAAGAAAGATGTCTGATTAGGAGACTTCCTATATGCTGTGATGGCAGCTAAATGAACCCTGATGGAGGGATATTTCAAGCCTGATCTTGCTAAATGCAATAGGTATGGAAGAATCACCTGCTCTTGGCCATGTACCGGGTCAAGAGAATGCTCACGACACCATATGAAAAACCTCTTCCACTTGAAAGCGTAAGACTTCCTAGTGGAGGGTCGCTTCGATTCTTTAAGAATAGTCATGCAGTCTGCTGGGAGGTCTAAATGTCCATACTGGATGACCTCAGGAGCCATGCCGTCAAGCGAAGGGAAGGAAGGTTGGGGTGCAACACCTTCCCCTGGTCTTTGGTCAGCAAGTCTGGACGGCATGGTAGGCGCCGGTGAGGAACCTCCGACATCTGAAGAAGATCCGGGTACCACCACCGGCGTGGCCACTCTGGTGCTATCAGGATCATTCTGGTGTTGGTCCTGTAGAACTTCTGGATCACTGCCGGGATCAGAGGCAGGGGGGGAAAGGCGTAGAGTAACGTTTGAGACCAGCTGATCAAAAGGCCATTCCCCAGTGATCCCTGTTGGGGGAACCTGGACGCGAAGACGGGGCATTTTGCATTGTCCGCGTCTGCGAACAGGTCTACGTCTGGTACGCCCCAACACCGAAAAACTTCTTGAGCCACTTCCTTGTTGAGCACCCAATCATGCGCTTCGACGAAGATTCTGCTGAGGCAGTCTGCTTGGACGTTTTGAATTACTGGTAGATGAACTGCCACGACGGACAGGCCTCTTGCTAGGAGCCAGTGCCAGATGGCTTGTGCTTCCAGAGACAAGACTCTTGACCTTGTGCCTCCCTGCTTGTTCAGATAGAACATAGTTGTTGTGTTGTCCGTTTGAATCTGGAGGTGGTTGGTGCGCAGGGCAGGATAAAGAGACTTGAGAGCAAGATGGACTGCTCGAAGCTCCAGGAAGTTTATATGGTAGCCTTGCTCTACCTCGGACCAAAGGCCTTGAACGTGGAGTTGGTCCATGTGAGCACCCCAGCCTTGGAGGGAGGCATCCGTGACAATTGACTGAGATGGAGGAGGACGATGAAAAGGAATTCCTCGTAGAAGATTGGATCGTTTCAACCACCATCTGATCGAGTCCCTGGCTCCTTGAGGAAGCATGACTCGGTCTTCCCACTGATCCGATCTTTGAGACCACTGATTCTCGAGGGCTTGTTGCAGAGGTCTCATGTGAAGGCGAGCATTGGGCACAATGTAAATGCATGATGCCATCGATCCCAGCAGAGAGGACACTTGTCTGGCTGTAGGGGCCTGATTGTCCAGAAGAAGGCGAGCCTTCAGAAGCATAGATGACAACCTCTCTTCCGAAGGACACACGCTTGCCTGAAGTGAGTCCAGAGAAGCACCCAGGTAGTGGATCCGCTGGGAAGGGTTGAGAACTGATTTCTTCAGATTGACGTGAAGCCCCAACTACTTCATCAGTCTGAGGCAGAACGAGAGATGGTGCTGAAGCAGAGACGGAGTGGAGCTCTTCAACAACCAATCGTCTAGATATGGATAGACGAAGATCTTTCTTTTGCGGAGAAAAGCAGCCACCACCGCCATGCATTTTGAGAATGTCCGAGGTGCAGATTTCAGGCCAAACGGCAGTACTCGATATTGGTAGTGACGACGTCCGATCTGAAATCTTAGAAACTTCCGATGTTTGATGGACACTGGTATGTGGAAGTAGGCATCCTGCAAGTTGATGGCACACATCCAGTCCCCCCGGTGTAGGTGTGGGAAGATGTGGTGCAGGGCAAGCATACGGAACTTTTCTTTTCGTATGAACTTGTTTAACCTTTGAAGGTCTGGAATGGGTCTGTATTCTTTGACAGTTCCTCGTTTTTGAACCAGGAAATATTGTGAGTACACTCCTTGATTTATGTGAATTGAGGGAACCTCCTCTATGGCCATTTCCTCTAGAAGGACGGAGACTTCGTCTTTTAGCAATTGAGTCTTGTAACGTGGAAGATGTTGCAACTGGGGAAACAGCTGAGGAGGAGGGGATTTGAACTTCAGCAAGTAACCATGCTGCACAATACTCAGCACCCATCTGTCTTTTGTAATGGATTGCCACTCTGTCAGATGATGAGAAACACTCCCTCCCACCGGAGTGGTGAACAGACGTGGAGGAAGCAATGGCTCAGGGCTTAGGAGGTTGTTTTGAGTTGAACTGCTGTCTGGTATTGCCACCTCTTCCTCTGCCAGGACGACGCTGCTGGAACTGCGTCTTCTGTTGCGACTGGGTTTGCCACTGAGGGGTTTGAACCCTCTGTTGGAAGGCCTTCCTGTCACCTTGGTGAAAGCGTTTCTTGAACTCCTTGCGCTTTTCTAATCCCACAGCTTTGACGATGTCCATTTCAGCTTTCATTTTGGACATTTTGTCGTCCGTGTGTGGACCAAACAGAGATTTCCCATTGAAGGGCAAATTCAAAATCTTCTTCTGGGCATCTGGTTTGAGCCCTGTCAGGCGGAGCCAGGCTGAACGATGGGAACAAATGCCACTTGAGTAGCCATGAGCTGCAAGGTCAGAGGCATCAACTGCGGCGCTAATACCTTGATTGGCTACCAGGCCTCCCTCCTGCAAAGTCTCCAGAAAATCTTGGCGATCTTCCTTGGGGAGCTTGTCTGTAAAGCGAGTCGGGAGTCCCAAAGAGACCTGTCGTACCTTCCAAGTAAGGCAGAGGCACTCGCCACCTTCATAAAGGAAGAAGAGGTGTTGCATACCTTCCTTCCAAAAGAGTCCATAAGCTTGCTATCTTTTTCAGGTGGTACTGAGGAAGACGTAGAGCCTGCATGGGACTTCATGGCAGCCGCCACAATGATAGAATCCGCAGGAGGATCCGATCTGAGGAACAAGGGATCCTCAGCAGGGGCCTTATACTTTTTGGCTATCCGAGATGGAACAGATCCCACCACTGCTGGTGTGAGGAATGTAGCCATAGCTGGTTCTAGGAGGCCAGGGACCAGGGGTAGTAGAGGTCTGGGCGCTGTACGATGATGGAGGGTATCAAATATCACAGAAGAGGGAACCACTGGAGTGTTCAGCGTGATATTAAGCTTTGTTGCTCCTCTGACTAATACATCTGAGAAAGTCACGAGGTCATCAATTGGAGAGACTCGGGAAGGTGGCGTAGAGGAATAGGTCGGAGAATAATCTCGGTAAGAAGACCTAGTCGATGACGACCTTGTGGAAGACCTTGTACGTCACCTCCTATGGGACCTGTTACGATTCCTGTTGTGACTGTCCCTAGATCTAGAACGATGTCTTGATGGAGACCTTGGTCTTGGCCTGACTGGAGATTTGGATCTTGGTCTTGGCCTGACTGGAGATTTGGATCTTGGTCTTGGCCTGACTGGAGATTTGGATCTGGCAGGTGTCTTTGACCGCACTGGGGAACGTGATCTGACTCGCGATCTCGGTCTGGGTGACCTCCTGGGGCTCCGAGGAGATCTAGCTGGTCTAGCTGGAGTCTTCGCCTTAGAAGTGGAATATGTACGGGAGTAGTCCGAGCCCGGACTACTCTGTCCAGATACAGCCCCTTGAGGATGAGAAATCAAGGTGCCCGCTGATTTGGGCGTAGATTCTGGGGAAATCTGCACAATGTTCAAGCCAGGAGATGACGATTTTCCTCCTGAAGACTTTGAACCCGGTGACTCCACCTCTGCCGTCACTTTATCCCTCGACGGCGAAATCCTCGACGTCGAAGAAGTCTGGGTGACTAACAGCGTCGAGCGGTGTCTTGAATCACGCCGTGAAAAGCCCGACTGAGAGCCTCGACGTCGATCCGGAGATCTCAACGTCGATCTTCCTCGACATCGATCAGATAGAGGTACTTCATGACGTCGAGTCGACGACGTTGCTCGACGTCGTCTCGACGATGATCTTCCTCGACGTCGCGTCGACGGCGACCTTTCCTGGCGTCGACCTCCTTGACGTCGAAGGATGGGATCTGACAGTCCCTCTCGACGGCGGCCCGCTTGCCAGCGGCGACCTAGATGCCATCCTAACTCTCGACGCCGAGGGTGGCGGAGAGTGTCTCGACGTCGACGGAAGCCTCGACGTCGACGGAGACTTAGAAGTATAGCAGCAGCCATGGACTTCGAGCCCGAATCATGGTGCCTCGACGCCGACTTACTTGACTGCGGCGGAGATCTTCGACGTCGTGAAGATGATCGGGGCCTTTTCGACGGCGTCTTCGACGTCGACGGAGATCTTCGACCTTCATTCCTCTTTCTGGAGACAGGAGAGGTGGAATGACGCCGTTTCTGGGCATGCTTGCTTGTAGGAGACGATCTAGGGGCTGAGGAAGCACCCACCTGGTGACTCTTGTCCATCTCCTGCATGGCATGAAGTCGAATCCTCTCCCTGCCGCGAAGAGTCCGACTTTTAAATTTTCTACAATGATGGCACTGATCAGGAATGTGTGAAGATGGAAGGCACACAATACACACAGAGTGTGGATCATTCAGAGCCATCTTTTTGTCACAAGAAGGACATTTCCTAAAAAGAGCAGGCATTCTGACAGGAAATTCCTATGGGTTACCACAGAAAAATAAATCAGAAGCCTTATTTATTCAAAAAATGTCGAATAATTAGAGAAAACTCTCTCAAAAAACCAATTTCAGTTGAAAACTGAAGAGCTCAAGCTCCAGGATCCTCACAGAAGGAGCCGGAAAAAAGAACTGACCCAACTGTCACCTGTGGTGCACCATGGGAGCAGGGGGTTGCCTTCAGGTCTTAAAGGCACGGTACCCCTACTCTAATGCCTTAAAGGCAAGTGTCAGTTTTCTCTGTTTGCTTTATACTCTACTGCAGCCTACTGGTAAATGCCTGCAATTACAGGTTTTTCCTATGGCAATAAAGCATTGTTGTATACAAATGTCTTTCTGCTCTTTTTCTTCCTTAGGGTTTGGAAGAGTACTACTGTATGTATGCTAATTTATGTAATTTTGCGGCAATTTTGCCAGTTGGAAAATGTTTTTTAGGCTGCAAATATATGTTTCACATATATATACATATATATTTATATGTGTTTTCTATATGCTCCGGGATCCCGCACATGGGCGGGGATACTTCATAGATTAGGACTTTGATGAGTATCCCCTGGATGAGAACTAACGTGTGTACATCTTCCCACTGCCTAGGGAACTTTGTTGTAGGTTTAGGTCGGGCCGGTGAGGTCCTAATTGTTTTACAATTAGTTTCTCTTCACGCTTCAGTCCAATGAATAGCTTTGCAAGTAGTTGCTCTACTGTATTCATGGTTTCTTACCAATATTAAAGTTACCTGTCAATAATCAAAGTAGAACATATGAAGTTTGGTGCAAATACATAATATTTCTGTTTAAATGCATATTTTGGGCATTATCGCAATATATCTCCAACAGTTACCCTTCGCACAATATGACTGATAAAAATATAGCCTTATAGCCTGCTCCCTCAGTGTGCCACACTGTTTGCAAATGTGTGAACACAACAAGGGAACCCAATCAAGTCAGCTAAGGACCTTGGGAGCAGTTACCTTTAGACAACAGTGGTCCTTTGGAGTGAAGAAGTTAGGGAACAATAAAATATAGACAGAATCGTAGCTATATTTGTTTTGACATATCCAGCCTAAACAGAGGTCTGATATTTACTTATGAATCAATTGCGAAAGTATTATACAATATTACACAAGGTAGGGCACAAGCCTGTGCCCTACTAATCACACAGATACATACATTCATACAAGGGCAGAAAAACAGGGGGCTTTTTTAGGCAAAAGCTATGGGTTAGCTACGATTCTGTCTATATTTTATTGTTCCCTAACTTCTTCACTCCAAAGGACTACTGTTTTCTAAAAGACACTGTTTGATAAGGAACTCAAGAAGATATATATCCTAAGCCACAGGTGAGGGCCTATTACAAGGCAAGGGAGAGGTTCTTCAACAACCTGTATCACCAGAAGCAGGTGGGCTGTAAAAGGCTAGTATTACATTCCATCCAATGACTGTTTAATGTTTCAAATTAGAAAGAGGGAAACATTGGGAACAGAAGGCTTACACCAGCCGTTATTATCCATGAGCAAATTCATTGTCTTCAAATGAGCGCTCAACATTCAAAGCAATCTTTAATATTGATTACACAGCTATATGTCTCAAATTCATACTGATGTGCATGTAGACTCCACCCACAATGTTGACAACTTACATAGCCCTTCACTACAATGTAAAAAAAATAGCATCAGTTTCCTTACCTCCCATGAGTCGTCTGGGAGGAACCATATGCAGAGGCCGTTGTTTCTTGCCTCCAGTATATCCTGCCACCTCATTCCCATATGGCGAAAAAACTCTAAATTATTCTGACAATCAAAATATAACAAAATGTTGTTTTATCAACCAAACACATAGGCGTCATTGCGTTTCACTGCAAGACTAAATTATAACAAGGAGTGGTGTTTACTCTACAAGCTTTTGCCTTTATTGGAATGTGTCAAGTGCCAGGTGTTTTCTTTATTTATTTGGGTTTAAGTCAACTTGCACTTTGATACGAGATTGAGCTCTCTATGGCTGTTTTATTTAAATTCAAAATATTTTGCCCGGCACAAGGCCCTCGGGCATCACTTTTCTGACAAGCAATTCATGTGAGGACTACTCATCGCTGCATATGGTAGATGCATAATCTGCTGCAAGTACCCTATGCTATCAGTGCTATTTCAAACCTAGTCATATAGTTGAGGGCACCGCTCATGCACCGCTCGCTTAAGAAATTGTACTTGCAAGTGCACATGCATCATTGTACTTCATTCTGACACTCCTCTAATCTATGAGGGCACCGATTCTCGACCAGCCTCCTGCCATCATCAGAGCTCACGAGTGTCAGTGCTTTACTGTACCCTGACGCGCCTCTATACTGTTTGTAGGCTGCTCCACATCCGGCTGCGCGTGCGCATGCACACATGCACACTGCAGAGATTCACACCCTATATAAACCACACACACAGACTCCTGAAAACTAAATAAAGGTTGCATTTTAATGTGCATTTAAAAAAATGTGCAACATTGGACGCAAAAGCATCACTTTGAGTCTTTGTTGTTCAAGATTCAGGGAAGATTTTTTTTAAATGAAAGTATATATTTGAGTCAGGTGTATGAGAACAGCTCAAGAGACACGGGGGTGGCTTGTCACATTCACATGATATTATCATCTCTTCGCCCCTCTCACGGATTAGTATAGACATCTGAAGTGCTTGTGATGTGGTGATATTTCAGTGGCCACCTTGGAGAGGGGCAAGGTTGGCCAAGGTGGTGACAACAATACAGATTAAGACGACTTGCAGAATCAAATTTTGAATTACAATTTAAAATTTCAGAACACTTCATAGGATTCAGAAAGTCAAGGTGTTTGAGATTACATATAGATGTACGTTGAGTATAGTTCCGCATTATATCACGGAGGTCCAATCCTCAAGGAGGTTAAGTCCTGTATTTAGGCTTTCTGTCTTTAGAATCCATTTAAGCTCCTCTTTGTTTAAGATTCTTTTGATGTCACCGCCTCTGGGGGGTACTTTTATGGCATTGATTATAGTCCAGCGGATGTCATTTTCAGAATGTCCCTTTTGTAGGAAATGCTCAACCAATGGAGCATTTGCTGTTTTGCATCATATCGTGCAACTGTGTTGGGAGATGCGAAGGCAGATTTTCTGGGTGGTTTGACCTACATATATTTTATTGCAAGGACAAAAGATGGCACATACTATATTGCACGTGTTACATTTAGTAAACATTTTAAGTTCATTCCTGATGTCATTGAAAACAAATTCTTTACATTCAATAGTAAATTCGGAGACCACACAGTTACCGCATTTAGAGTGGCCCTTCAGTGGTGCTAAGGACCAGAGGTCGTGCAGTGTCGGGTTGTTGTTCCTTGTCAGTGGCAGTGCAGCCCGGACCAATTGGTCCTTGATGTCCTTCCTTCCATAGGCAATTGAGGCTACCCTTAGGCAGATATGTATTATGTCCTGATGATGATTTGCATTTTGCTGAAAGCGGATCGAAACGCCGTGGACACCCTTGAAACACCTTATACAAGCTAAATTGTGTTTACTAAATGTGTAAAGATGTTGTGGTTTATTTTTGTTGTACTCTGACATTACCAAAACTATAAGTGCAACTAACCCATTGCTTTTGCCTTAAAAATCCCCCCGTTTTTCTCCCCTTGTATGTATGTATCTGTTTGATTAGTAGGGCACGGGCTTGTGCCCTACCTTGTGTATTATTGTATAATACTTTCACAATTGATTCATAAGTAAATATCAGAACTCTGTCTACGCTGGATATGTCGAAACAAATATAGCTATGATTCTGTCTATATTTTATTGTTCCCTAACTCCTTCACTCCAAAGGACCACTGTTGTCTAAAAGACACTGTTTGATAAGGAACTCAAGACGATATATCTTAAGCCACAGGTGAGGGCCTATTACAAGGCAAGGGAGAGGTCCTTCAACAACCGGTATCACCAGAAGCAGGTGGGCGGTAAAAGGCTAGTATTACATTCCATCCAATGACGGTTTAATGTTTCAAATTAAAAAGAGGGAAACAGAAAGTCAAACATTGGGAACAGAAGGCTTACACCAGCCGTTATTATCCATGAGCAAATTCATTGTCTTCAAATGAGCGCTCAACATTCAAAGCAATCTTTAATATTGATTACACAGCTATATGTCTCAAATTCATACTGATGTGCATGTAGACTCCACCCACAATGTAGACAACTTACATAGCCCTTCACTACAATGTAAAAAAAATAGCATCAGTTTCCTTACCTCCCATGAGCTGTCTGGGAGGGACCGTACGGCGAAGCCGTTGATTCCTGCCTCCAGGACATCCCGCAACCTTATTCCAATATGGCGAAAAAACCTATTCGGAAAAGCAAAATATAACAAAATGTTGTTTTGTCAACCAAACACATAGGTGTCATTGCGTTTCACTGCAAGACTAAATTATAACAAGGAGTGATGTTTACTCTACAAGCTTTTGCCTTTACTGGAATGTGTCAAGTGCCAGGTGTTTTCTTTATTTATTTGGGTTTAAGTCAACTTGCACTTTGATACGAGATTGAGCTCTCTATGGCTGTTTTATTTAAATTCAAAGTATTTTGCCCGGCACAAGGCCCTCGGGCATCACTTTTCTGACAAGCAATTCATGTGAGGACTACTCATCGCTGCATATGGTGGATGCATAATCTGCTGCAAGTACCCTATGCTATCAGTGCTATTTCAAACCTAGTCATATAGTTGAGGGTACTGCTCATGCACCGCTCGCTTAAGAAATTGTACTTGCAAGTGCACATGCATCATTGTACTTCATTCTGACACTCCTCTAATCTATGAGGGCATCGATTCTCGACCAGCCTCCTGCCATCATCAGTGCTCACGAGTGCCAGTGCTTTACTGTACCCTGACGCGCCTCTCTACTGTTTGTAGGCTGCTCCACATCCGGCTGCGCGCGCGCGCATGCACACATGCACACTGCAGAGATTCACACCCTATATAAACCACGCACACAGACTCCGGAATACTAAATAAAGGTTGCATTTTAATGTGCATTTAAAAAAATGTGCAACGTTGGACGCAAAAGCATCACTTTGAGTCTTTGTTGTTCAAGATTCAGGGAAGATTTTTTTTAAATGAAAGTATATATTTGAGTCAGGTGTATGAGAACAGCTCAAGAGGCACGGGGGTTGCTTGTCACATTCACATGATATTATTATCTCTTCACCCCTCTCACGGATTAGTATGGACATGTGAAGTGCTTGTGGTGGGGTGATATTTCAGTGGCCATCTTGGAGAGGGGCAAGGTTAGCCATGGTGGTGACAACAATACAGATTAAGACGACTTGCAGAATCAAATTTTGAATTAAAATTTTAAATTTCAGAACAATTCATAGGATTCAGAAAGTCAAGGTGTTTGAGATTACATATAGATGTACGTTGAGTATAGTTCTGCATTATATCATGGAGGTCCAATCCTCAAGGAGGTTAAGTCCTGTATTTAGGCATTCTGTCTTTAGAATCTATTTAAGCTCCTCTTTGTTTAAGATTCTTTTGATGTCACCGCCTCTGGGGGGTACTTTTATGGCTTTGATTATAGTCCAGCGGATGTCATTTTCAGAATGTCCCTTTTGTAGGAAATGCTCAACCAATGGAGCATTTGCTATTTTGCATCATATCCTGCAACTGTGTTGGGAGATGCGAAGGCTAATTTTCTGGGTGGTTTGACCTACATATATTTTATTGCAAGGACAAAATATGGCACATACTACATTGCACGTGTTACAGTTAGTAAATATTTTAAGTTCATTCCTGATGTAATTGAAAACAAATTCTTTACATTCAATAGTAAATTCGCAGACCACACAGTTACCACATTTAGAGTGGCCCTTCAGTGGTGCTAAGGACCAGAGGTCGTGCAGTGTCGGGTTGTTGTTCCTTGTCAGTGGCAGTGCAGCCCGGACCAATTGGTCCTTGAAGTCCTTCGTTCCATAGTCAATTGAAGCTACCCTTAGGCATATATATATTATGTCCTGATGATGATTTGCATATTGCTGAAAGCGGATTGAAACGCCGTCAACTCCCTTGAAACACCTTATACAAGCTAAATTGTGTTTACTAAATGTGTAAAGGTGTTTTGGTTTATTTTTGTTGTACTCTGACATTACCAAAACTATAAGTGCAACTAACCCATTGCTTTTGCCTAAAAAAGCCCCCCGTTTTTCTCCCCTTGTATGTATGTATCTGTGTGATTAGTAGGGCACGGGCTTGTGCCCTACCTTGTGTATTATTGTATAATACTTTCACAATTGATTCCTAAGTAAATATCAGAACTCTGTCTACCCTGGATATGCCAAAACAAATATAGCTATGATTCTGTCTATATTTTATTGTTCCCTAACTCCTTCACTCCAAAGGACCACTGTTGTCTAAAAGACACTGTTTGATAAGGAACTCAAGACGATATATCCTAAGCCACAGGTGAGGGCCTATTACAAGGCAAGGGAGAGGTCGTTCAACAACCGGTATCACCAGAAGCAGGTGGGCGGTAAAAGGCTAGTATTACATTCCATCCAATGACGATTTAATGTTTCAAATTAAAAAGAGGGAAACAGAAAGTCAAACATTGGGAACTGAAGGCTTACACCAGCCGTTATTATCCATGAGCAAATTCATTGTCTTCAAATGAGCGCTCAACATTCAAAGCAATCTTTAATATTGATTACACAGCTATATGTCTCAAATTCATACTGATGTGCATGTAGACTCCAACCACAATGTAGACAACTTACATAGCCCTTCACTACAATGTAAAAAAAATTAGCATCAGTTTCCTTACCTCCCATGAGCCGTCTGTGAGGGACCGTATGGCGAGGCCGTTGATTCCTGCCTCCAGGACATCCCGCCACCTTATTCCCATATGGCGAAAAAACTTATTCTGAAAAGCAAAATATAACAAAATGTTGTTTTGTCAACCAAACACACAGGCGTCATTGCGTTTCACTGCAAGACTAAATTATAACAAGGAGTGGTGTTTACTCTACAAGCTTTTGCCTTTATTGGAATGTGTCAAGTGCCAGGTGTTTTCTTTATTTATTTGGGTTTAAGTCAACTTGCACTTTGATACAAGATTGAGCTCTCTATGGCTGTTTTATTTAAATTCAAACTATTTTGCCCGGCACAAGGCCCTCGGGCATCACTTTTCTGACAAGCAATTCATGTGAGGACTACTCATCGCTGCATATGGTAGATGCATAATCTGCTGCAAGTACCCTATGCTATCAGTGCTATTTCAAACCTAGTCATATAGTTGAGGGCACCGCTCATGCACCGCTCGCTTAAGAAATTGTACTTGCAAGTGCACATGCATCATTGTACTTCATTCTGACACTCCTCTAATCTATGAGGGCACCGATTCTCGACCAGCCTCCTGCCATCATCAGAGCTCACGAGTGTCAGTGCTTTACTGTACCCTGACGCGCCTCTATACTGTTTGTAGGCTGCTCCACATCCGGCTGCGCGTGCGCATGCACACATGCACACTGCAGAGATTCACACCCTATATAAACCACACACACAGACTCCTGAAAACTAAATAAAGGTTGCATTTTAATGTGCATTTAAAAAAATGTGCAACATTGGACGCAAAAGCATCACTTTGAGTCTTTGTTGTTCAAGATTCAGGGAAGATTTTTTTTAAATGAAAGTATATATTTGGGTCAGGTGTATGAGAACAGCTCAAGAGACACGGGGTGGCTTGTCACATTCACATGATATTATCATCTCTTCGCCCCTCTCACGGATTAGTATAGACATCTGAAGTGCTTGTGATGTGGTGATATTTCAGTGGCCACCTTGGAGAGGGGCAAGGTTGGCCAAGGTGGTGACAACAATACAGATTAAGACGACTTGCAGAATCAAATTTTGAATTACAATTTAAAATTTCAGAACACTTCATAGGATTCAGAAAGTCAAGGTGTTTGAGATTACATATAGATGTACGTTGAGTATAGTTCCGCATTATATCACGGAGGTCCAATCCTCAAGGAGGTTAAGTCCTGTATTTAGGCTTTCTGTCTTTAGAATCCATTTAAGCTCCTCTTTGTTTAAGATTCTTTTGATGTCACCGCCTCTGGGGGGTACTTTTATGGCATTGATTATAGTCCAGCGGATGTCATTTTCAGAATGTCCCTTTTGTAGGAAATGCTCAACCAATGGAGCATTTGCTGTTTTGCATCATATCGTGCAACTGTGTTGGGAGATGCGAAGGCAGATTTTCTGGGTGGTTTGACCTACATATATTTTATTGCAAGGACAAAAGATGGCACATACTATATTGCACGTGTTACATTTAGTAAACATTTTAAGTTCATTCCTGATGTCATTGAAAACAAATTCTTTACATTCAATAGTAAATTCGGAGACCACACAGTTACCGCATTTAGAGTGGCCCTTCAGTGGTGCTAAGGACCAGAGGTCGTGCAGTGTCGGGTTGTTGTTCCTTGTCAGTGGCAGTGCAGCCCGGACCAATTGGTCCTTGATGTCCTTCCTTCCATAGGCAATTGAGGCTACCCTTAGGCAGATATGTATTATGTCCTGATGATGATTTGCATTTTGCTGAAAGCGGATCGAAACGCCGTCGACACCCTTGAAACACCTTATACAAGCTAAATTGTGTTTACTAAATGTGTAAAGATGTTGTGGTTTATTTTTGTTGTACTCTGACATTACCAAAACTATAAGTGCAACTAACCCATTGCTTTTGCCTTAAAAATCCCCCCGTTTTTCTCCCCTTGTATGTATGTATCTGTGTGATTAGTAGGGCACGGGCTTGTGCCCTACCTTGTGTATTATTCTATAATACTTTCACAATTGATTCATAAGTAAATATCAGAACTCTGTCTATGCTGGATATGTCAAAACAAATATAGCTACGATTCTGTCTATATTTTATTGTTCCCGAACTCCTTCACTCCAAAGGACCACTGTTGTCTAAAAGACACTGTTTGATAAGGAACTCAAGAAGATATATATCCTAAGCCACAGGTGAGGGCCTATTACAAGGCAAGGGAGAGGTCCTTCAACAACCGGTATCATCAGAAGCAGGTGGGCGGTAAAAGGCTAGTATTACATTCCATTCAATAACGGTTGAATGTTTCAAATTAAAAAGAGGGAAACAGAAAGTCAAACATTGGGAACAGAAGGCTTTCACCAGCCGTTATTATCCATGAGCAAATTCATTGTCTGCAAATGAGCGCTCAACATTCAAAGCAATCTTTAATATTGATTACACAGCTATATGTCTCAGATTCATACTCATGTGCATGTAGACTCCACCCACAATGTAGACAACTTACATAGCCCTTCACTACAATGTAAAACAAATAGCATCAGTTTCCTTACCTCCCATGAGCCGTCTGGGAGGGACCGTATGGCGAGGCTGTTAATTCCTGCCTCCAGGACATCCCGCCACCTTATTCCCATATGGCGAAAAAACTTATTCTGAAAAGCAAAATATAACAAAATGTTGTTTTGTCAACCAAACACATAGGCGTCATTGCGTTTCACTGCAAGACTAAATTATAACAAGGAGTGGTGTTTACTCTACAAGCTTTTGCCTTTACTGGAATGTGTCAAGTGCCAGGTGTTTTCTTTATTTATTTGGGTTTAAGTCAACTTGCACTTTGATACGTGATTGAGCTCTCTATGACTGTTTTATTTAAATTCAAAGTATTTTGCCCGGCACAAGGCCCTCGGGCATCACTTTTCTGACAAGCAATTCATGTGAGGACTACTCATTGCTGCATATGGTGTATGCACAATCTGCTGCAAGCACCCTATGCTATCAGTGCTATTTCAAACCTAGTCATATAGTTGAGGGCACCGCTCATGCACCGCTCGCTTAAGAAATTGTACTTGCAAGTGCACATGCATCATTGTACTTCATTCTGACACTCCTCTAATCTATGAGGGCACCGATTCTCGACCAGCCTCCTGCCATCATCAGTGCTCACGAGTGCCAGTGCTTTACTGTACCCTGACGCGCCTCTCTACTGTTTGTAGGCTGCCCCACATCCGGCTGCGCACGCATGCACACATGCACACTGCAGAGATTCACACCCTATATAAACCACGCACACAGACTCCGGAATACTAAATAAAGGTTGGATTTTAATGGGCATTTAAAAAAATGTGCAACGTTGGACGCAAAAGCATCAATTTGAGTCTTTGTTGTTCAAGATTCAGGGAAGATTTTTTTTAAATGAAAGTATATATTTGAGTCAGGTGTATGAGAACAGCTCAAGAGGCACGGGGGTTGCTTGTCACATTCACATGATATTATTATCTCTTCACCCCTCTCACGGATTAGTATGGACATGTGAAGTGCTTGTGGTGGGGTGATATTTCAGTGGCCATCTTGGAGAGGGGCAAGGTTAGCCATGGTGGTGACAACAATACCGATTAAGACGACTTGCAGAATCAAATTTTGAATTAAAATTTAAAATTTCAGAACAATTCATAGGATTCAGAAAGTCAAGGTGTTTGAGATTACATATAGATGTACGTTGAGTATAGTTCTGCATTATATCATGGAGGTCCAATCCTCAAGGAGGTTAAGTCCTGTATTTAGGCATTCTGTCTTTAGAATCTATTTAAGCTCCTCTTTGTTTAAGATTCTTTTGATGTCACCGCCTCTGGGGGGTACTTTTATGGATTTGATTATAGTCCAGCGGATGTCATTTTCAGAATGTCCCTTTTGTAGGAAATGCTCAACCAATGGAGCATTTGCTATTTTGCATCATATCCTGCAACTGTGTTGGGAGATGCGAAGGCTGATTTTCTGGGTGGTTTGACCTACATATATTTTATTGCAAGGACAAAATATGGCACATACTACATTGCACGTGTTACAGTTAGTAAACATTTTAAGTTCATTCCTGATGTAATTGAAAACAAATTCTTTACATTCAATAGTAAATTCGCAGACCACACAGTTACCGCATTTAGAGTGGCCCTTCAGTGGTGCTAAGGACCAGAGGTCGTGCAGTGTCGGGTTGTTGTTCCTTGTCAGTGGCAGTGCAGCCCGGACCAATTGGTCCTTGATGTCCTTCGTTCCATAGTCAATTGAAGCTACCCTTAGGCATATATATATTATGTCCTGATGATGATTTGCATATTGCTGAAAGCGGATTGAAACGCCGTCAACTCCCTTGAAACACCTTATACAAGCTAAATTGTGTTTACTAAATGTGTAAAGGTGTTTTGGTTTATTTTTGTTGTACTCTGACATTACCAAAACTATAAGTGCAACTAACCCATTGCTTTTGCCTAAAAAAGCCCCCCGTTTTTCTCCCCTTGTATGTATGTATCTGTGTGATTAGTAGGGCACGGGCTTGTGCCCTACCTTGTGTATTATTGTATAATACTTTCACAATTGATTCCTAAGTAAATATCAGAACTCTGTCTACGCTGGATATGCCAAAACAAATATAGCTATGATTCTGTCTATATTTTATTGTTCCCTAACTCCTTCACTCCAAAGGACCACTGTTGTCTAAAAGACACTGTTTGATAAGGAACTCAAGACGATATATCCTAAGCCACAGGTGAGGCCCTATTACAAGGCAAGGGAGAGGTCCTTCAACAACCGGTATCACCAGAAGCAGGTGGGCGGTAAAAGGCTAGTATTACATTCCATCCAATGACGATTTAATGTTTCAAATTAAAAAGAGGGAAACAGAAAGTCAAACATTGGGAACTGAAGGCTTACACCAGCCGTTATTATCCATGAGCAAATTCATTGTCTTCAAATGAGCGCTCAACATTCAAAGCAATCTTTAATATTGATTACACAGCTATATGTCTCAAATTCATACTGATGTGCATGTAGACTCCAACCACAATGTAGACAACTTACATAGCCCTTCACTACAATGTAAAAAAAATTAGCATCAGTTTCCTTACCTCCCATGATGGGCCTTCATTCTACCATCCATATATAGTTTCATTGTCCATCTCCCATTTGGCCCTCCATCTCTTCCCCATGATGTGGAACCATTCCAAATCATGCTGAAAAGCAAAATATAACAAAATGTTGTTTTGTCAACCAAACACATAGGCGTCATTGCGTTTCACTGCAAGACTAAATTATAACAAGGAGTGGTGTTTACTCTACAAGCTTTTGCCTTTACTGGAATGTGTCAAGTGCCAGGTGTTTTCTTTATTTATTTGGGTTTAAGTCAACTTGCACTTTGATACGAGATTGAGCTCTCTATGGCTGTTTTATTTAAATTCAAAGTATTTTGCCCGGCACAAGGCCCTCGGGCATCACTTTTCTGAAAAGCAATTCATGTGAGGACTACTCATCGCTGCATATGGTGGATGCATAATCTGCTGCAAGTACTCTACGCTATCAGTGCTATTTCAAACCTAGTCATATAGTTGAGGGCACCGCTCATGCACCGCTCGCTTAAGAAATTGTATTCGCAAGTGCACATGCATCATTGTACTTCATTCTGACACTCCTCTAATCTATGAGGGCACCGATTCTCGACCAGCCTCCTGCCATCATCAGAGCTCACGAGTGCCAGTGCTTTACTGTACCCTGACGCGCCTCTCTACTGTTTGTAGGCTGCTCCACATCCGGCTGCGCGCGCGTGCACACATGCACACTGCAGAGATTCACACCCTATATAAACCACGCACACAGACTCCGGAATACTAAATAAAGGTTGGATTTTAATGTGCATTTAAAAAAATGTGCAACGTTGGACGCAAAAGCATCAATTTGAGTCTTTGTTGTTCAAGATTCAGGGAAGATTTTTTTTAATGAAAGTATATATTTGAGTCAGGTGTATGAGAACAGCTCAAGAGGCACGGGGGTTGCTTGTCACATTCACATGATATTATCATCTCTTCACCCCTCTCATGGATTAGTATGGACATGTGAAGTGCTTGTGATGGGGTGATATTTCAGTGGCCATCTTGGAGAGGGGCAAGGTTAGCCATGGTGGTGACAACAATACAGATTAAGACGACTTGCAGAATCAAATTTTGAATTAAAATTTAAAATTTCAGAACAATTCATAGGATTCAGAACGTCAAGGTGTTTGAGATTACATATAGATGTACGTTGAGTATAGTTCCGCATTATATCACGGAGGTCCAATCCTCAAGGAGGTTAAGTCCTGTATTTAGGCTTTCTGTCTTTAGAATACATTTAAGCTCCTCTTTGTTTAAAATCTTTTGATGTCACCGCCTCTGGGGGGTACTTTTCTGGCATTGATTATAGTCCAGCGGATGTCATTTTCAGAATGTCCCTTTTGTAGGAAATGCTCAACCAATGGAGCATTTGCTGTTTTGCATCATATCCTGCAACTGTGTTGGGAGATGCGAAGGCAGATTTTCTGGGTGGTTTGACCTACATATATTTTATTGCAAGGACAAAATATGGCACATACTACATTGCACGTGTTACAGTTAGTAAACATTTTAAGTTCATTCCTGATGTAATTGAAAACAAATTCTTTACATTCAATAGTAAATTCGCAGACCACACAGTTACCGCATTTAGAGTGGCCCTTCAGTGGTGCTAAGGACCAGAGGTCGTGCAGTGTCGGGTTGTTGTTCCTTGTCAGTGGCAGTGCAGCCCGGACCAATTGATCCTTGATGTCCTTCCTTCCATAGTCACTTGAGGCTACCCTTAGGCATATATATATTATGTCCTGATGATGATTTGCATATTGCTGAAAGCGGATCGAAACGCCGTCGACTCCCTTGAAACACCTTATACAAGCTAAATTGTGTTTACTAAATGTCTAAAGGTGTTGCGGTTTATTTTTGTTGTACTCTGACATTACCAAAAGTATAAGTGCAACTAACCCATTGCTTTTGCCTAAAAAAGCCCCCCGTTTTTCTCCCATTGTATGTATGTATCTGTGTGATTAGTAGGGCACGGGCTTGTGCCCTACCTTGTGTATTATTGTATAATACTTTAACAATTGATTCATAAGTAAATATCAGAACTCTGTCTACGCTGGATATGTCAAAACAAATATAGCTATGATTCTGTCTATATTTTATTGTTCCCTAACTCCTTCACTCCAAAGGACCACTGTTGTCTAAAAGACACTGTTTGATAAGGAACTCAAGACGATATATCCTAAGCCACAGGTGAGGGCCTATTACAAGGCAAGGGAGAGGTCGTTTAACAACCGGTATCACCAGAAGCAGGTGGGCGGTAAAAGGCTAGTATTACATTCCTTCTAATGACGGTTTAATGTTTTAAATTAAAAAGAGGGAAACAGAAAGTCAAACATTGGGAACAGAAGGCTTACTCCAGCCGTTATTATCCATGAGCAAATTCATTGTCTTCAAATGAGTGCTCAGCATTCAAAGCAATCTTTAATATTGATTACACAGCTATATGTCTCAAATTCATACTGATGTGCATGTAGACTCCACCCACAATGTAGACAACTTACATAGCCCTTCACTACAATGTAAAAAAATATAGCATCCGTTTCCTTACCTCCCATGATGGGGCTTCGTGGTACCACCCATATATACTTTGGTTATCCACCTCCCATCGGGCCCTCCATCTCTTTCCCATCAGATAAAACCATTCCAAATCATGCTGAAAAGCAAAATATAACAAAATGTTGTTTTGTCAACCAAACACATAGGCGTCATTGCGTTTCACTGCAAGACTAAATTATAACAAGGAGTGGTGTTTACTCTACAAGCTTTTGCCTTTACTGGAATGTGTCAAGTGCCAGGTGTTTTCTTTATTTATTTGGGTTTAAGTCAACTTGCACTTTGATACGAGATTGAGCTCTCTATGGCTGTTTTATTTAAATTCAAAGTATTTTGCCCGGCACAAGGCCCTCGGGCATCACTTTTCTGACAAGCAATTCATGTGAGGACTACTCATCGCTGCATATGGTGGATGCATAATCTGCTGCAAGTACTCTACGCTATCAGTGCTATTTCAAACCTAGTCATATAGTTGAGGGCACCGCTCATGCACCGCTCGCTTAAGAAATTGTATTCGCAAGTGCACATGCATCATTGTACTTCATTCTGACACTCCTCTAATCTATGAGGGCACCGATTCTCGACCAGCCTCCTGCCATCATCAGAGCTCACGAGTGCCAGTGCTTTACTGTACCCTGACGCGCCTCTCTACTGTTTGTAGGCTGCTCCACATCCGGCTGCGCGCGCGTGCACACATGCACACTGCAGAGATTCACACCCTATATAAACCACGCACACAGACTCCGGAATACTAAATAAAGGTTGGATTTTAATGTGCATTTAAAAAAATGTGCAACGTTGGACGCAAAAGCATCAATTTGAGTCTTTGTTGTTCAAGATTCAGGGAAGATTTTTTTTAATGAAAGTATATATTTGAGTCAGGTGTATGAGAACAGCTCAAGAGGCACGGGGGTTGCTTGTCACATTCACATGATATTATCATCTCTTCACCCCTCTCATGGATTAGTATGGACATGTGAAGTGCTTGTGATGGGGTGATATTTCAGTGGCCATCTTGGAGAGGGGCAAGGTTAGCCATGGTGGTGACAACAATACAGATTAAGACGACTTGCAGAATCAAATTTTGAATTAAAATTTAAAATTTCAGAACAATTCATAGGATTCAGAACGTCAAGGTGTTTGAGATTACATATAGATGTACGTTGAGTATAGTTCCGCATTATATCACGGAGGTCCAATCCTCAAGGAGGTTAAGTCCTGTATTTAGGCTTTCTGTCTTTAGAATACATTTAAGCTCCTCTTTGTTTAAAATCTTTTGATGTCACCGCCTCTGGGGGGTACTTTTCTGGCATTGATTATAGTCCAGCGGATGTCATTTTCAGAATGTCCCTTTTGTAGGAAATGCTCAACCAATGGAGCATTTGCTGTTTTGCATCATATCCTGCAACTGTGTTGGGAGATGCGAAGGCAGATTTTCTGGGTGGTTTGACCTACATATATTTTATTGCAAGGACAAAATATGGCACATACTACATTGCACGTGTTACAGTTAGTAAACATTTTAAGTTCATTCCTGATGTAATTGAAAACAAATTCTTTACATTCAATAGTAAATTCGCAGACCACACAGTTACCGCATTTAGAGTGGCCCTTCAGTGGTGCTAAGGACCAGAGGTCGTGCAGTGTCGGGTTGTTGTTCCTTGTCAGTGGCAGTGCAGCCCGGACCAATTGATCCTTGATGTCCTTCCTTCCATAGTCACTTGAGGCTACCCTTAGGCATATATATATTATGTCCTGATGATGATTTGCATATTGCTGAAAGCGGATCGAAACGCCGTCGACTCCCTTGAAACACCTTATACAAGCTAAATTGTGTTTACTAAATGTCTAAAGGTGTTGCGGTTTATTTTTGTTGTACTCTGACATTACCAAAACTATAAGTGCAACTAACCCATTGCTTTTGCCTAAAAAAGCCCCCCGTTTTTCTCCCATTGTATGTATGTATCTGTGTGATTAGTAGGGCACGGGCTTGTGCCCTACCTTGTGTATTATTGTATAATACTTTAACAATTGATTCATAAGTAAATATCAGAACTCTGTCTACGCTGGATATGTCAAAACAAATATAGCTATGATTCTGTCTATATTTTATTGTTCCCTAACTCCTTCACTCCAAAGGACCACTGTTGTCTAAAAGACACTGTTTGATAAGGAACTCAAGACGATATATCCTAAGCCACAGGTGAGGGCCTATTACAAGGCAAGGGAGAGGTCGTTCAACAACCGGTATCACCAGAAGCAGGTGGGCGGTAAAAGGCTAGTATTACATTCCTTCTAATGACGGTTTAATGTTTTAAATTAAAAAGAGGGAAACAGAAAGTCAAACATTGGGAACAGAAGGCTTACTCCAGCCGTTATTATCCATGAGCAAATTCATTGTCTTCAAATGAGTGCTCAGCATTCAAAGCAATCTTTAATATTGATTACACAGCTATATGTCTCAAATTCATACTGATGTGCACGTAGACTCCACCCACAATGTAGACAACTTACATAGCCCTTCACTACAATGTAAAAAAATATAGCATCCGTTTCCTTACCTCCCATGATGGGGCTTCGTGGTACCACCCATATATACTTTGGTTATCCACCTCCCATCGGGCCCTCCATCTCTTTCCCATCAGATAAAACCATTCCAAATCATGCTGAAAAGCAAAATATAACAAAATGTTGTTTTGTCAACCAAACACATAGGCGTCATTGCGTTTCACTGCAAGACTAAATTATAACAAGGAGTGGTGTTTACTCTACAAGCTTTTGCCTTTACTGGAATGTGTCAAGTGCCAGGTGTTTTCTTTATTTATTTGGGTTTAAGTCAACTTGCACTTTGATACGAGATTGAGCTCTCTATGGCTGTTTTATTTAAATTCAAAGTATTTTGCCCGGCACAAGGCCCTCGGGCATCACTTTTCTGACAAGCAATTCATGTGAGGACTACTCATCGCTGCATATGGTGGATGCATAATCTGCTGCAAGTACTCTACGCTATCAGTGCTATTTCAAACCTAGTCATATAGTTGAGGGCACCGCTCATGCACCGCTCGCTTAAGAAATTGTATTCGCAAGTGCACATGCATCATTGTACTTCATTCTGACACTCCTCTAATCTATGAGGGCACCGATTCTCGACCAGCCTCCTGCCATCATCAGATCTCACGAGTGCCAGTGCTTTACTGTACCCTGACGCGCCTCTCTACTGTTTGTAGGCTGCCCCACATCCGGCTGCGCGCGCGCATGCACACATGCACACTGCAGAGATTCACACCCTATATAAACCACGCACACAGACTCCGGAATACTAAATAAAGGTTGGATTTTAATGGGCATTTAAAAAAATGTGCAACGTTGGACGCAAAAGCATCAATTTGAGTCTTTGTTGTTCAAGATTCAGGGAAGATTTTTTTTAAATGAAAGTATATATTTGAGTCAGGTGTATGAGAACAGCTCAAGAGGCACGGGGGTTGCTTGTCACATTCACATGATATTATCATCTCTTCACCCCTCTCATGGATTAGTATGGACATGTGAAGTGCTTGTGATGGGGTGATATTTCAGTGGCCATCTTGGAGAGGGGCAAGGTTATCCATGGTGGTGACAACAATACAGATTAAGACGACTTGCAGAATCAAATTTTGAATTAAAATTTAAAATTTCAGAACAATTCATAGGATTCAGAATGTCAAGGTGTTTGAGATTACATATAGATGTACGTTGAGTATAGTTCCGCATTATATCACGGAGGTCCAATCCTCAAGGAGGTTAAGTCCTGTATTTAGGCTTTCTGTCTTTAGAATACATTTAAGCTCCTCTTTGTTTAAAATCTTTTGATGTCACCGTCTCTGGGGGGTACTTTTCTGGCATTGATTATAGTCCAGCGGATGTCATTTTCAGAATGTCCCTTTTGTAGGAAATGCTCAACCAATGGAGCATTTGCTGTTTTGCATCATATCCTGCAACTGTGTTGGGAGATGCGAAGGCAGATTTTCTGGGTGGTTTGACCTACATATATTTTATTGCAAGGACAAAATATGGCACATACTACATTGCACGTGTTACAGTTAGTAAACATTTTAAGTTCATTCCTGATGTAATTGAAAACAAATTCTTTACATTCAATAGTAAATTCGCAGACCACACAGTTACCGCATTTAGAGTGGCCCTTCAGTGGTGCTAAGGACCAGAGGTCGTGCAGTGTCGGGTTGCTGTTCCTTGTCAGTGGCAGTGCAGCCCGGACCAATTGATCCTTGATGTCCTTCCTTCCATAGTCACTTGAGGCTACCCTTAGGCATATATATATTATGTCCTGATGATGATTTGCATATTGCTGAAAGCGGATCGAAACGCCGTCGACTCCCTTGAAACACCTTATACAAGCTAAATTGTGTTTACTAAATGTGTAAAGGTGTTGCGGTTTATTTTTGTTGTACTCTGACATTACCAAAACTATAAGTGCAACTAACCCATTGCTTTTGCCTAAAAAAGCCCCCCGTTTTTCTCCCCTTGTATGTATGTATCTGTGTGATTAGTAGGGCACGGGCTTGTGCCCTACCTTGTGTATTATTGTATAATACTTTAACAATTGATTCATAAGTAAATATCAGAACTCTGTCTACGCTGGATATGTCAAAACAAATATAGCTATGATTCTGTCTATATTTTATTGTTCCCTAACTCCTTCACTCCAAAGGACCACTGTTGTCTAAAAGACACTGTTTGATAAGGAAGTCAAGACGATATATCCTAAGCCACAGGTGAGGGCCTATTACAAGGCAAGGGAGAGGTCGTTCAACAACCGGTATCACCAGAAGCAGGTGGGCGGTAAAAGGCTAGTATTACATTCCATCCAATGACGGTTTCATGTTTTAAATTAAAAAGAGGGAAACAGAAAGTCAAACATTGGGAACAGAAGGCTTACTCCAGCCGTTATTATCCATGAGCAAATTCATTGTCTTCAAATGAGTGCTCAGCATTCAAAGCAATCTTTAATATTGATTACACAGCTATATGTCTCAAATTCATACTCATGTGCATGTAGACTCCACCCACAATGTAGACAACTTACATAGCCCTTCACTACAATGTAAAAAAATATAGCATCAGTTTCCTTACCTCCCATGATGGGCCTTCATTCTACCATCCATATATAGTTTCATTGTCCATCTCCCATTTGGCCCTCCATCTCTTCCCCATGATGTGGAACCATTCCAAATCATGCTGAAAAGCAAAATATAACAAAATGTTGTTTTGTCAACCAAACACATAGGCGTCATTGCGTTTCACTGCAAGACTAAATTATAACAAGGAGTGGTGTTTACTCTACAAGCTTTTGCCTTTACTGGAATGTGTCAAGTGCCAGGTGTTTTCTTTATTTATTTGGGTTTAAGTCAACTTGCACTTTGATACGAGATTGAGCTCTCTATGGCTGTTTTATTTAAATTCAAAGTATTTTGCCCGGCACAAGGCCCTCGGGCATCACTTTTCTGACAAGCAATTCATGTGAGGACTACTCATCGCTGCATATGGTGGATGCATAATCTGCTGCAAGTACTCTACGCTATCAGTGCTATTTCAAACCTAGTCATATAGTTGAGGGCACCGCTCATGCACCGCTCGCTTAAGAAATTGTATTCGCAAGTGCACATGCATCATTGTACTTCATTCTGACACTCCTCTAATCTATGAGGGCACCGATTCTCGACCAGCCTCCTGCCATCATCAGAGCTCACGAGTGCCAGTGCTTTACTGTACCCTGACGCGCCTCTCTACTGTTTGTAGGCTGCTCCACATCCGGCTGCGCGCGCGTGCACACATGCACACTGCAGAGATTCACACCCTATATAAACCACGCACACAGACTCCGGAATACTAAATAAAGGTTGGATTTTAATGTGCATTTAAAAAAATGTGCAACGTTGGACGCAAAAGCATCAATTTGAGTCTTTGTTGTTCAAGATTCAGGGAAGATTTTTTTTAATGAAAGTATATATTTGAGTCAGGTGTATGAGAACAGCTCAAGAGGCACGGGGGTTGCTTGTCACATTCACATGATATTATCATCTCTTCACCCCTCTCATGGATTAGTATGGACATGTGAAGTGCTTGTGATGGGGTGATATTTCAGTGGCCATCTTGGAGAGGGGCAAGGTTAGCCATGGTGGTGACAACAATACAGATTAAGACGACTTGCAGAATCAAATTTTGAATTAAAATTTAAAATTTCAGAACAATTCATAGGATTCAGAACGTCAAGGTGTTTGAGATTACATACAGATGTACGTTGAGTATAGTTCCGCATTATATCACGGAGGTCCAATCCTCAGGGAGGTTAAGTCCTGTATTTAGGCTTTCTGTCTTTAGAATACATTTAAGCTCCTCTTTGTTTAAAATCTTTTGATGTCACCGCCTCTGGGGGGTACTTTTCTGGCATTGATTATAGTCCAGCGGATGTCATTTTCAGAATGTCCCTTTTGTAGGAAATGCTCAACCAATGGAGCATTTGCTGTTTTGCATCATATCCTGCAACTGTGTTGGGAGATGCGAAGGCAGATTTTCTGGGTGGTTTGACCTACATATATTTTATTGCAAGGACAAAATATGGCACATACTACATTGCACGTGTTACAGTTAGTAAACATTTTAAGTTCATTCCTGATGTAATTGAAAACAAATTCTTTACATTCAATAGTAAATTCGCAGACCACACAGTTACCGCATTTAGAGTGGCCCTTCAGTGGTGCTAAGGACCAGAGGTCGTGCAGTGTCGGGTTGTTGTTCCTTGTCAGTGGCAGTGCAGCCCGGACCAATTGATCCTTGATGTCCTTCCTTCCATAGTCACTTGAGGCTACCCTTAGGCATATATATATTATGTCCTGATGATGATTTGCATATTGCTGACAGCGGATCGAAACGCCGTCGACTCCCTTGAAACACCTTATACAAGCTAAATTGTGTTTACTAAATGTGTAAAGGTGTTGCGGTTTATTTTTGTTGTACTCTGACATTACCAAAACTATAAGTGCAACTAACCCATTGCTTTTGCCTAAAAAAGCCCCCCGTTTTTCTCCCCTTGTATGTATGTATCTATGTGATTAGTAGGGCACGGGCTTGTGCCCTACCTTGTGTATTATTGTATAATACTTTAACAATTGATTCATAAGTAAATATCAGAACTCTGTCTACGCTGGATATGTCAAAACAAATATAGCTATGATTCTGTCTATATTTTATTGTTCCCTAACTCCTTCACTCCAAAGGACCACTGTTGTCTAAAAGACACTGTTTGATAAGGAAGTCAAGACGATATATCCTAAGCCACAGGTGAGGGCCTATTACAAGGCAAGGGAGAGGTCGTTCAACAACCGGTATCACCAGAAGCAGGTGGGCGGTAAAAGGCTAGTATTACATTCCATCCAATGACGGTTTAATGTTTTAAATTAAAAAGAGGGAAACAGAAAGTCAAACATTGGGAACAGAAGGCTTACTCCAGCCGTTATTATCCATGAGCAAATTCATTGTCTTCAAATGAGTGCTCAGCATTCAAAGCAATCTTTAATATTGATTACACAGCTATATGTCTCAAATTCATACTGATGTGCATGTAGACTCCACCCACAATGTAGACAACTTACATAGCCCTTCACTACAATGTAAAAAAATATAGCATCAGTTTCCTTACCTCCCATGATGGGCCTTCATTCTACCATCCATATATAGTTTCATTGTCCATCTCCCATTTGGCCCTCCATCTCTTCCCCATGATGTGGAACCATTCCAAATCATGCTGAAAAGCAAAATATAACAAAATGTTGTTTTGTCAACCAAACACATAGGCGTCATAGCGTTTCACTGCAAGACTAAATTATAACAAGGAGTGGTGTTTACTCTACAAGCTTTTGCCTTTACTGGAATGTGTCAAGTGCCAGGTGTTTTCTTTATTTATTTGGGTTTAAGTCAACTTGCACTTTGATACGAGATTGAGCTCTCTATGGCTGTTTTATTTAAATTCAAAGTATTTTGCCCGGCACAAGGCCCTCGGGCATCACTTTTCTGACAAGCAATTCATGTGAGGACTACTCATCGCTGCATATGGTGGATGCATAATCTGCTGCAAGTACTCTACGCTATCAGTGCTATTTCAAACCTAGTCATATAGTTGAGGGCACCGCTCATGCACCGCTCGCTTAAGAAATTGTATTCGCAAGTGCACATGCATCATTGTACTTCATTCTGACACTCCTCTAATCTATGAGGGCACCGATTCTCGACCAGCCTCCTGCCATCATCAGAGCTCACGAGTGCCAGTGCTTTACTGTACCCTGACGCGCCTCTCTACTGTTTGTAGGCTGCTCCACATCCGGCTGCGCGCGCGCGTGCACACATGCACACTGCAGAGATTCACACCCTATATAAACCACGCACACAGACTCCGGAATACTAAATAAAGGTTGGATTTTAATGTGCATTTAAAAAAATGTGCAACGTTGGACGCAAAAGCATCAATTTGAGTCTTTGTTGTTCAAGATTCAGGGAAGATTTTTTTTAATGAAAGTATATATTTGAGTCAGGTGTATGAGAACAGCTCAAGAGGCACGGGGGTTGCTTGTCACATTCACATGATATTATCATCTCTTCACCCCTCTCATGGATTAGTATGGACATGTGAAGTGCTTGTGATGGGGTGATATTTCAGTGGCCATCTTGGAGAGGGGCAAGGTTAGCCATGGTGGTGACAACAATACAGATTAAGACGACTTGCAGAATCAAATTTTGAATTAAAATTTAAAATTTCAGAACAATTCATAGGATTCAGAACGTCAAGGTGTTTGAGATTACATATAGATGTACGTTGAGTATAGTTCCGCATTATATCACGGAGGTCCAATCCTCAAGGAGGTTAAGTCCTGTATTTAGGCTTTCTGTCTTTAGAATACATTTAAGCTCCTCTTTGTTTAAAATCTTTTGATGTCACCGCCTCTGGGGGGTACTTTTCTGGCATTGATTATAGTCCAGCGGATGTCATTTTCAGAATGTCCCTTTTGTAGGAAATGCTCAACCAATGGAGCATTTGCTGTTTTGCATCATATCCTGCAACTGTGTTGGGAGATGCGAAGGCAGATTTTCTGGGTGGTTTGACCTACATATATTTTATTGCAAGGACAAAATATGGCACATACTACATTGCACGTGTTACAGTTAGTAAACATTTTAAGTTCATTCCTGATGTAATTGAAAACAAATTCTTTACATTCAATAGTAAATTCGCAGACCACACAGTTACCGCATTTAGAGTGGCCCTTCAGTGGTGCTAAGGACCAGAGGTCGTGCAGTGTCGGGTTGTTGTTCCTTGTCAGTGGCAGTGCAGCCCGGACCAATTGATCCTTGATGTCCTTCCTTCCATAGTCACTTGAGGCTACCCTTAGGCATATATATATTATGTCCTGATGATGATTTGCATATTGCTGAAAGCGGATCGAAACGCCGTCGACTCCCTTGAAACACCTTATACAAGCTAAATTGTGTTTACTAAATGTCTAAAGGTGTTGCGGTTTATTTTTGTTGTACTCTGACATTACCAAAACTATAAGTGCAACTAACCCATTGCTTTTGCCTAAAAAAGCCCCCCGTTTTTCTCCCATTGTATGTATGTATCTGTGTGATTAGTAGGGCACGGGCTTGTGCCCTACCTTGTGTATTATTGTATAATACTTTAACAATTGATTCATAAGTAAATATCAGAACTCTGTCTACGCTGGATATGTCAAAACAAATATAGCTATGATTCTGTCTATATTTTATTGTTCCCTAACTCCTTCACTCCAAAGGACCACTGTTGTCTAAAAGACACTGTTTGATAAGGAACTCAAGACGATATATCCTAAGCCACAGGTGAGGGCCTATTACAAGGCAAGGGAGAGGTCGTTCAACAACCGGTATCACCAGAAGCAGGTGGGCGGTAAAAGGCTAGTATTACATTCCATCTAATGACGGTTTAATGTTTTAAATTAAAAAGAGGGAAACAGAAAGTCAAACATTGGGAACAGAAGGCTTACTCCAGCCGTTATTATCCATGAGCAAATTCATTGTCTTCAAATGAGTGCTCAGCATTCAAAGCAATCTTTAATATTGATTACACAGCTATATGTCTCAAATTCATACTGATGTGCATGTAGACTCCACCCACAATGTAGACAACTTACATAGCCCTTCACTACAATGTAAAAAAATATAGCATCAGTTTCCTTACCTCCCATGATGGGCCTTCATTCTACCATCCATATATAGTTTCATTGTCCATCTCCCATTTGGCCCTCCATCTCTTCCCCATGATGTGGAACCATTCCAAATCATGCTGAAAAGCAAAATATAACAAAATGTTGTTTTGTCAACCAAACACATAGGCGTCATTGCGTTTCACTGCAAGACTAAATTATAACAAGGAGTGGTGTTTACTCTACAAGCTTTTGCCTTTACTGGAATGTGTCAAGTGCCAGGTGTTTTCTTTATTTATTTGGGTTTAAGTCAACTTGCACTTTGATACGAGATTGAGCTCTCTATGGCTGTTTTATTTAAATTCAAAGTATTTTGCCCGGCACAAGGCCCTCGGGCATCACTTTTCTGACAAGCAATTCATGTGAGGACTACTCATCGCTGCATATGGTGGATGCATAATCTGCTGCAAGTACTCTACGCTATCAGTGCTATTTCAAACCTAGTCATATAGTTAAGGGCACCGCTCATGCACCGCTCGCTTAAGAAATTGTATTCGCAAGTGCACATGCATCATTGTACTTCATTCTGACACTCCTCTAATCTATGAGGGCACCGATTCTCGACCAGCCTCCTGCCATCATCAGAGCTCACGAGTGCCAGTGCTTTACTGTACCCTGACGCGCCTCTCTACTGTTTGTAGGCTGCTCCACATCCGGCTGCGCGCGCGTGCACACATGCACACTGCAGAGATTCACACCCTATATAAACCACGCACACAGACTCCGGAATACTAAATAAAGGTTGGATTTTAATGTGCATTTAAAAAAATGTGCAACGTTGGACGCAAAAGCATCAATTTGAGTCTTTGTTGTTCAAGATTCAGGGAAGATTTTTTTTAATGAAAGTATATATTTGAGTCAGGTGTATGAGAACAGCTCAAGAGGCACGGGGGTTGCTTGTCACATTCACATGATATTATCATCTCTTCACCCCTCTCATGGATTAGTATGGACATGTGAAGTGCTTGTGATGGGGTGATATTTCTGTGGCCATCTTGGAGAGGGGCAAGGTTAGCCATGGTGGTGACAACAATACAGATTAAGACGACTTGCAGAATCAAATTTTGAATTAAAATTTAAAATTTCAGAACAATTCATAGGATTCAGAACGTCAAGGTGTTTGAGATTGCATACAGATGTACGTTGAGTATAGTTCCGCATTATATCACGGAGGTCCAATCCTCAAGGAGGTTAAGTCCTGTATTTAGGCTTTCTGTCTTTAGAATACATTTAAGCTCCTCTTTGTTTAAAATCTTTTGATGTCACCGCCTCTGGGGGGTACTTTTCTGGCATTGATTATAGTCCAGCGGATGTCATTTTCAGAATGTCCCTTTTGTAGGAAATGCTCAACCAATGGAGCATTTGCTGTTTTGCATCATATCCTGCAACTGTGTTGGGAGATGCGAAGGCAGATTTTCTGGGTGGTTTGACCTACATATATTTTATTGCAAGGACAAAATATGGCACATACTACATTGCACGTGTTACAGTTAGTAAACATTTTAAGTTCATTCCTGATGTAATTGAAAACAAATTCTTTACATTCAATAGTAAATTCGCAGACCACACAGTTACCGCATTTAGAGTGGCCCTTCAGTAGTGCTAAGGACCAGAGGTCGTGCAGTGTCGGGTTGTTGTTCCTTGTCAGTGGCAGTGCAGCCCGGACCAATTGATCCTTGATGTCCTTCCTTCCATAGTCACTTGAGGCTACCCTTAGGCATATATATATTATGTCCTGATGATGATTTGCATATTGCTGAAAGCGGATCGAAACGCCGTCGACTCCCTTGAAACACCTTATACAAGCTAAATTGTGTTTACTAAATGTGTAAAGGTGTTGCGGTTTATTTTTGTTGTACTCTGACATTACCAAAACTATAAGTGCAACTAACCCATTGCTTTTGCCTAAAAAAGCCCCCCGTTTTTCTCCCCTTGTATGTATGTATCTATGTGATTAGTAGGGCAGGGCTTGTGCCCTACCTTGTGTATTATTGTATAATACTTTAACAATTGATTCATAAGTAAATATCAGAACTCTGTCTACGCTGGATATGTCAAAACAAATATAGCTATGATTCTGTCTATATTTTATTGTTCCCTAACTCCTTCACTCCAAAGGACCACTGTTGTCTAAAAGACACTGTTTGATAAGGAAGTCAAGACGATATATCCTAAGCCACAGGTGAGGGCCTATTACAAGGCAAGGGAGAGGTCGTTCAACAACCGGTATCACCAGAAGCAGGTGGGCGGTAAAAGGCTAGTATTACATTCCATCCAATGACGGTTTCATGTTTTAAATTAAAAAGAGGGAAACAGAAAGTCAAACATTGGGAACAGAAGGCTTACTCCAGCCGTTATTATCCATGAGCAAATTCATTGTCTTCAAATGAGTGCTCAGCATTCAAAGCAATCTTTAATATTGATTACACAGCTATATGTCTCAAATTCATACTCATGTGCATGTAGACTCCACCCACAATGTAGACAACTTACATAGCCCTTCACTACAATGTAAAAAAATATAGCATCCTTTTCCTTACCTCCCATGATGGGGCTTCGTGGTACCACCCATATATACTTTGGTTATCCACCTCCCATCGGGCCCTCCATCTCTTTCCCATCAGATAAAACCATTCCAAATCATGCTGAAAAGCAAAATATAACAAAATGTTGTTTTGTCAACCAAACACATAGGCGTCATTGCGTTTCACTGCAAGACTAAATTATAACAAGGAGTGGTGTTTACTCTACAAGCTTTTGCCTTTACTGGAATGTGTCAAGTGCCAGGAGTTTTCTTTATTTATTTGGGTTTAAGTCAACTTGCACTTTGATACGAGATTGAGCTCTCTATGGCTGTTTTATTTAAATTCAAAGTATTTTGCCCGGCACAAGGCCCTCGGGCATCACTTTTCTGACAAGCAATTCATGTGAGGACTACTCATCGCTGCATATGGTGGATGCATAATCTGCTGCAAGTACTCTACGCTATCAGTGCTATTTCAAACCTAGTCATATAGTTGAGGGCACCGCTCATGCACCGCTCGCTTAAGAAATTGTATTCGCAAGTGCACATGCATCATTGTACTTCATTCTGACACTCCTCTAATCTATGAGGGCACCGATTCTCGACCAGCCTCCTGCCATCATCAGAGCTCACGAGTGCCAGTGCTTTACTGTACCCTGACGCGCCTCTCTACTGTTTGTAGGCTGCTCCACATCCGGCTGCGCGCGCGTGCACACATGCACACTGCAGAGATTCACACCCTATATAAACCACGCACACAGACTCCGGAATACTAAATAAAGGTTGGATTTTAATGTGCATTTAAAAAAATGTGCAATGTTGGACGCAAAAGCATCAATTTGAGTCTTTGTTGTTCAAGATTCAGGGAAGATTTTTTTTAATGAAAGTATATATTTGAGTCAGGTGTATGAGAACAGCTCAAGAGGCACGGGGGTTGCTTGTCACATTCACATGATATTATCATCTCTTCACCCCTCTCATGGATTAGTATGGACATGTGAAGTGCTTGTGATGGGGTGATATTTCAGTGGCCATCTTGGAGAGGGGCAAGGTTAGCCATGGTGGTGACAACAATACAGATTAAGACGACTTGCAGAATCAAATTTTGAATTAAAATTTAAAATTTCAGAACAATTCATAGGATTCAGAACGTCAAGGTGTTTGAGATTACATATAGATGTACGTTGAGTATAGTTCCGCATTATATCACGGAGGTCCAATCCTCAAGGAGGTTAAGTCCTGTATTTAGGCTTTCTGTCTTTAGAATACATTTAAGCTCCTCTTTGTTTAAAATCTTTTGATGTCACCGCCTCTGGGGGGTACTTTTCTGGCATTGATTATAGTCCAGCGGATGTCATTTTCAGAATGTCCCTTTTGTAGGAAATGCTCAACCAATGGAGCATTTGCTGTTTTGCATCATATCCTGCAACTGTGTTGGGAGATGCGAAGGCAGATTTTCTGGGTGGTTTGACCTACATATATTTTATTGCAAGGACAAAATATGGCACATACTACATTGCACGTGTTACAGTTAGTAAACATTTTAAGTTCATTCCTGATGTAATTGAAAACAAATTCTTTACATTCAATAGTAAATTCGCAGACCACACAGTTACCGCATTTAGAGTGGCCCTTCAGTGGTGCTAAGGACCAGAGGTCGTGCAGTGTCGGGTTGTTGTTCCTTGTCAGTGGCAGTGCAGCCCGGACCAATTGATCCTTGATGTCCTTCCTTCCATAGTCACTTGAGGCTACCCTTAGGCATATATATATTATGTCCTGATGATGATTTGCATATTGCTGAAAGCGGATCGAAACGCCGTCGACTCCCTTGAAACACCTTATACAAGCTAAATTGTGTTTACTAAATGTCTAAAGGTGTTGCGGTTTATTTTTGTTGTACTCTGACATTACCAAAACTATAAGTGCAACTAACCCATTGCTTTTGCCTAAAAAAGCCCCCCGTTTTTCTCCCATTGTATGTATGTATCTGTGTGATTAGTAGGGCACGGGCTTGTGCCCTACCTTGTGTATTATTGTATAATACTTTAACAATTGATTCATAAGTAAATATCAGAACTCTGTCTACGCTGGATATGTCAAAACAAATATAGCTATGATTCTGTCTATATTTTATTGTTCCCTAACTCCTTCACTCCAAAGGACCACTGTTGTCTAAAAGACACTGTTTGATAAGGAACTCAAGACGATATATCCTAAGCCACAGGTGAGGGCCTATTACAAGGCAAGGGAGAGGTCGTTCAACAACCGGTATCACCAGAAGCAGGTGGGCGGTAAAAGGCTAGTATTACATTCCTTCTAATGACGGTTTAATGTTTTAAATTAAAAAGAGGGAAACAGAAAGTCAAACATTGGGAACAGAAGGCTTACTCCAGCCGTTATTATCCATGAGCAAATTCATTGTCTTCAAATGAGTGCTCAGCATTCAAAGCAATCTTTAATATTGATTACACAGCTATATGTCTCAAATTCATACTGATGTGCATGTAGACTCCACCCACAATGTAGACAACTTACATAGCCCTTCACTACAATGTAAAAAAATATAGCATCCGTTTCCTTACCTCCCATGATGGGGCTTCGTGGTACCACCCATATATACTTTGGTTATCCACCTCCCATCGGGCCCTCCATCTCTTTCCCATCAGATAAAACCATTCCAAATCATGCTGAAAAGCAAAATATAACAAAATGTTGTTTTGTCAACCAAACACATAGGCGTCATTGCGTTTCACTGCAAGACTAAATTATAACAAGGAGTGGTGTTTACTCTACAAGCTTTTGCCTTTACTGGAATGTGTCAAGTGCCAGGTGTTTTCTTTATTTATTTGGGTTTAAGTCAACTTGCACTTTGATACGAGATTGAGCTCTCTATGGCTGTTTTATTTAAATTCAAAGTATTTTGCCCGGCACAAGGCCCTCGGGCATCACTTTTCTGACAAGCAATTCATGTGAGGACTACTCATCGCTGCATATGGTGGATGCATAATCTGCTGCAAGTACTCTACGCTATCAGTGCTATTTCAAACCTAGTCATATAGTTGAGGGCACCGCTCATGCACCGCTCGCTTAAGAAATTGTATTCGCAAGTGCACATGCATCATTGTACTTCATTCTGACACTCCTCTAATCTATGAGGGCACCGATTCTCGACCAGCCTCCTGCCATCATCAGAGCTCACGAGTGCCAGTGCTTTACTGTACCCTGACGCGCCTCTCTACTGTTTGTAGGCTGCTCCACATCCGGCTGCGCGCGCGCGTGCACACATGCACACTGCAGAGATTCACACCCTATATAAACCACGCACACAGACTCCGGAATACTAAATAAAGGTTGGATTTTAATGTGCATTTAAAAAAATGTGCAACGTTGGACCCAAAAGCATCAATTTGAGTCTTTGTTGTTCAAGATTCAGGGAAGATTTTTTTTTAATGAAAGTATATATTTGAGTCAGGTGTATGAGAACAGCTCAAGAGACACGGGGGTTGCTTGTCACATTCACATGATATTATCATCTCTTCACCCCTCTCATGGATTAGTATGGACATGTGAAGTGCTTGTGATGGGGTGATATTTCAGTGGCCATCTTGGAGAGGGGCAAGGTTAGCCATGGTGGTGACAACAATACAGATTAAGACGACTTGCAGAATCAAATTTTGAATTAAAATTTAAAATTTCAGAACAATTCATAGGATTCAGAACGTCAAGGTGTTTGAGATTACATATAGATGTACGTTGAGTATAGTTCCGCATTATATCACGGAGGTCCAATCCTCAAGGAGGTTAAGTCCTGTATTTAGGCTTTCTGTCTTTAGAATACATTTAAGCTCCTCTTTGTTTAAAATCTTTTGATGTCACCGCCTCTGGGGGGTACTTTTCTGGCATTGATTATAGTCCAGCGGATGTCATTTTCAGAATGTCCCTTTTGTAGGAAATGCTCAACCAATGGAGCATTTGCTGTTTTGCATCATATCCTGCAACTGTGTTGGGAGATGCGAAGGCAGATTTTCTGGGTGGTTTGACCTACATATATTTTATTGCAAGGACAAAATATGGCACATACTACATTGCACGTGTTACAGTTAGTAAACATTTTAAGTTCATTCCTGATGTAATTGAAAACAAATTCTTTACATTCAATAGTAAATTCGCAGACCACACAGTTACCGCATTTAGAGTGGCCCTTCAGTGGTGCTAAGGACCAGAGGTCGTGCAGTGTCGGGTTGTTGTTCCTTGTCAGTGGCAGTGCAGCCCGGACCAATTGATCCTTGATGTCCTTCCTTCCATAGTCACTTGAGGCTACCCTTAGGCATATATATATTATGTCCTGATGATGATTTGCATATTGCTGAAAGCGGATCGAAACGCCGTCGACTCCCTTGAAACACCTTATACAAGCTAAATTGTGTTTACTAAATGTCTAAAGGTGTTGCGGTTTATTTTTGTTGTACTCTGACATTACCAAAACTATAAGTGCAACTAAACCATTGCTTTTGCCTAAAAAAGCCCCCCGTTTTTCTCCCATTGTATGTATGTATCTGTGTGATTAGTAGGGCACGGGCTTGTGCCCTACCTTGTGTATTATTGTATAATACTTTAACAATTGATTCATAAGTAAATATCAGAACTCTGTCTACGCTGGATATGTCAAAACAAATATAGCTATGATTCTGTCTATATTTTATTGTTCCCTAACTCCTTCACTCCAAAGGACCACTGTTGTCTAAAAGACACTGTTTGATAAGGAAGTCAAGACGATATATCCTAAGCCACAGGTGAGGGCCTATTACAAGGCAAGGGAGAGGTCGTTCAACAACCGGTATCACCAGAAGCAGGTGGGCGGTAAAAGGCTAGTATTACATTCCATCCAATGATGGTTTCATGTTTTAAATTAAAAAGAGGGAAACAGAAAGTCAAACATTGGGAACAGAAGGCTTACTCCAGCCGTTATTATCCATGAGCAAATTCATTGTCTTCAAATGAGTGCTCAGCATTCAAAGCAATCTTTAATATTGATTACACAGCTATATGTCTCAAATTCATACTCATGTGCATGTAGACTCCACCCACAATGTAGACAACTTACATAGCCCTTCACTACAATGTAAAAAAATATAGCATCAGTTTCCTTACCTCCCATGATGGGCCTTCATTCTACCATCCATATATAGTTTCATTGTCCATCTCCCATTTGGCCCTCCATCTCTTCCCCATGATGTGGAACCATTCCAAATCATGCTGAAAAGCAAAATATAACAAAATGTTGTTTTGTCAACCAAACACATAGGCGTCATTGCGTTTCACTGCAAGACTAAATTATAACAAGGAGTGGTGTTTACTCTACAAGCTTTTGCCTTTACTGGAATGTGTCAAGTGCCAGGTGTTTTCTTTATTTATTTGGGTTTAAGTCAACCTGCACTTTGATACGAGATTGAGCTCTCTATGGCTGTTTTATTTAAATTCAAAGTATTTTGCCCGGCACAAGGCCCTCTGGCATCACTTTTCTGACAAGCAATTCATGTGAGGACTACTCATCGCTGCATATGGTGGATGCATAATCTGCTGCAAGTACTCTACGCTATCAGTGCTATTTCAAACCTAGTCATATAGTTGAGGGCACCGCTCATGCACCGCTCGCTTAAGAAATTGTATTCGCAAGTGCACATGCATCATTGTACTTCATTCTGACACTCCTCTAATCTATGAGGGCACCGATTCTCGACCAGCCTCCTGCCATCATCAGAGCTCACGAGTGCCAGTGCTTTACTGTACCCTGACGCGCCTCTCTACTGTTTGTAGGCTGCTCCACATCCGGCTGCCCGCGCGTGCACACATGCACACTGCAGAGATTCACACCCTATATAAACCACGCACACAGACTCCGGAATACTAAATAAAGGTTGGATTTTAATGTGCATTTAAAAAAATGTGCAACGTTGGACGCAAAAGCATCAATTTGAGTCTTTGTTGTTCAAGATTCAGGGAAGATTTTTTTTTAATGAAAGTATATATTTGAGTCAGGTGTATGAGAACAGCTCAAGAGGCACGGGGGTTGCTTGTCACATTCACATGATATTATCATCTCTTCACCCCTCTCATGGATTAGTATGGACATGTGAAGTGCTTGTGATGGGGTGATATTTCAGTGGCCATCTTGGAGAGGGGCAAGGTTAGCCATGGTGGTGACAACAATACAGATTAAGACGACTTGCAGAATCAAATTTTGAATTAAAATTTAAAATTTCAGAACAATTCATAGGATTCAGAACGTCAAGGTGTTTGAGATTACATATAGATGTACGTTGAGTATAGTTCCGCATTATATCACGGAGGTCCAATCCTCAAGGAGGTTAAGTCCTGTATTTAGGCTTTCTGTCTTTAGAATACATTTAAGCTCCTCTTTGTTTAAAATCTTTTGATGTCACCGCCTCTGGGGGGTACTTTTCTGCCATTGATTATAGTCCAGCGGATGTCATTTTCAGAATGTCCCTTTTGTAGGAAATGCTCAACCAATGGAGCATTTGCTGTTTTGCATCATATCCTGCAACTGTGTTGGGAGATGCGAAGGCAGATTTTCTGGGTGGTTTGACCTACATATATTTTATTGCAAGGACAAAATATGGCACATACTACATTGCACGTGTTACAGTTAGTAAACATTTTAAGTTCATTCCTGATGTAATTGAAAACAAATTCTTTACATTCAATAGTAAATTCGCAGACCACACAGTTACCGCATTTAGAGTGGCCCTTCAGTGGTGCTAAGGACCAGAGGTCGTGCAGTGTCGGGTTGTTGTTCCTTGTCAGTGGCAGTGCAGCCCGGACCAATTGATCCTTGATGTCCTTCCTTCCATAGTCACTTGAGGCTACCCTTAGGCATATATATATTATGTCCTGATGATGATTTGCATATTGCTGAAAGCGGATCGAAACGCCGTCGACTCCCTTGAAACACCTTATACAAGCTAAATTGTGTTTACTAAATGTCTAAAGGTGTTGCGGTTTATTTTTGTTGTACTCTGACATTACCAAAACTATAAGTGCAACTAACCCATTGCTTTTGCCTAAAAAAGCCCCCCGTTTTTCTCCCATTGTATGTATGTATCTGTGTGATTAGTAGGGCACGGGCTTGTGCCCTACCTTGTGTATTATTGTATAATACTTTAACAATTGATTCATAAGTAAATATCAGAACTCTGTCTACGCTGGATATGTCAAAACAAATATAGCTATGATTCTGTCTATATTTTATTGTTCCCTAACTCCTTCACTCCAAAGGACCACTGTTGTCTAAAAGACACTGTTTGATAAGGAACTCAAGACGATATATCCTAAGCCACAGGTGAGGGCCTATTACAAGGCAAGGGAGAGGTCGTTCAACAACCGGTATCACCAGAAGCAGGTGGGCGGTAAAAGGCTAGTATTACATTCCATCTAATGACGGTTTAATGTTTTAAATTAAAAAGAGGGAAACAGAAAGTCAAACATTGGGAACAGAAGGCTTACTCCAGCCGTTATTATCCATGAGCAAATTCATTGTCTTCAAATGAGTGCTCAGCATTCAAAGCAATCTTTAATATTGATTACACAGCTATATGTCTCAAATTCATACTGATGTGCATGTAGACTCCACCCACAATGTAGACAACTTACATAGCCCTTCACTACAATGTAAAAAAATATAGCATCAGTTTCCTTACCTCCCATGATGGGCCTTCATTCTACCATCCATATATAGTTTCATTGTCCATCTCCCATTTGGCCCTCCATCTCTTCCCCATGATGTGGAACCATTCCAAATCATGCTGAAAAGCAAAATATAACAAAATGTTGTTTTGTCAACCAAACACATAGGCGTCATTGCGTTTCACTGCAAGACTAAATTATAACAAGGAGTGGTGTTTACTCTACAAGCTTTTGCCTTTACTGGAATGTGTCAAGTGCCAGGTGTTTTCTTTATTTATTTGGGTTTAAGTCAACTTGCACTTTGATACGAGATTGAGCTCTCTATGGCTGTTTTATTTAAATTCAAAGTATTTTGCCCGGCACAAGGCCCTCGGGCATCACTTTTCTGACAAGCAATTCATGTGAGGACTACTCATCGCTGCATATGGTGGATGCATAATCTGCTGCAAGTACTCTACGCTATCAGTGCTATTTCAAACCTAGTCATATAGTTGAGGGCACCGCTCATGCACCGCTCGCTTAAGAAATTGTATTCGCAAGTGCACATGCATCATTGTACTTCATTCTGACACTCCTCTAATCTATGAGGGCACCGATTCTCGACCAGCCTCCTGCCATCATCAGAGCTCACGAGTGCCAGTGCTTTACTGTACCCTGACGCGCCTCTCTACTGTTTGTAGGCTGCTCCACATCCGGCTGCGCGCGCGTGCACACATGCACACTGCAGAGATTCACACCCTATATAAACCACGCACACAGACTCCGGAATACTAAATAAAGGTTGGATTTTAATGTGCATTTAAAAAAATGTGCAACGTTGGACGCAAAAGCATCAATTTGAGTCTTTGTTGTTCAAGATTCAGGGAAGATTTTTTTTAATGAAAGTATATATTTGAGTCAGGTGTATGAGAACAGCTCAAGAGGCACGGGGGTTGCTTGTCACATTCACATGATATTATCATCTCTTCACCCCTCTCATGGATTAGTATGGACATGTGAAGTGCTTGTGATGGGGTGATATTTCTGTGGCCATCTTGGAGAGGGGCAAGGTTAGCCATGGTGGTGACAACAATACAGATTAAGACGACTTGCAGAATCAAATTTTGAATTAAAATTTAAAATTTCAGAACAATTCATAGGATTCAGAACGTCAAGGTGTTTGAGATTGCATACAGATGTACGTTGAGTATAGTTCCGCATTATATCACGGAGGTCCAATCCTCAAGGAGGTTAAGTCCTGTATTTAGGCTTTCTGTCTTTAGAATACATTTAAGCTCCTCTTTGTTTAAAATCTTTTGATGTCACCGCCTCTGGGGGGTACTTTTCTGGCATTGATTATAGTCCAGCGGATGTCATTTTCAGAATGTCCCTTTTGTAGGAAATGCTCAACCAATGGAGCATTTGCTGTTTTGCATCATATCCTGCAACTGTGTTGGGAGATGCGAAGGCAGATTTTCTGGGTGGTTTGACCTACATATATTTTATTGCAAGGACAAAATATGGCACATACTACATTGCACGTGTTACAGTTAGTAAACATTTTAAGTTCATTCCTGATGTAATTGAAAACAAATTCTTTACATTCAATAGTAAATTCGCAGACCACACAGTTACCGCATTTAGAGTGGCCCTTCAGTAGTGCTAAGGACCAGAGGTCGTGCAGTGTCGGGTTGTTGTTCCTTGTCAGTGGCAGTGCAGCCCGGACCAATTGATCCTTGATGTCCTTCCTTCCATAGTCACTTGAGGCTACCCTTAGGCATATATATATTATGTCCTGATGATGATTTGCATATTGCTGAAAGCGGATCGAAACGCCGTCGACTCCCTTGAAACACCTTATACAAGCTAAATTGTGTTTACTAAATGTGTAAAGGTGTTGCGGTTTATTTTTGTTGTACTCTGACATTACCAAAACTATAAGTGCAACTAACCCATTGCTTTTGCCTAAAAAAGCCCCCCGTTTTTCTCCCCTTGTATGTATGTATCTATGTGATTAGTAGGGCAGGGCTTGTGCCCTACCTTGTGTATTATTGTATAATACTTTAACAATTGATTCATAAGTAAATATCAGAACTCTGTCTACGCTGGATATGTCAAAACAAATATAGCTATGATTCTGTCTATATTTTATTGTTCCCTAACTCCTTCACTCCAAAGGACCACTGTTGTCTAAAAGACACTGTTTGATAAGGAAGTCAAGACGATATATCCTAAGCCACAGGTGAGGGCCTATTACAAGGCAAGGGAGAGGTCGTTCAACAACCGGTATCACCAGAAGCAGGTGGGCGGTAAAAGGCTAGTATTACATTCCATCCAATGACGGTTTCATGTTTTAAATTAAAAAGAGGGAAACAGAAAGTCAAACATTGGGAACAGAAGGCTTACTCCAGCCGTTATTATCCATGAGCAAATTCATTGTCTTCAAATGAGTGCTCAGCATTCAAAGCAATCTTTAATATTGATTACACAGCTATATGTCTCAAATTCATACTCATGTGCATGTAGACTCCACCCACAATGTAGACAACTTACATAGCCCTTCACTACAATGTAAAAAAATATAGCATCAGTTTCCTTACCTCCCATGATGGGCCTTCATTCTACCATCCATATATAGTTTCATTGTCCATCTCCCATTTGGCCCTCCATCTCTTCCCCATGATGTGGAACCATTCCAAATCATGCTGAAAAGCAAAATATAACAAAATGTTGTTTTGTCAACCAAACACATAGGCGTCATTGCGTTTCACTGCAAGACTAAATTATAACAAGGAGTGATGTTTACTCTACAAGCTTTTGCCTTTACTGGAATGTGTCAAGTGCCAGGTGTTTTTTTTTATTTATTTGGGTTTAAGTCAACTTGCACTTTGATACGAGATTGAGCTCTCTATGGCTGTTTTATTTAAATTCAAAGTATTTTGCCCGGCACAAGGCCCTCGGGCATCACTTTTCTGAAAAGCAATTCATGTGAGGACTACTCATCGCTGCATATGGTGGATGCATAATCTGCTGCAAGTACTCTACGCTATCAGTGCTATTTCAAACCTAGTCATATAGTTGAGGGCACCGCTCATGCACCGCTCGCTTAAGAAATTGTATTCGCAAGTGCACATGCATCATTGTACTACATTCTGACACTCCTCTAATCTATGAGGGCACCGATTCTCGACCAGCCTCCTGCCATCATCAGAGCTCACGAGTGCCAGTGCTTTACTGTACCCTGACGCGCCTCTCTACTGTTTGTAGGCTGCTCCACATCCGGCTGCGCGCGCGTGCACACATGCACACTGCAGAGATTCACACCCTATATAAACCACGCACACAGACTCCGGAATACTAAATAAAGGTTGGATTTTAATGTGCATTTAAAAAAATGTGCAACGTTGCACGCAAAAGCATCAATTTGAGTCTTTGTTGTTCAAGATTCAGGGAAGATTTTTTTTAATGAAAGTATATATTTGAGTCAGGTGTATGAGAACAGCTCAAGAGGCACGGGGGTTGCTTGTCACATTCACATGATATTATCATCTCTTCACCCCTCTCATGGATTAGTATGGACATGTGAAGTGCTTGTGATGGGGTGATATTTCAGTGGCCATCTTGGAGAGGGGCAAGGTTAGCCATGGTGGTGACAACAATACAGATTAAGACGACTTGCAGAATCAAATTTTGAATTAAAATTTAAAATTTCAGAACAATTCATAGGATTCAGAACGTCAAGGTGTTTGAGATTACATATAGATGTACGTTGAGTATAGTTCCGCATTATATCACGGAGGTCCAATCCTCAAGGAGGTTAAGTCCTGTATTTAGGCTTTCTGTCTTTAGAATACATTTAAGCTCCTCTTTGTTTAAAATCTTTTGATGTCACCGCCTCTGGGGGGTACTTTTCTGGCATTGATTATAGTCCAGCGGATGTCATTTTCAGAATGTCCCTTTTGTAGGAAATGCTCAACCAATGGAGCATTTGCTGTTTTGCATCATATCCTGCAACTGTGTTGGGAGATGCGAAGGCAGATTTTCTGGGTGGTTTGACCTACATATATTTTATTGCAAGGACAAAATATGGCACATACTACATTGCACGTGTTACAGTTAGTAAACATTTTAAGTTCATTCCTGATGTAATTGAAAACAAATTCTTTACATTCAATAGTAAATTCGCAGACCACACAGTTACCGCATTTAGAGTGGCCCTTCAGTGGTGCTAAGGACCAGAGGTCGTGCAGTGTCGGGTTGTTGTTCCTTGTCAGTGGCAGTGCAGCCCGGACCAATTGATCCTTGATGTCCTTCCTTCCATAGTCACTTGAGGCTACCCTTAGGCATATATATATTATGTCCTGATGATGATTTGCATATTGCTGAAAGCGGATCGAAACGCCGTCGACTCCCTTGAAACACCTTATACAAGCTAAATTGTGTTTACTAAATGTCTAAAGGTGTTGCGGTTTATTTTTGTTGTACTCTGACATTACCAAAACTATAAGTGCAACTAACCCATTGCTTTTGCCTAAAAAAGCCCCCCGTTTTTCTCCCATTGTATGTATGTATCTGTGTGATTAGTAGGGCACGGGCTTGTGCCCTACCTTGTGTATTATTGTATAATACTTTAACAATTGATTCATAAGTAAATATCAGAACTCTGTCTACGCTGGATATGTCAAAACAAATATAGCTATGATTCTGTCTATATTTTATTGTTCCCTAACTCCTTCACTCCAAAGGACCACTGTTGTCTAAAAGACACTGTTTGATAAGGAACTCAAGACGATATATCCTAAGCCACAGGTGAGGGCCTATTACAAGGCAAGGGAGAGGTCGTTCAACAACCGGTATCACCAGAAGCAGGTGGGCGGTAAAAGGCTAGTATTACATTCCTTCTAATGACGGTTTAATGTTTTAAATTAAAAAGAGGGAAACAGAAAGTCAAACATTGGGAACAGAAGGCTTACTCCAGCCGTTATTATCCATGAGCAAATTCATTGTCTTCAAATGAGTGCTCAGCATTCAAAGCAATCTTTAATATTGATTACACAGCTATATGTCTCAAATTCATACTGATGTGCATGTAGACTCCACCCACAATGTAGACAACTTACATAGCCCTTCACTACAATGTAAAAAAATATAGCATCCGTTTCCTTACCTCCCATGATGGGGCTTCGTGGTACCACCCATATATACTTTGGTTATCCACCTCCCATCGGGCCCTCCATCTCTTTCCCATCAGATAAAACCATTCCAAATCATGCTGAAAAGCAAAATATAACAAAATGTTGTTTTGTCAACCAAACACATAGGCGTCATTGCGTTTCACTGCAAGACTAAATTATAACAAGGAGTGGTGTTTACTCTACAAGCTTTTGCCTTTACTGGAATGTGTCAAGTGCCAGGTGTTTTCTTTATTTATTTGGGTTTAAGTCAACTTGCACTTTGATACGAGATTGAGCTCTCTATGGCTGTTTTATTTAAATTCAAAGTATTTTGCCCGGCACAAGGCCCTCGGGCATCACTTTTCTGACAAGCAATTCATGTGAGGACTACTCATCGCTGCATATGGTGGATGCATAATCTGCTGCAAGTACTCTACGCTATCAGTGCTATTTCAAACCTAGTCATATAGTTGAGGGCACCGCTCATGCACCGCTCGCTTAAGAAATTGTATTCGCAAGTGCACATGCATCATTGTACTTCATTCTGACACTCCTCTAATCTATGAGGGCACCGATTCTCGACCAGCCTCCTGCCATCATCAGAGCTCACGAGTGCCAGTGCTTTACTGTACCCTGACGCGCCTCTCTACTGTTTGTAGGCTGCTCCACATCCGGCTGCGCGCGCGCGTGCACACATGCACACTGCAGAGATTCACACCCTATATAAACCACGCACACAGACTCCGGAATACTAAATAAAGGTTGGATTTTAATGTGCATTTAAAAAAATGTGCAACGTTGGACGCAAAAGCATCAATTTGAGTCTTTGTTGTTCAAGATTCAGGGAAGATTTTTTTTAATGAAAGTATATATTTGAGTCAGGTGTATGAGAACAGCTCAAGAGGCACGGGGGTTGCTTGTCACATTCACATGATATTATCATCTCTTCACCCCTCTCATGGATTAGTATGGACATGTGAAGTGCTTGTGATGGGGTGATATTTCAGTGGCCATCTTGGAGAGGGGCAAGGTTAGCCATGGTGGTGACAACAATACAGATTAAGACGACTTGCAGAATCAAATTTTGAATTAAAATTTAAAATTTCAGAACAATTCATAGGATTCAGAACGTCAAGGTGTTTGAGATTACATACAGATGTACGTTGAGTATAGTTCCGCATTATATCACGGAGGTCCAATCCTCAGGGAGGTTAAGTCCTGTATTTAGGCTTTCTGTCTTTAGAATACATTTAAGCTCCTCTTTGTTTAAAATCTTTTGATGTCACCGCCTCTGGGGGGTACTTTTCTGGCATTGATTATAGTCCAGCGGATGTCATTTTCAGAATGTCCCTTTTGTAGGAAATGCTCAACCAATGGAGCATTTGCTGTTTTGCATCATATCCTGCAACTGTGTTGGGAGATGCGAAGGCAGATTTTCTGGGTGGTTTGACCTACATATATTTTATTGCAAGGACAAAATATGGCACATACTACATTGCACGTGTTACAGTTAGTAAACATTTTAAGTTCATTCCTGATGTAATTGAAAACAAATTCTTTACATTCAATAGTAAATTCGCAGACCACACAGTTACCGCATTTAGAGTGGCCCTTCAGTGGTGCTAAGGACCAGAGGTCGTGCAGTGTCGGGTTGTTGTTCCTTGTCAGTGGCAGTGCAGCCCGGACCAATTGATCCTTGATGTCCTTCCTTCCATAGTCACTTGAGGCTACCCTTAGGCATATATATATTATGTCCTGATGATGATTTGCATATTGCTGACAGCGGATCGAAACGCCGTCGACTCCCTTGAAACACCTTATACAAGCTAAATTGTGTTTACTAAATGTGTAAAGGTGTTGCGGTTTATTTTTGTTGTACTCTGACATTACCAAAACTATAAGTGCAACTAACCCATTGCTTTTGCCTAAAAAAGCCCCCCGTTTTTCTCCCCTTGTATGTATGTATCTATGTGATTAGTAGGGCACGGGCTTGTGCCCTACCTTGTGTATTATTGTATAATACTTTAACAATTGATTCATAAGTAAATATCAGAACTCTGTCTACGCTGGATATGTCAAAACAAATATAGCTATGATTCTGTCTATATTTTATTGTTCCCTAACTCCTTCACTCCAAAGGACCACTGTTGTCTAAAAGACACTGTTTGATAAGGAAGTCAAGACGATATATCCTAAGCCACAGGTGAGGGCCTATTACAAGGCAAGGGAGAGGTCGTTCAACAACCGGTATCACCAGAAGCAGGTGGGCGGTAAAAGGCTAGTATTACATTCCATCCAATGACGGTTTAATGTTTTAAATTAAAAAGAGGGAAACAGAAAGTCAAACATTGGGAACAGAAGGCTTACTCCAGCCGTTATTATCCATGAGCAAATTCATTGTCTTCAAATGAGTGCTCAGCATTCAAAGCAATCTTTAATATTGATTACACAGCTATATGTCTCAAATTCATACTGATGTGCATGTAGACTCCACCCACAATGTAGACAACTTACATAGCCCTTCACTACAATGTAAAAAAATATAGCATCAGTTTCCTTACCTCCCATGATGGGCCTTCATTCTACCATCCATATATAGTTTCATTGTCCATCTCCCATTTGGCCCTCCATCTCTTCCCCATGATGTGGAACCATTCCAAATCATGCTGAAAAGCAAAATATAACAAAATGTTGTTTTGTCAACCAAACACATAGGCGTCATAGCGTTTCACTGCAAGACTAAATTATAACAAGGAGTGGTGTTTACTCTACAAGCTTTTGCCTTTACTGGAATGTGTCAAGTGCCAGGTGTTTTCTTTATTTATTTGGGTTTAAGTCAACTTGCACTTTGATACGAGATTGAGCTCTCTATGGCTGTTTTATTTAAATTCAAAGTATTTTGCCCGGCACAAGGCCCTCGGGCATCACTTTTCTGACAAGCAATTCATGTGAGGACTACTCATCGCTGCATATGGTGGATGCATAATCTGCTGCAAGTACTCTACGCTATCAGTGCTATTTCAAACCTAGTCATATAGTTGAGGGCACCGCTCATGCACCGCTCGCTTAAGAAATTGTATTCGCAAGTGCACATGCATCATTGTACTTCATTCTGACACTCCTCTAATCTATGAGGGCACCGATTCTCGACCAGCCTCCTGCCATCATCAGAGCTCACGAGTGCCAGTGCTTTACTGTACCCTGACGCGCCTCTCTACTGTTTGTAGGCTGCTCCACATCCGGCTGCGCGCGCGCGTGCACACATGCACACTGCAGAGATTCACACCCTATATAAACCACGCACACAGACTCCGGAATACTAAATAAAGGTTGGATTTTAATGTGCATTTAAAAAAATGTGCAACGTTGGACGCAAAAGCATCAATTTGAGTCTTTGTTGTTCAAGATTCAGGGAAGATTTTTTTTAATGAAAGTATATATTTGAGTCAGGTGTATGAGAACAGCTCAAGAGGCACGGGGGTTGCTTGTCACATTCACATGATATTATCATCTCTTCACCCCTCTCATGGATTAGTATGGACATGTGAAGTGCTTGTGATGGGGTGATATTTCAGTGGCCATCTTGGAGAGGGGCAAGGTTAGCCATGGTGGTGACAACAATACAGATTAAGACGACTTGCAGAATCAAATTTTGAATTAAAATTTAAAATTTCAGAACAATTCATAGGATTCAGAACGTCAAGGTGTTTGAGATTACATATAGATGTACGTTGAGTATAGTTCCGCATTATATCACGGAGGTCCAATCCTCAAGGAGGTTAAGTCCTGTATTTAGGCTTTCTGTCTTTAGAATACATTTAAGCTCCTCTTTGTTTAAAATCTTTTGATGTCACCGCCTCTGGGGGGTACTTTTCTGGCATTGATTATAGTCCAGCGGATGTCATTTTCAGAATGTCCCTTTTGTAGGAAATGCTCAACCAATGGAGCATTTGCTGTTTTGCATCATATCCTGCAACTGTGTTGGGAGATGCGAAGGCAGATTTTCTGGGTGGTTTGACCTACATATATTTTATTGCAAGGACAAAATATGGCACATACTACATTGCACGTGTTACAGTTAGTAAACATTTTAAGTTCATTCCTGATGTAATTGAAAACAAATTCTTTACATTCAATAGTAAATTCGCAGACCACACAGTTACCGCATTTAGAGTGGCCCTTCAGTGGTGCTAAGGACCAGAGGTCGTGCAGTGTCGGGTTGTTGTTCCTTGTCAGTGGCAGTGCAGCCCGGACCAATTGATCCTTGATGTCCTTCCTTCCATAGTCACTTGAGGCTACCCTTAGGCATATATATATTATGTCCTGATGATGATTTGCATATTGCTGAAAGCGGATCGAAACGCCGTCGACTCCCTTGAAACACCTTATACAAGCTAAATTGTGTTTACTAAATGTCTAAAGGTGTTGCGGTTTATTTTTGTTGTACTCTGACATTACCAAAACTATAAGTGCAACTAACCCATTGCTTTTGCCTAAAAAAGCCCCCCGTTTTTCTCCCATTGTATGTATGTATCTGTGTGATTAGTAGGGCACGGGCTTGTGCCCTACCTTGTGTATTATTGTATAATACTTTAACAATTGATTCATAAGTAAATATCAGAACTCTGTCTACGCTGGATATGTCAAAACAAATATAGCTATGATTCTGTCTATATTTTATTGTTCCCTAACTCCTTCACTCCAAAGGACCACTGTTGTCTAAAAGACACTGTTTGATAAGGAACTCAAGACGATATATCCTAAGCCACAGGTGAGGGCCTATTACAAGGCAAGGGAGAGGTCGTTCAACAACCGGTATCACCAGAAGCAGGTGGGCGGTAAAAGGCTAGTATTACATTCCATCTAATGACGGTTTAATGTTTTAAATTAAAAAGAGGGAAACAGAAAGTCAAACATTGGGAACAGAAGGCTTACTCCAGCCGTTATTATCCATGAGCAAATTCATTGTCTTCAAATGAGTGCTCAGCATTCAAAGCAATCTTTAATATTGATTACACAGCTATATGTCTCAAATTCATACTGATGTGCATGTAGACTCCACCCACAATGTAGACAACTTACATAGCCCTTCACTACAATGTAAAAAAATATAGCATCAGTTTCCTTACCTCCCATGATGGGCCTTCATTCTACCATCCATATATAGTTTCATTGTCCATCTCCCATTTGGCCCTCCATCTCTTCCCCATGATGTGGAACCATTCCAAATCATGCTGAAAAGCAAAATATAACAAAATGTTGTTTTGTCAACCAAACACATAGGCGTCATTGCGTTTCACTGCAAGACTAAATTATAACAAGGAGTGGTGTTTACTCTACAAGCTTTTGCCTTTACTGGAATGTGTCAAGTGCCAGGTGTTTTCTTTATTTATTTGGGTTTAAGTCAACTTGCACTTTGATACGAGATTGAGCTCTCTATGGCTGTTTTATTTAAATTCAAAGTATTTTGCCCGGCACAAGGCCCTCGGGCATCACTTTTCTGACAAGCAATTCATGTGAGGACTACTCATCGCTGCATATGGTGGATGCATAATCTGCTGCAAGTACTCTACGCTATCAGTGCTATTTCAAACCTAGTCATATAGTTAAGGGCACCGCTCATGCACCGCTCGCTTAAGAAATTGTATTCGCAAGTGCACATGCATCATTGTACTTCATTCTGACAACCCTCTAATCTATGAGGGCACCGATTCTCGACCAGCCTCCTGCCATCATCAGAGCTCACGAGTGCCAGTGCTTTACTGTACCCTGACGCGCCTCTCTACTGTTTGTAGGCTGCTCCACATCCGGCTGCGCGCGCGTGCACACATGCACACTGCAGAGATTCACACCCTATATAAACCACGCACACAGACTCCGGAATACTAAATAAAGGTTGGATTTTAATGTGCATTTAAAAAAATGTGCAACGTTGGACGCAAAAGCATCAATTTGAGTCTTTGTTGTTCAAGATTCAGGGAAGATTTTTTTTAATGAAAGTATATATTTGAGTCAGGTGTATGAGAACAGCTCAAGAGGCACGGGGGTTGCTTGTCACATTCACATGATATTATCATCTCTTCACCCCTCTCATGGATTAGTATGGACATGTGAAGTGCTTGTGATGGGGTGATATTTCTGTGGCCATCTTGGAGAGGGGCAAGGTTAGCCATGGTGGTGACAACAATACAGATTAAGACGACTTGCAGAATCAAATTTTGAATTAAAATTTAAAATTTCAGAACAATTCATAGGATTCAGAACGTCAAGGTGTTTGAGATTGCATACAGATGTACGTTGAGTATAGTTCCGCATTATATCACGGAGGTCCAATCCTCAAGGAGGTTAAGTCCTGTATTTAGGCTTTCTGTCTTTAGAATACATTTAAGCTCCTCTTTGTTTAAAATCTTTTGATGTCACCGCCTCTGGGGGGTACTTTTCTGGCATTGATTATAGTCCAGCGGATGTCATTTTCAGAATGTCCCTTTTGTAGGAAATGCTCAACCAATGGAGCATTTGCTGTTTTGCATCATATCCTGCAACTGTGTTGGGAGATGCGAAGGCAGATTTTCTGGGTGGTTTGACCTACATATATTTTATTGCAAGGACAAAATATGGCACATACTACATTGCACGTGTTACAGTTAGTAAACATTTTAAGTTCATTCCTGATGTAATTGAAAACAAATTCTTTACATTCAATAGTAAATTCGCAGACCACACAGTTACCGCATTTAGAGTGGCCCTTCAGTAGTGCTAAGGACCAGAGGTCGTGCAGTGTCGGGTTGTTGTTCCTTGTCAGTGGCAGTGCAGCCCGGACCAATTGATCCTTGATGTCCTTCCTTCCATAGTCACTTGAGGCTACCCTTAGGCATATATATATTATGTCCTGATGATGATTTGCATATTGCTGAAAGCGGATCGAAACGCCGTCGACTCCCTTGAAACACCTTATACAAGCTAAATTGTGTTTACTAAATGTGTAAAGGTGTTGCGGTTTATTTTTGTTGTACTCTGACATTACCAAAACTATAAGTGCAACTAACCCATTGCTTTTGCCTAAAAAAGCCCCCCGTTTTTCTCCCCTTGTATGTATGTATCTATGTGATTAGTAGGGCAGGGCTTGTGCCCTACCTTGTGTATTATTGTATAATACTTTAACAATTGATTCATAAGTAAATATCAGAACTCTGTCTACGCTGGATATGTCAAAACAAATATAGCTATGATTCTGTCTATATTTTATTGTTCCCTAACTCCTTCACTCCAAAGGACCACTGTTGTCTAAAAGACACTGTTTGATAAGGAAGTCAAGACGATATATCCTAAGCCACAGGTGAGGGCCTATTACAAGGCAAGGGAGAGGTCGTTCAACAACCGGTATCACCAGAAGCAGGTGGGCGGTAAAAGGCTAGTATTACATTCCATCCAATGACGGTTTCATGTTTTAAATTAAAAAGAGGGAAACAGAAAGTCAAACATTGGGAACAGAAGGCTTACTCCAGCCGTTATTATCCATGAGCAAATTCATTGTCTTCAAATGAGTGCTCAGCATTCAAAGCAATCTTTAATATTGATTACACAGCTATATGTCTCAAATTCATACTCATGTGCATGTAGACTCCACCCACAATGTAGACAACTTACATAGCCCTTCACTACAATGTAAAAAAATATAGCATCAGTTTCCTTACCTCCCATGATGGGCCTTCATTCTACCATCCATATATAGTTTCATTGTCCATCTCCCATTTGGCCCTCCATCTCTTCCCCATGATGTGGAACCATTCCAAATCATGCTGAAAAGCAAAATATAACAAAATGTTGTTTTGTCAACCAAACACATAGGCGTCATTGCGTTTCACTGCAAGACTAAATTATAACAAGGAGTGATGTTTACTCTACAAGCTTTTGCCTTTACTGGAATCTGTCAAGTGCCAGGTGTTTTCTTTATTTATTTGGGTTTAAGTCAACTTGCACTTTGATACGAGATTGAGCTCTCTATGGCTGTTTTATTTAAATTCAAAGTATTTTGCCCGGCACAAGGCCCTCGGGCATCACTTTTCTGAAAAGCAATTCATGTGAGGACTACTCATCGCTGCATATGGTGGATGCATAATCTGCTGCAAGTACTCTACGCTATCAGTGCTATTTCAAACCTAGTCATATAGTTGAGGGCACCGCTCATGCACCGCTCGCTTAAGAAATTGTATTCGCAAGTGCACATGCATCATTGTACTACATTCTGACACTCCTCTAATCTATGAGGGCACCGATTCTCGACCAGCCTCCTGCCATCATCAGAGCTCACGAGTGCCAGTGCTTTACTGTACCCTGACGCGCCTCTCTACTGTTTGTAGGCTGCTCCACATCCGGCTGCGCGCGCGTGCACACATGCACACTGCAGAGATTCACACCCTATATAAACCACGCACACAGACTCCGGAATACTAAATAAAGGTTGGATTTTAATGTGCATTTAAAAAAATGTGCAACGTTGCACGCAAAAGCATCAATTTGAGTCTTTGTTGTTCAAGATTCAGGGAAGATTTTTTTTAATGAAAGTATATATTTGAGTCAGGTGTATGAGAACAGCTCAAGAGGCACGGGGGTTGCTTGTCACATTCACATGATATTATCATCTCTTCACCCCTCTCATGGATTAGTATGGACATGTGAAGTGCTTGTGATGGGGTGATATTTCAGTGGCCATCTTGGAGAGGGGCAAGGTTAGCCATGGTGGTGACAACAATACAGATTAAGACGACTTGCAGAATCAAATTTTGAATTAAAATTTAAAATTTCAGAACAATTCATAGGATTCAGAACGTCAAGGTGTTTGAGATTACATATAGATGTACGTTGAGTATAGTTCCGCATTATATCACGGAGGTCCAATCCTCAAGGAGGTTAAGTCCTGTATTTAGGCTTTCTGTCTTTAGAATACATTTAAGCTCCTCTTTGTTTAAAATCTTTTGATGTCACCGCCTCTGGGGGGTACTTTTCTGGCATTGATTATAGTCCAGCGGATGTCATTTTCAGAATGTCCCTTTTGTAGGAAATGCTCAACCAATGGAGCATTTGCTGTTTTGCATCATATCCTGCAACTGTGTTGGGAGATGCGAAGGCAGATTTTCTGGGTGGTTTGACCTACATATATTTTATTGCAAGGACAAAATATGGCACATACTACATTGCACGTGTTACAGTTAGTAAACATTTTAAGTTCATTCCTGATGTAATTGAAAACAAATTCTTTACATTCAATAGTAAATTCGCAGACCACACAGTTACCGCATTTAGAGTGGCCCTTCAGTGGTGCTAAGGACCAGAGGTCGTGCAGTGTCGGGTTGTTGTTCCTTGTCAGTGGCAGTGCAGCCCGGACCAATTGATCCTTGATGTCCTTCCTTCCATAGTCACTTGAGGCTACCCTTAGGCATATATATATTATGTCCTGATGATGATTTGCATATTGCTGAAAGCGGATCGAAACGCCGTCGACTCCCTTGAAACACCTTATACAAGCTAAATTGTGTTTACTAAATGTCTAAAGGTGTTGCGGTTTATTTTTGTTGTACTCTGACATTACCAAAACTATAAGTGCAACTAACCCATTGCTTTTGCCTAAAAAAGCCCCCCGTTTTTCTCCCATTGTATGTATGTATCTGTGTGATTAGTAGGGCACGGGCTTGTGCCCTACTTTGTGTATTATTGTATAATACTTTAACAATTGATTCATAAGTAAATATCAGAACTCTGTCTACGCTGGATATGTCAAAACAAATATAGCTATGATTCTGTCTATATTTTATTGTTCCCTAACTCCTTCACTCCAAAGGACCACTGTTGTCTAAAAGACACTGTTTGATAAGGAACTCAAGACGATATATCCTAAGCCACAGGTGAGGGCCTATTACAAGGCAAGGGAGAGGTCGTTCAACAACCGGTATCACCAGAAGCAGGTGGGCGGTAAAAGGCTAGTATTACATTCCTTCTAATGACGGTTTAATGTTTTAAATTAAAAAGAGGGAAACAGAAAGTCAAACATTGGGAACAGAAGGCTTACTCCAGCCGTTATTATCCATGAGCAAATTCATTGTCTTCAAATGAGTGCTCAGCATTCAAAGCAATCTTTAATATTGATTACACAGCTATATGTCTCAAATTCATACTGATGTGCATGTAGACTCCACCCACAATGTAGACAACTTACATAGCCCTTCACTACAATGTAAAAAAATATAGCATCCTTTTCCTTACCTCCCATGATGGGGCTTCGTGGTACCACCCATATATACTTTGGTTATCCACCTCCCATCGGGCCCTCCATCTCTTTCCCATCAGATAAAACCATTCCAAATCATGCTGAAAAGCAAAATATAACAAAATGTTGTTTTGTCAACCAAACACATAGGCGTCATTGCGTTTCACTGCAAGACTAAATTATAACAAGGAGTGGTGTTTACTCTACAAGCTTTTGCCTTTACTGGAATGTGTCAAGTGCCAGGAGTTTTCTTTATTTATTTGGGTTTAAGTCAACTTGCACTTTGATACGAGATTGAGCTCTCTATGGCTGTTTTATTTAAATTCAAAGTATTTTGCCCGGCACAAGGCCCTCGGGCATCACTTTTCTGACAAGCAATTCATGTGAGGACTACTCATCGCTGCATATGGTGGATGCATAATCTGCTGCAAGTACTCTACGCTATCAGTGCTATTTCAAACCTAGTCATATAGTTGAGGGCACCGCTCATGCACCGCTCGCTTAAGAAATTGTATTCGCAAGTGCACATGCATCATTGTACTTCATTCTGACACTCCTCTAATCTATGAGGGCACCGATTCTCGACCAGCCTCCTGCCATCATCAGAGCTCACGAGTGCCAGTGCTTTACTGTACCCTGACGCGCCTCTCTACTGTTTGTAGGCTGCTCCACATCCGGCTGCGCGCGCGTGCACACATGCACACTGCAGAGATTCACACCCTATATAAACCACGCACACAGACTCCGGAATACTAAATAAAGGTTGGATTTTAATGTGCATTTAAAAAAATGTGCAATGTTGGACGCAAAAGCATCAATTTGAGTCTTTGTTGTTCAAGATTCAGGGAAGATTTTTTTTAATGAAAGTATATATTTGAGTCAGGTGTATGAGAACAGCTCAAGAGGCACGGGGGTTGCTTGTCACATTCACATGATATTATCATCTCTTCACCCCTCTCATGGATTAGTATGGACATGTGAAGTGCTTGTGATGGGGTGATATTTCAGTGGCCATCTTGGAGAGGGGCAAGGTTAGCCATGGTGGTGACAACAATACAGATTAAGACGACTTGCAGAATCAAATTTTGAATTAAAATTTAAAATTTCAGAACAATTCATAGGATTCAGAACGTCAAGGTGTTTGAGATTACATATAGATGTACGTTGAGTATAGTTCCGCATTATATCACGGAGGTCCAATCCTCAAGGAGGTTAAGTCCTGTATTTAGGCTTTCTGTCTTTAGAATACATTTAAGCTCCTCTTTGTTTAAAATCTTTTGATGTCACCGCCTCTGGGGGGTACTTTTCTGGCATTGATTATAGTCCAGCGGATGTCATTTTCAGAATGTCCCTTTTGTAGGAAATGCTCAACCAATGGAGCATTTGCTGTTTTGCATCATATCCTGCAACTGTGTTGGGAGATGCGAAGGCAGATTTTCTGGGTGGTTTGACCTACATATATTTTATTGCAAGGACAAAATATGGCACATACTACATTGCACGTGTTACAGTTAGTAAACATTTTAAGTTCATTCCTGATGTAATTGAAAACAAATTCTTTACATTCAATAGTAAATTCGCAGACCACACAGTTACCGCATTTAGAGTGGCCCTTCAGTGGTGCTAAGGACCAGAGGTCGTGCAGTGTCGGGTTGTTATTCCTTGTCAGTGGCAGTGCAGCCCGGACCAATTGATCCTTGATGTCCTTCCTTCCATAGTCACTTGAGGCTACCCTTAGGCATATATATATTATGTCCTGATGATGATTTGCATATTGCTGAAAGCGGATCGAAACGCCGTCGACTCCCTTGAAACACCTTATACAAGCTAAATTGTGTTTACTAAATGTCTAAAGGTGTTGCGGTTTATTTTTGTTGTACTCTGACATTACCAAAACTATAAGTGCAACTAACCCATTGCTTTTGCCTAAAAAAGCCCCCCGTTTTTCTCCCATTGTATGTATGTATCTGTGTGATTAGTAGGGCACGGGCTTGTGCCCTACCTTGTGTATTATTGTATAATACTTTAACAATTGATTCATAAGTAAATATCAGAACTCTGTCTACGCTGGATATGTCAAAACAAATATAGCTATGATTCTGTCTATATTTTATTGTTCCCTAACTCCTTCACTCCAAAGGACCACTGTTGTCTAAAAGACACTGTTTGATAAGGAACTCAAGACGATATATCCTAAGCCACAGGTGAGGGCCTATTACAAGGCAAGGGAGAGGTCGTTCAACAACCGGTATCACCAGAAGCAGGTGGGCGGTAAAAGGCTAGTATTACATTCCTTCTAATGACGGTTTAATGTTTTAAATTAAAAAGAGGGAAACAGAAAGTCAAACATTGGGAACAGAAGGCTTACTCCAGCCGTTATTATCCATGAGCAAATTCATTGTCTTCAAATGAGTGCTCAGCATTCAAAGCAATCTTTAATATTGATTACACAGCTATATGTCTCAAATTCATACTGATGTGCATGTAGACTCCACCCACAATGTAGACAACTTACATAGCCCTTCACTACAATGTAAAAAAATATAGCATCCGTTTCCTTACCTCCCATGATGGGGCTTCGTGGTACCACCCATATATACTTTGGTTATCCACCTCCCATCGGGCCCTCCATCTCTTTCCCATCAGATAAAACCATTCCAAATCATGCTGAAAAGCAAAATATAACAAAATGTTGTTTTGTCAACCAAACACATAGGCGTCATTGCGTTTCACTGCAAGACTAAATTATAACAAGGAGTGGTGTTTACTCTACAAGCTTTTGCCTTTACTGGAATGTGTCAAGTGCCAGGTGTTTTCTTTATTTATTTGGGTTTAAGTCAACTTGCACTTTGATACGAGATTGAGCTCTCTATGGCTGTTTTATTTAAATTCAAAGTATTTTGCCCGGCACAAGGCCCTCGGGCATCACTTTTCTGACAAGCAATTCATGTGAGGACTACTCATCGCTGCATATGGTGGATGCATAATCTGCTGCAAGTACTCTACGCTATCAGTGCTATTTCAAACCTAGTCATATAGTTGAGGGCACCGCTCATGCACCGCTCGCTTAAGAAATTGTATTCGCAAGTGCACATGCATCATTGTACTTCATTCTGACACTCCTCTAATCTATGAGGGCACCGATTCTCGACCAGCCTCCTGCCATCATCAGAGCTCACGAGTGCCAGTGCTTTACTGTACCCTGACGCGCCTCTCTACTGTTTGTAGGCTGCTCCACATCCGGCTGCGCGCGCGCGTGCACACATGCACACTGCAGAGATTCACACCCTATATAAACCACGCACACAGACTCCGGAATACTAAATAAAGGTTGGATTTTAATGTGCATTTAAAAAAATGTGCAACGTTGGACCCAAAAGCATCAATTTGAGTCTTTGTTGTTCAAGATTCAGGGAAGATTTTTTTTTAATGAAAGTATATATTTGAGTCAGGTGTATGAGAACAGCTCAAGAGACACGGGGGTTGCTTGTCACATTCACATGATATTATCATCTCTTCACCCCTCTCATGGATTAGTATGGACATGTGAAGTGCTTGTGATGGGGTGATATTTCAGTGGCCATCTTGGAGAGGGGCAAGGTTAGCCATGGTGGTGACAACAATACAGATTAAGACGACTTGCAGAATCAAATTTTGAATTAAAATTTAAAATTTCAGAACAATTCATAGGATTCAGAACGTCAAGGTGTTTGAGATTACATATAGATGTACGTTGAGTATAGTTCCGCATTATATCACGGAGGTCCAATCCTCAAGGAGGTTAAGTCCTGTATTTAGGCTTTCTGTCTTTAGAATACATTTAAGCTCCTCTTTGTTTAAAATCTTTTGATGTCACCGCCTCTGGGGGGTACTTTTCTGGCATTGATTATAGTCCAGCGGATGTCATTTTCAGAATGTCCCTTTTGTAGGAAATGCTCAACCAATGGAGCATTTGCTGTTTTGCATCATATCCTGCAACTGTGTTGGGAGATGCGAAGGCAGATTTTCTGGGTGGTTTGACCTACATATATTTTATTGCAAGGACAAAATATGGCACATACTACATTGCACGTGTTACAGTTAGTAAACATTTTAAGTTCATTCCTGATGTAATTGAAAACAAATTCTTTACATTCAATAGTAAATTCGCAGACCACACAGTTACCGCATTTAGAGTGGCCCTTCAGTGGTGCTAAGGACCAGAGGTCGTGCAGTGTCGGGTTGTTGTTCCTTGTCAGTGGCAGTGCAGCCCGGACCAATTGATCCTTGATGTCCTTCCTTCCATAGTCACTTGAGGCTACCCTTAGGCATATATATATTATGTCCTGATGATGATTTGCATATTGCTGAAAGCGGATCGAAACGCCGTCGACTCCCTTGAAACACCTTATACAAGCTAAATTGTGTTTACTAAATGTCTAAAGGTGTTGCGGTTTATTTTTGTTGTACTCTGACATTACCAAAACTATAAGTGCAACTAAACCATTGCTTTTGCCTAAAAAAGCCCCCCGTTTTTCTCCCATTGTATGTATGTATCTGTGTGATTAGTAGGGCACGGGCTTGTGCCCTACCTTGTGTATTATTGTATAATACTTTAACAATTGATTCATAAGTAAATATCAGAACTCTGTCTACGCTGGATATGTCAAAACAAATATAGCTATGATTCTGTCTATATTTTATTGTTCCCTAACTCCTTCACTCCAAAGGACCACTGTTGTCTAAAAGACACTGTTTGATAAGGAAGTCAAGACGATATATCCTAAGCCACAGGTGAGGGCCTATTACAAGGCAAGGGAGAGGTCGTTCAACAACCGGTATCACCAGAAGCAGGTGGGCGGTAAAAGGCTAGTATTACATTCCATCCAATGATGGTTTCATGTTTTAAATTAAAAAGAGGGAAACAGAAAGTCAAACATTGGGAACAGAAGGCTTACTCCAGCCGTTATTATCCATGAGCAAATTCATTGTCTTCAAATGAGTGCTCAGCATTCAAAGCAATCTTTAATATTGATTACACAGCTATATGTCTCAAATTCATACTCATGTGCATGTAGACTCCACCCACAATGTAGACAACTTACATAGCCCTTCACTACAATGTAAAAAAATATAGCATCAGTTTCCTTACCTCCCATGATGGGCCTTCATTCTACCATCCATATATAGTTTCATTGTCCATCTCCCATTTGGCCCTCCATCTCTTCCCCATGATGTGGAACCATTCCAAATCATGCTGAAAAGCAAAATATAACAAAATGTTGTTTTGTCAACCAAACACATAGGCGTCATTGCGTTTCACTGCAAGACTAAATTATAACAAGGAGTGGTGTTTACTCTACAAGCTTTTGCCTTTACTGGAATGTGTCAAGTGCCAGGTGTTTTCTTTATTTATTTGGGTTTAAGTCAACTTGCACTTTGATACGAGATTGAGCTCTCTATGGCTGTTTTATTTAAATTCAAAGTATTTTGCCCGGCACAAGGCCCTCGGGCATCACTTTTCTGACAAGCAATTCATGTGAGGACTACTCATCGCTGCATATGGTGGATGCATAATCTGCTGCAAGTACTCTACGCTATCAGTGCTATTTCAAACCTAGTCATATAGTTGAGGGCACCGCTCATGCACCGCTCGCTTAAGAAATTGTATTCGCAAGTGCACATGCATCATTGTACTTCATTCTGACACTCCTCTAATCTATGAGGGCACCGATTCTCGACCAGCCTCCTGCCATCATCAGAGCTCACGAGTGCCAGTGCTTTACTGTACCCTGACGCGCCTCTCTACTGTTTGTAGGCTGCTCCACATCCGGCTGCCCGCGCGTGCACACATGCACACTGCAGAGATTCACACCCTATATAAACCACGCACACAGACTCCGGAATACTAAATAAAGGTTGGATTTTAATGTGCATTTAAAAAAATGTGCAACGTTGGACGCAAAAGCATCAATTTGAGTCTTTGTTGTTCAAGATTCAGGGAAGATTTTTTTTTAATGAAAGTATATATTTGAGTCAGGTGTATGAGAACAGCTCAAGAGGCACGGGGGTTGCTTGTCACATTCACATGATATTATCATCTCTTCACCCCTCTCATGGATTAGTATGGACATGTGAAGTGCTTGTGATGGGGTGATATTTCAGTGGCCATCTTGGAGAGGGGCAAGGTTAGCCATGGTGGTGACAACAATACAGATTAAGACGACTTGCAGAATCAAATTTTGAATTAAAATTTAAAATTTCAGAACAATTCATAGGATTCAGAACGTCAAGGTGTTTGAGATTACATATAGATGTACGTTGAGTATAGTTCCGCATTATATCACGGAGGTCCAATCCTCAAGGAGGTTAAGTCCTGTATTTAGGCTTTCTGGGGCATATTATCAAGGGGGTTTATCTCCGCTTTTTTGGCTTTAAAAGCCAAGAAAGCGGAGATAAAATTATCTCCCTATTACCAAGCTGTCGCTAACACCAGTTAGCGACAGCTAGTAGGAGATAGCGACCATCTTGGGCCCCACTTTGCATGTCAGTGATATTTATCACTAATGAGATGCAAAGTGGGCGTGCCAAGATGTTAGAGACTGAAAACAGTCGCTAACATCGCTATCTCCTATTACCAACTTTTGGAGATATTCGCGCTAAGCGGGAATATCTCCAAAAGCTAACACCTGCCCTGAGCAGTTCTTAGCCATGTTATCCAATGGGAGGTGGATAACATGGCTAAGAGCATTTGCTCGATAATGCATGAATATCGCTGACTTTTCAGCGATATTCATGCATTTCTGCCGTTTTTTATCGCATTTGCGATAAACCTTGTTAATAGCAAGGTTTATCTGCGATAAAAATCTCCGATGTGCGGCGATAAATTTTGTCTCTAAACAAGTTAGAGACAAAAATTATCGCTAGTTGTTGGTAATATGCCCCTCTGTCTTTAGAATACATTTAAGCTCCTCTTTGTTTAAAATCTTTTGATGTCACCGCCTCTGGGGGGTACTTTTCTGCCATTGATTATAGTCCAGCGGATGTCATTTTCAGAATGTCCCTTTTGTAGGAAATGCTCAACCAATGGAGCATTTGCTGTTTTGCATCATATCCTGCAACTGTGTTGGGAGATGCGAAGGCAGATTTTCTGGGTGGTTTGACCTACATATATTTTATTGCAAGGACAAAATATGGCACATACTACATTGCACGTGTTACAGTTAGTAAACATTTTAAGTTCATTCCTGATGTAATTGAAAACAAATTCTTTACATTCAATAGTAAATTCGCAGACCACACAGTTACCGCATTTAGAGTGGCCCTTCAGTGGTGCTAAGGACCAGAGGTCGTGCAGTGTCGGGTTGTTGTTCCTTGTCAGTGGCAGTGCAGCCCGGACCAATTGATCCTTGATGTCCTTCCTTCCATAGTCACTTGAGGCTACCCTTAGGCATATATATATTATGTCCTGATGATGATTTGCATATTGCTGAAAGCGTATCGAAACGCCGTCGACTCCCTTGAAACACCTTATACAAGCTAAATTGTGTTTACTAAATGTCTAAAGATGTTGCGGTTTATTTTTGTTGTACTCTGACATTACCAAAACTATAAGTGCAACTAACCCATTGCTTTTGCCTAAAAAAGCCCCCCGTTTTTCTCCCATTGTATGTATGTATCTGTGTGATTAGTAGGGCACGGGCTTGTGCCCTACCTTGTGTATTATTGTATAATACTTTAACAATTGATTCATAAGTAAATATCAGAACTCTGTCTACGCTGGATATGTCAAAACAAATATAGCTATGATTCTGTCTATATTTTATTGTTCCCTAACTCCTTCACTCCAAAGGACCACTGTTGTCTAAAAGACACTGTTTGATAAGGAACTCAAGACGATATATCCTAAGCCACAGGTGAGGGCCTATTACAAGGCAAGGGAGAGGTCGTTCAACAACCGGTATCACCAGAAGCAGGTGGGCGGTAAAAGGCTAGTATTACATTCCATCTAATGACGGTTTAATGTTTTAAATTAAAAAGAGGGAAACAGAAAGTCAAACATTGGGAACAGAAGGCTTACTCCAGCCGTTATTATCCATGAGCAAATTCATTGTCTTCAAATGAGTGCTCAGCATTCAAAGCAATCTTTAATATTGATTACACAGCTATATGTCTCAAATTCATACTGATGTGCATGTAGACTCCACCCACAATGTAGACAACTTACATAGCCCTTCACTACAATGTAAAAAAATATAGCATCAGTTTCCTTACCTCCCATGATGGGCCTTCATTCTACCATCCATATATAGTTTCATTGTCCATCTCCCATTTGGCCCTCCATCTCTTCCCCATGATGTGGAACCATTCCAAATCATGCTGAAAAGCAAAATATAACAAAATGTTGTTTTGTCAACCAAACACATAGGCGTCATTGCGTTTCACTGCAAGACTAAATTATAACAAGGAGTGGTGTTTACTCTACAAGCTTTTGCCTTTACTGGAATGTGTCAAGTGCCAGGTGTTTTCTTTATTTATTTGGGTTTAAGTCAACTTGCACTTTGATACGAGATTGAGCTCTCTATGGCTGTTTTATTTAAATTCAAAGTATTTTGCCCGGCACAAGGCCCTCGGGCATCACTTTTCTGACAAGCAATTCATGTGAGGACTACTCATCGCTGCATATGGTGGATGCATAATCTGCTGCAAGTACTCTACGCTATCAGTGCTATTTCAAACCTAGTCATATAGTTGAGGGCACCGCTCATGCACCGCTCGCTTAAGAAATTGTATTCGCAAGTGCACATGCATCATTGTACTTCATTCTGACACTCCTCTAATCTATGAGGGCACCGATTCTCGACCAGCCTCCTGCCATCATCAGAGCTCACGAGTGCCAGTGCTTTACTGTACCCTGACGCGCCTCTCTACTGTTTGTAGGCTGCTCCACATCCGGCTGCGCGCGCGTGCACACATGCACACTGCAGAGATTCACACCCTATATAAACCACGCACACAGACTCCGGAATACTAAATAAAGGTTGGATTTTAATGTGCATTTAAAAAAATGTGCAACGTTGGACGCAAAAGCATCAATTTGAGTCTTTGTTGTTCAAGATTCAGGGAAGATTTTTTTTAATGAAAGTATATATTTGAGTCAGGTGTATGAGAACAGCTCAAGAGGCACGGGGGTTGCTTGTCACATTCACATGATATTATCATCTCTTCACCCCTCTCATGGATTAGTATGGACATGTGAAGTGCTTGTGATGGGGTGATATTTCTGTGGCCATCTTGGAGAGGGGCAAGGTTAGCCATGGTGGTGACAACAATACAGATTAAGACGACTTGCAGAATCAAATTTTGAATTAAAATTTAAAATTTCAGAACAATTCATAGGATTCAGAACGTCAAGGTGTTTGAGATTGCATACAGATGTACGTTGAGTATAGTTCCGCATTATATCACGGAGGTCCAATCCTCAAGGAGGTTAAGTCCTGTATTTAGGCTTTCTGTCTTTAGAATACATTTAAGCTCCTCTTTGTTTAAAATCTTTTGATGTCACCGCCTCTGGGGGGTACTTTTCTGGCATTGATTATAGTCCAGCGGATGTCATTTTCAGAATGTCCCTTTTGTAGGAAATGCTCAACCAATGGAGCATTTGCTGTTTTGCATCATATCCTGCAACTGTGTTGGGAGATGCGAAGGCAGATTTTCTGGGTGGTTTGACCTACATATATTTTATTGCAAGGACAAAATATGGCACATACTACATTGCACGTGTTACAGTTAGTAAACATTTTAAGTTCATTCCTGATGTAATTGAAAACAAATTCTTTACATTCAATAGTAAATTCGCAGACCACACAGTTACCGCATTTAGAGTGGCCCTTCAGTAGTGCTAAGGACCAGAGGTCGTGCAGTGTCGGGTTGTTGTTCCTTGTCAGTGGCAGTGCAGCCCGGACCAATTGATCCTTGATGTCCTTCCTTCCATAGTCACTTGAGGCTACCCTTAGGCATATATATATTATGTCCTGATGATGATTTGCATATTGCTGAAAGCGGATCGAAACGCCGTCGACTCCCTTGAAACACCTTATACAAGCTAAATTGTGTTTACTAAATGTGTAAAGGTGTTGCGGTTTATTTTTGTTGTACTCTGACATTACCAAAACTATAAGTGCAACTAACCCATTGCTTTTGCCTAAAAAAGCCCCCCGTTTTTCTCCCCTTGTATGTATGTATCTATGTGATTAGTAGGGCAGGGCTTGTGCCCTACCTTGTGTATTATTGTATAATACTTTAACAATTGATTCATAAGTAAATATCAGAACTCTGTCTACGCTGGATATGTCAAAACAAATATAGCTATGATTCTGTCTATATTTTATTGTTCCCTAACTCCTTCACTCCAAAGGACCACTGTTGTCTAAAAGACACTGTTTGATAAGGAAGTCAAGACGATATATCCTAAGCCACAGGTGAGGGCCTATTACAAGGCAAGGGAGAGGTCGTTCAACAACCGGTATCACCAGAAGCAGGTGGGCGGTAAAAGGCTAGTATTACATTCCATCCAATGACGGTTTCATGTTTTAAATTAAAAAGAGGGAAACAGAAAGTCAAACATTGGGAACAGAAGGCTTACTCCAGCCGTTATTATCCATGAGCAAATTCATTGTCTTCAAATGAGTGCTCAGCATTCAAAGCAATCTTTAATATTGATTACACAGCTATATGTCTCAAATTCATACTCATGTGCATGTAGACTCCACCCACAATGTAGACAACTTACATAGCCCTTCACTACAATGTAAAAAAAATTAGCATCAGTTTCCTTACCTCCCATGATGGGCCTTCATTGTACCATCCATATATAGTTTCATTGTCCATCTCCCATTTGGCCCTCCATCTCTTCCCCATGATGTGGAACCATTCCAAATCATGCTGAAAAGCAAAATATAACAAAATGTTGTTTTGTCAACCAAACACATAGGCGTCATTGCGTTTCACTGCAAGACTAAATTATAACAAGGAGTGATGTTTACTCTACAAGCTTTTGCCTTTACTGGAATGTGTCAAGTGCCAGGTGTTTTTTTTATTTATTTGGGTTTAAGTCAACTTGCACTTTGATACGAGATTGAGCTCTCTATGGCTGTTTTATTTAAATTCAAAGTATTTTGCCCGGCACAAGGCCCTCGGGCATCACTTTTCTGAAAAGCAATTCATGTGAGGACTACTCATCGCTGCATATGGTGGATGCATAATCTGCTGCAAGTACTCTACGCTATCAGTGCTATTTCAAACCTAGTCATATAGTTGAGGGCACCGCTCATGCACCGCTCGCTTAAGAAATTGTATTCGCAAGTGCACATGCATCATTGTACTACATTCTGACACTCCTCTAATCTATGAGGGCACCGATTCTCGACCAGCCTCCTGCCATCATCAGAGCTCACGAGTGCCAGTGCTTTACTGTACCCTGACGCGCCTCTCTACTGTTTGTAGGCTGCTCCACATCCGGCTGCGCGCGCGTGCACACATGCACACTGCAGAGATTCACACCCTATATAAACCACGCACACAGACTCCGGAATACTAAATAAAGGTTGGATTTTAATGTGCATTTAAAAAAATGTGCAACGTTGCACGCAAAAGCATCAATTTGAGTCTTTGTTGTTCAAGATTCAGGGAAGATTTTTTTTAATGAAAGTATATATTTGAGTCAGGTGTATGAGAACAGCTCAAGAGGCACGGGGGTTGCTTGTCACATTCACATGATATTATCATCTCTTCACCCCTCTCATGGATTAGTATGGACATGTGAAGTGCTTGTGATGGGGTGATATTTCAGTGGCCATCTTGGAGAGGGGCAAGGTTAGCCATGGTGGTGACAACAATACAGATTAAGACGACTTGCAGAATCAAATTTTGAATTACAATTTAAAATTTCAGAACAATTCATAGGATTCAGAACGTCAAGGTGTTTGAGATTACATATAGATGTACGTTGAGTATAGTTCCGCATTATATCACGGAGGTCCAATCCTCAAGGAGGTTAAGTCCTGTATTTAGGCTTTCTGTCTTTAGAATACATTTAAGCTCCTCTTTGTTTAAAATCTTTTGATGTCACCGCCTCTGGGGGGTACTTTTCTGGCATTGATTATAGTCCAGCGGATGTCATTTTCAGAATGTCCCTTTTGTAGGAAATGCTCAACCAATGGAGCATTTGCTGTTTTGCATCATATCCTGCAACTGTGTTGGGAGATGCGAAGGCAGATTTTCTGGGTGGTTTGACCTACATATATTTTATTGCAAGGACAAAATATGGCACATACTACATTGCACGTGTTACAGTTAGTAAACATTTTAAGTTCATTCCTGATGTAATTGAAAACAAATTCTTTACATTCAATAGTAAATTCGCAGACCACACAGTTACCGCATTTAGAGTGGCCCTTCAGTGGTGCTAAGGACCAGAGGTCGTGCAGTGTCGGGTTGTTGTTCCTTGTCAGTGGCAGTGCAGCCCGGACCAATTGATCCTTGATGTCCTTCCTTCCATAGTCACTTGAGGCTACCCTTAGGCATATATATATTATGTCCTGATGATGATTTGCATATTGCTGAAAGCGGATCGAAACGCCGTCGACTCCCTTGAAACACCTTATACAAGCTAAATTGTGTTTACTAAATGTCTAAAGGTGTTGCGGTTTATTTTTGTTGTACTCTGACATTACCAAAACTATAAGTGCAACTAACCCATTGCTTTTGCCTAAAAAAGCCCCCCGTTTTTCTCCCATTGTATGTATGTATCTGTGTGATTAGTAGGGCACGGGCTTGTGCCCTACCTTGTGTATTATTGTATAATACTTTAACAATTGATTCATAAGTAAATATCAGAACTCTGTCTACGCTGGATATGTCAAAACAAATATAGCTATGATTCTGTCTATATTTTATTGTTCCCTAACTCCTTCACTCCAAAGGACCACTGTTGTCTAAAAGACACTGTTTGATAAGGAACTCAAGACGATATATCCTAAGCCACAGGTGAGGGCCTATTACAAGGCAAGGGAGAGGTCGTTCAACAACCGGTATCACCAGAAGCAGGTGGGCGGTAAAAGGCTAGTATTACATTCCTTCTAATGACGGTTTAATGTTTTAAATTAAAAAGAGGGAAACAGAAAGTCAAACATTGGGAACAGAAGGCTTACTCCAGCCGTTATTATCCATGAGCAAATTCATTGTCTTCAAATGAGTGCTCAGCATTCAAAGCAATCTTTAATATTGATTACACAGCTATATGTCTCAAATTCATACTGATGTGCATGTAGACTCCACCCACAATGTAGACAACTTACATAGCCCTTCACTACAATGTAAAAAAATATAGCATCCGTTTCCTTACCTCCCATGATGGGGCTTCGTGGTACCACCCATATATACTTTGGTTATCCACCTCCCATCGGGCCCTCCATCTCTTTCCCATCAGATAAAACCATTCCAAATCATGCTGAAAAGCAAAATATAACAAAATGTTGTTTTGTCAACCAAACACATAGGCGTCATTGCGTTTCACTGCAAGACTAAATTATAACAAGGAGTGGTGTTTACTCTACAAGCTTTTGCCTTTACTGGAATGTGTCAAGTGCCAGGTGTTTTCTTTATTTATTTGGGTTTAAGTCAACTTGCACTTTGATACGAGATTGAGCTCTCTATGGCTGTTTTATTTAAATTCAAAGTATTTTGCCCGGCACAAGGCCCTCGGGCATCACTTTTCTGACAAGCAATTCATGTGAGGACTACTCATCGCTGCATATGGTGGATGCATAATCTGCTGCAAGTACTCTACGCTATCAGTGCTATTTCAAACCTAGTCATATAGTTGAGGGCACCGCTCATGCACCGCTCGCTTAAGAAATTGTATTCGCAAGTGCACATGCATCATTGTACTTCATTCTGACACTCCTCTAATCTATGAGGGCACCGATTCTCGACCAGCCTCCTGCCATCATCAGAGCTCACGAGTGCCAGTGCTTTACTGTACCCTGACGCGCCTCTCTACTGTTTGTAGGCTGCTCCACATCCGGCTGCGCGCGCGCGTGCACACATGCACACTGCAGAGATTCACACCCTATATAAACCACGCACACAGACTCCGGAATACTAAATAAAGGTTGGATTTTAATGTGCATTTAAAAAAATGTGCAACGTTGGACCCAAAAGCATCAATTTGAGTCTTTGTTGTTCAAGATTCAGGGAAGATTTTTTTTTAATGAAAGTATATATTTGAGTCAGGTGTATGAGAACAGCTCAAGAGACACGGGGGTTGCTTGTCACATTCACATGATATTATCATCTCTTCACCCCTCTCATGGATTAGTATGGACATGTGAAGTGCTTGTGATGGGGTGATATTTCAGTGGCCATCTTGGAGAGGGGCAAGGTTAGCCATGGTGGTGACAACAATACAGATTAAGACGACTTGCAGAATCAAATTTTGAATTAAAATTTAAAATTTCAGAACAATTCATAGGATTCAGAACGTCAAGGTGTTTGAGATTACATATAGATGTACGTTGAGTATAGTTCCGCATTATATCACGGAGGTCCAATCCTCAAGGAGGTTAAGTCCTGTATTTAGGCTTTCTGTCTTTAGAATACATTTAAGCTCCTCTTTGTTTAAAATCTTTTGATGTCACCGCCTCTGGGGGGTACTTTTCTGGCATTGATTATAGTCCAGCGGATGTCATTTTCAGAATGTCCCTTTTGTAGGAAATGCTCAACCAATGGAGCATTTGCTGTTTTGCATCATATCCTGCAACTGTGTTGGGAGATGCGAAGGCAGATTTTCTGGGTGGTTTGACCTACATATATTTTATTGCAAGGACAAAATATGGCACATACTACATTGCACGTGTTACAGTTAGTAAACATTTTAAGTTCATTCCTGATGTAATTGAAAACAAATTCTTTACATTCAATAGTAAATTCGCAGACCACACAGTTACCGCATTTAGAGTGGCCCTTCAGTGGTGCTAAGGACCAGAGGTCGTGCAGTGTCGGGTTGTTGTTCCTTGTCAGTGGCAGTGCAGCCCGGACCAATTGATCCTTGATGTCCTTCCTTCCATAGTCACTTGAGGCTACCCTTAGGCATATATATATTATGTCCTGATGATGATTTGCATATTGCTGAAAGCGGATCGAAACGCCGTCGACTCCCTTGAAACACCTTATACAAGCTAAATTGTGTTTACTAAATGTCTAAAGGTGTTGCGGTTTATTTTTGTTGTACTCTGACATTACCAAAACTATAAGTGCAACTAAACCATTGCTTTTGCCTAAAAAAGCCCCCCGTTTTTCTCCCATTGTATGTATGTATCTGTGTGATTAGTAGGGCACGGGCTTGTGCCCTACCTTGTGTATTATTGTATAATACTTTAACAATTGATTCATAAGTAAATATCAGAACTCTGTCTACGCTGGATATGTCAAAACAAATATAGCTATGATTCTGTCTATATTTTATTGTTCCCTAACTCCTTCACTCCAAAGGACCACTGTTGTCTAAAAGACACTGTTTGATAAGGAAGTCAAGACGATATATCCTAAGCCACAGGTGAGGGCCTATTACAAGGCAAGGGAGAGGTCGTTCAACAACCGGTATCACCAGAAGCAGGTGGGCGGTAAAAGGCTAGTATTACATTCCATCCAATGATGGTTTCATGTTTTAAATTAAAAAGAGGGAAACAGAAAGTCAAACATTGGGAACAGAAGGCTTACTCCAGCCGTTATTATCCATGAGCAAATTCATTGTCTTCAAATGAGTGCTCAGCATTCAAAGCAATCTTTAATATTGATTACACAGCTATATGTCTCAAATTCATACTCATGTGCATGTAGACTCCACCCACAATGTAGACAACTTACATAGCCCTTCACTACAATGTAAAAAAATATAGCATCAGTTTCCTTACCTCCCATGATGGGCCTTCATTCTACCATCCATATATAGTTTCATTGTCCATCTCCCATTTGGCCCTCCATCTCTTCCCCATGATGTGGAACCATTCCAAATCATGCTGAAAAGCAAAATATAACAAAATGTTGTTTTGTCAACCAAACACATAGGCGTCATTGCGTTTCACTGCAAGACTAAATTATAACAAGGAGTGGTGTTTACTCTACAAGCTTTTGCCTTTACTGGAATGTGTCAAGTGCCAGGTGTTTTCTTTATTTATTTGGGTTTAAGTCAACCTGCACTTTGATACGAGATTGAGCTCTCTATGGCTGTTTTATTTAAATTCAAAGTATTTTGCCCGGCACAAGGCCCTCTGGCATCACTTTTCTGACAAGCAATTCATGTGAGGACTACTCATCGCTGCATATGGTGGATGCATAATCTGCTGCAAGTACTCTACGCTATCAGTGCTATTTCAAACCTAGTCATATAGTTGAGGGCACCGCTCATGCACCGCTCGCTTAAGAAATTGTATTCGCAAGTGCACATGCATCATTGTACTTCATTCTGACACTCCTCTAATCTATGAGGGCACCGATTCTCGACCAGCCTCCTGCCATCATCAGAGCTCACGAGTGCCAGTGCTTTACTGTACCCTGACGCGCCTCTCTACTGTTTGTAGGCTGCTCCACATCCGGCTGCGCGCGCGTGCACACATGCACACTGCAGAGATTCACACCCTATATAAACCACGCACACAGACTCCGGAATACTAAATAAAGGTTGGATTTTAATGGGCATTTAAAAAAATGTGCAACGTTGGACGCAAAAGCATCAATTTGAGTCTTTGTTGTTCAAGATTCAGGGAAGATTTTTTTTTAATGAAAGTATATATTTGAGTCAGGTGTATGAGAACAGCTCAAGAGGCACGGGGGTTGCTTGTCACATTCACATGATATTATCATCTCTTCACCCCTCTCATGGATTAGTATGGACATGTGAAGTGCTTGTGATGGGGTGATATTTCAGTGGCCATCTTGGAGAGGGGCAAGGTTAGCCATGGTGGTGACAACAATACAGATTAAGACGACTTGCAGAATCAAATTTTGAATTAAAATTTAAAATTTCAGAACAATTCATAGGATTCAGAACGTCAAGGTGTTTGAGATTACATATAGATGTACGTTGAGTATAGTTCCGCATTATATCACGGAGGTCCAATCCTCAAGGAGGTTAAGTCCTGTATTTAGGCTTTCTGTCTTTAGAATACATTTAAGCTCCTCTTTGTTTAAAATCTTTTGATGTCACCGCCTCTGGGGGGTACTTTTCTGCCATTGATTATAGTCCAGCGGATGTCATTTTCAGAATGTCCCTTTTGTAGGAAATGCTCAACCAATGGAGCATTTGCTGTTTTGCATCATATCCTGCAACTGTGTTGGGAGATGCGAAGGCAGATTTTCTGGGTGGTTTGACCTACATATATTTTATTGCAAGGACAAAATATGGCACATACTACATTGCACGTGTTACAGTTAGTAAACATTTTAAGTTCATTCCTGATGTAATTGAAAACAAATTCTTTACATTCAATAGTAAATTCGCAGACCACACAGTTACCGCATTTAGAGTGGCCCTTCAGTGGTGCTAAGGACCAGAGGTCGTGCAGTGTCGGGTTGTTGTTCCTTGTCAGTGGCAGTGCAGCCCGGACCAATTGATCCTTGATGTCCTTCCTTCCATAGTCACTTGAGGCTACCCTTAGGCATATATATATTATGTCCTGATGATGATTTGCATATTGCTGAAAGCGGATCGAAACGCCGTCGACTCCCTTGAAACACCTTATACAAGCTAAATTGTGTTTACTAAATGTCTAAAGGTGTTGCGGTTTATTTTTGTTGTACTCTGACATTACCAAAACTATAAGTGCAACTAACCCATTGCTTTTGCCTAAAAAAGCCCCCCGTTTTTCTCCCATTGTATGTATGTATCTGTGTGATTAGTAGGGCACGGGCTTGTGCCCTACCTTGTGTATTATTGTATAATACTTTAACAATTGATTCATAAGTAAATATCAGAACTCTGTCTACGCTGGATATGTCAAAACAAATATAGCTATGATTCTGTCTATATTTTATTGTTCCCTAACTCCTTCACTCCAAAGGACCACTGTTGTCTAAAAGACACTGTTTGATAAGGAACTCAAGACGATATATCCTAAGCCACAGGTGAGGGCCTATTACAAGGCAAGGGAGAGGTCGTTCAACAACCGGTATCACCAGAAGCAGGTGGGCGGTAAAAGGCTAGTATTACATTCCATCTAATGACGGTTTAATGTTTTAAATTAAAAAGAGGGAAACAGAAAGTCAAACATTGGGAACAGAAGGCTTACTCCAGCCGTTATTATCCATGAGCAAATTCATTGTCTTCAAATGAGTGCTCAGCATTCAAAGCAATCTTTAATATTGATTACACAGCTATATGTCTCAAATTCATACTGATGTGCATGTAGACTCCACCCACAATGTAGACAACTTACATAGCCCTTCACTACAATGTAAAAAAATATAGCATCAGTTTCCTTACCTCCCATGATGGGCCTTCATTCTACCATCCATATATAGTTTCATTGTCCATCTCCCATTTGGCCCTCCATCTCTTCCCCATGATGTGGAACCATTCCAAATCATGCTGAAAAGCAAAATATAACAAAATGTTCTTTTGTCAACCAAACACATAGGCGTCATTGCGTTTCACTGCAAGACTAAATTATAACAAGGAGTGGTGTTTACTCTACAAGCTTTTGCCTTTACTGGAATGTGTCAAGTGCCAGGTGTTTTCTTTATTTATTTGGGTTTAAGTCAACTTGCACTTTGATACGAGATTGAGCTCTCTATGGCTGTTTTATTTAAATTCAAAGTATTTTGCCCGGCACAAGGCCCTCGGGCATCACTTTTCTGACAAGCAATTCATGTGAGGACTACTCATCGCTGCATATGGTGGATGCATAATCTGCTGCAAGTACTCTACGCTATCAGTGCTATTTCAAACCTAGTCATATAGTTGAGGGCACCGCTCATGCACCGCTCGCTTAAGAAATTGTATTCGCAAGTGCACATGCATCATTGTACTTCATTCTGACACTCCTCTAATCTATGAGGGCACCGATTCTCGACCAGCCTCCTGCCATCATCAGAGCTCACGAGTGCCAGTGCTTTACTGTACCCTGACGCGCCTCTCTACTGTTTGTAGGCTGCCCCACATCCGGCTGCGCGCGCGCATGCACACATGCACACTGCAGAGATTCACACCCTATATAAACCACGCACACAGACTCCGGAATACTAAATAAAGGTTGGATTTTAATGGGCATTTAAAAAAATGTGCAACGTTGGACGCAAAAGCATCAATTTGAGTCTTTGTTGTTCAAGATTCAGGGAAGATTTATTTTAAATGAAAGTATATATTTGAGTCAGGTGTATGAGAACAGCTCAAGAGGCACGGGGGTTGCTTGTCACATTCACATGATATTATCATCTCTTCACCCCTCTCATGGATTAGTATGGACATGTGAAGTGCTTGTGATGGGGTGATATTTCAGTGGCCATCTTGGAGAGGGGCAAGGTTAGCCATGGTGGTGACAACAATACAGATTAAGACGACTTGCAGAATCAAATTTTGAATTAAAATTTAAAATTTCAGAACAATTCATAGGATTCAGAACGTCAAGGTGTTTGAGATTACATATAGATGTACGTTGAGTATAGTTCCGCATTATATCACGGAGGTCCAATCCTCAAGGAGGTTAAGTCCTGTATTTAGGCTTTCTGTCTTTAGAATACATTTAAGCTCCTCTTTGTTTAAAATCTTTTGATGTCACCGCCTCTGGGGGGTACTTTTCTGGCATTGATTATAGTCCAGCGGATGTCATTTTTAGAATGTCCGTTTTGTAGGAAATGCTCAACCAATGGAGCATTTGCTGTTTTGCATCATATCCTGCAACTGTGTTGGGAGATGCGAAGGCAGATTTTCTGGGTGGTTTGACCTACATATATTTTATTGCAAGGACAAAATATGGCACATACTACATTGCACGTGTTACAGTTAGTAAACATTTTAAGTTCATTCCTGATGTAATTGAAAACAAATTCTTTACATTCAATAGTAAATTCGCAGACCACACAGTTACCGCATTTAGAGTGGCCCTTCAGTGGTGCTAAGGACCAGAGGTCGTGCAGTGTCGGGTTGTTGTTCCTTGTCAGTGGCAGTGCAGCCCGGACCAATTGATCCTTGATGTCCTTCCTTCCATAGTCACTTGAGGCTACCCTTAGGCATATATATATTATGTCCTGATGATGATTTGCATATTGCTGAAAGCGGATCGAAACGCCGTCGACTCCCTTGAAACACCTTATACAAGCTAAATTGTGTTTATTAAATGTGTAAAGGTGTTGCGGTTTATTTTTGTTGTACTCTGACATTACCAAAACTATAAGTGCAACTAAACCATTGCTTTTGCCTAAAAAAGCCCCCCGTTTTTCTCCCATTGTATGTATGTATCTGTGTGATTAGTAGGGCACGGGCTTGTGCCCTACCTTGTGTATTATTGTATAATACTTTAACAATTGATTCATAAGTAAATATCAGAACTCTGTCTACGCTGGATATGTCAAAACAAATATAGCTATGATTCTGTCTATATTTTATTGTTCCCTAACTCCTTCACTCCAAAGGACCACTGTTGTCTAAAAGACACTGTTTGATAAGGAAGTCAAGACGATATATCCTAAGCCACAGGTGAGGGCCTATTACAAGGCAAGGGAGAGGTCGTTCAACAACCGGTATCACCAGAAGCAGGTGGGCGGTAAAAGGCTAGTATTACATTCCATCCAATGACGGTTTCATGTTTTAAATTAAAAAGAGGGAAACAGAAAGTCAAACATTGGGAACAGAAGGCTTACTCCAGCCGTTATTATCCATGAGCAAATTCATTGTCTTCAAATGAGTGCTCAGCATTCAAAGCAATCTTTAATATTGATTACACAGCTATATGTCTCAAATTCATACTCATGTGCATGTAGACTCCACCCACAATGTAGACAACTTACATAGCCCTTCACTACAATGTAAAAAAATATAGCATCAGTTTCCTTACCTCCCATGATGGGCCTTCATTCTACCATCCATATATAGTTTCATTGTCCATCTCCCATTTGGCCCTCCATCTCTTCCCCATGATGTGGAACCATTCCAAATCATGCTGAAAAGCAAAATATAACAAAATGTTGTTTTGTCAACCAAACACATAGGCGTCATTGCGTTTCACTGCAAGACTAAATTATAACAAGGAGTGGTGTTTACTCTACAAGCTTTTGCCTTTACTGGAATGTGTCAAGTGCCAGGTGTTTTCTTTATTTATTTGGGTTTAAGTCAACCTGCACTTTGATACGAGATTGAGCTCTCTATGGCTGTTTTATTTAAATTCAAAGTATTTTGCCCGGCACAAGGCCCTCGGGCATCACTTTTCTGACAAGCAATTCATGTGAGGACTACTCATCGCTGCATATGGTGGATGCATAATCTGCTGCAAGTACTCTACGCTATCAGTGCTATTTCAAACCTAGTCATATAGTTGAGGGCACCGCTCATGCACCGCTCGCTTAAGAAATTGTATTCGCAAGTGCACATGCATCATTGTACTTCATTCTGACACTCCTCTAATCTATGAGGGCACCGATTCTCGACCAGCCTCCTGCCATCATCAGAGCTCACGAGTGCCAGTGCTTTACTGTACCCTGACGCGCCTCTCTACTGTTTGTAGGCTGCTCCACATCCGGCTGCGCGCGCGCATGCACACATGCACACTGCAGAGATTCACACCCTATATAAACCACGCACGCAGACTCCGGAATACTAAATAAAGGTTGGATTTTAATGGGCATTTAAAAAAATGTGCAACGTTGGGACGCAAAAGCATCAATTTGAGTCTTTGTTGTTCAAGATTCAGGGAAGATTTTTTTTTAATGAAAGTATATATTTGAGTCAGGTGTATGAGAACAGCTCAAGAGGCACGGGGGTTGCTTGTCACATTCACATGATATTATCATCTCTTCACCCCTCTCATGGATTAGTATGGACATGTGAAGTGCTTGTGATGGGGTGATATTTCAGTGGCCATCTTGGAGAGGGGCAAGGTTAGCCATGGTGGTGACAACAATACAGATTAAGACGACTTGCAGAATCAAATTTTGAATTAAAATTTAAAATTTCAGAACAATTCATAGGATTCAGAACGTCAAGGTGTTTGAGATTACATATAGATGTACGTTGAGTATAGTTCCGCATTATATCACGGAGGTCCAATCCTCAAGGAGGTTAAGTCCTGTATTTAGGCTTTCTGTCTTTAGAATACATTTAAGCTCCTCTTTGTTTAAAATCTTTTGATGTCACCGCCTCTGGGGGGTACTTTTCTGGCATTGATTATAGTCCAGCGGATGTCATTTTTAGAATGTCCCTTTTGTAGGAAATGCTCAACCAATGGAGCATTTGCTGTTTTGCATCATATCCTGCAACTGTGTTGGGAGATGCGAAGGCAGATTTTCTGGGTGGTTTGACCTACATATATTTTATTGCAAGGACAAAATATGGCACATACTACATTGCACGTGTTACAGTTAGTAAACATTTTAAGTTCATTCCTGATGTAATTGAAAACAAATTCTTTACATTCAATAGTAAATTCGCAGACCACACAGTTACCGCATTTAGAGTGGCCCTTCAGTGGTGCTAAGGACCAGAGGTCGTGCAGTGTCGGGTTGTTGTTCCTTGTCAGTGGCAGTGCAGCCCGGACCAATTGATCCTTGATGTCCTTCCTTCCATAGTCACTTGAGGCTACCCTTAGGCATATATATATTATGTCCTGATGATGATTTGCATATTGCTGAAAGCGGATCGAAACGCCGTCGACTCCCTTGAAACACCTTATACAAGCTAAATTGTGTTTATTAAATGTGTAAAGGTGTTGCGGTTTATTTTTGTTGTACTCTGACATTACCAAAACTATAAGTGCAACTAACCCATTGCTTTTGCCTAAAAAAGCCCCCCGTTTTTCTCCCCTTGTATGTATGTATCTGTGTGATTAGTAGGGCACGGGCTTGTGCCCTACCTTGTGTATTATTGTATAATACTTTAACAATTGATTCATAAGTAAATATCAGAACTCTGTCTACGCTGGATATGTCAAAACAAATATAGCTATGATTCTGTCTATATTTTATTGTTCCCTAACTCCTTCACTCCAAAGGACCACTGTTGTCTAAAAGACACTGTTTGATAAGGAAGTCAAGACGATATATCCTAAGCCACAGGTGAGGGCCTATTACAAGGCAAGGGAGAGGTCGTTCAACAACCGGTATCACCAGAAGCAGGTGGGCGGTAAAAGGCTAGTATTACATTCCATCCAATGACGGTTTCATGTTTTAAATTAAAAAGAGGGAAACAGAAAGTCAAACATTGGGAACAGAAGGCTTACTCCAGCCGTTATTATCCATGAGCAAATTCATTGTCTTCAAATGAGTGCTCAGCATTCAAAGCAATCTTTAATATTGATCACACAGCTATATGTCTCAAATTCATACTCATGTGCATGTAGACTCCACCCACAATGTAGACAACTTACATAGCCCTTCACTACAATGTAAAAAAATATAGCATCAGTTTCCTTACCTCCCATGATGGGCCTTCATTCTACCATCCATATATAGTTTCATTGTCCATCTCCCATTTGGCTCTCCATCTCTTCCCCATGATGTGGAACCATTCCAAATCATGCTGAAAAGCAAAATATAACAAAATGTTGTTTTGTCAACCAAACACATAGGCGTCATTGCGTTTCACTGCAAGACTAAATTATAACAAGGAGTGGTGTTTACTCTACAAGCTTTTGCCTTTACTGGAATGTGTCAAGTGCCAGGTGTTTTCTTTATTTATTTGGGTTTAAGTCAACTTGCACTTTGATACGAGATTGAGCTCTCTATGGCTGTTTTATTTAAATTCAAAGTATTTTGCCCGGCACAAGGCACTCGGGCATCACTTTTCTGACAAGCAATTCATGTGAGGACTACTCATCGCTGCATATGGTGGATGCATAATCTGCTGCAAGTACTCTACGCTATCAGTGCTATTTCAAACCTAGTCATATAGTTGAGGGCACCGCTCATGCACCGCTCGCTTAAGAAATTGTATTCGCAAGTGCACATGCATCATTGTACTTCATTCTGACACTCCTCTAATCTATGAGGGCACCGATTCTCGACCAGCCTCCTGCCATCATCAGAGCTCACGAGTGCCAGTGCTTTACTGTACCCTGATGCGCCTCTCTACTGTTTGTAGGCTGCTCCACATCCGGCTGCGCGCGCGTGCACACATGCACACTGCAGAGATTCACACCCTATATAAACCACGCACACAGACTCCGGAATACTAAATAAAGGTTGGATTTTAATGTGCATTTAAAAAAATGTGCAACGTTGGACGCAAAAGCATCAATTTGAGTCTTTGTTGTTCAAGATTCAGGGAAGATTTTTTTTAAATGAAAGTATATATTTGAGTCAGGTGTATGAGAACAGCTCAAGAGGCACGGGGGTTGCTTGTCACATTCACATGATATTATCATCTCTTCACCCCTCTCATGGATTAGTATGGACATGTGAAGTGCTTGTGATGGGGTGATATTTCAGTGGCCATCTTGGAGAGGGGCAAGGTTAGCCATGGTGGTGACAACAATACAGATTAAGACGACTTGCAGAATCAAATTTTGAATTAAAATTTAAAATTTCAGAACAATTCATAGGATTCAGAACGTCAAGGTGTTTGAGATTACATATAGATGTACGTTGAGTATAGTTCCGCATTATATCACGGAGGTCCAATCCTCAAGGAGGTTAAGTCCTGTATTTAGGCTTTCTGTCTTTAGAATACATTTAAGCTCCTCTTTGTTTAAAATCTTTTGATGTCACCGCCTCTGGGGGGTACTTTTCTGGCATTGATTATAGTCCAGCGGATGTCATTTTCAGAATGTCCCTTTTGTAGGAAATGCTCAACCAATGGAGCATTTGCTGTTTTGCATCATATCCTGCAACTGTGTTGGGAGATGCGAAGGCAGATTTTCTGGGTGGTTTGACCTACATATATTTTATTGCAAGGACAAAATATGGCACATACTACATTGCACGTGTTACAGTTAGTAAACATTTTAAGTTCATTCCTGATGTAATTGAAAACAAATTCTTTACATTCAATAGTAAATTCGCAGACCACACAGTTACCGCATTTAGAGTGCCCCTTCAGTGGTGCTAAGGACCAGAGGTCGTGCAGTGTCGGGTTGTTGTTCCTTGTCAGTGGCAGTGCAGCCCGGACCAATTGATCCTTGATGTCCTTCCTTCCATAGTCACTTGAGGCTACCCTTAGGCATATATATATTATGTCCTGATGATGATTTGCATATTGCTGAAAGCGGATCGAAACGCCGTCGACTCCCTTGAAACACCTTATACAAGCTAAATTGTGTTTACTAAATGTCTAAAGGTGTTGCGGTTTATTTTTGTTGTACTCTGACATTACCAAAACTATAAGTGCAACTAACCCATTGCTTTTGCCTAAAAAAGCCCCCCGTTTTTCTCCCATTGTATGTATGTATCTGTGTGATTAGTAGGGCACGGGCTTGTGCCCTACCTTGTGTATTATTGTATAATACTTTAACAATTGATTCATAAGTAAATATCAGAACTCTGTCTACGCTGGATATGTCAAAACAAATATAGCTATGATTCTGTCTATATTTTATTGTTCCCTAACTCCTTCACTCCAAAGGACCACTGTTGTCTAAAAGACACTGTTTGATAAGGAACTCAAGACGATATATCCTAAGCCACAGGTGAGGGCCTATTACAAGGCAAGGGAGAGGTCGTTCAACAACCGGTATCACCAGAAGCAGGTGGGCGGTAAAAGGCTAGTATTACATTCCATCCAATGACGGTTTAATGTTTTAAATTAAAAAGAGGGAAACAGAAAGTCAAACATTGGGAACAGAAGGCTTATTCCAGCCGTTAATATCCATGAGCAAATTCATTGTCTTCAAATGAGTGCTCAGCATTCAAAGCAATCTTTAATATTGATTACACAGCTATATGTCTCAAATTCATACTGATGTGCATGTAGACTCCACCCACAATGTAGACAACTTACATAGCCCTTCACTACAATGTAAAAAAATATAGCATCAGTTTCCTTACCTCCCATGATGGGCCTTCATTGTACCATCCATATATAGTTTCATTGTCCATCTCCCATTTGGCCCTCCACCTCTTCCCCATGATGTGGAACCATTCCAAATCATGCTGAAATGCAAAATATAACAAAATGTTGTTTTGTCAACCAAACACATAGGCGTCATTGCGTTTCACTGCAAGACTAAATTATAACAAGGAGTGGTGTTTACTCTACAAGCTTTTGCCTTTACTGGAATGTGTCAAGTGCCAGGTGTTTTCTTTATTTATTTGGGTTTAAGCCAACTTGCACTTTGATACGAGATTGAGCTCTCTATGGCTGTTTTATTTAAATTCAAAGTATTGTGCCCGGCACAAGGCCCTCGGGCATCACTTTTCTGACAAGCAATTCATGTGAGGACTACTCATCGCTGCATATGGTGGATGCATAATCTGCTGCAAGTACTCTACGCTATCAGTGCTATTTCAAACCTAGTCATATAGTTGAGGGCACCGCTCATGCACCGCTCGCTTAAGAAATTGTACTTGCAAGTGCACATCCATCATTGTACTTCATTCTGACACTCCTCTAATCTATGAGGGCACCGATTCTCGACCAGCCCCCTGCCATCATCAGAGCTCACGAGTGCCAGTGCTTTACTGTACCCTGACGCGCCTCTCTACTGTTTGTAGGCTGCTCCACATCCGGCTGCGCGCACGCGCATGCACACATGCACACTGCAGAGATTCACACCCTATATAAACCACGCCCACAGACTCCGGAATACTAAATAAAGGTTGGATTTTAATGTGCATTTAAAAAAATGTGCAACGTTGGACGCAAACGCATCACTTTGAGTCTTTGTTGTTCAAGATTCAGGGAAGATTTTTTTTAAATGAAAGTATATATTTGAGTCAGGTGTATGAGAACAGCTCAAGAGGCACAGGGGTTGCTTGTCACATTCACATGATATTATTATCTCTTCACCCCTCTCACGGATTAGTATGGACATGTGAAGTGCTTGTGGTGGGGTGATATTTCAGTGGCCATCTTGGAGAGGGGCAAGGTTAGCCATGGTGGTGACAACAATACAGATTAAGACGACTTGCAGAATCAAATTTTGAATTAAATTAAAAAATTTCAGAACAATTCATAGGATTCAGAAAGTCAAGGTGTTTGAGATTACATATAGATGTACGTTGAGTATCGTTCCGCATTATATCACGGAGGTCCAATCCTCAAGGAGGTTAAGTCCTGTATTTAGGCTTTCTGTCTTTAGAATCCATTTAAGCTCCTCTTTGTTTAAGATTCTTTTGATGTCACCGCCTCTGGGGGGTACTTTTATGGCATTGATTATAGTCCAGTGGATGTCATTTTCAGAATGTCCCTTTTGTAGGAAATGCTCAACCAATGGAGCATTTGCTGTTTTGCATCATATCCTGCAACTATGTTGGGAGATGCGAAGGCAGATTTTCTGGGTGGTTTGACCTACATATATTTTATTGCAAGGACAAAATATGGCACATACTACAATGCACGTGTTACAGTTAGTAAACATTTTAAATTCATTCCTGATGTAATTGAAAACAAATTCTTTACATTCAATAGTAAATTCGCAGACCACACAGTTACCGCATTTAGAGTGGCCCTTCAGTGGTGCTAAGGACCAGAGGTCGTGCAGTGTCCGGTTGTTGTTCCTTGTCAGTGGCAGTGCAGCCCGGACCAATTGGTCCTTGATGTCCTTCCTTCCATAGTCAATTGAGGCTACCCTTAGGCATATATATATTATGTCCTGATGATGATTTGCATATTGCTGAAAGCGGATCGAAACGCCGTCGACTCCCTTGAAACACCTTATACAAGCTAAATTGTGTTTACTAAATGTGTAAAGGTGTTGTGGTTTATTTTTGTTGTACTCTGACATTACCAAAACTATAAGTGCAACTAACCCATTGCTTTTGCCTAAAAAAGCCCCCCGTTTTTCTCCCCTTGTATGTATGTATCTGTGTGATTAGTAGTAGGCCCCGGGAAATTACCCAGGAGGGGGCTGTAACCCCTCCTACCCAGGAAGGGGCCTTAACCGCCTTTCCTTTTCTTACGGCGACCCATCCTTAGAAGGGACTGCCTCCCCGTTGAGGGGCCAATGGCCACCTCCCCCGAGCGTTCCCATCCGTGTTGGGTGACGCCCACTCATAGGGATCTTCCAATTAGTGCTCACCGATCATGACCTTACCGCCACAGGCCGGATAGTTGACCGGCTATCCGGACCCCCCACAAAACTCCTACCTAAAGGTCATGTTATAACGTTTTTAGCCATGCTAGGAAGTCTCCTATGAGTAACTCATTCCCCACCCGAGACAAATGCACACCATCCCCCAAATACATACTGTCATCAGCAATACACCCATGCGAAATAGAATGCAATGTCTTCGAACGGAACAACCTATTCACTTTGTTATTAAGCTTTCTAACAGAATGATTCAAGGCGGGAACAGAAATAGCCCCCCGCCACACTTTTCGTGGGATCATATGTGACCACGCAATCGTGCACCCTGGAACTCTCCTTGCTAACCAACTTACGGTGGAAAGCATCGCCTCAAGGAGAAGTCGTCTACCAGTGGTGACCAAATCATTGCCCCCAAGATGTACTATGACTACAGACGGCGGTGACCTCATCCGCCCTAACAAACCCTCGAAAAATGATTGAAACTGGTCAATACAGAGACCGCCTCTTCCGTAGAAGGACACCCTGTACCCGTATTCCCCAGCTACGTGAATCATGTCACCTGCCTTGAATACGTCCGCGGCACGCCTCACGTATGAGTGGCCCACGACCCACACCTCCTTTTTCACAGCCGGTGATGTCTGACCGCTGGCCCGGTGTTGGGTCCACTGCATAGTCCGCCCCGCCTCGTAGGCTTGCGAAACTGAAAACCAAACAAAAACAAGAAGCGTGAGTACAACGTTACGGCTTCACAACATGTGCAACCGCACATACCTTTTATAACAATTGGAGGACCAACGCCCCACCCGTTTAACTTGTTCCACATTCAGACCCCTGGCTGTAGCTTCTGTAGCAGCCCCTATCCGGAAGGAATGGGTCCCAAACTCGCCCGGGTTCAAGCCCGCAGCGGCAATCGACATCGCAAGCACCCGCTGAAACTGAAACCTTGTCAGTGGGGTGGCGTCAGCGTGTCTCAACAAGGTCCCCCCCCATGATGCCACCCTTCGTGCTAGGTAATCCTCTAAACACTTTACCGGACACATGGAGGACCCGGGAATCCTGCGTATGATTATGCAGTCACCCATCCCACTTTGATCAGTCTTGGACCTGACAAATGAGACAGTCATTGTCTCCCCTCTGATCTGAACGTGCTCTTGGCACAAACCCCCTGTCACATCCTGCTTGTTCCTCGCCACTAGTTCGCTTACTCGCATTGCCCCATGAAATGCCACCGTAAAAGCGGCTCGGAATAACACTGCCTCAAACTGAGATGAACATGTAGCAGGGAGTGTGGATAACAACTGGGCTAACCTATCCAAACCTATCGGGCGCCTATCATCTACTCTGCGACCCTCAAGGCGTTGCCACCCACGTAGCGCTTTTTGTACCACGAAAGACGCTGTCGGGTCTTGGATCCCATGAGCCCTAGCGACAAAGGAAATGGCTGCCCGATGCCTCTGGGCCGTGGCAACCGATTTCCCTGCCAGATGTAAAGACATCAGGAAGTTTACTACCCATTCCTCCTGGCCCCAAAGCTCCTCCCTAGCAGTCCCCAAAAAGGCTAAATAGGATCGGAACGCCCCTTCATATGCCTTCCTTGTCCTGGGTGCTAAACTCTCTCCCACGAGGTTACGAAGTTCGGGGCACCGAGAGACCAAAGAGCTTCGGGAAAGGGTGCCGGCTCCGGGTCCGCTGTGGGAAGAAAACCCCAGAAAGCCTGCATACGAAAACGAGACAGTGCATCAGCTGCCTGGTTCATTACCCCTGGGACATGTCTTGCTCTGAATAACACATTCAATTGCATACACAATAAGACAATTTCCTTGAGCAGTCTCAAAATCCATTTGCATCGTGCTGCCTGGCTATTGATACACTCGACCACGGTCATATTGTCAGACCAGAATACCACAGAGTGATCTTTGAACCCTTCGGGCCAAGTTCTCAGGGCCACTAAAATAGGAAAAAGTTCCAGGAAAGCAATGTTACTTGTCAATCCACTGTCATGCCACCATGTCGGCCACTTTTGTGCAGACCATCTTGTGCCGAAGATGGCACCAAAACCTATGCTCCCTGCCGAATCCGTCCACAGCCCCAGCTCCTCAGAGGACACGGCTGGTTTGTTCCAGACAACTCGACCATTGAAGTCCGCCAGAAATGCCAACCAAATGCGCATGTCCTGGCGGACCTCGGCCGAGAGCCTTGTGCGATGGTGGCCCTCCTTCAGGCCAACCATGGCTTGAGCAATCGAACGAGAAAAGGGGCGGGCCATCGGTATAACCCTCAGGGCAAAATTCAACTGGCCAACCAGCTGCTGTAACTGATGCAGCCTGACCTTCGATCCATTTATACACATTTGCAGGGATGTCCTGAACTTGGACACCTTTTCAGCTGGTAAACGAAAACAACCCTCTTCGGAGTCTAACTCGATCCCCAAAAACTCGAGGCAAGTAGAAGGCCCCACAGTCTTACCTGGTGCCAAGGGCACACCAAACTGATTCATTAAAACACAAAATTGAGCCAAAGCCTGCCCACATTCCGGATCCCCAGCTGATCCCAGGAACAAAAAATCATCAAGGTAATGCATCACATGTTGGAAACCCGTCTTCCTTGTGAAGACCCATTGTAGAAAACTACTGAATTTCTCGAAATAGGCACAAGATATAGAGCACCCCATCGGCATACACCTATCCATGTAATAATGACCCTGAAACATGAAACCTAGGAGCCGCTGATCGGCTGGATGTACCGGGAGCAACCGGAACGCTGACTCGATATCAGATTTTGCCATCAGCGCCCCGGGCCCCAGGCGATTCAAAATGGCTACGGCCTCATCGAAGGATGCATACCGCACCGAACACACTTCCGGGTCTATCGCTTCGTTCACGGAAAGACCACGTGGGGCTGATAAATTATGTATCAGCCGAAACTCACCCGGGTCCTTCTTTGGGACCACACCCAGAGGGGAACAAACAAAGTTAAGAACTGGGGGCACACTAAACGGACCGGCGACTCGACCCCGAGTAACCTCCTTCCGGATTTTATCCTGTACCACGGTCGTATGTTGCAAGACCGATAGCTGATTTTTACATGTCCCTACACCTTGAAAGTCCCGCACTGGGATGCGGAAACCATAAGAAAACCCGTTCCGCAACACCCCAGCAGAAGTACGATCCGGGTATTCACTGAGCCAGGGAATCATTGCCAAGGTATCAATCGGGGTAGGTAAAGGCGCCCCTCGGACTATGTTAGACCTGTTTGGCGCCTCCCCTCCCTCCATCATCACCCGTTTTGGCTCTGCACCTGGACTCAGGATGGGATGACTGCCCACACCCACTACATTCGTGTCTAAATTTGCACGATCCCTGGGGCCTAGTACATTTCCCCCTGTTGAAATTCCAACAAACCCCCCTTTTTCCTGTACTGCCGGCAGGCCTCGAGTGATTGTCGGTTCCCGCACCTGATCGAAAGGGCGTCCCCGCATACTGGCGGGAAGATTCGCCAACGTTGCTCCCTACTAATGGCACATTCAGCATACCAGTCTCCTTCATTTTGGACCATGACACAGAATCATAACAATCCCAAGTTAAGTTTTTATCATGTTCTTTAGCCTTTCTAAACAAATTGTCATAGCAAAACCAATGATTACCCTCATGTGATACCGAGTACCCCATGATTCGTGACTGATAAATCGGCAATTCGTGTAGCAAATCAGGCCTTCGCTCTCCCAAGATCGATGTAAAAACCCCCCACGCTTTGCCCCAATTGCCAATGTTTTCATTAACTTTAAAGGCGGCCATTTTTGCGCGCCAAACACTCGGGTGCATGAGATCCTTCTGGCCCTTAACATGCTCCATCTCATAGTGATCAGTAAGCAACGAGAAGATGTTGATATATTCCCCTGCCCATATCTTCTCTTTTATAGCCAAAGGAACATGCTGACCCACCCTTTCCCTACGGGAAGGTGCTGACTCATCCCTCACAATCGGCAATGGCCGCTTACCTGAACCGGACGGTGTCTCTGCGACTGAACCTGTCTCCTGTGGCTTCTCTACTGCCGCAGCGGGCGTGGACGCCTTCGCTGCTTCCCTTGTTTCACGCAGTTGCTTCATTAGCCTCTGCGCGTCGACAGCCGTGGCGCCCTCACTATCCTTACCCAACCACGCTGCTAATTGTGCTGCCAGCTCGGGCGGCATATCGTCCCCGGACACGGGGGTGACCATAACGGGAATCGGATTCCCTTCCTCCGGCACGGGGGTGGGTGCCTCTAGCGGGGTACTGGGACCCGGGATGTCTTCCCCAGCTCTTCCTCTCCTGGGCCTCTTGTTTTTCCCTCCCGGGGCTGCTCCCGCCAAAGGACGTTTCGGTCCCCCTTCCTCATTTTCATCCATTCGCCTCTTTAACTCGGTCATCTCTTTCATGAGAACGCGCAGCATCTGGTCAGTAGTCATGCGCTTTCCCGCCTTCCTCGGCATTCTCCAACAGAGTATCTGGAAAACAAACAAGAACGATTAAAACGCTCAAAATTAGCTCTTCGTTCCGTCTCGAGCTCACGTGCAGCGAGGAGGTGCAGCTTCAGAGCACAGGAACAAGAGGATGCCTTCCGGTCTTGCTTCTCCTTTTATCCGTCTTCAGGGCGGGCGTAAACCCGCCCCTGCCTGCCCCAAGGGCGTGGCCAGCCGTGTCAGTGTCTGGGCCAACCCACTCTAGGGCGGGAAAAAACGCGCCCCGGCTACGCCGCTTCGGGCATACCAGCCGTGACTCGCTTCCCGCCCAAGATGGCTTCCCGGGGGGATCTTGGTACTCCACCATACGTTCGGGGGGACCGAGTGGTCGCCCCTTTCCATTAGTAGGGCACGGGCTTGTGCCCTACCTTGTGTATAATTGTATAATACTTTCACAATTGATTCATAAGTAAATATCAGAACTCTGTCTACGCTGGATATGTCAAAACAAATATAGCTATGATTCTGTCTATATTTTATTGTTCCCTAACTCCTTCACTCCAAAGGACCACTGTTGTCTAAAAGACACTGTTTGATAAGGAACTCAAGACGATATATCCTAAGCCACAGGTGAGGGCCTATTACAAGGCAAGGGAGAGGTCCTTCAACAACCGGTATCACCAGAATGAGGTGGGCGGTAAAAGGCTAGTATTACATTCCATCCAATGACGGTTTAATGTTTCAAATTAAAAAGAGGGAAACAGAAAGTCAAATATTGGGAACAGAAGGCTTACACCAGCCGTTATTATCCATGAGCAAATTCATTGTCTTCAAAAGAGCGCTCAACATTCAAAGCAATCTTTAATATTGATTACACAGCTATATGTCTCAAATTCATACTCATGTGTATGTAGACTCCACCCACAATGTAGACAACTTACATAGCCCTTCACTACAATGTAAAAAAAATTAGCATCAGTTTCCTTACCTCCCATGAGCCGTCTGTGAGGGATTGTATGGCGAGGCCGTTGATTCCTGCCTCCAGGACATCCCGCTACCTTATTCCCATATGGCGAAAAAACTTATTCTGAAAAGCAAAATATAACAAAATGTTGTTTTGTCAACCAAACACATAGGCGTCATTGCGTTTCACTGCAAGACTAAATTATAACAAGGAGTGGCGTTTACTCTACAAGCTTTTGCCTTTACTGGAATGTGTCAAGTGCCAGGTGTTTTCTTTATTTATTTGGGTTTAAGTCAACTTGCACTTTGATACGAGATTGAGCTCTCTATGGCTGTTTTATTTAAATTCAAAGTATTTTGCCCGGCACAAGGCCCTCGGGCATAACTTTTCTGACAAGCAATTCATGTGAGGACTACTCATCGCTGCATATGGTGGATGCATAATCTGCTGCAAGTACTCTACGCTATCAGTGCTATTTCAAACCTAGTCATATAGTTGAGGGAACCGCTCATGCACCGCTCGCTTAAGAAATTGTACTTGCAAGTGCACATGCATCATTGTACTTTATTCTGACACTCCTCTAATCTATGAGGGCACCGATTCTCGACCAGCCCCCTGCCATCATCAGAGCTCACGAGTGCCAGTGCTTTACTGTACCCTGACGCGCCTCTCTACTGTTTGTAGGCTGCCCCACATCCGGCTGCGTGCGCGCGCATGCACACATGCACACTGCAGAGATTCACACCCTATATAAACCACGCACACAGACTCCGGAATACTAAATAAAGGTTGGATTTTAATGTGCGTTTAAAAAAATGTGCAACGTTGGACGCAAAAGCATCACTTTGAGTCTTTGTTGTTCAAGATTCAGGGAAGATTTTTTTTAAATGAAAGTATATATTTGAGTCAGGTGTATGAGAACAGCTCAAGAGGCACGGGGGTTGCTTGTCACATTCACATGATATTATCATCTCTTCACCCCTCTCATGGATTAGTATGGACATGTGAAGTGCTTGTGATGGGGTGATATTTCAGTGGCCATCTTGGGGAGGGGCAAGGTTAGCCATGGTGGTGACAACAATACAGATTAAGACGACTTGCAGAATCAAATTTTGAATTAAATTTAAAAATTTCAGAACAATTCATAGGATTCAGAAAGTCAAGGTGTTTGAGATTACATATAGATGTACGTTGAGTATCGTTCCGCATTATATCACGGAGGTCCAATCCTCAAGGAGGTTAAGTCCTGTATTTAGGCTTTCTGTCTTTAGAATCCATTTAAGCTCCTCTTTGTTTAAGATTCTTTTGATGTCACCGCCTCTGGGGGGTACTTTTATGGCATTGATTATAGTCCAGTGGATGTCATTTTCAGAATGTCCCTTTTGTAGGAAATGCTCAACCAATGGAGCATTTGCTGTTTTGCATCATATCCTGCAACTATGTTGGGAGATGCGAAGGCAGATTTTCTGGGTGGTTTGACCTACATATATTTTATTGCAAGGACAAAATATGGCACATACTACATTGCACGTGTTACAGTTAGTAAACATTTTAAATTCATTCCTGATGTAATTGAAAACAAATTCTTTACATTCAATAGTAAATTCGCAGACCACACAGTTACCGCATTTAGAGTGGCCCTTCAGTGGTGCTAAGGACCAGAGGTCGTGCAGTGTCCGGTTGTTGTTCCTTGTCAGTGGCAGTGCAGCCCGGACCAATTGGTCCTTGATGTCCTCCCTTCCATAGTCAATTGAGGCTACCCTTAGGCATATATATATTATGTCCTGATGATGATTTGCATATTGCTGAAAGCGGATCGAAACGCCGTCGACTCCCTTGAAACACCTTATACAAGCTAAATTGTGTTTACTAAATGTGTAAAGGTGTTGTGGTTTATTTTTGTTGTACTCTGACATTACCAAAACTATAAGTGCAACTAACCCATTGCTTTTGCCTAAAAAAGCCCCCCGTTTTTCTCCCCTTGTATGTATGTATCTGTGTGATTAGTAGGGCACGGGCTTGTGCCCTACCTTGTGTATAATTGTATAATACTTTCACAATTGATTCATAAGTAAATATCAGAACTCTGTCTACGCTGGATATGTCAAAACAAATATAGCTATGATTCTGTCTATATTTTATTGTTCCCTAACTCCTTCACTCCAAAGGACCACTGTTGTCTAAAAGACACTGTTTGATAAGGAACTCAAGACGATATATCCTAAGCCACAGGTGAGGGCCTATTACAAGGCAAGGGAGAGGTCCTTCAACAACCGGTATCACCAGAATGAGGTGGGCGGTAAAAGGCTAGTATTACATTCCATCCAATGACGGTTTAATGTTTCAAATTAAAAAGAGGGAAACAGAAAGTCAAATATTGGGAACGGAAGGCTTACACCAGCCATTATTATCCATGAGCAAATTCATTGTCTTCAAAAGAGCGCTCAACATTCAAAGCAATCTTTAATATTGATTACACAGCTATATGTCTCAAATTCATACTCATGTGTATGTAGACTCCACCCACAATGTAGACAACTTACATAGCCCTTCACTACAATGTAAAAAAAATTAGCATCAGTTTCCTTACCTCCCATGAGCCGTCTGTGAGGGACCGTATGGTGAGGCCGTTGATTCCTGCCTCCAGGACATCCCGCCACCTTATTCCCATATGGCGAAAAAACTTATTCTGAAAAGCAAAATATAACAAAATGTTGTTTTGTCAACCAAACACATAGGCGTCATTGCGTTTCACTGCAAGACTAAATTATAACAAGGAGTGGTGTTTACTCTACAAGCTTTTGCCTTTACTGGAATGTGTCAAGTGCTAGGTGTTTTCTTTATTTATTTGGGTTTAAGTCAACTTGCACTTTGATACGAGATTGAGCTCTCTATAGCTGTTTTATTTAAATTCAAAGTATTTTGCCCGGCACAAGGCCCTCGGGCATCACTTTTCTGACAAGCAATTCATGTGAGGACTACTCATCGCTGCATATGGTGGATGCATAATCTGCTGCAAGTACTCTACGCTATCAGTGCTATTTCAAACCTAGTCATATAAATGAGGGCACCGCTCATGCACCGCTCGCTTAAGAAATTGTACTTGCAAGTGCACATGCATCATTGTACTTCATTCTGACACTCCTCTAATCTATGAGGGCACCGATTCTCGACCAGCCTCCTGCCATCATCAGAGCTCACGAGTGCCAGTGCTTTACTGTACCCTGACGCGCCTCTCTACTGTTTGTAGGCTGCCCCACATCCGGCTGCGCGCGCGCGCATGCACACATGCACACTGCAGAGATTCACACCCTATATAAACCACGCACACAGACTCCGGAATACTAAATAAAGGTTGGATTTTAATGTGCGTTTAAAAAAATGTGCAACGTTGGACGCAAAAGCATCACTTTGAGTCTTTGTTGTTCAAGATTCAGGGAAGATTTTTTTTAAATGAAAGTATATATTTGAGTCAGGTGTATGAGAACAGCTCAAGAGGCACGGGGGTTGCTTGTCACATTCACATGATATTATTATCTCTTCACCCCTCTCACGGATTAGTATGGACATGTGAAGTGCTTGTGGTGGGGTGATATTTCAGTGGCCATCTTGGACAGGGGCAAGGTTAGCCATGGTGGTGACAACAATACAGATTAAGACGACTTGCAGAATCAAATTTTGAATTAAATTAAAAAATTTCAGAACAATTCGTAGGATTCAGAAAGTCAAGGTGTTTGAGATTACATATAGATGTACGTTGAGTATAGTTCCGCATTATATCACGGAGGTCCAATCCTGAAGGAGGTTAAGTCCTGTATTTAGGCTTTCTGTCTTTAGAATACATTTAAGCTCCTCTTTGTTTAAGATCTTTTGATGTCACCGCCTTTGGGGGGTACTTTTATGGCATTGATTATAGTCCAGCGGATGTCATTTTCAGAATGTCTCTTTTGTAGGAAATGCTCAACCAATGGAGCATTTGCTGTTTTGCATCATATCCTGCAACTGTGTTGGGAGATGCGAAGGCAGATTTTCTGGGTGGTTTGACCTACATATATTTTATTGCAAGGACATAATATGGCACATACTACATTGCACGTGTTACAGTTAGTAAACATTTTAAGTTCATTCCTGATGTAATTGAAAACAAATTCTTTACATTCAATAGTAAATTTGCAGACCACACAGTTACCGCATTTAGAGTGGCCCTTCAGTGGTGCTAAGGACCAGAGGTCGTGCAGTGTCGGGTTGTTGTTCCTTGTCAGTGGCAGTGCAGCCCGGACCAATTGGTCCTTGATGTCCTTCCTTCCATAGTCCATTGAGGCTACCCTTAGGCATATATATATTATGTCCTGATGATGATTTGCATATTGCTGAAAGCGGATCGAAACGCCGTCGACTCCCTTGAAACACCTTATACAAGCTAAATTGTGTTTACTAAATGTGTAAAGGTGTTGTGGTTTATTTTTGTTGTACTCTGACATTACCAAAACTATAAGTGCAACTAACCCATTGCTTTTGCCTAAAAAAGCCCCCCGTTTTTCTCCCCTTGTATGTATGTATCTGTGTGATTAGTAGGGCACGGGCTTGTGCCCTACCTTGTGTATTATTGTATAATACTTTAACAATTGATTCATAAGTAAATATCAGAACTCTGTCTACGCTGGATATGTCAAAACAAATATAGCTATGATTCTGTCTATATTTTATTGTTCCCTAACTCCTTCACTCCAAAGGACCACTGTTGTCTAAAAGACACTGTTTGATAAGGAACTCAAGACGATATATCCTAAGCCACAGGTGAGGGCCTATTACAAGGCAAGGGAGAGGTCGTTCAACAACCGGTATCACCAGAAGCAGGTGGGCGGTAAAAGGCTAGTATTACATTCCATCCAATGACGGTTTAATGTTTTAAATTAAAAAGAGGGAAACAGAAAGTCAAACATTGGGAACAGAAGGCTTACTCCAGCCGTTATTATCCATGAGCAAATTCATTGTCTTCAAATGAGTGCTCAGCATTCAAAGCAATCTTTAATATTGATTACACAGCTATATGTCTCAAATTCATACTGATGTGCATGTAGACTCCACCCACAATGTAGACAACTTACATAGCCCTTCACTACAATGTAAAAAAATATAGCATCAGTTTCCTTACCTCCCATGATGGGCCTTCATTGTACCATCCATATATAGTTTCATTGTCCATCTCCCATTTGGCCCTCCACCTCTTCCCCATGATGTGGAACCATTCCAAATCATGCTGAAAAGCAAAATATAACAAAATGTTGTTTTGTCAACCAAACACATAGGCGTCATTGCGTTTCACTGCAAGACTAAATTATAACAAGGAGTGGTGTTTACTCTGCAAGCTTTTGCCTTTACTGGAATGTGTCAAGTGCCAGGTGTTTTCTTTATTTATTTGGGTTTAAGTCAACTTGCACTTTGATACGAGATTGAGCTCTCTATGGCTGTTTTATTTAAATTCAAAGTATTTTGCCCGGCACACGGCCCTCGGGCATCACTTTTCTGACAAGCAATTCATGTGAGGACTACTCATCGCTGCATATGGTGGATGCATAATCTGCTGCAAGTACTCTACGCTATCAGTGCTATTTCAAACCTAGTCATATAGTTGAGGGCACCGCTCATGCACCGCTCGCTTAAGAAATTGTACTTGCAAGTGCACATCCATCATTGTACTTCATTCTGACACTCCTCTAATCTATGAGGGCACCGATTCTCGACAGACTCCGGAATACTAAATAAAGGTTGGATTTTAATGTGCATTTAAAAAAATGTGCAACGTTGGACACAAACGCATCACTTTGAGTCTTTGTTGTTCAAGATTCAGGGAAGATTTTTTTTAAATGAAAGTATATATTTGAGTCAGGTGTATGAGAACAGCTCAAGAGGCACGGGGGTTGCTTGTCACATTCACATGATATTATTATCTCTTCACCCCTCTCACGGATTAGTATGGACATGTGAAGTGCTTGTGGTGGGGTGATATTTCAGTGGCCATCTTGGAGAGGGGCAAGGTTAGCCATGGTGGTGACAACAATACAGATTAAGACGACTTGCAGAATCAAATTTTGAATTAGAATTTAAAATTTCAGAACAATTCATAGGATTCAGAAAGTCAAGGTGTTTGAGATTACATATAGATGTACGTTGAGTATAGTTCCGCATTATATCACGGAGGTCCAATCCTCAAGGAGGTTAAGTCCTGTATTTAGCCTTTCTGTCTTTAGAATACATTTAAGCTCCTCTTTGTTTAAGATTCTTTTGATGTCACCGCCTCGGGGGGTACTTTTATGGCATTGATTATAGTCCAGTGGATGTCATTTTCAGAATGTCCCTTTTGTAGGAAATGCTCAACCAATGGAGCATTTGCTGTTTTGCATCATATCCTGCAACTGTGTTGGGAGATGCGAAGGCAGATTTTCTGGGTGGTTTGACCTACATATATTTTATTGCAAGGACAAAATATGGCACATACTACATTGCACGTGTTACAGTTAGTAAACATTTTAAGTTCATTCCTGATGTAATTGAAAACAAATTCTTTACATTCAATAGTAAATTTGCAGACCACACAGTTACCGCATTTAGAGTGGCCCTTCAGTGGTGCTAAGGACCAGAGGTCGTGCAGTGTCGGGTTGTTGTTCCTTGTCAGTGGCAGTGCAGCCCGGACCAATTGGTCCTTGATGTTCTTCCTTCCATAGTCAATTCAGGCTACCCTTAGGCATATATATATTATGTCCTGATGATGATTTGCATATTGCTGAAAGCGGATCGAAACGCCGTCAACTCCCTTGAAACACCTTATACAAGCTAAATTGTGTTTACTAAATGTGTAAAGGTGTTGGGTTTTATTTTTGTTGTACTCTGACATTACCAAAACTATAAGTGCAACTAACCCATTGCTTTTGCCTAAGAAAGCCCCCCGTTTTTCTCCCCTTGTATGTATGTATCTGTGTGATTAGTAGGGCACGGGCTTGTGCCCTACCTTGTGTATAATTGTATAATACTTTCACAATTGATTCATAAGTAAATATCAGAACTCTGTCTACGCTTGATATGTCAAAACAAATATAGCTATGATTCTGTCTATATTTTATTGTTCCCTAACTCCTTCACTCCAAAGGACCACTGTTGTCTAAAAGACACTGTTTGATAAGGAACTCAAGACGATATATCCTAAGCCACAGGTGAGGGCCTATCACAAGGCAAGGGAGAGGTCCTTCAACAACCGGTATCACCAGAATGAGGTGGGCGGTAAAAGGCTAGTATTACATTCCATCCAATGACGGTTTAATGTTTCAAATTAAAAAGAGGGAAACAGAAAGTCAAATATTGGGAACAGAAGGCTTACACCAGCCGTTATTATCCATGAGCAAATTCATTGTCTTCAAAAGAGGGCTCAACATTCAAAGCAATCTTTAATATTGATTACACAGCTATATGTCTCAAATTCATACTCATGTGTATGTAGACTCCACCCACAATGTAGACAACTTACATAGCCCTTCACTACAATGTAAAAAAAATTAGCATCAGTTTCCTAACCTCCCATGAGCCGTCTGTGAGCGACCGTATGGCGAGGCCGTTGATTCCTGCCTCCAGGACATCCCGCCACCTTATTCCCATATGGCCAAAAAACTTATTCTGAAAAGCAAAATATAACAAAATGTTGTTTTGTCAACCAAACACATAGGCGTCATTGCGTTTCACTGCAAGACTAAATTATAACAAGAAGTGGTGTTTACTCTACAAGCTTTTGCCTTTACTGGAATGTGTCAAGTGCCAGGTGTTTTCTTTATTTATTTGGGTTTAAGTCAACTTGCACTTTGATACGAGATTGAGCTCTCTATGGCTGTTTTATTTAAATTCAAAGTATTTTGCCCAGGACAAGGCCCTCGGGCATCACTTTTCTGACAAGCAATTCATGTGAGGACTACTCATCGCTGCATATGGTGGATGCATAATCTGCTGCAAGTACTCTACGCTATCAGTGCTATTTCAAACTTAGTCATATAGTTGAGGGCACCGCTCATGCACCGCTCGCTTAGGAAATTGTACTTGCAAGTGCACATGCATCATTGTACTTCATTCTGACACTCCTCTAATCTATGAGGGCACCGATTCTCGACCAGCCTCCTGCCATCATCAGAGCTCACGAGTGCCAGTGCTTTACTGTACCCTGACGCGCCTCTCTACTGTTTGTAGGCTGCTCTACATCCGGCTGCGCGCGCACGCATGCACACATGCACACTGCAGAGATTCACACCCTATATAAACCACGCACACAGACTCCGGAATACTAAATAAAGGTTGGATTTTAATGTGCATTTGAAAAAATGTGCAACGTTGGATGCAAACGCATCACTTTGAGTCTGTGTTGTTCAAGATTCAGGGAAGATTTTTCTAAATGAAAGTATATATTTGAGTCAGGTGTATGAGAACAGCTCAAGAGGCACGGGGGTTGCTTGTCACATTCACATGATATTATCATCTCTTCACCCCTCTCACGGATTAGTATGGACATGTGAAGTGCTTGTGGTGGGGTGATATTTCAGTGGCCATCTTGGAGAGGGGCAAGGTTAGCCATGGTGGTGACAACAATACAGATTAAGACGACTTGCAGAATCAAATTTTTAATTAAAATTTAAAATTTTTGAACAATTCATAGGATTCAGAAAGTCAAGGTGTTTGAGATTACATATAGATGTACGTTGAGGATAGTTCCGCATTATATCACGGAGGTCCAATCCTCAAGGAGGTTAAGTCCTGTATTTAGGCTTTCTGTAAGCATGAGCGGATTTTGCGGATTGGCAATCCGCGAATTTGCGGATTTGCAAACTCGCAATCCGCAAAATCCGCGAATTCCCGCGAATTTGCGGATTTTTTTTTTTTTTTGTGTTCGCCCGTGTTTCTGCCAGTTCGCGAGGGTTTTTACAATTTCGCAATTTGCGAACTTACCTGTCGGGTCGCAAGTTTTGCGAACTTGTTGTTTCTACGTGTCCAACCTGTTTGGGACACTCTTCTTCATCACTGCCACTCTCTGTCACCACTGCCACTCTCTGACTACTCATGCCACCCTCTGGCCCACCCATGCCACCCTCTGTTTCATCACCACACCCTCTGGTTGTCCAGTGTACATTATTTTTGGCAAAGCAAAGCACACCTTCCCTGCCTCAAGTGACCTGAATTAATTTGGGGCTGATTAATGTGTCACAGAATATTTTTTTAGCTGGCACCTGCTTCCTTAGTGCGCCCTGATTAGTGATCTTTTGCACTTGCTAAGTGCTTTCATTGTTGCAAAATTAGTTACAACACCTGCCCTGCCCCAACTGACAATAATGAATTAGGGGCTGATTAATGGATTTTAACTTCCAGCCTGGCTCCTGCTTGTCTCCCTTAGCTGTAATTCAGGACCTTTGTGGCATATGTGTAACTATTCTGAGGTTCAGAGCAGGGTCACATAATAGTTGCAACTGGCAACTGAACTCTGGAGGGGCCCCTCAGGAAGCACTACAGGAAATGGCTACTAATGATGAGCCTGAACTTTTGAACCTGGTAAGTAGTTACTTTCAGTTTTGCTAAAATCGTATTTCTGCAATTTCGCACTTATTCGCGGGGCGCGAACTCACGCGAACAGTGCGAGCAGTGCGAGCAAAATCCGCTGCTCGCGGATTTGCGGATTTTTCAGGAAATTCGCAAATCTCGCGGATTGCGGATTTCCCGAAAATCCGCAAAATCCGCGAGCGGAACGGATTTTCCGCCCATGCCTAGCTTTCTGTCTTTAGAATCCATTTAAGCTCCTCTTTGTTTAAGATTATTTTGATGTCACCGCCTCCGGGGGGGTACTTTTATGGCATTGATTATAGTCCAGCGGATGTCATTTTCAGAATGTCCCTTTTGTAGGAAATGCTCAACCAATGGAGCATTTGCTGTTTTGCATCATATCCTGCAACTGTGTTGGGAGATGCGAAGGCAGATTTTCTGGGTGGTTTGACCTACATATATTTTATTGCAAGGACAAAATATGGCACATACTACATTGCACGTGTTACAGTTAGTAAACATTTTAAGTTCATTCCTGATGTAATTGAAAACAAAATTCTTTACATTCAATAGTAAATTCGCAGACCACACAGTTACCGCATTTAGAGTGGCCCTTCAGTGGTGCTAAGGACCAGAGGTCGTGCAGTGTCGGGTTGTTGTTCCTTGTCAGTGGCAGTGCAGCCACCTTCCTTCCATAGTCAATTGAGGCTACCCTTAGGCATATATATATTATGTCCTGATGATGATTTGCATATTGCTGAAAGCGGATCGAAACGCCGTCGACTCCCTTGAAACACCTTATACAAGCTAAATTGTGTTTACTAAATGTGTAAAGGTGTTGTGGTTTATTTTTGTTGTACTCTGACATTACCAAAACTATAAGTGCAACTAACCCATTGCTTTTGCCTAAAAAAGCCCCCCGTTTTCTCCCCTTGTATGTATGTATCTGTGTGATTAGTAGGGCACGGGCTTGTGCCCTACCTTGTGTATTATTGTATAATACTTTCACAATTGATTCATAAGTAAATATCAGAACTCTGTCTACGCTGGATATGTCAAAACAAATATAACTGATTCTGTCTATATTTTATTGTTCCCTAACTCCTTCACTCCAAAGGACCACTGTTGTCTAAAAGACACTGTTTGATAAGGAACTCAAGACGATATATCCTAAGCCACAGGTGAGGGCCTATTACAAGGCAAGGGAGAGGTCCTTCAACAACCGGTATCACCAGAAGCAGGTGGACGGTAAAAGGATAGTATTACATTCCATCCAATGACGGTTTAATGTTTCAAATTAAAAAGAGGGAAACAGAAAGTCAAACATTGGGAACAGAAGGCTTACACCAGCCGTTATTATCCATGAGCAAATTCATTGTCTCCAAATGAGCGCTCAACATTCAAAGCAATCTTTAATATTGATTACACAGCTATATGTCTCAAATTCATACTGATGTGCATGTAGACTTCACCCACAATGTAGACAACTTACATAGCCCTTCACTGCAATGTAAAAAAAATAGCATCAGTTTCCTTACCTCCCATGAGCCGTCTGGGAGGGACCGTATGGCGAGGCCGTTGATTCCTGCCTCCAGGACATCCCGCCACCTTATTCCCATATGGCGATAAAACTTATTCTGAAAAGCAAAATATAACAAAATGTTGTTTTGTCAACCAAACACATAGGCGTCATTGCGTTTCACTGCAAGACTAAATTATAACAAGGAGTGGTGTTTACTCTAAAAGTTTTGCCTTTACTGGAATGTGTCAAGTGCCAGGTGTTTTCTTTATTTATTTGGGTTTAAGTCAACCTGCACTTTGATACGACATTGAGCTCTCTATGGCTGTTTTATTTAAATTCAAAGTATTTTGCCCGGCACAAGGCCCTCGGGCATCACTTTTCTGACAAGCAATTCATGTGAGGACTACTCATCGCTGCATATGGTTGATGCATAATCTGCTGCAAGTACCCTATGCTATCAGTGCTATTTCAAACCTAGTCATATAGTTGAGTGCACCGCTCATGCACCGCTCGCTTAAGAAATTGTACTTGCAAGTGCACATGCATCATTGTACTTCATTCTGACACTCCTCTAATCTATGAGGGCACTTATTTTCTACCAGCCTCCTGCCATCATCTGAGCTCACGAGTGCCAGTGCTTTACTGTACCCTGACGCGCCTCTCTACTGTTTGTAGGCTGCTCCACATCTGACTGCGCGCGCGCATGCACACATGCACACTGCAGAGATTCACACCCTATATAAACCACGCACACAGACTCCGGAATACTAAATAAAGGTTGCAATTTAATGTGCATTTAAAAAAATGTGCAACGTTGGACGCAAAAGCATCACTTTGAGTCTTTGTTGTTCAAGATTCAGGGAAGATTTTTTTTAAATGAAAGTATATATTTGAGTCAGGTGTATGAGAACAGCTCAAGAGGCACGGGGGTTGCTTGTCACATTCACATGATATTATCATCTCTTCACCCCTCTCACGGATTAGTATGGACATGTGAAGTGCTTATGATGGGGTGATATTTCAGTGGCCATCTTGGAGAGGGGCAAGGTTAGCCATGGTGGTTGACAACAATAGAGATTAAGACGACTTGCAGAATCAAATTTTGAATTAAAATTTAAAATTTCAGAACAATTCATAGGATTCAGAAAGTCAAGGTGTTTGAGATTACGTATAGATGTACGTTGAGTATAGTTCCGCATTATATCACGGAGGTCCAATCCTCAAGGAGGTTAAGTCCTGTATTTAGGCTTTCTGTCTTTAGAATCCATTTAAGCTCCTCTTTGTTTAATTTCTTTTGATGTCACCGCCTCTGGGGGGTACTTTTATGGCATTGATTATAGTCCAGCGAATGTCATTTTCAGAATGTCCCTTTTGTAGGAAATACTCAACCAATGGAGCATTTGCTGTTTTGCATCATATCCTGCAACTGTGTTGGGAGATGCGAAGGCAGATTTTCTGGGTGGTTTGACCTACATATATTTTATTGCAAGGACAAAATATGGCACATACTACATTGCACGTGTTACAGTTAGTAAACATTTTAAGTTCATTCCTGATGTAATTGAAAACAAATTCTTTACATTCAATAGTAAATTCGCAGACCACACAGTTATTGCATTTAGAGTGGCCCTTCAGTGGTGCTAAGGACCAGAGGTCGTGCAGTGTCGGGTTGTTGTTCCTTGTCAGTGGCAGTGCAGCCCGGACCAATTGGTCCTTGATGTCCTTCCTTCCATAGTCAATTGAGGCTACCCTTAGGCATATATATATTATGTCCTGATGATGATTTGCATATTGCTGAATGCGGATCGAAACGCCGTCGACTCCCTTGAAACACCTTATACAAGCTAAATTGTGTTTACTAAATGTGTAAAGGTGTTGTGGTTTATTTTTGTTGTACTCTGACATTACCAAAACTATAAGTGCAACTAACCCATTGCTTTTGCCTAAAAAATCCCCCCGTTTTTCTCGCCTTGTATGTATGTATCTGTGTGATTAGTAGGGCACGGGCTTGTGCCCTACCTTGTGTATTATTGTATAATACTTTCACAATTGATTCATAAGTAAATATCAGAACTCAGTCTACGCTGGATATGTCAAAACAAATATAGCTATGATTCTGTCTATATTTTATTGTTCCCTAACTCCTTCACTCCAAAGGACCACTGTTGTCTAAAAGACACTGTTTGATTAGGAACTCAAGACGATATATCCTAAGCCACAGGTGAGGGCCTATTACAAGGCAAGGGAGAGGTCCTTCAACAACCGGTATCACCAGAAGCAGGTAGGCGGTAAAAGGCTAGTATTACATTCCATCCAATGACGGTTTAATGTTTCAAATTAAAAAGAGGGAAACCAAAAGTCAAACATTGGGAACAGAAGGCTTACACCAGCCGTTATTATCCATGAGCAAATTCATTGTCTTCAAATGAGCGCTCAACATTCAAAGCAATCTTTAATATTGATTACACAGCTATATGTCTCAAATTCATACTGATGTGCATGTAGACTCCACCCACAATGTAGACAACTTACATAGCCCTTCACTACAATGCAAAAAAAATAGCATCAGTTTCCTTACCTCCCATGACAGGCCTGCATGGTACCATCCATAAACAGATAGATTATCTTTCTCCCACCGGGCCCTCCACCTTTTTCCCATCTCATGGAACCATTCTAAATCATGCTGAAAAGCAAAATATAACAAAATGTTGTTTTATCAACCAAACACATAGGCGTCATTGCGTTTCATTGCAAGACTAAATTATAACAAGGAGTGGTGTTTACAAGCTTTTGCCTTTACTGGAATGTGTCAAGTGCCAGGTGTTTTCTTTATTTATTTGGGTTTAAGTCAACTTGCACTTTGATATGAGATTGAGCTCTCTATGGCTGTGGTATTTAAATTCAAAGTATTTTGCTCGACACAAGGCCCTCGGGCATCACTTTTCTGACAAGCAATTCATGTGAGGACTACTCATCGCTGCATATGGTGGATGCATAATCTGCTGCAAGTACCCTATGCTATCAGTGCTATTTCAAACCTAGTCATATAGTTGAGGGCACCGTTCATGCACCGCTCGCTTAAGAAATTGTACTTGCAAGTGCACATGCATCATTGTACTTCATTCTGACACTCCTCTAATCTATGAGGGCACCGATTCTCGACCAGCCTCCTGCCATCATCAGAGCTCACGAGTGCCAGTGCTTTACTGTACCCTGACGCGCCTCTCTACAGTTTGTGGGCTGCTCCACATCCGGCTGCACGCGCGCGCGCATTCACATATGGCCGGGATGCCCGCCACCCCCTCCCAACACCTATCCCCAAGGATGGGAGTAGTCGGACACTGGTTTGAACATTTGGAAGGCGGGAGGGAGTCAGCCTCCCGGCCGTATTTATTTAAATATGAAACAAAATTTAAAACATTAAATAAAAGTTTCATCATTATGTACAATTTTACATTTATTACATCTCGATGAAGACATGTACTTTGGCTAACCTTAACAGATCTCTAATACAAAGGCTGTCCTAGCCGAGTCTAACATCCTGCAAATGCATCCATTCTAAATTAAAATTGTACATCCTAGCATTAAGGGCCAACGGCAAGGTCTTAACCGGTGTCAGATCCCTACTACCAGAATCTCGCCCTCACGGTGTGAGCGGCGCATGCGCAGAGGACTCTACCCTCATTGCCAACTGTAACTTCCCTTGTCATGGTAGGGGCCCCCTTTCCACTCGACGCCATCTTAAAGGTCGTCCGAGTTCCCGTGTGAGGTATCTGTAGGAAGGACAGCGTGGACTCCCCCCCCATCCCCACACTCTCTATCCGCCGTCGCGGATATCCGGCCCCCGGGAAATTAGTAGGAGGGGCATCTAGCCGCCTCCCCCCCTGGGAGGGGCCTATGGCCGTCTCCCCCTAGGCGACCCATCCTTAGTGGGTGCCGCCTCCCCGTGGAAGGGGCCAATGGCCGCCTCCCCCCGGGCGCTCCCATTCATTCTGGGTGGCGCCCCCCTATAGGGACCTTGAAATTACTGCTCACCGATCATGACCTTACCGCCCGACCAAACAATAAATACGACAGTTGTTTTACCTACTAAGGAAAGAATATCACTGCTAAACCAATCAGCTTTGCGAATTATTCACTTCCCATTTCTAACAAGAAAAAGGTCCTAAAGCATAAGTCAACCTCCTTGTCAGTATCCTCATATACTTCTCTGTAAGGGGAAAAAGGCCTATCCTCATCCAAGGCATTCTTTGACTGTATCTCTTTAATACATTTAGATTATAACAACAATCACTTTATTCAAAACCATTGCAAGAGGGGCTGGTGGGTGGGCAAAATTGCCGCTTGTTCCGTCTAGGGCTCACGAGCATTCGAGTGGTGCAGCCTTCAGAGCACAGGAACAAGAGGACGCTTCTTTGGATTTCCGCTCTATTTATTCTTCTGCGGGAGGGCGTGTACCCTCCTCCTGTACGCCTACTGGGCGTGGTCTTCTGTGTGGGTGTCTAGGACAACCCCTCTTGGGCGGGAGAAGGCGCGCCCCGGCTACGCCACTTCGGGCATACCAGCCGAGCCACGCCCCCCGCCCAAAATGGTTTCCCGGGGGGATCGAGGCACCCAACCATACGTTCGGGGGGACCGAGTAGTCGCCCCTTTTCATATGGCCGGGATGCCCTCCACCCCCTCCCAACACCTATCCCCAAGGATGGGAGTAGTCGGACACTGGTTGGAACTTTTGGAAGGCGGGAGGGAGTCACCCTCCCGGCCGTATTTATTAAAATATGAAACAAAATTTAAAACATTAAATAAAAGTTTCATCATTATGTACAATTTTACATTTATTACATTTCGATGAAGACATGTACTTTGGCTAACCTTAGCAGATCTCTAATACAAAGGTTTCCTAGCCGAGTCTAACATCCTGCAAATGCATCCATTCTAAATTAAAATTGTACATCCTAGCATTAAGGGCCAACGGCAAGGTCTTAACCGGTGTCAGATCCCTACTACCAGAATCTCGCCCTCACGGTGTGAGCGGCGCATGCGCAGAGGACTCTACCCTCATTGCCAACTGTAACTTCCCTTGTCGTGGTGGGGGCCCCCTTTCCACTCGACGCCATCTTAAAGGTCGTCCGAGTTCCCGTGTGAGGTATCTGTAGGAAGGACAGCGTGGACTCCCCCCCCCCATCCCCACACTCTCTATCCGCCGTCGCGGATATCCGGCCCCCGGGAAATTAGTAGGAGGGGCATCTAGCCGCCTCCCCCCCTGGGAGGGGCCTATGGCCGTCTCCCCCTAGGCGACCCATCCTTAGTGGGTGCCGCCTCCCCGTGGAAGGGGCCAATGGCTGCCTCCCCCCGGGCGCTCCCATCCATTCTGGGTGGCGCCCCCCTCTAGGGACCTTGAAATTACTGCTCACCGATCATGACCTTACCGCCACAGGCCGGATAGTTGACCGACTATCCGGACCTCCCCAATCCTAAAGGTCATGCTCTCTCAAACCCCTTAACCAAGCTACGAAGTCTCCTATGAGTAAATCATTCCCCTCCCGGGACAGGTGAACCCCATCATTCAGATACATGTGATCGCCTCGAATACACCCATGAGGAATGCTTTGTAACTGCCAAGAGCGAAACAATTTCCCAATCTTATTATTAATTCTTTTCACTGAATGGTTCAGTGCTGACGCCGAAAGGCCCCCCGCCATACCTTCCTTGGAATCATGTGGGACCAGACAATCGTGCACCCCGGGACTCTTTTAGCCAACCAGCTAACAGCCGACAAGATGTGTTCCAATAAGACTCGTCTACCCAGTGTCCAAGTCGTTGCCCCCCAGGTGCACTATGACTACAGATGGCGGTGACCTTTGCCGCCCTAAAAGACCCTCAAAAAATTATCCGAATTGGTCAAAACAGAGCCCGCCCTTCCCATGGAAGGCCACTCTGTACCCGTATTCCCCAGCTGCGTGAGTCGCGTCACCTGCTTTGAATACGTCCCCGGCGCGCCTCACGTATGAGTGGCCCACGACCCACACCACTCTCTCCCCAGTCGGTGATCCTTGACCGCTGGTCTCCAGGTGCTGGGCCGACTGCCAATTCCGCCCCGCATGACAGGCTCGCGAAACTGTAAATCAAACAAAAGACAAGAAGCGTGAGTGCATGTCAATTGATCTCTACAACATGTGCAACCGCACATACCTCTTGAAGCAATTCGAGGACCAACGTCCCAACTGTTTTACTTCCTCCGCACTCCGACCCCTAGCTGCAGCCTCAGTGGCAGCCCCTATCCTAAAGGAATGGGTCCCAAAATCGCACGGGTCCATGCCCGCCGCAGCGATTGTCAGTGCTAGCACCCTCTGGAACTGAAACCTCGTCACTGGGGTGCCATCCTTGTGCCTGAGCAAACTCTCCCCCATGTAGCCGCCCTCAGTGCTAAGTATTCCTCGATACACTTTATTGGGCACGTGGGGGACCCTCGCGCGCGCTGCACGATTACACTATTTCCCCTAGCTCCCTGGTCAGTCTTGGACCTGGCTATGGAAATCACCATTGAATCACCCCTAATTTGGACGTGATCCCTGCTCAAGCCTCCCTCAACATTTTTCTTGTTCCTTGCGACAAGTTCGCTCACCCGCATAGCCCCATGGAATGCCAATGCGAAAGCTGCCCGGAACAGTACCGCTTCGAAGTGGGAGGAGCACGTCTCATCCAGCTTTGCTAAAAGCAGAGACAATCTGTCCAAGCCAATCGGGCACCTCGTATCTTGCTTGCGACCCTCGAGGCGCTGCCAGCCGCGAAGAGCTTTCTTAACCAAAAAGGAACCTGTCGGGTCTTTTATGCCATGCACCTGTGCCATGAATGAAATGGCCGCCCTATGCCTACTGGCCGTTGCCGCTGATCGGCCTTCCCTGTGCAGCGCTACCAGGAACCCCAGGAAGGACTCCTCCTGACCCCAGCACTGTCTCCCCGTTGGACCCAAAAAAGTGCAGTAGGAACGAAACGCTCCTTCGTATGCCTTCCTCGTCCTGGGGGCTAAGCTTGCTGCCACGAGGTCTTGTAATCCGGGGCACCGATTAGCCATAGCGCTTCGGGGAACGGTGCCGCCACTAGGTCCGCTGTCGGTAGATAGCCCCTGAACGCCTGCATATGTGAATATGTGAACGAGAGAGTGCATCAGCTGCATGATTCAGTACGCCTGGTACATGTTTCGCCCTGAACAGTACATTCAATCTCATGCAAAGTAATACAATTTCTTTCAACAATCTCAAGATCCACTTGCAGCGGGCTGCCTGTTGGTTAATGCACTCGACCACAGTCATATTATCAGACCAAAACACCACTGAGCGGTCCCTGAAATCGTCTGGCCATGCCATCAGAGCAACCCAAATGGGGAATAATTCCAAGAACCCAATGTTACCTGTGAGACCGCTGGAGTGCCACCACGCCGGCCATGTTTGCGCCGACCATCGGTTACCAAAGATGGCGCCAAAACCCACGCTCCCAGCTGAGTCAGTCCACAGACCCAGTTCGTCTGAAGACGCTGGTGGCTTGTTCCACACAACTCGACCATTGAAGTCCGCCAGAAATGCCAACCAAATGTGCATATCCTGGCGAACCTCTGCCGACAGTCTCGTACGGTGATATCCCTCCCTGAGACCAGCCATAGCTTGCGAAATAGAGCGTGAGAAGGGGCGAGCCATTGGTATTACCCTCAAGGCAAAGTTAAGCTGACCCACTGTTTGTTGTAACTGGAGCAGGGTCACCTTCTCCTTGCCGAGGCATTGCGTCAAGGAAGCCCTAAACTTAGCCACCTTTTCCCTCGGTAAACGGAAACATCCCTCCACAGAATCGAGCTCAATTCCAAGAAACTCCAGTGAAGTAGATGGTCCAACCGTCTTACCTGGTGCCACGGGGACTCCAAACTCCTCCATGAGGATACAGAAATCCTGCAGCGCTTGCGCACATTTCGTATCGCTGGGTGCTCCCAAGAACAGGAAGTCGTCCAGATAGTGCATAACATGCCCATGCCCTGTGGCCTCGGTGAATGCCCACTCTAAAAAACAGCTAAACATTACAAAATAAGCACAAGAAATAGAGCAACCCATAGGCATGCATTTATCCATGTAATAACTCCCTTGGAATGTGAAACCTAGCAGGCGCTGATCCTGCGGGAAACAGAAAGTCAAACATTGGGAACAGAAGGCTTACACCAGCCGTTATTATCCATGAACAAATTCATTGTCTTCAAATGAGCGCTCAACATTCAAAGCAATCTCTAATATTGATTACACAGCTATATGTCTCAAATTCATACTCATGTGCATGTAGACTCCACCCACAATGTAGACAACTTACATAGCCCTTCACTACAATGTAAAAAAAATAGCATCAGTTTCCTTACCTCCCATGAGCCGTCTGGGAGGGACCGTATGGCGAGGCCGTTGATTCCTGCCTCCAGGCCATCCCGCAACCTTATTCCCATATGGCGAAAAAACGTATTCTGAAAAGCAAAATATAACAAAATGTTGTTTTGTCAACCAAACACATAGGCATCATTGCGTTTCACTGCAAGACTAAATTATAACAAGGAGTGGTGTTTACTCTACAAGCTTTTGCCTTTACTGGAATGTGTCAAGTGCCAGGTGTTTTCTTTATTTATTTGGGTTTAAGTCAACTTGCACTTTGATACGAGATTGAGCTCTCTATGGCTGTTTTATTTAAATTCAAAGTATTTTGCCCGGCACAAGGTCCTCGGGCATCACTTTTCTGACAAGCAATTCATGTGAGGACTACTCATTGCTGCATATGGTGGATGCATAATCTGCTGCAAGTACCCTATGCTATCAGTGCTATTTCAAACCTAGTCATATAGTTGAGGGCACCGCTCATGCACCGCTCGCTTAAGAAATTGTACTTGCAAGTGCACATGCATCATTGTAATTCATTCTGACACTCCTCATCTATGAGAGAACCGATTCTCGACCAGCCTCCTGCCATCATCTGAGCTCACGATTACCAGTGCTTTACTGTACCCTGACGCGCCTCTCTACTGTTTGCAGGCTGCTCCACATCCGACTGCGCGCGCGCATGCACACATGCACACTGCAGAGATTTACACCCTATATAAACCACGCACACAGACTCCGGAATACTAAATAAAGGTTGCATTTTAATGTGCATTTAAAAAAATGTGCAACATTGGACGCAAAAGCATCACTTTGAGTCTTTGTTGTTCCAGATTCAGGGAAGATTTTTTTTAAATGAAAGTATATATTTGAGTCAGGTGTATGAGAACAGCTCAAGAGGCACGGGGGTTGCTTGTCACATTCACATGATATTATCATCTCTTCACCCCTCTCACGGATTAGTATGGACATGTGAATCGCTTGTGGTGGGGTGATATTTCAGTGGCCATCTTGGAGAGAGGCAAGGTTAGCCATGGTGGTGACAACAATACAGATTAAGACGACTTGCAGAATCAAATTTTGAATTAAAATTTATAATTTCAGAATAATTCATAGGATTCAGAAAGTCAAGGTGTTTGAGATTACATATAGATGTACGTTGAGTATAGTTCCGCATTATATCACGGGGTACACAGACAAAATATCGATTTTTAAATATCGATAAGCAAAAATATCGAAGTTTAAATATCGATATACAAAAATATCGAAGGTAAGTAATATCGACAGTCTAAATATCGATATTGGTATGATATCAGTAATATCGAAGTTGTAAATATCGATGTTAATAATATCGAAATTAATAACTTTGATGTTACTAATATCTATTTTTAAATAAATTTAGTGTATATTATATTGTATTAATTATGTTTTATTATTTTTTTTAATGTTATTTTATTAAATATTGTGTTTTAGTACTGTAGCGGGTTGTGGGTTTATAGGGGAATAGGGTGGGAAGTAATTTAATTATGTTAAATTAATTATTAATTATTAGGAATTATTAATTAATTAATTGAGAATTAATTTTAAATTATTTTTAATTAATTTATTAATTGATAAATATGTTCTGTAGCGGGTTATGGGTTTATAGGGGAATAGGGTGGGAAGTAATTTAATAATAATTAATTAATTGATATATGTTTGTATATATTTTAATTAATAATTAATTGGTAATTAATTTCTATTAATTACTTAATTATTATAATTTTTTTCATATTTATAATGATTCATTAGTTGGAAATTAATTATTATTAATTATTTAATTAAATTAATTATAGTAATTTTTATATATAATTTATTGTTATTCTTAATTAATTAATTGTGCAAAATAATATTAATATTTAAATTAGATTAATTACAGCAAATGTGCTAATATATTTACTTTATTGTTATTGTTAATTATAATTAATTGGTAATTAAATAATATTAATTAATTTTGGGTACAGGGGTATTTTTAGGGTTCAGGGTCAGTTTTCAGTTCATGTGTACAGGGGTATTTTTAGGGTTCAGGGTCAGTTTTCAGTTCATGGGTAAAGGGGTATTTTTAGGGTTCAGGGTCAGTTTTCAGTTCATGGGTACAGGGGTATTTTTAGGGTTCAGGGTCAGTTTTCAGTTTTTGGGTAAAGGGGTATTTTTAGGGTTCAGGGTCAGTTTTCAGTTCATGGGTAAAGGGGTATTTTTAGGGTTCAGGGTCAGTTTTCAGTTCATGGGTAAAGGGGTATTTTTAGGGTTCAGGGTCAGTTTTCAGTTCATGGGTACAGGGGTATTTTTAGGGTTCAGGGTCAGTTTTCAGTTCATGGGTAAAGGGGTATTTTTAGGGTTCAGGGTCAGTTTTCAGTTTTTGGGTAAAGGGGTATTTTTAGGGTTCAGGGTCAGTTTTCAGTTTTTGGGTAAAGGGGTATTTTTAGGGTTCAGTGTCAGTTTTCAGTTTTTGGGTAAAGGGGTATTTTTAGGGTTCAGGGTCAGTTTTCAGTTCATGGGTAAAGGGGTATTTTTAGGGTTCTGGGTCAGTTTTGGGTTTTTGGGGTACAGTCGTACAGGGTAAAAATTAAATAAATTTAAATTAAATCAATTAAATGAAATTACAAAATATAAAATTACATTAAATTATTAAGTTTTTAGGGTTCAGGGTCAGTTTTCAGTTCATGGGTACAGGGGTATTTTTAGGGTTCAGGGTCAGTTTTCAGTTCATGGGTAAAGGGGTATTTTTAGGGTTCAGGGTCAGTTTTCAGTTTTTGGGTAAAGGGGTATTTTTAGGGTTCAGTGTCAGTTTTCAGTTCATGGGTAAAGGGGTATTTTTAGGGTTCTGGGTCAGTTTTGGGTTTTTGGGGTACAGTCGTACAGGGTAAAAATTAAATAGATTTAAATTAAATCAATTAAATGAAATTACAAAATATAAAATTACATTAAATTATTAAGTTTTTAATTTATTTTAAATGTATATGTATTAGTTTTAATTTTTTAATTATGTTTTAATATTTTTATTTAATATTTGTAACATTATATGTATTTTATAATTATTTTAACATCATTATTATTACATTTTAAAAAACGATATTTTTTTTTTCGATATTTTTGTACTACGATATTATTTTTCCGATATTTTTGTACTTACCTTGTTAGGGATAGGATTCCGATATTTTTGACTTCGATATTTTTGTCCCGATATTTTTGTATGTCGATATTTTTAATTTCGATATTTAGTCAGACATTCTATCACGGAGGTCCAATCCTCAAGGAGGTTAAGTCCTGTATTTAGGCTTTCTGTCTTTAGAATCCATTTAAGCTCCTCTTTGTTTAAGATTCTTTTGATGTCACCGCCTCTATGGGGTACTTTTATGGCATTGATTATAGTCCAGCGAATGTCATTTTCAGAATGTCCCTTTTGTAGGAAATGCTCAACCAATGGAGCATTTGCTGTTTTGCATCATATCCTGCAACTGTGTTGGGAGATGCGAAGGCAGATTTTCTGGGTGGTTTGACCTACAGATAATTTATTGCAAGGACAAAATATGGCACATACTACATTGCACGTGTTACAGTTAGTAAACATTTTAAGTTCATTCCTGATGTAATTGAAAACAAATTCTTTACATTCAATAGTAAATTCGCAGACCACACAGTTACCGCATTTAGAGTGGCCCTTCAGTGGTGCTAAGGACCAGAGGTCGTGCAGTGTCGGGTTGTTGTTCCTTGTCAGTGGCAGTGCAGCCCGGACCAATTGGTCCTTGATGTCCTTCCTTCCATAGTCAATTGAGGCTACCCTTAGGCATATATATATTATGCCCTAATGATGATTTGCATATTGCTGAAAGCGGATCGAAACGCCGTCGACTCCCTTGAAACACCTTATACAAGCTAAATTGTGTTTACTAAATGTGTAAAGGTGTTGTGGTTTATTTTTGTTGTACTCTGACATTACAAAAACTATAAGTGCAACTAACCCATTGCTTTTGCTTAAAAAAGCCCCCCGTTTTTCTCCCCTTGTATGTATGTATCTGTGTGATTAGTAGGGCACGGGCTTGTGCCCTACCTTGTGTATTATTGTATAATACTTTCACAATTGATTCATAAGTAAATATCAGAACTCTGTCTACGCTGGATATGTCAAAACAAATATAGCTATGATTCTGTCTATATTTTATTGTTCCCTAACTCCTTCACTCCAAAGGACCATTGTTGTCTAAAAGACACTGTTTGATAAGGAACTCAAGACGATATATCCTAAGCCACAGGTGAGGGCCTATTACAAGGCAAGGGAGAGGTCCTTCAACAACCGGTATCACCAGAAGCAGGTGGGCGGTAAAAGGCTAGTATTACATTCCATCCAATGACGGTTTAATGTTTCAAATTAAAAAGAGGGAAACAGAAAGTCAAACATTGGGAACAGAAGGCTTACACCAGCCGTTATTATCCATGAGCAAATTCATTGTCTTCAAATGAGCGCTCAACATTCAAAGCAATCTTTAATATTGATTACACAGCTATATGTCTCAAAATCATACTGATGTGCATGTAGACTCCACCCACAATGTAGACAACTTACATAGCCCTTCACTACAATGTAAAAAAAATAGCATCAGTTTCCTTACCTCCCATGATGGGCCTTCATGGTACCATCCATAAACAGATAGATTATCTTTCTCCCACCGGGCCCTCCACCTTTTTCCCATCTCATGGAACCATTCTAAATCATGCTGAAAAGCAAAATATAACACAATGTTGTTTTGTCAACCAAACACATAGGCGTCATTGCGTTTCATTGCAAGACTAAATTATAACAAGGAGTGGTGTTTACAAGCTTTTGCCTTTACTGGAATGTGTCAAGTGCCAGGTGTTTTCTTTATTTATTTGGGTTTAAGTCAACTTGCACTTTGATACGAGATTGAGCTCTCTATGGCTGTGGTATTTAAATTCAAAGTATTTTGCTCGGCACAAGGCCCTCGGGCATCACTTTTCTGACAAGCAATTCATGTGAGGACTACTCATCGCTGCATATGGTGGATGCATAATCTGCTGCAAGTACCCTATGCTATCAGTGCTATTTCAAACCTAGTCATATAGTTGAGGGCACCGCTCATGCACCGCTCGCTTAAGAAATTGTACTTGCAAGTGGACATGCATCATTGTACTTCATTCTGACACTCCTCTAATCTATGAGGGCACCGATTCTCGATCAGCCTCCTGCCATCATCAGAGCTCACGAGTGCCAGTGCTTTACTGTACCCTGACGCGCCTCTCTACTGTTTGTAGGCTGCTCCACATCCGGCTGCGCGCGCGCATGCACACATGCACACTGCAGAGATTCACACCCTATATAAACCACGCACACAGACTCCGGAATACTAAATAAAGGTTGCATTTTAATGTGCATTTAAAAAAATGTGCAACGTTGGACGCAAAAGCATCACTTTGAGTCTTTGTTGTTCAAGATTCAGGGAAGATTTTTTTTAAATGAAAGTATATATTTGAGTCAGGTGTATGAGAACAGCTCAAGAGGCACGGGGTTGCTTGTCACATTCACATGATATTATCATCTCTTCACCCCTCTCACGGATTAGTATGGACATGTGAAGTGCTTGTGATGGGGTGATATTTCAGTGGCCATCTTGGAGAGGGGCAAGGTTAGCCATGGTGGTTGACAACAATACAGATTAAGATGACTTGCAGAATCAAATTTTGAATTAAAATTTAAAATTTCAGAACAATTCATAGGATTCAGAAAGTCAAGGTGTTTGAGATTACGTATAGATGTACGTTGAGTATAGTTCCGCATTATATCACGGAGGTCCAATCCTCAAGGAGGTTAAGTCCTGTATTTAGGCTTTCTGTCTTTAGAATCCATTTAAGCTCCTCTTTGTTTAAGATTCTTTTGATGTCACCGCCTCTGGGGGGTACTTTTATGGCATTGATTATAGTCCAGCGGATGTCATTTTCAGAATGTCCCTTTTGTAGGAAATGCTCAACCAATGGAGCATTTGCTGTTTTGCATCATATCCTGCAACTGTGTTGGGAGATGCGAAGGCAGATTTTCTGGGTGGTTTGACCTACATATATTTTATTGCAAGGACAAAATATGGCACATACTACATTGCACGTGTTACAGTTAGTAAACATTTTAAGTTCATTGCTGATGTAATTGAAAACAAATTCTTTACATTCAATAGTAAATTCGCAGACCACACAGTTACCGCATTTAGGGGCTCACTAGGATGGAGGACGGAAGTGCCTCCGCAGACCCAGAGCATGCGGAACATGCCTATTTTCCGTGCGCCCGTCGCGGACACTCCGTCCGCCAAATCAGGATACGAGATATGGGCCAAAATCCGTCAGCGGGGGTAGATCACGGTCCGCCGCACCACCACACCCAACCACGCGGCGGACGTAACCTATCCAGAGACTCCGCCGTACGGACTGACGTCTAGGACCGTCCTCCAAATCAAGATGGCGGAAAATACACATAAAAGCGCTGCGGAAAAACAACCTGCCTGAACACTGCGGATGCCCCACAGCGACCATACCCACCACGACCCGCTCGCCGACATGGACCCTGCACTACACGCTTACCCGATACTCTTCGCGATCCACTACGTCCTAGTCTTGGCCCACCATCACGGACGACGCAGGTAGGCTACAAACCATTCGCTGTCTGGAGAGGAGCACCTGCAAGGTCCGTGAAGTTGGGAGGGGGGAGTGACATGTCCCGGAAACCACATATTCTTGTGTACGGCAACGCCTCCAAGGGTCGTCACCCAGGTAGGGAGGAGTGACATGTATCTGAACCCACCGCCCTCAAGTAAATACAAATACACACCAGCATCACACACGCAAGAATGACTCCGACAACCCACGACACATTATTGACAATTTTATTTACGCATAATCGGAGTAACATCACAGTCTAGGATCGAGCATGGGCAGTGTGGACACCAGAGCAGGTACATCAGAGGGCATACATCAGTATGAGAACAGCAACAGGGCAGTGTGGACACCAGAGCAGGTACATCAGAGGGCATACATCAGTATGAGAACAGCAACAGGGCAGTGTGGACACCAGAGCAGGTACATCAGATGCAGTACATCAGTATGACAACAGCAACAGGGCAGTGTGGACACCAGAGCAGGTACATCAGATGCAGTACATCAGTATGACAACAGCAACAGGGCAGTGTGGACACCAGAGCAGGTACATCAGAGTGCATACATCAGTATGAGAATAGCAACAGGGCAGTGTGGACACCAGAGCAGGTACATCAGAGGCAGCACATGAGAGGGGCTAGGTGCATCAACAGTCCATGGCATCGAACAGCTACATCAGAGGCAGCACATGAGAGGGGCTAGGTGCATCAACAGTCCATGGCATCGAACAGCTACATCAGAGGCAGCACATGAGAGGGGCCAGGTGCATTAACAGTCCATGGCATCGAACAGCTACATCAGAGGCAGCACATGAGAGGGGCTAGGTGCATCAACAGTCCATGGCATCGAACAGCTACATCAGAGGCAGCACATGAGAGGGGCCAGGTGCATTAACAGTCCATGGCATCGAACAGCTACATCGGGAGGCAGCACATGAGAGGGGCTAGGTGCATCAACAGTCCATGGCATCGAACAGCTACATCAGAGGCAGCACATGAGAGGGGCCAGGTGCATTAACAGTCCATGGCATCGAACAGCTACATCAGAGGCAGCACATGAGAGGGCAGCCAGCAGTATGAGAACAGCAACAGGGTATTGTGCCCAACTGAGCAGGTACATCAGAGGGCATACATCAGTATGAGAACAGCAACAGGGCAGTGTGGACACCAGAGCAGGTACATCAGAGGGCATACATCAGTATGAGAATAGCAACAGGGCAGTGTGGACACCAGAGCAGGTACATCAGAGGGCATACATCAGTATGACAACAGCAACAGGGCAGTGTGGACACCAGAGCAGGTACATCAGAGGGCATACATCAGTATGACAACAGCAACAGGGCAGTGTGGACACCAGAGCAGGTACATCAGATGCAGTACATCAGTCTGAGAACAGCAACAGGGCAGTGTGGACACCAGAGCAGGTACATCAGAGGGCACACAACAGCAACTTACATCACACTATCAGGTGGATTGCGTGAAGTACCCGCATCGGACAGACTGGCAGCACCAGAAACCGGAGTGTGACACACAGCCACAGATGTAGTGACTGACACGTGAGCCACAGACCCAGAGACACTGCCAGCACCTGATACAGGAGTGTGAGACACAGCCACAGCCCGAGTGAATGACACATGGCCCATATACCCAGATACACTGCCAGCACCTGATACAGGAGTGTGAGACACAGCCACAGCCCGAGTGACTGACACATGGCCCATAGACCAAGATACACTGCCAGCTCCTGATACAGGAGTGTGAGACACAGCCACAGCCCGAGTGACTGACACATGGCCCATAGACCCAGATACACTGCCAGCACCTGATACAGGAGTGTGAGACACAGCCACAGCCCGAGTGACTGACACATGGCCCATAGACCCAGATACACTGCCAGCACCTGATACAGGAGTGTGAGACACAGCCACAGCCCGAGTGACTGACACATGGCCCATAGACCCAGATACACTGCCAGCACCTGATACAGGAGTGTGAGACACAGCCACAGCCCGAGTGACTGTCACATGGCCCATAGACCCAGATACACTGCCAGCACCTGATACAGGAGTGTGAGACACAGCCACAGCCCGAGTGACTGACACATGGCCCATGGACCCAGATACACTGCCAGCACCTGATACAGGATAGGGCTCAACTGATACACTGCCACTAACAGACACATGCGAGTCAACTGCACCAGCGCCACTGGGACCACTGAAATGAAGAGCCACAGGGCTGTATGGTCCAGGAGGCAGGGTGGCTCTGGGAGCGGGGGATAGTTGCAATTGTCCGACATCGGATTGTGCATGTGTCAATGCTGTGTGTCTACGTTTCTTGTGGACATGTGACTGCACCCTGGACAGGACAGGACTGACAAGTGGGCCGGACTGAGAAGAAATTTCACCCACCATGGCAGGTGCATCTGCTGGGGGGGAATGTTCTCTGGGGACGTGCTGGAGCCTGCCTGTCGTTTGCTGTGTGGCTGCCTTGTGGCCTCTGCAACATGTCTCATGGGGGATGCTACTACAGGGTCCACCTGCATCCGTCCCTGACGGGCCCTGATGGGAGTGGAGATAAGTGGTGACTCCACTGCGGAGACATCTGTATTCCGTTTTCCAGAAAACAGCAGCCTCAGTGCATCAATGGGTGATGTATGCCTGTCCCTGACAGCGCCACTGTCCATGGGAGATGCCTTGGGCCTTGGATGTTCCATTTCCGTAGGAGTACTGTTGTCTGCGGACATTCCCTGTTCCCTGGATGGTGCCCTGTTCCAGGCAGCAGACTTTTCGTCTGTGGTGTACATATCCCCAGGAGACACCTTCTCCCTGTGTGTGTCCCTGCCCCTGGGAGTGTCCGTGATCTTCTTAGGTGCGTTTGTCTTGTGACTGTCCTTGTCCCTGCCCTTGGGAGTGGCTCCTTCCTTCCTAGTTTCCCTGCCCTTGGTAGAAGCTCCTTCCTGCCTAGTCTCCCTGCCCTTGGGAGTGGCTCCTTCCTGCCTAGTCTCCCTGCCCTTGGGAGTGGCTCCTTCCTTCCTAGTTTCCCTGCCCTTGGGAGTGGCTCCTTCCTGCCTAGTCTCCCTGCCCTTGGGAGTGGCTCCTTCCTTCCTAGTTTCCCTGCCCTTAGGAGTGGCTCCTTCCTGCCTAGTCTCCCTGCCCTTGGGAGTGGCTCCTTCCTGCCTAGTCTCCCTGCCCTTGGGAGTGGCTCCTTCCTTCCTAGTCTCCCTGCCCTTGGGAGTGGCTCCTTCCTTCCTAGTCTCCCTGCCCTTTGGAGTGGCTCCTTCCTTCCTAGTTTCCCTGGCCTTGGGAGTGGCTCCTCCCTGCCTAGTCTCCCTGGCACTGGGAGTATACGAGCCCTCAAGAGATTTATTCGTCTTCTGAATGTCCTCGTCCAAGGTAGTGTCAATGGAAGTGGGAGTGAGGCTTGCCTTGGTAGTACCTTGTGTGTGGGATGGCTGTGCAGCATGGGTAGACATTACACCCAACCCCTCTTTTGCTTCATGTGTGTGTACTCCACTATATCTGACGTTGCCCTTGTGAACAGATTTAGCTGACCTAGGGGATGGGGTCTGAGGCCTCCGTGCCTTGACATGCTGGCTGACGCTGCTTCTAGTGCAATAACCTGTATTAGAGTCCTGGTCAGAATATTCACTCCCCCCTGAGACATCCAGTGTTGTAGAAGGTGGAACAGAAGTACCACCCAGTCCATGCGACTGTACAATGGCAGACGACACACTGTTAGCCAATGACTGGACTGTCCTGTGTACACCAGCCAGATCACCATGCATACCTTCCATGAATGCCACCACCTGCCCCAACTTCCTATCGTGGTCTTGGAAAGCATTTATCATATTGGTCTGCCCCACACACAGCTGTCGCAGCAGATCAACAGCCTCTGCACAAAGTGCATTTTGGTTCACCGAGGCTGGGGCAGCGGTGCCGACACCGAAGGCCACTCTGCTCCCCTACTCCTGCGCGCACGAACAGTACATGGTGCAGTTGGCGGCAGGGTGGGCGCTGTGTGCTGTGTCCCGACCGAAGGTGTTGATTGCCCACTCCCAGTCTGTGACAACAGTGCTGACTCACCAACACTGTCGGAAGATGACGATGTTGTCTCCACGTGCGAGTCCTCCAGGACGGTCCTGTCCTCCTCTCCGGCGCTGGCCCCTTCGGTGTCAGTCTGCGTGTGCGCGACGTCTGATCCGGATGCATTGCCTTCCATCATCTCCGGCCTCTGTGGCTGAGTGCCCTCTGCCAAAGCTGAAATGCACAGGAAATTGGTGTAAGTCATGGGCACACTCACGTACAGTACTGCTACGGAATCCCTAAAGCCACTGATGACAATGTCCATCGATCCCCCAACCTGCACATGGCCCACCCCAACCAGTCATCCTCACAGGAATTATGTGGCGTTGGCCGTAATACATGTACAGCATGCAGACTGGGCATGAGGAACTACATCTGCACACTAGTGTTGCCAAGGGGTGACGGAGCACTACAGCATGTGCATGAACACTGAACTGCTTAGCGGGTGGCGTCTCAACATGCCGCACCGGGAAGTGAAATTTCAATGCGCCAATGTCACCAACATGCCATTGGAATGAGCCACACGATAGACGGAAGTCACTAATGTGTGTGGCCAACAATACATGCATTGCACTCACAAGCAACATACACTGACAGTATGCTTACCGCCACGTTGCTGTTCATCCACACGCAACCGCTCGGACAGGTCAGGATGCGTCACAGCTAAGATACGGTGCATGAGAGGGGACATTGAGCGTCGGGCCAGACGTGCCGTCCTTGGAATCATCCCTAGTGTCACTTCGGCTACATTCTTGCTCAGTCTGGAAATGTCGTCCCAGCGTTTGTGGCAGTGTGTATGTCGTCTATTGGACACCCCCGCTGCTCGTACTTCACGTGCAATGCTCCTCCACACGTTCTTGCGAAGGTGCAGCTTGACCTACCATGATGGGAGACAAAAGGGTGCAAGTCAGTGGACAGTTGGCCAGTCACACAGATAGGGGCAACACATTTCTCGCTGTAGCCATGCACATGTTGAATCTTTTGTTGGTCACACATCACACCGCCAAGTTTCCAGAGCCCAGGTGTCATAGGACACCTCATGCCCAACAACTTATCCCCCACTGCACTTACCACCTGTCCGTGTGCGCCGTACAGGCGTCCGTAGTTGCGGAGCACACCGTCCACGAGGACATCAAGCTCCGCGGCGGTGAAGGGACGAGACCGGATCTCTTTGACTCTCGACATGCCAAGGTCACGGAGTATGGCACTAGAGCGGCAGTCGGTGGTCAGCTCCGCAGCAGCAGGTGGAGGTGATTGTCACAGGCAGCAGTCGGTGGTCAGCTCCGCAGCAGCAGGTGGAGGTGATGGTCACAGGCAGCAGTCGGTGGTCAGCTCCGCAGCAGCAGGTGGAGGTGATGGTCACAGGCAGCAGTCGGTGGTCAGCTCCGCAGCAGCAGGTGGAGGTGATGGTCACAGGCAGCAGTTGGGGGTCATCGTAGAATGTATGGTTTTGCACATCACACATATATAGGGCCCTGTGGCCATGTCAGTGGCATACGGCGCCAGCCATTGGTCAGCCGTGGAAGCGTGTTTGGAATTGGGCCAATGATTGGCCCTGAGGAAATAGAAATTTTACGTGTCCAGTGTGTCCCCTACATGCACCCTATGTATGTACCTATGCCCCATGTATGTCCATGTCATCATGCAATTTCCTTTTCATGCCTGTAATAATAATGCCTCTGCATTTCCGTCCGATGTTAGCATGTTAGTTATTGGGCCCTCCATGAATGAAATGTTAATTCTGCACTGAGGCCTATGTTGCCAATGCATTTACATGATACACGTTTAAAAGTCGAGATGCACATGTTTTTGTGCCACAGCCGAGCCAGGACCCGAATTCAGGCTCCGAGCCTCCTCTTGATATTCTGAAAGCTGCAGTTTAGTTATGTATCCCTGACCTCTCCCTTACTTCCTGCTCAGCCGAGAGGTACCCAGCCAGCATGGTCTGCCAAGACCGTATTTTGCCTACAGTTATCTGTTCAGCTCCACAGAACCACATTCCTAACTAACGAAAGGGATAAACATATTCCGCCTGCAGAAGATAGAGCTCAGCCTTTCTGTCTCCATGCAAGTGATTTACTGAACCCGTTTCCATAGAAGGCCCATGGCCCCACGCAATGCATGAAGAAATATATGCATACACTAGCATTCAGTGATGAGCAGCCTTTGCTCGAGCGACCTTTACTTCAGACAATACATCCTCCAAACACAAGATACCAGATAATGCCAAAGGTGCAGGTCGTTCTGACATCCCACACTCTCCTACTAGTGCTAAAGTCAGCTCCCCCCAGTTACACGCCAATTTCACGTCATGACTAGTTTTGCGCGCACAAGTAGGGTAAAGGTTCCTGCTGACCATACAGACCCCCTCTATGCATCCACCCACCTATGACACACCTATGACTCATCAAGTAAACACCCATGTGTACACCTCTTTTCACGCCTCTTTCACGCCCATGTGCTCTTATCTCTCTCACTTGCTCCGCCTGGAGCGCTCCGCCTTCTCTATCCAATGCAATGTATGGTTTAACTATATATAATGTGTTATATGAATAAAGATTTAGATGACGACCCTTCCTGAACCTTAGTGGTGATGGAACCCGATTCTCCTGTAGCTCGAGCTATAGTATTAAAGCCCTTTTGAATCGGACACCACGGACTCTGCCTCTCATTTTATGAGCAATCCTTATTAATGTATAGAAATTATGACTGGGTAATTAATTATTTACCACAGCCCTGGTGTTGCGTTGAACAGCATACAGTACTTACTATTGGGCACACGTGGCCCATGTCCACACCTCCCATTGGCTGCACGTGCACAGACCGTCACGCTCACACACCGGCAAGTGCATGTGCTAGACACCGGGACGGATGCATCAGTTGCAACAAAGTTCAAACAGTGGCGCCACCATGGCGGGACACGTATTCGGCGGGGGAGGTGCAGGCCAAAACAACCATAAGCTGATGTCCATGCACATGGCAGTTCATGACCCCCCTTACAGTGACATTGCATCAGCCAGCCTACACCGGCCGGCCCAGCCCTGCCCATGACCGCCGTGCCGGCCATGCCAACTTCTGCCGTTTCAGGCCCCGTCCACTTCCGCCGTGCCAGGCCCTGCCCATGACCGCCGTGCCGGCCATGCCAACTACCGCCGTTTCAGGCCCCGTCCACTTCCGCCGTGCCAGGCCCTGCCCATGACCGCCGTGCCGGCCATACCACCTACCGCCGTTTCAGGCCCCGTCCACTACCGCCGTGCCCTGGCGGGGACTGGCACGGCGGTCATGGGCTGGGCCTGGCACCGCGGAAGTGGACGGGGCCTGAAACGGCGGTAGTTGGCATGGCCGGCACGGCGGTCATGGGCAGGGCCTGGCACGGCGGAAGTGGACGGGGCCTGAAACGGCGGTAGTTGGCAAGGCCGGCACGGCGGTCATGGGCAGGGCTGGGCTGGCCGGTGTAGGCTGGCTGATGCAATGTCACTGTAAGGGGGGTCATGAACTGCCATGTGCTTGGACATCAGCTTATGGTTGTTTTGGCCTGCACCTCCCCCCCCGAATACGTGCCCCTCCATGGTGGCGCCACTGTTTGAACTTTGTTGCAAATGATGCATCCGTCCCGGTGTCTACCACATGCACTTGCCGGTGTGTGAGCGTGACGGTCTGTGCACATGCAGACAATGGGAATGTTGAACGCGGGCCGCGTATGGCCAGACGTAAACAGCGGAAGCAGTGCACCGCCATGGCGGGGTCAATGATTGCATGTCAGCTGGCGATGCACCTTGTTTCATTGTCTGCAGCTGCATGATGACGGTTGTGTGCGTGATTGCATGACTCCACACTTCATGCTCTATCCCATGTGTGTCCATACCATGCCCATCGGTGTGCCACAAATGTCCATCACATGTGCATGTCGACATCGGTTATTTCCATACACAAGTTTATCGTACCTCACATCTACACAGTAGATCCCGGGTGTATTGGCACATTGTGATTCAGTTGTCAGTGAGTGGTATATGTGTGATATTGACTATGGTGGGGGTACACTTGTGTTCAGTGCATGCGTGTTGCCTATTGGGTCACCATGCATGTGATGTCCGTTTGGTCACCAGTATTGGTGTTGCCATTGGTGCATCAAGAAATGGTGTGTGTATAATTTCGTTTGTGTGCATGCACTTGCATGTGTGTATATCATGTTGCGCATACACATGTGGGTCATGTCACATGTCTTGTTGGCAGTAATGTTGAGGTGAGACAAAGTGCATTGCACATGTTGCTACACATCATGTAGCTAGTGGATGCACATTGTTGCTACGTCAATCCATGTTGTTGTGACAATCAGAGATGTCACACATATGCTAATTGAACACTGCCTATTACATGTTGGATAGAGTGCGATGACATGTGAGTGAGTTGCACAGACATGCGTTGTATGTAAATTGACTTCCATTCCATTTACTCCCACACAGGAGGGCTCAAAATGTCCATCGCCCATACACTGTGCTGGAGGATATGGTGGACGAGGAGGTGATCAGGAAATTCAGGCTTGATCGACGTCAATTGCTGGAGCTTGTGAACCAATTGTCTCCTCACCTGCAGCCGCGAAGAACCTATCCAGGTTCCATTTCACCCACCCAAAAGGTGATGGCAGCACTCCATTTTTTTGCAACAGTCACATTTCAGTACACTGTTGGACATGCCGGGGGAATGTCACAGGCCATGTTCAGCACTGTACTACGGGATGTACTGACAGCCATGATGCTGTACAAGCATGACTACATACATTTTCCACAGGCGGCAGAGTTGGCAGCGGTCAAAGCAGACTTCTATGCACTGGGTCGCATACCACACGTTGTGGGTTCCATTGATGGCACGCATATTGCGATCATTCCACCACGGGCACGTGAGCAGGTGTTTAGGAATCGGAAGCACTTCCATTCCCTAAACGTGCAGGTGGTGTGCCAGGCCGACAACATAATCTCACATGTGTGTGCAAGATTTCCTGGATCTGCACATGACGCCCACATCATGCGGAGCAGCATTGTCCCCCAGCTGATGGCAAATCTGCGTCCGGCACAAGCGTGGCTTGTTGGTGAGTATGCTGTGGTGACAGGAGTGATATCTGTGTGGCTTGGTGTGCCCACATGTTCAGGTAGTGATGTTTCTCTCTCTCTCTAATTTCCACAAACACAGGCGACTCGGCTTACCCAAACAGGCCTTGGCTTCTGAGTCCAATACGCAATCCCACTACAGCGGGAGAAATGCGATACAATGATGCCCATGGAAGGACACGTCGAGTGGTGGAACGAACATTTGGCCTGCTTAAGTCTAGGTTTCGGTGCCTGGATAAGACTGGAGGGGCCCTGCCTTACTCACCAGGCAAAGTATGCAAGATTGTGATTGCCTGCTGCATGCTCCACAACCTGGCTGTGCGCAATAACATTGAACTGCTCTTGGACCCAGATGAACAGCAAGTTCCTCGCCCTCCTGACCCACCCATGTCGACTGATGAGGATAGTGGTGAGGAGGAAGGTGTGGACCAGAGGCGCCAGCTCATTGATTGCTACTTCCCTTGATTGTGAATGTGCCCCTCTTGTGCTGCTTGTGTATGCCCTGTGTAGGTTAGCTGCTCTTGTGTCATTGTGTTGGGCAACATCTATGTGTTCTGTTATGTGATGTATGCATGTGTGTGTGTCTCTTCATTTATGAGTACATGCACGTCTCCATGATGTGTGTAGTCTCATCCGTTCCTGTTGTGATGTGTGTGGTTTGTTGAATGTTGCACTGCAGTGTGTTGGGATGAGTGTGATGGTCTTTCCTAACGTGTGTTTGCGTTTTCTATGTTTCCCTAGGTCACTCCCTTGCAGCATGATTCTGTACCAGTTGGATCCCTGAACCTGGTTACGTCTGTTTCTGATGCAATCATGTGAATAAACATGGAGGCAACACATCATTGAGTGAGTAAGTGTTATTTATTTACAGATTGTGCATAGGTGTAGGTGCATATTTACAAATGAGTGAAGGGGTGGGGGAGTGAGAGTCAAAGGTTATGGCAGATGAGATGTCCGTGCAGACACCACATAGGGTGGTGTCTGCCTAGTGCAGCAGGCCTGTGCCAGGTGGGACCGGATAGTTGGCAGGGTGAATGGCAGGCTCAGGTACTCAAAAGAGTCATTGTCGGCTCCTCTTGGAGCGTGTGGCAGGAGCTTCGACACTGCTCTCGCCCACTTCCAGCCTCGGACGGCCCCTCTGTCTTTGTGTCGGGACAGAGTCAGCTGGGGGCGCTGGCTGATCAGGTACCACATCCGCCGCCAGTGGCGCAGGTGGTGGTGGCGTTGTTTGAGGGGGTGTGGGGAGGGTGGTGTTGGCGGATGTCCACGTGCTAAAAATGTCCACGAGTTGGCCAAGCCACCTCTCGATGGCCCCCAACATTGCTGTGTTGTCTACAAAGTCCTGGTGGGCCCGGTCTGCCTGGGCCTGGCCACGTAGATAGTTTTCCTCCACCCTGGCTAGTGCTTCTAGACACTGTTGCACGGCATTGGGTGTAGTTGTTTCATCATGCCTTCTGTGTGCTGTGCTCCTGCCTGCCGGATCTGGCCTTGCATCTGTGGTTTGCCTCACACTCTCCCTGCGTGGCTGGGATGGCGCTGGCCCAGTGTTGGGCGGTGGGTTGGGCAGGGTGGCAGGGGCAGAAGTGGTGGTAGTAGTGGTGGTGGAGGTGGTGCTGGAGGTAGCTGTTCAGGTCACAGTAGCCGGTGTTGTGGTAATGCCAGAGGCCGTAGTAGTTGTTGGTGCAGGTGTGACCTGGGAGCCAGATGTCCCTGGCTGCCTGCTTGAGCCGGCACCATCCTCTGCCCCGGAGGTGGCTGGCCAATCGTCCCCTGAAAGTTCTGAGTGTGGGGAGGCTGGAGGCCGGGTGTTTATTGCAGCTGTCAGATTAGGATCCCCTGCAAAACAAAAATGTGAGGATGAGTCATGTGGCCATTACGTGTACATTTATTTATATTTGACATTCAGTCGGCATTGGCACACACCCCACCCACCACCACCACCCTCTCTATGGACATGGGGGCCTGTTGGGAGTTGTAGTTCCGTCCCCTCACACACCCCACCCACCACCACCACCACCCTCTCTATGTACATGGGTGCCTGTTGGGAGTGGTAGTTCCGTCCCCTCACACACCCCACCCACCACCACCACCCTCTCTATGGACATGGGGGCCTGTTGGGAGTTGGTCTAGTGACCTGTGGCACACCCCACCCACCACCACCACCCTCTCTATGGACATGGGGGCCTGTTGGGAGTTGTAGTTCCGTCCCCTCACACACCCCACCCACCACCACCACCACCACCCTCTCTATGGACATGGGGGCCTGTTGGGAGTTGTAGTTCCGTCCCCTCACACACCCCACCCACCACCACCACCACCCCCTCTATGGACATGGGGGCCTGTTGGGAGTTGGTCTAGTGACCTGTGGCACACCCCACCCACCACCACCACCCTCTCTATGGACATGGGGGCCTGTTGGGAGTTGTAGTTCCGTCCCCTCACACACCCCACCCACCACCACCACCACCCTCTCTATGGACATGGGGGCCTGTTGGGAGTTGGTCTAGTGACCTGTGGCACACCCCACCCACCACCACCACCCTCTCTATGGACATGGGGGCCTGTTGGGAGTTGTATTTCTGTCCCCTCACACACCCCACCCACCACCACCACCACCCTCTCTATGGACATGGGGGCCTGTTGGGAGTTGTAGTTCCGTCCCCTCACACACCCCACCCACCACCACCACCACCCTCTCTATGGACATGGGGGCCTGTTGGGAGTTGTAGTTCCGTCCCCTCACACACCCCACCCACCACCACCACCACCCTCTCTATGGACATGGGGGCCTGTTGGGAGTTGTAGTTCCGTCCCCTCACACACCCCACCCACCACCACCACCACCCTCTCTATGGACATGGGGGCCTGTTGGGAGTTGTAGTTCCATCCCCTCACACACCCCACCCACCACCACCACCCTCTCTATGGACATGGGGGCCTGTTGGGAGTTGGTCTAGTGACCTGTGGCACACCCCACCCACCACCACCTCCCTCTCCATGGACATGGGGGCCTGTTGGGAGTTGTAGTTCCGTCCCCTCACACACCCCACCCACCACCACCCTCTCTATGGACATGGGGGCCTGTTGGGAGTTGTAGTTCCGTCCCCTCACACACCCCACCCACCATCAACACCACCCTCTCTATGGACATGGGGGCCTGTTAGGAGTTGTAGTTCCGTCCCCTCACACACCCCACCCACCACCACCACCCTCTCTATGGACATGGGGGCCTGTTGGGAGTTGGTCTAGTGACCTGTAGCACACCCCACCCACCACCACCACCCTCCCTATGGACATGGGGGCCTGTAGGAGTGGTTTAGACGTTGGTGAGTATGTGGACTGCATGCATGGGTTGGGGTCTGGGAGATGTGTCTTCAGAGTTGTGTGAGGCACACCGTGTTGTTGTGTTTGTGGTGCTTGGTTGGTACTTACCAGCCTCTTCTCCCTCATCAAGTCCATCAAGGTTCTCAGGGTGCAGGATGGTCAGCACCTTCTCCTCCCACTCGGTGTACGGCAGGGGCTCCGGGGGGGTTCCACCGCCTGTGTGTTTGGCCCGGAGAAAGTTCTTGGCTCTGATGGATTTCACCCGGGTCTTGAGGTCATGCCACCGCCTCTGAATTTCCTGCTTCGTCCTCGGGACGGTCCCGGAGGCATTGAACCTGGTGACGATCCGGTCCCACATGCTGTTCTTCCTAGCTATGCTGGTCTGCTGCACTAGGGCCCCAAATAAGTGGGGTTCGACACGAATAATCTCATCGACCATAACCCTTAACTCTGTGTCGGTGAATTTCGGGTTTTTCTTGGGTGCCATGGTGCTCGGTTGTGTGTTTGTGTGAATTAGGAGGTGCTGGTGTGTGGTGTTTAGGGATGGTGTGGTGGGTCTTTGTGTACAGGGTGTGTTTGGGTGTGGGTTATGTGTATGATATCTGTTTTATGCTGTTGGCTAAGTGGTGTCTCCTGCTAGCAGCTATGCTGTGATGCAGAGGATTTCTGGAGTGGGTGGGAGTTAATTTATAGTCTGTGTGTTGGCCCTGTGTGAATGTTGATTGGTAGTCAGGTGATAGGTGGGTGTGTTGGCAGGTGTGGTTTATGCGGTTCTTGGGGGTGGGTCAGTGTGTCTTGCGTTTGGTTTAGATGTGTCAGGTGTGTGTCCGTTCATTTTCCTGTGTTTGGTGATATATTCTGTCGCAATGTATGGCATTGGTTTGACTGTAGGGATGTTGTTCGTGTTGGACTTCCGCTGTGGTGCACGGCTTCTCGTAGCATTGGTACCGCCGCGGACGTGGATCGCGGTGGCTACCGGGGTACTTGCGGAGTTATCCTAATTGCGGACACGGACACTACGCAGGTATCGCGGGGGAGGTTGTTGTTTTCCTGGTCATGTGCGTACGCGGCGGTCGGTGTTCTTTTGGTTCCGTCCGCCTGCCGCGGCCTCAGGTGTACTTCGACCGCCGCGGACGGAGATTGTTGTGCTCCGTCCGCCGCGATCGGCGTTTCTATCAACTTCGATCCTAATCGCTATTGCGGTTTTTCCGCGGACAGGTCCGGAGTATCGTGCCACCTTCCTCGGCGGACGGAACACGTTTCCGTCCGCGATCCTATTCGACCCCTTAGAGTGGTCCTTCAGTGGTGCTAAGGACCAGAGGTCGTGCAGTGTCGACTTGTTGTTCCTTGTCAGTGGCAGTGCAGCCCGGACCAATTGGTCCTTGATGTCCTTCCTTCCATAGTCAATTGAGGCTACCCTTAGGCATATATATATTATGTCCTGATGATGATTTGCATATTGCTGAAAGCGGATCGAAACGCCGTTGACTCCCTTTAAACACCTTATACAAGCTAAATGTGTTTACTAAATGTGTAAAGGTGTTGTGGTTTATTTTTGTTGTACTCTGACATTACCAAAACTATAAGTGCAACTAACCCATTGCTTTTGCCTAAAAAAGCCCCCCATTTTTCTCCCCTTGTATGTATGTATCTGTGTGATTAGTAGGGCACAGGCTTGTGCCCTACCTTGTGTATTATTGTATAATACTTTCACAATTGATTCATAAGTAAATATCAGAACTCTGTCTACGCTGGATATGTCAAAACAAATATAGCTATGATTCTGTCTATATTTTATTGTTCCCTAACTCCTTCACTCCAAAGGACCACTGTTGTCTAAAAGACACTGTTTGATAAGGAACTCAAGACGATATATCTTAAGCCACAGGTGAGGGCCTATTACAAGGCAAGGGAGAGGTCCTTCAACAACCGGTATCACCAGAAGCAGGTGGGCGGTAAAAGGCTAGTATTACATTCCATCCAATGACGGTTTAATGTTTCAAATTAAAAAGAGAGAAACAGAAAGTCAAACATTGGGAACAGAAGGCTTACACCAGCCGTTATTATCCATGAGCAAATTCATTGTCTTCAAATGAGCGCTCAACATTCAAAGCAATCTTTAATATTGATTACACAGCTATATGTCTCAAATTCATACTGATGTGCATGTAGACTCCACCCACAATGTAGACAACTTACATAGCCCTTCACTACAATGTAAAAAATATAGCATCAGTTTCCTTACCTCCCATGATGGGCCTTCATGGTACCATCCATAAACAGATAGATTATCTTTCTCCCACCGGGCCCTCCACCTTTTTCCCATCTCATGGAACCATTCTAAATCATGTCGGAAAGCAAAATATAACAAAATGTTGTTTTGTCAACCAAACACATAGGCGTCATTGCGTTTCATTGCAAGACTAAATTATAACAAGGAGTGGTGTTTACAAGCTTTTGCCTTTACTGGAATGTGTCAAGTGCCAGGTGTTTTCTTTATTTATTTGGGTTTAAGTCAACTTGCACTTTGATACGAGATTGAGCTCTCTATGGCTGTGTTATTTAAATTCAAAGTATTTTGCTCGGCACAAGGCCCTCGGGCATCACTTTTCTGACAAGCAATTCATGTGAGGACTACTCATCGCTGCATATGGTGGATGCATAATCTGCTGCAAGTACCCTATGCTATCAGTGCTATTTCAAACCTAGTCATATAGTTGAGGGCACCGCTCATGCACCGCTCGCTTAAGAAATTGTACTTGCAAGTGCACATGCATCATTGTACTTCATTCTGACACTCCTCTAATCTATGAGGGCACGGATTCTCGACCAGCCTCCTGCCATCATCAGAGCTCACGAGTGCCAGTGCTTTACTGTACCCTGACGCGCCTCTCTACTGTTTGTAGGCTGCTCCACATCTGGCTGCGCGCGCATGCACACGTGCACACTGCAGAGATTCACACCCTATATAAACCACGCACACAGACTCCGGAATACTACATAAAGGTTGCATTTTAATGTGCATTTAAAAAAATGTGCAACGTTGGACGCAAAAGCATCACTTTGAGTCTTTGTTGTTCAAGATTCAGGGAAGATTTTTTTTAAATGAAAGTATATATTTGAGTCAGGTGTATGAGAACAGCTCAAGAGGCACGGGGGTTGCTTGTCACATTCACATGATATTATCATCTCTTCAACCCTCTCACGGATTAGTATGGACATGTGAAGTGCTTGTGATGGGGTGATATTTCAGTGGCCATCTTGGAGAGGGGCAAGGTTAGCCATGGTGGTTGACAACAATACAGATTAAGACGACTTGCAGAATCAAATTTTGAATTAAAATTTAAAATTTCAGAACAATTCATAGGATTCAGAAAGTCAAGGTGTTTGAGATTACGTATAGATGTACGTTGAGTATAGTTCTGCATTATATCACGGAGGTCCAATCCTCAAGGAGGTTAAGTCCTGTATTTAGGCTTTCTGTCTTTAGAATCCATTTAAGCTCCTCTTTGTTTAAGATTCTTTTGATGTCACCGCCTCTGGGGGGGTACTTTTATGGCATTGATTATTGTCCAGCGGATGTCATTTTCAGAATGTCCCTTTTGTAGGAAATGCTCAACCAATGGAGCATTTGCTGTTTTGCATCATATCCTGCAACTGTGTTGGGAGATGCGAAGGCAGATTTTCTGGGTGGTTTGACCTACATATATTTTATTGCAAGGACAAAATATGGCACATACTACATTGCACATGTTACAGTTAGTAAACATTTTAAGTTCATTCCTGATGTAATTGAAAACAAATTCTTTACATTCAATAGTAAATTCGCAGACCACACAGTTACCGCATTTAGAGTGGCCCTTCAGTTGTGCTAAGGACCAGAGGTAGTGCAGTGTCGGGTTGTTGTTCCTTGTCAGTGGCAGTGCAGCCCGGACCAATTGGTCCTTGATGTCCTTCCTTCCATAGTCAATTGAGGATACCCTTAGGCATAAATATATTATGTCGTGATGATGATTTGCATATTGCTGAAAGCGGATCGAAACGCCGTCGACTCCCTTGAAACACCTTATACAAGCTAAATTGTGTTTACTAAATGTGTAAAGGTGTTGTGGCTTATTTTTGTTGTACTCTGACATTACCAAAACTATAAGTGCAACTAACCCATTGCTTTTGCCTAAAAAAGCCCCCCATTTTTTCCCCTTGTATGTATGTATCTGTGTGATTAGTAGGGCACGGGCTTGTGCCCTACCTTGTGTATTATTGTATAATACTTTCACAATTGATTCATAAGTAAATATCAGAACTCTGTCTACGCTGGCTATGTCAAAACAAATATAGCTATGATTCTGTCTATATTTTATTGTTCCCTAACTCCTTCACTCCAAAGGACCACTGTTGTCTAAAAGACACTGGGGCATATTATCAAGGGGGTTTATCTCCGCTTTTTTGGCTTTAAAAGCCAAGAAAGCGGAGATAAAATTATCTCCCTATTACCTAGCTGCCGCTAACACCAGTTAGCCACAGCTAGTAGGAGATAGCGACCATCTTGGGCCCCACTTTGCATGTCAGTGATATTTATCACTAATGAGATGCAAAGTGGGCGTGCCAAGATGTTAGATACTGAAAACAGTCGCTAACATCTCTATCTCCTATTACCAACTTTTGGAGATATTCGCGCTAAGGGGGAATATCTCCAAAAGCTAACACCTGCCCTGAGCAGTTCTTAGCCATCTTATCCAATGTGAGGTGGATAACATGGCTAAGAGCATTAGTTCGCTAATACATGAATATCGCTGACTTTTCAGCGATATTCATGCTTTGCGGCGATTTTTACCGCATTTGCGTTAAACCTTGGTAATACCAAGGTTTATTTGCGGTACAAATCGCCGCAGCGCTGCGGTTAATTTTTGTCTCTAACCAAGCAATAGCGATAATTATCGCTATTGCTTGGTAATATGCCCCATTGTTTGATAAGGAACTCAAGACGATATATCCTAAGCCACAGGTGAGGGCCTATTACAAGGCAAGGGAGAGGTCCTTCAACAACCGGTATCACCAGAAGCCGGTGGGCGGTAAAAGGCTAGTATTACATTCCATCCAATGACCGTTTAATGTTTCAAATTAAAAAGAGGGAAACAGAAAGTCAAACATTGGGAACAGAAGGCTTACACCAGCCGTTATTATCCATGCGCAAATTCATTGTCTTCAAATAAGCGCTCAACATTCAAAGCAATCTTTAATATTGATTACACAGCTATTTGTCTCAAATTCATACTGATGTGCATGTAGACTCCACCCACAATGTAGACAACTTACATAGCCCTTCACTACAATGTAAAAAAAATAGCATCAGTTTCCTTACCTCCCATGATGGGCCTTCATGGTACCATCCATAAACAGATAGATTATCTTTCTCCTACCGGGCCCTCCACCTTTTTCCCATCTCATGCAACCATTCTAAATCATGCTGAAAAGCAAAATATAACAAAATGTTGTTTTGTCAACCAAACACATAGGCGTCATTGCGTTTCATTGCAAGACTAAATTATAACAAGGAGTGGTGTTTACAAGCTTTTGCCTTTACTGGAATGTGTCAAGTGCCAGGTGTTTTCTTTATTTATTTGGGTTTAAGTCAACTTGTACTTTGATACGAGATTGAGCTCTCTATGGCTGTGGTATTTAAATTCAAAGTATTTTGCTCGGCACAAGGCCCTCGGGCATCACTTTTCTGACAAGCAATTCATGTGAGGACTAATCATCGCTGCATATGGTGGATGCATAATCTGCTGCAAGTACCCTATGCTATCAGCGCTATTTCAAACCTAGTCATATAGTTGAGGGCACCGCTCATGCACCGTTCGCTTAAGAAATTGTACTTGCAAGTGCACATGCATCATTGTACTTCATTCTGACACTCCTCTAATCTATGAGGGCACCGATTCTCGACCAGCCTCCTGCCATCATCAGAGCTCACGAGTGCCAGTGTTTTACTGTACCCTGACGCGCTTCTCTACTGTTTGTAGGCTGCTCCACATCCGGCTGCGTGCGCGCGCGCATGCACACCTGCACACTGCAGAGATTCACACCCTATATAAACCACGCACACAGACTCCGGAATACTAAATAAAGGTTGCATTTTAATGTGCATTTAAAAAAATGTGCAACGTTGGACGCAAAAGCATGACTTTGAGTCTTTGTTGTTCAATATTCAGGGAAGATTTTTTTTAAATGAAAGTATATATTTGAGTCAGGTGTATGAGAACAGCTCAAGAGGCACGGGGGTTGCTTGTCACATTCACATGATATTATCATCTCTTCACCCCTCTCACGGATTAGTATGGACTTGTGAAGTGCTTGTGATGGGGTGATATTTCAGTGGCCATCTTGGAGAGGGGCAAGGTTAGCCATGGTGGTGACAACAATACAGATTAAGACGACTTGCAGAATAAAATTTTGAATTAAAATTTTAAATTTCAGAACAATTCATAGGATTCAGAAAGTCAAGGTGTTTGAGATTACATATAGATGTACGTTGAGTATAGTTCCGCATTATATCACGGAGGTCCAATCCTCAAGGAGGTTAAGTCCTGGATTTAGGCTTTCTGTCTTTAGAATCCATTTAAGCTCCTCTTTGTTTAAGATTCTTTTGATGTCACCGCCTCTGGGGGGTACTTTTATGGCATTGATTATAGTCCAGCGGATGTCATTTTCAGAATGTCCCTTTTTTAGGTAATGCTTAACCAATGGAGCATTTGCTGTTTTGCATCATATCCTGCAACTGTGTTGGGAGATGCGAAGGCAGATTTTCTGGGTGGTTTGACCTACATATATTTTATTGCAAGGACAAAATATGGCACATTCTACATTGCATGTGTTACAGTTAGTAAACATTTTAAGTTCATTCCTGATGTAATTGAAAACAAATTCTTTACATTCAATAGTAAATTCGCAGACCACACAGTTACCGCATTTAGAGTGGCCCTTCAGTGGTGCTAAGGACCAGAGGTCGTGCAGTGTCAGGTTGTTGTTCCTTGTCAGTGGCAGTGCAGCCCGGACCAATTGGTCCTTCAAGTCAAGTCAAGTCAATAAAATTTGTATAGCGCGCTACATACCCAGAGGGTCTCAAGGCGCTTGGAGAAGGGTGGGAAATTATTTGTCAAATATCCACGTTTTAAGTTGTTTTCTGAATGCTAGGTGGTTCTGAGTGAGGCGAAGGTGAGTGGGAAATGAGTTCCAGGTTTTAGCTGCCAGGTAGGAGAAGGATCTACCTCCCATGGTGGTTTTGTTAATGCGAGGTACAGTGGCAAGGGCTTGGTTGGAGGATTGTAGCTGGCGGGAGGGGGTGTAGAAGGACAGTCGTGTGTTGAGGCATTCAGGTCCGATTTCGTAGAGTGCTTTGTGTGCGTGGGTTAGGAGCCGGAAAGTAATCCTCTTATTGACGGGGAGCCAGTGGAGGTTTTTCAGGTGACCAGAGATCTGTTCTTTACGCGGGATGTCTAGTATGAGCCTGGCTGAAGCGTTCTGGATGCGTTGGAGTTTTTTCTGGAGTTTTGCGGTGGTACCGGCGTAGAGGGTGTTTCCGTAGTCCAGTCGGCTCGTGACCAGAGCGTGGGTGACCGTTTTTCTAGTTTCGGTGGGGATCCAACGAAATGTTTTTTTGAGCATGCGAAGAATGTTGAAGCAAGATGAAGAAACGGCGTTGACTTGTCTGTTCATCGAGAGTGAGGAATCCAGGATGACGCCCAGGTTCCGTGTGTGGTCTGTCGGGATGGGTGCTTTTCCAAGGGCCTCTGGCCACCAAGAGTCATCCCAGGCGGAGGGGGAGGTGCCTAGGATGAGGACTTCTGTTTTGTCTGAGTTCAGTTTTAGAGGGCTGTGCTTCATCCAGTCGGCTACTTCTTTCATTCCTTCATCCAGGTTGGTTTTGGCAGTGTTAGGGTCTCTGGTGAGAGATAGGATCAGTTGAGTGTCATCGGCGTAGGAGATGATGTTGAGGTTGTGTTGGCGTGCGATGGTCGCGAGGGGGCTCATGTATACGTTGAAGAGAGTGGGGCTGAGTGAGGATCCTTGTGGTACGCCGCAGATGACTTCAGTGGCCTCTGACTTGAATGGTGGGAGGCGGACTCTCTGGGTTCTTCCGGCAAGGAACGAGGTGATCCAGTCCAGTGCTTTTCCTTGGATTCCGATGTTTCTGAGGCGTTGTAGCAGGGAGCTGTGACAGACTGTGTCGAAGGCTGCGGAGAGGTCGAGGAGGATGAGGGCGACTGTGTCTCCATTGTCCAGTAGAGTTCGAATGTCGTCTGTTGCTGCGATGAGGGCGGTTTCAGTGCTGTGCTTGGCTCGGAAGCCGGATTGTGAGGAGTCGAGGGATTTGTTGGTTTCGAGGAATGCGGCGAGCTGGTTGTTGACCGCTTTTTCGATGACTTTGGCCGGGAATGGAAGGAGTGAGATAGGGCGGTAGTTTTTGAGTTCGGTGGGGTCAGCTGTGGGTTTCTTCAGGAGGGCGCTGAGTTCGGCATGTTTCCAGCTTTCCGGGAAGGTTGAAGAGTTGAGGGAGCAGTTGATGACGTCTCGGAGGTGTGGTGCTATGATGGAGTCTGCTTTGTTGAAGATGTGGTGAGGGCATGGGTCTGTGGGGGATCCTGAGTGGATAGAGTTCATCAGACGGATGGTGTCCTCAGTGGAGATTGGCTTCCAGTCATTGAGGATGTTCAAGGAGGGTGGGGGTCCTGCAGGGGGTTGGGTGGGTTGGTCTTCGGGTCGGTTGTTGAAGCTGTTGTGGATGTCTGCAATTTTGTTGAGGAAGAATGAGGCAAGGGAGTCGCAGAGGGCTTGAGAGGGGGTGATGTCGTTGGAGTTGGCAGTGGGTTTGGTAAATTCCTTGACGATGTTGAATAATTCCTTGCTGTTGTGGGCGTTGTTATCTAGTCGGTCCTTGAAAGCGGCTTTCTTGGCATTCCGGATCAGTTGGTGGTGTATGCGGGTGGCGTTTTTGAAGGCGTCCTTGGTGCTGGTGGATGGGTCTTTTTTCCAGGCCTTCTCGAGGGAGCGACAGAGTTTCTTGGATTTCTTAAGATCATCGTTGAACCAGGAGGCCTTCTTGCTGCCTAGTTTGATTTGTCGTTTTTTCAGTGGTGCTAGGGTGTCGGCGCTGTTGGATAACCATTGGGTGAGGTTGGTGGCTGCTTGGTCGGGGTTTGAGGAGTGGGCTGGGGGGTTGAGAAGAAGCGATGAGGAGATCTGGTCGATGGTGATTTTGTTCCAGTTTCTTTGCAGAGTAGGTTGGGGGTGGTTGTTGGATGTGGGCTTGTTGTAGGTAAAGTGAACGCAGCTGTGGTCAGTCCAAAGGAGAGCTGTGGTGTGGCTGAAGGAGACATGTTTGCTGGAGGTGAAGATAGGGTCGAGTGTGTGACCTGCGATGTGGGTGGGGGTAGTGACAAGTTGTTTAAGTCCGAGGTTGGCGAGGTTGTCCAAAAGGGTGGTGGTGTTGCGGTCGTTGTTCTTTTCAAGGTGAAAGTTGAGGTCTCCCAAAAGGATGTAATCCTCGGAGGGGAGCGCGTGTGGAGTGATGAAGTCCGTGATGTCTTCACTAAATTGTGCGCGGGGTCCTGGTGGCCTGTAAAGGAGGGTGCCTCTGAGTGTGGTCTTGGGGTCGATGTGGATCTGGAAGTGAAGGTGTTCAGTGTTGGCGAGATTGACGTCTGAGCTGGTTGAGATGCGGATGGATTTCTTATGGACGATAGCGATGCCTCCTCCTGTGTGGCCGGTACGGTCCTTGCGAATGATCTTATTGTCTTCCGGGATGGCAATGGTGATGTCTGGGGCTGATGTGGCGTTCATCCATGTTTCTGTTAGGAAGGCGACGTCCGGAGAGATGGTGTCTAGTAGATTCCAGAGGTCGATGGCGTGCCTGTGGACTGAGCGGGTGTTGAGCAGGATGCATTGTAGGTGGTTGGGGTCGGATATCTGTTGTGTGTTCGTAGATGAGGGGTTGTTCTTGGTGCCGCTGAGCTTGCAGGAGTTGCAGGAGAAGGGTCCATGGGTGTGTCCAGGAGCGGCTTGGACGCAGTTGGGGGAACGGCCGGGGTTAAGGGCTAGGAGGGTGGTGGCATCGTAAGTAATGCGGGAGGGGTGGGCATTACGAGGACCAGGGGGTCTGGCGCTGGGCGCGGTCCAGGCGCGGACGGGCGTACACGGGCTTACCTTTGGCGCACCTTCGGCACGGCCGTAGCGCGTGGACGCTGAGCGTGGGGGCATGGGCCATAAATGGATGGTGAAGGGGGCGGAGCGTGGGAGGGTCAGCAGCTGAGAGGCGGGGAGGAGGGGCGTGCCTGGGAACAACAACAACAGCAAACAAAATGGAGGTCAAAGGGGAGGCGAGGCAGGGGCAGCAAATCGCCTGAGTCACCGAAAGTGGAATAAATATAATTGAAGTTGCTGGCAGAAGTAAGCATACACAGACAATTGCAAAGCAGGGCGGGTGGCGCTACAATTACATGCGCTATGAGCCGGTCAATTACAATGCGGAGACAGCGTTATAGTGAGCAGCTTCTAAAATCACACTACGCTAATTAACTTAAGCGCAGGCGATACCGTGTTGTCCAGTTAGGGGTAGAAAGCGGATCGAAACGCCGTAGAATCCCTTGAAACACCTTATACAAGCTAAATTGTGTTTACTAAATGTGTAAAGGTGTTGTGGTTTATTTTTGTTGTACTCTGACATTACCAAAACTATAAGTGCAACTAACCCATTGTTTTTGCCTAAAAAAGCCCCCCGTTTTTCTCCCCTTGTATGTATGTATCTGTGTGATTAGTAGGGCACGGGCTTGTGCCCTACCTTGTGTATTATTGTATAATACTTTCACAATTGATTCATAAGTAAATATCAGAACTCTGTCTACGCTGGATATGTCAAAACAAATATAGCTATGATTCTGTCTATATTTTATTGTTCCCTAACTCCTTCACTCCAAAGGACCACTGTTGCCTAAAAGACACTGTTTGATAAAGAACTCAAGACGATATATCCTAAGCCACAGGTGAGGGCCTATTACAAGGCAAGGGAGAGGTCCTTCAACAACCGGTATCACCAGAAGCAGGTGGGCGGTAAAAGGTTAGTATTACATTCCATCCTATGACGGTTTAATGTTTCAAATTAAAAAGAGGGAAACAGAAAGTCAAACATTGGGAACAGAAGGCTTACACCAGCCGTTATTATCCATGAGCAAATTCATTGTCTTCAAATGAGCGCTCAACATTCAAAGCAATCTTTAATATTGATTACACAGCTATATTTCTCAAATTCATACTGATGTGCATGTAGACTCCACCCACAATGTAGACAACTTACATAGCCCTTCACTACAATGTAAAAAAAATAGCATCAGTTTCCTTACCTCCCATGAGCCGTCTGGGAGGGACCGTATGACGAGGCCGTTGATTCCTGCCTCCAGGACATCCCGCCACCTTATTCCCATATGGCGATAAAACTTATTCTGAAAAGCAAAATATAACAAAATGTTGTTTTGTCAACCAAACACATAGGCGTCATTGCGTTTCACTGCAAGACTAAATTATAACAAGGAGTGGTGTTTACTCTACAAGTTTTGCCTTTACTGGAATGTGTCAAGTGCCAGGTGTTTTCTTTATTTATTTGGGTTTAAGTCAACTTGCACTTTGATACGACATTGAGCTCTCTATGGCTGTTTTATTTAAATTCAAAGTATTTTGCCCGGCACAAGGCCCTCGGGCATCACTTTTCTGACAAGCAATTCATGTGAGGACTACTCATCGCTGCATATGGTGGATGAATAATCTGCTGCAAGTACCCTATGCTATCAGTGCTATTTCAAACCTAGTCATATAGTTGAGGGCACCGCTCATGCACCGCTCGCTTAAGAAATTGTACTTGCAAGTGCAAATGCATCATTGTACTTCATTCTGACACTCCTCTAATCTATGAGGGCACCGATTCTCGACCAGCCTCCTGCCATCATCTGAGCTCACGAGTGCCAGTGCTTTACTGTACCCTGACATGCCTCTCTACTGTTTGTAGGCTGCTCCACATCCGACTGCGCGCGCGCATGCACACATGCACACTGCAGAGATTCACACCCTATATAAACCACGCACACAGACTCCGGAATACTAAATAAAGGTTGCATTTTAATGTGCATTTAAAAAAATGTGCAACCTTGGACGCAAAAGCATCACTTTGAGTCTTTGTTGTTCAAGATTCAGGGAAGATTTTTTTTAAATGAAAGTATATATTTGAGTCAGGTGTATGAGAACAGCTCAAGAGGCACGCAGGTGGCTTGTCACATTCACATGATATTATCATCTCTTCACCCCTCTCACGGATTAGTATGTACATGTGAAGTGCTTGTGATGGGGTGATATTTCAGTGGCCATCTTGGAGAGGGGCAAGGTTAGCCATGGTGGTGACAACAATACAGATTAAGACGACTTGCAGAATAAAATTTTGAATTAAAATTAAAAATTTCAGAACAATTCATAGGATTCAGAAAGTCAAGGTGTTTGAGATTACATATAGATGTACGTTGAGTATAGTTCCGCATTATATCACGGAGGTCCAATCCTCAAGGAGGTTAAGTCCTGTATTTAGGCTTTCTGTCTTTAGAATCCATTTAAGCTCCTCTTTGTTTAAGATTCTTTTGATGTCACCGCCTCTGGGGGGTACTTTTATGGCATTGATTATAGTCCAGCGGATGTCATTTTCAGAATGTCCCTTTTGTAGGAAATGCTCAACCAATGGAGCATTTGCTGTTTTGCATCATATCCTGCAACTGTGTTGGGAGATGCGAAGGCAGATTTTCTGGGTGGTTTGACCTACATATATTTTATTGCAAGGACAAAATATGGCACATACTACATTGCATGTGTTACAGTTAGTAAACATTTTAAGTTCATTCTTGATGTAATTGAAAACAAATTCTTTACATTCAATAGTAAATTTGCAGACCACACAGTTACCTCATTTAGAGTGGCCCTTCAGTGGTGCTAAGGACCAGAGGTCGTGCAGTGTTGGGTTGTTGTTCCTTGTCAGTGGCAGTGCAGCCCGGACCAATTGGTCCTAGATGTCCTTCCTTCCATAGTCAATTGAGGCTACCCTTAGGCATATATATATTATGTCCTGATGATGATTTGCATATTGCTGAAAGCGGATCGAAACGCCGTCGACTCCCTTGAAACACCTTATACAAGCTAAATTGTGTTTACTAAATGTGTAAAGGTGTTGTGGTTTATTTTTGTTGTACTCTGACATTACCAAAACTATAAGTGCAACTAATCCATTGTTTTTGCCTAAAAAAGCCCCCCGTTTTTCTCCCCTTGTATGTATGTATCTGTGTGATTAGTAGGGCACGGGCTTGTGCCCTACCTTGTGTATTATTGTATAATACTTTCACAATTGATTCATAAGTAAATATCAGAACTCTGTCTACGCTGGATATGTCAAAACAAATATAGCTATGATTCTGTCTATATTTTATTGTTCCCTAACTCCTTCACTCCAAAGGACCACTGTTGTCTAAAAGACACTGTTTGATAAAAGATGGCACATACTACATTGCACGTGTTACAGTTAGTAAACATTTTAAGTTCATTCCTGATGTCATTGAAAACAAATTCTTTACATTCAATAGTAAATTCGCAGACCACACAGTTACCGCATTTAGGAGTATATTACGATGG